>NC_143130.1:68132500-69382500 GCF_059928025.1 Delphinapterus leucas | reverse complement strand
AGAACACCTAAATCAATAGAATTAGAAATGAAAATGGAGAAGTAACAACTAACACTGCAGAAATACAAAGGATCATGAGAGATTACTACAAGCAACTCTATGCCAATAAAGTGGACAACCTGGAAGAAATGGACAAACTCTTAGAAATGCACAACGTTCCGAGACTGAACCAGGAAAAAATAGAAAATATGAACAGACCAATCACAAGCACTGAAATTGAAACTGTGATTAAAAATCTTCCAACAAACTAAAGCCCAGGACCAGATGGATTCACAGGCGAATTCTATCAAACATTTAGAGAAGCGCTAACACCCATCCTTCTCAAACTCTTGCAAAATATAACACAGGGAGGAACACTCTGAAACTCATTCTATGAGGCCACCATCACTCTGATACCAAAACCAGGCAAAGATGTCACAAAGAAAGAAAACTACAGGCCAATATCTCTGATGAACATAGATGCAAAAATCCTCAACAAAATACTAGCAAACAGAAACCAACAGCACATTAAAGGGATCGTACATTATGATCAAGTGGGGTTTATCCCAGGAATGCAGGGATTCTTCAATATATGCAAATCAATCAATGTGATACACCATATTAACAAATTGAAGGAGAAAAACCATATGAACATCTCAAATGATGCAGAGAAAGCTTTTGACAAAATTCAACACCCATTTATGATAAAAACCCTCCAGAAAGCAGGCATACAGGGAACTTTCCTCAACATAATAAAGGCCATATATGACAAACCCACAGCCAACATCGTCCTCAATGGTGAATAACTGAAACCATTTCCACTAAGATTAGGAAGAAGACACGTTTGCCCACTCTCACCACTATTATTCAACATAGTTTTGGATATTTTAGCCACAGCAATCAGAGAAGAAAAAGAAGTAAAAGGAATCCAAATCGGAAAAGAAGAAGTAAAGCTGTCACTGTTTGCAGATGACATGATAGTATACATAGAGAATCCTAAAGATGCTACCAGAACACTACTAAAGCTAATCAATGAATTTGGTAAAGTAGCAGGATACAAAATTAATGCACAGAAATCTCTTGCATTCCTATACACTAATGATGAAAAATCTGAAAGTGAAATTAAGAAAACACTCCCATTTACCATTGCCACAAAAAGAATAAAATATCTAGGAATAAACCTACAGAAGGAGACAAAAGACCTGTATGCAGAAAATTATAAGACACTGATTAAAGAAATTAAAGATGATACAGGGGCTTCCCTGGTGGTGCAGTGGTTGAGAGTCCGCCTGCCGATGCAGGGGACACGGGTTCGTGACCCGGTCCGGGAGGATCCCACGTGCCGTGGGGTGGCTGGGCCCGTGAGCCATGGCCGCTGAGCCTGCGCGTCCGGAGCCTGTGCTCCGCAATGGAAGAGACCGCAACAGTGAGAGGCCTGCGTACCGAAAAAAAAAGAAAAAAAAGATGATACAAACAGATGGAGAGATATACCATGTTCTTGGATTGGAAGAATCAACATTGTGAACATGACTGTACTACCCAAAGCAATCTACAGATTCAATGCAATCCCTATGAAACTACCACTGGCATTTTTCACAGAAATAGAACAAAAAATTTCACAATTTGTATGGAAACACAAAAGACTCTGAATAGCCAAAGCAATCTTGAGAAAGAGAAACAGAGCTGGAGGAATCAGGTTCCCTGACTTCAGACTATACTACAAAGCTACAGTAATCAAGACAGTATGGTACTGGCACAAAAACAGAAATAGAGATCAATGGAACAGGATAGAAAACCCAGAGATAAACCCACGCACCTATGGTCACCTTATCTTTTATAAAGGAGGCAAGAATATACAGGGGAGAAAAAACAGCCTCTTCAATAAGTGGTGCTGGGAAAACTGGACAGCTAATGTAAAAGAATGAAATTAGAACACTCCCTAGCACCATACACAAAAATAAACTCAAAATGGATTAAAGACCTAAATGTAAGGCCAGACACCACCAAACTCTTAGAGGAAAACATAGGCAGAGCACTCTATGGCATAAATCACAGCAAGATCCCTTTTGACCCACCTCCTAGAGAAATGGAAATAAAAACAAAAATAAACAAATGGGACCTAATGAAACTTAAAATCTTTTGCACAGCAAAGGAAACCATAAACAAGACAAAAAGACAACCCTCAGAATAGGAGAAAATATTTGCCAATGAAGCAACTGACAAAGGATAAATCTCCAAAACATATAAGCAACTCATGCAGCTCAATAACAAAAAAACAAACAACCCAATCCAAAAATGGGCAGAAGACCTAAATAGACATTTCTCCAAAGAAGATATACAGACTGCCAACAAACACATGAAAAAATGCTCAACATCATTAATCATTAGAGAAATGCAAATCAAAACTACAATGAGATATCATCTCATACTGGTCAGAATGGCCATCATCAAAAAATCTAGAAACAATAAATGCTGGAGAGGGTGTGGAGAAAAGGGAACCCTCTTGCACTGTTGGTGGGAATGTAAATTGATACAGCCACTATGGAGAACAGTATGGAGGTTCGTTAAAAAACTAAAAATAGAACTACCATATGACCCAGCAACCCCAGTACTAGGCATATACCCTGAGAAAACCATAATTCAAAAAGAGTCATGTACCAAAATGTTCATTGCAGCTCTATTTACAATAGCCAGGCCATGGAAGCAACCTAAGTGTCCATCAACAGATGAATGGATAAAGAAAATGTGGCACATATATACAATGGAATATTACTTAGCCATAAAAAGTAACGAAACTGAGTTATTTGTATTGAGGTGAATGGACCTAGAGACTGTCATACTGAGTGAAGTAAGTCAGAAAGAGAAAAACAAATACCGTATGCTAACACATATATATGGAATCAAAAAAAAAAGCAAAAATAAAAAAGAAAATGTCAGAAGAACCTAGGGGCAAGACGGTAATAAAGATGCAGACCTACTAGAGAATGGACTTCAGGATATGGGGAGGGGGAAGGGTAAGCTGGGGCAAAGTGAGAGAGTAGCATGGACATATATACACTACCGAACATAAAATAGATAGCTAGTGGGAAGTAGCCGCACAGCACAGGGAGATCAGCTTGGTGCTTTTTGACCACCTAGAGGGGTGGGATAGGGAGGGAGATGCAAGAGGGAAGACATATGGGGACACATGTATATATATAACTGATTCACTTTGTTATAAAGCAGAAACTGACACACCATTGTAATGCAATTATACTCTAATAAAGATGTTTAAAAATTTTTAAAAATTAAAAAGAAGAAATATAGTTGGTGTACAATTTTATGTTAGTTTCAGGGGTACTACATAGCAATTTGACATTTGCATGCATTATGAAGTGATCACCACCAGAACTCTAGCAGCCTTCTGTCCTCAAACAAAGTATTACAGTATTATTGACCGTGTTCCTTATGCTGTATAATACATCCCCATGGCTTATTTATTTTATACACAGTGAGGGTTTTTAGATTTATTTATTTATTTTAAAATTATTGCATTTATTTATTTTTATTTATTTGGCTGCGGTTGTGGCATGCGGGATCTTTAGGTGCACCATGCAAGATCTTTCAGTTGTGGTATGTGGGATCTAGTTCCCTGCCCAGGGATCAAACCCAGGCCCCCTGCATTTGGAGTGCAGAGTCTTAACCGCTGGACCACCAGGGAAGTCCTTAGATTCGTTTATTTTTAATAGTCCATGCTTCTTAGTACCACCTTCTTACCTTAGCTTTGTCGTTGTTGATGGTAATGATTTTTTGTTTGTCTTTATTGTGGTAAGAACATTTAACATGAAATCTACTCACAACAAAATTTTAAGTGTGTAATAGCGCATTGTTAATTATAGGCATGATATTGTACAGCAGATTCCTGAATTTCTCTTTATTTTTTTCATCTGTTTTCTCTTTGTTGCTCAGATTGGATCATTTCTATCCTTCTCGCTTTAGGTTCACTCCTCTGTCATCTCCACTCTTCTACTGAGCCCATCCAGTGAGTTGTGGTTGTTGTTTTTTAATTTCAGTTGTTGCTTTTTAAATTCTGAAATTTTCATTTGGTTCTTTTTATATTTCATATTTGCTTGAATTTTTGCTAAACAATTAAAAATATGTCATCCCTGAATACCCCAGTATGCCTCTGTATCAGAGTGGAAGCTCAGCCTCCACTAAGTGATGCTGCTGTAAAAAGCAGCCCCAAACTTCAGCAACATACGACAAAGGTTTATTTTCCTTCACATTACATGTAAGTTGTTAATCACCAGTGGCTATACTCCAGCGTATGGACAGGCTGAGTCTATTTCACCTCACTCTTCATCCTGGGATCCAGGATGAAGGAGCAGACCCTAGCTAGGTCATGCCATTCCCATGGAAGAAGGAAAAGAAGAAGAGAGCAGGCAGAAATTTGCAGTGCCACTTCAAGCTTCTGTCAGACTGGCAAAGTGTCACTTCTGCTTATATTTCACCGACCAAAGGTCAGCATGATGTCAATGGAGAGGGAAAATATACTCCTTCTAGAGGAGGGCCTGTATATCACAGGGCAAGAGATGAAGGGAGGGGAGGATATATAATTCTTATCCAGAAAAGAAGGATCAAATAATTGAGAACAATAATACATCACTAAAGCATTTCCAAAGAGTAAGGACATTTCCTACTTAATCACAACCCATTGTCACCTCTAACCAAATTAACAACAATTCCTTAATATCATCTAATACTCAGCCTATATTTAAAATTTTCCAATTATCCCAAAAGTATATTTAAAATTTAATTTATTCAAACCAAAATCCAATCAAGGGCCAATGTAACATGGTTACATGTCTTAAAGTCTTCTAAAATCGAGAACAGTCAGGAGACTGCATTTTTTTCATCATGGGATGTTTTTTCAAGGGACTTGGGCATTTGTCCAGCAGTATCTTCTACCTTCTGGATTTGTTTGGTTGACTCCTCATGGTGTCAATTTAACCTGTTCCTCCATCCCCAGATTTCTCATTAAATGAAAATTAGATATAAACAATCAGTTAAACTGAGGTTACATATTTTTGGAAAGAACATTCTAGTACTGCTGTGTTCATATTACATCACACCAGGCGGCATATATGTCTTGCTGTCTTACCATGAAGGATGATAAGATTGATCATTGTGTTAAGATGTTGACAACCTGATTCCTCCAATGTAAATTTTTCCCTCTTGTTAATATCACACCTGTGGTGAGAGACTCATGAACTGTGTGAATAGCTGGTTCCCAACCAACCTTTCATTCAAATGCTTTGGCTTCCATTGACAAGCTTGCCTGAATTAATTTTTTTCAGTTGTAGTAAAATGATAATTTTTATCATTACTTTTACATTTGTTAGCTGGCAATCTTGTGTAAAGAAGGGTGTTCTTTATCATCATATCTAGTATATTTATGAGATAGATAGATAGATAGCTATTAGATTAAAAAATAAAACTCTTAGGATCCTATACATTGACTTTTTAATCTTATTTTTAAGAAGCTAGTATTATATCATAAACACTTTTCTCTATATATTCTTCAAAATAGTTTTGATGGCTTATAATATGCATTATGGTGTTGAATGGCTATGATGAGTATTAATCTAATATACAGAATCTGTATGCTGAGCATTATAAAACAGTTTTTTTGTGTTTCCTTGACTTCCATGGCTTTGATATTTTAAAATATTACAGGGCAAGTATTTTGTAGAATATCAGTCAATTTGAGTTTGTCTGATAATTTCTCATGATTAGATTTAGGTTATGCATCTAGAATTTCTAGAATTCTGGAATTTCTATCTGGTTCTTTAAAAAACTTTTCTCATTTCTCCATTGAGATTCCCTGTTTGTTCATCCACTGTGGCTACATTTTCCTATAGTTTCTCTATCATATTTATTATACTTGTTTCAGCTAATTCCAAATCCAACATATAAGTCACTTATGGGTCATTGTATACAATATGTTATAGAAAATCTAGGTTAAGTTATATTCCTCTAAAGAATATTGCATTTTGTTGTGGCAACAGTTAAATTACTTGCAGATTATCTTGATCCTTGGGGGCTTAGTTTTAGCCTTCATTAGAGAAGGCATATTCAGTTTTTCCCTTGGTCCTCAGGTCTTTGCTCCTAAGGTGTAGCTCTTCAGAAATGTCAGTGGAAAGCTCTAGCTGTTTGCCAAGCTCCTCTATTTTGGTTGGACTTAAATGCCAAACTTAAACTCCTGAGTCCTAGGCAGCTGCTAAAATCTCAGCTCAGTTCCTTAACCTCTTTTTTGCTGAATTTCTTGAAGTCTTGTCCTCTGCATACACAATTTAGGAATCAGTCAAGGATTAAAGGGATATTTATATTAAAATTTTGGATCTCCTTCTTTTGTGACTGATTCCTTTCTGGGTCGTTCTCTCCCCTGCCCCTTCCTGCTCCCTGATTTCCAGTGCTTCTGGATCATTTCCAAAGCTCTGAATTCTGTCTCATACCAGTAAAACTGACACTCTATGCTTGAGCTCTATTAGCCTAGGCACTTCAGTAAACTATGAAATGCCCCAAGGGGAAAAGCTGATTAAATGTCGGTCTCACCCAGTGAGCTTCTCTTCTTCAAGGATAACATCCTTCCCATTTCCCTCTACTTTGGGTTGCTCTCCAGTGCCTTCACACAGTTGTTTTTTATATTTTGTCCAGGATTTACAATTGTTATTGGCAAGAGAGTTAATCTAATACAGGCTACTCCTCCATTCCATAACCTAGAACCGGATAGGTGTGTTTTGATTCAAGGTTATTTAGAATTCATTATAAAGATGAAGAAGTAAATCAAAAAAGCAGTAATAATATTTACATATTAATGAATTTGTTTCTGTTTGGTACTTTAGGTGTTTGTAATGTTTCATAGAATTTGGCATGCTAGGATTGCAATTCTAACTTATAATGTGTAATTAAATAATTTGTTTAAATTTGTTGCTTAATGTTTAAATGTCACTTATTTTGTAAACAGTATGGGAACAATTAAAGGCATTTTAGATTCATATTTATATTTAACTTATTGGATTTACAAATATTCTTAAATACTTCAGAGAGGTCTCCCTGTAAATCAGATACTGAAATACTTAAACAGGAAATTGACTATATTAGATTCAAAATTCAAATTGAAATAATTAAAGCATTTAATTAAATTTGTAAATAGGACCAAAATTAATACAAGCTCCTTATTAATGATTATTAAAATTTTCTACACTTATAAGGAAAATAAGAAAGTGATTAATATTGTAAATTGAATAATTGTGTTTATTTATTTAATTAATTTTTATTGGCGTATAGTTGATTTACAATGTGTTAGTTTCTGCTGTACAGCAAAGTGAATCAGTTATACATATGCATATATCCACTCTTTTTTTAGATTCTATTATGGGATATATGGACCTATATGGATAGGTCATTACAGAGTATTGAATAGAGTTCCCTGTGCTATACAGTGTATTTGTAATTTTAATAAATTGAACAGTTAATTTTAAACTAATATTCTAAATGAGCATGTATTGACATAAACTCCATGGGTTTGGACTCTGCAAGACTGGGTTAAAATGGCTGTGGATCACAATTTACTTAATGTCTGTCATGCATGATTTCTTTATCTGTAAAATGAGGATAATGATACCTCCCTAAAAGTACATGTTGCAATAAATAGTAATGTTCACGATGGTAATAATAGTGATTAATGATAATATTTTTAAAGGAGAGTTATAAAACAATGTACAAACTATGATTCCATTTTTTGGTTAAAAAATAAGATATGCAAAGACAGGTATTAAAAAATCTCCAAGAGGTTATATACATTAGTTTTTACATACAATTATCTATCATATAAAAATTTTTTCCACAGTATAAATGTATTATATCATGATATCTATTTGTTGTATGTGTATGTGTGTGTGTTCATATATAAAACTTCTAGCTGTAGTTGATCATTTCGTGGGGAGGGATTATGAGTAACTTTTACTACTTGTTTCTTAATTTCATTTATTGTCTGTGTTGAGCAGATATAACATAATCAGCACAAACACATACCTGAACATTTTAAAGTCAAGAAAGACACATATTTCCTTGGTTTTAATCTTGCATGGAGATCTTGCCACAAGGGTCCAGGGAGATAGAAGTCATGCTCAGTATCATCCATTACACAACCATTAAGTCACTGAAAAATCCTTGTGTAGAGTATTTGCTTTGAGATTGGGTGCAGCCTGATTTCCATCCACACGTACTTCATTTCTGCCAGTAAATGTGATCTTGCTTCACAGCATAATGAAGGTGCAAGCCTCTGCCTGTCCGAGTCTCTTAGTAGAGTATGTGTGTTGAGAAACCTTATAAGTAGGAGGGACCCTTGTGTCCTTGCCTTTTCTCCTTTTGCCACCTCTTTTCACTCTTCATGCTCTCTTATAAAGACTTAACCCCTCTCGAGGCCCCCCTGAGCCTCTGCCCATCCCAGGGGAAATTTCCAAATCTGTCTCTGAAACTCCTTCCTCTTCCCAGGACCCAGGTCAGAATTTCCAAGTTTCTACTGGACATTCCCACCTCAAATTCAGCAAACCAGACACTCGCAGTTTCATGGCCTGCAGACCAGACTTTTGTCCCCCTTTTTGGATAATGGTTAATGGGATCTCCAATTTACTTAACTAGATAAATGTATTTAACCTCATATGTCCTTTCATCCTGGAGGCTTTTTCTGACCATCTCTCTCCCAGAGAATAAACCCTCTCTCACCTGAGCAATCCAGGCTCCATGGTACATACACCTCTTAGAGCACCTCTCACTTTGGACTATGACTCTTTCATTATATTTTTTTGTCCTTGACAAGATCGTATGTTCTTTGAAACTAGGGATATATCAGGGTATCCTAGAACTGACCACAATGCCTGTAAGATATTCTTATCACTTGTTAATGTCTTGAAGCAAAAGCAATGCATTTTACTCCCCCAGTGAGAAGAGGCAACCCTTCTTTACAGAGGAATCCCAAATAATATACGTAGATAACCCCACCTCCTACTTCATGTATGGCCTGGACTGTTACTCACTTCTAAAGGGTAGCATATAGGAAAGGAAAAAATAATAACTTTGTAGTATAGAAATCTTGCAAACACCACCTTTATCAAGTGATGACGGTCAACATCATCAGTGATATGTACGTACCAGGGGTATCAGGGGTACCAGGTACCCCGATAGCATGTAATGGGAAGGGCACTTCACCTCTGTGCTGTGCTTCCTCCAAACCTGTAATCCCAGTCCAACCTTGAGAAAACATCTGACAAACCCAGACTGAGGGACATTCTACAAATACCTGACTTGTACTTCTCAAAACTGTTGAGGTCATTAGAAACAAAAATTTAAAAAGGAAAGACTTGAGAAACTCACTGACTAGAGGAGACTAGGGAGAAATGATAACTAAATGTAATGTGGGATCTTGCATTGGATCCCAGAACAGAAAGAGGACAAACTGGTGAAATCTGATAAAATCTGGAGTTTAGATGATGATAATGTACCAACGTTGCCTTTTTAGTTCTGACAAATGCACCATGGTAATTTAAGATGACAGTATTTGGAGAAACTAAAACTGGGTAAATGAAGAGCTCTCTGTACTACATTTGCAATTTTCTGTAAGTCTAAAAATTTTCCAAAATTAAAAGTTTATTTTAAAAAATCACTCCCCCATGTACTACACCCTCTGTAAAGGCTGAAAGGTTAAACATCTCTGTTTGGATATAAATGGAACCCAGTTAGTTAGAAACTGTGCAGTAGAGTTGAGCAATTAAAGCAACATAATTTATTTTTTATTTTATACTGATTACAAGGGTCTGTACAAGAGAATGACGATTGCCTGCACATCCATTCTTTTTTTTTTTAAGATTTTTTTGTGGACTTTAAAAATGTGGACCATTTTTAAAGTATTGAATTTGTTACAATATTGCTTCTGTTTTATGTTTTGGTTTTTTGGCCATGAAGCCTGTGGGATCTTAGCTCCCCGACCAGGGATCGAACCCACAGCCCCTGCATTGGAAGGTGAAGTCTTAACCACTGGACCGCCAGGGAAGTCCCTGCATATCCATTCTTAACTAACTGAACCCACATTGTCACTCAGTTGAATGGCTATATTTACTGCCTCCCTTGTAGCCCGAGGTGACCCTGTGACTAACTTCTGGTCAATGCTATGGAAATAAGAATTGTATGCCATTTCCGCGAAGGCTCCTTCAAAGGGCAGGGCGCTCCCTTTCTCTTTCCTGCTGCTGGTATGAGAATGGGAAGGCCCTAGGTGGCACACCGAGGTGAATGGAGCCACAAGAGGGCATGGGTCTGGGTCTTTGATGAAGTCTTGGAGGTGTCATACCTAATCCTGACTAATACAGGATCATATGCATCCATTTTTTAAAAGGGAAAAATTCAGAAAAGTAGATAGGCGCATATGAAGGAAAATAAAAATGGCCTGTAATTCCATGTAGAAATGGCTGGTTTTGACATATCCATTTATAAGATAAATACATATCAGATTTTTAAAAAAAACTCTTAGGATCCCATACATGGAGTTTTCTATCTTACTTTTAAAAACTTAATATTATATTAGGGACATTTTTCTGTATATTTATTTTTTGAAAATATTGTTTTGATGTTTGTACAATGTACAATGCTACATTGTACAATGTACAATGCTAAAGACAATGATGTCTTTAGCAGGTCATTCTCTGTTTCATTAGGGCACCTGGTGATGAATGACTATGATGAATATGAATTTAGTGTCACACAGACTTGTGTTCAAGTCTCACTTGGGCCATTGAGTGTGTAACTTCAAGCAAGTTGTGCTGCCTCTTGAAAAAAATGGGGATGCCTTTTAGAGTTATTGAGAGGATTAAATTAGTTAATGCATATAAAATCTCTAGCACAGGGCCTAGATCTTAGTAAATTCTTAATATATATAAACGATTGTGATTGTCATTATCATCCTTTAACCAGTTTCCTCTTCATGAACAGTTAATTGTCAGGGGCTAATTAAGAAATAGACAATCCACTATAGTGCAATTAAAAACAAAGAAATAGAAACCACATGAAACCTTAGAACAGAAGGAATTTAATGCAGGGAATTGGTCACAAAGGTGATAGGAAAGCTGAGAAATAAAATAGGGGAAATGAGATAACCCAAAGATTAGCAACAGCAAGAAGGCACTAAAGTGTTAGGCATAAGGAGAGAGGGAAAAGGCAGTGTAACCAGAGCCCAGGGCCAGGGTCACCTGCTAGAAGCTATGATGATGGCAGACCTTTCCAGTGGGAACTAGAACAATGGAGGAAATTCAGCTACTTCTGAAGATGCCACCTGATGTGAGGAGGGCTGGATTTTCTCCCTCCCACATCATAATCTCCCTCCAGAACCTCCCATTGCAAATCCATGAAGGGACCTTGTCCCTCAGTCAGTACCTTGGCTTTTTGGGGCTCTTTGGGGTTATTTGCTTGATGAAAATATCTTCATACCCAAGTGGTCTGAATCCTTCTTTTCCCATGACTTTATTCGATTACTTTAGTCTTTAATTGAACTTTAATATTGGACATGCAATTACTATTCTTTAACTATTTCCAGATTCTAAATGGCACCCCATTGACTCTCCCAGGTCCCAGATATGGTCATTCCTGCACCAGATGTATAGCAGCAACCTAATTTTCTCTTGATAATTGATACCAATAACCCCAGACAGTAAATTCTCCTTTCTCAGCCTGACAATTCAGTGACCTGAGGAATCCTAAATGGTCAGGTGGCATACTCAACTTCACATTTAATATTTTATCTCCTGAAGAAATAATACTTTTCCTGAAGACCTAGATCACAAAAGTAGCAGAGCCCAAGGTTTGCGGATGGGAAACAAGAGCTCTTCCAGTGATTTATCAGGTGTAACAGTGAGAGTAGCCATTTCCAGTTTCACACCTTAGTTCCCAGACCCTTCAGGGCAGCACTTCAGCCTTGCAGGTGTTATCTCCCAGTAGATACCACAAAAAGTCTTTAGCAGCTCATTCTCTGTTTTATTAGGGCACCTGCTTCTGGGTGATGGGGTATGGTGATAAAACCAGTGAATTTCGGGCTTCCCTGGTGGCGCAGTGGTTGAGAGAGGGGACGTGGGTTCGTGCCCCGGTCCGGGAAGATCCCACGTGCCGCGGAGCGGCTGGGCCCGTGAGCCATGGCCGCTGAGACTGAGCGTCTGGAGCCTGTGCTACGCAACAGGAGAGGCCACAACAGTGAGAGGCCCGCGTACCGCAAAAAAAAAAAAAAAAAGAAAAACAAAACAAAACAGTGAATTTCATAGGCAGGGGTCTATTGATGCATTTCTATTGCTATGAATTGAGTATTTTGGTAAAAAATAAATGTCATATGGGGTTTTTAAAAAAATTATTTTTTTATACAGCAGGTTCTTATTAGTTATCCATTTTATACATATCAGTGTATATATGTCAATACCAATCTTCCAATTCATCCCACCCCCACCCCCCACCCCCAATTTCCCCCCTTGGTGTCCATATGTTGGTTCTCTACATCTGTGTCTCTATTTCTGCCCTGAAAACTGGTTCATCTGTACCATTTTTATTGGTTCCTCATATATACGTTAATATACGATATTTGTTTTTCTCTTTCTGACTTACTTCACTCTGTATGACAGTCTTTAGATCTATCCACAGCTCTACAAATGACCCAATTTCGTTCCTTTTCATGGCTGAGTAATATTCCATTGTATATATGTCCCACATCTTCTTTATCCATTCGTCTGTTGATGGGCATTTAGGTTACGTCCATGACCTGGCTATTGTAAATAGTGCTGTAATGAACATTGGGGTGCATGTGTCTTTTTGAATTATGGTTTTCTCTGGATATGCCCAGTAGTGGGATTGCTGGGTCATATGGTAATTCTATTTTTAGTTTTTTAAGGAACTTCCATACTGTTCTCCATAGTGGCTGTATCAATTTACATTCCCACCAACAGTGCACAAGGTTTCCCTATTCTCCACACCCTCTCCAGCATTTGTTGTCTGTAGGTTTTCTGATGATGCCCATTCTAACTGGCGTGAGGTGATACCTCATTGTAGTTTTGATTTACATTTCTCTAATAATTAGTAATGTCAAGCAGGTTTTCATGTGCTTCTTGGTCATCTGTATGTCTTCTTTGGAGAAATGTCTATTTAGGTCTTCTGCCCATTTTTTAATTGGGTTGTTTGTTTTTTAAATATTGAGCTGCATGAGCTGTTTATATATTTTGGAGATTAATCCTTTGTCCATTGATTTGTTTGTAAATATTTTCTCTCATTCTGAGGGTTGTCTTTTCGTCTTGTTTGTAGTTTCCTTAGCTTTGCAAAAGGTTTTAAGTTTCATTAGGTCCATTTGTTTACTTTTGTTTTTATTTCCATTACTCTAGGAGGTGGATCAAAAAAGATCTTGCTGTGATTTATGTCAAAGAGTGTTCTTCCTATGTTTTCCTCTAAGAGTTTTATAGTGTGAAGTCTTACATTTAGGTCTCTAATCCATTTTGAGTTTATTTTTGTGTATGGTGTTAGGAAGTGTTCTAATTTCATTCTTTTATGTGTAGCTGTCCCATTTTCCCAGCACCACTTATTGAAGAGACTGTCTTTTCTCCATTGTATATCCTTGCCTCCTTTGTCATAGATCAGTTGACCATAAGTGCGTGGGTTTATCTCTGGGCTTTCTATCTTGTTCCATTGGTCTATATTTCTGTTTTTGTGCCACTACCATATTGTCTTGATGACTGTAGCTTTGTAGTATAGTCTGAAGTCAGGGAGTCTGATTCCTCCAGCTCTGTTCTCTTTTCTCAAGATTGTTTTGGCTATTCGGGGTCTTTTGTGTCTCCATACAAATTTTAAGACTTTTTGTTCTAGTTCTGTAAAAAATGCCATTGGTAATTTGATAGGGATTGCACTGAATCTGTAGATTGCTCTGAGTAGTGTAGTCATGTTCACAATATTGATTCTTCCAATCCAAGAACATGGTATATCTCTCCATCTGTTTGTATCATCTTTAATTTCTTTCACCAGTGTCTTATAGTTTTCTGCTTACAGGTCTTTTTTCTCCCTAGGTATTTTATTCTTTTTATTGCAATGGTAAATGGGAGTGTTTCCTTAATTTCTCTTTCAGATTTTTCATCATTAGTGTATAGGAATGCAAGAGATTCCTGTGCATTAATTTTGTATCCTGCAGCTTTACCAAATTCATTGATTAGCTTGTAGTTTTCTGGTGGCATCTTTAGGATTCTCTATGTATAGTATCATGTCATCTGCAAACAGTGACCATTTTACTTCTTCTTCTGCAATTTGTATTCCTTTTATTGAGTTTTCTTCTCTGATTGCCGTGGCTAGGACTTCCAAAACTATGTTGAATAATAGTGGCGAGAGTGGACATCCATGTCTTGTTCCTGGTCTTAGCGGAAATGCTTTCAGTTTTTCACCATTGAGAATGATGTTTGCTGTGGGTTGGTCGTACATGGCCTTTATTATGTTGAAGTAGGTTCCCTCTATGCCCACTTTCTGGAGAGCTTTTATCATGAATGGGTGTTGAATTTTGTCAAAAGCTTTTTCTGCATCTATTGAGATGATCATATGGTTTTTATTCTTCAATTTGTTAATATGGTATATCACATTGATTGATTTACATATATTGAAGAATCCTTGCATCCCTGGGATAAATCCCACTTGATCATGGTGTATGATCCTTTTAATGTTTTGTTGGATTCTGTTTGCTAGTATTTTGTTGTGGGCTTTTGTATCTATATTTACCAGTGATACTGGTCTGTAATTTTCTTTTTTTGTAGTATCTTTGTCTGGTTTTTGTATCAGGGTGATGGTGGCCTCACAGAATGAGTTTGGGGGTGTTCCTTCCTCTGCAATTTTTTGGAAGGGTTTGAAAAGGATGGGTGTTAGCTCTTCTCTAAATGTTTGATAGAATTCACCTGTGAAGCCATCTGGTCCAGGACTTTTGTTTGTTGGAAGATTTTTAATCACTGTTTCAATTTCATTTCTTGTGATTGGTCTGTTCATATTTTCTATTTCTTCCTGGTTCAGTCTTGTAAGTTTATACCTTTCTAAGAATTTGTCCATTTCTTCCAGGTTGTGCATTTTATTGACATAGAGTTGCTTGTAGTAGTCTCTTAGGATGTTTTTGCAACGTCTCTTGTAACTTATCCTTTTTCATTTGTAATCTCATTGAGTCCTCTCCCTCTTTTTCCTGATGAGTCTGGCTAAAGGTTTATCAATTTTGTTTATCTTCTCAAAGAACCAGCTTTTAGTTTTATTGATCTTTGCTATTGTTTTATCTGTTTCTGTTTCAGTTGTTTCTGCTCTGATCTTTATGATTTCTTTCCTTCTACTAATTTTGGGTTTTGTTTGTTCTTCTTTCTCTAATACCTTTAGGTGTAAGGTTAGAGTGTTTTTCTGAGGTTTTTCTTGTTTCTTGAGGTAGGATTGTATTGCTCTAAACTTCCCACTTCGAACTGCTTTTGCGCATCCCATAGGTTTTGGATCGTCGTGTTTTTGTTGTCATTTGTCTCTAGGTATGTTCTGATTTCTTTAGTGATCTGTTGGTTATTTAGTAACGTATTATTTAGCCTCCATGTGTTTGTGTGTTTTACATTTTTTTCTTTGTAATTGATTTCTAATCTCATAGCGTCGTGGTCAGAGAAGATGCTTGATATGATTTCAATTTTCTTAAATTTACTGAGGCTTGATTTGTGACCCAAGATATGATCTATCCTGGAGAATGTCCCATGTGCACTTGAGAAGAAAGTGTAATCTGCTGTTTTTGGATGGAACGTCCTATAAATATTAATTAAATCTATCTGGTCCATTGTGTCACTTAAAGCTTGTGTTTCCTTATTAATTTTCTGTTTGGATGACCTGTCCATTGATGTAAGTGAGGTGTTAAAAGTCCCCCACTATTATTGTGTTACTGTCGATTTCCTCTTTTATAGCTGTTAGCAGTTGCCTTATGTATTGAGGTGCTCCTATGTTGGGTGCATATAGTTTTATAATTGTTATATCTTCTTCTTGGATTGATCCCTTGATCATTATTTAGTGTCCTTCCTTGTCTCTTGTAACATTCTTTATTTTAAAGTCTATTTTATCTGATATGAGTATTGCTACTCCAGCTTTCTTTTGATTTCCATTGGCATGGAATATCTTTTTCCATCCCGTCACTTTCAGTCTGTATGTGTCCTTAGGTCTGAAGTGGGTCTCTTGTAGACACCATATATATGGGTCTTGTTTTTGTATCCATTCAGGGAGCCTGTGTCTTTTGGTTGGAGTGTTTAATCCATTCACGCTTAAGGTAATTATAGATATGTATGTTCCTATGACCATTTTCTTAATTGTTTTGGGTTTGTTTATGTAGGTCCTTTTCTTCTCTTGTGTTTCTCACTTAGAGAAATTCCTTTAGCATTTGTTGTAGAGCTGGTTTGGTGGTGCTGAATTCTCTTAGCTTTTGCTTGTCTGTACAGCTTTTGATTTCTCCATCGAATCTGAATGAGATCCTTGTCAGGTAGAGTAATCTTGGCTGTACGTTCTTCCCTTTCATCACTTTAAATATGTCATGCCACTCCCTTCTGGCTTGTAGAGTTTCTGCTGAGAAATCAGCTGTTAACCTTACGGGAGTTCCCTTGTATGTTATTTGTCGTTTTTCCCTTGTGACTTGCAATAATTTTCTTTGTCATTAATTTTTATCAGTTTGATTACTATGTGTCTCAGTGTATTTCTCCTTGGGTTTATCCTTCTTGGGACTCTCTGCACTTCCTGGACTTGGGTGGCTATTTCTTTTCTCATGTTAGGGAATTTTTCAACTATAATCTCTTCAAATATTTTCTTGGGTCTTTTCTCTCTCTCTTCTCCTTCTGGGACCCCTATAATGTGAATGTTGTTTCATTTAATGTTGTACCAGAGATCTCTTAGGGTGGCTTCATTTCTTTTCATTCTTTTTTCTTTTTTCTGTTCTGTGGCAGTGAATTCCACCATTCTGTCTTCCAGGTCACTTATCCGTTTTTTCTGCCTCAGTTATTCTGCTGTTGATTCCCTCTAGTGTATTTTTCATTTCAGTTATTGTATTGTTCATCTCTGTTTGTTTGTTCTTTAATTCTTCTAGGTGTTTGTTCTTTAATTCTTCTAGGTCTTTGTTAAACATTTCTTGCATCTTCTTGATCTTTGCCTCCATTCTTTTTCCAAGGTCCTGTATCATTTTCACTATCATTATTCTGAATTCTTTTTCTTGAAGGTTGCCTGTCTCCACTTCATTTAGTTGTTTTTCTGGGGTTTTATTTTGTTCCTTCATATGGTATATAGCCCTCTGCCTTTTCATCTGTTTATCTTTCCGTGAATGTGGTTTTAATCCACAGGCTGCAGGATTCTAGTTCTTCTTGCTTATGCTGTCTGCCCTGTGGTGGATGAGGCTATCTAAGAGACTTGTGCAAGTTTCCTGGTGGGAGGGACTGGTGGTGGGTAGAGCTGGGTGTTGCTCTGGTGGGCAGAGCTCAGTCAAACTTTAATCTGCTTGTCTGCTGATGGGTGGGGCTGAGTTCCCTCCCTGTTGCTTGTTTGGCCTGAGGAAACCCAACACTGGAGACTACCGGGCTCTTTGGTGGGGCTAATGGCAGACTCTGGGAGGGCTCCCGCCAAGGAGTACTTCCCAGAACTTCTGCTGCCAGTGTCCTTGTCCTCGCAGTGAGACAGAACCACCCCCTGCCTCTGCAGGAAACCCTCCAACACTAGCAGGTAGGTCTGGTTCAGTCTCCTCTGGGATCACTGCTCCTTCCCCTGGGTCCCGATGCACACACTACTTTGTGTGTGCCCTCCAAGAGTCGAGTCTCTGTTTCCCCCAGTCCTGTCGAAGTCCTGTAATCAAATCCTTCATATCCAGCCTTCAAATTCGATTCTCTAGGAATTCCTCCTCCCGTTGCCAGACCCCCAGGTTGGGAAGCCTGACGTGGGGCTCAGAACCTTCACTCCAGTGGGTGGATTTCTGTGGTATAGGTGTTCTCCAGTTTGTGAGTCACCCACCCAGTGGTTATGGGATTTTATTTTATTGTGATTGTACCCCTTCTACTGTGTCATTGTGGCTTCTCCTTTGTCTTTGCATGTGGGGTATCTTTTTTGGTGAATTCCAGTGTTTTCCTGTCAATGATTGTTTAGCAGTTAGCTGTGATTCTGGTGCTCTCCCAAGAGGGAGTGAGTGCACGTCCTTTTACTCCGCCATCTTGGTCCAGTCTCTCTCGTATGGGATTTAATAATGGTAAATAAGATTTTTCTCTAATTCCACAGATGGTATGCTTGCAAGAGCATGTCAGGCAGGGAAGAGAAACCAATACTCTCAAATAGTAATTTATCCCATTTCGGACAAACTGATGAGCCCAATATAGCACAGTTGCTAATGGGTAGTTGACTATTAATGGGTCCTCCTGGGAAATGGTGTTTAGCCTTGGTTTCTGCTGTTAGCTGATCCAATCTAGATTCATAATTCCATTTGGTGGATGTAGCCACCTTAGTATTAAGTGACTCCTCTGCAATGGATGCCCTCTAGTGAACCTTCACATGGGACACAAATATCCCCACACTCTTATTTACGATGTCCATCCTCATTCCTCTTACACAAACATTCTTGTCACCAATCTTACACTCTTATTCTTTCCAAGTCCCTAACTGGCTGTTAGCCACTGTCTACACTCAGTGTAGATCCATTTCTCAGGTTATTCTTCCCCCGTAGTGAAGAGTCATTGCTCCAAGCTCTGCCTACTGGCTGGAATTTCCTTCACCACTATCCTTGAGGGTCATGCCTAATTAGACTGTAATATGGCAGCATCCACTTCTGGCTAGAGCACCTGTAAACCAGGCTCGAGTTCTTTCTTTCTCTATCAACTACACAAAGAAAGGTCCTCATAAGGGCAGAGGTGTGAAGTGAAGGAGCACCAGCACTACAGCAGAAGGTGGTAGATGTAACTTGCTTATGCCATACAGATCTACTTGAACCTGATCTCCTAGATACCACTTCCATTTGAAAAGCAATTGTTTCTGTACACACCAACGCTTATGGCTTAGTGAATCAGAGAGCACTCAATTCATGACAGGAAGCTCAAGCAACATAGTCACTCAGAGGCAATGATATAGTGGATCCTATGGCACCCTGCCCATAGGTCCCAATCCAGGACTGAGACACTCATTACCCTGCTGTAATGACACTATGATGAGAACATGATCACAGTTGATCCCCTTCTGGAAATTTCCCAGAGCCCATGGAAGCAGCCTTGTTCAAAGTTATGCTCCCCTCCCTGGGGCAAAGACCACATCCAGTACCTGGGTGATGTGGCAATACCTGGCTCCCTTTCCTCTTCAAGGCAAGACAACTTTATAGAAACATCGCAACTTCAGAACTCCCTGTGTGATCAACTGAGGCCTCTGTTGCAACTGCATCACAGTTCAACTCCTCCCCTTGCCCAGTCCTGACTCTTTCACTCTCTTACAGTTGTTGCACCCAAGTGCAGCCCCCAGTATGTCTCCTGTACACCAGTCTCCATCTCAGACTTGGCTCTGTGGGGAACCAACACACAGTCAAGTATTTAGACTCTATGAAGTCCTTGAGGCATGCCAGGGTCTTCTTCTCAAAGGAAGAATAGTTATCAGCTGAGAAAAGCACAGCTTTGCTTCAAAACTCTATGGGACTATGCTGTGATTCTCTTACTGAGACTTCCTATTCCAAAAAACTGAGTACCATTGAATCTGTTGGGTCATAAGCCTGAGTGACAGCCTGTACCCACTAAAGAGTCTGCTCTTACTCTGAGCCCCTCTTGAAACTCACAGTCTTGCAGGTTACTTGGTAGGTACAGAATATATATCCACTGAAATCTAAAGAAGCTCAGAAATGGTACAGATAGTTCAGGAAAATACATTAATTTTATAGACACTTACTGATGTTTACTCTGTCAGACAGTCACTCCGGAAGATGCAGGAAAGAAATGAAAAGTGGCTTCACACTTAGAAGAATTTCATCTAGTTAGCTGCAGAGCAATAAAAGTCATGATGATGGCTCTTTGTGGGCGGTGCCATACTACATTTATGTATGAAGTGTCACAAGCATGCAAGAAGAAAGTAATCATTCCTGCCCTGGCGGGCTGAATAGGAGGAGTAGGTGATATTTGGTCATATTAAACTGTGAGCTGATCGGCTTAATGAACAACAAAATACGTTTTTGAGGCCAAATATGAAAGGTGTAAAGATATTTAATGACCCTGAGATTTAAGCTGTTCCTAAGTATGTAATTCACCTATCAGATAAATTTGCTTTCTGGGTTTGGAGCCTAAAAAATGCAACAGAATGAATTTCTGTTTCAACTTTGTGAAGGGGGAATTTAAAAATAATTTCTGACTT
Organism: Delphinapterus leucas; assembly: GCF_059928025.1. Taxonomy (NCBI): domain Eukaryota; kingdom Metazoa; phylum Chordata; class Mammalia; order Artiodactyla; family Monodontidae; genus Delphinapterus; species Delphinapterus leucas. Next base: position 69,362,079 of record NC_143130.1, on the reverse strand, counting down.
CTCTTCAAAACAGCAATACAATCCTCACCATTGTCATTTGCTGCTCATGGCCTGGCACTGAACAGTGATAAACAACTGTACACTTAATTGTAAATTATGTGCTAAATGGATGTTCTAAGTAGATTGTTGGACATAATATCCTCACCAGATTCTGAGAGTTGAGTACAGCCTTTCTTTTGTCTCTTATTGATGAATCGGATGCAAGATACCCAGAACATCCTAGCATTAATTGTTATTCACTATTTCTAAAGTTTGTTTTTTTTTTAAATAGGAAGTCTTCTTAGAAATAAAGTCAGGAGATGTTCAGCAACTTGGAGAAACAATCTGTATACAATATCTCATACACTCTTAAGACAGACACGATCAAGATTGAATAATTTATATTTTGCTATTGACATAAAAGATTATTCTGAACTTTTTCTTACAAAAAAAGGAATCTCTCTGATGCCTTTTTATTCTAAGCTAACACACACACACACGCACACACATATACACAGAGCTATTGAAATGTCTTGCCTTATAGTGTCATAGCTAATATTTTAAGGCTTAGTGTATACTTGAGGTGATGTTGATAGTTAACAATAGTGTGTGTAAGCAATGTATCTCTGTTAGTTTTCTTGATAAATTCAAGGCTTTTTGGCTGACTGTTTGTCAGACCTGATTACTGGATGGTTGCTGTTTTCAACCTTGTAAACTGGCAGGAGATATATCAGGTTTGCCTCTTTTTTGTTGTTCAGTTGTTCTTGCTTTGTTAGTGTTATCTTTGATCCAAGGCCCCTTTGAGGCCCAATTTTACAATATTTTGGGAGGGTTACTTAAGTTAAAAGGAGATAATATAGTCTGTAAATCCATGTAACCCAATGCCGGTATATGTCAGCGCATTGCCACTGGCTGGAAGAGAGGAAACTCTCAAGGGCACCCTTGTCAGCTGCTCCAGGTCATGGACCCACCTCTCATCCCTCACCTCCTGGGGTTCCCCTGGAGAACATGTGGGTGTCATGGTATCGGTGTGATATGAACTAAGTATTATCAGTAATCTAATTCTGTGTATCTGAAATCCGACGGTAAAAGAATTTAGGGCCCAGTGAGGTAGGTGAAATCTGAGGGCGCGGATCTGTCCACGGCATCTACAGATGGATTCCACTGCTTTCTAGTAGAGGTGGCAGAGCGTGTGATGTTGGGGAACACGCTCTTCAGCAGCTCTCCTGGACGGGTGGTTTAGGCCAGGGCTAACCCGGAAGGCGGTCAGAGTTCGCTGTGTGTCCTGTGCGGGGTAAACTAAGGCAGCTCTGCATCTATCCTGAAAGAGAGAGCCCTTGAGACTGGGTGATGTGTAGTCTGCTGCGGGATTGTGCGGGCCAGGTGTCAGCCCCTTGGAGACCACTGCAGGGGTGCAGTTGGAAGGGGCCTAAAAGACTAGATCTTAAAAGTTCTCACCACACAAAAGAAGAGGGTCTTGCTTGTGGGGCGGCCTCAGCAGGGAAGGAGGTAGAGAGTTGGGTCCGCAGGGGCTGGTAAGGTCCAAGACAGCAGTCCTCGCATGCAGTCCTCCTCAGAGGAGGTTATTCTACAGAAGCCCAGAGCTGCTGGAGGGGACGGGCTCACCTCAGGTGTCAGGAGCCCCACCTGAGAGCCTGTCACTCCTGCACCTGGCAGGTGCTGTGTAGGAGGGATGACCAGGCCCACAGCTGCCTGTTCTGTGGGCAGCAGAGACAGTGATGGTGGCTTCTCCAGCCCGGGGGTCTGGTGGCAGATCAGGAACATTCAGTCACTCACTAGGAGAGCTCCCCGCCAACTCTAGCCTGGCAGGAGACCCTCTCTGACTTGCCACCAAACCTACCTGTCATCAGCCCCTGAGGCGGCCTTGGCCTAGTGTAGGGGCTGCTGTTTGGATTTGTTAGGTTCAGTTCTGTCCACTGACCTCCTGTGTTCTCTTTGATTTCTGTTTATTTTTATATATTTAAATGTTTATGAATAGGTAATATGATGACATAGTCCAGAATTCGAGAGCAATAAACGGTCATATACAGTGACAACTCTCTTCTATCCCCCAGTCCGTCCTTCTCTCCAGAGGTAACTGTTGTCAGATCCTTGTGACTATCTGAGGTTTTACATACATATGTGTATGTGTATCTCAACAAGCATCTATTCTTTTCTATCCCTGGCACACTCATGGTAGAATACCATGTCCGTGGTCTTATACTTTTTTCATTTGATTTATCTCAGAGGTGTTTTCATATTAGTTCATTAAGAGCTTTGTTGTTATTTTTAACAATCACATGACTTTCCTCTGTATGTATGTATGGTACCTTATTTAACCAGTCACCTATTGATGGATATTTAGATGGTTTCCAATCTTTTGTTATTACAGTGTTACATAGAATGACCTGGTACAGTGCAATTCACATGTGTGAAAATATCCGTAAGGATTAATTCTGAGAAGAGGAAAATCCCAAGGCGAAAGGTATGTATACTCATGATTTTGATAGATGCTGCCAAATTATCCACCATAAGTGCTGTGTTAATTTTCAGTCCCGCAAGGTCTATGTGAGAGAACTTGTTTATCTGAATCTTTACCATCCTAATGTGTTATCAATCTTTTTGATTTCTGCCAGTCTACTAGATTAAAAATGATATCTTGGTGGGTTTCTAGTTTGTTTTTCCTTAATAAGAGTGAAGTTGAGCATATTTTTATATGTCTAAGATGAATGCATGGATACATTTTTATTTATCTGTGAACTGGTTGTTCAAATCTTTTATCCATTTTTCTATTGAGTTATTTGTCTACCAGTGATTTGTATGTCCCTTTGGGATGTGGTTTGAGTATTTCTGGCACTCGCATTTTGATTTTTCTCATGGAATGTTGAGTGTGTGGGTAGCCAGATTTATCATATATGTATATATGTACGTATATGTACGTATACATTCCCCTCCTGCCCCTTTTTGCATGGCTTCTGGATTTTTGTCTTAGAAAAGGATTCCTCACTTCTTGTATTGACATTTTTTCACCTTTATTTATTCTAGTACTTTGATGGTTTCTTCCATTTTTTATACATACATTTTGATCCATTTGTCATTTGTCCTTATGTAAGTTGTAAGACATGGGTGTTCACTTGATTTCCCAGATGGTTACCCAGATGTTGCAATACCATTTATTAAATAATTCATCTTTTCCCCACTGATTAGAACTATCACCTTTATTACCACATTTTTTGTTTGTATTTAGATCTATTTCTGAATCTTCTATTATTTTCCGTTGATTTCAGTACCACCTTTTAAATTACTATAGTTTTATGTTTTAATATGTGAAAGGAATGTTGGCCCTTCATTATTTTTATTAGAATTCTTCTAAATATTATTGTTTATTTATTGTCTTATTGTTAAAAAAAAATTAGAACCAGCATGTCTAGACACACATATACAGATGAAAAAACCCATGTTAACTTAAGGAAAATTGACATCTTTGACATACTGATTGATTCTTCCCATGCATGTGGTAAATTTATATTTGTTCAAGTAATTTCTTGTGCCCCATAGAATTAATTTAAAGTTATATCATAGATCTTGCCCTGGAGTTCAAGTCTGCCATCATGTGGTCACCATTAGACCAGTGAGAAGGGTTAACCACCCAAGGGACCACCAGTAGTATGCATCATTTTTTTTAGAAAATGAACTTTATTGATTTATAATTTACATACAATAAATTGCATCCTATTCATGAATTTTTACTCAAAAAATAAAATGTCAAAAAATTGTTCACTGCAATGAAATACCGCTTCACACTTCTCAGAAAGTCTTTCATCAGAAAGACAACAAATAACAAGTGAAGGAGAGGATGTGGAGAAAAGGGAACCTTCACACACTGTTGGTAGGAATGTAAATTGGTGCAGCCACTATGGAAAACAGTATGGAGTTTCCTCAAAAAATTAGAAATAGAACTACCGTACAATCTAGCAAATCTATATACTTCTGGGTATTTTTCAAAAAAACCCCAAAACACTAATTTGAAAAGATATATGCACCCCTATGTTCACTGCAGCATTATTCACAATAACCAAGTTATGGAAGCAACCTAAGTGTACATCAATAGATGATGGATAAAGAAGATGTGGTATATATACATACACGTATATATACACACACACACACACATACACACACACACAGTGGCATTCTACTCGGCCATTAAAAGAATGAAATCTTGCCATTTGTGACAACATGTATGGACATAGAGCATATTATGCTAAGTGAAATAAGTCAGATAAAGACAAATACCATATGATCTCACTTATATGTGGAATCTAAAAAACAAAACAAACCAACCAACAAAACAAAACAAAAACAGCCTCATAGATAATAGAGGACAAATGGGTGATTGCCAGAGGGGACAAAGTAGGGGGAGCAAAATAGGTGAAGGGGATTAAGAGGTAGAAACCTCCAGTTATAAAATAAATGTCATGGGTGTGTAATATACAGTGTAAGCAATATGGTCAATAATATTGTAATAACTTTGTATGGGGATAGATGGTTACAAGACTTATGGTAATCATTTCATAATATATTCAAATGTCAATATCACTGTGTAACACACCTGAAACTAACATAATATTGTACATCAACTATATTTCAATTTAAAAAAAGGAAAAAATATAGCTAAATTTTTTAGCTATAAAATGATGCTATAAAGGAGGATGCCAGGAGCTTTTCCCAAACCACGAGTGCAGTTTAATCAAGGACTGCTTGGTACGCTCCCTGCTGCATTTGCCTCCCTCTGGTCCCAGATAGGTCATATTCAACTCCTTTTTGGAGTCTGTGACCCCAAAGCATCATGGGTTCTTGGAGCTGGAAGATGCCCTTTGGAGGCTAATGAGTCCAGCTGACCAGACCAGTGTCATGTAGGAGAAAGAATGATGCATCAAGGCAAAGGAGACCTGGGCATCCTCATGTAGGCCCAGCTGGTATCCACCTGACTGGCCAACACTTTCAGCTTTTTTGAGACTCAATTTCCACAACTGTGACAGAGGGATAAGTAATACCTGCTTAGTCTATTTTTAGGATTGTTATGAGGGTGAAATGAGAGAGTGTGTGCAAGGTATTAGTAAGTCAAAAGGTAATGAAAATACAAGGGGCTATTATTAAAAAGGTAGGAAAATAAGATGTGGACATATTAAAATCCCTTGTACCCAAGGTCATCTATTTGGCTTGGTGGCACCAATCAAAAGAGCTCTGTATCATTCAACAAACTTTATAGAGCTTACCCTCTGTCCAAGCATTGTGTAAAGGATACAAAACAAGAAAAGAAAGACATGGTTATCCCTGCTCTAAAGAAACTCATCATCTAATGGGGTAATATATTTCTTTTTGAGTGCTGGTAACAAGAGTATGTTTACTTTGTGAAAATCCATTGAGCTGTACGACAATAACTTGTATAGTTTTCTGTATACACGTTAGGTTCAATAGAGTTTGCAGAAAAGTAAACTGGATTCATTTTAACTATATGTTTGTAAGATGCATTCATTGATTTGAATGTGGCATTGCATTTTATTATATGTTCCACTAGAATTTATTTGCCCGTTCTACTGGTGATGGACATTTGGATTGTTTCTGGTACGGGGCGTTTGTGAAAAATGCTTATATGTGTCTCCTGGTGTGCATGAGCACAAGTTGCTCGGGGAGGGGGACAGCTAAATCATTGTTTGTGGCCATCTTCAAGTTTACTGGATCATGCTAAACTGGTGTTTGAAGTGGTTGCTCCAATTCTCCTTCCCACCAGTAGTGTGTGAGATTACTCTAATTGGTTTGACAGTCATTACAATTTTTGCCAGTCTGACCAGTGTCCTGTGGTATCTTATCGTGGTGTTACTTTGCATTTTTATGATGTCGAACCTATGTTTACTTGACTTTTGGATTTCTTCTTTTGAGAACTCCTTCCTCAAGACTTTGCCCATTTCTCTACTGGGTTTTTCTTTTCTTACTGATTTGGATTGAGGATTACTCAAGAATTCTGGGACTCTGAGTGGACAGGTACTCAAAAGCATCCTAATATATCCCATGGGAAGAAGTTATAGCTTCCACATCTCTGAGGTCACCAGCTGTGCTTCTTTTCTCAACGTGTCACTGGGGAGGATGGATTTTCCATTATGTTTTTATTATTGATTCCTATCTTAATTGCATTATAGCTAATGCTTTGAAATTGTTGAGATTTGACTTATGGCCTTACTGTACAGGCAATTTTTGTAAATATTCCAGGTGTGATGTGAAGGATGTATATTTTGCAGATGGTTGTTGCAGACACACCATGTGCGTTACATCGAGTGCATTACATGTGCTCTTCAAATCTGTACCCCTCGTTGATTTTTTGGTCTGCTTGTCCTATTAATTACCGAGATGAGCATATTAAAATATTCCATTGAAATTACAGATTTGTCTATTAATCCTTGTAATTCTTTCCACTTTTGCTTTACATATTGTAAGACTGTTTCTGTCTACTTTTGCTTTACGTAGTACAAGTCCATGTCCTTAGCCCAGCTTGCTGTCATAGGAAAACAAGCCCCTATGTCTGTCTGGTAGTGTGTCTACAACCCCTGTATCATGAAGCTTTTCCTTTTGTCTCCCTTTATAATCCTGCCTCTCTTACTTTACAGAAGGAATGCACCTTACCCATTTCCCTTCTTACTATGCTTCTTTGCCTCTGGAGCACCAAAGGGTACTCTGAAATATTAGTTATTAATATTAATCAAGACACCATAAATTGAAGGCAAGGCTTTGTGTTTTTCATTAGTTAGACATTTATGTGTTAGGGACACAGCGTAGCATTAGATGATGATAGGATTTGGGGCTTAAAAATATTTTAAATAGGATTTAAAATATTTAAGAATATTTTAAAAGTTGAATGACATTACTTAACAAAATTTCTCCCATTTCCACCCACTGATATATATAAACATATTTTCTAATGATTTACATATATAGAAATGGAAAGAGGAATAGAAATTATGCTGACCCTTGTTTCATTCTAATAATCAGTCATATTTATCACAGCTGTAGAACTAATTGAAAAGCAAAAGCCCCAGTCATTTCATTAAGAAATACATACATACTTTAATATAATTTAAATATGATACATATAATGGAACTTGAAATTTTATGTTTAAGAAACATGAAAATTTATAATTATGATGTTTTAGCTAAATTTAAATCAATTTTCCCATGTTTTAGTTGTAGATAAGGATGATAAGGTAATCAGTTTTCAAAACTTTGAAATACAAATGTATATTTTTATGTAAAATTCTGAGTTCAAGGAGAAAAAAGAATTACGTAAAATTTTTGACTGTTAAAGATGAGTTCATTCATAATATGTTTTAAATGGGAATCAAAGTGCATGGTGTTTACTTTCCATTGAGTGTATTTAAAAGAATGATGTGAAAGTTTTCTTTTAAAATGTCAATTTCTGTAATGTGCAAGAAATAACAAAAGTTTTTGAGACGAACTTTTAAAAAGTGTACAATTCTTTTACGGGTATGTGAGAAGAACACGGTGAAGACGCTGACCTCATGCTGGCCTAGTCCATCTCCTGTCTCTGGGCATTCAAATCCCGCTAGACACTTGAAGACCTATGAATTTCCTGGGAAGAAGTTTCCTCCCTCGTAAAAGTGTTTCAGTATCTCAGCACATTTACCATCTGGGAATACTGATACTTACCTTTCTATCTAATGGAAGGTACGTGTGAGAAAGGGCTTTATTGTCCGATCAGGAAAGGAGTGTCACCGTGTAGCAGTGAGTGCCCAGAGCTGGAAGTACTCCAAAGGAGCTGGAATGGTGGACCTTGCTCCGTTTTAGAGCTCACATCTGATTGCCCACCTTACTCCTGTTGGAAAGAATAGGGAGGAAGGGAAAATGAACAGACAGACTAGTTATGAAGTGCCTACCATGTTTGGGTATCTTACTTGTACTTTCCTGTACGTTGTTTGATTTCCATAACAATTCATCCCTACAGATGAAGAAATGGAACCTAAGGAAGATGACAGGTGTGCCAAGTTTGCACAGCCTGTCAGTGGCGAGGCTGGGGTTTGATCCCAGGTCTGTCTGACGTGGCTACATCCATGGCCTCACAATCAGAAGATGCATGTGCTCACAGGCAAATTGCTTAGCTTCTCTGAGCTCAAGCTCCCTCATCTGTAAAATGGCGTAGTAATAGCTATTTTGCAGGGTGGTATTCACAATCTAGGGAGTTAATGTGTGGACATACTCAAATCTTTAGCATAGGGCCTGGCCCGTGGAAGACCCTGAAGATATGAGAATGAACTATTCAGGCACAAAGTTGGGTATTCTGGCACAATACTTCTGCCAGCAAAGTGATGGCTAGTATTGGGGACGCTAGCTGTGTCTTGAAGGCAACAAGCTGAGTGGGGACTTGCCTTAAACTTTGAGACCAAGCAGCTAAGACTGAAGGCTGGACTTGGACTTGGGGGTAGCCAAAAGGAAAGATGGCTGTTGCCTCCCAGACCTGTCCATTCCAGCCCCTCCTAACCAAGAATTTCCCACCACCCACTGTGTCAAGACAAAACAATGCGGTCCACAGAGCCCATTCTTCTGTCTGCAGGAAAAGAATAAAACCTCATGTTACCTCACCCAGGCAAGGCAGCAGCCACAAGGAGACACCCTGCCTGAACAGATTGAGAAACCAACAACTCTTTTAGGATCCCTAAGAGAGATAGGACACAGGGTAAACCACTGCCCCCAAGATTAGAGAGACCAACAAGCAGGTACAGAGAATAACAGCTTAATGGAGCAGAGATTCACCAGGCAAAATGGCTACAGGAGCCAGTGCTGGGTAGGAAAACCTGAACTGTAACTGAGGAATTGAGGACCCCATCACGGGGGGACCGCCACAGTATTATGGGATTTACCTCCAGGAGCTTGATCAGGTTCCACAGTAAACAGCAGAGAAAAATCCCCTCAGGCTTCCAGGAGGGGGAGGGGGAAAGGAACCATTTTGAAATATGCCAGAGCACTCTGTTCTTCTTAACACCTGCCCTCAGAAGAAACTAGTTAAGTAGAGTATAACTGACCTGGGGGAAGGGAAAACCCAACTCCAGCCCACTCTAGCCAGCCTGTTCCACCTAAGGGGGAGGGAGTGGGGATGAGAAACACTTGTGAAGCTCACAGTCCAGAGGCAGAGGCTTACTAAGAGGCTGGGGCCTAATCACAGGACACAGGACAATGGAAAGCTTCCCCTCCTCACCACACTGCCCCCTCCCCCCAACATTACTAAAGGCCCATTTACAGCCATTCCTTCTACCTGGTACACCATGTCCAGCTATCAAGAAAAATTACAAGCCACACCAAAAGGCAAAAATTTGAAGAGATGGAGCAAGCATCAGAACCAGACATGGCAGGAATGTTGGCATTATCAGACTGGGAAGTTAAAATAACATGATTAATATACTAGGGGCTCTAACGAGTAAAGTAATCAGCATGTAAGAACAGATGGGCTATGCAAGCAGAGAGATGGAAATCCTAAGAAAGAACCAAAAAGAAATGCTAGAGATAGAAAACACTCTTACAGAAATGAAGAATGTCACTGATGGGCTCATTAGTAGACTGGACACAGTTGAGGAAAGACTCTCTGAGTTTGAGGATATCTCAATAGAATCCTAAAAAGAAAAAGACTGAAAAAAAAAAAAACAGAACAGAATATTCAAGGGCTATGGGGCAACTGCAAAGGGTGTGACACACACAATGGAAATACCAGAAGGAGAAGAAAGAAAGGAACAGAAGAAATATTTGAAACCATGATTGGGAATTTCCCCAAATTAATGTCAGACACCAAACCAAAGATTCAGGAAGCTCAGAGAACACCAAGGAGAATAAATGCCAAAAAACACCCTACACCTGGGCACATAATTTTCAAATTACAGAAAATCAAAGATAAAGAAAAAATCCTGAAAGAAATTATAGGGGGAAAAAATATCTTATCTATAGAGAATCAAAGATAAGAATTACACCCAATGTCTCCTCAGAACCCATGCAAGCAAGACAAGAATGGAGTGAAATATTTAAAGTGTTGAGTGAAAAGAAACCACCAACCTAGAATTCTGTACTGTGTGAAATTATCCTTCAAAAATGAAGGAGAAATAAAGGCTTTCTTGGACCAACAGAACAGAGGGAATTTGCTGCCAGTAGATCTGCTTTGCAAGAAATGTTAAAAAAGCTCTTTAGAGAGAATGAAAATAATATAGGTCAGAAATATGATCTACATTAAGAAAGGAAGAACATCAAAGGATTAAGTGAAGGTAAAACAAAAACTTTTATTTTTCTTATTCTTTTAAATTTATTATTGTTAAATACTATTATTACATTTTTCTTATTCTTAATTGATTTAATAGCTTGTTCAAAATAATAATGGCAATAATGTATTTGATTATGATGCATGTATATATACATTTACATATGCTTATAGATGAGTGAAATGGTATATGGGAAGTCTCTGTACCTTCCTCTTAATTTTTCTGTGAACCTAAAACTGTTCCAAAAAAATAGAGTCCTTTAAAAAAAACGTCTGTGGTTGGGATGGACATTAGTATTGTTAAAAAAAAAACAAAAACCAACTTCATAGGTGATTGTAACGTGCAGCCAGGGCTGAGAACCATTATACAAGGAGAATTTCATTTAAAATTACTGATGGATGTTTTTCTTTGATTGATTCCCTTCACAAAATATTATTGAGCTCTTACTAGGTGCTAAGCACTGTGATAAGAGATGATGAACCAAAAAGACCAGTCTCCTGTTCTCATGTAGATTACAGTCTAAATAAAATAAGTATGCAATTCTTTAATAGTTATTACAGCTAAGAACAGGGCAGCCTGAACTCATCTAGGGGTTAGCAAAGGTGTACCTAAGGAATTGACTTTTTTTCTTTTCTCCTTGCGGTACGCGGGCCTCTCACTGTTGTGGCCCCTCCCGTTGCGGAGCACAGGCTCCGGACGCGCAGGCTCAGCGGCCATGGCTCACGGGCCTAGCTGCTCCGCGGCATGTGGGATCTTCCCGGACCGGGGCACGAACCCATGTCCCCTGCATCGGCAGGCGGACTCTCAACCACTGCACCACCAGGGAAGCCCTAAAGATGTATATTTATCATCAGAATGACCATTATCAAAAAATCTAGAAACAATAAATGCTAGAAAGGGTGTTGTGAAAAAGGAACCCTCCTGCAATGTTGGTGGGAATGTAAATTGATACAACCACTATGGAGAACAGTATGGAGAATCCTTAAAAAACTAAAAATAGAATATACCCTGAGAAAACCGTAATTCAAAAAGAGACATGTACCACAATGTTCATTGCAGCACAATTTACAATAGCCAGGACATGGAACCAACCTAAATGTCCATAGACAGATGAATGGATAAAGAAGGTGTGGCACATATATACAATGGAATATTAGCCATAAAAAGAAACAAAATAGAGTTATTTGTAGTGAGGTGGATGGACCTAGAGTCTGTCATACAGAGTGAAGTAAGTCAGAAAGAGAAAAAAAATACTGTGTGCTAACACACGTATATGGTATCTTAAAAAATGGTACTGATCAACTTAGTGGCAGGGCAGGAATAAAGACATAGACATAGAGAATGGACTTGAGGACACGGGGTGGGAGGGGGAAGCTGGGGCAAAGTGAGAGTAGCATTGACATATATACACTACCAAATGTAAAATAGCTAGTGGGAAGCAGCCGCATAGCACAGGGAGATCAGCTCGGTGCTTTGCAATGATTTAGAGATGTGGGATAGGGTGGGTGGGAGGGAGGCTCAAGAGGGAGGGGATATAGGGATATATGTACGCATATGGCTGATTCACTTTGTTGTACAACAGAAACTAACACAGTATTGTGAAGCAATTAAACTCCAATAAAGATCTATTTTAATAAAGATGTATAGGGCTTCCCTGGTGGCGCAGTGGTTGAGAATCCACTATATATATATATATATATATATATATATATATATATATATATATATATATATACATACATATATACATCTTTGAGAACACTTTTAAAATCATGCCTAGGACCATGGAGCTTATAATGTGATGTGGGATAGTGCCCCTTTCCCAGAAGAGGAATCCATTAAAACCCTACCAGTTCATGTATGGATGTGTCCTGTTCAGCTCTTCTAAGCAGAGGCAAACAGCTTATTTCATGTAGTACAGAGATTGCAGAGGGTTACCTAGGAGCCAGAACTCCCATTACAGAGAGTAAATGAGGATAAACGGAATATATGGAAAGAGCCCTTCCTTAGTCTGAGTGGTAGAATTTGATATTGGAAAATTCCTGGACTGATAATCAAATCAAAATCCAATGCATTATAGTTAAGTTTTTAGAAACGTCCTGGCTTCACGCATCTTAATGATTATTCTTTCATGTGGTCTAGAACGTTGAAAGAAGACTTCTCTGGATGGCATTCTAATTGTACCAAATTTGAATCAATCACTTTGTAAGTTGAAGTATTCAAAAAAGTATATATGACTAACCACATGCTTGACATTAAAGAACTTTTTTTTTTACAGAATGAAATAATGCCGTTTGCAGCAACATGGACGGACCTAGAGATGATCATACTAAGCAAAGTAAGTCACGAAGAGAAAGACAAATACCGTATGACATCACTTATATGTGGAATCTAAAATACAACACAAATGAACCTATCTATGAAACAGAAACAGACTCACAGACATAGAGAACAGACTTGTGGTTGCCAAAGTGGGGGGAGTGGAGGAGGGAAGTATTGGGAGTTTGGGGTTAGCAGATGCAAACTATTATATATAGGATGGATAAACAACAAGGTCCTACTGTACAGCACAGGGAACTATATTCAATATCCTGTGATAAACCATAATGGAAAAGAATATATGTGCATAACTGAATCACTTTGCTGTACAGCAGAAATTAACACAACGTTGTAAATCAACTATACTTCAGTAAAATTAAAAAAAAAAATTTACACCACACTTTAGAAAAAACACTCCCCTACATATTTTACAAATAGAACTTATGTTTGTAGTTTCTGAGATAATTTTTATATGACTTTGATTATTTTACATATGTCAAAAAGAAATAGAGTTACATCCCACATATAAAGGCTGAGTGGTTTACTCGTGCTACATGGCAGTACTGAGAATGGGACAACCAGATGTGCCGTGCCTCCTGAGGTGATGAAACGTGCAGTGCACAGCAGCACAGAGGCAGTGCCCTTGCCTAAGAAAGAAAAAAATCCTGAACCCGAGTCTAATCAACCAGTGGATCCAACATGTTAAACAACATCACAAGGATACAGTCAGTTTAAAGATACCTTTTCATTAAAGAATATCACCACTTTCCAGATTATTGGTATACACTATTGAACTAGTTCCACAGAATTAAAAATTTACACACCCACCGTAATGAACAAGAATTCATCTTACTGAACCTTGACCAGAATTGCTTATTGTATAATTAATTTAAATACTGTACACTATTTGTATTAGGCAAAATGGCATTTGTTATTACATTAATTTGCATACAGGTGAGGCTAAATGTATTTTTGCCTGTTAGTTATTTTTTCTTTTTCTTTTTTTTTTTAGAATCGTCTATTTATATTTTTTGCCTATTGATCTGTTTGATCCTTGATGGTTTTCTTGCTTCTACTGGAGGCCTTTATTTGGTAAAGATATTTACCACTTCTCATATTTGTTGCGATCTTTTTCCAGCTTCTAGTTGGTCTTTTAATTTTGTTTATAGTCTCATATAGATTTCAAACATTTTAATGCTGTCAAATGTGCTGCTACTTTCCTCTGAGTTTCTGACATTGCTCTTAAAATTAGGAAGTTATTTCTCATTTAGGGAGATATGCTGCTTGATGAATAGAACCTGATAGATATGCAACTCTATTTTTTTCAATTTATGGCTTGATGCTTACATATTTAACTCCTTGATCTACCTACACATTTTTTTGGCGTAAGGTAGGAAAACAGGATCTAACTTATCTTTTTCCCCAAATAAAAAAACCTGTGGCTTGAGTACTATATTGAATAATTCCTATTTTCGTATAATTATTAGTAAGTGAAGTTATAATGTCATCAAGACCCCATGTTCCTTCTTTATTGCTGATCTAGAAAGACCAATTTTGCCAAGACCTGAATTGCTTTGGTCTGGATGTATTTTGCTCTATTCTATTGTTTCTTTGAGGTAAAAATGGAGGCTAGCTTTTTCCTCCCTTATATTACTGAATAACAAACAAGAGATCAACTCATTTGCATTTGATATTAGTGAATATTTTGCCTGTTTCACATTTTGTAATTTAATATCATTTAATTTTCACCGGTAGCAATACGTTTTGATTTCTGTTTGCGTACACTAGCTAAAACTAGGAAAGTCAATTTCTTAAATTACTAAAGGTGAAATCCTGACTGATTCTGGCTTTAAAATATACTCCTAAAGGGAAGTTCAAAATTTAAAAAAATCAATTCACAAACAGAGAAAATAAATAACAGGCAGCCTGTCTACTGAATTAAAGGACCACATGAAATAAAGAGAAGGTGAATTTTGTCATGGGAGGAGGGGACAAGAGGGCTGCCTGCCCGAGGACAGAGCCAGAGTGGGGGACGGCCCAGACATTCCAGAGTCGCTGTGAGATCCAGGGAGAACCCAGCAGGGCTGCATTCTGGTATGCTGCTGGAAGATATCTTTTAATATATTGAAAACCCCATGGGGAAAACATTGTCTGCCTCAGGATACAACACTGGGTTTAAATATACTAAATGATGCCAAAGAAGGAGCATATGCCAAGTGTATACGAGCCTTCCACGACCGTTCCTGTATGTCAGAATTGAGCACAGGTCCTGGGAATGAGTAGAAAAATCATCCAGTGAAGACAGAGTTATGTTATCCATTGAATTATTAATACACTGTTAAAATATTTCACTCTTCACACAGCTGACATTTTGAGTTCATTCTTTTACAAATTAGTAAAGAAGCAAGCCAAATTGCTCAAGCTAAGTTATACAAGCTTTTCAAAGGTAAGAGCAGAAAATGTTCAGAAACTGTTCAGTGAGGACCCACACTAGCTAGACCAGAATGTCTCAGTAAATTAAAGCTAAAGGTAAACATGCAGCTTAGTTCACCATGCTTTTGTAATAAAGTGTTCGTATTGACGTATTTTATGTTCCCGCCCCTCGGGGGAGGAAAAAACCCATAAATGTCTGTCCTTAGAAGCAGAGAGTATCATGGTATCGATATGACCCATCACTAAAGGGTAGAGCTAGCCTGGGAAGAAAATGGAAAAGTTTGGAACAACCTATGCCTTCACTGGACATGTAAAACCTCTCCACCTGATGGTGTCATTACCAGCATAATGGAACACTCTTTGACAATGCCTAGGGTCTATTTAAATATTGGACCAAGGTGGAGCTGGCCATGCAGATATGCAATACAGTACATCTTCAAGTGTCTGCTATGGGTCTGTCCCCAAACACTGCAATTAACTGTTGGGACCCTGTGTGGGTCTCACCTCATCCATGAGCCTGCAGGGATGGGGCACTAACCCCTGAATATTCCTGCTTCTGGTCTAGCTCCCAACACGCTCTCCTGTGTACTCACTGAAGAGCATTCCAGAGGGGCCCACAGTTTATAGAGGTGCTGTCTGGAAGGTCTCACAGACATTAATTTATATTGGAAAAAAGAAAAAGAAAACATTTGGGAGAACCATGGCTGCCTTTGTGTACAAAATAAAATTTGTTTTTATTGTTTTGCACTTTAAACAATAGATTCTTTTGCAGCTGAACTTCTAGATCCAAATCTTTTCGACCTTGAATTACATTTGAAAAATGAGCACAAACAGATTGTGAAAGATGATTGCGAGGTTGTGGAACGTACTGATGTCAGAATCAAAAGAACAGAGTTTAAGTTTCTGCTCGTTTAGTTTCTGAATGTGTGATCCTGAGCAAGCCACTTGACCCATATACAAAAGACGTAAACAAAATAGAAGGAAAAGTTAATGTTAAAGAAGATACATGCAAACTTTGGGCTGGCCAAAAAGTTCATTTGGCTTTTCTTCCATAGGATGGCTCTAGTAGCTCTTAGTTGTCTTTAACTTCATTTGAAACAATTTTGTTAGATTGTATGTGACAGCTGTTATATCAGCGTGCATTTAAAAAAACATCAAAACTGGTGAATTTTTGTGTAGCCATTTTAATACTGAAGATTGAAGAAGAAAAGCAACATTTTTGGCATATTATGCTTTAATATTTCAAGAAAGGTAAAAACACAACTGAAATGCAAAAGATTTGTGCAGTGTATGGACAAGGTGCTGTGACCGACTGAACATGTCAGAAGTGGTTTGCGAAGTTTCGTGCTGGAGATTTCTCACTGGATGATGTTCCACAGAGTTGGGTAGACCAGTTGAAGTTAATAGCGATCAAATCGAGACATTAATTGAGAACAATCAATGTTACACCACATGGGAGATAGCTGACATACTCAGAATATGCAAATAAAGCTTTGAAAATCATTTGCACCAGCTTGATTATGTCAATTGCCTTGATGTTTGCGTTCCACATAAGTTAAGCGAAAACAACCTTCTTGACCGTATTTCCTCATGCGATTCTCTACTTAAACATAACGAAAACGTTCTGTTTTTAAAACCAATTGTGATGGGCAGTGAAAAGTGGATACTGTACAATAATGTGGAATGGAAGAGATCGTGGGGCAAGCGAGATGAACCACCACGAACCACACCAAAGGCCGGTCTTCATCCAAAGAAGGTGATGTTGTGTGTATGGTGGGACTGGAAGGGAGTCTTCTATTAGGATCTCCTTCCGGAAAACCAAACAATTAATTCCAACAAGTACTGCTCCCTATTAGATCAACTGAAAGCAGCCCTCGATGAAAAGCGTCCAGAATTAGTCAACAGAAAATGCATCATCTTCCATCAGGATAATGCAAGACCGCATGTTTCTTTGATGACCAGGCAAAAACTGTTACAACTTGGCTGGAAAGTTCTTATTCATCTGCTGTACTCACCAGACATGGCACCTTCAGATTTCTATTTATTTCAGTCTTTACAAAATTCTCTTAATGGAAAAAATTGCAATTCCCTGGAAGACTCTAAAAGGCACCTGGAACAGTTCTTTGCTCAAAAAGGTGAAAAGTTTTGGGAAGATGGAATTATGAAGTTGCCTGAAAAATGGCAGAAGGTAGTGGAACAAAAAGGGTAAATACGTTGTTCAATAAAGTTCTTGGTGAAAATGAAAAATGTGTCTTTTATTTTTACTTAAAAACCAAGGGACAGGGACTTCCCTGGCGGTCCAGTGGTTAAGACTTCGCCTTCCAATGCAAGGGGTGCGGGTTCGATCCCTGGTCCGGGAGCTAAGATCCCACATGCCTTGCGGCCAAAAAAACCAAAATATAAAACAGAAGCAATATTGTAACAAATTCAATAAAGATTTTTTAAAATGGTCCACATCAAAAAAAAAAAAACTTAAGAAACCCCCCCAAAATGAAGGAGCTTTTTGGCCAACCCGATACTAACATATTTAACATCCCATATCCTCTAAATAATCTTTACAAGATTATTTTCTGTAATAATCAGTAATAATAATTTTCTTGATTTGTTCTTTAGTTTTTTATAACAACTAAGTATTTAAAAAGAATTGATATAGGGCTTCCCTGGTGGTGCAGTGGGTAAGAATCCGCCTGCCAATGCAGGGGACACGGATTCGAGCCCTGGTCCGGGAAGATCCCACACGCTGTGAAGCAACTAAGCCCGTGCACCACAACTACTGAGCCTGCACTCTAGAGCCCGCGAGCCATAACTACTGAAGCCCAGGCGCCTAGAGCCCGTGCTCCGCAAAGAGAGAAGCCACTGTGTTGAGAAGTCCACGCACTGCAACAAGGAGTAGCCCCCGCTCACCACAACTAGAGAAAGCCCACGCACAGCAACGAAGACCCAACGCAGCCAAAACAAAAAAGAATTGATATAAATTTTAAAGATATTTCACATGTGAAGTAAAATTTGCACTTACCAATAAAAAATGTATTTCACAATAGGCACGCTATTTCAGTTTTCAGTAAAAACTCTAACTCTAAGAGGTCGCAAAGAGTGATGGAATTGAAGTAACTCAGGCTCTGCTTCTTCCCTCATTGCTTAATGTCAAATTTACCATCTAAAGGCATCTAACTGCACCTAAAATCGTATCACAAGCTCTGGAGGCACACACACTACACCAAAGAAAGCTTGAACGATCCTGAACGGTTTGAACTTAATCTCAAAACAAAAGTGCAAAGCTGAGTGTGTTGGGGTCAATGCTATAATTGGGAGTTTC
This sequence comes from Delphinapterus leucas, assembly GCF_059928025.1. NCBI lineage: Eukaryota > Metazoa > Chordata > Mammalia > Artiodactyla > Monodontidae > Delphinapterus > Delphinapterus leucas. The sequence continues at coordinate 69,343,722 of NC_143130.1, read as the reverse complement.
CCAAATTAGTCTCCACATAAAGCATAATGCTTACCAAAGTATAAGTGATAAACAAATGCACTAATTCAAAGCTTACATATGTTCTTAAAACTCGACAATAACTACTATTGTTTAGAACATAGACCAATAACCTTTTTTTTCAGGGAAGAGTATTTTTTAAAAAATGTTATTGAAGTATAGTTGATTTACAATGTTGTGTTAATTTCTGCTGTACAGCAAAGTGACTCAGTTATACATGTGTGTATATATATATATTCTTTTTCATATTTGTTTCCATTATGGTTTATCACAGGATATTGACTATAGCTCCCTGTGCTATACAGTAGGACCTTGTTGTTTATCTGTCCTATATGTAATAGTTTGCATCTGCTAATCCCAAACTCCTAGTACTTTCCTCCCCCCAGGGAAGAGTGTTTTTTTGGGGGGGAGTGAAGAGTATTTTATCATTGACATGTTTTAGAAATGTCAGAAGTAGTGATAACAAAAAGCAGATCAGCTTTCAGTCAGTTTTATTATTATTTCTAAATTCTCTTCGGTGTTTCCCTGTTGCCTGCTTACCTTGCCCTTGGTAATCCACCCTCCCAAGTCGCTTGCATTTTGCCACTTTAATGGTGTGATACCCGCTGACTCACACCCGCCAGCCCACCTCCCCCCAGCAGCCTATCATGGCCCAGGGCTCATATTCACAGAGGGTTTTACATTTAGATGTGCCATCTATATGAATCTATTCTTTTTTTTTTTAATATATGAAATGGTATTTATTCTATGGCCCTGGTAGTTTTGGGACCAAACCCATAACTTGCTATTCACTGAGTGCACAATCCTGTTTGCGTCAGCATTGTATTCTGCTTTCTATTACTCTGATATGTTGTTTCAGTTGAAAGATATTATGCTATCCTAATTCCCATACAACATACCACATTTCTAATTCAAATCTTTGGTCAAGGATCATATTTTTTATGAAGACCATAACATTCTTACTTGCTGTCTTTTTTGAGGCCCTGTAAACCTTCCTACCTAATTATTATTATTATTACTAATTAGTAGTCATGGTAATTACTTCCTGGCTGCCTGTCTTCTACATTAGAATGTGAACTCTTCAGGAAAATGACCTATTTCTTCTTCACCTTTCTATCCACAGCGCTTAATTCTGTGTCCTATGTATTCTAGGTTCTCAAAATTTTATGCTTAGTGACTGAATATTAAATGAATGAACTGAAATTCTGCATATATGATTTTAGTTTCCACATAAACTCTAATTGTGGTGGGTTGAGAAAAAATACACAATTATCTTTGTCTGTATATGTTGAAGGTTTGTATACATCCTCCACAAGTGGAGGATATTGATTTAAGAGGTGAGATTGTGAATGTGGATTTGAGGAGTCTTCTTAATATTTAACAATGAGAATTTCCTTTTCTGTTCAAACTTATTTGACCGTGCCCTATTTTCTTCAGTAAAAAGTATAAACTCTTAAGCATCGTAGTCAAGGTCCTTCCTGATGTGCTGTTTCCTTATTGTTTAGTTTCACGGTTCAGCTTTTCCCTATGATGCTTCTTTCACTTAGAATGTTATTATGTAGTTGATTTCTTTCAACCTTACGAAGCTGTTCTTGTGAAGTCACAGAGACAGACCAACAAGAATGAAGGAAGATGTTCACCTTACAATTTTTAACTTGTGTCATTACTGGACTGCTACACGTACATTAATATTGTTTAAAATTCTGAAATTATCTTTTGACTAGCACAAGCATAATGTATTGTACATTTGGGGTGTTTAAAGTAGGTTATTTTGTTGTTATATGTCAATGTTAAAATGTGCCACAATTTTTAATAACCATTTTGTCATTTCTACAAAATGACAAAGTAATAGATGTAGCTGAGCCTGTTTGCAGTACTAGGGTGACCAATCCTATGGGTTTTCCAGGAACTAAGGGGGGTTTTCTGGGTTACAGGACTTTCAGTGCTAAAACTGGGACAGTTCAGGCAAACCCAGATGGTTAGCCATCCTACCTGAGCCCCTCGGAGAACAGCACGCTCTGATCTTATAGGATGGCTGGTTTCTCACGTGCTGAGTCTGGCAGTCTTTTCTGAAGAGAAGCAGAAGCCAGCCGTTTCCCCTTCATGCTGAAACAGGCGCTCAGACTAGGAGCCTTCAGCCTAGAAGCATGACTGCCTCCATACACCGCTGTCCTCTCCTCCCTAAACTGATGACCTCTCTCTAACTCAAACAGAGCATGTCTTTGACGACAACAACAAATGCTATTAGGTAATGTCCTTTATATAAGTCACAGTAGAATGTCTTACAACTAATGCAAGAAGAACGTAGAAATTTTGCAAATTTTAACGAACGTAGAGATTTAGCTTTCTGAAGATCATCTGAGGCTGCTGCTGCACCTGTGTGATGTAAATCAGAAAGCCCTGGATTTGGGGTTTCAGAGCTGAAATTTGAAGTGTCCAAGATAGTTGAGGGATCCAGACTTCTGACTGTGTAATGAAATAAGAGGCTTGGAGAGTATATGCTCCTGCTAAAACTGTACCCCATGTGAGGTAAATAACTAAAAAATCGATACACAGTGTTACTGACAACAAGCTATTGTCTTGTGGCGATTTTGTGCTGAAACAGATAGCAGTAAAAGAGACTGGTGGAGTTTTTCATGCATACTATGTTGCCCTCCAACCAAAGGCATGACCTGGGGCAATCCATAAATGATGATTTATGGCAGGACTCAGTTGTTGAAATAAGTCATTTGTGATCAAGTTTGATGAACATCTTTGGCTGTTTTTACTTTAAAAACAATAAAATAAAAGGCGTCTACGCCTGAAAGATAATCATCGACATGTAAGAAGAATAGCTTACAGAAACTTCATTAACTGAACACTGAAAACTTGGTCTTTTGCAGCCCCTGTAAGATTTAAGCTGCAAGGTCAGTCAGAACAAAGGCAATTGTCGTTGATGAATGATTGAACAGGCATTAGCTTCATGAAAGTGGAGAGCCAAATAGGAAGGTCCCAGAACAAGGGGATGATTTGAACACTCACACCTGTGTTTGTTGGAAGGTATATTGGTACAATTTTTGGGGGAGGCCATTTGGCCTTATACAAAAATTTTAAATACAGTGTCCTCTGAGCAAGGCCATGTCTAAGAATTTGGTGCATTGACATATTGGCACGGATCTGCAAAACTATATGAACAAGGAAAGCTTATTGCTGAATATTTATAATATTTGTGATCGTGAAAAGTGGACAACCTGTATGTCTCATAGTAGAGTTAAAAGCTTTATTGTAGATCCATACTGAAGCATGCTATACAGCCATCAGAAAGAAGGAGGTAGGTTTATGTGCTTTGGCTTGGAAATAGGACTGGGATATATTGGCGAGACGATGGCAAGTTGCAGGGCAGCATGCATAGTATGATTTTATTTTGTAAAATAAATTTAAGAAAACAATCTGAATACACATTTAATGTGCGCTCCTAAATATTTCAGGAAATACTATATTTGCAGCAAACTGTTAAGAGTGGTTAATGCTCGGGAGGGGGGGTACTTCATTTGAATTTTTTAGGATGTACTTACCTTACTTTTTGTGTTTTAAGACAAAATTTATTTTTTCTTTCTTTTGAGAACCAGGGAGCATGTTGTCAGTTAGGTCCTGACCGAAAATCATCGTACTTTTCCCTTGCACTGACCACATCCGAGACAAAAGACGGTGGTGATCGGCTATAAAAAGACACCATTGACACCGTAAGTAAAATCAGGCCTCGCCATCAAAAGAGAGAGCTGCTCTATCCTATGGTATTTTTGGCAAAAGATTTCAGCTGGGTAATGTACTAAAGTCACTTATCAAATAGAGATAATATATTTATTTAAGGAATTAAAGTTATATATTTGTGCCTATTTATATTGCTCTATTTTAAGTTTGGAGGTTGGAGAATGCTTTTTCCTCTTCCCTAAGTTATTTCTCATTTCCTGGGTCTTCCCAGGCCTACATCTGTCTCTCTCTAGACACCATTCAATTAAAGTAAATTTTAAGATATTTTAAAACAGGAAGCAGAAGCTGTCTTGTGAGTGGCTCTAAAAGAAATGTTATTTCTGGACGTTTCCAAGTGGGCTAAGGGAATGGAGTGGGTCAGGACATACTTGTGGGATCCAACAAGTAATACAACAATTATTAAGAGACTGAAGAGCAACTACCCCAAGACCAAGAGGACTCACCACTATGGCACTTCTGTCTTCACCCGTGAATAATGCCTCAACATAGTATCTGTGAAAGCAACCAAAGAACTAAAAGAGAGTATTAAAAATATATTATTCAATTGCTTTGAATAATAGCAGTTTAACCTTGTTCTTATAAAGGGATTAAAAAACTTTTAACTGAAGTAGAGTCTACAAACACAAAAGTACGCATATAATAAATGTACAGCTTGTTAAATTTTCATAAACTCAACACTTCCGTGTAAGTAGCATTCAGATTAAGAAATGGTACATTATCAATACCCCAGGAACGCCTTATTGTTCTTAATGTCAGGTGACAGTATACGTGTGGGCCTCTTTCTGGGCTCTCCTGGGAAGGATCAACGTTGTCACAATATTGAGTTCTCCAGTTTATCAACATGGTTTATCTCTTACAAAGGGAAGCTTTATGATTCAACAGCCTTCCTGGGAAATGCAGGAAAATCAGGGAAAAGTGACTAAGTTCATCAGTTTCTCTGGGGCTTCTGAGGGTACCTGCAGGGAAATGTCCTGCTTCACCACTTCCTCCAGGAAGAAGGTGGATACACCCCTTGGTTCATGGAGGGGGTAGACTTGCCAGGTGGAGCCTCCAGTTTTCTAGCCATCACCCCCATTTCACCTTCCCAGTCACTGCAGGTATTCAGTGGCTTCCTCCCTCCGTAGGACATACTCCACCATCTTATGCCACTTTTTTCTCCAGTTCCTCTGCTGAGAATTTTTAGGATGGCCCAGAGCAAAGCACTTTGGTGGCCTTCCATCTTAGCGCAGGGATCTTGGCCCAGCCTCCTTCCTTTCTGGTCACTTCTAGTGGTGCTGCTAAGTTGTTCCTTGTGGATTTTGACCTCCTATCCTGGAACTTTCCTAATTTATTCTTCATGCTTGTGTGTCTTAAGGGCAAACAGGGATACATTCTTATTTTTTATTGAAGTATACTTGATGTACAATATAAGTTACAGGTATACAACATAGAATGCACAATTTTTAAAGGTTATACTCCATTTATAGTTCTTATAAAACATTGGCTATATTCCCTGTGTTGTATAATATATCCTTGTAGCCTACTTTATACCTAATAGCTTGTAACTCTTAATCCCCTACCCCTATATTGCCCCTCCCTTCTTCTCTCTCCCTACTGGTAACCACTAGTAGAACCACTGTAGAACCACTTGTTCTCTATATCTGTCAGTCTGCTTTTTTTGTCATTGTATTCACCAGTTTGTTGTATTTTTTTTTTTTAGATTTCACATATAAGTGATATCATACAGTATTTGTCTTTCTCTGCCTGACTTATTTCACTTAGCATAATGCCCTCCAAGTCCATCCATGTTGCTGCAAATGGCAAAATTTTATTCTTTTTTTAATGGCTGAGTAGTATTCCATATATATATATACATACACACATATATATATGTATATATATATACACACCACAAATTCTTTATCCATTTATCTGTTGATGGGCACTTAGGTTGCTTCCATATCTTGGAATATCTACATTCTTTTTCTGTATTCTTTTCCATTATGATTTATCCCAGGAGATTGGGTATAGTTCCCTGTGCTATACAGTAGAACCTTGTTGTTTATCCATTCTAAATGTAATAGTTTGCATCTTCCAACCCCAAATTCCCAGGCAATCCCTCTCCCTCCCCCTCCCCCTTGGCAAACACAAGTCTGTTCTCTATGTCTGTGAGTCTGTTTCTGTTTTGTAGATAGGTTCATTTGTGCCATATTTTAGATTCCACATATAAGTGATGTCATACGGTATTTGTCTTTCTTTCTGACTTACTTCACTTAGTATGATAATTTCTAGTTGCATCCATGTTGCTGCAGATGGCATTATTTTGTTCTTTTTATGGCTGAGTAGTATTCCATTGTATATATGTACCACATCTCTATCCATTCATCCATCGATGGACATTTAGGTTGTTTCCATGTTTTGGCTATTGTGAATAGTGCTGCTATAAACATAGGGGTGCATGTATCTTTTTGAATTACAGTTTTGTCTGGGTATGTGTCCAGTTGTGGGATTGCTGGATCGTATGGTAATTCTATTTTTAGTTTTCTGAGGAACATTCATACTGTTTTCCATAGTGGCTGCACCAACTTAACATTCCCACCAACAGTGTAGGAGGGTTCCAAAAGGAATCCATTTTTACCTGAAATCCTTCGCCCTAATTTCCGTGATAAAATTTTTAACATAAAGAAAGAACAAATTGAAGAGTTCATACAAATCAACTAGAGTTAACAATTGTTAACATTTGCCATATTTGCCACACTGATCTTGTTAAAGTGTTGTAAAGTAAATACAGATGTTATCATATTTCACCCTAAACATCAGAGTCTCTAAAGATTAGTACCTTTTCCTACAGGACTAGAAAAACATTATCATCTCTCACAATATTAACGATCATTCCATTATATAATCGAATATCTAGAAGTTACTTAAGATTTTCCAACTGTTCCCCAAATATCTTTACAGCTGCTTTATTCATGCGTTGTTTTGCTGTATGTTTCTTCATCTTGGACTACCTTACCATTCACTTGTTGAAGCCCCACCATCTGGATTTGTCTGCTCGCTTCCTCAGAGCAGTGTGAGCTGTGTCTTCATCTCAGCCAATTCCTTTCACCTAGGAGTTAAATATTTTTTGGCAAAAAAATACTTTATAGGTGGTGATGTATATTTCATATTTCATCATAGTGGAAGGCACATGCATCTAACTCTCTCAGTATTTGCAATGCTAAGATTGATCCTTGGGTGAAGATGATAACAGCCTTACCCTAGGATTATAAAATTACATTTTCCTGCCTGTGCTTTTAGCAAGTAATCTGTGAAGTGAAATTTTGCAAACATGTAAAACACTGGTTCCCCATCGATCTTTCATAAAATGCATTTAACATCTTTTGTTGATCCTTACCTGAGTCAACTCTCTCACTAAGGGGTTGTAAATTGATTTCCTAATTCTATTATTTCTTTTACATTTATTATCTGGCATTCTTCTATAACTAAGGCTCTCCCTCGTCAGCAAGGGTTATTTGATTATCCTGATAATAATTCCTAATGAAAAAGCAGAATAAATGCCTAATTACTTTCCTTTAAAAAACTGTTTTCAAAGTAAGAAAGTAACTACCAATTTTCAAAGTTAATGTTTAGCTACCACCAGTGATAACAAATGAGTTTGTTGTTTTATTCTTATTTGAATATCATTATGGATTTTTAATATGATATCATTATGAATTCTAAATATTTCAAACAGTTACATTAAGTATTTTTTTATGTTTACATTGTTATACATTTGGCCAGTAGAACCCCTTCAAGCTGGCTTATTCCTTTTTTTTTTTTTTTTTTTGCGGTACGTGAGCCTCTCACTGTTGTGGCCTCTCCCGTTGCAGAGCACAGGCTCCGGACGCACAGGCTCAGCGGCCATGGCTCATGGGCCCAGCTGCTCTGCGGCATGTGGGATCTTCCCAGACCAGGGCACGAACCCATGTCCCCTGCATTGGCAGGCGGACTCTTAACCACTGCACCACCAGGGAAGCCCCTGGCTTATTCCTTTGACAAACTTTTATAAGCCTTTGAAAGTTTCACAAGTTTCTTAAACTCTCTAAGCTCCAGCATCTTCACTTATAAGATACAAATAGTAGTACCTACCTCATAGGATTAATAATAAGAATAAATGGGATAGTGTTATTTGGCATGGTAACTGACATTCAGTAGGCAGGTGATAAGGCATAGTTTTTATTATTATTGTTCCAAGCTTTGCATTTAACAACCCTAGTAACCTTGGATAAGACATTTGTCTTCTCTGGGCCTCAGCTTCTCTATCTGTACAATGGGAGATTTAAACTTTGAGGTCCTTTCCACTTTCAACATTCAGTAATTTTTTTGGTAACCAGACCAGTGGTTTTGTATGGGCTTAACAAGAAAACAAAAACAAAACAAGAGAAAAACCCCAAGAAGGACATTTATGAAAATCCCATAGCTAACATCATATTCAATGGTGAAAGACTGAAGGTTTTCTCCTTAAGATCAGAAACAAGATAAGAATGTCTTCTTTCATCACTGCTCTTCAACATTATTCTGGAAGTTCTAGCCACAACAAGTAGGAGATGAAACATGTTGAAGGAGCATTGAAGTAGTGCCGTAGGACTGAGCCACTGTGCAAGGGCTGGGAGAGGTTTTTCTCTCCGTGTCTGTCTCTCTCTCTCTCTGCATTCACTTCCTGGTATCCAAGGAAATCTGTCAAAATGCTAGCTGAATATAAGCTAAAGGAAAAGAGACTTCAGAGACCACATATAACAAAGATTGCAGACTTTACAAAAATAATTTAGAAAAGTAATTCAGCAAACAAACAGCCAAAGCTTACAGCAAGCAACAAAAACAAACACTGAAGGAAGGAACAAGCTGATCTCCAGAACTGCTACATTATAATATTCAAAATGCTCAGTTTTCAAAATAAAATTATGAACCATGAAAAGCAACAAGAAAATATGGCCCATTCACAGAAGATATTAACAGAAACTGTCCCTAAGGAAGTTATTGAACTTACTGGAAAAAGACTTTAGTGCCACCCCCCAACCCTGCCCACAGCCGCACCACCGCCCCACTCAGGAGGGACCCAACAGCCGAAGCCCTATTTGCCCTCGGGGCCAACCACGAGGTTCAGTGCCTGGAGCCCAGAAGTGAAACTGAGAAAAAGCAGACTAACAAGAGAAGAAAAATGTTTAAATGACATATGTACAGAGAAACCAAGATGTCAGAGGAGTAGGAGGATGTGGAGTTCATCTCTCTCCACAGATGCATCAAGAATACATCTGCAGATGGAACAACTCTCACAGAACACCAGCTGAACACTACAGAAGACCTTGGGCACTGGAAAGGACAAGAAAGATCCCGCCATAACCAGGTAGGATGAAAGAAAGAAGGGAAAAAGAAGAGAAGAGGAAGCAGGATGGAATCTGTGCCCCTGGGGAGGAGCTAAAACAGAGGAGAGGTTCCCACATCTGGGGGAGCCCCCTCACCAACGGGGAAATCAGTTGGGACAGAAGGGGAGCATCTGAGGCTGTCAGAGGAGGGTGAAATGGCCAGTCTGTGGCAGACGGGACAGAGTGAGGCCTACACAGACAGTCCGTGCCACAGCCCTGCACGCCTCAGACTGGGACATGTGTCCGCTAATGCACATGGGGGCTGAAAGCTGGAACGTGGGGACTGCAGGGCAAACCCAGGAGGAGGAGTGCTGTTGGCTTCAAGGAGACAGCATGAGGGGATGGGAGGGAGGAAATCCACAACCGGGAATGCTTGTGGAGGAAACCCAGACTGCCATAGAAGCAAGGCACCACTGATGAGTGATGCACAGGGGGTGGAACCACCATTGCAGCCTCTCTTTCCCCATGCGCTGGCCCCCTGCGCCACCAGGCACTAGGAAAAGCCCCCACCAGGGCTGACCTTTTCACACTGGCCAGCAGGCACTGGGAAAGGCTCCCACTAGGGCCGGATCTCTTGTGCCCATGGCCACCAGCTTTCCCGCGCACCTGTTGCCACCGGAGCCCCTGCAACCCACGCATTCATGCTACCTCCATGCCTTGTCCTCACCGGGGCAGACCCGAGTGCTCCAGGGCAGCCTCGGGACCAGACTCCTGTGGGTGGCCCACACACAGAGGTGGGGCTAAAACCACAGCTGAGCCCCAGGGGCGGGGCGACTAAGGAAGAGGAACAAGAATCTTTCCATGCAGCTGCACAAACTGCAGATTAAATCCCCGTGACTGGCTTGGTAAACCCTGCATCTATGGAATATCTGAATGGACAATGAGCGTTCCCACAACTGAAACCAGCTTAGCTCTAGCAGCTGTGGACTTTGGGGACTAGAACACGTGGGAGCTGGGCCAAGTCAAAGTCTGAGCTGCCCTCACAGTGCCCACAGAGGGACCAGAGACCTACCTAGAAGTTGTGGAGGGCCTCCTGGGGATGCAGAAGTTGGCTGTAACTCACAGTGGGGGCAGGGACACTGACAGCTGAGACCCCAGGAAAATATAATTATTACTATTTTTTTAATGTTTTGTTTTGTTCTGTTGTTTTTTATTATTTTAAAAAAATTTTTAGTTAAATTTTTTTAAATATATTTTTTATTTTTAAAGTATTTCTATTTCTGCATTACTTTTTTGTCATTCTGTGTTGTTTCCTTGTTTTCGTTCTTTCCTTTATTCTATTTTGTTTTTATCTTTTTTCCCTTTATTCTATTCATTCTTTTTTTTATCTTCTTTTAAAACATTTTGTGTGTTTGTTTTCTTTGCTTTTTCCTTCAGTTTGCCTTCTGCTTTCGTTTTGTTTTTTATTTTTTGTTAGTTTTGTTTTTAATTGATTTCATTTTGGGATTTTTTTGTTTGTCTGGTTGTCCTCTTGTTTTCTGTTTTCTCTGTTTTTGTTTCTTATTTTGTAGGTGTGTGTTGCTTTGGTTTTTTGTTTTTGTTTGTTTGGTTTTGCTTTTACCATTAGTCTGGGGATTTGTTTGTTCATTTGTTTTTAATTGTTGCTGTTGCTGTTTGCTTGTTTTTGTCTTTGCTATTTGTCTTGGGTTTTGTTTGTTTGTTTTCATTTGTTTTCTTCCCACCCTTCTTTTTTCTTTTTTTTCCCCCTTTTTTGCCTAGTCTATGGCTTGTAGGGTCTTATTTCCCAGGCTGGGTGTGAGGCCTGAGCCTCTGGGGTGGGAGTGCTGAGTCCAGGATGCTGGAACGCCAGAGAATTCCTGGCCCCAGGGAATATTAATCGGCAAGAGCTCTTCTAGAGCTCTCCATCTCAACTCCAAGACCCGGCTCCACACAACTACCTGCAGGTTCCAATGCTGAATGCCCCATGCCAAACAACAAGCAAGACGGGAACACAAACCCACCTATCAGCAGACAGGCTGCCTAAATTCACACTAAGCCCACAGACACCCCAAAACACACCACCTGAAGTGTCTCTGCCATCAGAAGGAAAAGATCCAGCTTCACCCACCAGAATGCAGGCACCAGTCTCTCCCACCAGGAAGCCTACATAGCCACTAGACCACCCTCACCTACTGGGGGCAGACATCAGAAGCAAGAGGAACTATGACCCTGCAGCCTGCAGAAAGACCTCAAATACAGAGAGTTAGACAAAATGAGAAGACAGAGAAATATGTTACAGCTGAAGGAGCAAGGTAAAAACCCACAAGACCAAATAAATGAAGAGGAAATAGGCAACCTACCTGAAAAAGAATTCAGAGTAATGACAGTAAAGATGATCCAAAATCTCAGAAATAGAACAAAGAAAATACAAGAAACATTTAACAAGGACCTAGAAGAACTAAAGAACAAACAGTGATGAACAACACAATAACTGAAATTAAAAATACACTAGAAGGAATCAATAGCAGAATAACTGAGGCAGAAGAACGGATAAGTGAGCTGGAAGATAGAATGGTGGAAATAACTGTTGTGAAGCAGAATAAAGAAATAAGAATGAAAAGAATTGAGGACAGCCTCAGAGACCTCTGGGACAACATTAAACGCACCAACATTCGAATTACAGGGGTCCCAGAAGAAGAGAAAGAGAAAGGGTCTGAGAAAATATTTGAAGAGATTATAGTTGAAAACTTCCCTAACATGGGAAAGGAAATAGTCAGTCAAGTCCAGGAAATGCAGATATTCCCATACACCATGATCAACTGGGATTTATCCCAGGGATGCAAGGATTCTTCAATATACACATATCAATCAATGTGATACACCACATTAACAAATTGAAGAATAAAAACCATGTGATTATCTCAATAGATGCAGAAAAATCTTTTGACAAAATTCAACACCAATTTATGATAAAATCTCTCCAGAAAGTGGGCATAGAAGGAACCTATCTCAACATAATAAAGGCCATATATGACAAACCTACATCAAACATTATTCTCAATGGTGAAAAACTGAAAGCATTTCCTCTAAAATCAGGAACAAGACAAGGGTGCCCACTCTTGCCACAAATAGGAAACCATGAACAAATAGATAAAGGAGATCTGGAGAACAATATGAAAAATTATGAAATAGTAACACAGAAATATAAATGATAAAAAAGAGTCAAAAAGAAGTTCTGGAGCTGAAAATTACCATAATTGAAATAAAAACTCACTAGAAGCTTTCAAGAGCAGATTTGAGCAAGAAGAAGAAAAAATTAGTGACCTTGAAAATAGATCAATTGAAAATACCCAGTTTTAGGGACAGAAAGAAAAAAGAATGAATAAAATTTAATAGAGCCTAAGAGACCTGTAGGACCCCATCTGTCATACCAACATATGTATAATGAGGATCCCAGGAGAGAAGATAGAGAAAGGTACACAGAGAATATCTGAAGAAATAATGATCCAAAACTCCACAAATTTGATATAACACATGAATCTATACATTCAAGAAACTCAACAAATTCCAATAAGGATAAACACAAAGAAATCCACACTGAGACACATAAGTAAAAGGCCAACAGCCAAGGACAAAAAGAAAGCAGCAAGAGTTAAGTGAGTCTGTATGTAAAAGTATCCTCGATAAGATCAACAGCAGATTTCTCACCAAACACATGGAGGCCAGAAGGGAGTGGGATGACATTTTTGAACGTTCTGAAAGAAGAAACCTAGCAGCTGAGAATTGTGTAGGAGTGAAGGAAAAATTAGGACATACCTAGATGATACAAGCTAAGAGAATTTATTGATAACAGAACTGCCATACAAGAAACACTAAAGGTGTTCTTTAGGTTGAAATAAAAGGGCACTAACAGTATCCCAAAGCCATATGGAAAAAATATAGATCTCCTGTAAAAGTGACTACACAGGTAAATATAAAAGCTGGTATTATTGTATTTTGGCTTCTAACTCTACTTTTTATTGATACATCCTACATGATTAAAGGACAAATACATAAAACAATTATAACTTTGTCTCAGTGGGTGCAAACATATAAAGATATATTTTGTGAAAAGAAAAACCTAAAGGGGGAAATGGAACTGTCTAGGAGCAGAGTTTTGTATGCTATTGAAATTAAGTTGGAATAAATTCAAACTAGATTGCTATAAATTTAGAATGTTAATTGTAATCCCCATGGTAACTACTAAGAAAAATATCTAAAAATTATACACAAAAGGAAATGAGAAGGCAATCAAAATGGCACACTACAAAAAGTTAAATAAGCACAAAAGAAGGCAGTAATGGAGAAAATGAGGAACAAAAAGGTATAAGACATACAGAAAATAAGTAGCAAAGGGCAAAAATAAGTCCTTCCTTATCAGTAGTTACCTTAAATGTAAATGGATGAAACGACTCTTAACAAAAAGCAGAGATTGGCAGAGCAGATTGTTTTAAAAGAATGATCCAGCTATATGTTGTCTACAACAGAGGCACTTTAGATCTGAGGACATGCATGGGTTGAAAGTGAAAGGATGGAAAAATATATTCCAGGGAAATACTAACCAAAAGAGAACTGGAGTGACCATACTGAAATCAGAGAAAATAGACTTTAAGTCAAACACTATTATAGGAGACAAAGAAGAACAGTATATATTAGTAAAAGGGTTGATTCATAAAAGAAGTTATAACAGTTATAAACATATGACAGAGCCCCAAAATATATGAACAGTAACAGAATAGAGAAATAGACAGTTCTACAATAATAGTTGGAGACTTCAATATCCCACATTCAGTAATGAATAGAATATCTAAAAAGATCATAAGGGGACTCCCCTGGTGGTCCAGTGGCTAAGACTCTGCGCTTCCAATGCAGCGGGCCCGGGTTCAATCCCTGGTCAGGGAACTAGATCCCATATGCCACAACTAAGAAGTCTATGTGCCACAATAAGAGATCCCGCATGCTGCAACTAAGACCCAGTGTGGCCTAAATTAAAAAGATCATAGGAAAATAGACTGATAATATAATAATAGGACAACACTGTACACCAACTAGATTTAACAGACATATATTGGACATTCTACCCAATAGTAGCAGATACACATCCCACTCAAGTGCACATGGAACAGTCTTCAGGTTAGGCCATATATTAGGCCACAGAAAAACCTCAGTACATTTAAAAAGATTGAAATCCTACAAAGCATCTTCTCCAACCATAATGGAATTTGAATAACATAAGGAAAGCTGGAAGGTTTTAAAATATGTGTAAATTAAACAACATACTCTTAAGCAATCAATGGGTCAAAGAAGAAATCACAAGTGAAATTGCAAAACATTTAGAGATGAATGAAAATGAAAACACAACATACCAAAACTTCTGGGATGCAATGAAAGCAGTGCTAGGAGGAAAGACCTATCGATGTAAACACCTACATTAAAAAGAACAAAGATCTCAAATCAACAACTTAAATTTACAACTAAGGAACTAGAAAAAAATATAGAAAGTTAAACTTACAGCAAGCAGAATAAAGTACATAATAAAGATTAGAAAGGAGACAAGCAAAATAGAAAATAGAATTATCTATTCTTTGCTTAGAGATTATCAATGAAATCAAAAGTTAGTTCTTAGAAAAGATCAAAATTTACAAACTTTTTGCTAGAATTACTAAGAAAAAAAAGAGAGAAGACTTAAACAACTAAAATCAGAAATGGAAGTGGGGACATAGAGACTGACCTTACGTGAATAAAAAAGATTGTAAGAGGATACTGTGAACAACTGCATGCCAACAAATGGGATAACCTAGATGAAATGGAAAACTCCTAGAAACATTTAAATGACCAAAACTGACTTAAGAGGAAATAGAAAATCTCAGCAGACCATCAACAAATAAAAGGATTGCATGAGTAATTTTTAAAAATTCCCAATAAAGAAAAGTCCCAAACAAGATGGTTTCAATAGTGTATTCTATGAAACTCTGAAGAAGAATTAATACCAATTCTCAAACTCTTCCAAGAAATAAAAGAGGAGGGAACACTTCCTCACTCTTTCTACAGAGCCAGTATTACCTTGATGCCAAATCCAGACAAAGACATCACAGGAAAGAAAACTACAGACCAGTATATAAATATAGATATAAAAACGCTCAATAAAATAGTAGCAAACTGAATTCAACAGCATATTTAATAAGGACTCTACACCATGGCCAAGTGGGTATTGGCTTTTCTCACTCAGCATAAGTCCTTGGAGATTCATCCCAGTTGTCAAATCGATAACTCTTTCCTTTTTATTGCTGAGTAGTATTCTGTGGCATCAATCACAGTTTGTTTAACCATTTATCCATTGAATGACAGTTGTTTCTAATTTTTTTAGTTATTATGAACAAAGTTGTTATGAATATTCATGTTCAGTTTTTGTACGTTTTCAGGTCTCTTGGATAAGTGCCCAGGATTGCAATTCCTGAGTCATATAGTTGTTTCATGTTTATTATTATTATTTTTGGCTGCACTGCACAGCATGTGAGATCTTATTTCCCTGACCAGGGGTTGAACCTGCACCCCCTGCATTGGAAGTGCAGAGTCTTAACTACTGGACCACCAGGGAAGTCCCTTCATGTTTAGTTTTATAAGAAAATGACAAACTGTCTTCTAGAATGGCTACATCATTTTACATCCCACCAGCAATTTATGAGTGATCCTGTTTCTCTGAATCCTCAGCAACATTTGATGTTGTCACTCTTTTTATTTTAGCTATTCTGATATGTGTGTATCTTGTAGTGATTTTAATTTGCAGTTCTCTGATGACCAATAATGGTGAACATCTTTTCATGTGTATTATTTGCCATCTCTATATCCTCTTCAGTGACGTGTCTGTTTGTGTCTTTTGCTCATTTTCTAATTGAATTTTTTTCTTTTACTCTTGAGTTTTAAAAACTCTTTATATATTCTAGATACTAGTTCTTTGTCAGATTTGTGGCTTGAAGATATTTTCTCTAAGTTGGTAGCTTGTCTTTTCATTGTTTCTTGGAGCAAATGTTATTAATTTTATGAGGTGTAACTTAAATTTTTTTCTTATAGAGATCACGTTTTTAGTGTCAAGCCTAAGAATTTTTCACTTAGTCCTAGATCCTGAAGATTTTCTCCTGTTTTTTTTCTTAAAGTTTTATACTTACATCTGTGATTCATTTGAAGTTAATTTTTGTATAAGGTGTTTGGGTCGAGTTTCATTTTTAATACTGTGAATGTCCAATTGCTCCAGCACCATTGCTCAAAAAGGTTATCCTTTCTCCATTGTTTTGTTTTCACATTTTGGAAAAAATCAGTTGGGCAGATATGTCTGGGTCTGTTTCTGGATTTTCTGTTCTGTTCCAATGATCTATGTGTTTATCCCTCTGCCAATACCACATAGTCTTGATTACTGGTTAATATATTTTTAAAGCTCTGCACTAATTATAAAGTACAGTAAGGACTGAGACCCACTGCTGGAGCTAGCAAAAAAGCTTCCAAGAGGTCTAATAGTCAGTGAAAAGTTTGCTGTACTTAGAGTCAAAAGACCTGGGTTTTGTAGTCTTATTGCATCAGGATATGACTGGGTGACCTGGCCAGATATTTTAGCCTGAGCCTCATTTTTCTCATCCACAGAACTGGGATGCTAATACCTGTGTAGCTCACCCTCCCAGTAGGCTTGTGGGTATAAAAGGAAATATAAAGTCTATAAGGTTTAGACTAAAGCCAGTATTAAAATATAAAAGGTTATTATTTGAGGGATAAGGAAAATGAGATCCATAGAGATCAAGGTCCTTCTTACCAAAGGTCACCTTCTACTTGATTTGGTAGCATCCGCCAGAAAGTTTCACATGTTATTCAACAAATACTTACACATTCTTCCAGGTACTGTGAAAAGTCCCTGGGACATAGATACAAAAAGACACGGTCCTGTCCTTATGAATCTTTCTTTTTTGTGGGAATGTATTCCATTTTTCAAAAGTTAAGTGAATTCAAATTAAATGTATATTGAGCACTCCTTTTTTTAAAAATTGTATAGTTATCTTAACTACTCCCTTTTATTGAAACACTTTATTTTATTATTTTATTTTTTTGGCTACACCATGTGGCATGTGGGATCTTAGTTCCCTGACCAGGGATCAAACCGGTGCCCCTGCAGTGGAAGCACAGAGTCCTAACCACTGGACGGCCAGGGAATTCCCTGAGCACTCCTTTAGAATTCCAGGACCCTTCTAGATGGATGGATCCATGGAGCAATAAATCATTGTTCTGACTTCTCTGTAAGACACCAGCTATATCCTCAGACTTTCACGGGGCTGCACACTGACTTTAGAAGAGCCAAAAGGAAAGGGGGAGGGTTTCCTGGACAAAAGTAAAAACACTCTGAGGCTCACATTCTTGTCAACCCTTCCCAGCTAGCCCCATCTCCAGTCCAGGATTTCTTTGCCATGTATTTATTAAAACAAAACAAAGACATCCCATGGAGCCAATTCAGAGTCCTGTAACTGTGAATAAAAAACACATTTTGCCTACTTCAAATAGGGCAGAACCTGTTGAAAGTGTCAGCCTGCCTCATCTGTATTTTCCCAGGTCTCATTTTACAAACTGATTTCACTCCAGGTTTGTCTGGACTGAAATCAATTTGTAAACGGAAGTAGTTTAAACAGAGAAAGACTGGATATTCCTCATTCCCCTTGAGAGCCTGCAATGAAGAAAATCTCACTTGGAGAATAAAGGCTATTATTATTTAATCATTTAAAGTATTTTTACATGCCATCTGGTGCATTTATAAAGCAAAGCATTAGAGTAAAACAAAACACACAGTAGCAAAACATGCTCCAGCGCAACAAAATCAGAACCCTGTTCCTACGCTCACAGGAGGAATATTTGGAAGTAATTCCAAGTACCATCCCAGCCATTGGTGGGGCTCTGCTGCCCCCAGGTGGCTGAAGCCCTTCTCTGACAATGCTGGTGCTCTAGTGCTGATGTTAGGCTGATTTTCAGAAGGGCAGAGTGGATGAACGGATAGGGAGGGAGATGGGTGGATTCATTCGTTTACTCATTCATTTAATAAGTATAGAATTTCAACTGTTTTGCCAGGCACTGTGCCAAGTGCTGTTAGGAAGTGGCATTTGAGATCTGAGATCTGAAAACCGCCTCGGCATTAAGGAGGCAAGGGCCATGGGCAGAGCTGTCCTGTGCGTTGGTCCCAGGAGAATAGTAGGAACAGTGGCAAGGACTGGAGAAGTGACCTATGAAAATGGAGGCAGGATTTCCCAAATATGCTTCTTCCCCCAGGGGCACAGACATATCTCATAGCCTATTAGTTAAAATCCACTGGGTTAACTAGAGAAAGAATAGAGAGTAGGTAAATGTGAGCTTTGGATACACACTAGAAAGTACACAGGGAAGGTTTGAGGTGGGGACAGGAAGAGAGAGTTGGCAAAACCCTTTGCTTCACTGAAAAAAATAAGTGAACCAGATTAAAACAACAGGATACCATATTTAACATGGCTTAGCCTCAAAGATTATGACACCCAGTATCAGTAAGTCACTATAGTATTGATGGGTATGGAAACTGGTACATTCCGTTTGACATAGCAATCCCACCGTTAGGAATTCAGTGCCCAGAACTACTTGCAGAGGTATGTAGAGAAAAGAGCACATGCCGTTAGCTTCACCTGGGCTTAAACGATGGCATCACAGATGCTTAGAGCTGAGGGGTTCCTTCTTGAGACTGAAAATTGTTCTGACAGTTGCCTCTGTGGCTGGTTACTGTTCTTATCTCCTTTTAAGATTCTGTAAAAGCCTTTATAAATTCCCAACCTTTTAATTTCCATTGAACTCAAACATTCATTTATTGAGCACCTGGTGAATGCAAGACTTTGGCTCGGTGGGAAGAGTACAATAAAGGAATGACTTAGATTTGGTTTCCTGCGCTCAAGGACCTTGGTCTAGAGAAGATTGACTTGTAAAAACGTGAAATACAGTAATTCAATAAAATAATGCCTATAACATAGCATTATGGAAATATGGTATAGGGAAGATACAGTACATTCTATTTAGAGGGATAAGGGAGGGGTGGATTCCTAGCAAATGTGATATTTGAGCCTTGGAACACAACAGGATTTTGATATGTCTGGGAGGTTGGGCATGGGGGAAAGGACACCGTATCTTTAGATTGGAAGAGCATGAGCTGTTATTTGTTTAGTCAGTCTTCGCTGAGCACCGAAAGGTGCTATGTGAAATAGAGGAGCATGAGAACCACCATAAAGGGGAGATAAAAATACATCCCTGAAAAAAAAGTCTTGTAATACTAAATGATCTGGAGGTGAAGCAGAAATGCAGGCTAAATACTTTTTTTTTTTGGTAGTGAATTAGCCACTTTAAAAATATTTCAGTGAAGTCAGCAGGAGAAAGCATGAAGCATAAGATACATATTTATACCACTGCCCCCCTTCTCCAAGCTTCCAGATTTTGTAAAAACGTATTGTTTTTATTTTCTATTACATGAGCAATGCATGTTTGGAAAAATGCAAGGGATAAGAAAAATATTTAGAGTAAAATTCTTCCTTTAAAATCTCCTGTTCTCTGTCCAATCTCATTTCTTTTCCTAAAAGCAAGCGATGCTCTCAGCTTGGTGTGTGTTCTTCCAGAATGATTTCTAATGTATGTATGTAAATATATAACTCTGCTGTGATTTCACATAATGGATATATGTGTTTTTCTGCATTCTTTCTTTAAAACTCAATACTATATTTTGGAGATTTTTCTATGTTAGTACATAGAGTTAAAACTCATTCTTCTTAACTAGAATTCCACAGTAAGGCTATACCTCAGCTATTTCACCATGTCCATTTTGATGGTCCATAAGGTGAGAGCCACTAAGGTCTTATCTGATTTATATAAACAAGCAGCAAAAACAGTCCCAACTCTGGACCTAACAAACAGACATCTTTCTTTTTTCTTATTTATTTATTATTGAAGTATAGTTAATTTACAGTGTTGTCTTAGTTTCTCGTGTACGTCACAGTGATTCAGTTATATATATATATATATGTATACACTTTTTCATATTCTTTTTTCATTATAGTTTATTATATTGAACATAGTTCCCTGTGCTATACAGTAGGACCTTGTCGTTTATCTACTTTATATATAGTAGTTTGTATCTGCTAATCCCAAACTCGTAATTTATCCCTCCCCATGAACTTTCCCCTTTGGTAACCATAAGTTTGTTTTCTATGTCTGTGAGTCCATTTCTGTTTTGTAAATAAGTTCATTTGGATCATATTTTAGATTCCACATATAAGTGATATCATATGGTATTTGCCTTTCTCTGCCTGATTTACTTCACTTAGTATGATAATATCTAGGCCCATCCATGTTGCTGCAAATGGCATTATTTTTTACGGCTGAATAGTATTCCATTGTATTTGTATATAATATACCGCATCTTTTTTATCCATTTATCTTTTTTTTTTTTTTTTTTTTTTTGCAGTACGCGGGCCTCTCACTGTTGTGGCCTCTCCTGTTGCGGAGCACAGGCTCCAGACGCGCAGGTTCAGTGGCTGTGGCTCATGGGCCTAGCTGCTCCGCGGCATGTGGGATCTTCCCAGACTGGGGCACGAACCTGTGTCCCCTGCATCGGCAGGCAGACTCTCAACCACTGCACCGCCAGGGAAGCCCTCAAACAGATATCTTATTTGAAACTCTCACTTAAAGCTCCTCACCCAATTCCCTTGAACTCTATCCTGGAAAGGGAGACACAAACAATCTTTGCAACCCCCAAACCTGTCCAGGCTTCTGTCTGCAAACTACAAACTCCCTTCTCTGCTCCCAGAAATTTTACCCTGCATGGGGGAAGCAGACCTTCCATCTCCTGAATCCACATCCAATCTATGGTTTTTGCTCTCCTGCTGTCCAGTTTCCTTGACCTTTGATATCCAAAGCCAAGCATGTCCACTAAAACACCAACAAAACAGATTAACAAAACTTTTTACCCAAGCAGCAGCTCCTACAAAAGTGCTTTGACTTTCAACCCCACCGTGAATTGAAAAAATAATCAGCCCTTCTTTTTTTTTTTTTGCGGTACGCGGGCCTCTCACTGTTGTGGCCTCTCCTGTTGCGGAGCACAGGTTCCAGACGCGCAGGCTCAGTGGCCATGGCTCACGGGCCCAGCCGCTCCGCAGCATGTGGGATCTTCCCGGACCGGGGCACAAACCCGTGTCCCCTGCATCGGCAGGCGGACTCTCAACCACTGTGCCACCAGGGAAGTCCCAGTCCTTCTTTTAAGTCTCTGAGATTCTAGCTGGTCTTCCCTGAGGCAAGTGCACTAATATCTCAATGGTGGAATGAAAGGTAACAGGACAAGGAAGCCCAGGGAGGGTGAGACCTGAGTTAATACCTCAAATATGATCTACTACAACTTGAACATTTTCCCAAATTAGGTATACTTTATAAGCATCATTTTAATGGTTGCCCAGTATTCTAACCAACAAATATAATTTACCATTCTCTTATTTTTTTAAATTATATTATAAATGATACATTATGGTTATCTTAGGACATACTCCCCCACCCCACCCCAAATTTGTGTTATGTAATTTACATAATAGTATTTATATTATGTTAAGGATTTTGTTGCATATTCCAAATTGCTTTCCAAATAGCTGTAACTGTTTGAGTCTAGAAGGCTGTCGTACTTGCATTAAGCACTGGTAGAGCGCATAAAGACTCCTGCCCCAATCTTGAAAAAGCTATCTGTATTAGCTGTCACCGCATCCTCACCTCTTACTCATTCCTCAACTCACTGTGGTCTGGCTTCTGCCCAAACCACTCCACTGAAACTGCTTCTGCCAAAGATCTTGTTGCTAAATCTAAGTCCTTCTCTTGTTTGACTTCCTAAAAGCATTTGAAAAGCTTCTATGTTCTCCTAGGTTTCTTCTCCCCATATTCAATCTCCTTTGCAGGTCTGTCCTCCTCTTTCTAGCCTGCCCATATTTCCCAGGGACCTGTCTTAGGCCTAATCACCTTCTCACTCTAAAACTCTCTGATACCTGAAAACTGGGTTCACCTCTTGGTGGGTGTTGAGCCAAAAGACACAACCAAGCCAAAGATCAGGAGAAGAATGGATTTATTATTACTTGCAGCAAGTAAGGAGAGCACCGGAGATCTCTCCCCCAAACACCAAAACCGGGGAAGTTTTAAGCTAAGGGCATGTGCATATTCATGAAGGGGCTTGAACAGAGGAAAATTCACTATAGAATTGGGGCAAAGGTCAACACAGTCCAAGCTTTAGTTGGGTGAAATTAGGAGGGTCAACATCACCACCTGGATAGGGGCCTTAGTTCCTGCAGAACTCAAAGACTATATCACATAGTCATGTACATCCCTTGAGGAGGAGCTAGGACTCTGTTTTATTCCTGAATAAAATTTATTTATTTCTTGACTGCTTTTCCTTTGTTCCTGCATTCCCTTACTTTTCTTAAGATCATTATTACTGAGACCTGTTTAAGGGCAAGCATTGTGGCCAGGCTTAGATCACAAAGTGGCTTAGGCCAAAATGGCTTCTTTTATGTCAAAGCCATTCCTGGTTCTCCTTCTCCTGGGACCCCCTAACCTACCTGCTTACATCTCCTCAGGCAATCTCATACATGCCTACTTCTAAATGTTGATGCCTCCTAAACCTCCAGCTCCATTCTCAGCTACCTCCAGAGCCCTATGTCCATCTGGTCACTGGACAGGCCACTCCAGTAGGAAGCCCCAAGCCCATCTCAACAGAACAATGTTGAAACTAAACTTACCTTCTTCCTCCACCCCTGCCACCCCTGTAACCCCCATTTCACACCCATGTGAGGTGACCAAGGTAGAGACATGAGCATTCATGTCTCTCATTCCTCACTTTCAATTAATTTCCCAGTCTTGTTGATTCTAGCTCTAAACGTCTCTCAAATCAGTCCACATGTCCCATGTCCTCTGTCACTATGAGTTCAGGACTGTATCAGTGAATGGTGCCTAGATTACTGGATCAGGCCCCTAACTTGGTTACCTGCCTCTAGTTTTGCTTCCCTCCAACCCACTTTCTTTTTGTTTTTGTTTTTCGCCATGCTTCATGGCTTGCAGGATCTTAGTTCCCTGACCAGGGATCCAACCCAGGCAACAGCAGTGAAAGCCCTGAGTCCTAACTATGGGACCACCAGGGAATTCCCCCTCCAACCCACTCTTGACACTGCAAGGATAGTAAGCTTTCTGAAGTGCAAATCGAATTACACCTTTCCCAGCTCATAACCTTGCATTCTCTCCCCACTGCCTCAGAATAAGATCCAGGCCCCTTGCTTCCTGAGGCAGAGATACGCGTGTCTGTAAATTAAAAAAATTACCATACAGTAAAATTGATCCTACAGTTCTGTGACTTTTAACACACGTATAGATTCTGAGGTCACCACAACAATCCATCACCCTCCCTCCAAACCCCTCATGTCATCCCTTTATAGTCAAGCCGTTCCCCATCCCTAACCCCTGATGACCACTGATCTATTCTCTACAGCTATAGTTTTGTCTTTTCCAAAAAATGTAATGCAATCTTTTGAAAAAGCCCCTTAAGGCGGCTTTAAATGCTTCTACCTAGCTCTCCTCCCTCACCTCCAACAACTGCCCCTCCCCCACCCTGGCAATTAGACAACTATTTTCAGTTCTTGGGGAGCTCCAAGCTTTCCTCCATCTAGGCAACCTCCCCCGTCCCTGCCCTTTGGCATAGGGGGCCCCTCCTCTGTTCTGCACAGTGCCTAGTGTTTCCCCATTACGGCACTTCCACGCTGTTGTAATGGCCAGGTTATTTATCTATCACTTCCATCAGACACTTCCTTCTGCGCAGAGGCCTTGTTTTAGGCACAGCTACAAGTCCAGTTTCCCGCATGGGTGGACGCCACCACACACCCACCCTTAAAGCCCCAGTACTCCCCGGGGTGTCAAGACTTTCGGAGGCCCGCGAAGCCTTAGCAAGCATGTGCACGAGGGAGGGGCGAGGCGCCGTGGCCCCGCCCCTCTGCGCGGCGCTAAGAGCGGGTGGGGCCACGACCGTTCGCGATCCCCTCATCCACCGCTT
This sequence comes from Delphinapterus leucas, assembly GCF_059928025.1. Classification (NCBI taxonomy): domain Eukaryota; kingdom Metazoa; phylum Chordata; class Mammalia; order Artiodactyla; family Monodontidae; genus Delphinapterus; species Delphinapterus leucas. The sequence continues at coordinate 69,319,485 of NC_143130.1, read as the reverse complement.
CTGGGCTTGCGCGCTGGAGGCAACCGTTGCCTGGCGCCCACGACCCTGAGGTAGGAGCGTCGGCCGCCGACGCCGTCCCGTTTCGGCCTGAGGTAACCGGCCAGGCGGCCCCAGGACGTTCCCGACGTATGGTGGAGTGCTGCGGACGATGCCCATGAAGTTCGTAGTCCTTCTAGTTTCACTGTTGCTATGGACTTCGTCCGTGCCGACGTATCTGAGTGAGTGACCGGCTCGAGGTAGCAGCCACCCCAGGGGACACTGCTGGGGGAAATTCCCGGGTTTCAGGGCCCGTCCAAGACCCGGCTCTTCCTTTTCTTGGTCCTGCATGCCTCCCCAGCTCCACTGTCCAGGAGCCCTACCTCTGGTACCGAGGTCTGTCCCTGTCCTACTCCGACCCCACCTGCGCGCGACCAGGCAGTGATCCAGGCAGTGGATCCCAAACGTGACCGGGCTGTGCCGGGCTGGGTCCCTGGGGCTGCGGGGGTGACCTCTTCACCCCGGCGGAGACGGTCCTTGTTCCCCTGGCCCCGTTTACCCGGGACTCGCTGCAGCTGTGATGAAGCAGGGTGGGCCACCTGCTCCCAGAGGGCCCGGGCGGCCGGCTTTGGTATGGCTGGCTGGCTGGCTGGGCATGGTTTTCACATTTTTAGCCGTGAATGTGAAATGTGATCTTTTCGTGACTTGCGCAGAAGTACGAAATTCCAATTTCATTGTTCGTTAAGTTTTCCTGGAACACAGCCAGCTCATTCTTTTATGTATTGTCCAGGCTGCTTTCCCGCCTTTTAACTGCAGAGTCCCGTAGTTGCCACGGAGACGCGGTGGGCTGCAAAATCTGAACTATTTGCTCTCTGGCCCTTTACAGAAAGAGTTTGAGCCTGTGGTTAAACGGGGAGAGCGTGTGGATTGCGGGCAGCTGTCTGGAACGCTCGCTGACCTCCTATGCACGTCCACAGAGCATCCTCGGGTGCACAGGATTCAAAACCCTAGCTGAGCAGAATTGCAGCTTCCCACTTGTCCGTCCCCGGTGGCTGAAAACGAATAAGGTCATATTCAGGGGTGCTGAGACTATTAACATCACACGGACACCTCGAGGTGTTTAAGTATTTAAGTGTCTGATAGCTGATGTTCCAGATAGGACCATGAGGCTTGTTCATCTAGTCTAACTGTAGTTCATTGTAGCATCTAGTAATGTTGGGGTTTGATTTAACTATCTAAATAAATAAAATTTAACCGGTAGGTGTGAAAAAAGTACTAAAGTACATGCTAGCTATGCAGAGCTGTATTTCAGACTTGTTAGAAGGTCTTAGTTAAAAATTAGATTTCAAAAATGAAAACACAGCACAACCTAAGTCATAAATAGTAGTGGATAAAGTTCAGAATAAGGTGCCCTAGATAACTAAAGTTAGCCCTTTCAATACTAGCCCTTATGATAGCTGTTTTAAACAAAAGTCTTTGTAAAATTCTTCTTTTTTGCGGTAAAGGAACAGAACATACTGAAGAGGATAATATTCTTTTCTTGCTGTCTAGTGGTCATTATTACTAACACCAGCTATTGCCTTTTGGTAGTTGTAGAGCAGTAGGTCACACTGACTAACATATATGCAGACTTTAGTTGAAGTGACATTAATTCTGTCACACAGTACTCTCTGAGACTGCTGGTTAGCAATACCTGGATACTCAACTCAGCACAATCTCTGGCCTAACTCCATAATTTCATGGCCTGTGCTTTTTCTTTGTACCCTCTTAACCTAAACTTTCTTAAGGCTTGTAGGAAATGAAAAGATACTTCTCAGAAAAAGGAATGATTTTGTGTTGAAGATATAGATGATACAAGACATTAGGAAAATATATACAGGTCACAGATCATAAAAGATACCTTAGAAAATGTACTTTACGTCTTTTCCATGGAAGGGCGGCTTAAGGGATATGTAGGGCAATGCTAACATGGCTACTTCTCTGTGAAACTAGGCTTATCATTGTGTTTGATTTAAGTCAGTTATGTATTCTTTATTTTGTATGTCCACTATTCCAACGGTGTTGGCAAGAGAGTCATATTAAAAAAATGCTCTCTCACGCCAAAAAAAAGGCATATAGGTTTTCATAATGAAAAGTGCATCTTTAACAATTTTCTTTTTTAGAATACAAGACAGTTTTGAGGTTATCTTATACAAACATCACAGGTATGTATTAAGTAATTACAGTTGTTGAAAACATCAGTACTACTTGTAACTACTCATACCTTTTTAGTAGGCCCAACCCAAGATTAGCTAGTACCAGTTTAATCTAAATTCAGCTTGATACAAATGAGAGTTGGGTGTACAGCAGTCTGCACTCGTCTACATACACATAGATCCTGATGATGCTGGATAAACATCTTTTTACTATGTACTTAAATTTATATACATTTAATTAATTTCCTTACATTTGATTTTTCCTTAGTTTTAGTTGTATTTTTTCAGTTTTAAAAATCATGCCTCTTGGGCTTCCCTGGTGGCGGGTTCGTGCCCCGGTCCGGGGGGGTCCCGCATGCCACGGAGCGGCTGGGCCTGTGGGCCGTGGCCGCTGGGCCTGCGCGTCCGGAGCCTGTGCTGCGCGGCGGGAGGGGCCGCGGCGGTGGGAGGCCCGCGTAACCAAAAAAAAAAATCATGCCTCTTTAATGCATTGCATTGTACAACTTACTTTTTTTCTTTTTAAAGAGAATACTTTTTGCTTTTTTAAAAAAGTATAACTTCTAAAGTAATATTAACATAATAGCTATACATTTAAGTACTATTAACTACTCTTAAAATAAATTATATAATCTGCCTTTTATAATTTTGAATCACTAGATATTCATGGGCCTGAAGCTATAAACGCAAGAATGTGAAATAGATTTCAAAAATGAAATCACAGCACAACCTAAGTCATAAATAGTTTTAGGGCCTTTTTTTTGGTATCTCATGAATAACTTGTTTTTTCCTAGTCATCTCTTTGGATAAATCAGCAAGAGTAGAGGTAATGATAGAGGATTGTTTTAAGCTAGGGCAACAAAAACTCTTAACTTGGTTCTCTAGGTTAGTGCTAAAAGAAGGCTCAATATGTGAGTCTTTTTTGTCTTTAGGAAGGCTTTTGTCCTAATGGACCACAGAAGGCAAGGGAAGTAGTAGTAAGGCAATAATTATTCAAATCTATTGGCAATTGATGGAATTGAAAAGGAAAAATTGGAAGGAAAAGCAGATTCCTTTTATTTCAAGAACATTAAAAAGGTAAAATTCGCTTGGTTCTGGTGCTGCAAGTTCACTTTTCACTGTTTCAAGGCCCAGGGCCATGGCACTTGGGAGAGTCTTTCAAACCTGTGAACGGAATGTCATGACACATTTCGTTAATGTTTTAGATAATGAGGAGCATGTCTTCTAATACAAATGTCCAGAGGGTGGCCTTTGGAGGTATAGTAGTTTCATTAGCCTGTCTATTAATATTTTATGGGGAAAAAGTTCTGTTTTTCTGTTCTTTTGAGCTGTCTTCTGTGTTCTTTTGATAGGATCTCATGTATTTTTAAAAACTTCTTGTTTTCTGACATTAAGCGGTTGTACCAAGACCACTTTGTATATTCTGTGTTCTGAATGGGATTAGCCATCCTTTTGAGGAGACAAAGTAGAACATGGTATTAGAGACCAAAGTATCTGGGATGCATATCAGTGCTGGGTGATATTATTATTTAGGTTACTTTACTCAGCAGAACTAGAAGAGATATATTTCAAGGTCATGAATTTGTTTTGGTTCTGATTAAATTTTAACAGTACTCATAGGATAACTTTCTGATTTTTAACTCTTTACCTAAACTAAATTTGTATTCCTTTTTCAAAATATAATTTAGTGAAGCTGTTTTGGTTATCTGTTGCAGCATAAAAGACCACCCCCAAATTTTATTATTTCTCACGATTCTATGGGTTGTCTGGACTCAGCTGGGCAGTTCTGCTTCTTATGGTGGAGTTGAGGAAGCTCAACTTGGATGAGAACATCCAACATGGCTGCTCATATTCCAGGGTCTTTCTCTACATGACTTCTCATCTTTGAGTAGTCTAGCCCAAGTGTCTTTATACCATGGCAACTTGCTTCCAAGAGGGAGCTTTATAAGACCCCTGTACACAAGCTCTTATAAAGCCTATGCAGTGTCAGATTTGCTAATGTCCTATAACAGGCCAAGACAGTCCCATAGGGAGAGCCTGTATTCAGTGGGGGAAGAAAGACACTACCCAAAAACATAAATACCAAGAAGTGCAAAGCCATAAAGTTATATATCTTCTTTTTTTTTCAGCTTCATTGAGGCATAATTGACTAATAAAATTATAATATATTTAAAGTGTACAATGTGATGATTTGACATATGTATATGTTGTGAAAGAATTCCCACCATTGAGTTAATGAACACATATCACCTCACATCTTTACATTTTTGTGTGTATCATCAACTGTTGTCACCATATTATACATTAGATCCTCAGGCTTTATTTTTCTTATAACTGAAAGTTTCTAATAACTGAAAGTACCCTTTTACCAGCCTCTCTCCCTATTGCCCCTATCCCCAACCCTAACGTTACGTTTCTTTAACAGGACATTTAATTAATATAAACATAATTACTTGTTTGTTTTACCTGCCAGCAAAAATTAAAATTTGAGTTAACAAATTATAGGAAAACTGCTGGAAGAATAACAAGATGCAATGTTTCTTTTTGTGATCATTTTTTGAGTACACACCACTAATGAAGCATAGTTATTAGAACTTTGATTTGAGTTGGAAGTACTTCAGCTCAGTTATTCAAGTTCATTTTAATTTGAAGGTGTTGGTGTTTTAGCTGGCAGTTCTTACATGATGACAGTTTTCAGGTATTAATTCTTACTTGCAACACTTCTGTAGAGTATGGGAAATCTATTCTTTGTGAGCCCATTTCATGACATGGACGGAAAATACAAGCAATTTGTTCTCCGAAGTTAAGACATTCAGCCAGAGTCTGGCCCACCTATAAATGATTCAGTGTGTGGGTGTATGTTAAGCTTTATATACATGAGTTCTTTACTGATAAAGCCATTCTGGTTTTCACTCTTGTGGTAATAAAAATCCTAGTTATATTTGAATCTTTTTAAAGATGAGCATCCATGATTTTGGTTAAATTTTGGGTGCAATCACCAGTTGCTGTATCAAGATTACAGGCCAAGGGCAAAGTAAAAACATATGAGTTCTTAAAGCACAATGACCAGACATATTCCATTGAACTTTAACTTTTTTTGTCATTATGTGAAAAGTTTAAAAATTGATCTTTCCTTCTTTACTGAGCTACTAGGTTTCCCCCAGTTATATGGAACATTTTGCTACTACTTTTAACTTACCAGGTATTTAGTGTCATACCAATTTTTTAATTTAAATTAACAATATTATTGGGCTTTAAGGCCTTAGTTTTTTAATAAAACATAAATTGCATTTTAAGCACATGATCAGATAGCAGCCATCTTATATTGAGAGATATAGATTTTTTTAGAATTCCATCTTGACTTGTAGTGTTTTTGAGTGTGTTTCTTTGTACTGCCTAGGTATTACATTATGTATACATAACATCACAATCTGTTGGTATCAGTATTTTACTAGTTTCAGTGAAATGTAGAAACCTTACCTCCCTTTATGTTCTTTTACCCTCTCCCATTCATAATATAATTGTCGTATATATTTCTTTTACATACATTGAGAACCACATCAGATAGTATTATAGTTTTTGCTTCAACTTTCAAACTTAATTTGGAAAACTCAAGAGGAAAAGAAAAGCTCACTGAATTTACCCATATTTTTCCTCCTTCCGTTATTCTTTCTTCCTTTTCAACGTTCAGGAATCCTCCTTTTATCATTTCCTTTCTGTTTAATGAGCTTCATTTAGTCATTCTTTTAGGGTAGGTCTTCTGGCCACAAATTATCTTAATTTTCCTTCATCAGAGAGGTCTTGATTATCCTTTCATTCCTGAAGGATATTTTCCCTTGATAAAGAATTCCTAGGTTGACAGTCCTTTTCCTTTTAACACTTGAGAAATATTATGCCATTTCCTTCTGACATTCATTATTTCTCATGAGAATTCAAATTGTCATTTAACTTGCTTCTTTCAAGATTTTTTTCTTTGTCTTTAGAGTTTTCAGAAGTTTGACCATGATATGTCTTGACATGGATTTCTTTGGGTTTATTCTGTTTGAGATTCACTCAGCTTCTTGAATCTGTAAATTCATGTCTTTTGCCAAATTTGGGAAATTTTCAGCTATTATTATGTCTTTGAATGCTTTTGCAGACTTATCCTTTTTCTTTTTTCCTTTCAAGGCTCAGATGACATGAATGTTAGATCTTTTCGTTGCAGTCTCACAAGACCCTGAGGCTCTGTTCAATTTTTTTTTTTTCATTTTCTCTCTGTTATTCAGATTGGGTAATTGCTATTGTTCTTCTTCCACTTCACTGCTTCTTTCCTCTTTCTGCTGTTGAGCCTACCCATTGAGTTTTTCATTTCAGTTATTGTGTTGTTCAGTTCTAAAACTGAATTCATCCTTATATATTCTATTTCTTTGCTGAGATTTTCTATTTATTTGCTAAGGCTTTCTATTTTTCATTTGTTTCAAACATGTGCATAATTGCTTGTTGAAGCATTTTTATGATGGCTACTTCTAAATCCCTGTCAGATAATTCAAACATCTGTATCATCTCCTACATCTCTTTAGCTCTTCTGCTACAGATTTAAATAGACCTCTGACACCACTTCAGTGGTAGATGGGGAGTGTTGTGTTGTTACCACGGGGTGGAGAAGAAAGTCCTAGCTCCTTGCTTAGTCTTCTCTACTTGAAGAGAAGAGGTATTCACACTTGCAGCGGCATTTCTGTGGGATAAGGGCAGAGGGGTCGGGGCAGCTCAGTGAAGCTTGATGAGGGTGAAAGTCTGTGTTCTCCACTCAGCCTTTGCTGGTGGAGGGGTAGGATTGCGGTATTTTCTGTGGTTTTGGCTTCTTAAAAAAATTTTCTGTCTTGCTCAGCTATTATTTTCCTGGTCCTTTGGCTATGCAGAGAGCAGTCTTTTCTTGGAGCCGTTTTTGTCTGTGTCCATTGGTGTTTCTGGATTGCCAGCATCTCCAGTCCCCAGTCTAGGGTATATGTGGCAAAAAGAAAACCCAGGGAATTCACTGCTGTGTCATTACTCAGGTCCTGAAGTCCCTAGTTGATCTCTCTTCCTCTCTCCACCTTTCCAAGTCTTCTCATCTCATGCTTGTCTTGCATATAATGTTCAGGGGTTTTAACTGTGCTTAGTAGTAAGGATACGGGGAAAAATACATGTTTTCTATCTTTTTGGAAGTGGAAGTCCAGATATATTGTTTTAAAACATTTTATTTGGGGCTTATGGAAGAGGCAGTGTGTTTTACAAGTAAACAAGAGTACCCAAGTAGGACATGCATGGGAATTATGTGATGACCTGTTTTTATTTATATTTATTTATTTTTCATTTTTTGCGGTACGTGGGCCTCTCACTGTTGTGGCCCCTCCCGTTGCGGAGCACAGGCTCCGGACGCGCAGGCTCAGCAGCCATGGCTCACAGGCCTAGCTGCTCCGCGGCATGTGGGGTCTTCCCGGACTGGGGCACGAACCCGTGTCCCCTGCATCGGCAGGCAGACTTTCAACCACTGTGCCACCAGGGAAGCCCCTGTTTTTATTTTTAATTTTGGTCAAAATATGTTGGAATTAAGTTTATAGTGCTTTTGTCTATATTATTTTCCAGTTTGTGTATAAGGTACTAGTTGTTGGAAAGCGGAGAGAAGTCTTAATTGACTATCAGATATCCATTTAATTTATTTAGGAGAATTTTATCTGAGTAGTGATTCATAGTACTCTAAATAATTTAGAAAGACTGTAAGTAAATTCAATATTTTGAGAGTTTATCTAAAATTGTCCTTTAATTTTTAATTATTATAGGCAATTAACCAGTGTACATTATTTTACTAGCAACATTCTTTTTACTTTAAAATCAGTTTGATGCCAAACCTCAAGTTTTTTTCTTTTAAAAATCTTTAGATAAATACCTATGCTATTAATCTAAAATTGTTTTAGTTTGCAGGTTCATAATTAAGAATGTCAGTAATTATAACCAAGTTAATGTCAAAGTAAAATACAATTCATATTAAGTATTATCAGAGGACTATAAAAGGTAGACTCTACATAGAACATTTTAATGGAAGAATTCTGTTGGTCCTTGTGACTTTACAGTATTGTATAAGTTTTATAATAACCAGTTTTTAAGATACCAAGTGTTTGGTTTGTAACACATTTCAAGTGAGATCCCATATTCACATTTTATTTATGTGTTGTTCAGTACAGTTCTTGAAAAGTTTAGCTATGTGGACCTCAAGTGCAAAAACCCAAATTCTGCATAGATTTGGATGTGCCCTATTTGCTTTCCAGTTTTGTATTCTGTGATAACTCCACAATCACCATACAAGTAAAACACATAAAAATACTTTTTTAAAAGCAAAATTTTTAAAAAGACCTAAAATTGACCAATATTCTTCTGAAATTTTAAATTGTTACATTAAATAAAGAACTTCCCAAAGATATATTAAAATTACCTACTGTTATCATTACCCTATATTTTATTACCCTTTGAAGTAAAGATTTTTCATATTAAAGCTCCCAAATTTGAGGTTATATATCTTTTAAAAGAAATCAAACCCCCACGCCCACCCTTTTTTAACCAAAGAAGAAGTGGGAGTGGTTTAGTTTTCCTCTTTATTCGGCTTAGAAACTATTGGTTCTTTGGCCAAGATTTAGGGTGACATGTTTTTTCCTTTTTTAAAATTTTAGTCTCAAATGAACTAGGTGTGTTTCTAAATAAGCTTTTTAATGTTAGCATTTTATTACTGTCATTACATTTTATTGTAATTTTTGGCATGCTGTCACTTTTTAGGAGCATAAAAACTCTCCCCCCACCCCTTTTTTGAGAGTAAGGTTTTTCTGGAAAAAATTGTTAGTTAAAACACTTAATGCGTTTTAGCTTTACTGATTAGGAAATCTCTCCAGAAACAGATAAAGGTGTAGCCTTTGGGATGTTTACAAAAAATACATTTATATATTTCCATTCTTTTAAATAGATGTTGTAGAAGAAATTTTTTTTCACACCTATTACCAATTGAAGTTTTATTCAGTTAGATATATTCATGAAATTAGATATTTTAATTGGTGCTTAATGGTGTATTTTTAAGAACTTGAGACTTCCCAATATCATTTTCAAAACTTGATTAGTGTACAGTATATTTGCACAGAAAACAGAGCACTAAGTTTTCTTGGAGTGGTTTTTTATGCAGTTTCTTGAGCAAATAAAATAAGCCAGTTAATTTACATGTGTTAAAACCATTATTTATAGCTTAAAATGAGTAACTAAACCTAAAAATCATATTTTTTAATTTAAAAAAATTTACAATATCTTTGGTCACATAAACCATAGTTTCTTAGCTGTGATAGGGGAACCAAACCACTCCTAACTCTTTGGTAGAAGAAAAAAAATCTTATGAGTTCTATTTTCAGATTCATAATCTTAAATTTAAGAAATTTTATATTAACTTCCTCTTTAAAGTGATAAAAGTTATGGCATAATGAAACTGGTAAATATAACTCTTGGTTTATGTATGTCTTCAGTTAGCTCTGCTAACTAAAATGAAAATAACATCTATTGATAAAATTAAATTTTATAAATTCTGGTTCTTTAAAAATGATTTAAAAATGTGTTAATGTCTAGTAACTATAATGCAAAACAGTTACAAAAATGAGATTTTAAATATATAATATATGTAGAATAAAGTGCATAATCACAATGTATGGCTTAATGAATTTTTATAGTTAATGCTCCCGTGTAACCAGTGCCTAAACCAAGAAACAAAATATTACCAACTAGTTTACAAGCATTATATATATATATATATATATATATTTTTGCGGTTTGTGGGCCTCTCACCGTTGTGGCCCCTCCCGTTGCGGAGCACAGGCTCCGGATGCGCAGGCTCAGCGGCTATGGCTCATGGGCCCAGCCGCTCCACAGCATGTGGGATCTTTCCGGACTGGGGTACGAACCTGTGTTCCCTGCATCGGCAGGCGGACTCTCAACCACTGCGCCACCAGGGAAGCCCAAGCATTATATTTTAATGTATGCAAATATATAAAATCTTGCATAGAAATTTAAATGACTGGAATTTTCTAAATTTCTTGCACATACAAAACTGGGTTTACCAGAAAGAACTTGTATAAAAAAGAAAGGTTTGTAGTACATGCATACCTTGTATAGAAAGGTTATGCACATAACCACATGAGTCATTAGGTTAATCAAATAAAATTCTTGACAGTGACAGATCAAACTGCTTATATTTTTCATCCATCCGATAAAGTATACTAATAAAAAACAGCCTTCCCTTAAACTCTAGTATTGTAATGCTGCTACCAAGAAAGAATTGTCCATTAAAACATCAACAATCTCAAATTAAAATTAAAGAATTAGAATAGAGAATACATCAGATAACTGTATATTTAACAACAAAACAATTTTAAAAATTATAGGTAACCCCAAACAAGATAATTTGACTGTTCATTAATTGGAGTAGAATGTAGCCAAATTATACAAAGGCGGGCTTCCCTGGTGGCGCAGCGGTTGAGAGTGCGCCTGCTGATGCAGGGGATGCGGGTTCATGCCCCGGCCCAGGAGGATCCCACATTCAACACAGTCCCTATCAAAATCCTAGCCTGCTTTTTTTGTAGAAATTAACAAACTGATACTAAAATTCATATGGAATTGCAAGAGACCCAGATACCCATAACAATCCTGAAAAAGAACAAAGTTCAAGGAGATTTCGAAATTTAGTATTACAGCTGCAGTAAACAAGACCGTGTAGTACTGGCATAAGATTAGACATATACATATAGGAGTTTGGGATTAACATATACACACTACTATATATAATATAGATAATCGACAAGGACCTATTGTATAGCACAGGGAACTCTACGCAATATTCTGTAATGACTTATATGGGAAAAGAATCTGAAAAAGAATAGAGGCGTATATATACATATAACTGAATCACTTTGCTGTATACTGGAAACTAACACAGTATTGTAAATCAAGTATACTCCAATATAAAATAAAAATTAAATTTAAAAAGAAAGAAGAGAATAGAAAATATAAAAGTGTGCCACACATTAAGAAAAAAAAAAAAGGAATAGACATATATATTAATGGGATTGAATTGAGAGTCCAGAAAGGAACTCTTACACTTATGGTCAATTGATTTTCAACAAGGATGCCAAGACAATTCAGTGGGGAAAAGAATAGTCTTTTCAGCAAATGGTGCTCGGACACCAGGAAAAGAAAATGAAGTTAGACCCTTACCTCAAACCATATACAAAAATTAACTCAAACTGGATCATAGATCTAATGTAAGAGCTAAAACTATAAAACTCTTAGATGAAAATGTAGGTGTAGATCTTTGTGTCCTTGGATTTGGCAGTGGTTTCTTAGGTATGACACCAGAAGCATAAGCAACAAAAGAAAAAAAAAGATAAATTGAACTATGTCAAAATTTAAAACTTCTGTGCTACAAATGATAACTTTAAGAAAGTAAAAAGACAACTCATAGAGTAGGAGAAAATATTTTCAGATCATATAAATGATAAGGGACTGGTCTTCAGAATATATAAAGAATTCTTACGATTCAGTAATAATAAGGCAACTCAATTAAAAGCTGGGGAAACTATCAGAATAGACATTTCTCTAAAACAGATATACAGATGGTCAACAGGCACATGGAAAGATGCTTAATATCATTAGCTGTTAGAGAAATATGAGTCAAAACCACAATGAGATAGGACTTCACACCCACAGAGATGGCCATATCAAAAGGACAGACAATAACAAGTATTGGAATCATATGGAGAAATTAGAACCCTCATATACTGCTGGTGAGAATGCAGTTGCTTTGGTAGTTCTTGAAAGGATTAAACATAGTGTCAGTTCCACTCCTAGGCATGTACTCAAGAGAAATGAAAATGTATTAATACATCCACACAAAAACTTGTACATGAATGTTCATAGCAACATTACTTATAATCACTAAAAAGTAGAAATGACCCAAATGTCCATCAACTGATGAATGAATAAACAAAATGGGTTACATCAGTACAATGGTCCATTATTTAGCCATAAAAATGAATGACAGGGCTTCCCTGGTGGCACAGTGGTTGAGAGTCCGCCTGCCGATGCAGGGGACACGGGTTCGTGCCCCGGTCCGGGAAGATTCCACATACCGCGGAGCGGCTGGGCCCATGGGCCATGGCCGCTGGGCCTGCGCATCCGGAGCCTGTGCTCCGCGGCGGGAGAGGCCACAGCAGTGTACCGCAAAAAAAAAAAAAGAGAGAATGACATACTGATATATGCTACAACATGGATGACCTTGAAAATATTATACTAAGTGAAAAAAGCTAGTCACAAAAGAATACATATTGTATGATTTCATTTATATGAAATGTCTTGAATAGGCATTTCGTAGAGAGACAAAGTAGATTAGTGGTTGCCTAAGGCTGAGGGTTAGGGGTGGGCTTCTTTTTGGGGTGGTGTTTTAAATTTAGATTGTGGTAATGGTTCCACAACTGTGGCTATACTAAAAACCGTTAAATTGTATACTTTAAAATATGTAATAGATAAACCATGAAGATATTTTAACATTGCCTAAGATTATAATTTTCTTAAAGTTATGTTAATGTGATGTTATTTTAGGGATTGATAAAATGCAATAAAAGAAAGTTAATAGAACATAAGCAAATTTAGTTAAATTTATGTGATCTCAACTTATATTATGCCTTTTAGTAAGAACCAGTTAGAAGTTCAGGGGCTTCCTGAAAACTGGAGCTGTTTAACAACAATGTTTATGATGTTGTTTTAGATAAACCAGATTTAGAAATTCAGAAAAATATGGTGAAAGCAGTATCTTTTATTATAAAAAAACTGCCTGCTTTGCCTAAAATAAGAACTTTTTTTACTTGTCCAGATTTTCTTCCTAATTATTTTTGGACTATTAGCCAAAAGCAAACAAAAAGCAAACTTAAACCAAATCAAAACAAAGAAACAATAAAAAACAGTCTTTAGACCGCAGATTTATCTTAAACATAACATGGAGCTTAGTTTTCCTCTACAGCATTCTTCTTTAGAAATTTTTTTGCTTGTGATTATTTCCTTAAGGTAAATTATGGGAAGTACAATTAATTTACATACTTGCCAGCATTTGGTTCATTCATTTAATCATTCATTTAACAGATGCCTTTTGACTGTCTACTGTGGTGCTAGGCACTGGTTAGAACAGGGGAAACAGAAAACAAAGCAGACATGGTCACAGCTCTCAAAGAGCTTATCATATGTAGCAAACATTAAATATATACATAATCAAAATTATCCCAAGTTTTATAAAGAAAAGACCAGCGTGCTAGAGAGAGACTAATGAAAAATCTGGGGATCAGAAAGTAAGGAAGTTATGCACATGACAATCCTAGGTTTTATTGTTTAAAAAGTTTTTCTGCCTAATTGGTAAAAGAAAAATTGTTTTTAACTTGCATTTGTTTATGAACAGTGAATTTTAGCAAGTTTTCATGCTAATTGACTTTTATGTTATTCCTTAACCCTCTTCTTCCTCCTTTAATTGACTATTCTATGAGGAGGAAGTGTGTGTTTTGAATGTATTGTTTGTTGATTGAAGTTTTATATTTCATTACTCATTTTATTTTTATTTATTTATTTATTTATTTTTGTGGTACGCGGGCCTCTCACTGTTGTGGCCCCTCCCGTTGCAGAGCACAGGCTCCGGACGTGCAGGCTCAGCGGCCATGGCTCACGGGCCCAGCCGCTCCGCGGCATGTGGGATCTTCCCGGACCGGGGCACGAACCCGTGTCCCCTGCATCGGCAGGCGGACTCTCAACCACTGCCCCACCAGGGAAGCCCTCATTACTCATTTTAAATCATGATTTTATTATTTTCCTCAGAATAAACTCAAAATTAATTAATTTGCTTTTTTACCTCTGTGTGAAGTGAATATATTCCTTTGTAAGTCATTGACTGTCAGTTCCTACCCATACTTTGTGTTAAGAAAACGTTAGGGACTTCCCTGGTGGTCCACTGGTTAAGACTGTGCTTTCACTGCAGGGGATGCAGGTTTGATCCCTGGTCAGGGAAGTAAGATCCCACAGCATGGTGTGGGAAGGAGAGAGAGAGAGAGAGAGAGAGAGAGAGAGAGAGAGAGAGAGAAGGAAAGAGAGAAAGAAAGAAAACATGTTAAATTTGGATCAGTTATTTTTAATATTGCCAATACATCTTAATACATGAAAGGGATATATTTTGGTCCAGTTGACAGTAGAGCAAAATTTTGTATATTTTACCTATTTATTTATGATATTTTAGTATTCATGTGTATTTAAAAATAGAGCTGAATTCCTTCAGAACAATTTTATTATCATACTTTTACTATTTTACCAGCATCCTAGTGTCATCTTTTTATGACAACATTGTGTACTTGTTATGTGTACCTGCTTGAAGTAAGGCAGCCTGTGTTTGGATACCTTATTACCACTTATAAATTAAATATAATATCAGGCAAATTACTTATCCTTTCTAGGTGTCCTCCTTTTCCTCTTTATAAAAACACTTCACGGGACTTCCCTGGTGGCACGGTGGTTAAGAATCCGCCTGCCAATGCAGGGACACGGGTTCGAGCCCTGGTCTGGGAAGATCCCACATGCCGCGGAGCACCTAAGCCCTTGTGCCACAACTACTGAGCCTGCGCTCTAGAGCCAGCGAGCCACAACTACTGAAGCCCGCGCGCCTAGAGCCTGTGTTCCGCAACAAGAGAAGGCACTGCAATGAGAAGCCCGTGCACTGCAACAAAGAGTAGCCCCCGCTCGCTGCAACTAGAGAAAGCCCGCTCGCAGCAACAAAGAGCCAACACAGTCATAAATTAATTAATTAATTAATTAATTTAAAAAAGCATTTCACATCCAAAGCCTTTAGTATAGTGCCTGGCACATAGTAATCACTCAGTCAGTCAGAGCTGTTATGGTCTTTTCAATCACTGT
Source organism: Delphinapterus leucas (assembly GCF_059928025.1). NCBI lineage: Eukaryota > Metazoa > Chordata > Mammalia > Artiodactyla > Monodontidae > Delphinapterus > Delphinapterus leucas. Next base: position 69,304,336 of record NC_143130.1, on the reverse strand, counting down.
TTTTCAATTTCCCCTTCAGATTTCATGCTACTTTTGTTCCTACAGTTTTACTATTTTCTTTACTTTTCTGTTATTTCTGTCATGTGACTAATTCTCCCTGTACTATTCCAAGAAGAAAAGTGCAGGCAGTCCCAAGCTCAGCTATTGATATAATCTCCATATCTGTGATTCCTGTTAAACCTCAAGCCTGCATTAGCAGGTAGCCATTCTGCTTAGTTGAGGCACTTTCCAGGCAGCATTATGGCTTCTCAGGGTGGAAGAGATTCTTACTTTAGCCACATTCTAAGACATTGCAGTGTTTGGTTGGATCACTAACTGGTGAACATAGAGGGAATATTATAAAGTACACCAGGGTAGACTGCAAATATCCAAAGTATAATAACCAAACTTCTAGCAGAGTAGTCTGGTCTTTGTAAGAATTTGAATTTTGTTCATCTTTCTAGCACCTCCTGAAGAATGGGGAAAAGCAGATTTTCACAGTGGCCAGGGGCATTTGTAGGGATATTTGAGCCTTCATTATCTTTTACTACCTTGCTTTGTGAACATTTAAAAATTTTTTAATTTTATATTGGAGTATAGTTGATTTACAATGTTGTGTTAGCTTCAGGTATACAGCAAAGTGATTCAGTTATACATATACATATATTTATTCTTTTTCAGATGCTTTGTGAACAATTTTATAATGATCAAATTGACTGGCAAGAGCAGTCAATATGAAATACGTAGATGTTTTTGGAGGAAAAAAGGAGGTGGGAAGTGTGTGCGGAGAGGATGGATTTAACAATAGAACAGTGTATAGACAAAGAGTACATGAAGAGGGGAGGGAAAGCAAGGTAGAAGGTAGGGTGCTCTGTTTTTAGGCAGCCATGAACAGGATTTTTAGAGTTGCCTGAGTTTCAGTATAAAGGGATTATGAGTACTTCAGTTCTTTTAGGAATCAACTAGCAATAAGTATCACCTATTTCTGTCCTTTGACAATCTAATTTGCCTAATAGTAACCTGGGTATCCTATTTACTACTTTGAGAAGAGACAAGTTAATTAAAAATTGAATGTTTAGCAGACTGTAATCTAATAGCAATGTCTTTTAAGAAGCATTTAAACCACTGTTGGTTGCAGACTTTAGATTTGCTTATGAATAGTTGCCCAGAATTTAAATTTTTCCAAAACAGGTTTTTAAAAACATTTTATCATGGAGAAGTTTAAATATATACACAAGTAGAAAGAATGGTATAATCTTCATATATCTATAACCAGTTTCAACTATTATTAACCTATAATTTATCTTGTTTCATTGATATTTCCACCCACATTCCTTTCCACCTTACCTCCTTGATCCCTCTCCCCAAGGCTTGGTCCCTCTCCCCAACTCCTAAGACTTGGATTATTTAGAAGCAAATTCCAGACGTCACATAATTTTATCAGTAAATATTTCAGTATAAAGCACTAAAATATAAGTACCTTAAAAAACTACAACATGTGAATTTCACACCTAAAAAGATAATAATTTCTTAATATTATCAAATATCTTGGTCAGTGTTCAAACTTTCCTGATTCTCTCTTTTCCAGTTTAATTGAATTCAGATTCAAATAAGATTCATGCATGTAATTCATTGATATGTTTGTTAATTCTCTTTTAATCTGTAGTTCCTCCTTCATCTCTATTTTTCCCCTTGCAGTTGTTGAGGAAATTGGATCATATGTCCTATAGCTTTCCGTAGTCTAGATTTTGCTGAGTATATGCCCATGGTGTACTTTATATTTTCTTTTGTTGTCTCTTGTACTTTCCATATGTTGTTAGTTACATCTAGAGAAACTTGTTAGACTCAGGTTTGACCTTTTTTGCAAGACCACTTCATAGGTGGTACTGTGTCCTTTTATCAGGAAGCATATGTCTGATTTTGTCTTTTGTGATATAAATAATCATTGATACATTGCAAAATAATTATATTCTAATTATAAATGGCTTCTTCATTTATTAGCTGGAATAATTCATAAATTGAAACCTTCCCTCACCTTTAGCTGTATTTCAATATGCAATTGCATCTATTTCTGTATTTTCTGTTCCATTCATCTGTCTATTCATGTACGATGCTATACTATTTTTATAATAGAGGCTTTGTAATATATTTTAATATATAATAGGGCTAGCCTCTTGTTTTTCTGGCTATTCTTACTCTGTTCAAATGAACTTTATAATCTATTTTTATAACTTCATTAATATTTTTAACATATGAATGATATTTTACTAGGAACATATTAAGTGTAAAATTAACAGAGAATCTGACACCTGAGCATCTTTATTTTGAATCTTCTTGTCTTAGAACATGGTATGTCTATTTGTTGAAGTTTACATTATGTCTTTCAGAAGATTTTATTATATTCCTGTATCAGTTTTCTGTGACTGCTATAACAAATTACCACAAACTTCGTGTCTCAAAACAACAGAAATTTATTCTCTCACAGTTCTAGAGGCTAGAAATCTAAAATCAGCATCACTGAGCCAATATTAAGGTGTAGGGCAGAGTTGTGGTCCCTCTGCAAGCTCTAGGAGAAAATATTTTCCTTGTCTCTCATTCTTTATATTATGGCCGCTTCACTCTACTCTGCCTCCTCTTCTGTGTGTGTTTCAAATATCTCTCTGTCTCTCTCTTATAAAAACACTGGATTTAGATCCCTCCCAGATAATCCAGGTTAATCTCCTTTGTCAAGATCCCTAACTTAATCACATCTGCACGGACTCTTTTTTCTTTTCTTTTAAAAAATTATTGTTTATCTACCTCTCTTTCCCCCCCACCACCAGTTTTATTGAGTTATAATTGACATACAGCACTGTATAAGTTTAAGGTATACAGAATAGTGATTTGACTTACATACATCATGAAATGATTACCACAGTAAGTTTAGTGAACATCTGTCATCTTATGTAGATACCAAATTAAAGAAGTAGAGAAAAAAAATTTTCCTTGTGATGAGAACTCTTAGGATTTACTCTCTTAACAACTTTCATATATAATGTACGTCAGCGTTATATTTAGCGTATTGTACATACGTCCCTAGTCCTTATCTTATAACTGGAAATTTGTACCTTTTGACTGCCTGCATCCAATTTCCCCTCCCCCCCGCCCCCACCTCTGGTAACCATAGATCTAATCTCTTTTTTCTGTGAGTTTGTTTGTTTGTTCTTGAAGTATAACTGACCTACAGCACTATGTTAGTTCCTGTTACACACTACAGTGATTGGATATTTCTGTACATTTCAAAATGATCACCACCATGAGTCTAGTTACCATCTGTCACCATACAAAGATATTACATAATTATAACTATATTCTCCATACTGTATATTTCATACCTGTGACTCGTTTATTTGTAAGGTAACATTTACAGGTTCCAGGGATTAGGACCTGGTCTCTGGATGTCTATATTCAGCCTAGTATAATTCCTCATATAAATTTTGGACATGTCTTTTTAAATTTATGATTTGATATTTTCTTTCATTTTTTGTTATCATAATAGCATCTTCTTTCTCATTTTATCTTCTAACTGGTTTATATTTGTATATTGATTTTTGTATGTTGATTTTATAACTTGCTACTTTACTAAATTCTCTTACTCCATGTAGTAGCTTTTCAATGGATTCTTTTGTGTTATCTCGATGTATAATTATATCATCTGCATATAAAGATAGTTTTATCTTTTTCTTCCCAATTCTCATGCTTCCAGTTATCTTGTCTCATTACATTGACTGATACCTCCAACATGATGTTAAAGAGTAATGGAGATATTAGTATTCTGATCTTTTTCCTTATCTTTAGCAGGAGAGCTTCTAGTGTTTTTTTACTAAATAGAATCCAAAGCCTATTTCTTTTTAGGGATTTAAATTTATATTTTAAAATGAGAAATGTAACCAGTTTTGCCTTCATAGAGAATAATATTATCTTATACAGTGCTCTGTAGCTTTTCAAGTGTTTTCAAATAACTAATTTATTTAGTTCTGTGAGATAAAAGGGCAGATATAGTATCTTAATTTCATAGTTAAGTAAATGTTCAGAGAAATTAGGTAGTTACCTAAGGTCATGATGCTAGAAACTGGTAGAACCAGGACCAGAATGAAAGGTTTTTTTTGACTGCACTAGGCTACAAATTCATTTTACTTAATATTTTCCTTTAGGAAAACTCTAGATTCAGGACAATGCATTTTATAAATATAAGAATACATAAATAAGTTATTTTCCTTTTTAAGATGTGACTTTTAATGGTTTACTATGCTAAGTGATTGTGTGTGTGTGCTTAGAGAGTAAACCATTATAGATAAGTCTAATGACCCCTTTAATAACCAACTTCAGTCCCATTCCCTCTCCTCTGGGGCAAATGCCCACATGAATTTGGTATGTCATGCTTCTAATCCATTAAAAAAGTTCTCAGTTCACAGACAAATGTATGATGCTATGTCACTGATTCATAAAAATTATAAGGATAGGGCTTCCCTGGTGGTGCAGTGGTTGAGAGTCCGCCTGCCGATGCAGGGGACACGGGTTCGTGCCCCGGTCCGGGAAGATCCCACATGCTGCGGAGCGGCTGGGCCCGTGAGCCATGGCCACTGAGCCTGCGCATCCAGAGCCTGTGCTCCGCAACGGGAGAGGCCACAGCAGTGAGAGGCCCGCGTACTGCAAAAAAAAAAAAAAAAAATTATAAGGATAATATACAAATCTACCTTATGTTCTGTATCTTTCTTTTTTCACCCATCATCATCAAATGGATCTCGGGGTATGCAAGACTTTTCTGAACATGACATAAAACACAGAGTCTCCTTTTAGAATCTAGATCTCTAGTAGACAAGTCTAGTGTCTTTCCACTAGCACATCGACTCACTAAACTGTTCTGGTTAAGATTTTTAAAATTTAGAAATATAATTTCAATTTTGATTAAAATTCCATCTGGTCTTTCTAAGTTGTAACAGATGAGTTAAGAGAGGAGGTAAATCGTTTTTGGACTATTTTGTGCTTGCCAAAGAGCTGAATAAAAGTGCCTCCTGAGCAGAAAGTTTGTTATTTCATTTTGCCTGCAGAGGGAGGGTTCAGATAGAAGTTATTCATTAGTGTTTGGGAAAAAGTGACTTACTTCCTTGAATTAAATCAGTTTGTATCCATGACAGTGGCGAAATCAATTCAAAATTACATGTAACACAAAATTCTAGCACTTAAAATTAAAAACTTCTGACTCTGGAGTTGGGGCGTTGAGCAGAATTTCAGAATATATTATTCAATAATCTTTTCCGTTTTCCACATTGGAAATGAGAGGCTTCACCACTCAGATACTGCAAAATACCAGTATAAATAGAACTGCCATTTTGTTGTAAGAGTAAAATGTGGATGATTTAAACCAGGAATCAGTAAACTTTTTCTGTAAAGGGCCAGATAGTATTTTCAGCTTCGTAGGCCATATCGTCTCTGTTCCAACTGTTCAACTCTACTGCTGCAGCCCAAAGCAGCCATACACAATACATAAACAAAGGGGCAAGACTGACTGAGTTCCAAAAAAACTTTATTTATGAAAATATTTGGGTGGATGTGACCCACAGGCTGTAGTTAGATTTTTGCTGGGTTGAAGGCAGTGGTATACCAGTAAATGTTTAACAACTGGCTTTTCTGAGAGGTGGGTACACCCTGACTTATGGTGTTTGCCCATTTACATGAGGCAGATACTCTCACCATGGTTGATTTCAAACTACCTACTTGATATCACTCATCAGGGAGGTGAAAGAGATAAACAATGGCATACCATTATATAGCATTTGTAACATACTAGATGTAAATAGCCTCAAGAGCATAAATAATAGGAAAATGAAATAAAATAAAAGTGATAAGTTTTGAATATTACCTTGTTTTGAATACATTTACTTAATTGTAAATTCAGATAATTTAATTTTTAACAATGTCTGTCTTTACCATCTGGCTCACAAAATTCCTAAAAATTTAATAATTGGCTCTGGTGAGCCACTCTAAGCCTACTACAGCACACCACTGTGTTAGAGGACATAACCAAGAATTTTGTTTTAGTAAGTTGCCTACTGAATCATAAGTTATGTGGGAGAGTAAAAGCAAAGAGATATAGAGAATTGTGTTAATATGTAACTTTTGCACTAATTTTGCTCATCTGTTTTAATAAGAATCTGAAAAAATAATTTTGTTCCTTTAAATGTGAGTTGACTGTGTCAAAGGTGCTTTATTTCTTGGTTCTTTATCTCAACTTTTAAGTGATGGCATATGAAGTAAATTTAGGTGAGTAGATTCTGTCAATATGTCATACATAATAATAAATGTTACTTATTGTTTGGTTTTTTCCCCTTAAGGAATAACTGTGACGCCTGACGAAGAACAAAAATTGAATCATTATGTACAAGTTTTACAGAACCTAGTACTAAGTATTCCCACTAAGGAGCCAGGTCATCAGAAAAGATCAAAGTCTCCAAATAATGCTGATTCTGTAGGATCGAGGGTATCAAAATTTAAGGAGGTAAAGTTTACACATGATGAAGCTCCAGCTGAGAATGATGTTTTAATCAATCCTGTCAGTGAAGAAACTACAACTTTCCCTACTAGGGGCTTCACACTGGAAATAGAGAAGAAAAAACATACTAAAAGTATAGCTTTCTGGTCAATTAAACCAAATAACATTTCTGTTGATTTACATGCAAAAGAACCTTATATTGAGAAAGAAGAGCCAGAGCCAGAGCCAACTGTAAGTCAAACTGAGGCACCAAAGCAATTGCCAAGTGTTACTGAATCATTTACAAGTCAAGGTGTCACCTCTTTAAGTAGGAACACTGACTTGGATATTGCCACAGAAGATGTTCCTCAGCTCTCAGGCAACTATGAAATGGAAAATCCTGAACCACACAATTTGTATAATGAAGACATTTTGAAAAAAATTGAAGATATTGGCTCACAGGTGCAACAGGTACCTCTTCCTGAGAGTTTCAAGCCAGAATATAGAGCAGACATTCGAGCCTCTAAAGAACACCTAAAACGAAGCCTTGCTCTAGCAACAGCAGCAGAACATAAATTAGAAAAAATGTATAAATCCCAGATGTTACCACTAGGACAAAGCAGTGATGGAGTTGATGACATTGAAACTGTTATTAACATGCTGTATAATTCTAGGTCTAAATTACCTGAATATTTAGATATTAAATATGTTCCACCAGAGATGAGAGGAAAAGCTACTGCAGTATTCAATATATTAAAAACAATATTATGTGTAAGTCAAGGAGAAACTCAAAACCTCATTAGGAAGTTATTAAACAATAATATAAAACTTTAAAAACTACTTGATATTCATGAGAAAGTTGATCTAAGCTAACTGTGCATTCATTCACAGGGGAAATAAGCATATTAGTGATTCAAAAGTTGTATAAAAACATTTTCTATTGTAGTTCAATGTGCTAACATCTTTATATGTCATGTATTATGAAAAGTTTTCATATACACTAAAACCTAACAATTTAAAATAAAATTTTGATTCAGGAGTTTGTAGTTTTTCTCATTAATTTTAAAAGTTATAAAGATCTAATCCATAAAATGTTTAAGCTTTGATTTTACTTGAATAGGTTAGTAAATTCATCCATTTTATAAGACTTAAGAGACTTGTGCAGTCTGTATATGTCGCTGGTTTTCAATAATTGCATATAAATGTAAAATTTTAGGATAGGTGGTCTTTATTACTCTTTCAGAGGATCTGAGTTTTCTATCTGAATAGCATAGTTGGAGTATGTATCAGAACTACTTTTATTTGAATATATATGTGCCTCCTCTGAAAGGTGGATGATACGTTAAGATACATCCCTGTTCCTTTGTTGTTAAATACTTTTGGAGTATCAGTGAGGGACTGTAACCGGGATTTGTAATGAAATCATTCTCACTTATTTTCTCTTTTTGTTTGTTTATATACATATACACTGAAGCTTTGCAAATCTTTTATTTGGGAGTATGACTAACACCATTTAGGTTAACTGTAATATTGTAATTATGGTACAGGTAATTCTGTTTCATGATTTGACCGGTATTATATTTAAATTCATTTATTTATTCACTTATCAAGTCAGTCATTTATAGTTTAATAAATATTTATTGACCTTTTACTATGTGCAGGACAAAATGCTGGATTTGGGGATACTTAGTTCCTTCTCTGTTTGAAATCGTATTATAGCAGCAAAGACAGACATAACTTCAACAATTTTAAAATTTGAGTTGTTATAAAAGTATGAGAAATTTGACCTCACCAAGACCAAGAATAATGGGAAAGCTATCCTGAGAAAGTAGCATTTAAAGTGAGATCTGAAGGATGAGGGTGTGTGTAAGGGAGAAGGGAGCATTCCAGAAAGAGAGAACAGCACGTGTGAGTGCTCTGAGTTGAGAATGACTATGGCAAGTTCAAGAAGTAGCTGGAGTATAGAAGGGCAATGGAGAGCATCTTAAGATGGAGCTGGTAAGGTACACAGGGTTGGAATAGATCTTGCAAGGCCTCAAATTGCATATTAAAGATTTTAGCCTTTATCCCATGATCAATGAGAAGCCATTAGTAGATTTTAAGCAAAGGCTAGGTATGATCAAATTTGTGTTAAAAAAAAAAAAACCCACTCTGGCTACGGTTTTGAAAGTAGGCAAAAGTTGAAGTGTACTGTGCGCAGGCCAAATTTAGCTTGGACTAAGATGGAAAGAAGTGGCAGTTAAGCGGTAGAATCAACAAGATTTGGTGATTGAATGGATATGGTGACTGAGCGAGTAGCAGGGATCAGAAATAATTCACACACAATTAGCTATATTACGAAAAGGACTACAAAGGTTTTATTTCATAATAACACTTTTACCGTTTACTACTGTTGCTTTTTTTTTTTTTGCGGTACGCGGGCCTCTCACTGCCGCGGCCTCTCCCGTTGCGGAGCACAGGCTCCGGACGTGCAGGCTCAGCGGCCATGGCTCACGGGCCCAGCCGCTCCGCGGCATGTGGGATCCTTCCGGACCGGGGCACGAACCCGTGTCCCCTGCATCGGCAGGCAGACTCTCAACCACTGCGCCACCAGGGAAGCCCTACTGTTGCTTATTTTTAAAAAATAATTTTGCTATGGAAAATTTCAAACGTGCAAAATAAACAGATTAATAAACCCATGTACCCATCATCCAGTTTCAACAATTATCTACTAATGACCAGTCTTATTCCACCTAAACCGCTTTCCCTCTTTCCTATTTTATGTTGGATTAAATGCCAGATAACTTTTTCATTTCATCTGTAAGTATAGGAGTGTGAAGCTCTATAAGCTTTTTAAAAAACCACTACCACAATATCACACATAAAAATTTAATAATTCTTTAAATCATCAAATCTAGTCAATGTTCACATTTCTGATTGTCTAATAATTTAAAAAAATTAGTTTATTTGAATGAAACAAACTAAATAAATCCAAATGAAGTTTACACGTTGAGATTGGTTGATTTGACTCATTAAGTCTCTTTTAAACTACACCTCTTGTTTTTCCCCTTGAAATTTATTTGTCAGCGAAATTGGTCATTGGACCTATGGTTTTACACAGCACAGATTTTGCTTATTATATCCCCATAGTGCCATTTAGTATGTTTTTGGTAAGTTGGTAGTTGACTCTAGAGAGGCTTTTTCAGACTCAGGTTGGTTTTTTTGTTTGTTTTTGTTTTTTGTTAAGATGTTCATGTATTCCTCAATCTGGTATGTTTCTTTTTGTATTATTAGCAGCCTATGATGATTATTACGTAGATAAATTGATCAAATGTTACAAGAAGGGGATATCATTCCTTTATTAGCTGGAATATGTCTATAAAGAGAAAGTTCCTCCCATATATTGTTTGAGTCCCCAGTAGTCCAGTGTGTATTGGAAAGGTATCAAATGCTTGAATCTTTCTCTGTGTTTAACAGTTTTCAAAACAATTTGTTCATAGAATCCTCCAATGGTGCCCAGTTTTTTAAAATTAGATCTTTATTCTGTTAGAGCAGTTGTAGGCTTGCAGAAAAATTAAAAAGTACAGAGTTCCCACATACCTCCCTCTCTTCCCCCATAGTTTCCCCTATTATTTATATCTTGTGTTAGTGTGGTACATTTGTTACAATTGGTGAACCAATGTTGATACATTATCATTACTGAAGTCCATAGTTTACATTAAGTTTTACTCTTTGTGTTGTACATTCTATCAGTTTTGACAAATGTAAAATGACATGTATTCAGCATCACAATATCATACACAATGGTTTCACTGTCCTTAAAAGGCCTTGTGCTCCACTTATTCATCTCTGTCTCTCCCACCCCTCCAGCCCACGGCAACACAGATATTTTTACTGTCTCTATACTTTTGCCTTTTCCAGAATGTCATAGTTAGAATCATATGGTATATAACCATTTCAGATTGGCTTCTTTCACTTAGCAATATGCATTTAAGATCCCTCCGTGTCTTTTTGTTGCTTGAGAGCTCATGTCTTTTAGTACTAGATAGCATTCCATTGTACGGATGTACCATAGTTTATCAATTCACCTATTGAAGGACATCGTGGTTGCTTCCAAGATTTGACAGTTATGAATAAAGCTGCTATAAACATCTGTGTGCGTGTTTTTGTGTGGACATACATTTTCAGTTGTGCCAGTTTTTTCACACTTTGAAAGTGAGATGCTTTAACAAACTTTTACATTTGGCGATAACTTTAACAAACTTTTACATTTGGCCAATGTGATTGATGAAAAATGCTAGCTAGTTGTTTTAGTGTATATTTATTAATTATGAGTTGGACTTCTTTTCATATTTATATTTTTATCTGTAGAAATGATCTATTCATTTCTATTTCTCTACTGGTTTGCTCTTAGTGATGCATACAACCTGTTAATATAATAAGAAAATCGGAATTTTGTGTCGTAGTTTTACAGATATTTTGTCTAGTTTATTATTTGTATTTTGGTGTTTCCATGTAGAAATTTAAAACATTTATAAATCAGATTTACACATTTTTTCTTTGGGTGTCTTTATGTTTTGTGTCTTGCCTTTCCCACTCTGAGATTTTACAAAATTCCCCTGTTCTATTATAGTGTTTTAATGGTTTTACCTTTTGAAAATCAGACTATTTTTCAGAGCAGTTTTAGGCAAAATTAAACAGAAGATAGAGATTTCCCTTATATCACCTATCCCCATACATGTGTAGCCTCCTCCATATCAGCGTCCCCCACCAGAGTGGGATATTTGTTACAATTGATGAGCCTACTTTGATACATCATTATAACCCAAAATCCATAGTTGACATTTGAGTTCACTCTTGGTATTGTGCATTCTCTGTGTTTGGGTAAGTGTATAGTATCATAAAGAGTAGTTTCAGTGCCCTAAATATCCTCTGTGTTCTGCCTATTCATCCCTCCCCCTAATCCCTGGCACCCATTGATCTTTTTTACCTTCTCCGTAGTTTTGCCTTTTCCAGGATGTCATATTGGAATCATATAGCTTGTAGGCTTTTCAGATTGGCTTCTGTCACTTAGTAATATGCATTTAAGGTTCTTCCATGTCTTTTCATGGCTTGATAGCTCATTTAGCTCTGTATAATATTCCATTGTCTGAATGTATCCCAGTTTATTCATTTGCCTATTGAACATTTTGGTTGCCTCCAAGTTTTGGCAATTATGAATAAAGTTTATGTAAACATCCACATGCAAGTGTTTGTGTGGACACAAGTTTTCAGTTCCTTTGGGTAAATACCAGGGAGCACAACTGCTGGATCATATGGTAAGAGTATGTTTAGTTCTATGGAAACTAACTAACTGTCTTCCAAAGTGGCTGTACCATTTTGTGTTCCCACCAGCAGTGATGAGAGTTTGTTTCTCCACATCCTCACCAGCATTTGCTGGTGTCAGTGTTCTGAATTTTTACCATTCTAATAGGTGTGTGTAGTAGTCTCATTGTTGTGACCTATTATTTTTTAATTAAACTTATTTTTTGATAAATATAAGTAAATATGCAGTTGTAAGAAATAATACAAAGAAACCTAGTTAATGTATTCCTTACTCATATCACTTATAGTAATATCTTTAAAAACTATAGTACAGTATCACAACTAATGTACAAATATTGATATAAGATACAGAATATTTCCATCAACACAATGATCCCTCATATTGCCCATACAGTCACTTTATAGCCACACCCACTTTCGTCCTGCCTTCACCTCTCCCTAACCACTGATAACCACTGTTCTGTTCTCCATTTTGATAATTTTGTCATTTTAAGAACGTTATATAAATAGAATCAAACTGTACATAATCTTTTGGGATTGACTTTTTTCACTCAGTTCTCCAGAGATTTATCAAGGTTGTTGCATGTATCATTAATTCCTTTTTTTTTTTTGCTGTACGCGGGCCTCTCACTGTTGTGGCCTCTCCCGTTGCGGAGCACAGGCTCCGGACGCACAGGCTCAGCGGACACGGCTCACGGGCCTAGCCGCTCCGCGGCATGTGGGATCTTCCCGGACCGGGGCACGAACCCACGTCTCCTGCATCGGCAGGCGGACTCTCAACCACTGCGCCACCAGGGAAGCCCCATTAATTCCTTTTTATTGCTGAGTAGCACTCCACAGTTTGTTTAACCATTCACCTGTTTAAGAACCTCTTGTTCTTAAACAGGTTAAGCACCTCTCCAGTTTTTGGCTATTACAAACAAAGCTCCTATAAACATTCATTAGTAGGTTTTTGTTTGAACATAAGTTTTCATTTCTCTGGCATAAATGCCCAGGAATGAAACTGCTGTATTGTATTCAGTTTTATAAGAAACTCCCCACTGTTTTCCAGAGTGGCTGTATCATTTCATATAGCCACCAGAAATATATGAGTTTCTCTGAAACCTTGTAGGCATTTTGTGTTATCACTATTATTTAATGTTTATTTTAAAGTGTACAAATCAGTGGTTTTAGTATATTCATAAAGTCTGACAACCATCACACTATCTAGTTCCAGAATTTCATTGCCCCAGAAGGAAACCCTATGTCTCTCCCCTAACCCCTAGCAAGCACTAATTGGTGTCATGTCTCTATGGATTTTTCTATTCTGGATACTTGATATAATCATACAGTATCCTTTCATTTAACATAATGTTTTCAAAGTTCATCCATATTGTAGCATGTACCAGTATGTTATTACTGCTTATGGCTGAATAATATTCCATTATGTGGATATACCACATTTTGTTTATACATTCATCAGTTGATGGACATTTGGGTTGTTTTCACTTTTTGGCTATTAGAAATAATGCTGTTATATATGTACATGTGGACATATGTTTTAAATTCTCTTGGGTGTATACCTAGGAGCAGAATTGCTGGGTCATATGGTAACTTTATGTATAACTTTTTGAGGGACTTCCAAACTGTTCTCCAAAGGAGTGAACCATTTTACTTTCCCACTAGCAATGTATGAGGTTTCAGTTTTTCCACATCTTTCCTAACAGTTGTCAAAGTCTGCTTTTTTTATTATAGCCATCCTTGTGAGAGTAAAATGGGTATATCATTGTGGTTTTGACTTGAATTTCTCTAATGTCTAATGATGTCAAGCACCTTTTCATGTGTCTATTTGCCATTTGTATATCATCTTTGAAGGAAAGTCTATTTAGATCCTTTACAATTTAAAGTTAGGTTATTTGCCTTTTTATTATTGAGTTATAAGAATTCTTTATATATTTTGGATACTAGTTCCATATTAGATACATAATTTGAAAATATTTTCTTCCATTTTATCTGTTGTATTTTCACTTTTTAAATGGTATTGTTTGCAGCACAAAAGTTTTAAATTTTGATATAGTCAAATTTATATTTCCTTTTGCTACTTGTGCTTTGGTGTTATATCTAAGGAACAACTGCCAAATGCAAGGTCCCCCATTCAGTATGACTGGTGTCCTGTTACAAAGAGATAAGAATGCCATGTGAAAACAGAGGCACAGAGAGAGCACCATGTGATGACAGAGGCAGAGATTAGAATGCCAAGGATCAACAGGCACCACTGGAGGCAAGGAAGAAGAAAGGAAAGAGTCTACCCAGAGTGTCAGAGGGAGAATAGCCCTGCTAACACCTTGATTTTGGAATTGTAACCTCCAAAACCATGAGAGAATAAATTTCTGTTGTTTAAAACCATCCAGTTTGTGATACTTTAATATGGCAGCCCTAGGAAACTAAAATAGCCAAGGTGTTTAATTTTGTTTTTTTTGGCTGTGCTGCAGGGCATGTGGGATCTTAGGTCCCCCAACCAGGGATTGAACCTGCACCCCCTGCAGTGGAAGTATGGAGTCTTAACCACTGGACAACCAGGGAAGTCCCTACTTTTTAAAAAAAATAAATTTATTTATTTATTTTTGGCCACGCTGGGTCTTCGTTTCTGCGCACAGGCTTTCTCTAGTTGCGGTGAGCGGGGGCTGCTTTTCATTGCAGTGCGTGGGCTTCTCATTGTGGTGGCTTATCTTGTTGCAGAGCATGGGCTCTAGGAGCGTGGGCTTCAGTAGTTGTGGCACATGGGCTCAGTAGTTGTGACCCGCAGGCTCTAGAGCGCAGGCTCAGTAGTTGTGGCACACGGGCTTAGTTGCTCCGCGGCATCTTCCCAGACCAGGGCTTGAACCTGTGTCTCCTGCATTGGCAGGCGGATTCTTAACCACTGCACCACCAGGGAAGCCCCCTAATCTTTTTTTTAACACATTGCTTAATTCTATATGCTAATAATATTCATTAAGGATTTCTGCATCTATATTAATGAAAACTATTGGCCTGTAGTTTTCTTCTTTGTGTGTGTGTGTGTGTGTGTGTACTGTCCTTGTCTACAAGTTTTGGTATCAGGGTAATATTGGCTTCATCAAATGAGTTGGGAGTGTTTCTCTTTCTTCTATTTTCTGGAAAAGATTGCATAAATTGGTGTTAATTCTTTCAACATTTGGTAGAATTCTCTAGTGTACCCTTAGTTTTCCATTGTCTGAAAATATCTTCATTTCCCCTTCCTTTCTTTTTTTTCTAAATTTATTTATTTTTTATTTTTGGCTGTGTTGGGTCTTCATTGCTGCGTGCAGGCTCTCTCTCATTGCAGCGAGTGAGGGCTGCTCTTCCCTGCAGCGTGTGGGCTTCTCATTGTTGTGGCTTCCCCTGTTGTGGAGCACAGGCTCTAGGCACACAGGCTTCAGTAGTTGTGGGCTCCACAGCATGTGGGATCTTCCTGAGCCTGGGATCAAACCCGTCCCCCCTGCACTGGCAGGCGGATTCCTAACCACTGTGCCACCAGGGAAGCCTCCCCTTCATTTCTAAAGGATATTTTTGCTGGATATAGGCTTCTGGATTGATAGTTTCTTTTCTCTCATCACTTGAAAAATGTACTACTTTTTTCCTGCCTCCATGGTTTTTGATGAGAAATCCACAGTCATTTGTTTTGTCTTTTCTTAGGGTAAGATGTCACTTCTTTCTCACTGCTTTCAAGGGTTTTTATTTGACTTTAATTTTGAGAAGTTTGCCTATAATATGTCTTTGTATGGATTATTTTGGATTTATCCTGTTTGGAATTTGTTCAGATTCTTGAATTTATAGGTTTATGGGTTTTGCCAAATTTGAGAACTTTTCATTCATTATTTCTTTGAGTACTTTTTCAACTCTACCTTCTTCTCTCTTTCTAGGACTCCAATGACAGGCATGCTAGATCTTCTATTATAGTACCATGGGTCCTGGGGCGCTCTCCATGTATTTTTTCAATTTACTTTCTCATTCAGATTTGGATAATTTCTATTATTCTGCCTTCAAGTTTACCTTTTCTTTCCTCTGTTCCCTACCCCCCGCCCCACATTCTTCTGTTGAGACCATTCACAGAGCTTTTTGTTTCAGTTATTTTCTAATTCTAAAATTTTCATTTGGTACTCCATTATATCTTCTAATTCTTTGCTAAGACTCTATTTCTTTGGGGAGATTTTATACTTTTTCATTTATATCAATCATGTTTATAATGTTCATTGAAGCATTTTTATGATGACTGCTTTAACATCTTTATCATATAATTCTAACATCTCTGTTATCTTGGTGTTGACGTCAGTTGATTATCATTCCTGCTGGGTAGTGGTGAAAGTTCTGACTCACCACTAGGCCTCCTCTGATACCACGGTAGTGGTGAGCAAGAAGGATGACTTATTATTGCTGAACGGAGATGGACGTCCAGACTCTCCATATGGTCTCCACTAACATGTAGTGGGGGATTCAGTACACCCAACAGGGATGAAAGTTCTGGCTTCTTACTCAGCCTTCTCTGACACCACGCTGGTGAGGGCAGCATCCCTACTTGGCTTTTGCTAGTGGAGATGGTTGGATTGGAGGTCACAGTTTTTCTGTACTGTTTGGCTGGAATAGAGTGGTTACTGGCTAAAAGTTTTCTGCGTTGCTAGCCTGCCCCTTCCAAATCCTTTGGCTAAAGAGAGTGGCTTTTATGAGATTTTTATTTTTATGTATGTGCCTTTTCCTGTTTCTGGGTTGTCAGCTTCTTTAGCTCCAAGTCTGGGATATATGAGGCAAAGAAAGAAATCTGGAGAATGCAGTACCATGTCATTTCTTGGGTTCAGAGGTCTTTAGCCAGTATACCTTTTTTTTGGTCCACCTTTTAGAGTCTACTTATGTCTGTTTTATATATGATGTCCAGGGATTTTAGTTGTGTTTAAGAGTTTGTACTTTATCCTAAAGACAATAAGAATATTTTTAAAGATTTTAAGCACTTTTAACAAATCATTCTATTTGGCTACAGTGTAGATAAAGGATAGGAAGGAACAAGACTGGAAGTAGAGGCCAGTTAGGAGACTTATAGGAATCTGGTGAAAGATGATGATGTTCTGGATTTGGATGGTAACAGAGGAAATAGAAATAAGTAGTTGAATTTGAGAGATGTTTAGGAATTAGGAATCAATAGAATTTGGTGATTGATGTACAAGACAAAGCAAGGAGTCAGGAATGATTTCTATGGTTCTGACTTGAGCCATTGGGTACATGGTAGTGTACTTTGTTTTTTTAATAGCATTTATCATAATTATAATTTTATAGTTATTTGTATAATTATTTGTTTAATGTTTGTCTCCCCTCACCAGACTAAGTCTAGGAGAGCAGGGGCCATGAGAGTTTTGTTCATTGCTGTAATCCTAGCACTTAGTGCAATGCCTGGCCCATAATTATATGTTCAGTAAGTATTAACATATTACAGTATATTTAAGAGGAAGCATGTTTATGGGTGAGATGATTTTGGAAATGTTATTTTTGAATATATTAAATTTAAGATGCCTATGAGACGTGTCCCAGTTAGATATATTGGTCTAGAGCTTAAGAAATAGCTGTAAATAAGTATTTGGGAGCTATCTGCATATAAATGGAAATTTAAGCCATTGAAGTGGGGGGATTCTCTATATAGTATATAGGGAAGAGAAGAAGACCTAGAACTAAGGCTTAAGGAACTCTAATTTAAAGAGACAAATAAGGAAAAGGAGCTCCTAAAGCAACTGGGGGTAAGAATAGAGAAGTAGAAGGTATACTAGGAAAAGTATAGTTATATAGAAGCCAAAGGCAAAATATTTAAAGAAAGAAGGAGGAGTTAACACTGTTGTAACTGAGAAATTGAGCAAGATAAAGACTGAAAATCATCTACCCAATTAGTGCAAAAATGGTTGTGGTAGAGGTGTTGATGAGGAAGGCATATTGGAAGAGTAAGTTGAGATAAGAAAATGGAAATAGAAAATGCAGACAATTCATGAAGTATTTAACTGACTAGAATGAGAGAAAAATACGATATCTGGAGGGGAAAGTAAAACCCAGGGAAACTATTTGTTTGTTATTTTCAGATAGGTGAGACTAAGTCCTGTTTAGGAGCTGATGAGAAGGAGCCAGTAGAAAAGGAGAGGTTGAAGATAGTTAATGGAACAAATGAGATCCAGAGCACTGGTAGAGGATTTTTACTTTAGATGAAAAGATTTAACATCTCCTTTATTGCAATAGGAGGGAAGGAGAAAGAATGGGTTGAGATAAAGGTCGGCTTATAGGTTCGGTAGCAAAAAACTGAGGGAATTCCAGATTGTAGCTTCTATTTTTTTTTAGTGTAGCTTCTATTGTCTTTTTTAGTGATGTAGAATACCTGTTGATATTGAGTGAGTTAGAAGGTTTAAAAGCAATAGCATATGTGAAGGGACTAGTACATACTAAGTGCTTAATAAATGATAGCTTTGCGTTACTTGCAGCTTTAAAGAGGTTTTCTATGGTTATATAGGGCCAGTGCCATATAGCATGATTTGAGAACATTCAAAATATCTCCTTTATATTCTGGCAAAGTGCTTGAAACTCTATTTTGAGAAAATGTTTACATTGGATTAAGGCATTTTAAGATCCTGTTTTATGTGTTCATATTTTGGTGAAATATATATATATATATATATATATATATATATTTTTTTTTTTTTTTTTTTTTTTGGTCACACCACATGACATGTGGGATCTTAGTTCCCTGACCAGGGAGCGAACCTGTGCCCCCTGCAGTGGAAACTTGGAGCTTGGAGTCTTAACCAGTGGACCACCAGGGAAGTCCCAGTGTTAGCTCTTTTTGTTTGTTCATTTGAAAATTCTTTCTTTAGTCCTTGCTTTCCAAGGTGCATATGATAGTGTAAATTTTATTAAGAGTTTTGTAGTATGAGCTCTTATATTTAGGTCACTGATCCATTTTGAGTTAACTTTTGTATGTGGTGTGGGGTAGGAGTTGAACTTTATTCTTTTGCATGTGGATATCCAGTTGTCCCAGCACCATTTGTTGAAGAGACTATTCTTCCCCAATGAATGGTCTTGCACCAATGTTGAAAATCAACTGGAATAGATAAATGAGTTTATTTCTGGACTCTCAATTCTATTCCATTGATCTATATGTTTATTCCTATGCTATTATGACACTATTTTGGTTACTGTAGATTTGTAGTAAGTTTTGAAATGGGAAATGCGAGTCCCCCAACTTTGTTTTTCTTTTTTAAGATTGTTTTTGCTATTCAGGGCACCTTGTAATTCCATATGAATTTGAGAACTGGCTTTTTCATTCCTGAAAAAAAATGGCTGTTTGAATTTTAAAAGGGATTGCATTGAATCTGTAGATATCTTTGGGTAGTATTTCTGTCTTAAAATAGCAATATTCCATCAACAAAGGATGATTTTTTTTTTATTTAGGTTTTCTTTAACGCCTTTTAACAATGTTTTGTATTTTTTAGTGTAAAAGCCTTTCACCTCTTTGGATAAATTTTTTCCCAGGTACTTCATTCTTTTGAATGCTATTGTAAATGGATTTGTTTTCAACTTGTTCATTGCTGATGTATAGAAACACGACTGATTTTGTTGGTGTTGATCTTCTACTGTGCAACTTTTCTGAATTTATTTGTTAGTTATAGTAGCTCTTTTGTGGATTATTTGAGATTTCTATATATAGGATCATGTCGTCTGCAAATACAGATAGGTTGACTTCTTTTCCTTCTGGGTGCATTTAATTTCTTTTTCTTGCTTAATTACTCTGACTAGAACTTCCAGTAAATGTTGAATAGCAATGGTGATGATGATGAAGTGATCATCTTTATCTACTCCCTGATGTTAAGGAGAAAGCTTTCAGTGTTTCACCATTGAGTATGATGCTAGTTGTGGGGTTTTTATAAATGCCCTTTATCATGTTGAGAAAGTTCCAATCAGTTCTAGTTTTTGAGTGTTTTTATCATGAAAGGGTGTTTGAGTTTTGTCAAATGCTTTTTCTGCATCAGTTGAGATGATAACATGGTCCTTTCATTTATTTTATTAATGTGGTGTATCACACTGATTGATTTTCTTATGTTGATCCACACTTGCATTCTTGGGATATATCCTGCTTGGACATGGTGTCTGATCTTTTTAATATGCTGCTGGATTCTGTTTGCTAGTGTTTTGTTAAGGATTTTTGCACCTACATTCATAAAGGATATTGAGCCATGATTTCTTTTCTTGTAATGTGTTTATCTGACCTCATAGAATGAATTAGGAGGTATTCCCTCCTTTTCTTTTTTTTGGAAGAGTTGTGAAAGATTGTCGTTAATTTTTCTTTAAATCTTTCGTAGATTCACTTGTGAAGCCATCTGGTCCTGAACTTTTCTTTCTTGGGAGGTTTTTGATTACTGATTAAATCTGTATTGGTTATAGGTCTGTCAAGATTTTCTATTTCTTCTTGAGTCTGTTTTTGGTATCTGTGTTTCTAAGAACTTGTCCATTTCATCTAGGTCTAATTTGTTGGCATACAATGGTTCATAGTATTCTCTTATAATTATTTTTATTTCTGTAACGTAGGTAGTAATGTCCTTATTTTCATTTCTGATTTTAGTTATTTGAATCTTCTCATTCTCCTTCTGTGTCATTCTAGCTAAAGGTTTGTCAATTTTGTTGATTTTTTCAGAGGACTAACTTTATTTTCATTGATTCTATTTCCCTATTCTCTAAGTCTGTTATCTTCACTCTAATATTTATTATTTCCTTCCTCCTTTTAGCTTTGTGTTGACCGTGTTCTCCTTTTTCTAGTTCTTTAAGGTGTAATTTTTTTTTTAAGAGCTCAGCTTTTTATTGAACATGTTACTGAAGAGGTTTAGTCAAAAAGACCAAAGCCCATGTCATCATCAGTCTCTTCAGATTCTTCTTTCTTTTATTCCACTTACTCTCCTCAGCTGGGGCAGCAGTGGCGGAGGCGGAAGGACCTCCTGCCGGTGCAGCCCCAGCTGCTGGGGCAGGTCCACCTGCCCCCACATTGCAGATGAGGCTCCCGATGTTGACATTGGCCAAAGCCTTTGAAAACAAGCCTGGCCAGAAAGGTTCAACATTTACACCAGCTGCTTTAATGAGGACATTGATCTTATCCTCTGTGACCGTCACCTCATAGTCGTGCAGGATGAGGGCTGAGTAGATGCAGGCGAGCTCCGAGACGGAGGCCATGGTGCGGGCCAGTGCTAGGCAGGGACTGCCAGGCGCAGTGCTAGTCGCCGGATGAAGTGAGGGCCTCACCCCAATGCAGCCTTAGCTTCCTTGGAAGGACCGAGCACCTTAGCGGCAGCTGAGGAAAGGGCTAAGGTGTAATGTTAAATAATTATTATTATTTTTAATTTTTTGGCTGCATCATGGGCATGTGGGATCCCAGTTCCCTGATCAGGGGTGGAACCCATGTCCCCTGCATTGGAAGCACGGGCACGAGGGAAGCCCCTAAGTTATTTATTCAAGATGTTTCTTCTTTTTATTTTTTTATTAATTAATTAATTTTTATTTTTGGCCGCGTTGGGTCTTTGTTGCTGCGCACGGGCTTTGTCTAGTTGTGGCGAGCAGGGGCTACTCTTTGTTGCAGTGTGCAGGCTTCTCATTGCGGTAGCTTCTCTTTGTTGCGGAGCATGGGCTCTAGGTGTGCGGGCTTCAGTAGTTGTGGCACACAGACTCAGTAGTTGTAGCTCGTAGGCTTTAGAGCGCAAGCTCAGTAGCCGTGGTGCATGGGCTCAGTTGCTCCACAGCATGTGGGATCCGTCCAGACCAGGGCTCAAACCCACATTCCCTGCACTGGCAGGTGGACCCTCAACCACTGCGCCACCAGGGAAGTCCTCTTCTTTTTAATGTACGCATTTATTGCTATAAATTTCCCTCTCAGCACTGCTTTCATGGCATCCAAGACATTTTGGTATATTGTATGTTCATTTTCATTCTTCTCTAAGTATTTTTTACTTTCCCTTGTAATTTCTTCTTTGATCCATTGGTTGTTTGAAAGTGCATAGTATAATTTCACCATATTGGTGAATTTTCCAGTTTTACTTCTGTTATTGATTTCTTGTTCTTTTCTATTGTGTTTGGAGATAATATTTTGAATGATTTCAATCTTTTAAAATTTACTGAGACTTTTTTTTTGTGGACTGATATAGTGTCTAGTTTGGTGAGTGTTCTATGTGCACTTGAGAAGAACAGGTATTTTGCTGTTGTTGGGTGGAATATCCTATATATGTCTGTTAGGTCTAGTTTGATTATAGTGTTCAAGTTTATTTCTGTTCTATTTCCTTATTAATCTTCTGTTTAGATGCTTAATACATTATTGAAAGTGGGATATTGAAGTCTCTATTATTATTCATTCTATTCCTTCAACATTTTCACCATATATTTGGGAGCTCTGGTATTTTGTGTGTATATATTTATAATTGTTATATCTTCTTGACGAATTGACCCTTTTGTGAATATATGTTCTGCTTTTTCTCTTGTAACAGTTTTTCAATTAAAGTCTATTTTATCTGATAGCAGATAGCGGCCCACATCTCTTTTGGTTACTGTTTGCATGGAATATCTTTTTATATTCTTTTACTTTCAACATATGTATGCCTTTAGATCTAAAGTGAATCTTTTTTGACAGCAAATAATTGGATCCTGTTGGTTTGTTTTCACTCATTCTACCAATCTCTGCATTTTGGTTGGAGAATATAATCCACTTACATTTAAAGCAATTACTGATAAGGAAGGACTTACTTCTGCTATTTTGCTATTTTCTGTATGTCTAATATCTTTTTGTCTCTTATTCCCTCTACTACTCTTTTCTTTTGTGTTTAGTTGATTTTTGTAGTGAACTTTTTTGATTCACTTCTAATTACCCTTTGTGTATAATTTTTAGATATTTTCTTAGTAGTTATAAAAGGGAATACATATAACATATTAAATTTATAATGATCTAGTTTGAATTGATACCAACTTCAACAGCATACAAAAACTCTGCTCTTATAGAGCTCTGTCTTCACCCCTTTATGTTAATGTTGTTACAAATCACATCTTTATACACTGTGTGCTCAATAATAGATTTATAGTTTTTAAAATGCATTTTCTTTTAATCATGTAGGAAATAAAAAGTGGAGTTAGAAACTAAAACTACAGTAATGCTGGCTTTCATGATTATCCATGTAGTTACTTATACTGGAAACCTATATTTCTTTTTTTTTTTTTTTTTTTGCGGTACGCAGGCCTCTCACTGTTGTGGCCTCTCCCGTTGCGGAGAACAGGCTCCGGAGGCGCAGGCTCAGCAGCCATGGCTCATGGGCCCAGCCGCTCCACGGCATGTGTGATCATCCCGGACCGGGACACGAACCCATGTCCCCTGCATCGGCAGGCGGACTCTCAACCACTGCGCCACCAGGGAAGCCCCCTATATTTCTTCATACAGCTTTGTGTTACTAACAACTGTCCTTTTATTTCACCTTGAAAGACTCCCTTTAGCATTTCTTGTTGGTCACATCTACTGATAAGGAATTCCCTCAGCTTTTATCTGTGAATGCCTTAATTTCTCCCTCATTTTTGAAGGATAATTTTGCCACATGTAGAATTCTCGATTGACAGCTCTTTTTCTTTCAGTACTTAATTATGTAATCCCACTGCCTTTGGCTCCATGGTTTCTTCTAAGAAATAGCTGCTAATCTTATTCAGGATCCATTGTACATAATAATTCACTTCTCTCTTGCTGCTTTTAAGATTCTCTCTTTGTCTTTCAACAGTTTGATTATGTCTCAGTGTCTTAATCTGTTGGGCTGCTATAACAGAATGCCATAGATTACATGGCTTAAAAACAACAGAAATTTATTTCTCACAGTTCTGGAGGCTGGGAAGTCCAAGATCACGGTGCTGGCAGATTCATTCTCTGGTGAGAGTCTGCTTCTGGTTCATAGACAGCCATCTTCTCACTGTGTCCTCACATGGCAGAAGAGGCAAGAGAATTCTCAGAGTTCTCTTTTATAAAGGCATTAATCCCATTCATGAGGGAAAAGCTCTCATGACGTAATCACCTACCGTAGGCCCCACCTCCTAATACCATCACATTGGGGGTTAGGATTTCAACATGAATTTGGAGAAGGTGGGGACACAAACATTCAATCTATAGCACTTAGTATGGATTTTTTTGAGTTTATCATACCTGGAGGTCATTGAGCTTCTTGGATATGAAGATCCATGTCTTTAATAAAATTTGGCGAGTATTCAGCCATTATTTCTTCAAATATTCTTTCTACTTCTTTCTTTTTCTCACATCCTACTAGGACTCCCAAAATGTGTGTGTTGGTACATTTGATGGTGTCCCATGGGTCCATTAGGCTTTGTTCACTTTCCTTTATACTTTTTATTTCTGTTCTTCAGACTTTTATAATTTCAATAATCTTATCTTCAGGTTCATTAATTCTTCTGCCTGTTCAGATCTGTTGAATCTCTCTAGTGAATTTCTCATTTAAGTATCGTACCTTTCAGCTCCAGAATTTCTATTTGGTTCCTTTTCATAATTTGTATCTCTTTATTGGTATTCTCATTTTGTTCTTTATTTTCCTACTTTCTTTTAGTTCTTTGACCATGGTTTCCTTTAGCTCTCTGATCATATTAAAGATAATTGATATAAAGTCTATGTCTTTTTGTCCAATGCCTGGATTTACTGCTTCTTTGTATGTCTTGTGACTTTTGTTGAAAACTGAACATTTGAATATTACAATGTGGAAACATTGGAAATTAAATCTCCTCTTCCCCAGGATTTGCCATCTTGGATTGTCTCTTTGAAGCTTCAGTCACCTATGGTTTAGTGACTTTTCCAAATTATTTTTTCAAAGATTATATTCCTTGCCATGTTTTGTTGTTGAAGTCTACATTCCTTTAGCTTATGGTTAGCTAGTGTTTTGACAGAGATTTCCTTGAATGTTAGGAGCTAAAAACAAACAAACAAACAAGCAAACCACCTCTCCTAGTCTTCACAGATTAGCTCTGTGCTGGGGCAAGCTGTTTAGCCTTAGCCTTCGCTTCTTGCTTGTACCAAGTCTAGAAATTAGCCAGAAGTGAAGGTTTAGGATCTTCTCAGGTCTTTTCTAAGTATGTGTATGATTTTCTAAATTCCCCAACATACTTAGAAACTTCCCTTCTTTGGCCAGCTTGCCACCATCATCTTGGATCCTCCACATCTACTCCACAGCTCTTTTGTTTTTAGCTGCCTGCTTCAACCCAAAATTCCAGCACCTTCCAGCTCTCCAACCCAATTCTACATCAAGCTCTGAGTCCTTCACAGGTCAAAATGCATAAAGAGACCCTGATAAATATTTGTCAGTCTCCTCAGGGTCTGTGTTTAGCAGCACAAAGAACTGGCAGTAGCTTTGGCTCTGTAGATTTTGGGGGGTTTTTGGTTTTTAATATAATTATTTTAGGCAGAGTACCTCTCCCACTATGGAAAGAGAATTTTCCTTCTCTGTGGAGTGTGTTCCATGAGTCATGGGAAGGGCCTCGTCTCCCATTTGCATCACTAACTGTAGCAGGGGTGAGCAACTTTACCATTTCAACATCGGCTAGAAAACTAATACTAAATTAGCCCACTCAGGAGCAAAGGCAGGGTTTACTGCCAAATACCTCGGCTGCTCTGGACATCTCTGTGTTCTTGCTTTGAAGGAATGACTAGGAGTCTGGAGGCAGGCTTCTGGATTTGTCTCTACTAGAGTGGGTTGGGGTTCCTTACATCCTTATTCAGCTCTGCAGGAGTGAGCTGAGCAGGCAACTAACCCCGGTGGCCAGTTCCATTGACTGGGCTTCCTCAGTCCTGGGTACTTTGTCCCTGTGTAGGTGGCAGGAGATGGGGATAGGGCCAAACTTCTTACAAACTTCCCAGCGGTCACTGACATTTCTTGAAGGAGGCAGGGGTTGTCAGATGAGTTTTCTGGTCTGGGTCACCAAGACGGGGTCTGGAGGGTGTGTCAACCAGTAGCCTTTGGGCTTCACTTTCAGTCACAAAACAGCCTCCCCTGCCCAGGTTTCATAGATCTGTTCCCGTGTGGTGTTGAAAATCAACGTGGCCTTCAGAAAGCCTAAAATATTACAACTTGTGACCACAGGAGGATGCCCTAACCCACCAGCACACAAGAGCATTTTTAAAAAACATTAAAATGTTTTCAACTGTGAAATTTCTTAGACTCTCAGTGTGTTAAAATTGGAGGAGATCTACGAGCTAGGCTGACCCCAGCCCCTCACTTTAAAGATGATGAGACAGAGGTCACAAGAGGGGAGGCCTTGCTCAGGGTCACCCTGAAAGCCAGTGGCACAACCAGGACTGCCCCAAGTCCACCCACTGCCCTCACCACCAGTTTGGGGACGAAGGTCCGCACATTCTCCTTTTCTTATTCTTGCTTCTCCTCAGAGCTCATCTTTTGAATTCTATGCCCATGTTCCTTCTTATCTAGTCCTACTACCACTGCCTTAGTTAAAGCCTCTTGTCCTCTTGCCAGGATGGTGACGATGGTAATAATAATATTAATGATAGCAGCAGCTGACACTGACTGAGCCCTTACTGCTCACCAGACCCTGTTCTAAACTTTACGAGTATGAACACTTTAAAATCTAACAGCCTTTGACGGAGATACTAGTATCACTGTCATCTTATAGGTGAAGAAACTGAGGCACAGAAAAGCACAAGGTCATAGAGCTGGTAAGTGGTGGGGCCAGATTTGAATTTGGGCAGTTTGACTCTGGAGTTCATGCTCTCAACCATTTGATTAAACTGCCTTTAGGGGATATTAGCATAATGGGTAACAATTACTACCCCATTTTACAGACCAAGAAACTGTCTTGGTGAGATTAAGCAAGGGCACAAGGCTAGTAAGGAGCAGAGCTGGTTCTCAGACCAAAGCCGTGGCTCTTAAACACCAGTTATACCTCTTCTTGTCATCATGACCACCCTGCCCCCATCAAACTGACAAAATCTAAACCTCCAACAGGAAGGCCAAGAAACAGTATTTTTAATAAACAAATTTAAGAACAACTGGTGTCAGGAGTTTGGGATTGACATGTACACACTGCTGTATTTAATATGGATAACCAACAAGGACCTACTGTATAGCACAGGGAACTCTGCTCACTATTCTGTAATAACCTAAATGGGAAAAGAATTTGAAAAAGAATAGATACACGTATATGTGTAACTGAATCACTTTGCTGTATACCTGAAACTATCACAACAGTGTTAATCAACTATACTCCAATATAAAATAAAAAGTTAAAAAAAAAAAAAAAAGAACCACTGGTATCAAGATTAAGGGACTTTGGAATCAAACAGTACAGAGCGTGGAATCCTGGGCCTATCACTTTAACCCTTTTAAGCTTCATTTCTCTCTTCTCTAAAAAGGAATATTAGTTATTTTAAACCATAGCTAGTATTTATCACCTGCTCACTGTTGCCCAGGCCCAGTGCCTCACATGCAGTTTCAACTGATCACAGTGCTGTCCCACCAGGTTGTGGTGGCAGTTAAATGAGATAACACCAAGTGTTGACCGGGCATGGGCTCACGCTCAGCAGATAATAGCTATAATCTTAGCCACGATGATTGCTCTTCGTCCATTTTGTGTCTGCTCCCTTCTGGATAGGAAGATTCTCACAGTTATGATGTGTGTCTTACTCATTTCTGTGTCTGACCAGGGTCTGGCTCGTAGCCGGTGTCCAGTCAATCTGTAGAAATCTGTTGACACAAAGGCCGAGAGCATGTCCTCTGCTTGCTTCCAAGCCCTTAATGATTTTTTGGCTGAAATGAGCCTCTTGCTTTTCATTTTGTTCCAACTGTTCCCAGTTCTTCCATGAACCTGAGCTATACATGCTTCAGTGATTGTGTTTTTGCTTTAGGGATCAGGGACAGCATAGGGTGGATTTTTGAAGATTTTGCAGACGAGGATGGAAAACCCGGGCAGCTTGGACCAGCCATTGTCACAGTGTAACGGAAGATGTGAGCTGACACACTGGTGGCCAAGGTGGGCGGTGATCTCTCCAAACTTTTCCGTCTGCATCTGAAGTCTCATGAGGCTCATCACTGCAACTATGGGAGTGTTTCTCTTGATGTCACCCATAAAGTGGGGTGACCACTGCCTTCCTACATCACAGGGTCACTGTGAAGATCAAATCAAATGACCACATGCTTGTGGAGGCTTTTGCTAACTGTAAAGCTCTGTACTGGGGCTAGGCCTTGGTCAGGTGGGCGTTTGGTTCTCAGTGAGTTGCCCCTCCCCTTGGTGGATACGTCCCTCTCCCAGGACCCAGGGCCTTACCTTCTCATTGTTCTCTCCTCCTACGCCTCTGTTCATTCAGCTCAAGCCAGGCTGGGCTTTCCTGACTTGCTTCTGAATTCTTTCAGACCCACCTTCCTTATCTTTGCCCCCTTGCTTTCAAATTCTTAGCTGACATTTTAATTTTTCTACAGAAACCAGAGTCTTTACAGCATTTCCATCTTACTGTAGCAGTGCACTGTGTCTGCTGGTAAGTCTTATTTGGCAGTCCTGGCTCATGGA
Organism: Delphinapterus leucas; assembly: GCF_059928025.1. Classification (NCBI taxonomy): domain Eukaryota; kingdom Metazoa; phylum Chordata; class Mammalia; order Artiodactyla; family Monodontidae; genus Delphinapterus; species Delphinapterus leucas. The sequence continues at coordinate 69,275,961 of NC_143130.1, read as the reverse complement.
CCACTGCCTGAGCATGCAGCTGTCTGATAAGCTCTTAGCCATGTGGGGGAGGTCGTCTGTTCCTGTCTTCATCACACACATGCAAGCCTCCTGTCTCCCGGAGCATCCTGTCACATTGCTTGTCCCAAGCCAAGATCTCGCCTTTCAACAGGACCTCATTCAGTCTGTTTCCTTACTGACCTCATGTCATTCCATCAGCATGATCTTCTGGTCCCTTGGTGGCCCTCTGAGTCACTCCAGCTGATGGGATCTAACCCAGACTTCTGAGGAACTGAACCTGCTGCTGGTGCCAAGAGCTAACAGGCAGGGAGCTGTGAGTGGGACTTGTGCCTGGGACACCTCGGTATAGACACAGCAGGTCCCACGGGAGGATCTGTTCCCTGCCAGTTGCCCTCAGAAGTCCTGGCAAAGGCTTGAAGGGCAAGGATCACTAGTGTCCAAGTAGGGGGACCAACTGTCCTAGCTAGCCGGGATCCAGGAGTTTTGCGGGGCACAGGCCGTTCAGTGCTAAACAGAGAAAGTCCTGGTCTCCCTGTGTCTGGGACAGTTCAGCCTCAAGAGGACAAAAGGGGGTCCTTTCACTTACGATTTGGATTTGAGGCCCCTTGATTTTTCAAGGCTCCCTTGATTTTTCTCAACTGATTAGGGTATGAACAGTGGTTTTGCCTGAGCCTGAAAGCTCTGTCCCTGTCCAGGTGAATGATGACAAGAGGCAGGTCCAGGCAAGCCCTTGCTGGCCCTCAGCAACCTGCCTGATGATGTGGGGAAGTGAGACTCATACACGGGGAGAACAGAGAAAGAGCATGTCTGTTTAAGCTAAGGTGGCAAGGCTCCATCAAGACAAGAGAAACCCCAGGAAATAATGATACAGCCCATTATCGGGTAAGTTAGCTGTTGACCAACGATGCCCATCTATGGGGTCCTGCAGAATGTACAAATCAGACCTTTTCTTCAGGTGAACACGGTGGGGGAAGGATTTGGAAATGCATCCTCGATTTAATGCATCTGCTTCCGAGGCCCCTTGCTCCCCTGCCACCACTCAAGGCGTACACGCATATACACGCACACGCAGCCAGCCTCTCCCCCACTCCCACACATCCCCGCAGGTCCTTGACCCTTGCTGCTCCTGTGTCCAGACCATGGTCCCCGCTGGGCTTCCAGATCCACAAAGGGAGCTGAGTCTCTTGGGCGATGACTTTCAGCCCTAACAGCCTCGCTGGCCTCACAGGTGTCCTCATGTAGCCCTTTGGTGGCTGAGGGATTGCTGTATCTGTCCCCCTGCCCTAATCATTCCAGGAGCAAGTACCAGATAGCTAGGGACAGCCCCTGTGCCCCAGAGCCTGCTAGAATTATTCAAACTGGCCAGTCCTAAGCCTGCTTACCCTGCCTCACCCATCCTTCCCATGGAAACTGCAGTAAAGGCTCTTGCCCAGTTTCCTCTGCTCTCTCTGTCCTGACTGGCCCCGGTGTTACCCCATGTGGCCCTGCGAGGTGTGGGGTGCCTCCTGTTTCTAGGGATCTGTGAGTATAACCCTCTTCTTCCTTTGTGACCGTTGTCTCTATGTCTGCATGTCTTACCCTACCTGACCAAACAAATATCAGGGAGCTTTATCATAGTCAGGCACACGCCTGCGCACTCACTGTGCATGGATCACCTCATTAAATCTCAGCGCAGTCTGTGGGTGGTGCTATTATATTTTGCAGATGAGGAAGCGGAGACCTGAGTACACGCAATTAAATTAACAGAGGCAGGATTAAGAATTCAGGCATGCCGATCTGAAAGGCTGCGCTCCCAGCCTCCACTCTGATCTGCCTCGATTATTACTGAGTAGTTGCCTTATTATTTTTATCACATTAGCAGGCAGGGGTAGGGCAGTCTGGTGTCCCCATAAGCTCCCACGTGAGGGCAGAGGTCAGGTGGGAGAGCTGAGCCGTGTCTCTGGTCCTGGTCCTAAGCAGCCCCACTTGAGAGCTATAAAGGGCTCACGGAGGAGCTGGACCCTAGGTGGGAGGCAACCTTCTGGAGCAACCTGTCTTGATGGATTTGAAGGGCCCTGGGGCAACCCCTGCCTAGAACTCTCTGTCCAGTGATCTGTTTACAATCACCCTCTACCCCCACCATCTGTCAGTAAAGGTTTTAGGTTATGAGCAACAGACACCAGCTCTGGGTAACTTAAGCAACACTGATTAGAAGACCACTGGTACATTAACAGAACTGATAGAGAACTTAGAAAGCCAGCGTAAGAATCATTACACACCAAGAGGAAACTAGTGGCTAGGAACACAGCAAATTCACCTTCAGGAACAGTGTGATCAGGGTGCAACCTGGCACCCCGTCTCTGGACTCTCACTGTTGATACTCTCACATTGCTGTGTCTTTCTGACACTGACTCAGTGTCAAAGCCAGTGGGGACTTTTGGGGGTGATGGATATGTTCACTGTCCTCATTGTGGTGACAGTTTCATGGATCTCTACATATGTCAAAGCATATCAAATTGTACATTTGAAATATTTGTAGTTCATTATATGTATTCTTACCTTAATAGCACTATTTAAATAATAGAGTCTGGAGAGACCCCTGGTGCCTAAAGCTGGGGGGCGGCAGGGAGGGGAGTGGAAGATGAAACAGAGAGTGGGGGGCAAAGGTCAACAGGCCAGCTTCATGTAGAGGCCAGACTGGCCAAGAGAGGCGAACCGAGGCTCCTCTCCCCAGCTCTTCTGGAGGGTCCTAGACCTCTTGCTGGGTCGTGGCTTGTCAATAGCAAGTTAAACTTGTAGCTGATGTTAGCTTTGATGGAGAAACTACTTCTTCTTCCTCTTTAGGCCTAGCTCTCTGCTCCTCTAACCATCTTTTACTCACTGAGCCTCAGTCTGGGAGGGGCAAACTCCCTTCCTTTAGGAGCGGCACTGAGAAAAGTCTCGATGGCTAGAACTGTTGAGGGACAGCATTGCTCAGGTGGGTTGCCCTGAAGCAGGTAGTGAGGCATGAATTTGTAGCAAGCCATTTATTAAGCTCTTAGGGGACATAGGTAAGGGGATGGGGAAGCAGGACAAAGCCTGGGGCCCCTCAGACAAAGGCCTATAAGGGCAGCTTCTGCCCATCCCGCAGGGAAGTCTGGAGTGGGAAGAACACCTCAGATGTCCCAAGCTGAGCTGGGCTTGCATGCTGTGGCCCACGACCCGCTGGGAGAGGAGGAGGATGCCTACTTCCAGGCACGCCCTGCATTCTTCACTCCAGCAGCCGAGGGCAGCTCCCCCAGAAGAGGTGGGAGTGCTGCTGTGGGAGGTGGACAGGGGCCCAGAAATGATGAAAGGTGCTCTGGATGCAGCACCAACACTGTCCATGACAAGCCAGTGTCTCCTTCAAATCCCAGCAAGTCCAGGGCTTGGTCGACAGAGGTAATGGAAAGGCAGCCTCGTTTGGAGGAAGGTGAGCCTTGGCGTCCAGAGACCCCAGACTTAATTATCACACGATTCTTTTACTTGGCTGTGTGCTTTCAGCCTGTAGGACAAACCAGGCTTAGTTACACACATCTGACACATCCTTCCACTGCTCACGTCAGAGGTATGCAGAAAGATCAGTTTTCAAAAAGTGCTACACCTTCGATTTTAGTTTGACTACTAATTTTGTCACACTACTATTATATTCTGCTGGAGACGTGGGGTATCCGCCTATGGGGCCTGTGGGTTGGGAGGGAGAGCAGGGAGAGTGTGAGGGGTCAGTGCTCAGAGAGTCAGCTGACTGGTTTCACAGGCAGGACCACATGCCGCTGCACAGAACAGAACGTGGGGCCTGGAGATGTGAAGACTGTTTAGCCCACAGGCCTCATTGTATAGATGGGGAAACTGAGGCCCAGAAAGGAGAGACTCTCCACTCCTTTAGCTTATACTTACCCAGCACCTCTCTGTGCCGGGGCTTGCACCAGAGCCTGGGAATAGAATACCAGGATGCCACAGACTCCGACCTTTTAGCTTTTCACCTTGAAATAATTATAGGTTCACAAGAAGTTGTAAATATGGTACAGAAAGGTCCCGAGTGCCCTTCACACAGTTTTCCCCAGTGGCAACATCTGGAATAAAATTACAGTGTAATATTAAAACCAGGAAACTGACATTGGTACAAGCACACAGTGTTTACATGTACTAATTAATGTGTGTACAGGAGTATGTGTGTGTGTGTGTGTGTAGTTCTATGTACTGCTATCACAGATATAGATTTGTGTGCCCATCATACAATCGAGACATGGAGCTTTTCTGTCACTGCAAAGGACCTCCCTCTGTGTCCCCTTCATAGTTGTCCACACCCCACCCCCCCATTCCTCGGCCACTGCTAAACTACTTTCCATCTCAGACCTTGGTTTTAGGGGACTCACCTCTTCGGAGGGAGAGAGATGCAGATACAAATCTTGGCAATATGAGGTATAGTAAATACCTATATAAGTATAGGAATGAAATAATACCATGACATTTGGGTGCAGTTAACGTCACACTCCTGAGGGTGTCTAAGTCAGATTGAATCCATTGAAAGGGGACCAGAAATGGGGTGGTTTCAGCCATTAAAAAGAATGAGGTCGCACTGAGGTAGCTGACGTAGAACAACCTTCAAAGCAGACGACAGAAGGCAAAGGACGGAACGGTGCACGCTGGCTTGTGTGTGTGTGCGCGCGTGTGTGTGTGTGTGTGGCAGCTCTGTAGTCAGATGTCATGTGGACATACACAAAAAAACACCACTAATGGTACCACCTGTGGAAAGTGAGACCAGCGGCTGAAGAGGGAGGGATACTCGTCTCCTTGTCTACTCTCTTGTGCTATTTCAGTTTTCACTGCGTGCGTGACTTGCCTTTATTAAAAGGAAATGGAATCATTTTGGACCCTCCTTAAGCAAGAAGGAACGTATCCTGTATATTTGTATCCTCATATCGCCATATCCGTGCTTTCTCCTCTCCCTTGGGTTTGCAAAAGGCCCTCTAGGGACTTAGCAGTCTAAAAAGGGGGTTGTGCAGCCTCTAGTTGCCATGGTAGCTGTTGCTCCTGGTGACACAAGATGCAGGCCTGGCCCTCCCAGCCCTGTGAGCAGGGGGCTTGGAACCCCCACACCACCCTGGGTACCAGATGTTAAAAAAGACATCTCTATCAGTGCTAGTGTGGGATGAGTCAGCTGTGTGATTTCAGGAAGACGCTGCGTTCACTGGTCTGCCCTGCATGGTGTACGCTTTCTAAAGACAAATGTTCTTACCTAAAAACATCTTAACCTCTACCTCGGAGCACCAAGCCCCATTCTCCTCCCCGCTGGGATAATCTGGTTTAACTGCCTCTACTGGTTTCTAAACACAGAGTCTGGTTTAGTGGTTGTCTTGGGGGCAGCCCATTCTCACACCAGGGTCCCCTCCCAGCCCATTCATCTTCCTCTCTCAGACCCAGAAACAGGGAGAATTGTTTATTGCTTCTTAAGGGGCTGGAGAACCCTTATTGACCACAAGAGGAAAATCGAGCTACCGTCCAGTGTGTGGGGCTCATGTCAAGACAGCTTTTGTTCTTTTCTGGTGAGTCAACAAGGGCAATAAATGATATAAATTAATTTCTTAATAAACTATTGTGATACATTAAATTCCCAATAGGTTCTTCTGCTTCAATTCAAGTGTGTGTTGATAGAATAAAAGTAAAATGCAGTGAGAACTAGAGGAGAGAACTAAATTAGCTCTCTTGGGGAGGAGTGGGTTGGGGAAGGGAATTTTTGTGGTGGCCCTTGAAGGTTGGGTAGGAGTTCACCAGGTGAAGAAATGAGAAGGCGAGCTATCCTATGCTTGGTGCTAAAACCAGGGACCTGACTCTGACCAGAGATTTTCCGAACTATTACATGCTGCCATGGCCCCGACCCCTCTCTGTCTCCAGGACTGAAGGCGTATGTTCAGGTGAACTTAGAGCCTGGAGAGAGGCGATGCTGTCTTGTCAGCTGGCCAGGACATGTTCAGTCCAGATGGAGCCTGTAATACGCCGATGTGGACCGAATTGCCAGATACTCCACTTCTCTTGTGGAACAGTGTCCTGGGAACAGGCCGGGACTGCTGCCCTAAAGTAAGGCCTTACCATTCATGCTGTGATTTCTGTGGGTGCAAACTAGACAGGGTTAAAAGACTGGGGAGAAAAGAAAGGCAAGGCAAGGTGGAGAAAGCAGGAAAGGCCAGGCAAGTTTGCTTTGGGGAAGGTCTCAGGCCACGACTCACAGTGGGAACATGATTCACAGACATCCTCCGAGGCCTGATTATTCGAGGCTCACATTTCCTTCCTCTGGGACTCCCAAAGCCTGATGGTTCTTGGCACTTCTCAAAAGCAAAAGGCAAAAATAATATTTTAATTTTCTCCAACAGAAAGGCTGCGTTATAGCTACTAGCCTTATTCCAAGAACGAATTCTTAGGAAATTGGATTAGGACATAAATTTACAGAGTTCCTGGATCGGCCCAGGATTCTTTTTCCACTTACGCCACATGTGCTCCACCCTGCCTTCTTCTTTGCGTCTGAGATGCAGAGCCCAGCCTCAGGTTTTGCAGTCACCACCTCAGGGTGGAGGCTGGTGGAAAGAGCCGCATTAGGGGACCAGGGCTCTAGTCCCAACTCCACCAACTCCTGAGATACCTCCAGGAGACCACATCCACTCCATGGGCCTCAGTTTCCCCATCTAGAAAGGAAAGGTTGCACTAGATGTTTCATAGAAAAAAATCTGCATACCCATTTTTTAGGGAGGGGAGTCAGTTAAAATTTTACCCACATAACTGAAAATCAATTTAAAGTGTTTGGAAGCCACTGGAATAAATCATCTTCAAGGCTGTACCCAAACCTAATTTCTGTAAGTCTCTAGACTTCTCCATGCTCAAAAGTGGAGGCAGAGTGGGGAGGAGGGAGGTGGTTTGGCTTCAGCCAGGTGCCCGCAGCAACCCTCCCACCGTTGCCCTCTTTTAATAAAGGAGTGCGTCTCACACATGTCACCTGTCTCCTGGGCTGAATGGTGGTGGCACTGGCACCTGGCTCTTGCTGCACATGTTTCTGATGGCTGGAGCAGTGAGGGGGTCTCCTGTGCTAAGGATGCAGAAGCGGGTGGGAGGGAAGTGGGGTGGCTGAGGAGGAGAGGTTCTTGCCCAGCCTCCAAGCCCTGCCCCACGCTCTCTGGAGAACAGACCACACCGGGAAGGAGAAGGCAAGGGGCACAAGATCACGTATCCAGTGCGACCCACTGGAGTGTGTACTTGCGGTGTCTCAGTGGAGTCACACAACCTCATGGGGCTAAGTCTGAGTGTTACTGAGTCCAAGCTCATACTGCTCGCTGCACGACAGGCCAGTCAATTGAGAGGCGAGGTGTTGGGGCAAGGAACAGCGATTTTATTCAGAAAGCCAGCAGACGAGAAGATGGTGGACTTGTGTCCCAAAGAACCATCTTGCCCAGGTTTGGACGCTAGTTCCTTTTATAGAACAAAGAGGGGGAGGTGAGGAGGTAAAGTAAAAAGAAGGCGATCGGCTGTTGGAAATATTTCCTGGTTCTGGCCAGGCTCCAGAGGGGATGTGATCATTTCTTCCTTCCTGCAGCCATTCACAGGTGGGCCTGGTGTGTGTGTGTTGGGGGTTTCCTGTGAGCTAAACAAAGGTATTTTAACTTAACAGTCAGGCATGGGAGGCAGGGTTCCTGGAGAATGGGCCATTATGTATACTTTAAGCTCTAGGCAATATCCCTTTAGTGATTAACTTGTAGCAGAAGGAATACAATACAAAGGTTAAAGTGAAAGCACCATCCCAACATGGAGTCAGATTTGTTCTTCCCTGTTTCAGGAGCAGTCCCTTTCTGCAGGTAAGAAAAGTGGGGAACAGGGAGAGGAAGCACACTGGCCTCAGGCGACAAGTGGTGAGCCCAAAGTGCTGATTCTGGGGGCGGTGGGGTGAGCGGGAGCATCGGGACCATGACCCCTGGGTAGGCAGTTGGGGCCACATGAACTCACCTATTTCTACTTCAAGAAGACTAGTCAGGATTCTTTTTCTGGGACTTGGGAAACAAAGCAGGTGGTTGAGAATAATCAAAACGGCCTTCTGAATGAGTGAAAATGAACTGAGTGTCTCTTCTGGGTCAGGTGCTTCCTTGTGGTGTTTCATTGAATCCTCACAACCATGTGCTTTGGTATTCGGGGAAGACACCCCTCACCCCCCACAGAGAACTCAGAGAGGGTGAGGGGGCTGCCAGGGAGGGCAGAGCTCCAGCCAAGGCCAGCCCCTCTCACTCACAGGTCTTGTTCCCATGAGGGGGCCTGCTGGCCACACTTGCCAAACAGCTGATTGTCCCATGTGAGTTCCATGAGTACAGTCAGCCCCTCCCTCCTGTCCCTGACCCAGTGCTGGGTACGGAGGAGATGCTCAGAACCAGAGCATGAGTGTCTTCCAGCCTATTTTAAAGTATTTGAAGCCACTGTTGTGAACTGCTCTCCCCCACCCCTCTTTCCACCTTTGTGCTCCTGTGTGCCAGAAAGGCTTCCAACAGCTAAAGGGAAAACAAGTCTTTCCCCTTAGCAGGAAACTATACCTCAGTGGGGTCCTAGGAAAGGAGCGCTGTGCTGGGAGTCTAGTACTGGAGCAAGCACAAGCCCACTGCAAGCTTCAGTTTCCCCATCTATGCCATGAGGGTGCCTTTGGTGAGCCTTAAGCCCTCTTCAGGGCCTATGACCCCTGACCCTTTATGGGTGGAGCTTCCAATCTCTCCCAGGAGCAGGGCCCAAAAGGAATCCCTTTCTAGGTTTGCCATCCAGAGGCAGCCACACAGAGACCCCACCTCTGTGGTCCTTGCTGCTTTTCTACTTAAAAATAGTCCTCACTCAGCTTTGACTAGATCAAAGGGACACACTGCTGGAACTTGCTGGCCAGAGGCTGTCACTGTTAACTCTCGCCCGCTGGTTACAGGTGGATTATAGCAAGTCCTGTGGGGACATAAGGAAGAAATAAGGAATATAAGTTCTGTGGGGGCAGGAACCATTGGTCATCTATTTATCTCTTGGATGGCATAGAATATTTCTTGAAGGAACGTTTGAATGAAATAGTGAATGAGCAGAGGTGATTCCTACCTGGAGCTGATAGGCTCATTGGGGAGAGAAGAGATATATACACAAAAAAGTTAAATAATGATCTAAGGACCAAGTTACCATGCAAAGCAAGGTATGACATGTTGCAAGACAGCATTTGTGGTGCAGGAACACAGTGTAACTAATTCTGGGCTGAGGAGAGCAGGAAGAGCCTCTAGAAGAAGTTGGACTTTGGGCTGGACCTTGAGGGGTGAGTCCGGTTTGAGGGGTGTGGAGCCCCCAGATGCTTGCCCTGAAGAGGCAGTTCCTGCAAAGTTTCCGTGTTGGGAATGAGCAAAACACGCTCAAGGTCTCCAACAGAGGATGTGTCTCTGCTCTGGAGAGAAGGAAGACTGGACACGACTGGCGGGGCTCAGAGTGTTCTGGCCCAGGCTCTGCCCCTCAGTTTGTCTGCCTGACAGATGGAGGTCAGAGTGTCTACCCCACTGGGATCTTGTTGGGATTTCCTGGGATGTGTTTGCACAAGCATTTTGCGGTCTGAGAAATGTTTTGCAAATACTCACTGTAATCCCAAGATGAAACCTGTCGCTCAAGGCAGGCACAGTGTTCGTTCTCTCTGTGTTTTCCTCAAGCTGAGGGGTGGCGACTCAAGGCCCAGGAAACAAACACTGACCAAATCAGTAACCGTTTATGGAGCTGCTACTGTGGGTGGAGCCCCACAGGGGATACAAGAGGAGGAAGACGGGTCCCAGCCATCCAGGGCTTAAAAAGGAGATAAGAAAAGCGGGTGAAAACTTAATATCCCCTGAGATTTTGTGTATCAGTTGAAAATGATAATAAAACTTGATGGAACGATATTAGGTCAACTTAACTGCCCTGTTTTCCATGAGAAGGTCATTTCAACCCCAAAGGTGTGAGACTGGGGTGGGGTGATAGGCCATATTCCATCTCATTAGCATGAGCCCTAGTGACATCAGCAGGAAAACAGAGCCTCTGCTTACTGTTCTTGGCCCCAGGGAACAGCTGCTTGTGAGCCTCTCTCCCAGACACAAGGTGCATAATGTGGGTGAGGTCAACTTTGATGGTTCTAAAAATGTATACCCCTGTGTCTGCTCTTACACTGTGTGCCAAGGCAGGGAGAACAGGAGAAAATCTCCATTGAGCAGAGGAGGGACTGGATCCTGAACAGGGGAGGTGACTTTCCCAGGCCAGACAGTGAGTTAGCCTGGGCATAGAAGCCCCCTCTCCTGATTAATGCCTGGAGCTGTTTCGGTTCCTGCTGACCCTGCTTAGAACTGGAGTTGGGCATCGGGAACGGTTGACTGGAGTGGGGAGATTCCTCTGCGGGATGCTGATGTGGCTGGTCTACTACAGTCATTCACTAAATATCAATTGGGTAACTATTATAATCCAGGCACTGCTCTAGTGTTGAGATTCATCCGAGAATAAAACAGACTCAAGTCCCCGCCCTTGTGGAGCTTACATTCTAGTGGGGGAGGAGGCAGACAAAAAACAATACATTATATAGCACATTAGAAGATGATACGTGCTGTGGAAAGAAGGGAGTAGAGCAGGATAATGGGCATCAGTAGTTTGGGGTGGGTGAGAGCCACCTTTAAGACAGGGTGCTCAGGGTAGACTTCATTAAGAAGGTGTGAGATGAGCAAAAGCTTGAAGGAGGGGAGGGAGTTAGCCAGGTAGATCTCTGGAAGAAGAATGTTCCAGGCAGAGGGAATGGTCAGTGCAAAGGCCCTGGGGCAGAAGTGTACCTGGTATGTTCAAGAAGTACTGAGAAGGCCAGTGTGGCTGGAGCTGAGTGAGCAAGGGGAGAGCCCAAGATGAAGGCACACAGGTCATGGGGCCATGTCATGGGGGGAATACGGAGGGCTTTGTGGTTATTCTAAGTGGGATGAGAAACCATCTAAAGGTTTTAAGCTGGGGAGTGACTCATCTAATTTACATTTGAACAGGATCTCCAGGGCCCTGAATAGAGAACAGACTATAAGGGGATGAGGATGGAACAGAGGGTGAGTCAGGAGGCTGTCCAGGTGAGTGGTGATGGTCCCTCTGGCTAGGGTGGGACCTGCGGAGGGGCAGTCAGATTCTATATCTATTTCTAATGTAGAAGTAGAAGCAACAAGATTTGCTTGTGGGTTGGATGTCAGACATGTGGGAAAGAAAGGAATAGATGAGTACTCCATAGTTCTGAGGTGAATGGGGAAGGGGTCATTTACTGAGATGGGAACAGTGGGTGGCTCAGAGTTAGGGATACCGTGAGTCCAGTTTTGGATGTGTTAAGTTTGAGATGCATATTGACATCCAAGTGGAGATGTTAACTGGCCATTGCAATTACTGGACCACAGTTCAGGGCCAAGGTTGGGAATGGAGACATGCACTTGTTGATGAGCTAGTTGACAAGGAATTTAGTTTAGATAGAAAAGATAGGCTGAGCCCAACTTATAAAGCAGATAAAAGAACAGGATCTATCCGTAAGTCAGGACACTGAGAAGGAGACAGTGAGTTAGAAGGAAACCAGGAGAGGGTGGGATTCTGGAAGTCAAGAGAAGACAGAGGTTCAAGGGCTGAGAATGACCCCTTGGCTTGGCCATGAGGACATTGTTGTTCATCTTATTAAGAAAGGTTTCCTTGGGCAATAGAAGTCTGATTGGAGTGGGTTCCAAAAAAAAAAAAGGGAAATGACGAAGTGGAGACTGAATATAAGCAACTCTTTCAGGAGGTTTTGCTATTAAGGAGAAACTGGGCAATAGCTAGAGGAAAACGAAGAGGAAAATGATGCAGAAAGCAAGGAGATAATTGCAGGTCACAATCCTTGAGTGGGTGAGAGGATGAGGACTCCAGGGCACAGGGAGCGAGGCAGCCGCAGAGAGGAGCACATGCAGGTGAGCCATCATTTTCCCTATGGCTTGTCCACATCTCAGCTGCCTTTCCGGACTCATCCTGGCAGAGGAAAGCGGCCGTAGCAGTGTTCCCACCCTACACCAAGCAGAGCAAATCCACGGGCTACAGACTCAGGTCTTAAAATCAGCCCAAAGAATCAACAAATAATATGTTGTAGGGCTGAAGATACCATGCTTTTGACAAAAAAAAATGTAGAAGAAAAGTGTTCTAAGCCAAAAAACAACCAGTTGGGGGTATGTCATGTAACGAAGCTCTGTGTCCCCTCTACAGTAAAATATGTCCTACTTTACCCAAGAAATGAGGAAAAGAGGTTTTCGCTATTTTTCCTTCCATGATGATGTTTCACTTTTTTACTAATCAGACTAAGGCAAATAAAAATTGAAAATATCGGGCTTCCCTGGTGGCGCAGTGGTTGAGAGTCCGCCTGCCGATGCAGGGGACACGGGTTCGTGCCCCGGTCTGGGAAGATCCCACATGCCGCGGAGCGGCTGGGCCCGTGAGCCATGGCCGCTGAGCCTGCGCGTCCGGAGCCTGTGCTCCACAACGGGAGAGGCCACAACAGTGAGACGCCCGCGTACCGCAAAAAAAAAAAAATTGAAAATATCATTTTTTGCCAAATGGACAAATATTTTTTTGCCTTGTTATCTCATTTTTTTAAACATCTTTATTGGAGTATAATTGCTTTACAATGCTGTGTTAGTTTCTGCTTTATAACAAAGTGAATCAGTTATACATATACATATGTTCCCATATCTCTTCCCTCTTGCGTCTCGGTGCTTTGTGACCACCTAGAGGGGTGGGATAGGGAGGGTGGGAGGGAGGGAGACGCAAGTGGACAAATATTTTAAGGGATAATTCTTAGTATTCAAAAATGTTCTGTTAAACAGGCATTTCTTAAAACATGGGTGGGAGTGAAGAATTGGTTCAAGATCTTTGAGAAGCAGTTTGGCTATTGGCTGTAACCAAAAGACTTAGGAAATTTCATACTTCTTGGGCGCAGTAATTCCTCTTTTGGGAATCCAGCCTAGAGAAACCATTGGAAACTTGGACAAAGATTTAATAACAAGATTTCTCAAAAACTTGTTTATGGTAATGGAATAAATATAAGAAAGTTAACTGTCCAAACATAGAAGACTAGTTTACAACATTTTTGACACATTCATATTTAATAATATGGAGAAATGTTTAACATATGTTGGTAAGTGAAAAAAAGTTACAAAATTATTCCAAGTGAATTATTCAGTCCCATCTTAGGGATTGTACATCCACTCTTCAATTAGGTCTAGAGTAAAAATTATGTATTGAATTATTTAAAATTTTAATAACCATATGTGTCTCCATATTTCTAGTTGCATTTTCTTCATACCAGCTGGGCTGGTTTCATTTCTGCCCATTTTTATTTAAGTTCTTATTCTTTTTTTATGAATGTTTTTCTTTCCTTTCCTTCTTTGAGAATTCTAAATATGCTTAATGTCTATTATTTTCACTTCTTACAAAATGAATTCCCCCTATTATTGGTTTGATTGGCTGTCTTCTTTGCAGTCATTCTTTTGAGGTCTTTTGGAATACCAGCTTGTTGACTCATCTTGAATGGTGTGTGTGTGTATGTGTGTGTGTGTTGTGTTGTGTTTGTGTTCAGCCCTTCTCTAGAAGCTCTGCATTGCTTCCACCCAGCTTCCTTGTCTCCTCAGTTCAATATTAGCCTTACCTTGGTGGCCTCGGGCTCCCATCCAGGGAGAGCTGAGGATACCATGGGTCCAGTCACCAAGCAGCAGTTGTTGTGGTCCAGCTCTTGGCTAGGAGGCTAAGTACAAAATATAAATCACAGTCCCAGGCAATGGTCAGACACAGCTTTTTCCAGCCCTCTCCCATAAGCAGGGGCATGGCATGTTTCTGCTTCATCTCTGGTCAACAGAGATGTTTATCTTATTTGAGATCAGTTGGTCTTTTAAACTAAAAAAAAATTTTTTTATCTATCATTGCTTTGTATGTGGTACAGATGAGGGGGCCTCAAAGAGTGAATGTAATACCATCTTAACCAGAAGTCCCAAGTCTCAGCTTCTTACTTTTCTGACTCTGGCTTGTGGCTATGAAGAAGTGTCATTAGCATTTATGCCCACCTTTTGCTAACTGCTTTTCTTACTCCACTCCCAATGTTCCCCAGGTACTTGGGTGTCACACATGTGCTCACGAGCCAGCCTGCTCAAATCCCACCAATCTCGTGCTCCTGGAGCTGTCTACTACCTGGCAGCCCTCCTACTGGCTGTACTGTCCTAGCACCTCCCAGTAGAGGGGTGATCTCCTGGACTTCCAAACATTCAAGACCCCCGAGTCCAAACAGTACTGGAGTCTCCTGCAGTCCCTGCAAAGAATTCCCTGCCTTCCCTATCTCTTCAGAGAACTCAGACCAGAGTTCAAGGGCAGAGCTGAAGAACAGAGCCGTGCTTCCCTCTCCTTCTTCCCAGGTTTCACCCCCAAACCCTCCACTTACAGTGTTTTCCTCAGTGGCCCCTTTCACACAGGTGACACTGATTTCTAGGAGACAGCAGTGAGCGGTCCTGAGAGAGATCTTAGTTCCCCTGCACAGGAATTGAACCTGGGTAGCCTGGACGAAAACCAGGAATCCAAGCCGTTAGTCCACCAGGGGCTAGAGGCTAGAAGCAAAGTGCCTCTAGCTCTTTCCCCCATTGAAGGCAAGAATGTTTCAAGGAGGCAAAAACTGCAAAATAGGTACAAAGTTTATTACTAGAGACACAGCCCAATGTATGGGAGAGCACACAGAGAAAGAGTGTATTTATTTAAGTCAGAAGCAAGGCAGAAATACACACCCAGGGAGAAAGGGTATAGCCATCCTTCCTAATGAGGAGGAGTGCAGGAAAGAGGTGATTTAAATCACTTACATAGGACACTTCTTCCTGGTCTTTGCTTACCTTTGGCCAATTATCTGGTTTCTTTTTCCACACCTGACCTGCCCTAGGACCCTCCCCAACATGCCTGCCAACTTTTTTCTAAGATGGATCCCACTGCAGAGGCCTGTGGCGGTATGTCCCACACCTATTATGGGGTGGCGCCCCCTCCCTTTTTGACCCCCAAGGAGCCTTCCCGCCCATGTGCAGACAGGGAAGTTTTCCTTGACCTCAGGAGTGGTCATCTTATCTCTTTACTTCAGCAGAGCTCATCTTCTGCCACTAGCTTTGTCCTTGGAGCATCTGGGTGAGAGCAAAGCTTCAGTTTTCCTCCACTTGACACATACCAGCTGTCCAGCCCAGGGGCCCATTTATCTCCTACCTCAAAACCAGCTCATGTGAATGAGTCCATCAAACACAACCCCCCTCTTAATCCCAGGCTGGGCTACCTTTTGCATGTGACTAGAAATAGATGCTCAACATTAGCAGTGATCTTATTTGGGTAGGTAGATTATAGTGATTTTTTTAGAAATCTTTTTTAAAGTGTGTGTGTGCTTTTAGGTATTTTTCTAATTCTCTACAGTTAATGTTTATAATTTTGTAATCATGCAACAATATTATTGGGGACACTTCGGTTTCTTCCATGTCCTGGCGATTGTAAATAGTGCTGCAATGAATGTTGGGGTGCATGTATCTTTTTGAATTATGGTTTTCTCAGGGTATATGCCCAGTAGTGGGATTGCTGGGTAGTTCTATTTTTAGTTTTTTAAGGAATCTCCATATTGTTCTCCATAGTGGCTGTATCAATTTACATTCCCACCAACAGTGCAGGAGGATTCCCTTTTCTCCACATCCTCTCCAGCAAGTATTGTTTGTAGATTTTTTGATGATGGCCACTCTGACCTGTGTGAAGTGATATCTCATTGTAGTTTTGATTTGCACTTCTCTAATAATTAGTGATGTTGAGCAGCTTTTCATGTGCTTCTTGGCCATCTGTATGTCTTCTATGGAGAAATGTCTATTTAGGTCTTCTGCCCATTTTTGGATTGGGTTGTTTGTTTTTTTAATATTGAGCTGCATGAGCTGTTTATATATTTTGGAGATTAATCCTTTGTCTGATTATTCATTTGCAAATATTTTCTCCCATTCTGAGGGTTGTCTTTTCATCTCGTTTAGGGTTTCCTTTGCTGTGCAAAAGCTTTGAAGTTTCATTAGGTCCCATTTGTTTATTTTTATTTCCATTACTCTAGGAGGTGGATCAGAAAAGATCTTGCTGTGAGTTATGTCAAAGAATGTTCATCCTATGTTTTCCTCTAAGAGTTTTATAGTGTCCAGTCTTACATTTAGGTCTCTAATCCATTTTGAGTTAATTTTTGTGTATGGTGTTAGCGAGTGTTCTAATTTCATTCTTTTACATGTAGCTGTCCAGTTTTTCCAGCACCACTTATTGAAGAGACTGTCTTTTCTCCATTGTATATCCTTGCCTCCTTTATCATAGATTAGTTGACCATAAGTGCGTGGGTTTATCTCTGGGCTTTCTATCCTGTTCAATTGATCTATATTTCTGTTTTTGTGCCAGTACCATATTGTCTTGATGACTGTAGCTTTGTAGTATAGTCTGAAGTCAGGGAATCTGATTCCTCCAGCTCCGTTTTTTTCCCTCAAGACTGCTTTGGCTATTCGGGGTCTTTTATGTCTCCATACAAATTTTAAGATTTTTTGTTCTAGTTCTGTAAAAAATGCTATTGGTAATTTGATAGGGATTGCATTGAATCTGTAGATTGCTTTGGGTAGTATAGTCACTTTCACAATATTGATTCTTCCCATCCAAGAACATGGTATATCTCTCCATCTGTTGGTATCATCTTTAATTTCTTTCATCAGTGTCTTATAGTTTAATGCATTGAATTTTGTCTCCCTAGTAGGTTTATTCCTAGGTATTTTATTCTTTTTGTTGCAATGATAAATGGGAGTGTTTCTTTAATTTCTCTTTCAGATTTTTCATCATTAGTGTATAGGAATGCAAGAGATTTCTGTGCATTAATTTTGTATCCTGCAACTTTACCAAATTCATTGATTAGCTCTAGTAGTTTTCTGGTGGCATCTTTAGGATTTTCTATGTATAGTATTATGTCATCTGTGAACAGTGAGAGTTTTACTTCTTCTTTTCCAATTTGTATTTCTTTTCCTTCTCTGATTGCAATGGCTAGGACTTCCAAAACTATGTTGAATAATGGTGACGAGAGTGGACATCCTTGTCTTGTTCCTGATCTTAGAGGAAATGCTGTCAGTTTTTCACCATGGAGAATGATGTTTGCTGTGGGTTTGTCATATGGCCTTTATTATGTTGAAGGAGGTTCCCTCTATGCCCACTTTCTGGAGAGCTTTTATCATAAATCGGTGTTGAATTATGTCAAAAGCTTTTTCTGCATCTATTGAGATGATCATATGGTTTTTATTCTTCAATGTGTTAATATGGTGTATCACATTGATTGATTTGTGTATATTGATGAATCCTTGCATCTCTGGGATAAATCCCACTTGATCATGGTGTATGATCCTTTTAATATGTTGTTGGATTCTGTTTGCTAGTATTTTGTTGAGGATTTTTGCATCTATATTCACCAGTGATATTGGTCTGGAATTTCCTTTTTTTGTAGTATCTTTGTCTGGTTTTTGTATCAGGGTGATGGTGGCCTCATAGTATGAGTTTGGGAGTTTTCCTTCCTCTGCAATTTTTTGGAAGAGTTTGAGAAGGATGGATGTTAGCTCTTCTCTAAATGTTTGACAGAATTCACCTGTGAAGCCATCAAGTCCTGGACTTTTGTTTGTTGGAAGATTTTTAATCACAGTTTCAATTTCATTACTTGTGATTGGTCTGTTCATATTTTCTATTTCTTCCTGGTTCAGTCTTGGAAGGTTATACCTTTCTAAGAATTTGTCCATTTCTTGCAGGTCGTCCATTTTATTGGCATAGAGTTGCTTGTAGTAGTCTCTTAGGATGCTTTGTATTTCTGTGGTGTCTGTTGTAACTTCTCCTTTTTCATTTCTAATTTTATTGATTTGAGTCCTCTCCCTCTTTTTCTTGATGAGTCTGGCTAATGGTTTATCAATTTTGTTTATCTTCTCAAAGAACCATCTTTTAGTTTTATTGATCTTTGCTATTGTTTTCTTTGTTTCTATTTCATTTATTTCTGCTCTGATCTTTATGATTTCTTTCCTTCTGCTAACTTTGGGGTTTGTTTGTTCTTCTCCTTTAGGTGTAACGTTAGATTGTTTATTTGAGATTTTTCTTGTTTCTTGAGGTAGGCTTGTATAGCTATAAACTTCCCTCTTAGAACTGCTTTCGATGCATCCCATAGGTTTTGGATCGTCGTGTTTTTCATTGTCATTTGTCTCTAGGTATTTTTTATTTCCTCTTTGATTTCTTTAGTGATCTCTTGGTTATTTAGTAACGTATTGTTTAGCCTCCATGTGTTTGTTTTTTCCTTTTTTCCCCTGTAATTGATTTCTAATCTCATAGCGTTGTGGTCAGAAAAGATGCTTGGTATGATTTCAATTTTCTTAAATTTACTGAGGCTTGATTTGTGACCCAAGATGTGATCTATCCTGTAGAATGTTCCATGAACACTTGAGAAAAAAGTGTAATCTGCTGTTTTTGGATGGAATGTCCTATAAATATCAATTAAATCTATCTGGTCTATTGTGTCATTTAAAGCTTGTGTTTCCTTATTAATTTTCTGTCTGGATGATCTATCCATTGGTGTAAGTGAGGTGTTAAAGTCCCCCACTATTACTGTGTTACTGTCGATTTCCTCTTTTAGAGCTCTTAGCAGTTGCCTTATGTATTGAGGTGCTCCTATGTTGGGTGCATATAGTTTTATAATTGTTATATCTTCTCCTTGGATTGATCCCTTGATCATTATGTAGTGTCCTTCCTTGTCTCTTGTAACATTCTTTATTTTAAAGTCTCTCTTATCTGATATGAGTATTGCTACTCCAGCTTTCTTTTGATTTCCATTTGCATGGAATATCTTTTTCCATCCCATCACTTTCAGTCTGTATGTGTCCTTAGGTCTGAAGTGGGTCTCTTGTAGACACCATATATATGGGTCTTGTTTTTGTATCCATTCAGGGAGCCTGTGTCTTTTGGTTGGAGTATTTAATCCATTCACATTTAAGGTAATTATCGATGTGTATGTTCCTATGACCATTTTCTTAATTTTGGGGGGTTTGTTTTTGTAGGTCCTTTTCTTCTCTTGTGTTTCCCACTTAAAGAAGTTCCTTTAGCATTTGTTGTAGAGCTCGTTTGTGGTGCTGAATCCTCTTAGCTTTTGCTTATCTGTAAAGCTTTTGATTTCTCCGTCGAATCTGAATGAGATTCTTGCTGGGTAGAGTAATCTTGGTTGTAGGCTCTTTCCTTTCATCACTTTAAGTATATCATGCCACTCCCTTCTGGCTTGTAGAGTTTCTGCTGAGAAAATCAGCTGTTAACCTTATGGGAGTTCCCTTGTATGTTATTTGTCATTTTTCCCTTGCTGCTTTTAATAATTTTTCTTTGTCTTTAATTTTTGCCAATTCGATTACTATGTTTCTGGCATGTTTCTCCTTGGGTTTATCATGTATGGGACTCTCTGTGCTTCTGGGACTTGGGTGGCTATTTCCTTTCCCATGTTAAGGAAGTTTTCGACTATAATCTCTTCAAATATTTTCTCGGGTCCTTTCTCTCTCTCTTCTCCTTCTGGGACCCCTATAATGCGAACGTTGTTGTGTTTAATGTTGTCCCAGAGGTCTCTTAGGTTGTCCTTATTTCTTTTCATTCTTTTCTCTTTATTCTGTGCTGCAGCAGTAAATTCCACCATTCTGTCTTCCAGGTCACTTAACCGTTCTTCTGCCTCAGTTATTCTGCTATTGATTCCTTCTAGTGCATTTTTCATTTCAGTTATTGTATTGTTCATCTTTGTTTGTTTGTTCTTTAATTCTTCTAGATCTTTGTTAAACATTTCTTGCATCTTCTTGATCCTTACCTCCATTCTTCTTCCGAGGTCCTGGGTCATCTTCCCTATCATTATTCTGAATTATTTTTCTGGAAGTTTGCCTATCTCCTCTTCATTTAATTGTTGTTCTGGGGTTTTATCTTGTTCCTTCATCTGGGACATAGTACTCTGACTTTTCATTTTGTCTATCTTTCTGTGATTGTGGTTTTTGTTCCACAGCCTGCAGGATTTTAGTTCTTCTTGCTTCTGCTGTCTGCCCTTTGGTAGATGAGGCTATCTAAGAGGCTTGTGCAAGCTTCCTGATGGGAGGGACTACCTGACATTATTTTAAATGGTTGACATTTAACCCCCTTTCTAATTTCTTAAATGATTATTGGTGTGTTCAGGTGGTTACTTCTTGAAATTAATTCATATCTCGAAGTTCACCAAGCATTTGCACACAATACTCTTATATTTCTGTAGCCCTTCCCTTTTCTGGATTCTATTGCCTTTCTCAATATTAATGTTATATTTTTTCACTTTTTTCTTTAATCATGCTTTTTCACTTAGTATTTTCAAAGAACCGACTTGTTTTTTTCACTATATTGAAGCATAATTGATGTACAATAATTAAAATGAACTATTTGATGAGTATTGACATATGCATACATCTGTAAAACCATTGTCATAATTAAAATCAATTTACCATTTTGACCTTTTTTATCTTTTTAGCTTCTTAATTTCAGATCTTATATTTAAGAATCTCTCCTTCTATTCATGTATGTGTGTATTTTATTCTTTTTCTAGTTCCTTAAATGGAAGCTAGCTCATTTATTTTTTTAAAGGTTATACTCCACTTATAGTTATTATAAAATATTGGCTACCTTCCCTGTGTTGTACAATATATCCTTGTAGCTTATTTTATACATAATAGTTTGTACCTCTTAATCCCTTACCTCTATCTTTCCTCTCCCCCATCCTCTCCCTACTGGTAACCACTAGTTTGTTCTCTATATCTGTGGGTCTGTTTCTTTTCTGTTATGTTCACTAGTATGTTTTATTTTTCAGATTCCACATATAAGTGATATCATAAAGTATTTGTCTTTCTCTGATTGATTTCACTTTAGCTCATTTATTTTTAATCTTTATTTATAAATACAGTTAATTTTCATTTTTCATGATAGTTGTTTTCTATAAAGTCACCACAAACCCTGAATGAGGAAATTCTGAACCTTTACTCCTAGGGAAAATAAATACAGGGTTTGGTTCCTGCCACCTTATGGGCACAAATTTTTCACATAATAATCAATACATAATTTTGTTTTATGTGTGTTTCTGTTTAAAGACTCCTTTAAAAGCAGAAATTGTTGATTCGTTAACATAGAACTTATGGTCAACAGCACCAGAACTCATGTCCAAACAAAGCTTATCTAACACATGTAATTTCTCCATAAGGCAGATCACAGCCTTTCTGTGCTTAGGAATACTAGACGGTCCTTCAGCATTACTCCTGGGGGCCATTTTAAAGAGCAAAATCACCAATGAAGAGCACAAGAACGTGAAACACACAGCACTAAATAGATCGTGGGAAGGACATTTGTTTACAGTCTGAGAGCTGAGACAAGTAGGCACATCATTGCTTTGTTTGACCTCAGGTGGGAACATGCACATCAGGAGACTCAAATGTATTCCCACTTTACCCATGTCCACAATGACTTCAAAAATGCTGCAAGTATTGATTTGAGGGTTACAAATAAATTTTAGCAAGTAGATGAATTCGCAAATGTGGAATCTGCAGATAATGAAGATTGAGTGTAGCTAAATCATTTAAGGTTATATTAAACTCATGGGATACAGACAAAAGCCATTCTCACAGAGGAAATTTATAGAATAAGATGCTACAAATTCTCACTTATT
The DNA here is from genome assembly GCF_059928025.1 of Delphinapterus leucas. Lineage (NCBI taxonomy): Eukaryota > Metazoa > Chordata > Mammalia > Artiodactyla > Monodontidae > Delphinapterus > Delphinapterus leucas. The sequence continues at coordinate 69,254,189 of NC_143130.1, read as the reverse complement.
GACTCAATTTTGTATTGCTGGGTCCTGATGCCACAGAAAGTGCTGTCCTCATTTCATCACTAACCTCTGTTCCGATCACAGTATAGCTAGCCCACCTGTGAGGAGTTTAGATGGCTGATGCCCTTGTGACATTGTAGAATACGCCCTGGACCTGGAGAGTCAAGCCCTGAGGTCTCAGTCCTGGCATGGCTTGTACCTGAAGTGTTCAGGTAGAGGGTGGAGGCTCTGGGGCGTGATGGAAAACGCACTGGCCTCAGAGTTGAGCTCTGTCTCTAACCTGCTGAATAAATTCTGCTAAATAACTCAAGTGCTCTGAGCTTGTTTCCTCTCTGTAAAATGTCATAGGAAGGAAATAAGCTCAGAGAAGTTGAGTATTTTACATTTGGTAACAGAGACCAGAGGAAATAGTGCGTGGGAAGGATTTTGAAAACAGTAAAGAGCCATGAAAATGTGAGGTGGGACAGTCACTGTCATCATGTTAATAGCACCCCTAGAGCAGGCCATTCTCTGACCACAGTCTGGGGTCCCTCTCACTGGGGCCCTGTCATTCCAGAAGCTAAAGAGACTTAAGCCTGGGCCGGCCAATGCCAGATGGAAGGAAGAAACGGGGACTTAGAGATGTAAAGAAGCAGCTGTGGGGAAGCACTGCTCCCACCCTGAAGCTGATTCAACCCCATGGGAGGTCCGAGGCCCTAATTGGGGGAAGACAGAAGTCCTGGGGCCATCACGAGTCCTCCTGAGTCCTTGGCCACCCCAAACCGACAAACCTGTCTCCTTTGTCTGCCAGCACCATGAGTGCCGAGGAGGACGCCAAGTGGCTTCAGTGGGTGACACACCAGTTTGAGACCACTGCGGGATAAGACAGGGAAACCAACCTGCAAGAGCTCAAAAGAGCCCTGGACGTGAAAGAGGCAAGTGTCCACTCCAGAGGTGGGGACCCCGCACTCATATTTTATAGAGGAAGAGTAATCTGCTTTGCAGGACACAGTACCTCACAAGGAGGGAAACGTTGCTCCCCAGGTTTCTCTGGGCTTGAGGCTCCACTTTTAAGCAGGGCCAGAGGATGTTTCTGTCTCTGCTACTGGGGTCCTTCCATCCCTCATGGTAGCCATGGCCTCCTGGGGTCTTCCAAACAACACATGAAGTTGGAAATCAGTAGCTTGTCAAATCTTAAGCAACATTATTGCCCTCACAGTTACTGCTAGCCTCGCGGGCAAAGGTGATGCTATGACTTAAGTGCCTGCCACAAAATAAGCTTTTCCATGATTTGTATCCATTAAAGGCCCATTTGCACTGCCACGCCATCCCCAGTCCTCTCTCTTGGTTTCATAGGTCCTCTGCCCTTCCCCATAACAGCCTGCATGCCCGACAAACAGCGGAGACGTTAGCTGAGAGGCGGAAGGAGTGAGTCTCGCCCCAGGTGTCCTCTGGGCTGGCATCTCATGGTGGCCTGTGTCCTCGATGGGTGCAAGCCAATGAGCATTTGAATGCCCCTATTTTGATGGGAGAGCCCCTTATTTGCTGGTAACAGAGATACTACTTAGAACTCTAAATGCTCTGCCTCCTTTCATAGTCAATATGGGGAAGGAAAGAAAGATCTTCTGCCTAACAGGGGCTGTAAAATATCTTAAGATAAAGGCCATTTGGGATGGTAGAGAGTGATAAAGGCCTTACTCGAGGGACCAAGGGGAAAAAGAGTGAAGCCAAGGCAGGGTTGGACTGCCCATAGTAGACTTCCTGCTTGTGAACTGAGGTCAGACACCAAAGCCCTTAGACTCCTCTCCCTGCCTCAAGGGGAGCCTCCGGGCCTGGCATATCTGTGACACTGACCCAGCCTGTTTTCTTAATTTCTGTGTTTCCAGAGCCTAACACCAGGCCTGGCAAGCAGAGGCTGCACAGACATGATTGTTGAATGAATGAATGGGTGAATGATGAATGGAGTGAGTAAATCGGCAATTGAGAACAGGTGCTGTTCAGAGCAAGTCTACGTTAAGAACACTTAAATGTAGGCTGTAGGCAGCCCAAACAACAGGTAAAGGCAAAGACACAGGTACTCAAGTGGTATCTATTTTCTAAGTCCTTCCTGGCTTCACTATCCCTTGGGGTGACCCCAAGGGGAATGAGACAGGACCTGGGAGTAGCCTTTGAGGGACCCTCGATCTGATCCTTTTCCCATGTTGAGTAAGGGGCCACCAGAGGTCTGGACTGCAAGGCTGATGGGGGCAATGGACTGTGGGGACGGACAGCCTATGCAAATTACCAGGCCCGGGGGCCAGAAGGGGGCCAGAGGCCCAGACACAAGCCCATCCTTGCTACAGCTGAACAGTTCTCTCACCAGACCCCGAACTTGCTCTCAGCTGGCCAGATGAGCCACGGACACTGCCCCCTGGTGTGGCCTCGTGGGCAGGTCACACACTGTGTTCAGGCACCTGGGTCCTCCCTGATTCCCACCACCCCACAGTGTGTACACACACACACACACACACACACACACACACACGCAGATGCAGTGAATGAATTCAAAGCCTGGGCCCTGTGGCCATACCTGTGCCCATCTCCCGCCCCCTTCTGGTCACAGTCCTTCTTTGCCAAGAGATTCTTCATTCTGTTTGACTCAGATGGAAGTGGCACCATCACGCTTCAGAAGCTCCAGGAGTCGTGGACCCTGCTCATCCACGGCAGTCCCAGAGACAAACTCCAATTTCTCTTCCAGGTGCATGATGTTGACGGTAAGGGTCCTTTGTGAGGTGGGGCAGGGGCAGGACTCAGTAGTGGGGACAAAGGGAATCGGCCTGTCTCAGTGACTACCCAGCATGGGGCTGTTTTCTCCAGGTGAAGCTGACAGCTCTCTCTCTGTCTCTCTGTGGGTTCCCTGCCCTGTCTCTGGTCTCTGCTTCCCTTTTGTTGGGGAAGAAGGTGGGTCCCTGGCAGGGAGACAAATGCCCTTGATTCAACTCAGCAGAAGCCAGAACTTTCCTTTGTTCTTTTATATGTTTACAGAAAGAAATTGTTTTGTCGCTTTTTAATAATCATCATAATAGCCCACTATGACAAAAATCACCCATAACATTTTTCTATACTGTCTTCTGATAGCATATACTCACCATCCACTTTTTTCAGAAAACAAAATGGGATTATACTATATACACTGCTTTTTTTGACTAAACAATATAAACAATTGTTCATGTAAGACTGTATTGCTTTATAATATCATTTTTATTGTAGTAAAATATACATAATATTAAATTTACCACTTTAACCAATTTTTAAGTGTATAGTTCAGAAGCATCAAGTAAATTCACATTCTTGGGCAACCATCACCACTATCCATCTCCAGAACTTTTTCATTTTTCCAAACTGACACTGTACCAACTAATCATAACTCCCTATTCCCCCTCCTCCAAGAATTTGACTACTGTAGGTAAATTATATAAGTGAAATTACATAATAGCTGTCCTTTTGCAACTAGCTTATTTCACTTAGCATAATGTTCTCAAGGCTCACCCATGTTGTACCATATGACAGGCTTTCATTCTTTTTTAAGACTGAATATTATCCATTGTATGTATATAACACATTTTGTTTATCCATTCATTTTTCAGTGGACACTTGGGTTGCTTCCATCTCTCGGCTATTATGAATAATGCTGCTATAAATATGGGTGTACAAATATCTCTTCAAGACGCTGCTTTCAATCCTTTTGGGCATATACCCAGAAGTGGAATTACTGGATCACAGGGCAATTCTTTTTTTTGAGGAAATGCCATACTCTTTTTCCACAGTGGTTATGCCATTTTACATTCACACCAGCAATGCATAAGGGTTCCAATTTCTCTAACACTTGTTATTTTCTGTTTTTTTGATCATAGCCATCCCAATGGGTGTGAAGTGGTAACTCAATGTTGTTATAGCCTCATCTGTAGTGGCTGCATCGTATCCCACTGTACGTCTGTGTCCTATGTTCCATGTAGCACAGCCTAATAGTTAAGGTCTCTGATTCTTTTCTTTTTTCTTTTTGTAAAATTAACTTTATTGAAATATTTAATACAATATTTTAAGAGTTGAGTTCAACGAGCTTTGACAAATTCATACATCTGTATAAACCACAACCACTGCAATCAAGAAAGAAAACGTATTTATTAGACTAAAATGTTCCCTCCCCTTTTGCTATCAATGCCTCCCACTCCACCACTTTCTATGACCATACCATTTCTAGAATTTCAAATAAATAGAATCATCTAGTATATACTCTAAGGTCTCTGATTCTGAGGCCAGGTTACCCGGGTTCAAATCTCAGCTCCACCAGTTATTAATCATGTGGCCCTGGGCAAGTCACTTAACTTCTCCCTGCTTTAATTTCTTCACGTGTCACATAAAGATAGTGACCATGATAACAGCACATACTCGTGAGGTTGCTAGGATTAAAGTAGTTAACTTATGTAAACTCAGGAAAGTGCCTAGTTCGGGGTACCACCTTTACAGGTGTCAGCTGTTATTTATTACTATTTACTCAAACCCCATTTCCAAAAGGGAGAATTTCATTGTTCCCCACTCCGTTTTTTGGCATTGTAAGTGACACTGCAATGACCTTCATTCTTTGACAACTCTGTGGCTTAAAGGGTGTCTAAAGACCCAGAATCATCAAAGGAAGGGAGGCTGAAGTGGGAAAAAGGCACCCAATGAGACTGGGGAAGTTGGTGAGGCCAGACGGGGCAGGCCCCAGGGGCCATGGTTTGGAGTCTCAGTACAACGAGCAATGGGGAGCCATTAAAGAGCATTGAGCAGGGGAGTCACAGGGCTGGATTTGCATCCTGAAAACTCAACCCAGCTGCAGATCTGCTCCTGGGCAAGGCCCTCTGGCCTATGGGGTTTCTCTACCTCCCATTCCCGCCTGACAGTCTAGCCAGACCTCATTCTTGGAACCCACTTCCCAAGTTGACCCACACCACCACCACTACATGGGCAGTTGACTGTACCTGCTTCCGGAGCATCTTCCTCAGGCCCCACCCCAATCTCCATGGGACCCTCTTCACTGACTGCTTTCTGACCACCAAGCTTGGCCCACACCTGGGGCTTATCAACAACCTCAGATGGAGAGGTTGGCCTGTGACAGGAGGAAGCAGCACACTCACCTCCTCCTTGTAGACAGAGGTGGGGAAGAAGACAGCAGGTGAGAGGAGGTTTGTAGTTTCAAGGCAGGAACTAGAGGGCACTCGCTTCCAGGGGTTCCAGTTTTCTCTGAGAGCCAGGCAGGGACTAGATGGGCATGGAGGTGAGAAGTGGTCTTGGCAGACAGCGGGACTATGACCATGCTAGAGAAGCATGAGAGGACTGCGGGCAAGTTGAAGGCCTTGCCATGGCTGGGATCAGACACTTCCTGCTCTCTTAGGTGCTTTTCTTCAGCAATGTTCACTTAGCTGCCCTGGTGCAGCAAAGGAGAAAACAGGTAGCTGGAATTCACCTAGGGATGAGATATTTTTAGGGTCAGTGTAATAGAAGGACAGAGGGATAAGGAATAAAAATGTGCACAACAATAATTCTGAAGGAGAACCCTGGATTTGAAATTGGCTAAGGAGAGTATAAAGCTGAATGGATGAGAGGGTGTGAAGGGGGCGGGGAGGGATGGGCGCTCTGGATGCGGTCAGAGCGCCCACAGGCCATTGTGAACCCCTGTGTGATTTTGGCTATAAAAAGAGGGCCTGTTATCACTCTGCAGGGACTTTGGAAGTCCAAACCGAGGAAGTATTTCTTTTAAAAGGGACTTAAAGACTTCCATAGCCCTTTCAGATTGGGTGGCGAAGGCTTCAACCCATCCTGTGCAATAGTTGGTCTTGGGGGGACCCCCTCTTTCCAGGTTTTAAGAAGAACTTGATCCCCGGGGTTTATTTGTGAAGGAACTGCTCCTTCCTCTGTATTTTTAGTGGGAGCTGGCAGCGTCTTGTGGGCATAGTCCTGGATTGCCTTCTGAACTTGTCCTAGATTAATAGTATATCTCAGGGCCTGGTTTATGTCCTCATCCAGTAGAATGTCAGTAGTAAGAAAAGGCCTCCCATAGGTCATTTCAAACGGGCTAAGTCTCAGACCACTCCTGGGGGCTACACGGACCCTGAAGAGTGCAATAGGAAGCAAGTTGGTCCAGGGTGCATGAGTTTCTTGGCAGAGCTTTGCTAAGGTTTTCTTTAAAGTATGCTTCATGCTGGCTCTTGACTAGGAAAACTGAAGGACGGGAGGTATGGCTGGAGAGTGGCATATTAGACTCTGTACGTGATTACAGACTTTGACTTTGGCCCAAGTGATGATCACAATACCAATAAGACTTTTCATTTATATGCAGCTACCGTCTTCCATATACTGCATTAAGTGCTTTATAATTATCTATTATCCTTGAACCAACTCTGAAAGGGAGGAATAATTAGCCCCATTTTAGAGATGAGCAAAGTAAGGTGCAATACTCTAAAGGACTTATAGCCCACCATCACACAGTAAGGGGCAGAAGCATGTTGCTAACTCAGGTGTGTCTATATCCAAAACAGGCCCAGAAATCACTAATCGCAAGTCCTGCTGCTCATGAAGAATGAAAATATATACAGGAAAAAAAAGTGCCCCAAATCTCATCTCAGTTGGTACAGTAGTTTCTCCGATTGGTTCCAGGACCCCAGTGGATACCAAAATCCGTGTATGCTCAAGTCCCGTAGATAAAGTGGAGTCATACAGTCGGCCCTCGGTATCCGTGGGTTCCACATCCGCCGATTCAACCAACCGCGGATGGAATCCACGGATGCAGAACGCAACCTTTCGGAGGGTCGACAGTACTTCTGGCTTCCTTTTCATGGCACTCTTAGCCACTCATGTTCACATAAGGCCACAAGGCTGGACTTGAGGGCCCAGCTGCAGCCTCTCAGGACAACATGGATGAGCAAAGTTTGCTACAAGTCGGGGAACAACAGGGAACTCCTTCACCACCACCTCATATACAATTCGCCTCTGGATAATTGAAGCTCTGGGCACGTAGCTCCTTATAGATTAAGTAAGCAAGTGTATCTTCTGGGCAGATGATCTTGGAAGTTGAGTGGTACTTAGAGAGGAGGCTGCAGATTCTGGAGGAAGGCATGCCCTGAGTCCAAAGATTCTCCATGCTTAGGGAGATGTTCACCTCTGTTGAGCTTGGCAACAGGGAGCCATGGAAGGTTTGTGAGCGGAAGGTGCCATATGTCCTTCGATTGCCTGGTCTATGCTCCTAAAGAGAGTTGCTTGGCAGAAAGATGAAGGTGAACGAACCATTGATGCAATGGTTGTGCAAGGCAGGGCGAGTCTGCAAGTACAGAGCGAGGTCTGGGGGCAGACCCCCACTTGGCGTCATCCTCACTTGGGCCAGGGAGCGGCTCCATCAATGTGATGAGCTGCGCATCGTGCTGCTGTCGTGCCTGCGTGAGAGCGCCATCTCGCTGCCCGAGGAGAAGCTGGACCAGCTGACTCTGGCGCTCTTCAAGTTGGTGGACAAGGACTGCAGCGGCGCCATCACCTTCGATGAGCTTCGAGACGAGCTGCGGCGCTTCCCCGGGGTCATGGAGAACCTGACCATCAGGTACCGCCCTATCTCGTGCAGGTGCACTGCCAGTGCTGGGATTAGACACCAGGCGCGAAGTGTGGCCTGAACGCAGGGATGATCCCTCAGCCCGGCCCCACCCCTCCCCACCCAAGTCGGCCCCGCCCCCAGATAAGCCCCGCCCAGCCCCTCCCCTCTTTGCCTGCTTTCTCTTGGGGACAAAGGTCTGTACTGCAGGGCAGCTGTTGTCATGTGTCCATTTTCTATAGTGTTTCTTTCGAATCAACTCACAATATTAAGTGCTGGGCATTTTTACAAATATACCAGTGCATAGCATGGAAAAGGAAATTAACGTTTCAAAAGGAATGAAGTTACAAAAGGACATTAAAGTTACTTCACCTGAGGTAACATGCCTAGGATCACACAGATAGTTAGCAAAGACAGTTATTCATTCAACTTCGTTAAGCAGCTACTATGTACCAAGTCTTGTTCTCAGTAATGGCAGAGCTCTGCTGAGGCTACGTTCCAGACTGAGGGACAGGTAATTGATACCAGTAAACAAGTACATAACTAGATAAATACAAATTTGATAAGCGCTGTGGAGAAAATAATATAAAAAGGGTGTAACAACAGACCCAAGTTTGTCTGACTCCAAGCTCTGAACAGTGCCAGTTTTGTAGTTCATTCTTTTTGTGTATTAACTTTCTCGTGGGTTATCACAAAATGTCTCAGATTCTTCCATCCTTTTCGATTACCTCTCCCGCCCCGCCCCCAGTTGGGAGGTAAGGAGAGGTAGTTAAAAAAAAAAAGTCGTGCGTGTGGCATCCGAAAGACCAGAGATTCATCCCCGTTCCACCTAGCTGTGTGACTGTAAGCAAGTCACTTGACCTCTCTGTTTCCAGGTGTAAAAGAAAGCTGGCCTGTTTGCCACGAGGCTCCCTGAGAGTTAGTGGGCCGCAGAGGGAATGGGGTCTCTAGGTTCAGACTCTGGTGGTCCCCGCCACACTGCGGCCTTCTGAGTGGAGCCCTCTCTCACAGTGCTGCCCACTGGCTGACTCCTTGCGCCGCCGGGCCGCCCCGACACTGTCCTCGCCAGCTGACCTCTGCCTACTGGCACAACCACCACAGCCACCTGGCCGCCTACGTGGGCCTCCACGTGCTGCTCTTTGCCCTGGCAGCTAGTGTGCACCGGCCCCTCGGCGCCAGTGTCATGGTGGCCAAGGGCTGCGGCCAATGCCTCAACTTTGACTGCAGCTTCATCGCGGTAGGTTTCTGCGGGCACAACGCAGGGAAGCGGGTGGGGGACTGATGTAGGCTCCTCTTAGACAAAAGGACCCACACGTGGACACCTGCAGTGTCAGGGTAGGATGGCACCTTAGAACTCAACTGGGCCAACACTCAGTGGTGGGGACTGAGGCTCAGAGGGGGCAGTGAGCTGTCCATAGTCACACAGCAGGTAAATAACATAGCTGGCATTTTTGTGTGCTACTATGTACAAGTCACAGTGCTAAGCACTTTCCATCTCATCCTCACAATAATCCTATGGTGGACCCAGAGGAGGTGGGCTGGCTCCTGTGCAGAGCTCTAACCAGAAAGAGAATACTTCCAGAGGCCTTGAATGCCAGAATGTGATCCTGGGGATCAGAGACTGAGGTCTCCAAGTGTATTTGATGATGCACTTTGGCAAGTGGAATGAAATAAAACACAACAAAAATAAACAGAAAACAAAAACCCCTCCCAATTACCCAGTATATGCTCACTTACTTATAATTATATGCATGCCCTATTATCATTAGCCAATAGGTTTATGGCACAATATAACTATAAGGCAAGCTTCATCCTTTTCTTTCTTTTTTTAAGATTTTCTCGATGTGGACCATTTTTTAAAGTCTTTACTGAATGTTTTACAAGATTGCTTCTGTTTTATGTTTTGGTTTTTTGGCCGCGAGGCATTTGGGTTCTTAGCTCCCCGACCAGGGATCGAACCCGCCCCCCTTGCATTGGAAGGCGAAGTCTTAACCACTGGACCGCGAAGGAAGTCCCAAGGTTCATTCTTAATGATCAGGGCTGCACATCTCTAGTCCAAATACTCCTCCTGACTATATCAGCTTCTTATTAGAGTGGGTTTTATTTATAACCTCATAACTGGCTACAAAGAATTCACACCAGGGGTGGGAGACATGTGGCTCATTTTTGTGGTCGCTTGCTCTTGCCTTATTAACACTATTTTCAGTCTTTATTTTCTCTGTAGGGAATCTTTTTAAGCTACTTGTCCCTGCTGAGGGATGGTTAGCTTACTTAAAAGCAGTTAATGTAATCTGCAAATCCACGTATCAGGGCATGCATAAATACTTTGAAGTAAACGAGCAAGTGAGGGGACCTTCATCATAAACCCCTTGAAAAGCCCCATCTGCCCCCAGGACATCTCGAGAACCACATGTGACATGGTGCCAGTCTGACATATGACTAAATGAGGGCACCATGTCTACACAGATACTAAATATTAGTGAAAGCTTATGTGCTTCCCACGTGTTGAGATAAAAGTGATACCAGCAGACATTCTGTAACAATTTTTCTCCGCCAATTCTGGAGATCCTACTTTGCAGACCCCCAGCTTTGGACCTAGGGGAGCAGCGGAGGCTTGGGGGCAGGGGAGGTGGTGACAGGGCCCCGTTTAGGAAGCGAAACAGGCTCAGGGTAGGGAAACAGCTGCTGGGGAGCAGAGGACAGGGCGGAGAGCGAGCCAGGTGGGGCTCTCTACCGCTTTGCCCGGCCAGGTGCTGATGCTTAGACGCTGCCTCGCGTGACTGTGGGCCACGTGGCTGGCTCAGGTCCTGCCGCTGCGCCACGACCTCCAGTTCCACCAGCTTATGGGCTACGTGGTGGTCGGGCTCTCCCTCGTCCACACCGTGGCCCATGTGGTGAACTTCGGTGAGTAGCCTGGGGCTGGGGGGTGGGCACCTGGGCTTTCCACAAACCACTCGGTTATCCTGCCCCTGTGTGTCCTGCCGGCCCGATGGGCAGAGAAGGGGGAGGGGTGGGAACCCCAAAGGGAAAGCACAGTGTGCAGAGCTTGTCTTGTGCTCGTCTCCAGCACTCCGGGCTCAGTCCGAGGCCAGCCCCTTCCAGTTTGGGGAACTGCTGCTCACCACGAGGCCTGGCATTGGCTAGGTCCACGGCTCGGCCTCCGTGACCGGTGTGGCCCCGCTGCTACTGCTGCTTCTCATCTGTTTTTATTTATTTACTTATTTATTTTGCGGTACGCAGGCCTCTCACTGCTATGGCCCCTCCCGTTGCGGAGCACAGGCTCCGGACGCGCAGGCTCAGCGGCCATGGCTCACGGGCCCAGCCGCTCCGCGGCATGTGGGATCTTCCCGGACCGGGGCACAAACCCGTGTCCCCTGCATCGGCAGGCGGACTCTCAACCACTGCGCCACCAGGGAAGCCCTACTGCTGCTTCTCATGTCCGCCTGCTCCAGCTCCTGTGTCCGCAGGAGCGGCCACTTTGAGGCGCCCCAGCCCTTGCCCCTTTGCCTGTCCCATCCTGGGCTCCCAACTTCATTTCATGCTGCGTTCCCTCTAAATTACTCCAGAGCCCAGGAAGGTCCAGGCGGTCTGCGTACTATGGACATGTGATTTGGGGTTCTGCCATTGGGCTGTAGTTTATGTCTGCTGAGTGAAAATGTTCTGCTCTAGAAGATTCTTCTGGCTTTTTTGCTGGCTTATCCCCTTGCTCTAATTGGATTAAACTGGGCACAGGGAGGGGAAGGAACACAGGCTTTCGGGATTCTAATCCCCACCCCACTACTTACGGGTCACTCATTGTCATCATCTGTAAAACGGAGCTATAATTCTCTACCTTTGAAGTTATTAATATTTTAGGAATTAAATGAGATAATACATGTGAAGCCAATAACTACACACACCTGGCACATGGTCAGTCCAAAAGTATTAGGTCTAGCTTTGCTTTCCTCTCTCTAGCCTCCTCGAGATATAAGAGGTCACAGAGGATTTGGTTGGGAGATCGGAACTGTCCCTTGGACTGATCTGGTCACATCAGAAATAGACATATATATATATATGTATACACGGCACCTACTTGGGGCCAGCAATGATCCTCTGAAGTCAGAATCAGCATCCTCATTTGACCCATGAGGAATCTGACTCTCGGAAAAGTAACTTACCAGGCCAAGGTCCCACAGCTAGTAGCACAGCAGGTATTAAAACTCAGGGCTGGGCTGCCCTGGTGGCGCAGTGGTTGAGAGTCCGCCTGCCGATGCAGGGGACACGGGTTCGTGCCCCGGTCTGGGAGGATCCCACATGCCGCGGAGCGGCTGGGCCCGTGAGCCATGGCCGCTGAGCCTGCGCGTCCGGAGCCTGTGCTCCGCAACAGGAGAGGCCACAACAGTGAGAGGCCCGCGTACCGCAAAAAAAAACAAAAAACAACGCAGGGCTTTGCTCTTTCTCCTCCACTCCCAGAACACCATTGCTGTCTTTCCTTCCTTCCCGCTGAGAAAGGGTCAGTGGGCTGAGACACTGATGCTCATGAGCCCATCAGAGGGTGCAGTTCACTCTGCCCAGAACACCCCCAGGCAGATGTTCCAGATGTTTGCCACTAGCGCCAAGAATCTTCCCTTACAGACTTTCTGGACCAAGCCCCCAGAACAGAGAGGCAACGAAGCTTCCCACCCCCAACCTCCTACCCAAGCCTGTTCCCAGGAGAGGGTGTGTGTGGCCAAGGCTCTGGGCACAGTCCTGGCTTTAAGGATGGCCGTGAACCTTGGCTCTGTTCCACCCCCTGGCCCTGACTCTGGCAACTTACTCCCCACCCCCACAGGTGTTCTATTGGACCCACCTGTCCTACCTCCCATGTCTGCATGGGCCCAACTTCTGGAAGTAGCTGCTGGTCCCTGGCATCTTATTCTTCCTGGAGAAGACCGTCGGCCTGGCCGCATCCCTCATGGAGGCCCTGTGCATCGTGGAAGTCAATCTCCTCCCTTCCAAGGTGCAAAGGGGGCCTGACGAGCCAAGGGGAGTCACAGGTGGTGGGGTGCAGAAGCTGAGCACTCTGTTAGACCCCCGCTCCCAAGGAAATGGGGCGCCCCATCACAGTGGAGAAGATAAGCAAAGTGCAAGACTCGATCCAGCCCTCCGGGAGTGACACTTCTGGAAGGGGAATGACAGGTAAGCAGGGTACTACTAAAGGCCAGTGTACACAGAATACCTTCAGTAAGTATATATTAGTGTCTACAAGGTGGCAGGCCCTGCACTAGGTGACAGAGGTGCAGAGAAGGCTTAGGCACTGTCCCACTCTCCATGGGCACACAGGCTAGTAGGATAGCAGCCCTTCCGTTACAGTGCAGGGCTGTGTTGGTAAGAGAAGAAGAATCCCAGGAGGTGTTAAAACTCTTTGTCTTTGAGAGATCAGAGAAGCTTCAGAATGAGAGGGGAGCTGCCTTTTCAGGGTTTTGAAAGATGAATAGGAGTTTGTTGGATAGACAAGACAGGGAAGGGTTTGCTTGGATAAGGAACAGCATGGGCAAAGGCACAGAGTTATGAAAGGGCATGCTGTGCTTGGGGGACTACAGGTAGTTTGGCACAGCTGGAGCCAAGGTGCCAGGGAGAAGCTGGAGGGGTGGGCAGGGCCTAAGCGTGAGTGACCTTACTCTGCAGGCCACAGGGAACCCTTGAGCAGGGTGGGGGATGGGTGGGCAGTGGTATTGAGGTGCTTTATACTCCAGCTGCATTTCTTTACTCGCTCTGTAGAAGATGGCTTGGAGGGGACCACTGGGGAGGCTGTTGCATACATGTAGATGAGAGCTCACGAGAGCCTTGACCTTGAACTGGGTGGGGAGGGGCCATGTCACAGAAAGACTCAAGAGGTAACTGGCTGCATTTGCGGTTGAGGTGGGGAAGGCGTCTAGGCTGTCTTGCAGGTGCCTGAGTAACTGGGGCCATTTTTGGAGAAAGGGAAGGCAGTTCTGGGTCGGTTTGACTCTGGACAGCTTGAGAGTGAGGACATGGAAGTTGACTAAGAGGCCGAGATTTCTGTCTAGACCCTGGCATCAGACAGAGTGGTTGGATTCAAATCCCGTGGTTTCTTAGCTGGTGGCCTTGAGCAAGTCATTTAACCTCTTTGAGCCTCAGCCTCTCCTGCATAAAGTAGAGAAAGAATGACATTCATCTCAGAGAGTCGCTGTGAGGACTAGAGATAGCACTAAAAGAGCTCCACACAGCTCTGGCACCCAGTAAGTGCTCAATATACCGAAGCTACTAGCCGGGAGGCAGTTGTATCCTGGGGAGATGCCCGTTCACGGTTGGAATACCACCCAAGTGCCACAGAAGTTCCAAGAAAGGGGCTGGAGCAGTCAGGGGCTTCACAGAGGGGGAGGGCCACTGAGAAGCAATATTTACACCACAAGAAGTGGGATCACACCATGAGCCCCACTTCAGACACAGCCTGGCTTCCCTTCTCTGATCACTGCCCACCCCCTGGTTGGCAGATGTGCTGCAGGGGCGAGACCCCACTCATAGGCACAGAAGAGTCTCATGTCTGGGGCCAGCCTGGCTTATGGTGGAGAAAGACGGCTCAGCCTCCATCCTCTGGCCTTGGGGCCCCTGGCAGCTCTGGGCCTGCACAGATGACCCTGGTCTCTTTCTTCTCTCCCCAAGTCACTCATCTCCTCATCAAGAAGCCTCCTCCTTTCCACTACAGGCCTGGCGACTACTTGTAACTGAACACCCCCACCATCGTGCACCACAAGTGGCACCCCTTCACCATCAGCAGCGCTCCCGAGCAGAAAGGTAGGCCTGCGCCAGCCCCACTGGTCACTCAGCAGGTATTACTGAGTCCTTGCCGTGTGCCAAGCAAGGCTGGGAACCAGGAACACAGAGGTGAACAAGACCAGACACACAAAGTCGACCTCCCAAAGCTCCCTCTGGAACACAGAGGCAGCTGTGCAGATGCTGGCCGAATGGGCTGTTTCGGGCTGTACTGGCTGCCGTGAGGGTCACAGGGGAGGGCCTGGCCTGGTGGGGGAAGTGGGCAGGGTGGCATTTCAGCTGAACTTTGAAAGGTTCGTAGGAGTATCCTAGGTAGGGAAGGACGAGGGGGTGGAGGCGGAGGGAGAAGCATGAAAACGTGGAAACGTAGGAGGGTCTGATGCAGTTTGGGCTGAGAGTTGGGTGGAGTAGGGAGGAAGGAAGTAGGGGCACTGGGGGCGGGAGAGAGGGTCAGAGAAGGGACCAAAGGCAGACAAGAGTGGCTGGCAAAGTCGATGAGAACCAGGGTGGGACTGTGAAAGACTTCGAACGCAGAGTGGAACGCAGGATGGCGCAGGCGGTTGGGAGCCCGCAGGGGTCTTAAGTGGAGGAACAGTGGCTCAGAGGAGAGGGGACCAGGTCGTTTCCAAAGGGGCTGTGACAGGAAGCCAGGCTTCCACACTCCATGTGGGCATGAGCCCTGTGGGGCGTCAAGGCAGCAGAAGCCCTCACACCCTTCTCCCCCATCCCTGGACCATCCCTATTCCTTCTGGATACCCAGCACCCATAGAACCGCTCAGCGGACCCTCCCTTTGCCCAGCTGTCCTCTGACTCACAACCATGCGTGGGCCTGCCTTCTGGTCCTGAGCTGTTGGTCGGGCCACAAGCTGGACCTCTGACCTCCTGGCCAGGCATTGGCCCTCCCACCTCAAGCGGTGCTTCTGACAGAGGAGGCCTTGCGTGGCCTGTTACAGCGAGACCCTTGCTCGGCTTCATGAGGAGTAAAGGCTTCTGGTTGCCAGGGTTCTCTGACCCACCCCCATTAAAAGCTGTAGCTTCACTCAGGATGCCTCCCACCCCCTGGCCCAGCTCCCTCAGCTCAGGGCACAGACCCAAGTCCAGGGTTCCCCACCCGAAGCTGCACAACACCCGCCCTGGAATCATGTGAGTGGTGGCCTGGATGTACAATGGGGTGAGGGTATGGGTTAGAGAGGGTGGGTTATCTTCTTCCTATTTTTCTTTCCTTTGCTGTTTTGTAAAGAACAGATATGCTTCCGGAAAATTCAGACAGTATAGAAACATGTCCTGAAGAAAATTAAAATCCCTCAAGTAATTCCACCCAAAGAAATCCATTGTCCCAAGCGGGAAAGGGGCGATGGGATGAATTGGGAGATTGGGACTGACACATATACACTCTTGATACTATGTATAAAATAGATTCCATAATAAGAACCTACTGTATAGCACAGGGAACTCTACTCAATGCTCTGTGGTGACCTAAATGGGAAGGAAATCCAAAAAAGAGGGGAAGTATGTATACGTATAGTGATTCACTTTGCTGTACGGTAGAAGCTAACACAACATTTTAAAGCAACTGTACTCCAATAAAATTTTAAAAAGAAAAAAAATAAAACCATTGCCTTCCAGATCTCGATACATCTCAATGGATAATCAGAAGCAGAGATAATTCTGCATGCAAGGGACCACTGTCTTGAAGCCCACTTTTTCTCCGTGAATAGTATGTCATGAAAATCTTTGCATGTCAGTTCTTTTAAAAGAAGAACTTTTCCTTTTTCTGGCTGCATACTATTCCAGTGTATCAATACTAATATGATTGTAATGACCATGTTTATTTTATGGATGTATTATTTATTTGACCAGTTCCTGAAGGGGTTTCTTCAGGGTCTCAACTTGGAATCTGCCCATATCTTGGGCCCGAGTCCCCTGCAGTAAGCTGAGTGAGTCTATACGGGGACTGGTAAATCCTCCAACTTTGTTTGCAGAGCTGGCTTACAGAATCAGGAGTGGAACTCAGGCTGGCAGGTGCGGCTGATTGAATTCAGCTGACATTTAAGAGACCTTCTCCATATGAGTCACTGTGTGAGGCAGTTCAGGGTGCATCTGTGCGACAGGGCATAGCCCAGCCCTCCTGCCTCTTTGCACCCTGAAGGGTGAGGAAGCGCCAGGAAGGCGCATGGGAGTAGGGATCCAAACACGTGGCTTTTCAGTCCCCTCCTCACAAAGCTGTGAGAGCATGCCTCACCTCTCTGTAAACACAGGGTCCAACCAGTCCATTCAGGAACTTAGGTGGACAAAAAAGTGTGACATCTTTGTTTTCGCTAACAGCTAACTAAAATTTAGCATTTTCTTCAGGTATGAATGCAGGTGACAATCCATAGTAGCATTACCAACCCGTGTGCCTTTTTCTAAATGAAAACCATGGATTCTTCTTCATATCACATTACGGTTGCTGTCCATACTTTCGGATATCATTCATGCTTATTGCTAATTCACGTTTCCAGTGGCCATGTGACTCCTGCTGCATCTCAGTATTTCATGTATTAACAAAAACGCACATGTATTCTTAAATCAAAATTTTAAAAAATATATTTTGATAACTGTCTCATTATAATTGGTTTCATTTGTAATTTCTACATATGTTATTCAATGTATTTAAAAACCTTATTCTGAGAAGGAGTCTATCCATTTCCTTCATACGACTGCCAAAAAGAGTCCGTGATTTAAAATAAAAGAAAAAGGATGAGAACCCCAGACCAGGAGATCTCTTAGGGGCCTCCTTACTCTCATGTGGGTTCTTTCTGGTACCCCTCAACAGGGGGATAGCCCCCCCAGGCTTTTCCATCAGTCATCCACTCAACAGGGAACCTTAGTAAGCAACCCCTGCATCCCAGACACTGGGGGCAGTGCAAGCTGTGGTTCCCACCATTGACTGAGCACCTACTGTGTGCAGAGCCGTTGTCAGGCACCCGGTTGAATGTGGGAGGGAGAGGGTCCCCACCTTGGTGAGACCCTGGCTTGATGGAGGAGGCCTGGCCCCCACCCCTAGGGAGCTCCCAGTGTGCTCAGGGGCACTCTGACCCCTGCCTTGGCAAAGGAGACTGAACCCTTAGGTTGACCTCACCGAGCAAGATTGCCAGGTCTGCACAGAGAGCTCGGTTCTCCAAGTCCCATGACTGTGGCTGCTAGTTTGGGCCTGAGGAAGGACATTCAAAGGAGGACTTAAGGGGCGGACACCCAGTCCCAATCCCTCCAAGTGAGACGGGCCTGTCCCTGCTGGAGAACGGTGCTGAACCCTTTCCTCCCTCCCTGTTTCTTGCTCAGACACCATCTGGCTACACACCCGGTCCCAGGGCCAGTGGATAAACAGGCTGTATGAGTCCTTCAAGAAATCAGACCCAGTGGGCTATGGTTCCGAGAGGCTCTCAAGGAGTTTGAAAATGAGAAGGAGTCAGAGGAAGCCGCAGGGAAGTGACTGCAGGGAAGTAAGACTCCACCATGCTGACAAACCCATGGGGACCAAGTTGCCTTCTTAGTTGGCAACCACTGAGCAGCTGTCGTGTACACCGGCTGGACGGTGGCACACAGGGCGAGGCGACTACAGACTGTGTGGCCCAAGAGCCTCCTTGAAGCCTGCCACGCCAGATCCTCCATGCTCCAGTGTGCTCCGTTAGAAAGAAGGGGACAATGCAAAGAGGGGGAAATTGAGATGAGAAAAACCCACCCCCACCTCTCTGCTCTAACGCTTTCTAACTGTATGGCCTTGGGCACATCTTTTAGCCTTGCTGAGCCTCAAGTTGTTCATCTACAAACTGGACGTGCTTCCCACCGTTGGCTTTCCTTTTACACATGATTCTTTTAAGGACCAATGGAATGAATGCATGTCAAGTATTGAGTGAACTGAGCAACATGGTCCAGAGGGATCATTCATTATCACCATCACCATCATCACCGTCACCATCACCGTCACCGTCACCGTCACCATCACCATCACCATCACCGTCACCGTCACCATCACCGTCACCGTCACCATCACCATCACCATCACCATCAGCATTGTTATCTTTTGAGCCCTGATGAACTGCACAAGATTGACAATCTGGCAGTGCCTGGAGTGAATACAGGTTCTGGGAGGTTTGGGAGGAATACAGAGAGATCAGAGCAGCACCTGAGGAAGCAGAGATAGATGTAGGAGGCTGAGGGTGCCTGAACACTTAGTAGGCTGTACCACTAAGCCGGGAGACAGGTTAATATGTGGAAACCCTGTTGAAGGTCAAAGGAAGAAAGCCCCCAGGCCTGGCCCAGCCCTGCCTTGCCCCTGTGGAATTTAAAATCCAGGGGAGAAAACCATGTGGAATCCTGCCTGGTCAGACCAGAGGGACCTTCTAGAACAGTGCCAAGAGCAAAGCTCCGGGAAAGGGAGAGGTAGGTAGAAACAAGCAGAATGTTCTCTCCTGTTAATCAGGGGAAACCTCCCAAAGGAGAAAGCTGATTTTCAAAACCGGGCGAGTCTTGGCACACTGAGATTGGTGGGTAGATACACTAAAAGCGGTGTTTCCTTGGGGTCTTAAGCACTGCTGCCAAAGAATAAACTGGCACAATCTTTCTGGTGGGCAGTCTGGCTATATGTGTCAGCGTTTTAATATCTATACCCAATGGCCCAGCAATGCCATTTTTAGGGATTTAGCCTAAAAAGCGATTGGACACGTACACAAGAAGTACATTAACCACCTTGTTCATTCATTCATTTAGCAAATATTTATTGAGCACATGATCTACTGTTTTCCAGGTACTGTTTTAGATGCTGGAGATATGTCAAAAAGCAAAATAGCCATTGGCACTGCTTCCCTTCCGGAGGGGGAGATAGACAGTAAATGCACAAATAGATACAAATAGATATAAAATGTGTCACGTGGTAATAAATGCTATGAAGAAAATCAGTTAGGGTAAAGGGAAAGAGCTAATTTATATAATATACCGTGGTTGTTAACAAGAATGAGAAAATGAGGATAACCAAAATGCCCAACAATAGGGAAGCAGTTAAATAAATTACTGATCGCCCGTCTAATAGAATAGTAAGTTGCCTAAAAAAGACTATGTGAATGTATATGCATTAGCACGTAAGCTGGTCAAGATGTAGTAAGTGAAAAAGGCAAATTACAAAGCAGTATGTTCCATTTATGTGAAAGTGTGTGTGTGTGTGTGTGTGTGTGAAAAAGATCTGGAAGGACAGAGAAAATGTTTAGAGAAGTTGTGTATTCCAATTCAGGGTACTTTTTTACATTATTCTTTAAAGTTCTGTAGTTGCTGAATCTTTAAAAAAAACTAACACGTACTGATCTCGAGGTTTAAATCACAAAGCACTGTTTTTTTTGAAACCAAACAGGTTTTGCAGCCCCAGCCCATCCACTTTGGAGCCTCGGCACAAGGTGCAATGGCCTCCAAAAAGAATGTCTCTGTGGAGATGATGCCCTACAGGCCCAAGGGAACTCCACAGCAGGGGGATGAAGGCCTGCTGTACGTGGGGACAAAGGACGGGGTTCAGGCACAGTGGGAAGCTGCAGCCAAGCACCTGGGCCAGGTAAGGCTGAGGAAGCTGGGGCTGGAGCCTGGAGAGCCAATGATTTTTCTTCCCAGGAACGGTGGGTGGGTCCTTGGAACTTGGAAGAGAAGGCCTCAAGGGCAGGCCACATTCAGGAAGGACCACACACCATGTGGTGTTTCTGTAGCCAGTTACCTGCATGGCACCTTCATAACTTTTGCCATATTTACTTCCCACAGGTAATATTTCCTACTGAATCTTTCTCCTTACATCCCAACATTACTTTCAACTTAATTGTATATTAAAAGGACTCTTTAGATTGCCATGTTTAATGAAGAACCAGTTATCACGTGCTGTAAACAGAAGATAACTCTGAAAGCAAAAGCAATGTAATTAAATTCTTGCCAGATTCTTGTCTGCTAAGTGAGACTCTGAGCCTGAGCTGCATCCACTGCTTGTTCCCTCTCTCTTCTCTGTCATGCTCTCCATCTCTTTCTTTCTCAGATTGTTAAAAGAAAAAAAAAAGGAGGAGGGGTTAGTGTTAGAGAGATGTTAAAGATATAATAACCATGATGTAAGGCTTTCTCCTTGCAATCAGAGGATTTTTAAAAATTGTAAGAGAAGTATCCCTCTCACAGTGTACTTCCTAAAATAATCCTCACAAGTAGTTCACATCCAGCACTGTGGAGGACACAGAATTCGGCTGCCGCCAAAGAAGCAACGTGATGTGAAGTGGTGAGTGCGGGATGGGCAGCTGGAGACCCAGGCTCCACCCCGAGCTCTATGGGAATTTGGGCGAGTCATTTCCACACTCTCGGGTTTGGCTTCTCTCTGTGAAATAAGGGGTTTGCTTGGATGATTGTGAAGGCCACCCCTCACCAGAAAGAAACTATCACAGGGCCCTGCAGCCCTTTGGGGTGGGTGGGTTCTGTTTCCTTCATCTTCAGGAAGGAAGCACTTTGACCTCAGGGAATCTGGTCTGCCTGTCCTCGGGGCTGGAGGAGTTAGGCAGAGCAGAGGAGGCCTGCTCCCTGCCCTCAGGCAGCTCCCTGTCAGCAAGCCCAGAGCAGCTTCCCAAGGGCAGGGGCGAACTCTGAACCAGGCCCATGCGTGGCTTTTCTGCCTGGAGCAGCTGAGCAAAGCTTCCAGGAGGAGCAGCCACTCCAAGTGAGCTGCACACTGAAGGATGCACAGGAAGTTTCCAGCTGGGCAAGAGGAGAGCGTGCTCTAGGCACAGGGAAAGAACGTTCAAGGCCGGGGCTGTGTCTAGAAACGTGAAAGCTATCGGGGAGTGGCTGAGCCCAAGAGGCGGCTGGGGTGAGTCTTCTCCCATCACACCCTGAAGCTGACTTGTGTCGGACCTCTAGAGCGATTGTTACATTTTCAGGAATTTTGAGAGCCAGTTATTAAGCACAGTCATTGGTGGGAGCCATGATGGCAGTGTTTACACCGGGAACCTAGACACTAAAAATCAGGAGTTTGTCGTTGCTGGTGGTGGTGCTTTCTTTTTCTGAGGAGTCCGTGTACCAGCACACCACTGATGTTCTCCCTCAAAAGTGCCCCATGCTCCCTGGAATGGTTGGGACAGAAAAGGCAATTCCCTTTTTGTAAGGTTGCTCAGACTGGCAAGGGTGAGGAAGCCTCTGAGAAATGCCTGGCCCTCCCACTCCCAGAGACCCACCTTCTCTGCTCTACTCCCTGCAGGTCTCCGAGGTGTCCTCTGAGAACCACCAATTCTGCAACATCAAGGTGAGAGGCTCAAGGGGGTGGCCCTAAGCAGAGGAATCGAAGCCTCTGCCCACGGGGAGGGCTTGCTGTGGCTCTTGGTACCCAGGTTCCACAGTCCCCACGGTCTGACTCCCAGGTCTCCAGATAATGGAATCAAACCCCTGACCTCGCAGGGCACACGGGGCATGCTGGCTGGGCCCTGCTCTCACCAGCTCTGCATGCGAACATTCTAGGGCTCTCCCAGACTCGGGCTCAGACCACAGCGTGTAGAATGTGCTCTGAGTGGGAGCCACTTACTCCTGAGATCCAGCCCAGGAGATGACTGCCTGCATATAAAGGGAGGTCCTGAAGCGTCGGGGTCCACTTCTCCCTCACCCACCCATCCTGTCTTTCCTCTAACCCCTCCTGCATGCAGTGCTACATCGATGGCCCTTACAGGACCCCCAACCGCAGGATCTTCGCCTCCGAGCCTGCTGTGCTCATCGGGGCAGGCGTCGGCATCACCCCCTTTGCTTCCATCCTGCAGAGCATCTTGTACAGGTAGGTGGACAGGCTGTGGCCCTGCCTGCATCCCGGGGCAGAGTCCTGAGAGACAGCCTCCCCTCCCCACCCTGCCTTCTCCCTCCTTTCACCTGGCTCCCTCTCCCCTTTTCTCTCTTTCCTCTCCTGCTCTTTTTCGGGTCTCACCCCTCCCCCTCCTCATGGGGTGGGCCCTGCCACCCCACCTCCCTCCCTGTGCCCTGCACTGTTCTCTGGGGTCCTGAGAAATCTCATACTCACCCCAAACTCAAGAGCCCCTCCTCTCTTCTCCCCTCAGGCACCAGAAGAGAACGCACATCTGCCCCCACTGCCAGCGCTCCGGGAGGGAGGGTGTGTGTGCAGGATGCTGACGTGAAGCTCCACAGGGTGAGTGAGCACCGCCTCCTGCAGGAAGGACTGGGGAGCTCCCCAGACACCAGAGCTACGTGCCCCCTGTGCAGAGGCAGGGGAGGGAGAGATGACCTCTCCCCGGCTTGGATCCATTGGTCTCTGTGTTCAGGGCTCCCCCAGAGAGACATTCTGGGCCCTAAAGGCCGGCATCTCGTTAAAGAACACGGAGCCTGAAAGTCAGGCAGCCGGGATTCAGTTACAGCCATGATGCTTGCTAGCCGTGACCTGACAGTGGTTTTAAAAATGAAAACGTTTGCCGTTTGAAAATTTATTATTCTGTGTAGGCCACTTCAAAGAGTTTCTAAAAAAAAATAATGAAGTAATGTTTTTCTGGCTGTCCTAAACTTAAGATCTCAGAATACTGCTCGCTGTAAACAATAGATTATTAGAGAAAATCCTGACCTGGTTGTCAGGACCCCGAGTTCTGATCCTATGCTGCTCTGTGGCCTGGGCAATGTTCCTCACCTCTGTGAGCCTCGGTCTCCCCCTCCCTTAAATGGGGGCGATAACGTGTGCCCTGCTCACAGCAGGGTGGTTACACCAGGGCCCTGGGGATCACAGATATGAGTGAATGAGGTAGGCCCCCTCTGAACTGGACCCTTCTCCGTAGGTGGACTTCATCTGGATCAACCGAGACTAGCGGTCTTTCGAGTGGTTTGTGAGTCTGACCAGAGTGGAGGTGGACCAGGCCGAGGAGACTCAGGAGGGTAGGAGAGGAGCGGGGCCTGAGGATGATGGAGGTGGGGCAGCGGGGTTCAGGGTCTCTTTAAGAAAGTGTTTAGATTATTCTATCAAAAATGTGGGGGAGGGGATTCCCTGGTGGCATAGTGGTTGAAAGTCCGCCTGCCGATGCAGGGGACACGGGTTCGTGCCCCGGTCCGGGAAGATCCCACATGCCGCGGAGCGGCTAGGCCCGTGAGCCATGGCCGCTGAGCCTGCGCGTCCGGAGCCTGTGCTCTGCAACGGGAGAGGCCACAACAGTGAGAGGCCTGCGTACCGCAAAAAAAAAAAAAAAAAAAAAATGTGGGGGAGAGGGGGCTGCTTTTTTCCCCCAATAAAATGTAATATTTTGTGAAACTTAAAAGAGAGAAGAGAAAAAATATTCATAATCCCATCTAGGTATCCAGGCATTTTAAAGGATTTCCTTCTGATATTTTTTCTTATTCACATTTTATAAAAATGTATAGCCTTGGGGCTTCCCTGGTGGCGCAGTGGTTGAGAGTCCGCCTGCCGATGCAGGGGACATGGGTTCGTGCCCCGGTCCGGGAGGATCCCACATGCCATGGAGCAGCTGGGCCCGTGAGCCATGGCTGCTGAACCTGTGCGTCCGGAGCCTGTGCTCCACAACGGGAGAGGCCACAACAGTGAGAGGCCTGCGTACCGCAAAAAAAAAAAAAATGTATAGCCTCCCCCACCCCATTTCTCTTTTTTATGGCATTTCTTTTTATTCAAAATGAGCACTTATTAAAAAGTTAGATTACCAGGCCTCATTCCAGACCTTCCAAGTCGGATTGTGTGGGAATAGGGCCTGGGAAGGTACATTTTAAGACGATTCTCAGACGATTTGTATTCACACTTTTTTTTAAAAGTTTTTTTGAGGGATAATTTACATACAATAAAATTCATCAATTTAAGTGTCCAGTAAAGACAATGGCATTTTGACAAGTGTGTCCAGTTGTATAACCATCACCATAATCAAAACATGGGACATTTCTATTACCCCCAAAAGCTCCCTCATCTCACTTTGCATCAATACCCTCTCTCCACTTGCAGCTCCTGGCAACCTCTGATCTGCTTTTGATCACTATAGTTTTTCCTTTTCTAGAATTTCATAAAAATGCAATCATATAATATGTATGTAGTCTTTTCTAACATCTTTCACTAAACATAATACCTTTGAGATTTATCCATGCTGTTGCATGTTAAATTAAAGTAAGTAGTTAATTCCTTTTTGTTGCTGAGAAGTGTTCCATTTTCTGGATATACCACAATCTTTTCCCACTCAGTTGCTGATGGATGTTAGAGTTATTTCCACTTTTTAGCCATTTTTGACTATGAAAGTCTCTGTGTGGACATATGTTTCCTCTTCTCTTGGGTAAATACTTAGAATTGGGATTGCCGGGTAGTATGGTATGTGCTAAGTTTTATAAACTGTCAAATTATTTTTCCCAAATGACTGTACCACTTTGTATTTCCATCAGCAGTGGAGTTCCAGTTGCTCCACAACCTCATCAACATTTTTTTCTTTACACCTTTATTGGAGTGTAATTGCTTTACAATGGTGCGTTAGCTTCTGCTATATAACAAAGTGAATCAGTTATACATATACATATATCCCCATATCCCCTCCCTCTTGAGCCTCCCTCCCATCCTCCCTATCCCACCCCTCTAGGTGGTCACAAAGCACCAAGTCATCAACACTTGATGTTGGCAGTCTTTTTAATTTTAACCATGCTAGTAGGTGTATAGGGATATCTCGATATGCTTTTAATTTGCAGTTCCCTAATTAATTATGATGCTGAAGGTATTTTCATGGTCTTATTTGCTGTTTGTATGCCTTCTTTGTAAAGTGTCTGTTCAAATATTTTGTCTGCTCTTTAAATCCAGATATTTTTCTTCTTTTTATTAAATTGTAAGAGTTCTTCATATATTATGGAAACAGGTCCATTACCAGGTGTACATTTTATAAATATATTCTCCCAGTCTGTGGTTTGTCTTTTCATTTACTTAAACTGTCTTTTGAAGAACAAAAGTTTGAAATTTTAATGATGTCCCATTTATCAGGTTTCTTTCTCTTATTCTTCATGCTTTTTGTGTCCTAACTAAAACCTTTGCCTCACCCAAAGTCATGAGTATTTACTCTTAGGTTTTCTCCCAGAAGTTTTATAGTTTTAGCTCTTTATTTAGATCAGTCTCATAGTGAGTTCAACAAGGTCCAGGTTATAAGGTGAATATGCAAAAGTCAATTCTATTTCTATTTACAAACAACAAATAATTAGTATTTGAAAATCTTTAAATAGAATTTTAAGAACCATGAAATACTTAAGGATAAATTTAGCAAAATATGGGCAAGATCTGTATACTAAAAACTACAAAACATTTCTGAGAAACAGTTTTTGTATATTTCTTGTACTTGAAGTTCATTGAACTTCTTGGACATCTGGGCTTAGAGTTTCTATCAAATTTGGAGAAATTTCAGCCATTCTTTCTTTACATATTTTTTTTTCTGTCTCCCCTTCTCCTTCCTGTCACTTCAATTACACAGATCTTAGACTGTTTGATACTCACAGGTTATTGTGAGTAGGGTTGTTGTTGTTTTTTCCTCTCAATCTGTGCCTCGTACCAGATAGTTTCTATTGCTATGTCTTCAAGTTCACTCATCTTTTCTTCTGCAGCAACTTATCTATCCTTCCTATCCTAACAAAAGTCCCAGCAGGTTTTTAAAAATAGATATCAAGAAGCTTATTCTAAAATTTATAGGGAAAACCCAAAGCACCTAGAACAGCTATTAATCCTATCCATTGTATTTTTCATTTCTCTTATTGTGTTGTTCTTCTCTAGAAGTTCCATTTGGGTATCTTTTATGTCTTCCATTCCTCTTCTCATCATAGCTGCTTTGTTTTGTTTTTACATTCTCAAGCACATTTATAATATTTGCTCTAACATCTTTGTCTAAGTCCATCATCTCTGTCATTTCTGGGTCTGTTTCTAATGACTAATTTTCTCCTAGTTATGGGTCATATGTTCCTGTTTCTTTACGTGCTTGATAATTGTTTACTGGACAGCAGGTACTGTGAATTGCATGTTGTGGTCTGGATTTTGTGGTATTTCTTTAATAGTACTGTACTTTGCTCTGGTGCACAGTGACATTGTTTAGGATGGTTTGGATACTTTCAAGACTTGCTTTTAACTTTTGTTAGGATGAGTCCAGAACAGCCTTTATTGTGGGGCTAATTCAGCCTCAGGGCTAAGGTGCTGCACCTCTGAGGACTCATCCTACTGCCTTATATATTAGAAGGTGTCTGCACTCTTGATGGTGGAACACAAACTATTGCCAGCTCTGTTTGAGCTCCAGGTACTGTGAAGCCTCATGTTTTCTGGTAATTTTCTTTCACAAGTGTACAGATTAACACTAAGCCAAAGACTGAGGGGGAACTTTATGCAGATTTCCAGAGCTAGTGAGCCCTCATCCTCCCTTCCTCTTTCTCTTCTTCCTTCGGTCTCTCTTCCTCTCTGCAGTTGCCCTTATTCTAGTTTTGTGCCTGGCACGTTCTAGCTGTCCTGGCTCCCTGATCTCCAATTTCTGTCTCCTCAATTCAGTGAGGCCAACACCAGGCAATTGTAAGGCTCACTTCAGTGTTTCCTCCCTCAGTAATGACAGTCCTACATGACCTGTTGACCAATGTCTGGAAACCATTGTTTTATATATCTTGCTTATTTTTCTAGTTGTTCAAGGTGAGAGAGTAATATGGTTCCTTTTACTCAAGCATAAAATTTTAATAGACGTAATCTGTAAGTAGAAACGAACATGTGAACAAACATATATATTTACTGGGGGTGTGTGCTCAATATGTTTCCCAATAAATCAAAAAATTTAGAAAGTGGTCTAAGATAAAAATTATACGGCTTGGCACGTACGAATTCTTTTGCTGATGGTCCCTTCTTTTATGTGTTCATTAAATTGGAATGTTTAAATGTCCTCCCCCCAGTCCCTGCAGTCTCCCCTCCCCGCCCAGCAAGTGTTGTATCGTACATTTTTTACTAAGCATTGCATGATAACATGTTTCTCTGGGTTATTTAATAGTCCTCATGGGACATCTTTGTGGAATACTGAGGTTTTGTACTATGTGTAAAGTTAATCTGTTAGTTATTATTTTGTTTTGTTATGTTTTACTTACGGAAGATCTTAGATAAGGAGGAATATCTCTAGATATGTTTCTAACTTCAAGAGAATTGGTGACGTTTTTTTTACAGTGTGGAGTCCACTGGAACTAGATCTTATTTGGCTGGTTAATTATCACGAGGTTGCCATGAATAAATTCAAATTCCTATGCTAAACATAGTTTATAAGTTCAAGTAATCAGACACAGTTTTCTACAAAAAACATTCAAACACATATAGTTTACTATAAGAAACATCCAAAGCCTTAAAGCACCAGTCAACAGTCTTTGGAAGAGAACAAATAAACCCTAGAATATTGTAGTAAAGCTTCTTGCCCTTTCTTGTAAATAACAATTAAAGCAAATATTTATATAGCATTGACTTTGTTCTAAATGCTTTTAAGTATATTAATTCATAAGAAACTTGCTTTTATGATGACAGCCTAAGGGAGAAGTTTAGATTTAATTTACATTTTCTAGTTACTGGTATATAAATATTTGCTGTTTGCTTCTTCCTAATCTGTGTAAGCAAAGGGTAACAGCTAACCCACTGCTTTGCATTCTCAAAGCCACTTGAGTCAACAACTTTGTTACCTCACATTTCTTCCAAGGTTTCTCATTGCAGCTGAAGCACGTGGCCTCTGATTTCAACTTTAATCATATACCGAGGTCTGAGTCAAAGAATTTGTGGTTTATAATTTTTAATTTCTATAGCTGAAGCTTCAATTGTGCTGTTTGAGTTGAGTCTTTTACTATATCCCATATAG
Organism: Delphinapterus leucas; assembly: GCF_059928025.1. Lineage (NCBI taxonomy): Eukaryota > Metazoa > Chordata > Mammalia > Artiodactyla > Monodontidae > Delphinapterus > Delphinapterus leucas. Next base: position 69,226,016 of record NC_143130.1, on the reverse strand, counting down.
CTATAGAACCTTGGGCACATTGCTTTGCCTCTATCTCCTCATCTGAAAAATATGGATACTACTAAGTACCTACCTCATAGGATTGCTGTGAGGATTGGGTGAGAGATCATCTGTACAGCACTTAGAACAAGGGCTGGAGTTTAATAACTGCTCAGTCAATTTACCAGTAGCAGAAGTCGTACTAATAGTAGTAGAGGTGGTAGTAATGGTAGTAGTAGTAACTGCTCAATAAATTTAATAGTAGTAGCAGAAGTAGTAATAGTAGTAGTAGTAATTGCTCCATAAATTTAGTAGTAATAGTAGTACCAGTACTAGTAGTATTTAATGGCTATGTAATGAAGGATACGGTGGTTTGCCGTAAATTATTTAACCATGCCCCTACTACTGGACATTTTGTTTATTCCTAATTCTCCACTATCATAAATAAAGCTGCAATTAATATGCATGAGCACATAGTTTTGTTTTCCCCTTCCTTTGGATGATTTCCTTAAGAGAGTGTCCCAGAAATGGGAGGACTGTCTGGAACACGCTGTCTTGGAGAGAGCGAAAACCTCCACAGCGCCTCCTCCTCCCTCCCGCTCTGATGTCTCATTCTCTCCTTTCTTACCCCTGTGTGGGGGAATGGGGGGGGGCAGTGACTCTGAGGAAGAAGGGCCAGGGCTGTCTCAGGTGGGCAGCCCTTACGGTACATCTTCTTCCCTCCTGCACCACCACGCTACTGAAGTTCAGTGATGTGTGAAATGAAATGTGGTGTCCCTCCTAGGGCCATTTGCATTTTAACAATGGCTGAGATCTTGAGCCAAAGGAAAAGTGGGCTAATCGTGGCGTATGAAACAATAGAGAACAAGCTGGGCTGGCCTGAATCCTTTAGGGAGAGAGAATCCTTTAAGGATAAAGGATTGTCAGCTCGTGAATCCAGCGTGGTAGATCAGGCCCCGCCGTTTCTGGCGTGCATTGTGGCAGGGGTGTGGGGCAGCCCCGGTCAGTCTTCTCCCCATCATGGCACACCAGGAAAATGACATTTGTTTGCCACCTCTGGGAGAATGGAGGAAACTGCTTGAGCACAGGGGTGCCCACCTGGATGTACCGATTGCCCTAGAGCTGGCGGGATCAGTATCTCACAAACCTGTCCCATTGCAGACACAGAGCTGTGGATGCTCAGGCCTAATGGGTCTCCTAGATGCCAGTCTCTGCCCTGTCCCTTCAGTCCTCTGACTCCCCTCCCTGAAATGCTCTTTTCATCTCATCATGCCTTGCTCCAGTACCCCCTCCCTGCCCCCATTCCCTAGCTGGGCATTCCAGATTCTTCACATTCTGGCCTCACTGTGTATCCAGTCCTACCCACTGTTGCACCCATTCAAGGATGCTCTGCTCCAGCCGGGCAGTCACATCATGCCCCACAAACTCCAGCCTCCCACCTTTGTCTCATGCTACTCCCTTCTTAGGGTGCTTCCTTCACCTCCCCTTTGAGTCTCAGCCCTCTTCCAAGACCTCGCCCAATCCCCACCGTCCCAGGAAGCGGCTGTGTGTGCTCCAGCCTGCCCTGTATATCAGTAGCATTTGCCATCTGATCCACTCACTCAACCCTTGACTCTCTGGTCTCAGTGGTCTTTCCATGTGTGCGTGGCTTGTGTCCCCAACTAGGCTGAGCAGACACCATGAGGCACAGAAGGGCATGAGTTCAGAGACCAAGGACAGCCACGCTGCCCTGGGATTCATTTACCTTCTGTAAATATAAGGTCCAGCTCCTGGGGTGGTTGTGAGACTTACATTAGACAATGGCTGTACGATAACTCGTCTATGCGGTGCACAGGGCCTACCCAGCTCGAGCGGCTCAAGAGAGCCATCTTTCCTCTCTACAGCGCTGGTCAAATGAAGGTACTGGGTGAATATGGTTGGCCGACAGTGTGAGTCCTCCGTCAAGCCCCAGGACAAGGTGGCTGGCATCCTGCCCTGTCCCCATCATGGGTGCTGGCCCCTCAACCCTGCCCTCTCCTCCCCCACGTAGGCCGTTTCCTGGAGCTGCGCATGTATATGACCTCCGTGCTGGGCAAGAATGACATGAAGGCCATTGGTTTGCAGATGGCCCTTGACCTCCAGGCCAAGAAGGAGAAGAAGGATTCCATCACGGGCCTCCAGACACACAGCCAGCCTGGACGGCCAGATTGGAACGAGGTAAAGGCCACCTGGAGCCCTAAAGCCTGCAGGGACTAGTGGGTCTGCGAGCCTGAGGCAGTGACTGGGGAGATTAGGGCCAAGCAAGCAGGGGCAAAGATTGAGGCCAGCATCCGAGTCCAGCCAGGATCTCAGGGCTGGAACGGGAGGCAGGGGACCTACATCCTGGCTCCATCACTAGCACCGTTTGTTCCACCCCTAGCCTCTGTTTCCCCATCTGATCACAGAGGAAGTTAGCCCATATAACCTCCAAGGCCTCTCCCAGCCCTGACCCCCTGCAAACCAGAGTCTGAAGGCCCATGTAGACAGAGTCCCAGGGAGGCATCAAGTCTTATCCCTTCCTGGTACAAACAGGGAAACTGAGGCCCAGAGCCACAGAATAGTTTGCAGTCTTTCTATTTTATTCCTCAGATTGGTTTTATTATTATTTTTCCTCCCTGAGCACTTACCAGTTGGGGTGCAGAGTTTGCCTGAAGTGAGCAGAAGGTATTGCTTTTCAAACTGCTATAGATGATCCATGTTTAGATAGTGAGAGCCCAGGGGGAACGGGGTGCCGGCGGGGCTTCGGCACCAAGAGAACTTTAGGCAAAGGCAATTCTTAAGCAGAACTTGGGGTGGAAAAGGCTCCTTGCTGGGGGAGAAAGCCTGACTTCAGGAAAGCGGCATTTTGATGGAGGCCCGTGGGCTGGCATGAGATTGGGGCTTTGGAGGTCAGTGTACCCTCTGGGCTCTGCCATCGCCCTACAGCACTGCAGCTGGTTTAGTGCACATCTCCCCCATGGATGCAGCTCCTTGAACCAAGGGCCTGGGTCTTATTTCTTTCTGGTCCAGCCCCTCCCTGGGGTCGGAGTCAGGTTACTCACTGAGCAAACGGCCCCTAAACTAATGGCTGAAGCCAAGCAGCTGTGCCCTGGGGCTCCTCATGGGGAGGACAGCCATCCTGGCCCATTACATCTTCGGCTCCACTGGGTGTGTCACTGGGCGGGTCCACGGTCCCCCCTCTTCTCCCTCTGCTCTCCCCCGACCCTGTGCAGTCCAGGTGTTCCAGAAGTTAGCCACTGAGAAGAAGGGCAAGGTGCAGGTCTTCTTCTGTGGCTTCCCAGCTCTGGCCAAGGTGCTCAAGGACCATTGTAAGCAGTTTGGCTTCAAGTTTTTCCAAGGGAACTTCTAGCCCTGCCTCTCCAAGCTCTGCCCAAACCCGCACTGCCCGCCAGCCGGATCGGATTGCTACCAGGGCCCTGCAGAGACCAGCCTCAGACAACCCAGAAAATCCTGCTCACCGTGCAGAACAGGAGGCCCTAGGGGACCAGGGAGAAGGGCAGGGCCTTGTGCAGTGCTCCTGTGAGTTCTGGGATTGCTGTGGGACTGGTCAGACTGGGGGCGGGGGATGGAGGTGACATGGCTGGGGAGTGCAGGGGGCCTTCTCAGGGCAACAGCTTCCCTAGAAGTCCTCTGAGGATGCCTTCCCTCCTACTGCAGTGGTCCCAGACCTGCCTAATCATCAGGATCATTCAGGAACTTCCACACACTCAGCACGTTATTATGAAAGTTTTCAAACATACAAAAAGTTAAAACAATTGTGCAGTGGACAGTGTTACCCACTTTCTAGATTCCTCGGTTAACATTTTGCTGTATTTGCTTTACTGCGAATTTTCCATCTATCCCTCCCTCTAGCCGTCCACAAATCTATCCCATTTATCTGATGCATTTCAAAGCACACTTTGCTACTCCGAGGAGCTTTCTTTAAATGTAGATTCCTGGGTCCCACTCCCAGAAATTCTGATTCTGAAGATCAGGGGGTGAGACCCGGAATGTGTATTTTATCCCAAATCCATTCCCATACGGAGAGAGAAGCAGCTAATTTTCCCTTCTCCTTATGTCATTGTCTTCCTGTCTCCCTATTTATCTGTGTCCCTTTTCTCCCTATTTATCTCTGTCTGCCTTTCTCCCTGTGTCTCCCCCCTGTGTGTGTCCCTCCCTTGCTCTGCATGACGGTTTTCCCTTCTCTGCACACACTGAGTCATTAGAGAAGCAGTATGGAGACAGCGTCTCTGTGTGTGTCTCTCCATGGTGGTCACAGAAAGGCCTTGTGCCCAGGAATCTAGCAGGTTGTGACTTGATGCTCAGTTCAGCCATGCCCCAGTGACGTGGCCCTGGCAACCTCTCTGAGCCTGTTTCTTCATCTGGAATATGGGCCCGGTGCCCCGTCCTCCCTGATCACAGTTGCTGAGGGTGAAATGATATACCACCATTAGTGCCCAGGACGTTCATCCTCCGTCCCTGGGTGGCTCTTTATTGCTCCAGGCATCTGAGTCTCTGCATCTTCTCTCTGCACCCAAGCTCCCTCTGGTCTGTGTTCCAGCCTCTGTCTGCATCTGTCACTGTCCGGGTAGGAGTGGATGGCAAGGACAGAAAATACAAAAGCCCCCCTAGGAGACTCTTGGGGGAGGAGAGGTCCTAGGTGGCAGGCAGGCCCAGGAGGGCTAGGCTCACCTGTTGGATCTGAGCTGGGCATTTTCTCTCTGCCCCACACCGCAAGCCCCTGGTGACCCCACCGTTCCCGGGCATCCTCTACCTTGCAGCTGGTTTAGGCCTTGCAACCTAAACTCTCCTCCCCAAAGCTGCCTTCAGCGGGTTGGAATCAGGCACTTTTCAATGGGATTGTAGATTGTACCTTTCTTTTCTGTGGGTTGGAAGTACTTGGCGTAGAACAGGTAAAGAAGCTGGTGACAACCATGATGGTGACACCTGTTATAAAGGGCTGGGCATCAAAGGGGGATGGCGGCTGGATGCAGCCGGTGAGGGGAGTGCAGAGGACGAGCAGAGAGGACCCTTGGAGTCATCTTGCGGATGACAATGAAACAAAGTCGGTGGGAGAAGTTCTTTTCAAAAAGAAGCAGCAAGAAAAGGGGATGGGGGATGAGGACGTGGATGTGCATCTTGGGGCAGAGGGTGCAACGCAGAGTGAGGACTGAGACAGAGAAAAGACGGGACACAGGACGTCATATTCAAGATGTGGGAGGAGCTGGAGGAAGAATACAAGAGGAAGAGTGGGACCCAGCTGTCAGCTCTGTGGTGAAGGAGGCAACCACGTGCCATATGGAGGGCAGGAAGACGGGGAACTGGGCTCAAGGAGCCTCTCCTGGGGCTGGGAGCCAGCATATCTGGGAGGCCTCGTGTTGGGGCACTTGTGCATGATCGTGTTTAATTTCCAACAAGCCTGGGATAGGCGCCCAACTCACGTGGAGAAACTCAGACCAAGAGAAGTTGTTACCAGCTTAACTGGCAACACTCTTGGAACTCATTTCCTCCTGTTGAGTCTGTGTTTTCCTCTCATAATCAGACTTGGGAAGGCTTGGAAAAGCAAAAACAAAAACAAGAACAAGAACAAAAAACAACTGTCACTCTATGGAGGGTAGAGAGAGGTAAGCTAAGAGGTCCTGATGGGCTGGGGTATCTAAAGAGGGTATAGCAAAGTCACGGGGGGAGTTGGCAGGGCGGAGTCTGTTTAGCACAGGACCTCACACACACACACACACACACACACACACACACACACGAGTCACCATTGTTTTACATTTCACCCAGTCTCTGTCCACAATGCCCTAAAACACTGGTGCCCCAGTCCTCAGTCCCTTGCTCTCTCTTTACAGACTTCTACCGGTCTCCCACTCCTCTATACAAACAGCCAACTGTTCATTTAGAACCTTATCTTCCAAAGGTCATGGAAGCAGGTGGAGGAACTTGAACCTCGATTCTAAAATGCCTGAAGGATCCACACCTGTGACTTGTGACCACGTGTGGCGAAGGCTTTCTCTCCAGACATATTCTGCTTGCCCACTGGAGGGCACTGTGGAACCAGCAATCTCGGGAGGTTTTGTTCTGCTGGGAGGGACACTGGTTGCTGAATGGTAGTGAATCAGGAAGAGCCAGGGAAGACCGTGCCCCACCCCAAAGCTCCCGGCCCTGGGCCACACCTGCAGCCCCAGACTCGAGCAGAACCGTGAAGTCCAGAGACTTCATTTTCTAGATCAGAGTTTCTCTAGCTGCCAGCCCCTTACCCCAACACACAAATGCACGCACAACCCTCCCCTCCCAACCCCCTGCCCCCATACACACACACACACACACACACACACACACACACCCCTCCCATCCCTGTACCAGTGTCCGGGTTCTGGGCTTCCCTCTTTTCTGTCTGCAAGGTCAGAACAGGCCTGGCTTGGCTGGAGGGATGGAGTTCGTTGGTCCAGGCTCTGCCACCTCACATTGTCATAGGTGGCAGAATCAAATATGTGGGTATACAGATTACTCGGGCTGTCCGTCTAGATGTTTCCTAGATGCCCAGATGGGGGCCATCCTGCCGTCAACCAGAAACAAATACATCCCGATGGCTGGCTGACTTTTCTCCTTCCACCCAGATGTTGGCAATGCTGTAGGCACATCTGGGGCCAAGATGGCCAAGGTCGACACACACACACACAGAACAGAGAGGGAACACAGGCGACCTGCAGATCAGCGGTGGGTGTATCAGGGTGTGTGCTGCCCTCCTCCACCAAGCTGTGAGCTCCTGGGGGGCAGGCCTGTGGCCCCATAGCCTCCTGTAGAGGGAGGGGCAAGAGCCCTAACCAAATACCAGCTCCCACCAGGGCAAGGGATTACTTAAATGGAATCATCCTCGGGAAGGGTCTTCTGCCTGTAACTGTCACTTGTAATCTGGGGAACAAAAGCGCAGGCACAAACTGAACGAATCGCTTTGCCAGGAGGCTCCACGACGCTGTCCTGCTGTGACGACAGCTCTGGCAGAGACAGCAGTGTTAGTGAAACAAACCGTTAGGCCCCCGCCCCGAACAAGCCGCACAAGTGCATTCCGTTAATACGCTGCAAGGCAGCAGTGTTGGGGGGACGGGGCCGGGGGACGTGGGCGGTATGGAGAAGTGTCACCGCCTGGCAGACAAGGTGGAGGTTAGGATTAGCCACACCAGCTGAGACTGGCTCTGGGCAAACTCCCTGGAGATGTGCCATGGAAAGGCCTTTGCCCTCTGAAGTTGAGGCGCCCGGCTCTGCATTTGCTTCTGCCCCAGTCAGCTGTGTGACCTTGGATCTGCCCTGTGACCTCTCCGAGCTCTCACTTCCTCAATGAACAGATGGAGGATGTGAGTGTTTAAATGCCTGTACGTGCATAGTTATTTCCAAAAACATACACAAAAATATATTTTATCTGTTTGCTCTGGGGAGTGGGAATGAAGAGAAAGGAAGGAAAAGATTTTCTTTTTGGGGTTTTAGGGTTCTTTCTTACTTTTTATTTTCTACCCCTCTATCGATTTTGAAGTTTCTATGATAAACATGTATTCGTTTTATAGCTTTATTTTTAAAAAGAAACCCAAAGTAGAATGTTAATTTAAAAAAAATTCAAGTACCAAGTTTTGATATGTTTCTATCCCATCTAACAAAAACCAAACAGTGCATGTGTATCATGCAGGAGACAGATAGAAATGTATCGGAAGACGTTGAGAAAGATGCACACCAAACAGTTCACAGTGGTCAACTGTGGAAAAGGCAAACGCACTTTTGTGGTTTTCTCTGTTCTGTTTCATGTGTTACCCATGTAATGTTTCACAGCATAGAATTTTTATACCATGTACTTCATATACTACTCGTTTTTTATCTACATACTTATGTGATGGCCTATGTCATTTTTTAAAGAATGAAACAAAATGGAGAGATTGTCTGAGGTGTCTTCTAAAGATCCCTCACATTGATTAGTTCTCGAATGGAAGGGTTTGGGGCATGGCTGGGACTGAGGGAGCCGTCCCTCCAGCTGGGGGGCCTCTCCCGGCCTCTTCTGCAGAGTGTGGCTGCTACTGTGCCTGTATTCAGAATGCAAAGCTGCCAGCCCTAGATGCTCTAAGGATGCAAATGAAAGGCCCCTTCCAGGCCCAGGGCTGGTCCAGAAAGGCTGCCTCGGGTGCACTGTCTCTGCTAAACAAATACTCATATTAACCAGTCTTCCTGACAGACTGATGTGTCTTTTTATGATCTGTCTTTACAATATGATGACTTTCTCCTTTTAAAAATAAGATTAATTCAGACAAGACATTTATTTTATGGGGAAATCCATCCCAGGGGGAAGGAGACTCCAGCTGAAAGGCAGAGATGGCTAGAGAAAGACTCGACTCTCAAGGAAGCTTCCCGCTCCCAACCTCAGCCACATGGCAGTGGCCCCAAATGAGCTGCTCTGATCCTACCCCGGGACAAGTGGGGCCACCTGGAATCATCCCAGTTGTGTGAGTGTCACCTCCTTGAGAAAACAAAATAAAATAGGGAGGGAGTTTCAGTGTGGTGGAGGGGAAAGGGTGCATTACTCTTCTGGTAAAAGAAAAAAAGTTCTGAGATTCCCCCAAACTTGGTTGGATGTCTGTGTATACAGATTAAGCTTGTCTTAAAAAAAACCGTGAAGTACGTCCAAGGGACATGAATTATTTGTCTCTGTGCCTCTGTGCCGGGAATAGCGCTACCATCTAATAGGTGCTTGGCAGTTGTTCGTGAATGTTTCTGTGCTATGATCCCTGTTTCAGCTGGTGGCCCATGAGGTACCCTTGACTCTTCTATCTCCCCATCCTCAGCCTTCAGCCAACCACCAAGCATGTCAACATGTTTCTCAAATCCATTCCCTCCTGCATCGGCCTGGCCTTGGTTCAGTCCTTCAGTCGCCTCTTGCCTGGACTAATTACACCCACCTCCTGGCTGTCTTCCTTTCTCTAGTCTCTCCGGGTCTGATCCATCCTCCACACTGTTGCAGATCTGATTACACCCCTTCCTGTTGGATAACTGTCCTATCGCAGTCATCGAACTCCTGAGACCGGCACGCAGGCCTCCCCACATGAGCACTCGATTAAGATCTGCAGCCGGTATCATTACTGGCCCTTCCTCCTGTGTCTTGCCAACATCCATCTCACCTTCGTACTCTAAAAACACCCTATAACTCAGAGTTTCCCCGACCACCATGAAATTTCACACCTTCCAGCCTTTGCTTCTGCGGTGCCTAACATTTGGAGCATGCTTCCCCGCCTTCAGATTGAGATCTCAGAACACTTTATCAGCTCATCTGTGAAGACTTCCTTGCTGATCCCTCTCAGCGCAGAAGAACAGCCTCCTCGGTGTGATTGCATGGGACCTACTTCCACGAGAGCATCTGTCGCAGGCATTGGCTTTACCTATGCATGTCTGTGAACTCCTTGAGAGCAGGAACAAGGTTTATACATCTTTGTCTCCTCCGTGCCTAGCACATAGTAGGTGATCAAGCGTTGGTGTTGATGAGCTGACATAACTCACTTGAACGAACCCCCGTGTCTCCTTCCTTTCCCTACCTGCTCTGCCTGTGCCCCCTCAAGGATGAGCAAGCTGCAATATCCCTGCAGGCAGACTGGACCAGCCTTACATGTGGATAGAGTGGGCAGCTGCCTTCAAGGTACAACTTCAGGGGCCCTAGAAAGATCCCTGCCTCCCCCACCTCCCATCCCTCCCACACTTGCTTCTCTTCTACAAGCGGAGGTCAGGATTAATATAGAAATCCTAACGTGGTGGGCTCCACCTCCAGCTCCCCCTGTAGAATGAGGAGGTGGGGCTCAGGGTCCCTTGTACCTCTGGGACACGTCCTTCTCCTCTTCCTCATTCTTCTTTCTTCCTCTAACTCAAAAGAGATGAATGACTTAGAGCGAATGAATCAGAAAATAGGGAAAGAAAAAAAAAAGAGAGAGTAATTTTGCCACGTTATTATTCAAAGGAGCTCTCTGGGACCAGGAACAGAGTAGCCCCATCAATCACCCTGCAGAGCTCTGGGGGCCGGCGGGGGGAGATGGCCACTCTGTGTGCGGATGGCTCAGTGCATGAGTGAGTGGCTCAGCCGGGAGCCCGAGGCCCTCTGCCAGGCACCACAGGGAGGGAGGGAGGGAGGGAGGCCAGAGGGACACTGAAAGAGGACACTCAGCCCAAAGCCTGGGGACAAGTCTTACTGGCCTGCTTTTCTTGACAGGCCATAGCCCTGGAGCCTGCACTCTGGGCTGGGCCAGCTCTGGGGAAAGCGCCCCTTGGAGCAGAGCAGAGATAGATGGAGGGGGCAGACCTCAAGCTTGGAGCCTGCTCTCCCCAAGCCTTTGCTTCCCTGAGGGAGGCAGCCACAGCCTCACCCACCAGAAGGGGGACCTACATCACATTCATCCCTGCATCCCAGGGCTTAGCTCAATGCATGCTCCTTGGATGAGTGAATGGATGGATGGATGACAAACTTGTTACAGCACACTGTTCGCTTCTCTTTGCGTTTTTTATTGCTTTACTGGAATTCTTCTGCATAGGTTATTCCTGCTTATTACGCTGTAATTATAACCCACTTGGGGGCAGAAGGGAAATCTGATTCCTCTCTGTGCACAAGTTCTACATATAGGAAGCCCTTGAAAAATAAGTATGGAAGGAAAGAGGGCAGGAGGGAGGGGCAGAGCCTCTTGAATGGCATCAGAGCCTCTGTGCATCTCCAGGGTCCCACTACATCATCATCTGGGAGATTGTTGGCCCCCAGGCTCCACATTAGAGCAATTTTGGTGCTGTTTAGTGGATGAGTTTGTTGAATTCCTGCCGTTTTGGGTGCTGGAGTTGAAAAGTGGACAAAAGAGTCAAAGTCCCTGCTCTCAGTTTCCTCATCTGTAAAATGGGGACAACAAGAATAATGGTACCTATTAGATAGAGAAATGGTAAAATGATTAAATAAATAAATGTGCATGAGGTGCTTCAGACAGTGCTCGGCAGGTAGTAAGTTTTAACAGATGCTGGTTATTTCTGTCTTAGTCCGTTGGGACTACTATAGCATGATACCATAGAATGGGGGGCTCATAAACAATAGGATTTATTTCTCACAGTTCAGGAGGCTGCAGTCTGAGATCAGGGGGCCAGTGTGGTCGGGTTCTGGTGAGGACTGTCTTCCAAGTTGCCCCTCTGCCATCAGAAGGGGTCCGCAGCCCTTTGTCTTCAGGTCCTTTATGACCGGACATATTTGGGGGCCTGATAAATGCCCTCGCCTCCCAGGAAGGACCACCTGGCTCCCAGGAGTCCCCAGACATCGCCCTCACACGTCCCCGGGGAAGCCCTGGCTAGCTGTGTGGGCATCACTGCATCCTTTCCCAAACTGGCTAATCCTGGGCTGAAGGAGACACGGGAAGATGGGAAGATCAAATCACAGGCGCTCCAGCTTGTGAGGGCTGCATTGTGAATTCGGGGGATAATGTAGGTTCTTTTCTCCCCTGATTGCTTCTGGAATCTCCTGCCTGTTTCTCAAATCTGAGTGCTTCGTTGCCCTCTGCTCTGGCTCTGTCTGTGTGCCTCTTGTCCAGAAGAGGAAAACAGAGAAGTGCTCCTGGGGAATTTCTGTTCAGTGTTGAGGACAAGAAGGCCAGTTTCAGTGAGGCTGTCCCCACGTCACCAGGGGAGCAGGCAGGTGGGATGGTCTTTAAGGGCAGGAGGCAGGAGGGCCTCAAAAAACAACCTGACTCCTCCGTCCAGGCTAGACCGAGGCTAATCTCCCAGGAAGGAAAGCCCCCTCCTCACACCCAAATCTCCCAAAAAAATCCTATCAAGTCAGCTGAGGTTTATTATTAGAGAATCACTCATTCATTCATTCATTCATTCATCCACCCCACAAGCACAGTGCCAGGTGACAAGGACACAAAGCGTGGTGCTAACACAATGAAGTAGATGCCAGCACAGGGCCTCATGAACTGCTGTCATGGCCAAAGGAGAGGGGAACCAAGGTCAGGGTGGGGGTGAGATGTCCCCTGACCTTGATCTTGGAGGAGACATGCGAAGCAGGGGTGGAGGGTGTATTTGTACGCACAAGTCTGGACATGTGCAAAGGCACAGAGGTGTGACTGTCTAATCTCAGGGTGGCTGGAGGGCAGGTCAGGAACCTAGCCAGGGAGGGAGTGCACGGGAGAGACAGGTCTGGAGGCTGAGCTATGAGGAGCCACAGATGTAAAGCAAGGGCGTGGCAGGGTCATGTTGGAAAGACCACTGTCCACAGTATGGACAATGAAATGAAGGGGAGAGCAAATGCAGGGGGAGCAGCTGGTGGAAGAGCACCTGGATTAAGGCAGAGGCAGGGGATGGATTGGGGAATGGGTAAGAGGGGGATGCAGGGATGAGGGGTGAGGACAAAGCCTTCCCACACCGTACCATTCAAGCCGAGACACAAAACCTGTTCAAAGCAGCCCTGGTAAAAGGAATGTTGATGGTCAGGATGGAATGGGCAACACCAACTCCAGTTCAGGATGGACCCAAGTCAGGAGTGAGGCTGCCCTTTCCTTTTTTTTTTTTTAACTTTTTTTGACGTGAAGCATTTTTTAAAAGTCTTTATTGAATTTGTTACAATATTGCTTCTGTTTTACGTTTTGGTCACGAGGCATGTGGGATCTTAGCCCCCCGACCAGGGATCAAACCCACACCCACTGCATTGGAAGGTGAAGTCTTAACCACTGGACCGCCAGGGAAGTCCCTGCCCTTCCCTTCTTGAGGTCCTTTGTGTTCTCTTGACACGTCCTGCCGGGTGTCAGGACTTCTCACCCCGGGCAGTAGTCTCTGCATCTCTTACTTCAGATTCTCAAGAGGGAACATCTGAGTGACTCAGCTCACATGTCCCTGCTGCCAGGCAGCGGATTGGCTGCCTGGGGCTCAGGGTCCACGTCTGGTCCCATCAGCCATGGCTGGGACTGGGGAGGGGCCTGGACGTCATAGGACTACATGGTTAGGAGCTGTGACAGGTTCCCCAGAAGGGGTGTGGGCAGGGCAGGCAGTGATCCTGCTTCCTACCATGACGGCATTTACTTGTGCCTCTATTCGATACTGTGCATTCAGACCCAACCAAAGCCTTTTCACTCTCTCGTGGTCCCAGGTTGTTTCGTCTGTGTGGCTGTCATCTTCAGCTAGCCTGAAAGCTCCCTGAGGCTGGATCCTTTCTCTCCCACCCCTCACATTTCCTACAGAGCACTTGGAAAAGAGCTTAGTAAACAGCAGTAAGTAAAGACTTTTTGCCTGATCTTGGATTGCATCCAATGTCATTTTTAATTCTTTTACTATTTACTTAAGATTTGCAATAGGATATTTGTCCCTTTGTCAGGGCCTCGCCCTGTGAAGAGCGAGGCGGGTGAACAACCTGACCCCGACATCCTTCCCTCCTCTGCAAACTGACCCCTGATGGTGTGCTGGGCAACCCCAGGTGAAAATGATGACCAGATTAATTAGTCCTGAGAATTCATGTAGCCATGTGCCTGTTCTCCCCAGTGATGGTGAGAATCTGCTGGGGGTTTTGGGAAACTTTTCATTTTCCTGATAAAAGGAACAGGAGAGGCTGGTGCCCCCTCTATCTCCTGCTTCCTGTCTTGGCCGAGATTCCTGGACATCCGAGGGATCCTATGACCAGGAGGCAGAAACCAATACACAGGGTGAATGGAGGACAAAGGTAGAGAGCCCTGGGCACTCCAGGCAGTGTCAAGCCTCTGCCTTCACCCAGTACCTTCTTGCTCTAGGACAGGAAGTTTGCTTTTCTCTGCTGTGTCCCCAACTCCTAGAACAGTGCTGGACATGAGGTCACCTCTCAATAGTTCTCTGTGGATTGAGGGAATGTCTTTATTTTTAAGGCCACTGTTAGGAGTTGTGTTACTTACAACTAAACATATTCCTAACTGATTCAGTATCTGTAAAAATCTGTGTATGCTAAGATTATCAGTGGAGTAGGCTGGGTGGACCCACAATCTCAGGTGGCACCCTAAAATTTGAAAAAAGATGCTGTGTTGAGCCAGCTGGCTCCCTGGCCCTCAACCTTTCTCTGCCTAGAGTGGGGACCACTTACCCCTCTCCCCCCTCCAACCTGCACTTGCACCCCTCCTTTTCTTCAAGGGAAGGGCAGTCACTCATTTTTTTGTGAGTCAGTGTTTTGGTGCTACACATCACCCTCTGGCCTTGTCCTGACCCCCAGAGCCGAGGAGGCAAACAGGACCCAGCTCTTCCCAGGTAGGAGACCCCAAAGCCCCACCAAACATTAGAGGGGAGGGGAGCAAAGCGGGGGGGGGGGGGAGACTTTAAAGTCATTTCCTGCCCCATGGCTCTAGCCTTGCATTATCCCCCACGTGAGCCATTAACCTGCTAATTACCAACCAATTAGCTCTGGTGAGGTTGCTGCTTCCACAGTCTTTTAAGCCTTGCTCCTCCTCAGTACACAAAGGGCCCTGACAACCTCAATTCCCACCCCCCATAAGCTGTCCTTGGGGGGCACCTAAAAGGGCCCTCTGCGGACAGGTTCTGAACATCCTCCTGCACCCACTCCAATGGGTGCTGAAGAGAACTTCCCCCAGGAGACTCCACAATCACGAGCATTTATAAGTCAGCAGGTAAGCGAGTTGTATTTCTACCAAATGGGTAGGAAAAAGTAAAGATCATGAGATTACCAGCTTTTCTGAGGTCCTCACTGCAGACCTAAAACCTGACTTTGTAATAGCCCCATTATTTTTATACCCAGCTGAAACAGGAGGGAAGGGGGCAGGGCACAACCTTTAAAGGACTGACACAGGCATAGGACACAACAAAAACTGGTTCGAACCAACTAGGTTGAAGATGGCAGAAATTCGACTTCCAGTAGACCTTGAGCCTCATTATACACTCATTGTAATACATCAGCATATGCTAAACAACACACCCACCAGCGCCATGACAGTTCTGAGGCCAACCATAAAAGGTCAAAAGGTGGGCAGTGGCCCAATTCTTGGAAATCCACCCCCCCCCAAAAAAATAGTTGGAATAATCCTCCCACTCGTTAGCCTAAGAAATTACCCCGCCCATAAATACTAACCACCCCTTATTTCAGGGCATCTTGCCACACTCTGTCGGTGGAGTGTGTTTCTCTCTAAATAAATCCACTTCTTACCTTTTGCTTTGTCTCTCACTGAATTCTTTCTGAGACGAGACATCAGGAAGCTGAGCTTCATTAAGTCCTGAGACCAGGTGTGTGATCTCAATTAAAAGAAGGTGGGTTCGAGTCGCAATCTGAGTTATGCAGTTTCACAGCTAATATCAAACTTTAAGCTTCTCTACTTCTCCTCCTGGGGCTCCCAATTTATTTTCTTGCCACGTTGCTATCAATGCGCCGCTCTCCCCCCGTTCTCTGTAATGTCATCTAACGTCATCTGCCCTTTCCTGCAAAATCCAGCTCAAATATTTTTTTCTCAGAAATATTACCTTCCTCGGCCTCCCAACCCTATCACCAAATAGTCTGCATCGTGTTTCTAAGCACACATTTGAGTGTGGATTAGTAAAGGCTTCAAATCTTTATACTCGCCTATGCACCATCTTCTTGCCCAAACTAAGTTCCTGAGGGTGATTTCTCTGTATCTCTCATAGTGAGACACCATGGTGTAGTACATAGTGAAAGTTCAAAAATATCGCTGATTGCTTCAATTATCTATTGCTGTGTAATTCACCGCTCCAGAAGTTAATGTCTTAGACAACCATTTTATTGCCTCTCATGAGTCTGTAGGCTGATCGGGATCGCAGGGTAGTTCTGTTGCATATGATATCGTCTGGGACTGCAGCCATCTGGGGACTGGACTGGGCTGGGGCATCCAAGATGGGTCACTCACGTGGCTGGTGCCTTGGAGGTGAGAAATGGAATATTACCTGCCCATCAGTAAAGAAAGGATGTCACAGTCCTCAGAGATTGCATGAGCTTGTGAGCCCTGAGGGAACTCAGGAAGGAAACAAAGAATACCTGCCCTCTCGCAGCCATCAAACTGCAGTCACTCCCCATGGTGAGCCTTGAGGAAACTCAGGATATGAAAACACAGGACACTGGTCCCAGAGAGCTGAGGTGCATATCAAAGGAGTGATTTCAGTGAGCCCAGACTCTTGCATTTTCCCATGCATAGAAAAGTGCTGAATTTCTTAACTTGAGATATCTGGTTTTCTTTAATTAACAATAATCTTTTGATATTCAGACTACCTGCCTTTTGTTGCAAAACTCCTATATAACTTTGTTTCCCCCTCACCTCCTCGGAGCAGTTCTCTCGGGGTTACTGTAGATGCTGCCTACGTGGCTCGAAGTCCTAAGGATTTCCTCCAAGTAAAACGTAACTCTCAGCTTTTAGGTTGTGCATATGTTTTAAGTCGACAGAGGGGTGGCTGGAAGGCTGGCCTCAGTTGGGACCGCTGGGCCTCTCTCTCTCTCTCTCTCTCTCTCTCTCTCTCTCTCTCTTCCTCTCTTTCTTTCTCTCCTCCCATAGATTCTCAGGGTCTCTCCTTTTCCACCAGCTCTCTATACTGTCTCTGTAATGGAGCAGGACCCTATGGGGCCTTCCCGGGACCGGCCTTCCCCCATATCCTCTGCTTTATCTCCTCTCCAGGTACTTTTGTACCTAGATAACAGTATTTAATGTACATTTCCTGAGTGGTTTTACAGATGTGAAAAACGCCCACTAAATGGAAGATGTTAACTACTTGATGGCCCAGGCCTCCTGGAACCTAAGGATTGATAATGTTAACCCCTGTGACAGTGCCCTGTTACCTCACCATCAACCAATCAGAGAATTGTGCATGAGCTGATCGCATACCTTGCAACGCCCCTCCCTCACCTGGCCTTTAAAAATGCTTTGCCCCTTAGGGGAGCCTCTTTGGGGAGCTCGGGGGTTTTGGGGGGCCAGAGCTGCCCAGAGCATGAGCCACCCATCTCCTTGCGTGGCCCTGCAATAAACCTTTCTCTGCTCCAAATTGCCACATTTCGGTTTGTTTGGCCTAACATCTCTACAGTGCAGAGAGACCAAATTTCTTATACATTGGCTCAAGGCCTCCCCCAGAGCACAAAGGTGGAAGCTTCCAGTGCTTTTTAAGGCTTAGGCCCAGTGTCACTTCCACCATATTTTATTGTTCAAAGCAAATCACAGACCAGCCCAGATCCAATGTTGAAGGGCACCATGCAGGGCGTGACCATGGGGAGGCCTGGTTCACTGGGAGGTGTCTTGGACACTCTGCCTGCTGACGGAATGCCCAATGGCATTTCATCGAGGCGGGGGTCTAGTTTTCTAAAGCACCAAGATTGCTACAAAAGACTCAGCTCTCTCTCCCTCAGACTGTCTTTTTATCAATAAGAAACACAGGCTCTGGGAACATTGCCACCCTAACCTGTAAAAATAAACATCTTTAAGAGGGTGAAGTTGTATGTTATGAAGGAGAGATTAAACACTATCATTTTTAGCTGCCTATTTATGAGGTGTCTTAAATATTATTTCATTCAATCCTGATCTTCATCCCCATTTTAGAGATGAAGAAACTGAGGCTCAGAAGTGTTAGGTCATCTGCTCACAGTGGTGGAGCTATGTCTCTCTAACCCCAAGACCCTTCCATCATACCAAACAGAATCATTAGAGAATGATGTAATGTTTCTAGTCTGCAGAAACAAGACCCTGAAAGCTGAAATTGGCCAGGGTCCCTCAACCAGGATCCTAATCCTCCCTTGGAAGAAAACAGATGCAAAAGCAAGCACAGGGCCTGGTACATAGTAGGTGTCCAGTAAACACAGGGCCTGGCACACGGTAGGTTTTCAGTAACATATGAACGCCACCTCTCCACCACAAACCTATTTCTTCCACAGCTCGCTGTCATGGGTCCCCAGCAGCAGCCGTGATGCTGAGTTGTTGGCATAATTGCAGGCATAACTGATTCACTCTCTGATGAGATGTGAAGTCGGATGGCCAGCCTGGAAGGGCTCTGTCCACTCCGCCTCACTCCTTTCCCTGCTCGCATTTCACCCAACGGTCCTGTGCTTTTTGAGCAGTCTGTTCCTGGAAAGCAGAGAAAAGTGACAGATTGACTGAGTGTGGCCAAGTGATTTATTTTTAATGTGACTAAACAAGACACACACCTGCCTATGGAAGCGCAATCACACTGAATCATCAGAGACTCAGATGGCCATTTAGGCAAGAAAAAGACAGGAGACAGGGGAGAGAAGGAGAGAGGGGAGCAGAAGAGAGAGAAGGAGAGGAGAGGAGAGGAAAGGAGAGGAAGTCAGGGCCATCTCCTAAAAGTTATGATTTCAACAGCATCAGTGAAGCACCTCCAATTGGGCCAGTTGTCCCCATTTAGCTTGACTGATGCCAAAAATTTCATAATTAGACTTTCATTCCTCTGGTTTAATCAAACACAGGATGTCCCCCACTAAAGTGTAAATGTAACAGGATCAGTGCATAAAACCACACCAACTATTTCTCAGTGAGAAAGATCTTTTACAAAAGCAGGGTTGTTGTTTTTTTTCTTTTTCCTAGGCGGGGAAGGGCATTAATGCAAAGTTTACGGGAGTCACCTGTGAGGGAACGAAAGGTCACAAGAGAGGAAATTTGGGGGTCCTGGAGACTTCATGGAAGGGTTCTCTGCTTCATGGCTTTAAAAAAAGTGGAAGTATAGTTGATTTACAATGTTGTGTTAGCTTCAGGTATACAGCGAAGTGATTCAGACATATATCTATACATATATATGTATAGATATATATCCTTGTGCAGATTCTTTTCCCTTATAGGTTATTACAAAATATTGAGTATAGTTCCCTGTGCTATACAGTAGGTCCTTGCTGGTTATCTATTTTATTATAATAGTGTGTATGTATTAATCCCAAACTCCTAATTTATCCCTCCCCCTGCTTCCCCCTTTGGTAAGCATAAGTTTGTTTTCTATGTCTGTGAGTCTATTTCTGTTTTGTAAATAAGTTCATTTGTATAATTTTTTTAGATTCAACATATAAGTGATATCATGATATTTCACGGCTTTTCTTAATTATAGCAGCTGCCCGTACTGAGGCTTTGCTACGCAGGTGCTGTGGGCACAATCTCACACACGTGTTCTTTCATTCAGTCTTCCCAGCAGCCCTCTCACTCTGCAGGTGAGGGAGCCTTGGCACAGCCTGGCTTGTCCGTCTCAGCACTCTAAAGGTAAGCTCTGGATACAGCAGGGTTTCTCATGGGGCTCCCAGCACCGCCAACAGTGCCTGGGTCTCAGGAGGCACTCAGGGCATCCCTGTCCACAGTGTGAAGGGCCAGGCATGGGACGTGATGCAGGCACTCTAAATCCAGAGCCCGTGCTCTTCGCCATTTGCCATAACTTTCCCCCGGGTAACCCATTCCCTCCTCCCCTCTTCTGGCCAGAGTAGCATGAGAAATTCGTGAACCACGGCCCGGGGGGGGGGAGGCTAATGTCCTCCATCATAGCTCCCTCCCTGAGGTCCCTGGGTCAGCCCCGATAACTGGACAGCCAGACCCTTCCACTTTGCACAGCTAGTTGTCTCTTTCCAGGTGCTTCCTCTCCCCAGTACGGCTGTAATGCCTTTGAGGGCAGGCACAGCATCTCCGCGGAGACATTTTTTGGTGATGGATATGTACTTTTAGAGTTGTACGAGGATCGTTTTCGAGAGCAACATTGTATCTTTGTGTTTTCTATTAATCCAGATTGTGGTGGGCTTTCTGATCAGTTTCCCTCCTCCTGTTCCTAGTATTTGGTCCAGCAGCAAAGGAGGGAGCTGATAAAGTCGTAAGAAAAGGGGGCAGTCCATCAGATTGGTAAAATTTTAAAGATTGATAATACTGTGTGTGGGCAAGGATGGGGGAATGGATACTCATATACTGTTGGTGAGGCCTTTTTAGAAGGCAAATCATCAGTGAACAACAGTGGCTTAAACAAGACAGAAGTTTTATTTTTCTCTCAAAAATCTAAGCTGGTAGGAAGTCCTGAGAAGAAGGGTGGCTTGGCTGCATGGGGTTATCCAGACACCCAGGTTCTTTCTATACATCACCCCACCATCCCCAAAAGTACTGTCTTCATCACCTGGTGGAAGCTCGTTCTCACTGCCACCACATCTGATCTCCAAACAGCCTTCTCCATGGAGAAAGAGGAAGTAGGCCGACAGTGTCTTTTACGAGCATGACCCAGAAATTTCACACAATACTTCCCATTGGCCAGAACTTAGTTACCTGTCCCCATGCAGCAAGGGAGCCTGGGAAATCCATTCTCAAGCTGTGCCTAGCTAAAACTCAGGAGATTCGTTGCTAAAGGAAGAAGCGAGAAAATATTTACTTGGGGAAAATAAGCAGCTTTGACACATACAGGAATTACCCAAATTAAAAGTCTACATATCACCTGATCTGGCAATTCTAGTTCAAAAAAATCTATTCTAAGGAAATATTCACACAAGTACATAAAGATTATGTATAAGGATAGTACTGAGGGCTTTCAAATATGTTTGCAAACTCTTTGACACTCCTCCCTTCAAAGGGGCTGGACTTGGTGACTCACTTCTGATGAACAGAATGTGGCAGAGGTAACGGTGTGTGACTTCTGAGGCTAGGTCATAAAGGGCATTTCTGCTTCTGCTTGCTCTCTCTTGAATAACTCACTCTGGGGGAATTCTGCCACCATGTTGTGAGGACACTCAATCCGCCTCATGGAGAGGGCTACATGGGGAACTAGGAACGAGGGCTCTGCACCATCACCTATCATCCACTTGCCAGCCCTGGAGCAAGTACACCCTCCAGCCTAGTCAAACCTCAGTGATTGTAGCCCTAGCCAACCTTCTGACTGCAACCCAATGAAAAACACTGAGCTGGAAGCCATCCAGCCAAGCAGCTCCCAAATTCCTGTCTGGCAAAAACTGTGAGCCATATTAAATATTTATTATAGTTTTAACCCACAAAGTTTTGGGGTAATGTGTTAGGCAGCAGTAAATAACTAATACAATAGACATTGTTTCCTTGCTTGTAATAGCAAAAAAAGTTAGAAATACCAGAAATGTCTATGATGAGAGGTCAGGGAGGGTGCTTGGAGGCCCCAGATGCACTCCCTGTGGTACACAGTTGTGTATATGTATTGTGTGCCCAAAGTTCCTTTGTGGAAACATAGTATGTACACAGTTGTGTATATGCATTGAGTACCCAAAGTTCCTCTGTGGACACATATTATACACACAGTTGTGTACATAGGTGCTGTCCTCCTTGGGAGGGTGCTTGGGCTGATTCAATCAGCCCCTTGGATCATGTGACTCCTATTGTTAAATCAGTCCCTGTAAATCAGGTGACTCCCATTGATTCAATCAGCATGCTTGTATCACATGACACCCATATATTAAACCGGCCCCCTAAATCACATGACTCCCCTTGATTAAATCAGCCCTGTTAAATATCCTGACCCCCATTAAATCAACCATCCTTCTTAAATCTCCTGACACCCATTATACCAATCAAACCCCTTACTTTTCCTGACCCCCATTAAATCAACCTGCCTTCTTAACTCTCCAGACACCCATTAAGTCATTCTACCTTCTTTTTTTTTTTGGCTGCATTGGGTCTTTGTTGCTGCACGCAGGCTTTCTTCTGGTTGCGGCTGTGGGGGGGCGGGGGCTACTCTTCCTCGCGGTGCACAGGCTTCTCATTGCAGTGGCTTCTCTTGTTGTGGAGCATGGGCTCTAGGCTCGTGGGCTTCAGTAGTTGTGGCATGCGGGCTCAGTAGTTGTGGCTCGTGGGCTTAGTTGCTCTGCGGCATGTGGGATCTTCCCAGACCAGGGCTCCAACCCGTGTCCCCTGCATTGGCAGGGAGATTCTTAACCACTGAGCCACCAGGGAAGTCCCCATTCTGCCTTCTTAATTCTCCTGTACCCCATTAAATCAATGGGCCTCCTTAATCTCCTGACCACCCTTAAAACAATAAGCCCCCTTAAATCACATGATGGCCTTTGATTCAATCAGTCCCCTTAAATCAGCCCAGGAAGGGTGCTGTCCGGGGTGCTTGGGTGGAGCATAGTTGATTAACAATGTCGTGTAAGTTTCAGCTGTACAGCAAAGTGGTTCAGTGATACACATACACGTATCTATTCTTTTTCAAATTCTTTTCCCATTTAGGTTATTACAGAATAGTGAGCAGAGTTCCCTGTGCTGTACAGTAGGTCCTTGTTGGTTATCTGTTTTAAATATTGTAGTGTGTATATGTCAATCCCAAACTCCCAATTTATCTTTCCCTTTGGTTAACCTTTGGTAACCATAAGTTTGTTTTTGGAGTCTGTGGGTCTGAGTCTGTTTCTGTTTTGTAAGTAAGTTCACTTGTATCATTTTTTTTTGATTCCCCATGTAAGCGCTATCATATGGTATTTGTCTTTCTCTGTCTGACTTACTTCATTTAGTATGCTAATTTCCAAGTCCATCCATGTTGCTGCAAATGGCATTATTTCATTCTTTTTAATGGCTGAGTAATATTACATTTTATGTATGTACCACATCTTCTTTATCCATTCACCTGTCAATGGACATTTAGGTTGCTTCCATGTCTTGGCTATTGTAAACAGCACTGCAATGAACATTGGGGTGCATGTATCCTATCAAACCATGGTTTTCTCTGGATATATGCCCAGGCATGGGATTGCTGCATCCTATGGTAGCTCTATTTTTAGTTTTTTAAGGAACCTCCATACTGTTCTCCATAGTGGCTGTACCAATTAACATTCCCACCAACAGTGTAGGAGGGTTCCCTTTTCTCCACACCCTCTCCAGCATTTATTGTTTGTAGACTGTTTGATGAGGGCTATTCTGACCAGTGCAAAGTTATATCTCATTGTAATTTTGATTTGCATTTCTCTAATAACTAACAATGTTAAGAATCTTTTCATGTGCCTCTTGGCCATTTGTATGCCTTCTTTGGAGACGTGTTTATGCCTTCTGCCCATGTTTTTTTTTTTAAATAAATTTATTTTATTTATTTATTTTTGGCTGCACTGGGTCTTCATTGCTGCTCGCAGGCTTTCTCTAGTTGCAGCAAGTGGGAGCTACTCTTCGTTATGGTGCGCGGGCTTCTCATTGCGGGGGCTTCTCTTGTTGCGGAGCACGGGCTCTAGGCACACGGGCTTCCATAGTTGTGGCATGTGGGCTCAGTAGTTGTGGCTCGCAGGCTCCAGAGCGCAGGCTCAGCAGCTGTGGCGCACGGGCCCAGCAGCTGTGGCGCACGGGCCCAGCTTCTCCACGGCATGTGGGATCTTCCCGGACCAGGGCTCGAACCCACGTTCCCTGGATTGGCAGGCGGGCTCTCAATCACTGTGCCACCAGGGAAGCCCCTGCCCATTTTTTGATTGGGTTGTTTTTTGTTGCTGAGTTGTATGAGCTGTTTTTATATTTTGGAAATTAAGCCCTTGTTGGTCACATCATTTGCAAATATTTCCCCCCATTCTGTGGGTTGTCTTTTCATTTTGTTTATGCTTTCCTTTGATGTGCAAAAGCTTTTCAGTTTAATTAGGTCCCATTTGTTTATTTTTGTTGTTTTTTCCATTACTCTAGGAGAGTAAAGATATTGCTGCAATTTATGTCAAAGAGTGCTCTGCTCATGTTTTCCTCTAAGAGTTTTATAGTATCAGGTCTTACATGTAGGTCTTTAATCCATTTCGAGTTTGTTTTTGTGAGTGGTGTAAGATAGGAGTCCAATTGCATTCCTCTACATGTGTTTATACAGTTTTTCCCAACACCATTTACTGAAGAAACTATCTTTTCCACATTGAGTGCTCTTGGCTCTCTTGTTGAATATAAGTTGACAGTATAAGCTGGGGTTAATCCTGGGCTCTTTATCCTGTTCTTGGTCTATGCATCTATTTTTGTGCCAGTACCGTACTGTTTTTATTACTGTAGCTTTGTAGTACAGTTTGAAATCAGGAAGTGTGTGACACCTCCAGCTTTGTTCTTTTTCCTCAGGATTACTTTGGCTATTTGGGAGTCTTCTGTGATTCCTTATAAATTTTAGGATTTGTTTTTCTATTTCTGTGAAGAATACTATTGATATTTTGATGGTGATTGCATTGAATCTGTAGATGGTCTTGAGTATTACAGACATTTTAGCAATATTAATTCTTCCGATCCATGAGCACAGATATTTTTCCATTTGTTTTGTCTTGTTTGATTTCTTTCAGAAGTCTTATAGTTTTTGTTGTACAGATCTTTCACTTCCTTGGTTAAATTTATTCCTAAGCATTTTATTGTTTTGATGCTGTTGTGAATGGGATATTTATATTTCTTTTTCATATGCTTTATCCTTAGTGTATAGATATGCAACTAATTTCTGTATGTTCATACTGTACTGACATCACTGATTAGTTTCAACAGTTTTTTGGTAGAGTCTTTGGGGTGTTCTATATACAGGATCATATCGCCTGCATTTCTATATACAGGAAGAATAAGTTTTAGTTTTCCCCAATTTGGATGCCTATTATTTCTTTGTCTTGCCTAATTACTCTAACTAGGGCTTCCAATACTATATTGAATACAAATGGTGAGAGTGGAAATCCTTGTCTTATTTCTGATCTTAGAAGAAAAGCTTTCAATCTTTCTCCATTGAGTATAATGTTAGCTGTGCGTTTGTTATACATGATGTTTATCATGTTTAGATATGTTCCTTCTGTACCCAATCTGCTAAGGGTTTTTATCATGAAACGATGTTGTATTTTGTCAAATTGTTTTTCTGTATCTATTGAGATGATCATGTGATTTTTATCTTTCATTTTATTAATATGTACTGCATTTATTGATTTGCATATGTTGAACCATCCTTGCATACAAGGTATAAATTCCACTTGGTCGTGGTGTATAATCCTTCTTAAGTGTTCTTGAATTCAGTTTGCTGCTACCTTGTTGAGACTTTTTGTTCCTATATTCATCAGGGATATTGATCTATAGTTTTCATTTCTTGTGGTGTCCTTACGTGGCTTTGGTTTCAGGGTAACGCTGGCCTCATAGAATGAGTTTGGAAGTATTCCCTTCTCAAATTTTTGTGAGAGTTTGAGGAGGAGTGATGTTGAGACATCAGAGAACTCTCTCTTGCACACATTGAGGAAAGGCCATATGAGGACATAGCGACAAGGCAGCCATCTGCAAGCCAGGAAGAGAGTGCTCACTAGAAACCAAATTGGCTGAACCTTGATCTTAGACTTTCAGCTTCCATAACTACAGGAAAATAAATGTCTGTTGTTCAAGTTCCCCAGTCTATGGTATTTTGTTATGGCAGCCCCAGAAGACTAATGTAGGTAATACTCCCATTTCTTCTTTGTCACCCTCTCTGCACTGAGAGGTCTCAGAAGGCAGAGAGACTTGGTTTTGCTTATAGTTATGTCCCCAGAACCTAGGGCAGGGCCCGACACACCACTGTGCCCAAATAAATATATAAACATTTGAAATTAGCCATTCATACCTAGCAAAACATACAGTACAAAGTAAAACTGCATAGTTTATTCTGACCTGTGCAATTAATTCATTTATTGCTTCACATTATTCCGCTTGTCAGTGTTTACTGAACTCCTCCCATGTGCCAGACAGATAACGGTCAATATATGTTAAGTTTCCTCATGCTAAAGTGGACTTGGTGTCCACCTAACTTTGCTGGGACCCTAAAGGAAACCAGTTATCCTGCCCTCTCCCCAGGTGTCTGACTGAACTCAGCGTGTCCATCATAGCCATAGAAATATCACTAGCACGCAATGCCAGCAGGATTGGACCTGCAAAGTGTTTAAAGTTTAGCAAGAAAGCTTGCCGCAAATGTCAACGCTACCACTCTGTTCCCGGCAAACCAACATCCCAGTCAGCAGGGCTGCCATTCCCGGCTCATTGAGCAATGCTGTAGAAAAGTCCCAACACAATCAATTCTCTAGACAAGAAAGCAAAAGGGAGGGAATAGCCATCACAGCTGCCTACTACGTGCAATGTGCGGGACGTGTGGCTTCAGTTATGTCGCCTCTGATCCTCACGATATCACTGACGGATGGAGAGCTGAGGCTCACAGGGGTCACACAGCTCCAGCTGAGGCAGTTGGGGGTCTTCCCTTCAACTTCTTTGAGCAGGAGGGGCTTCAGAGGCCAGTCACAGGAAAAGAGGAGAGCTGTGCTCCTCATGCCCAGGTGTCCTTGGACCCTAATCTTCCCTTCTCCCTCTTCAATTCTCCTGAGTCCACATATAGGGATGTAACGATTTTGGAAATTTTGAGCTGAAGGAGGACAATCTTTTCTTTTAAAGGGGGAGCTGTTAGGGTGTTTGCCTATTGGGATGCTGGGATAGCACCTGGTAACTTGATGGGATTTCAAAATGAAGTTACTAATAGAAATTACACACTGGGAATTACACAGTTTCCAGAGAAATTGCTAATAGAGAGTGGCTTGTGCTGGGAGGTTGGAAATGTTGCTCCAGGCTCTCACAGCTGTGTGCAGGAGGTATTGAGGCCAGGCACGGCGGAAATGGTATAGGAGGGGTTCCCTTGCAGACTTGGCTCTGCACAGGAAGTAGAGCAAGCAGGAGCCAAGGTAAAAGTATAAAACCAGATGCAAAAGACCCCGTCCCGGGGCTTCCCCGGTGGCGCAGTGGTTGAGAGTCCGCCTGCCGATGCAGGGGACACAGGTTCGTGCCCCGGTCCGGGAAGATCCCACATGCCGCGGAGCGGCTGGGCCCATGAGCCATGGCCGCTGAGCCTGCGCGTCTGGAGCCTGTGCGCTGCAACAGGAGAGGCCACAGCAGTGAGAGGCCCGCGTACCGCAAAAAAAAAAAAAAAAAAAAAAAAAAAAGACACCGTCCCCACGCTAGCTATCAGTCTGTCCCTGGGTGGAGATCTGAAGACATTTCATCTCGGACACAGGCAGGCAGCCGTATGCTAGAGCCCAATTCCTGATTCCTGGGCAGGGGAGGATAGCCTGAGGGCAGCAAGTTCCTAATTTTGATCTCCACACATCCCTCCCTGAGAAAGTGTGGAGGACTGCAGGAGAGACACTACCGCAGAGGCAGCAGCATGTGCGGGGAGGTCAGGAGTATGGCTGGGGTGAGAGCCCATGAGGTGGAAGGTGGGAGGTGAGGCTAGAGTGGGCAGCAAGCACCACATTGTGATCCGCCGCATAAGTGACCTTAGTCTCGGGTTACATCTGTCCCACCTCCTTTCAACCTCAGAAGTGCCCTGTTGGGCAGTAGGTTCTATTGTCGCCCTACTAATAAGCCATTTTGAGACGCTCTTTATCCTGACAGTGATGAGAAAGATTGCAGGGTTTTAAATGAGGAGAGCCACACAATCAGATTTGTGAATGTGTGTGTGTGTGTGTCGAGGGGTTGTGAGGATTGCTTAATGATAATTTTTTTGAAGAGCTAACATGTTCATACAGGTCAAAATGTTAAAAGACTGAGAATTCTCCCTTCCACCCCTGCCCTCCTCCCATCCACCCACCCACTGGCCCCTACGACCTAATTTCCCTCCCTAGAAGCAAACCATGTTACCAATTTCTTGTGTGTCTTTGCAGAGATATTTAACGCACATACAAACAGATCTTCTTTGTCTTTTGTTTCTATCATTTTCTCTCTAATCTTTTTTTATTTTCATTTAATTTTCTGACTTCCCTTATTTCTCTTGCTTTCTCCCTCTGAATTTCTATTTCTTCTCCTTCAGATTTTAGACTTCATTTTAAGAATGAAGGTTAAACAGTTCTCTTTTTTTCTTCCACTTCTTCCCTGAGCCCTGCTGGCTCAGGATTCATTTCCTCCTATTATTTCATGACCTCTTCCCTGAGGTCCCTTCACTATGTTTTCTTAATTTTCTGGTTAGAATTTTCATGTGTTCCGTGGCAACATTTTTTTGGTGTGCCTTTGCCTGCTGTTGCTTTTTTTTTTCCCCTCCTTTTTTCTTGTCAAATCTCTGTATAGATGATTCATCATTGAAGCTGGTGATTTATTTTTTTCCTTGCCCGTGGACCTCCTGTATGAGAGTGGCCGAGGTTGCCTTCCAGGTGGTCTAAATTTTCCTTATGACCCAGGGTTAATATAAGTGCACTTAGCTTGATTTATCTCCAGCCAATGGTGATGCTTTTTCCAGTGCAAAGTCTCCCCTCCCCTATTGCCACAGAGACAGACCACTTCCTACAAATATGGCTTGTCTGGGTGATGCCTCATTTAGTCCTGGTCCAGCAGAGCTCATGCCACCAGCATGTGTGCCTGCTTCCCGCTGTTGTAAACAAGGGCTTTCTGTATTGCACCTCCAGGTGTGCCCCTCACCCTGTGGTGAGCGTTTTGCAGGTTGTCCCTGAGACTCTGCAGTGAATTGTCCTCACTCCACCTTCCTCCTGTGAGTGCCACTGCTGCTTTTTTTTTTTTTTTTTTTCTCTTCCTGCTTTCAGGATCCGAGTTCCCCAACCAGAGATTGAATCCACTGAAAGCATAGAGTCCTAACCACTGGACTGCCAGGGAATTTTTCCAGTAAAGGAAAAGGGGATTGCTAACTTTACATCATCTTCAAATGAGAAGTTCTCAGCTTAGAAAGACTATGTTGGCTGTGGCAGTGAGAGACTGAGGCAGAAAGATGGCAGGCTGTTAGACCAGAGAGGAGATTGCTCCTGCATTGGGAGTTGATGTTGGGGAGGAAGAGAAGTGGACCCAAGACAGACTTAGGAGGTGCGTTGATAACTTTGGCTGATTAGATGTTTGAGTGAGGGTAGGGGGTGTGGACCAGAAGGGGGTGGACAATTTTAGGGCAGGCTACTGGAAGCTGCTTGTGATGTGACATGGAGCTGGGCTGCCTCTTCTGCAGCTTCCTGCCAAGTTCCAAGCCAACTCTGTTTAGGCTGGGCCCTCTGGGAAGAGTGTAGGAGAGTCCTAATGGGACAGTGAGCTTCCCACCCGTTCCTTGGGAGGTCCCCTGCAGATATCTGTATGAAACTCTGATGGAGACCTCCGAGAAGACCTGAGGCAATCAGAGTTCCTTGCCATTCCAAAATTTCTGTCCTATTAACCCAGTCTCCCTGATGATGAGACCTGAAAATAGGGTTTGCAAGATTAAAAAAAAAAACTGGGCATAAAATGCTCTGTAAAATTATTGATATCCCAGTGTTTCCTGCCAAGCTCTGACTAAGGAACATAGATTCCTAACTTCCGGTGGGTGAAGGTGGGAGCCAATTAGAGGTCCTATAGCCCACCCCGTCTCCTGCCTCCAGGAATGCTTTCTCGGTTATTGAACCTGGAAAAAATGAACAGAGAGCATTGTCTTTCTCTAGGATTCTCCAGAGCAAAAAGAGCAGATTTTTTTCTTTAATCAGAATGTGATAAGTCCTGGGAATTTCCTTTGTTTTTTTCCCTTAATGTGGTCAGGGTTGAGAACCAAGGGCTACACAGTCTCAGAGATGGTCAGAGTTCATTCAAAGTTAGGAATTTGCTGGCCCCAGGCCTGTCCACTCCTATCCAGTAACACAGCTGTCTGCCTGTGTCCAAGATGAAATGTCTCCAGTTCTGCTCCCTGGGGACAGATTGATGGCTGTTGACACAATCACCCAGGTAATGTGTCTTTTGTATCTGTTTTTGTTTTTGTGTTTTACACTTCTACCTTGGCTGCACCTATGGTATGTTTCTTGACCTGGCTCACGTGTTACAGCAGGGCTGGCATCAACACCTTCTGCACACAGTTCGATAACTTACAGCCTCATTCCCAACCTAAAAAGGCTGTTGCCTGTTAGCAATTTCTTTGGCAAGTCTTCAGCAGTTCCTAAGCTAGTTATTAAGCCTCATAAGTATTTACTTTAGCAAGAATAATCCTGGAACATTGACTTTCTGCCCCTAAAAATCCCAGGCTGTGCTCTGCTCTACAATGGAATGTTATACAA
This sequence comes from Delphinapterus leucas, assembly GCF_059928025.1. Classification (NCBI taxonomy): domain Eukaryota; kingdom Metazoa; phylum Chordata; class Mammalia; order Artiodactyla; family Monodontidae; genus Delphinapterus; species Delphinapterus leucas. The sequence continues at coordinate 69,196,132 of NC_143130.1, read as the reverse complement.
TCATTTAAAATGGGGCTTATATAAGACACGGTGTTTAGGGAGGGTTTTAAAACTTGAGAGGATGCTTACCATATTGCGAAAACAGCAGGCTACAAAATTGTATAATTTCAAGTACGTTAAAAACTATGTGTGGGGCTTCCCTGGTGGTGCAGTGGTTGAGAGTCCGCCTGCCGATGCAGGGGACACGGGTTCATGCCCCGGTCCGGGAAGATCCCACATGCCGCGGAGCGGCTGGGCCCGTGAGCCATGGCCGCTGAGCCTGCGCGTCCGGAGCCTGGCTCCTCAACGGGAGAGGCCACAACAGTGAGAGGCCCGCGTACGCAAAAAAAAACCCAAAAAACTATGTGTGATAGAGTGAAAAGAGGCTTCTCACCCTGCCCTCCCTGCTACCCCACACCCACCCCTATTTCCCTTACAAGCAATTAAAGCCATATGCTTTTTTGTCAAGTTGATGAAGGATATCTTGCCATCTAACCTTGGCAGAGAGGAGGTAAATGTTCTTTCCACCAATAAGGTCAGGGTGTTTGCTCACAGGAAATAGAGTTACAAGTACAGTAGTAGGAAGAATATTAATTTCTTATGCGGGTCAAATATTATTTGTATGGTTGTGGGGTTTTTTTTCCCCTGGAAGAAATTAATCTTGGGGTAGAAAGGTAGGTTCTGTTTTAGATGCACTGTTGGGAGAAGCAGCTGCCATTTACGTGGCAGACACCCCCCCCATTCCCCGCCCCCCACGTTTGTACCCCAGAGCACCGTGCTTCCCCTTCCTCCCCTGCACCCTACCTCCCCAGCAAACCTGCTTCTCCTCTGCTGTAGCATCAGCAGCTGGTGGCATAGGAAAAAGACATGGCCGTTCAAAGCCAGAGGCTGGGAGTGCGGGAGGCATAGGAGTCGTTTCAAGAATTCCTCATTTGTTTGAGGGAGAGAGGTCGTTCCCAGAAGGGGATGAGCTGGATTTCTGAGCAGAAAGAGGTGAAGAGTCAGAGGGACAACTGGAAGAGAGGAGAGGGGGCAAGAGATCCCAGTAGGAGACCTTGGGGAGGTTCATGCAGCAACCTACTCCACCTTCCCTCCCATCCCCGCCGAATAGGACCCCAGATCTGTTCTCATTCAGTGCAGAGCTGAAATCTTTCTTAAGGTCCCAGGGGCACCTCGGAGAAAGGCTGGGCTTGCACAAAGCCCTGGGCCGAAGCAGCATGGGTCATGTACAGTATGCGCCCACTGGGGACACGCAGAGGTAGCAAGTTGACCTCTTGACACCCTCTTCCCAGAAGACCCCAGAAAGAAGGCTTTCACAGGAGTCACAATTACACAAAAGGAAATAGGCTTAAATGCTAACCATGGTTCCCTCTGAATATCTGGATTATGGCTATCATATCTTCCTGTTTATTTAAGCTTTTCTGAATTTGTCTTTTTTTTTGGGGGGGGGTAATAAGAGATAAGTGCTATTTTTACAATCAGGAGGGAAAATATGTCATGGCCACTTGCCCAGGGAGGTCTCAAGGATGGAGGTTTCAGAGTAAGAGGCCTGAGGCAGCTTTGCAGGGGTGGGGATATGGCGGTTATGACCATGTCAGGCTGGAAAGAATATTGAGAAGTCACCCAGTCCATTCCCCTGCCTCTGAGATGAAGTACCTGAACAAGATACAATAGCTGAACCTCTTCCCCATCTTGGCCCCTGGCTTCCAGGAGGTTATAACCTGGTGTGGAGGGAAGACCCACGTGGGAGTGTTAATTTCCTAGCACAGGTGCCTGATTTCCATAAGCTGTTCCTGTGCCCTATGGCGGGGAGGCGAATACGAGACACACACGGCGATGTGACAGGCCTTGAAGAACAAGGATGTCGCCTTTTAGGTGGGGTTGCAAGAAGAGGTCCGTGATGAGGCTTAGGTCACACGAAGTTTAGAGCGTTCCAGAGTTCCAGAGATGGAGGGATGGCTATGCTTTTTCTTTGGAGCCATACTATTGCCCCTTCCTCCCACCCCCTCCTCCGATTCTTCCCTGAATAATGCCCCCCCCCACACACACACAGATTCCCTGTCCTAATGCCTGGAATTTGTGAATATGTGATTAAATTAAAGATTTTGAGATGGGGAGATTATCCTGGATGATCCGGATAGGCCCAATGCAAGGATAGGGATCCTTATAAGAGGGAATCAGGAGGCTCAGACAGAGAGAAAAGATGTGAGGGTGGAAGCAGAGGCCAGAGAGGGAAGAAGATGCTGCACTGTTGGGTTTGAAGGTGGAGGAAGGAACCACGAGCCAAGGTGATCCCTGGAAGCTGGAAGAGGTGAGGGAGTGGATTCTCCGCACCACCCCCAAAGCCTCAGGGAGGAATGCAGCCCCATCAACCCGCCTTAGACGGCCAACCTCCTGAACTGTAAGATAGTACATTTGATTTGTTTTAAGCCACTAAGTTTGTGGAAGTTTGTTACTGCAGCAATAGAAAGCCAATACAGCCCCTGCAGTCCCTGTGAGGCAATCGTTTGACCTACCTCTAGAAACAAGAAATGCCAACATGTATTTGAAATTAAACAGTAAAAAACAAGGAAAACATATTTGGAACCCATAAAGTTGACCAAGAACTGATGAATATATAAAGAGTTGGATAAGAAAAAGATCCTACAGCAGATTTCTCAATGAGCAAAGAACATGTTGAATGCTATGTGTTCAAGGAAAAGGAAGGTGGATGGCTTTGTGCTGAAATGGAAAGATTCTCTCAAATGTGTTATTGGGTGAAAAAGAATAAGCTGCAGGAGTATCACACGATCCCATTTGCGTGAAAAACAAAACAGAGTCATCCATATCATATTACATATGTTCTTTTTTACTGGAAGGAATCCCAAGAAAATGCTAGAAAGATTGCCTTTAGGAGAGGAATAGAGGGGAATGGCATTTAATTTTTTTAATTTCCTGCTGTTTGAATTTTCTAAATTTAAATTATTTTCCAGTTTTATTGAGATATAATTGACATGTAACATTGTATTCGTTTTAGGTATATAACATAATGATTTGATACATGTATAGATTATAAAATGATGAAATAAGTATAGTTAATAATTTTTTTTAGTGTCAACAAAGGCTAATTTGACCAAGGAGGTTATAACTCATGTTTGGTTTGTTTCTTGGTATCTCTTTGCATTAAAAAAAAAAAAAAAAAACCCAGCATAGGAGAGGGTGTGGAGAAAATGGAACCCTCTTGCACTGTTGGTGGGAATGTAAATTGATACAGCCACTATGGAGAACAGTATGGAGGTTCCTTAAAAAACTACAAATAGAACTACCATACGACCCAGCAATCCCACTAGCGGGCATATACCCTGAGAAAACCATAATTCAAAAAGTGTCATGTACCACAGTGTTCATTGAAGCACTATTTACAGTAGCCAGGACATGGAAGCAACCGAAGTGTCCATCGACAGATGAATGGATAAAGAAGACATGGCACATATATACAGTGGAATATTACTCAGCCAGAAAAAGAAATGAAATTGAATTATTTGTAGTGAGGCGGATGGACCTAGAGTCTGTCATACAGAGTGAAGTAAGTCAGAAAGAGAAAAACAAATACCGCATGCTAACACATATATATATATATGGAATCTAAAAAAATAAAATGGTTCTGAAGAACCTAGGGGCAGGACAGGAATAAAGATGCAGACATAGAGAATGGACTTGAGGACGTGGCGGGGGAGGGTAAACTGGGACAACGTGAGAGAGTGGCATTGACTTATATACACTACCAAATGTAAAATAGATAGCTAGTAGGAAGCAGCCACATAGCACAGGGAGATCAGCTCTGTGCTTTGTGACCACCTAGAGGGGTGGGATAGGGACAGTGGGAGCGAGATGCAAGAGGGAGGGGATATGGGGATATAAGTATAGTTGCTTCACTTTGTTATAAAGCAGAAACTAACACAACATTGTAAGGCAATTATACCCCAATAAAGATGTTAAAAAAAAAAACAAAAACCCAGCACAATAAAAGGTGGACCACATAGGGAGAAATCTGAAAAAGAATCTAGTATGGTATATACTGGGTTGGCCAAAATGTTTGTTCGAATTTTTCCATAACAGCTTACAGAAAAACCCGAACGAGCTTTTTGGCCAACCCAATATGTATTATTTTCTTGCAAACAGGAAGCACTGGGCTGTTCTATAAGGTTTGCTACTCAGGCTTTTCTTTGGGCGACAGTCAAAAGAAGTGTGATAAATCCCCAGGACATGGGTTACCAAGGCCCTAGATCTAAACATGATTGTGTTGTCAGCCTGGTGCCTCTAGAGCTATGGGGAAAACAGATTTGCATTCAGGTCCCAGCGTTGCCATTCCTTAATCATTCAACCTCTGGGTAAGTCAGAGGACTTCTCTGGACCTTTGTCTCTTCATCTGTAACATCAGGATGACGAGGATGTTCGTTTTCGGGGTTTCTATGAGGCTTAAATAAGACAATGTTTGGGAGATCCCAGTGCAGCGACCAGCCCAGGCAGGAACAGAAGAAAACCAAGTTTTCTTCTCCTTCCTTACCTTTCTTTCCAAGCCTGTCAAGGGCTGACGGATGCCTTGTTTAACAACAGAGGTAAGAGCAAGTCTCTGCCTATAAAAGTACAGCAACCTCATAGAGAAAACCGTCACGAAGCCACATACCTATTTCCGCATTTGTGTGTCTGCCACCAGCTTGCCATCTTTGCCAAGTCACAGAAGGTTAATAAACTCTGTGAGTTGTTTAGAGCCAAGCAGGCACATTTTGCCTTCTCCCTGACACAACTTTAATGTTGCTGCAGCAGCTGAAATCCTAGGTGTCATTGGCCCACATGCCCACCACCCGTGACTAGGGTGGGACAGAAACAAGCACACTTAGTTCCCAGGGCCCCTGTAGAGATGCTAGTTTTCTGGTGAATTTGAACAAGAAATGGAGAAATTCAGCTTACAGCTGCTCCAAGAGGTAACTGGGACCAGCTGACGGGAGAAGCTGAACTCTTGGAATCCCAGAATCTGGAGATTTGAAGGGTCTTCAGGAATCCTCTGCTTGGGTGGCCACCTCTCACCAGAAGCCTCTCTGCAACACCCTGCCCATGGTGGGCAGCCCTTAGCATGATGAGCATGGGTAAGGGGGTGTCCAAACGCTGGAGACTGCACAGGTTGTCGGTCAGAGTCCCCTCCTATTGTCCAGGCCTACAGGGGGGTTGACTCTTTTTCCTAAGAAGAGTTCCCTCACCTTTTTCTCTATCATTCACCCATTTATTTGTTCTCTCCACACATTTTGGTGGAAATCTTTAAGTCCTGGGCTCTGGTCAGTGCAGCAGTGACCATGACAAAGACCCTGCCCTCACGACAAAGTCACAAGGTGTCAACTGAAAAAAAAATGCACAACCTAAGAGTTGCGAGTTATGTTTTATTCAGTAGACAAAGCTGAGGACTTAAGCCTGGAACACAGCATCTCAGATAATTCTGAGGGACGGCTCTGAAGAGGCAAGCAGGGAGCCAGGATACATAGGAGGTATTGCAACAGGGACCAAGTAGTCAGAACATCAAAAAATTACTGTTAATTAAGAGAAACCAGATATCTCAAGTTAAGGAATTTAGCGCTTTTCTATGTATGGGAAGATGCAAGAGTCTGGGCTCACTGACATCATTCCTCTGATATGCATCTCAGCTATCTGGGGCCAGTATCCTGTGTTTTCTCATCCTGAGTCTCCTCAGCGCGCACCGTCAGGGCAGCTGTAATGTGATGGCTTGATGGCTGCAACATCCTTTGTTTACTGATATGGTAGACAATATTTTTCATTCACAAAGAGGACGGAGGGAGCAGTGAGAAGGTCCTGCAGCATGGGGGATGGCGCCTTGGCTAAAATAGACACCAATGGTCACCCAGGACTTCCTGAGCACCTGACATGAGCAAGGCGGTAGGGCTAGAAGGAAGGAGATGGAGTCCAGAGAGGTTTATGGCCTGGGGCTTGATAACATTTGGGGCGTGAGGGAGGGAAGGAGTCAGGGATGATCCAGCCCACTGGTGATATTGAGAATGAGGCAGGAGATAGATGGGCCCCAGGCTGAACAGCTGGAGTCTGTCCCCTGTGGGCAGATACTCCAAGATGAAGAGGAGGAAGGGCTAAGCTCTGCCCAGATAAGAGACCACATATTTCTTATTCTCAAGGTCAAGGAGACCCTCCCGACTACACATGCACAGAAAGGCTCCTTGGAGGTCAAAAGGGAGGGGGCATCACCTCATAGTAAGTGATGTCAACCTACCCATAGGCCTCTTCGCTGGAATCCATCTTGGCTAAGATTTGCGTGCGCACACATGGGAGGACCCCGAGATATACCAAATACAGACTCAGAACCAGGCAAAGCAAGATGATTGGCCAAAGGAAACCCAGAAAAAATGCCCCATATACATGATTCAAACTACCATGAGGCCGAGACTCTCTCTCTGAGCCCGCCCTTGCGTCTATCCACATGTACTCTTTTTCCTCCTAATAAACACTTTGCTTGTTTCACTACTTTCCATCTTTGTGGGAATTCATTTCTACAAAGATGACAGGCCAGGGCCTTGTCACTGGCCACTGGTCTAGTGACTAGGACTCAGTGCTCTCATTGCTGCAGCCTGACTTCAATCCCTGGCTGGGAACCGAAATCCTGCTTCAAGCCACTGCAGGCAGAGGCCACCTGAGATGAAGAACTCAAACAGGGAATCAGGTTGGAGGCCGCAGGGCTGGGGGAAGTGAGAATGAGTTGGGTTTTAGACATGTGGGGTTCTGGGCCACCTCCAAGTGGACAGGCCCAGAAGCAGCTGGAGCTACGGTTTCATGGCACCGGAGTGACATCTGGACTGGCCATGGGGATTCAGCAGTCATCAATAAATGGTTGGTCAGGGAAGGCGGAAGAGACAGCTTGGGAGACAGGATACCTAAGACAGCACTCTGAGGCCCCTATACCTAAAGGATGGGAGCCCCAGAGTCTGAGAGGAGGGAGCATGGAAAGTAAGGAGGACACACGGAGGAGGTGATATCATGGTGGCCCCATGTCCATACCCCACTTCTTGAGGGCAGTTTCCTTTGAGAAGCCGCCCTTCCTCCTTTGTCTTTCATGTGGTTTGAGTGATTGGGGCGGGAGGGGCTCGGTCCTTAGGCAACTTGGTATCCCAGCACCCCCTCCTTTGATTGGTTTAGGGATGGTGTATAAGCTCTCAGTGCCAACAGCAAGGAGGCATGGGGGAAAGGCAGGCTTTGGGGGAAAGAGGAATTCTTCTACCAGAAGAGAGACTCCTCCTTGGCTTGGAAAGAGTAGGGTAAGGATGTGAACTCAGGCCCCAATGCAGCCATTTAAAATTGTGAGGGGAAAGCCTGGAGCTGCTGGAGGTCCTCTAAGTGAGGCCTGAGTTTGAAGCCTAAATTGTAGGTGGCAGGACGGAGAGAGACCAGGTCTTAGATGATACTGTTTGAGCCACTAGATCAAGCTTCACCTGAAGCTAGCCTACTTCTAGGCTTTCCAGTTATGCAAGTCAGTCACTTGCCTTTGCTGTTTAAGTCAGTTTGAGCAGAGTTTTGTTTGTTTTGCTGCTTGCAAAGCAGAGTCCTAATTAATACACAGGCTGAGGAATAGATCTCGTCAGGTCAGCGGGTGGAGCATGGGATGGGAGGGGAGGTGTCAGGATTTCAGAAACTCTGACACTTCTCTGTCCTTGAATCCGTATCACCTACAGAGCCACATCAGTGGATTTTCTATTTTGCAATCTCTTTACAGTTTTTCTCCCCCTCTCCTGCTGTATCACCTCCCTGACAGTACAATTAACATGATTCTAAAGTTGCTTACTCACTAAAAATGAGGTGTTGTTGGAAGATAGGTTAGACTCCCCTTCTCTTTATGTTGCCTGCCCAGATACTGAAGTGCCGTCCTCATCAACCAGGGTCAGTGGTGTGCAATGGCACGTCCTTGGGTCTCTCCAGTCACATCCATCCTCCACACTGTGGCCAAGTGGGCCCTCTAAAATACACATCCCTGCATAAAAGACACCAGTACCTCCCATGGCCTGCTGAAAGAAATTGCAAACCCCTTAGCACGGTGCGTGTGGTCACGTACGTGGTCTAGACGGTAGGTCCCTTCCGTCTTTGGCAACCTTCACGTGAGTCCAGCACTGCACCCACTGTTTGTCGTAAAACTGTTGGAACATGCCATGCCTTTCCACGCCTGTGCGCCTGCATGCCCGTTTCCCTCTGCCTGGAGAGATCGTTAATAACAATAGTTCACGTTTTGGGGGCACTTTCCGTGGACCAGGCACAGCACGAAATGCTGCACATGGATTGTCTCTTTGAATCCTCACAACCTCCCAATGTGTAGTGCTATTTTCACACCCCCATCGCTCCCAGAGTGTCACCCCTGTCTCTGTGATTCAGACATGGGGGGAAGATGCTGGAAAAGCAGACGTGGATTCTGGACTGAGGTCAACCCTGGAGTTAGGGAATGGGCGGAGGATCAATGAGGAAGGTTAGACAAAATATGACTGTCCAGAGGCCAGGTAAGAGTTTGAACGTGAAGTGAAGTGGGGAGAACATGAAGTGAGGAGCCGGGGGTGATCTCGGGTGCGAGAAGCTCCATCTCATTGGACACTGGGGCTCCTCCCCACTCCAGCAAGCGTCTCAAGGGACCTAGAGAATCCACATTGGTCAGGCTAGCTCCTCTGGTCTATGTTCTACCCTGGAAGCCACAGGTAATGGCTGTGTCCAGATTTCCTAGACCCTGAAGACTGGAATCTCTAGGATGTCCCTGCCAAGCGTGTGTGTGTGTGTGTGTGTGTGTGTGTGTGTGTGTGTGTGTGTGTAGGGGACTATTTGCATCTTTGCGAAGCTTGGGAGCCTGCGTGACAAGTAGGGTGCCCGAAGGCCACTCCTGTCCAAGGTCCCCCCAGGGCACAGTCCCCACCTCCCAAACCTGCCCCCTTTTCTGGTTGGGAGAAGCTCCCCAATTCTCTAATCCAGCTGCTTCCATCTTGCCCCCTCCCAGCCCTCCCTCTGTCAGACAATGCAGCATAATTCCTCCCAAGAAAATGTGTTTTCACAAAACAAAAGCCAGGAAGGGGAGGGGTGTCTTCTGGGTGCTTGGCAACAGCAGCCTGCAGCTCAGGCTCACCCAGCAACACAAAGGCCTCTGGGAACAGAACTCGCCAACGCTGGGCTTCCTCCTGTGCTGGGGGCAGTGTCTGCCGCAGGGAGAGCAAGCTCGTGTGAATATCTCCACCATCCCTTCTATTCCTGATTACGTAGTCACTTGATGAATGACTGTCTCCTGTGTTCACCACTTGAGCCTAACCTGCGTGAAGGCAGGATTTTTGTGTCTACTGTGTTCACTTTGGTCCTAGCACAGGGTCTGGCACATAGTCGGTGCTCAGTAAGTGTGGCAGAAAGGAAGGGAGGGAGGGAGGAAAGAGCTGATTTAGAGCCTGAGGGAGGTTATAGGCAGGATAAGAGGAATAGTGCCTGTGACTTCACCTTTATCCCCCGCTTTACTCAGAGTCCCTCTGATTTGGTGTCTGTAATCCCTCACCTGGAAGGGAGAGCGTGGGTTTCCTGCTTGTGGAAGACCTTGGACAGCTGCCCTCTCTGGCTCCCCTAATGAGAAGCTGCCTGGCTTAGGGGGAAAGTGCACTGGGCAGTCAGGCAGGCTGGGTGTGGATTCCAGCTTAGTGACCTTGGGCAAGTTAAGTAAACTGAAACTACTTGCTGTATTAAATGAGCTGCTAGTATGTAAATGTGCCTGACTCCGGCTAGAGGCTCAAGAAATGGAGCTATTACTATTTACATGGCATTTTGAACTTCATTCATTCAACTCATTCTAATGAGCACCTACAGGCCCTCCTCTCACAGAGCTTACTTTCAGGAAGTTCTACATGTCTCTTACTTTCTGCTGGGCAAATCTGAGGCACTTACTTTGCTAAGGGCCAGGGATGTGGGAATGAAGAAGATGGAGTCCTGTCCACTGAGGGGACATTGTCCCCCAAGACATTCTGGCCCCTGGTTTTTCCTTCTCATATCCTTCTCCAGTGCCCCCCTGGGCACGGTACACTGTCTCTCTGGAAAGAAAAGGTGCTTCAGTCTCCTACAGTCCCCTGCCAGGTGTCCTGAGCCTGGAAGCTCCTGCTCTCCTCCCGCATCTCCTCACTCAGAGGCAGACAGTAGATGCTCACCACTTTTGTTGTTTATTTTGTTTTGTTTGTTTGTTTGGCCGTGTGTGGCAAGCGATGCCCCCTGCTGTGCCCCCTGCTGTGGAAGCGCAGAGTCTTAACCACTGGACCTCGAGGGAAGTCCCTTTTTTGTTTGTTTTTTGTTTTTTGATGCTCACCACATATTAGTGCCCAGAAGGTGGAGGGTGAGGTCAAACTCTTCCCCGGGGTTCCTCTCCCCTGCTGTGAAAACTCCAGGTCTTGGATCCTGGCTCCTCTCTGTGTACCCTCTTTTGTATTCCAGTTTCTCCCAGCTGAGAGAAGGCTGAGAAGAACAAGGGAAATGCAGCCTCACTGAGGAGGTCTCTTTCTGGAAGGGCTTCCCAAGCCCAGACAGGAGAAAGCAATTTGGTACCACACAGGTATTGGTGATGCTGGGCCCCACCCCTCCTCACCCCCACCTTTCCCCCTCCCCTCCTTTGGGGGTATTTGAATCTCAAAAAAAAAAAAAAAAGAAAGAAAAGGAGCAATGGGATCTGACAAAAGACTTGTATACAGAATATATAAAGAGCTCCTACAAATCAATAAGGCAAAAAACCCCAGTAAATATATAGGTAAAAAACTTAGAGTAGCCACTTCACAAAGGAGGATCTCCAAATGGTTAAGCATGAAAAGACACTCAGCCTCATTAGCCATCAGGGAAATTCCAATTAGAACTGCACCCAAATGGCAAAGATTAAGAAGAATGACAATGTCAGGTGTTGGTAAGGATGTGGAGCAACTGGAACTCTCCTATGTTGCTGGTGAAAGGGTAAATTAGTACAGCCCCTTTGGAAAACAGTTCAGAAGTGTCACTAAAGATGGACGTATTCATAGTTACCCCAGAAATCCAGAGCCTAGATATGTATCTAACAGAAATTTGTTTATAAAGCACCAAAAGTCATGCACAAGAATGTTTATTGTAGAGCTATTTGTAACAGTCGCAAACTTGAAACTACCCAAACTACCCTTAGCAGTGAATGGATAAATTAAATGTAGTAATGTAGACAGTGGACGTGTATGGAACAATGAGAATGAATGAACTCCTGTTACCTGTAACAACGTGCGTGAATGTCACAAACACAAGGTTGAGTGAAAGAAGCCAGACACATAGGAGTATGTACTATATGATTCCATTAATTTTAAGTTCAGAAACAAGCAAGCCTTAAGTCTATGGTGTCAGAAGTCAGGACAGTGGTTCCCTTTGGGAAGGAGTAGAACACAAAGGGAGTCTGGGGGTGCTAGGAAAATTGTTTCTTGATCTGGGTGACAGTTATAAGCTAGGTGCACTTTGCAAAGATTTGAGCTGTACATACTTCATCAAGTTTTGCACCTTTTGGCAAAAGAGTTTACTCGAAAAAGAGGTGGGAGTGAGGAAGAGAAGTATGGAAAGAAAACATGCCACCCAAAGTGGTGAGCAGTGGACTCTGAGATGGAGTTGAGTGGTGTTGGTGAGCAGAGCCTTCCTTGAGGAGATCCTTGGGATCCACACCAGTGGGAGGGAGCGAAGGAAGGGGACGGGGCAGAGGGAAAGTTTAGGCTGAGGTTCAGCCCACGACGGCCTCAGCCGACCCCTCGGAGAAGCCCTGGAGCTTTGATCCACCCCTCAGCATTTTCCTGACTTGGACTGCAATGGCCAGATCTTTACACTCTGTCAGTAGCTGGATGTGGGCCATGGGGGAAAAGGAGGGCTCTTGGGCAGGGTTTCCCTCTGCAGCTGAGGCTCTCCTGAAGGGGCTGAGTGCTGGGCCTGCTACAATCCTCCCGGCAGGTCCCTCACTGAAGGGGCATCTGGGCAGCCTCCACAGGCAACCTGCCCCCTGGATCGAAAGGATCTTTCGGCTTAGAAAGGTTTTCTGGGGCTCTTCAGCTCCAGCACGCCCAGTTTGGTTGAATTCTTCCAGGGCTGTCGCTCACTCACAGGACCTGCCTGGCTCTGCAGCCCGAAGCAGGCTTCCCACACAAGCCCCGAGGCCTGGAGGCACTGCAGGGTCTTTGCAGTTCCCCTCTCACACCTCAGCAAAATCCTCTCCTTGGCCTGGATGCCCTCACCCTGGACTCACTTGGTGAAATTTAGCTGTCCTTTAAGATGCAGGAGTCACCTCTTCCAGGAAGCTCTCTGGGATCCCACCCTTTTTCTAGGAAGAGTGGGCCCTTGCCCTTCTGAGCCCCCTCCAAGCATCCTGCCTTTTGTAAACCTCTGATGTGGAGGAAGGTGTTTGAGATGGGGAGATGCCTTATTGATGGCTGTACAGCGATGACAGTAGTTCTGATGGCTGCCGTTGGCCAGTTCCTCTGATGGGCCTGGCACGGCGCTGTACACTCACACAGCTGGATTTACTTCATCCAAACAACCCTGTGAGGGAAGAGTAGCTGCCCTGTAAAACAGAGGCCACCATGCCCACAATCACATAATTGCTAAAAATCAGAGTTGGTACACAGACGGGAGGCAGTTTCAAGCCTTGGAGTCCTCTGGAAATGGCAGTTAGGGAAGGAGAAGGGAAGGGAAGCGTGGAGGAAGGAGAGAGGAGGAGAGAGAGGAAGGGAGGGAGGGAAGGAAGGAAAGGAGGGGGTCCTCTGTCTATGCCCCTGGGGGCAGGCCCACTGGCTGCCTGTTTCCCCGAGCTGTGGAGTCTCCACCGCCTCCCGCAAGCCCTTCCCAGAAGCCTCTCAGCCCCCAGGATCTCGGCCTGGGGAAAATGCAGTCGGCGGAGTTCGCTGGGCCAGGGCTATAGCAGGAGCGGAGTGAGTGCACAGGTTTAATCCTGATGTTTACTTTCTTGCTGTCCATGCCCAGTCGCTCCCTTTGAAGAACTGCCTTGGGGTTCGTGTTGCAGCATCAAACAGGGATGGAAGAGGCAGCTCGCATTAGCAGCTGGGAGCCTCTAAAGCAGCTTAAGTCCCTGGGGGTTCCTGGCACACAGAATCCTGCACTGAGCCTGGAGCACAACAAGGGAGGGACTCACAGCCGGACCGGGAGCAGCAGACAGACACACAGACCACAGGAACAGACACACAGGCCACAGGCGCAGACACACAGGCCATAGGTGCAGACACACAGATACGGCCGTGCAGATGTGCCTGAGCGCAAACCGCTGCTCACGCACACGGAAACATACATGGCCCCCAAAGCGCATCCAGACAGCACCGTCACATGCAGGCGCGCATGTATGTGACAGACATGTCGATAGACACACACCTGCACACGCAATCACTACAGAGACACACTTGGAGGTTTCTGGTAAGGAACGTAATTTTGTCCTTAGCCTCCTGCCAACGAGAGTCTACTGATTCCATCTCTGAAATGTCTCTCCTAATTGTCCCTCTTTCCTACCCTGCCACAGCCCTAGTCCTTTCAACCCCATCCTGGCTGGATCCCTGCCCCCATTCTGGTCCAGCCTTCAGTCCATCCTACACACAAGGGCAGGGGTGGCCTGGGTATCAGGCAAATCTGTCCACATCACTCCCTGCTTAAAACCCTTCAGAGGGCTCCCGTTTCCTACCAGATATAATTCAAATCATTTGGCATCTCATATAAGGCCCTTTGCATTCTAGCTTCAGCTCCTGGCTTGGAGTCCCAGGCACTCAGGCTCCAGCCGGGGAACTCCAGCGAGAAGCTGCCCCTGCCGGCTCTCCACGTGAAATCCCCTCCTCCACCTCCACCCTTTCCTTCGCTAAACCATCACATAGCCATCCTTCACGAAGGCCCAGCTCAGCCACCATCTCCCCACTTCACCCTGCCATTCAAGGCATTGACGTTGTCCCATCCCACTGCTTCCCCTGTGCTTTCTCTGAGCCTCACCAGTACCATTGTCACCTGTGTACACACGAGCTGCTTCCACTGGACTCCAAGCATATCCAGTACAGAGCCCAAAACATACGAGTACTCAACTAACTCCTGGGAGTGAGTGAATAAATGAATTGGTCTGTACGATGGTCAGATCATACCAGGTGAGCTTTCCTGGCTGGGGACTAGTGGGGTATGCACTGTAGCTTCTCTGAGCTCAGCCTCCATGGGGGTGAAAGGACCCACGAATGCCTCCGGGCAGAGTCGACAGTATTGGCTACAGAGATGCGTGGAGAGAACTTTGCAGAGTGGCTAATACGTGGTGGGTGCTCCACAAATGATAACTGTGGCTGCCATTCTTAATTTCTATTTTTATTTTCACTGACGTCCTTCCACTAGTGTTTTCTGATTTTCCATCCCTCTCACTGCCTACCCGGTTTGGTGCTGGGCTCCCAGAAACGACTCACTGAAGGTTTGTTGTTGGATTGATCGACTACATGGCTTCTGAAGGCTTGTTTCTAGTCTGAGAATTCAGAGCTGAGGGCTGATCTTCCTCCCTGCCAGCCTCTCCTGAGCCCGGAAGCCAAGAGCTGTACAAAGTATGTTCCTCTGCCTGGCTTCCCAAGCTGCACAGATGCTCTGTTTGCAGTTCTGTGAATTGAGCTGAGTCGGGACCCGGTGGGAGGGGAAGAGCCGGGCCTTTGTGCTCCAAAAGGCAGAATCATTGCAGCCAACCCCTCAGCACCTGCAGGCACCCCCAGGATGCTGCACAAGTAGCGGGGTTCCCATAGCAACCTCTGTGGGGGCCTGCTGTCCCTGCTTCACCACAGGTCCTCCTGGACTTGTGCGAGAGGTTAGGAAGAGGATGGGGGATGAGGGCCAGACCGCCAGGAAGGTGATATCACTTTGACATGCAAACACTTCAAGTCTTTTAATCCTCAAAATAACCCTGAGAGGAACATGCTATTACTGTCTCATTTTACTGACATGGAAGTAGAGGTCCAGGTTCACCCACCAACAAACAAGAAGAGAACTGGTCCGCAGTTGTATCAGTTTGTACTGATACACTCAGCATGGGTCAGCAGAAGTCAGGATCTCTGGCTGCAAAGCAACAAAAGCTTTTGTCAACAGGAAAGAACGTATGCAGGGACTGCGGTGCGGTGTCAGAAAAAAGGAAAAGTGAGACACGTGATTGGAAAGAACAGGAAGCAGGGCAGCTTCAAGGGTCAGGGTGGGAGGAATGAACAGTCATTTCATCAGAATGAATAAACTTCGGTTTTTAAATCTTTTTGTCTCTCCATTTAGGACTCAGGTTCAGAAGGCCCTGGGTCCAGTGCCACCTGTTGGCTGGGAGAGGGCAGGGGCTGAGGACAGGCCTACCAAGCCTATATCCAGTGGGATAGGGAGAGGTCCCCCCAAAAAACTTGGGATGCTGTTTCCAGAAGAAAGGGGAATGAATGCCAGGCAGGCCAAAACGCAAACTCACCTGACTGTACTACACCATGACGGGGCAAACGATGTTATCCACGCTGTTAAGTGACCTTCCACACCCAATACACACACACACACCCCACACACTCCTATTCTCTTTAGCTTTTAGCCTTGGTTGTTAGAAAGAGCCCTAGTAAACTTCTAACATTCTATATGATGTCCTTATTATGTTTTTATGTTAGTTGTTTATTGCCTGCCTCTCCTGTCCCCTCTAGTGTATAAAACCCAGGAGAGCAGCAGTTTTCTCCTATTTGTTCACTGCTGTGTCCTCAGTGCATAAAAGAGTGCCTGGCACATAGTAGGTGCTCAGTAAATGCTGAACGAGTGTGGAAGTACCAAGCATTCCAATAGGCACTCAGGGTGCAGTAGTGAACTGAAAGCAGGATCCTGACCTTACAGAGCTTTAGTCTAGTAACACAGAAACAACAATGCAAATATATAGCAAAAGAATAAAACTAAACTTATGAAAAATTGTAATACATGCTTTAGAGTAAACACATAAGTGTTAAAAAAAAAAAAGAAGGTGGAAAATTACTTAAGATATGGCAGTCATGGAAGGACAGAAGGCCTCTCTCAAGCGACATTTAAACAGAAGGCTTCCCTGGTGGCACAGTGCTTGAGAATCTTCCTGTCAATACAGGGTACATGGGTTCGAAACCTGGTCCAGGAAGACCCCACATGCCATGGAACAATTAAGCCCATGTGCCATGTCTACTGAGCCTGAGCTCCAGAGCCTGCAAGCCACAACTACTGAGTCCACATACCACAACTACTGAGCCCGTGCACCTGGAGCCCGTGCTTCGCAACAGGAGAAGCCACCGCAATGAGAAGCCTGCACACCGCAGGGAAGAGTAGCCCCCGCTCGCCACAACTAGAGAAAGCCCACATGCAGCAATGAAGAGCCAATGCAGCCAAAAAAACAAACAAAAAAAACCCCCATTTAAACAGAGACCGGAAGGGTGAGGAGGGGCTGGTGGTGAAAAGTGGGAGGGCAAATTCTTCCAAGCAATGGAAAGAGCACATGCAAAGACCCTGAGGCTGGAAAGAATTTGGTATGTTTGGGGCACTGGAATGATAAAACCAGTGTGGCTGGAGCTTAGTAAGCAAGGGCTAGGGGGGATACAGTTTGATGCTGGGGTATGTGCCAGGCACCAGGCCCCCTGGGGCCTCGTAGGACATGACAAGGATTACCCATTGCATTCTGGGTAAACAGTGCTTGACCCCCATTTATGATTCAAAGTGATCCCTCTGGCTGCCGGGTGAAGAACACACTAAATCAGGGCACAACAGACCCTTCAATAGGCGATGTGGGGGTCCAGACTGAGGCTGAATACGGGTGGCCAAGGACAGAGGACGGTGGGACAGCTGTAGGCCGCCTCGCAGTTAAATCGGGTGCTACAGTCAGTCTAGATGTCACCCTCTGGGACCCATGAAGGCACCACCCACCCACAGTTCACTCCCAGTCTGTGGGCGATGGATGGTTCCACTGACATCCGGCTGGGCCCCATGCCTAAGTGACGGGTGACGGATGGGGTTGGAACTGAGTGTTCTGAGCCATGTGGCCAAAGCACTGTGCCGAGGAGGGCTTCGGAGCCAGGAGTTAATTTAAAGAAAGGAGTGGGGGAGCTCGATAACACTTCCTCCACTGCTCAATTAGTGGAGAGGGCTGTAGGGAACTGCAGTTTTCAAGCTCCCCTTAATCACCTTCTGTCTGCCTGGCAGTGTGCAGGAGTGTGGCAGGGATAATTGCACCTACCCATTAACAAATGCAATGAAGGCTCTGGGGACTCTAGCACCCCCTTCTCCAATTAAACAGCGGATGAGGGGTCCATGGGGGTAGCCTTTGAGATGAATCACTTGAAGCTGAAAACTTAGAGGCTGGAAGTCTGGACAGAGAGGTGATTAGAGTCGATAAAATGAGATGGGGAAGGAGAGACCCTTGTCCAGTCCCCGCCTGCTCCTGCTTGAAGCCCTCCCTGCAGTTGGATGGATAGACTTTAGGACAAATTAGAAGTTCTGCCTTACCCATAGAAGAGTCAATATTTGGAACCCACCGACCACCACCTCCAGCCAGCTGCTTCCTCTTTGCCAAAGACATACCCACAGAGTGTTTAGATTCTGGTGAATTCCTGGATAATTAATTTTGTGGGAAACAAGGCTGCCTGGCGTGTCATTGGCTGTGGAGGTGAGGGGGCGGAGAGGGGGCGGAGAGCAGGGTGCTGGGAGGGTGGGGTGCTGGGAAGGCATGCAGCTATCCTGTGAAGGGGGTGGAGTGGAGGAAAGGGAACTTCCTTTCCTGGCCTCTCCAATATGCCAGGCCTTGTGCTCCCTCCTGTCCTATAGGCCATCTCCTTTAATTTAATCCAAGTCCCACAGCCTCAGAGGAAGGCCATGTTCTCTCTGTTACAGAAGATGGAACAGAAGCTTGGGGAGTTCAAGTGCTTTGTCTAAGATCACAGAACTCGTAGGTGGTGGAGCTGGGATTTGAACCCTGACCTATCTGACTTCCAAGTCTTTGCTCCCAGCACTATGCTGGGCCATTTTGAAATCGCCACCGCCAAGATCTTGCCCCTGTGTCCCTTCGTGCCCCATGGGATGGACTCAGGGGGACATTTCAGATGTTATTCCCAACTCTCTCCCCCTTCCCCCCACCTCCCACCCCCACCCCCACCCCTATCCCCCCGTGAATCCGCTGAGCCTCTGTGGTTCCTGACGGGGCCGAGGTAGGACTTGACAGGTGATGAGTCCTGAGGTGCTGACCACCCAGCTCATTTCAACCTGAAAAAAAAAAAGAAATCCCCCCTACCTGAACTGCCTCTCCCACTTCTCTTTATGTGCCTCACCAATCACAGCTGCTCTGCATCGTTATGCATGTGCCGATGGTCATTTTCATTTAGCCTCTCCACTGACGCTCTGGGGCCGAGGGCGTAATTGGAAAGCTCCGCATCTGAGTCTGCACAGAGGAGGCTCTGCTCTGCTTGCCCATCCTGGTGTAAGGGTCCCCGCTGCGGGGGCCCAGATGAAAGCCAGGAGGGGAAAACCTGCATCTGCCCAGGGACCCGGCCGCCGCAGGTGAGTGCTACCATAGCTCTGCTTCTGCCCAACGGAGCTCAGGGGGTGAGTAATGTTTCCTAATCCCCAACTCCCACATCTTATTTCCCTGGGAACTTTCCTTTAGTTTCTGGTTTGCTTTGGATTTTCTCTGCGGCTTCGGTGAGGAGCTGGTTCTAGAGAGCAACCAAAGTCACTGGGTTGAAATCGTGACCAGGCTGTGTCAACAGGGAAGCCACCTGCCAGTCACCCTTCCTTTGAGAACGTCCTGAATAACGCCAAGACACCTGCTGCTTTCTGGGGCCTAGAGTCTTCCTGAGCTTAGGACTCTCCCAGGTCTGCCTCATTCACTCCTGACTCCCTAGAAGACAAGGGCAGGGGCCCCAGCTGCAGCCTGGCCCAGGTGAGACGCCCGCCGTCTTTTTCAGCAGCAACCGGGCATGGGCTGACTGCTCTGCAGAGGGAGGGCTTCTGCAGCCCTCGCCACCCCTAGGACATTGCTGCGGGTTTAGAACGGCAACCGATCCTCTCCCCTCCCCTCCCTTTACCTTCCCAAACATCTACCAAATGTCCACCATGAGTCCGGCCGAGTTCCAGGAGCTGAGGACCAAGTGATAAATAAGCCAGTTCTTTGTCCCGTTGGAGGGACACGCAGGTAAGCAACATATAATAAGAAGTAGTGTGTGAGCAGAAGCAGGGGGCAAAGCCATCCCTCCGGAGCGGAGGCGGGGTAATTGATTCCGCTGGGGGAGACTGGCATTTGCGTTTAGTCTTTTTTTTTTTTTTTTTAACATCTTTATTGGAGTATAATTGCTTTACAATGGTGTGTTAGTTTCTGCTTTAGAACAAAGTGAATCAGTTATACATATACATATGTTCCCATATCTCTTCCCTCTTGCGTCTCCCTCCCTCCCACCCTCCCTATCCCACCCCTCTAGGTGGTCACAAAGCACTGAGCTGATCTCCCTGTGCTATGTGGCTGCTTCCCACTAGCTACCTATTTTACATTTGGTAGTGTATATATGTGCATGCAACTCTCTCACTTTGTCACAAGGCTGACTAGGGCAGGGTAGCACATGTTTTCCAGAAAGAGGGAAGGCCTGCGTCAAGGCAAGAAAGGCACAAAAGATGGCCTGTTGCTGCCATTCTGACTCCTGCCACCCCCAAGGCCCCGGAATCATCAGGGTTTCACAGAGCCAGCCCCAAAGTGGAGGAATGGCCAGGCCTCTCAGACGGCAGCCCCCAAGCCAGGTGGGCCCAGCGTGCCGTGCCCCCATCTCCCCTCCATAAATTGGAGCTGGGTGGGGAGGCCACAGACGCCTGCTCTGGGGCCAGACTCCAGATTCAGGGAGAGACCTCAGTCCACACACCTTGGGTAGGCCAAGATTTCTCTAAGCCAGAGTGAGCGCGCGCGCACACACACACACACACACACACACACACACACACACACACACACACACACACACACACACACACACACACACACACACACACACGGCTGCGTGGGCCTGGCTCCCTGGATCCTCTCACTGCTAACCCTCCTCCCCTTCCATGAGCAGATTCCCCTTCACACCAAGCTGAGCATCACCAATCGCCTGAGGCCAAACAGATGGCGGGAAAGAGCGCTTGTTTCCAGGGGGGATGGGCAGCAAGGTCACTGCTGACAGCGAGGGCTGGACTGCAGGGCAGTGGAAAGATAACGAATGGCTTCCCTGTCATCCTGGTGGCTCAGGGCCCTCCTGCCCTGCCACATATGTTCAAGCTGGGAAGCGGAACCCACACGGTTTAGTCTCCCCACACCCGCCTTCACAGTTTCCTTCTCTTTCCTCTTTTCACTTTCTTAAATTTGAACCTTCTGCATGCTTCCTTCTCCCGTCTACTCTGTCTTCTTTTTCCTTTGTGGGTGGTGGAGGAGGATGGGGGATGGGGAGTGGCAAGAAGACACCAGGAGTGAGAAAGAAAAAAGCCGGCAGCCCTGACATTTAGAAGTTGGCCTGATGCTCACAGCTAAGCCGGGTTATACTCCTGTTAGGTTTAAATGATTTCACAGGACACCAACCTCAGACAAGCTTACTCTGAGACCAGGATAAAATGACATGAAGCAAGGCCACTTCACAATTTTGTCTAAGACAAAAACAGTTACTCGGCCACCCACCAAATACCTCCTCTCTTGGCCAAAATGAGTGACTGCTACTTCTTTACCAATTTCAACTTTCTTTATTCTAGTCTCCCCTCCCCATAGATGAGATTTACTGAAATAGTCATAGAAGTGCCCCACTTTCTGAAGCCGTCCAATCTAGAGCAACCTCATTTCCTGAGACCCTCCGCCAAATCACCCCCATCAAAGCTCAGTGCTACGATGGGTTCTTTCTAAGACCCTCTAGTCGGCAGAACACCCCCAAGATTCCCCACGGGGACGCTCTCCCTCTCCACAGTGAAGAACAAATTCAGCTGGTTTAACTATAGATGTCTTCCTGGTGGTCTTTGGCTGAAGGGCATCGACAGAATTGGAGGTTCCACCAAGATCCAGTTGAGACCCTCACCACCTTAGACCAGGACCCTCAGTCAATGCAGTAACAGTGCATAAATCTTTCGGGGGGGTGGGAGGGCCTCCAGGTCCTGGTATTTTTGAAAGCTCCCCAGGTGATTATAATGTGCGTCCTGGATTTTGAGCAACTGGGTGACAAGTCACTTCAGGGGGCCGTAGTGGGCTCAGAAAAGCAATGCCTGGAAAGCACTGAGCTCAGGCCTTGCACTTGGTACTCAGTTCCCGTGAGCTTCATGTGTTTGCTTCTGCGCCTTATTCATTTTGCTGTCCCTCTCAATAAACGGCTGTCGGGTGAACATGGATGCTGCTGATGAAAGACTGCGAATCATGTCAAATGTAATACATCTCCAAGCCACCGTTTTGCTCCCCAAACTATCCCTCCCTCCATCTCAGTGTTCTCCCAGTCACCAAGGTTGGAGGCCGGAGTCGGAGGCTCTGACTCATCCCACTGCTCTGCCCACCCCACTACCCACACCGCAGGATCTTGTGACCCCTGCTTCCTTTCTGACTCTCAGACCCCATGGTGGCTTGGGGCTCTCAGCCTTCCCTCTGGCCTTCCCTATGCAGTTCATAATCTTCAAGACGGCTCTTTCTAGAGCTTGGCCTGACCATGACACACCTCCAGCTCAAACACCCTCCGTGGATCCTCATCACCTCCTAATGAAGTTCAAACCCTTATTTTGACTTTTTTTTTTTTGGTACGTGGGCCTCTCACTGTTGTGGCCTCTCCCGTTGCGGAGCACAGGCTCCGGACACGCAGGCTCAGCGGCCATGGCTCACGGGCCCAGCCACTCTGCAGCATGTGGGATCTTCCCGGACCGGGGCACGAACCCGTGTCCCCTGCATCGGCAGGCGGACTCTCAACCACTGCGCCACCAGGGAAGCCCCCTTATCTTGACTTTTAAGGCTTTCCATACTTAAATGAAGTGTTCTACTCGTTAGCTCCACAGACATCCTTCATGTCTTCAAACCATTGGACTTTGCTTATGCTGATCCAGCTGCCTGGAATGCCCTTCCCACCATTTTTTCCTAAATAAATCCAACTTATCATTCAAATTCCAGCTTAAATGCTACTTCCTCCAGCCCTGATCACCTCAACCAAATGGGACAACTGCCCCTTTATCATCTCTTAAAACTATCCATTATAAACTCACTAGTGACCTTTTATCATACACTGAACTGAACTGTGTATCTTTAATCACCCTCCCTCTATGTGTGACAGGAGGCATTCCAGACCAGGGACTAAGTAAGAAGACAGGTTTTGCTATCAAGAAACCCTGAAATTACGATTCTATTTCCTCCTACTACTACTCCAGTGAACTTGGGCAAGTTTTTTAACTTCCCTGAGCCTCAATTTCTTCACGTGCATAATGGGGATAATCTCATAGAGTTATGGTGAGGATGAAATGAGATAGCACACATGTAGAATGCCTCACACAGGACCTGGCAGAAACAATAGATATTATCTTTGTAATAACAACTGTTTTTATTACTAGGTTGAAATCTCCCGGAGCAGGCGTCTCAATTTCAGTGTGCACACAGATCACCTGGGCATCTTGTTAAAATCCAGGTATGATTCAGGAGGTCTGGGGTGGGCCTGAGAGCCTGCATTTCTGGCAAGCTCCCAGATGGTACCGATGCTGCTGGTCCGGGGACCACACTTGGAATAGCAAAGTTCTAGAGGGCAGGGCTTGTGTCTTTGATAACAATATCTCTCTCGCAGAATCTGGCATGGTTTCCTGCACAGCATAGGGGCCTCATCATTTTTTAAAATGAATGCATCCTCAAGGTGGTGGTAGAAACGATATTGCACATAACAGCCTTCCTTACTCAGAAGATTACACACACACACACACCCCCCACGCCAGTGAATCTAACCTGGCGTAGGACTGAGATTTCCCAAGGGCCCAACTGCTGTGTTTCAGAAATCAGTGCTCTGAGATGGAATGGCTGTGTGCTAACCTTATAGCCCTGATTAATTCCCTCCCTTTGTTTGCCTCATTATCGTGATTAGGTTCTGCCCGTAGCATAGCAACGGCTAATTGTAGGCTGGTTGCAGAGTGCCTAATTCCCCGCTATTAAAATTTTATCGAGGCTTAATTGTGCTCCTTTTTGCAGCAGAGAAGCTTCAAAATTTCAGAAAAGAGGGGATGTGGTTAGTGGGAGCTGATGACTCTTTAATCTTAGCAAGCTCTGTGAAGCCCTGCTCTGCAATAGCCTTGACCTTGAGATGGTTTCCCGTGGCCAGAAAGAAGCCCATCATTTATTTATTAACCCTCCAGAAGGTCTGCAAACAATCCCCTGTGGCCAGGCAGAAAGCATATTATGGGTCAAATGCCGTTACAGAAAGCCCCAAAGGGTGGGCCGACCGAATGGTTTGGCCACGTGGGCAGTTGGGCTGGAGAGCAGAAGTTTGCATGCGCAAGTGGTACGACGCGTCGCTCCGCAGATGCCGCGCGGCCACCCAGCAGCTTTCCAAAGCCAGCGGCAGAACCGAGAGGCTCTGAAAGCAGTTTTTCCAGGAATTCAAGTGCCAAACTGCCCCAGCCTGTGTGTAGTGGGAGGTGGAAAGAGGTGACCCCATTAGCAGGTACTTTCTACAAAGGTTTTTCAAACTCACGTGGTCACCACCATCGCCGGGAGCTCCGTGGAGCTGCACTCTTCTGGGCTCCAGCCCAGACTTATTGATTGGGAATGGGGAGGCGGGCTGGAAATCCCTCCTCAGGTAGTGCCCATGCTGAGTCACTGTGGGGATCACTTACCTGCAGCTACAAGGCACTTCGGAAAATGTAAAAAAAGGCAGCAGATCAAGCTGCCGCTTGCGTGGGGGGTGGGTCCACTTACTCTACTTAGCTCAGGCTGGAACCATGAAGTCTACTGGTGTGGGATGGCTCTAAGTCAGTGGTTCTGCAACTACCGCATGTAGCAGAGCTACCTGGAAGGCTGTTTAAAACACAGATTGCTGGACCCTACATCCTAGAGTGTATGATCCGTTAGGTCAGGGGTAGGACCGAGCCTTTGCATTTTTAACAAGCTTAGTGGTGATGCTGCTCTAAGGACCACACTTTGAGAACCGCTGGCCTCAGTGATTCTCCAAATTTGGACCCTATGTGTCTCTGAAAAGGACTCAGTTGTGTTTCTTGGTCCTAATGTTATAGACTGTATCTTTACATGCTGACTGTGCTTGTGTCTTGGACATCTATCTATAACCCAGAAACAGTGGTATTTGTAGTCAAGCTTTGGCCTGAGGCATTATGAAGGAGGAGTTGAATCCAGGGTTCTGGATTTAAACATGAGGAATCCAGATGAATACATACTTTTCTACCATTATTAAGTCAAGCAAGGCTTTTAAAAGGAGGTGAGATTTTTGACGCTGCTTAAACGGGAGGCGAGGAATTATTTGATGAGCTGACTTCAGTCTGGGAAAGGCTTCCCATAGGGTACAAGAATGGAATTGTGGTGAATGAGTGAAAAATAACAATGTGCACGTTTTACTGAGGGGAGATAAATGGGGGGAGGGGCGGCGGTAATGGTAAAAAAGAGTAGGTTTAAAGCAGGGGTTGTGGGACTTCCCTGGTGGTCCAGTGGTAAAGAATCCGCCTTCCAGTGCAGGGGATGCGGGTTCGATCCCCAGTCAGGGAACTAAGATCCCACGTGTCATGGGGCAACTAAGCCCGTGTGCCACGTCTACTAAGCTCGTGCGCCTCAACGAGAGAGCCCGCGTGCTGCAATGAAAGATCCCGCATGCCGCAACTAAGACACGATGCAGCCAAAAATAAATAAAATAAATAAATAATAAAGCAGGGGTTGCAACTCAAAAACCTTCAGAGGCCAGACGGATAACAGAAATGAGTGAGGCAGACAAGTCAAATTAGAATCTGTGATTCCGATTTGAATAAGAACATGGAGTGGCAGGGGGACATGGTGAACTGGAAAGACCTGGCCCTTCTAGAAGGGGAGCCCGTTGTTCCCCTTCAACTCTGTTCTTGCTGTTGTTGCCAGGAAAGAATGTAGGCCCAGGAATGGTTTGCTGTTTTGAATTTCAAGAGAAGCTGGGAGTCTGAATTCTAATATGAAATTTCCCAACTTGTAAAAACTGAGCCCCAGTCAAAACACGCCTGTGGACTATTAATTTATAAGACTAGTTTAAAGAGTTCAGATTCTACTTCCTAGATCCCAATTCATTGGAATGCTTCTGCAGGAACTTGGCACATTTTTTGCTTTTTTAGGGTAAGGGTTAGCTATAAGGAGAGGAAAAGGAAAAGAGTAAGAAAGGGAAGAAAGATGAAAATCAGGGAAAACATTGTAAAAAGAAGGAATCTACTATTAGAAGTGACCTGAGGGTTTATATGGTCCTATCCCTACAGAAAGAATATATCACTTCTACAACATCCCTGGTGTGGTAGACTGTTAATTTGGTGGCCCTTGTGGAGTCCCCTTCCGTAGTGACTCTGGGCTTGGCCAGTGGGTCATTAGCGAGCATGATGCCAGCAAAGCCTTGATAAGTCCTTGCACAGTGGAATGCTTATTCTTGGGATCCAGCTGCCATGTAAAGGCTAGCCGTATGGAAAGACCACGTAGAGGGAAAAAGAGGTCCCCACCCTTCAGCCGTCCCTGCCAAGGTGCCAGGCATGTGAATGAAGCCATCTTGGACTGTCTGACTGCAACCACATGAGACCCCAAGACAGATCAACAGATGGGCTCAACCATCCAGCTGAGCCCCAGGCAACCCAGAGTCATGAGAAATAATAAAATGGTGGTTGTTCTAAGCCACTAAGTTTTGGAGTAAAGATCTTCCTTGACTTATGATGGATTAAGCATCCTGATAAACCCATCGTAAATTGAGAAGATCATAAATTGAAAATGTGTTTTAAGTGTATCTAATCTACAAACATCATAGCTTAACCTAGCCTGCCTTAAAATTGCTCAGCACACTCACAGTAGCCAACCGTTGGGCAAAGTCATCTAACACGAAGCCTATTTATAAGGGTGTTGAATATCTCATGTCGTTCGTTGACTACTGTCCTGAGAGTGAAAAACAGAATGGTTGTCTGGGTACAGAATGGTTGTAAGTGTACTGGTTGTTTACCCGCGGGATCTCGGGGCTGACTGGGAGCTGTGGCTCACTGCCACTGCCCAGCTTCACCAGAGAATATCCTACCGTATATCACTGGCCCTGAAAATGATCAGAATTCAAAATGCTAATTAGGTTTCTACTGAATGCGTATCACTCTCCCACCACGGTAAAAGTCGAACCATCATAAGTCAGGGACCATCTGTACTTTTTTATTCAGTGAAAATTAACGGAGACACCTAGTGAGTAGTGGGCCTATGAATCAGATAATTCTGTGGTAGAATAAAAAATAAATATTTAGTCTTTGTCCCTGGTTCATAGCATAGAACTGCTAAAACCCTTGGACTCTCCTGAATGATAATGTCTTTTGTATGCTAATGAGATGACTGGTGGCTGGGGTCTCAGCATAGCTTCAGGATGGAGGCTGCTCACCAGAAAGACCAAGGCATGATTAGAAGGTTGGAACTTAGAACCCTAACCCACCCAGCCTCCAAGGAAGGGAGAGGGGCTGGAGACTGAGTTTAATCACCAAAATCACCAATGGCCAATGATTTTAGTCAGTTGTGTCTACACACACACCCATACCTAACCCCACGTATCTCTTCCACTCGGCAGTTCCTGAATTCTGTCATTTCTAATAAACCGGTAAACATTAAGTAAAGTGTTTTCCTGAGTTCTGTGAGCTGTTCTAGCAACTCTGAGGAGGGGGTCATGAGAACCCCTGATTGGTCAGAAGTACAGGTGGCCCAGGACTCATGACTGGTATCTAAAGTGGGCACAGTCATGTGGGACTGAGCCCGTAACTTGTGGGGTCTGACGCTAACTCCAAGTAAGAGTGTCAGACTTGAACTGTTGGACACCCAGTTGAGGATTTGAGAATTGTAGAGATTCCGTTTGGCTGGAAGTAGCAGAACATCTGAGAAACAGTGGCCTAAGCAAGTAAGAGATTTATCATGCTCATGTCAGGAGAAATAAACTTTTAATCATTGGTCAGAATCAGCTGCACCAAGGGGGACTAGGGAAGTGCAATTAGCTAGGCGCATTCACGTCCCCAGTGAAATGGGGTTTCGACTAGCAAGGAAGAAGGAGGAATGGGTATATATTTTGCAGCGTTGGCCACAGCCAGCTTCTGCTGGAAAAAGAAATGTGTATTTCACGATTTTCCCCTTCTCTACCAAATGTAGCCATTAGACCAGCCCAGCAGCCTGTACACCCAGCACACAACTATCCCATGCTCCAAGGATGAGGTCTCTGTTAATTTAATGGCTCAGCATTTCATCTTTGTCTGTCTGTGTTTTGTTTAGGGAGTGGCAAATTAAGGTCAGAGACTGGTTCACTGTGGGAATTATAATAATTTCCCAAGCCAATAGCATCCAGGATAGTGTCTCTTAATAAGCCAACAAAGAAATAACACATTCCAAACAAATGATAGATTAATCACACTATTGTTCCAGGCAAGGGGAGATGACAGAAAGAAAGTCCAAATTTAGTTCAAGGTGTACCTTTTCTATGAGCTGTGGTTTCTAGGGAGAGCTGGCTTTGTCAGCTGAGAGCTGACATCCAGCTACCAGGGCAAAAATAAAAGTGTCTTGCTGCTAGAGCACGTTACTAGGGAACGGAGGTGCACCAGTGTTGACAAGCAGGCTAGGCTGCTCCAAGGTTTATCACTCCAGGGACTGTGGCAGGGTTTGCGCCACTGCTTAGAAGGAGTACCTCCCTGAGGCAGGAACGGATGTCCCTTCTCTTGCTGAGACTGCCACACGGTTTAACACCTCTGCCAACCAAGAGCAGGCTCGTCACGCAGGAATGAGTGTCTCAAGATCTTTGGAGAGCTAGGTCAGCCAATGGTGGCTTTGCCCAGACTTAAACTCCCCAATACAACACTTGCTATTTATATTTTAAATGTCCCCTTGCCATAGCTGCTTCTCCACTTGTTCTTACTGATAAGCCCCCAGCAGGGCCCCTCAGCAGCTGAGCTGCTAAGTGCTTTATCCACTGACAACAGATGAGGTGATGACATCCTGATACAGCATACTTCATTCTTACATCAAAACCATTTTACTTCTAAAGCCAACTTTTTTTTGTCTTTGTCATAAATGGATTAAAACGATTTCACTTAAGTCGTAAACAAGTGGCTTGGAAATGATATCAAACCAACACACAACAGTCTGGTTCCAGGTTCATTTGGTAAGAAGATGATTGATCTTGAACTTGATTCAGTCCATTGATAACATCATTACTGATAAAAGATCTCGGAGCAGTCAACTTTAGATTTGAAGCAATGGCGATGAGCAGACATTTTCAAATGGCCATACCTTCTGCAAACCTTAGCTGACTTTCAGGATGTGTGGCACAAAAGAAGAGGCCATAGAAGGAGCTAAAAATAAAGTCTGTAGTTCACAAAGTTAGCCTGTGGCCATTTCGTGAGTTAGAAGTGGCTTGGTGGGAGTGGGAGAAAAGCAATAAAAGAAAATGAGATTGGAACTCACTCATTTTCTTTCTTTTCAGCAACTTTTTGGAGGGAGGAAATGGAGATGAATAAGACATAAAAATCACAGAACTTGGACTTGGCAATGCTCTTAGAAATAAATGATCTAACCTTTCACCCAATTGCAAATAATAATAGCTAACATTTATTTACTACATGCCAAATGTTATACAAAATAATTTACTTGATTAGTATTTATTACTTTAGTTTTACCCTCACCACGTCTCTAAAAGGTGGCATGATTTTAATGTCTGTATTCCAGGCATCGAGTTAAGCAACATATTCAAGGCCACAGTGAATAAATGGCTGGACCAGAATTCCTGAATATGTACTGCCTTCTCCTCAGTTCTTTCTATCCCATCCCCTGACAACTCCAGGCTCTTCTAGCTCTCCACTCCTCCAGAGACTGGTTTGTCTTTGCCGGCACTTCTCCTCATTCCTACTTGCAAAGCTTGGTTTCTCAAACATTCCTCCACATATTAAGCTGACATCTGCTTTTCTGGAACTTGCGCCCACCAAAGTAACACATAAGCCAGTCCCTCTGTCCTCTGACAGTCCTTCCAGTATCTGCAGTTCCAGGATCATGCATCCCCTGAGCCTTTTCTTCCCCAGGCTAAATATCTATAGCTACTGTAACCCTGCTCCGTAAGACCTTCCTACATGCTGTGCTTCTTCCTCTATGTATACTGCACTCAGACTGCAAATTCAGACTTCTACAGAGACCAGACTAGTAATGAAAATAAATAGAGCAGGCCAGGTACAGTAAAATCACATGGGCTTCTCCTTCTTTTATTTTCCCACTTTTCATAGAGACACGGATCCTGAAAAGTTTGTCTCTGCAAATTCAACCATCAAAGGCAACTAACCCTCAGTCTCGCTATTTGGGGACGACACGGGGTGGTGAGTACTGTGGCAAACTGCGAAGCGAGTGCATGACCGAAAGCAAGCGGACAGTGTACACACAGCCGGTGCCGTCATAAAGGTGGTGGCAGAGTTTCTGAACTCTTCAAAAGCGGCCGGAAACCTGGGTTTCTACTGGAAAACTTTCGATTTTTATCAGATCAACTTTCTCTTTCTTTTTCGTTTTTCCTGCAGCATGATGTAAGCCAAACAAAGTGTGTCTGCAGGCTGGATCCAGCCCCTGGGCTGCTGGTCTACAACTGTTCTTGAGGACAGTGGGACCCTCACTTCGCTTGACCTAAACACCATGCTTCTAGGAATGCAGACTAAATTTGTAGGAGCTTTCCTAGCAGTTGTATCACATTATACTTTAAGTTCGCGTGGAACTTGTGGCTAAGTGAGTAACTTCAAGTCTTCATGTACAGGGTTGTCCAGCCTGCCTCTCCAGCCATCTTGTGCAGTGATATTTTGAACCTCACTGTCTGACTTTGCGTTCCTCCCTGTTGGTCCCCTTTCTGTCTTGGAGAGTTTTGTCTATTTCTCCCTGCCTTTGTGTGCAGCTCTGACCAATGCTCCTTCTATGAAATCACCAGCTGGACCCAATACCCGGATGAATTCTGACCCATCTTGAGGGCATTACTTAAAATGTCGGCTAGAAATATGGAGCTCCAAGTCACCCCAAATGTCACCAATGCGCTAATAACACCCCTTAGCTTCAGAATGGAAGGAAACTAGCCTGCGTTTGGCACCTACTCTGAGCTCAAGCCGGCCAGCTCCCTCATCCTCGCTTCCCACCCACTGTAGAGACCCCTTCTGCAGCTCTGCCCCTGTGGCCAAGGAAGAACCCCCAGGCTTCACCCCGTATCACTAAGTCTGAACTCTCAGCTCTGGTCTGCGATTCCCAGATTGGTTCCTGATCGAACTGTGTATTTCGCTCTGGGTCTCAGTCTCAGCTCTGGATGTCAGCTCTCGCCTGGCAGCCCAAGGATC
The DNA here is from genome assembly GCF_059928025.1 of Delphinapterus leucas. Classification (NCBI taxonomy): domain Eukaryota; kingdom Metazoa; phylum Chordata; class Mammalia; order Artiodactyla; family Monodontidae; genus Delphinapterus; species Delphinapterus leucas. The sequence continues at coordinate 69,165,604 of NC_143130.1, read as the reverse complement.
AGTGTGGCCCCTGCTCAGCACCCATCCCAGGCACCCAGCCCTTTGCCCGTGCCTGAGACTGAACTCCTGCTTGGCCAGGGGGACACACACTGTGCCAAGCACTGTCCTTGGCGCGGCAGCATCCATGATCTCACTTAATGGTGAATCCGCACGCTCCCACTGCCATCTGGCCCACAGTTTTCAGTTGGCCCTTTTTGATTATCAGGGAATTTGTATTATTCATGCCCTTCCTGCCTCCTCATTATCGTGAGTAATTGCGAGCAGGGCGCCGAGCTGTTCACCAGCCTCCACAAAGCCAGCAGCACATGCTCCCTCGGATTCCTTCTCTTTTTGTGAAATAGCTCACTATTCTCATCTATAAAATGGGGGGGTTTTGAGGGATCTATTAATTGATGTTAAGCATTTATAACAGAGCCAGGCATGTCGTGGGCACTCACGAATGTTAGCTTGAAGTAGCAGCAGTTGGAGAACTCACGCTGGTCACCTCCTGATCTAGCCCGCAGGCGCTAAAGAGGGGGCACCCCCTTCCCTAAGGAAATGTCACTAATTCCCTTCCGCCACCAAGCTCAGCAGCAGGCGCCCCGAGTTGGTTTTCTGATGAAAGGAAAGGATTGGTTCAAGCCATCCACACGGCCCAGGGGACGGCCTCTGTCAGTTACTTGTTGGGTAACTCGGGACCAGTTGTTTACTCTCTCGGAGCACAGGTACTCTATCTGTAAAAAGTGGGCACTACTATGTAGCTTACAGCATTATGGTGGGCGATCAAATGAGATTTGTAGTGAAATACTAGGCACAGAGTAGGCACTTGATATGGTGATGATGGCACAAATACTGAGGCAGACATTGTCTTTGGCCCTTCCCAGCAAGAAAGAGCAGCCTTCCTTTTCTCCTGCCAGGTCTGCAAAAACTGAATTACAAACTTAGTGCTTGGTTGTGGTAAAAAAAACAAACAAAATCAAACTAACAACACAGGCATTTATAAAATAAAAAGTTGGCGTCTTCTGCACTCCAATTCTACTCTCCTGAGAGAGCCACTGTTAACTGTTTAGGGTATGCCCCTGCTGACGTTTTTCTATACACACACACACACACACACACACACATTATTTTTAAAGCAACATCAGGATGATACCATACTCTTCTGCAACCTACTTCTTTCTCTAAGCAGAATTTCATGGCCATTTTTCCAAGTCAGAGTATATGGAGCTAGTCCAGTGTTACAGACTTAATTATGTCTCCCAAAATTCCTATATTGAAGCCTTAGCCCTCAGTGCCTCAAGATGTGACTGTATTTGGAGATAAGGCCTTTAAAGATGTAGTTAAGTTAAAATGGGTCATTAGTGTGGGCCCTAATCCAATATGACTAGTGTCCTTTTAAGAAGAGGAGGTTAGGACACAGACAGAGACATCAGGCACGTGTACATGTAGAGAGAAGGCAGCTATCTGCAAGCCAAGGAGAGAAGCTTCAGAAGAAGCCACCCTGCTGACACCTTAATCTTGGACTGCTAGTCTCCAGAACTTTGAGAAAATAAATTTCTGTGGTTTAAGCCACCCATTCTGTGGCATTTGTTATGGCAGACGCTAGCAAATTTATACATCCAGTCTTTCATAAAATACATAGTATTCCATTTTATAGATGGTACAAAAAATGTGTTTGTTGATGGACTTTCAGGTTGTTTACAGTTTTATGGTGTCGCTAAGAGTGCTTCAGGTAATATCCTAGCAATATGCTTTGTGCACATACATGAGAATATTTGTAGGCTCTGTGCCCATATGAGGAATGACCAGGTTGGAGAATATGCACATCTCAAGCGACGTACGAATCAGTTGTACCAACTGAAACTCCAATACGGTAGGCAAATTACTGCCTTCCTTTTTACCCCCAAAGCATAACTTCAAGGACTTACATTCTGTGGCCATAAAACATAACTAAACTGACAGTCAATAAAATATGACACCTTTGACCTTGGCTTTGCTCGTGCTGACCACTTCCGCCTATGCCAGGACCTTGGCCCCGTCAACCACCTGTAGAAACACACAGTTTTCCTGAATGGACCAAGTTCTCACCAGACTTTATAGTCTCTTCATTGTGAAGTCAAACTCGCTAAGAACAAACACTAAAAACAGAAGCATTGATTTTCATTTTTTAAGAGTATAATTAGATTTGAATCACACATGGTATATTGGATTTAGGGAGAAAATATTTCATGACAAGCTGCCAGTGTATTTGTTTCTCATCTTTCACCAAATAGAACTGGGGGTTGAAGGCTGCAGAAATGGACACAGGTTGGCAATGGCATTCCGATAGGCAGTAATTTCTATCTGAGTTGATGTGTCTGACTGGCCTTTTGTTTGGAAAAAAATTTAAAAATGGGAACCGTCTTCTGTAGTGAAGATGAACTTGGAGGTGTGACGGTCCTGGTCTTTTTTGGAGAGTGTATTGGAATTTACCCAAAGTGCAAGGGGGTTGCCTTCCTTCTGTTTGCTCTTACTTTTCCATACAAGCGGATGTGCAAAAGAACTGAGCACTAAAAGAACATTTGTTTTGTGAATGAGTAAATAAATAGCTGTTAGTACACTTTTTCTATTTCTAATTATTATTAGTTTTCTCAATATGTCATACATACATATCGTTCAAAATTCTGGGCAGGCCATCTCATTGTCCGTGCTCCCTGCTTCTTTTGGTTTCGTTCTGGGCAGGGCTTGTGTTCAGAGCCAGCTAAGAGTAACAGCTGCAGTTCATTGGATGCTTACTGGGCACTAGGCACTATATCTAGTACCTAATCCCACTTAATCCTCTTTGGGGGAGGGATTAATAGTACATTTACAGTTGAAGAAACTGAGGTCAGAGTGGTTAAGTAATTTACTTGCCCAAGGTTACCCAGTAAGAATCAAAAGCAAGATTCTTTTCCTGGTCTGTTACCAGAATCTGGACTTGTAATCACTGTACACTTAACCTCTCTGTGCCTCAGTTTCCTCAATCATAGCCTAGAGATAAGAATAGGGATTATTTCATAAAGTTGTCTTGAGGGTGGGAGAGGAGGCAGTAAGGAGTAGAATGGATCCAAAACAGTTGAGAAAAGAATTGGAGGTGGGTCATGGTGAATGTTTAGGGATGAATAGTGTTTCTCAAAGGGTCATCAGGAGCCACCCAGATTAGCATCACCTTAGGTGTTTATTTCACATGCAGATTTTAGGACCCCTTCCTAGACGTCTTCAAGAGTGGAGTCTGGGAATCTACATTTTAAACTAGCATCCAGATGATTCTGATGCACATTGAGATTTGAGAATTTCAGGCCCTAGGGTTTGTGTGTGTGTGTGTGTGTGTGTGTGTGTGTGTGTGTGTGTGTTGTTACTTGTAGCTCCATCCAGATAGCACTATTGTGGCTCTATACTAAACCCCTCCTCACCTTTCCTCTGTACTCCCCATGTACAAGTCATGTTTTTCTCATCACCAGCATAGCCAGTAATCCATCCAAAAGAGATTCTGAGATTCCAAACCCAGAAATCTGTGTGTGTTTCTGATTTCTTTTTGCTGGAAAAAAAAAAAAATAGTGATAGATGGCCCATGAATGATGTGAATCTGTGGTCCGGTGTCTTAAATGTATAGGAAGCCATCTAGCCCTTGGTGTGAAGATCTCTCCAATGCCCTGTGTTCCTACAGTCATTCTGGTCACCTGAATTCTGGGGCTAGCTCTGATGAGCCGATGCCTTCAACAGGCTAAGTAGGTGATGAAAATTTAAGTAAACAACACTCATTAACGTTATGATCACGTGTGGCATCTTCCATTACTAAATGATCCCGGTACACAGATATTATTCACTTAAATAATCAATCACTGTCAACAAATTACAAGATGCAGAGAATGAAATTAGCAAAATGAAATATGGATGTAAAGTTCATTTGAAATTCAATTTAGTGAAACATTAGCTTTCAACAAGTCTGCCCAACTGTTTGAACACCTTCCTTTTGCACAAAGTTTTTTAGAAATAAATGCAATTAACCTTTTTACTGTTCAATTGCTGTTGGACGCAACAATATTATTACATGGCACCTACGGTCTGGGAGTGAAATAATTAAACGATGATGTGGGATGAGGACATCAGGGCAGTCCTAGGGCTTTTTCTGGAGCTTCTACTCATGACTTAGGGGTGGGGCAACAAGAGGGTTCCAGGAGGTGGGGATGGGTGCGAGTTTGCACTGAGCCTTCCCCAGGGAGCATCTGATATTGTTGCATTGTGTCTGGAGTCGAAGAGAAACCTTCTCAAGACCCATCTCACACTCCATATTCCTCATTCCCTATTCCGCACACAGCAGTGTGCATTCTGCATTTCCGGCCAATTGCCCTGAAAAGCTAGCCCCTCCCCCACTACCTCATTGCCTTTCATGATTCTATGACTCCTTTTATCCAGTCACTCTAGCTGGAGAGTAGGAGTCACCTCAGACTCCTGTCTCCCCCTCCACTCCCACAGGGCAGTGAGTCACGTCACCCCTTCAAGCCTTCTTCCCTTGGGAGCTGCCTCTCTCTCCTGCTGTCTGTGCCTGCGGCTGCCGCAAGCAATCTCAGTCCCCATCTCCACTCGGCTCTCACCTCTGCATGGCTACATCCTGGCCCCCACCCCAGAGTCCACCCTGCATGCCTCTCTCTGCCAAGGTGAACAGACAAGCCCCGACTCAATATCCTGCAACCACTCCCCACTGCTCCCATGATCAAGCCCGAGCCTCCCGTCCATCAGTCCTCGGCCGCCCCCACCACCCGCGATGGCCTGGTGGGCACGGCTTCCCCTACCTCCGCTGCGTCTGCTCCCCGCCCCCCGTACCCAGACTGCCCTTCAAATTGCCTCTTCCTCACCTCCAAACACGCTCTGCGCTTTCCTGCCCGCACACCTCGCTCCTACCAGCCACTCCATCCGAAGAAAACAAAAACCTTTTCCATTTCTCTCTCTCAGTAAAATCCTTCTTTCCCAAGGCCCAGCCCAAACCCCACATCTGCCATTAAGCCTTCCCAACTGCACCGCAGCCTCCAGAGATCAGTCTCCTTCAAACAGCTCAAGTGCTTGTTGTATGGGGCGCTCCTTTGGATCCTTAATAGCTTGCTTTGTGATGTCTCTCCACGCTCTCAGCTGTGTAGTACATTCCCTTGAAAGCAAGGACATGCCTTTTGGTCCTTGCTTCTTGCTTAATGAATGAAGCCATTTCTAAGCCTTCCCTGAAAAAGGATGACACCAGTTTCTTTTGTGTCCTGTTTTCAGGGCTGTCTTGAGGTGAACAATTCAGATGTGCTGAGAGCAGGAAGCCCTGCCTTGGAGCGGCGTGTGGTAGGCGGGCTGATGGGATTTCGGGGATGCAGGCAGAGGACGTGCCCATCTGTGGGCACGGTGCTTGGCCTGGAAAGCTGTCTCTTGTCAACTGTGCCCGAGATATTCTTGGTTCTGAACCACATCCCTGGCTGTTCCAGATCGCTCCGTTATTACTACAGAGCTGCCCCACTGCTGGGGTAGGTGGGGAGTGGGCAGTGGCTCCTCCCTTCACAACGAGCTGCGGGGAACTAAGTCACATTTAGACATTAGGAAACCTCTATCCTCTAGCAACTGAGAGCAAAATTCTTCAGGAATCTATGGAGAACCTCCGTGGATTCTTGGGATTCTTCTCCAAGAATCCTGAAGGGGGTGGCCCAGATGCTGACCTTGTCCTTTCTCAGGTCTGAGGGTAGAAAGAAACAGTGTCGCTTATCTCTGAGCTATGGCTTTCCTCCCCTTGCTTCCAAAAGCCAAACCGATTCTCTCTATATTAGCTGGCTGCCACTCATGAAGTTACCATTTATGTGCCCAGCGCTCCACAGTTTACCCCACCTAACTCTCAAGGCAAATCGCTGAAGAAAGTTTGTTCCCATTTTAGAGATGGTAAGTCTGAGGCTGGGAGAAGTTAGCCAACACAGCTGGTAAGCAGAGCCAGGTTAGAAACCAAGCTGAGTCCAAATCCCCCTTTCCAAGCACTACCCTGACCTGACCCCCAACCCAGCATTTCTGAAACCCCTTTTCCTCTAGGAAGCTCCCCCTGCCCCCAGCCAAGCTGCCTAAATCATGAGGTTGCCCCAATTATCCCTCACTTGTCTCTTTACAGCCTGTTTGAAATGATGGCATCTGGTGCTCCTCCTGACACGTATGGTTATGAATTGTGTGGATTTGGTGATCACAGTGCCATGCTCCCTGTGAGCTGGCCCAGCATCTGGGCTGGAGTCAGGTTGTTTACCTCCAAAGGATGAGGCATGAAATGGCAGTCTAAGTGGGTTTCAGATCACTTTGGCCACTGAGCTACCTTCTCCCCCAGCCCACAAATTTTGGGGGATACTCTTTGAGATAAAGCCAGCAAGGCAGGTTCCTCCCGGGCCCTTTCTTGGTTTGAAGTTTTGGCTTAACACGTGCTGGGTGCCTCATTCAAGGAGTTTAATCTCTCATGCCTTGGTTTCCTCCTCTGTAAAATGAAGACATCCTTCCCTACGACATTGTTTGGTGTGTAAATGAAATCAAGTATGTTCAACACTTAGCAAAGTATCTAGGATGTTACAGGGTTTCTGCAAATGTTGGTTTCCTTCAGATCCCGAATAAATAACCTGGGAGCCTCAGATTTCCCATCTTTAAAATGGGAACAAACTTTCTTCAGCGATTTGCCGTGGGAGTTAGTTGAGTTATAACTGTGCTTGGGAGAATATGGTCTGAATAATGACCACATCACAGGCAGCTCTGGCCTGACCTCTGATGAGCAGGATCTCGGCTCTGATCTCAGTTCTTAGCCTCCGTTCCCTACTGCCCCCACCCTGTCTGACCATCTGCACCCCTCATCTGCCCCAGCCTCGACACAGCCCTTCCTGGGAGGCAGAGAGAGAAATGGGAAAGGGAAGACAGGCTTAGCCTCCCCACCAGCACCTTAAAGGACACAAAGCCCCCCAGTCCAGAGGATGCCCCCAAACCTCCCTTCCCAGCTCATCTCGCACACTTCTGCTCACACTGATGCAAACAACTTTGTGCTTTGCAGAGAGGCCTTTAGAACGCCTCTGCTTGAAACTCCAGACTCACCAGGGGCCCACTTTAGTTTTCCTCGAACCCTGGCTCATTTGCTGGGCAACAGGAGCAAGCAATGGGTGGACGCCTGCAAATGGAGCAGTAATTGGGGAGGCGGGGGCAGTGGGGTCAAGGGAGGGCTTTTTACAAGATGGGAGGTACGATTTTACATTTACTGATGGAAATGGTCAAATAGAGAAAAATTGATGGAGAAGAGTCTTCCATTGAGTCTGGTTTTGCAGTATTATCTGGTTTCCTTCACTCCCCTTAAAGTTTAGATTAAAGTTCCCTTTTTCATGTCAGTGACTCCCTTATACTCAGTAGAGGTGACATGGTCCAGTGGGAAGAGCTTTGGAATTTGGGTTTGAATCTCACTTCTACCACTTATTGGCTGGGTGGCCTCTCTAGGCCTCCATTTCCTCCTTTCTAAAATGGGAAGAATAATAATACTTACCTCTCGAATTTGGTGTAAGGATCAAAGGGATAGTGTTTGGCCTGGAGCGGTGTTTAGTAAGAACTCAAAAGTGGCCATTGCTGTTGTTACCATTCTCTTACCAAAAAGGTTCTTCCATGTCTTCCTGAGATGCACTGAGTCCCTTGCTATGAGGTAACCATTTCTCTGGCGTCAGTCATGGGTCAAAGTACCAGATCCCGAGATCTGACTGTGTAATTGGAGAGAGAGCTAAAGATAAATCTAGATCTGGAGTTACATTCTCTATGTATTTATCCGGCGGTTCCCTTCTCACAACCACTTTTCTGAAGTTTCAACCTTCAGCTGGAAGAAGTCACAAAAGCATAACTGGTGTTCCCAGGCCTTTAGAACGCCTCTGCTTGAAACTCCAGACTCACCAGGGGCCCACTTTAGTTTTCCTCGAACCCTGGCTCATTTGCTGGGCAACAGGAGCAAGCAATGGGTGAACGCCTGCAATGCTCTATCGGATGCCCACGGTCCATCTAGAACAGTGGCTCTCAAACTCTGCTACATACTGGCACCACCTGGGGAGTCCCTACCCCAGAATTCTGATTGGCTGGCGGGGGCCAGGGCATAGGGACTTTTAGAACCTCTCCAGATGATTCCATGGTCCAACAGAGTTGAGAACCAGTGGGCTAGGAAGCTTGCAAGCCTCCCAAATGGGATGATCTGCTGTCACCTGTGTCAGGTCCAGACTAAGCCCTTCGCTGGGGGTCAGGAGACTGGCTCCTTCATTCATTAATTCAAGTATTACCACCTCTGACGATGCATCCAGGGCCCTGTCCCTGCCCACGTGGGTGAGCTGCCCTCATCTAACACCCCTAGTCCTTGCACCCTTGTACTTGCCCTTCATGGCATTTATCCCTCTGTGAATCACTTATTTTTCTTCTCCGCATCTGTGAATTTCTTGAGTGTAAAGACTAGGTCTTCCTTTCTTACTCCCAGTGCCTAAAATGTTTAAGGGAGGGAATGCATGTATGAATGAATGAATGAGTGAATGAATAAGTGAACTAGCTATGGGAATCCAACCTTAGAAGGGAGGCATTATAAGAGAGAGCATGGCATCTGGAGAAGATAGATTTCAACTCAGATCCCGGCTCTGCTTAGTAGCTGCGCTGCTTTAGGCAGTTTCCTCAATCTCTGTGAACCCCACTTTCCTTACCAGGAAAACGAGGACAGTAAATTTCTGATGGCGCTGTCGTAAGGAGTAAATTATGTAATCCATCTAATGTGCTTTGCCTGGAACATAGTAGGAGCCCGATAAATGTGAGCTCTTATTAGAATGGGGGGCGCTATTTGCACCTTCATGGGCATTTATTTTTTTATTTTTTAATTTTTTTTAACATCTTTATTGGGGTATAATTGCTTTACAACGGTGTGTTAGTTTCTGCTTTATAACAAAGTGAATCAGTTATACATATACATATGTTCCCATATGTCTTCCCTCTTGCGTCTCCCTCCCTCCCACCCTCCCTATCCCACCCTCCCTATCCCACCCCTCCAGGCGGTCACAAAGCACCAAGCTGATCTCCCTGTGCCGTGCGGCTGCTTCCCACTAGCTATTGGTTTTATATTTGGTAGTGTATATATGTCCATGCCTCTCTCTCGCCCTGTCACAGCTCACCCTTCCCCCTCCCCATGTCCTCAAGTCCGTTCTCCAGTAGGTCTGTGTCTTTATTCCTGTCTTACCCCCAGGTTCTTCATGACATTTTTTTTTTCTTAAATAGACACTGCCCTCATTACCTAATTCCTCTTGATCCTGGGTTTCCTACCCCGTTAAGGAGAGTGTTTCTGGGACAGCCTGGGTGAGCAGGAAGCTCCTCCCTCCGCCCTCTGTGCGTCAGCTCCCCCAGCCTTGGGTGCAGAGCCCCGAGGGGAGCAGTTGCTCTGCCTTTTAACCTCCTTGCCGCCTTGTGTTGATCACAGGGCAGGCCGTGACTGGGCGGCATCGGCTGTGGCCTGTCAGCCCCCGTCAGACCCACCCTGAGGGCAAATAGGGCTCCAGCTGATGAGAAGCTTAGCTGCAGCCTCCGAAGCAGCCCCGCAGCTGCGGTCCTGGCCTTTCCTCTTGTTTCCCGTGTGCTTCGGCAGTTCCAGCCCTCCGCACGACCAGGGCTAGAGTCCCGGCACTGAGGTGCCCTTCTCCAAAGATCAAGCGACTGGGCACACGCTGTGGCTCCACGTTGAAGCACATCAAAGGCTTGAGCAAAAGCAGGCTGCCCAGGGATGTGGAGGCAGCTGTCTACTTGATATGAGTCCAGGGTCGCTGGAAAAATCCCTGGAGCCCCACCTATTTTCCTGCTAGAAAGTTGAAACTCCACCGTTAGGTACCCAATCTTATGATTTAAAACAGCGGTTCTCAAAGTGTGGTTTCCCCCTCTACCCCAGCAGCAGCACCTGAGAGCTCATTAGAAATGCAAATTCTGGGACTTCCCTGATAGTCCAGTGGGTAAGACTCTTCACTCCCAGTGCAGGGAGCCCGGGGTTCAATCCCTGTTCAGGGAACTAGATCCCACATGCTGCAACTAAAAGATCCTGCATGCCACAACTAAGGCCTGGCATGGCCAAATAAATAAATATTTTAAAAATGCTAATTCTTAGGTTCCACCCCAGACTCCGAAATCAGGATCTGGGGGAGGGACTTATCTGTGTTTAGACTCGGGACAGACTCTTAGCACTGCCTTCTAGCTCTGTGGGCAAATTACTTAATCTCTTCAGCTTTCGTTTGCACCATTATAAAATTCAGATTGTACAGCCAATTCAAAGGGCCGAAGATGAAATAAGATACATGAAGTACTTGCACATACTAAGTGCTTAATGAGGGCTCATATCCTCTCCCCACCCCACCTCACCTCATGTCTCATAGAGGAGTCTAGGTCAAGTGCCATGGTAGGGGAGAGGATCACACAGATGGGGATTTGTGAATCGCAGCAGCGTGGACCAGGAGAGAAAGACTATAGAGGCGGATGGGATGCTGAGACAGAGAAGGAGCAGAAGGGAGAATAAGGAGCTCCCCTCAGACTTCACCCTTCTGGTGCCCTCTGTTTTGCAGGGGCTGGCCGTTCGGGGCAGGGTCCACCTCCAGTGGCCCAGTCTCACCACCATCCTTCCCAGATGCTGGGTGGGGCGGATTCTTTGCTCACCTTTCCCCGGTTAAGAAGAGAGCCACCAGTTGATACAGAGGCCACCCTGGGGACCCGACTCTTGCACAGACACTGCTAGGGTCTCCCAAGGAGCCAAAAGGCAGGCAGCTGAGAGCATCTGAAGAGAGGCAGATGTGGCCCTGGAGAAACAGATGCATGTGTCCCAGAGCAGCCTGCTTCCCTTTCTTTTAAAGTCTTCCCATTGCCCCTTGAGCCTTTGATGGGAGGACAAATTAAGATCTCAGTCTCACTAGGCAGGCTCACGTGACGTGGTTCTGGGGTAACGACACCCCAATTTCCCTAGCTTCCCATTGCCAGGAACTCCAGAGCCAATGTTTCATCATTAATTTAAGGCATCCCTATTAGAACTTGCATCTCCGTTAAGCTATGTTCTGGCTTGGGTGAGTCAGCCTCTATCCAAACCCCAGCTCTACCATTTGTTAGTAATTACGTTCTGGGTTAAATATTTAACCCCTTCAAGCCTCACTTTCTGCCTTTGTGAAATGAGAACAGTGATTATATATATATATAAGTGTATGCATATACTTATAATAATTTCAAGGGTTAAAAATATGCAGTGCTGTTTGGGTTTCTCATGCATGTATTTCTTTAAAGTTTCGAAAAGAGCGTAGGGAGTAAGGACTGAAGAGAATGGTTGAGATCGGGAATGGCTAGCAGGTCTCACATGGGTGGACTTGCAGGCGCCAGCAGAACACTGTTCTATCAGGGCTGTGAAGGATTCCAAGGAGACCCCAGTCTCTGCAGACAGAGTGCGTGACTGAGTGGAAGTATCGACTCCAATCTGAGCAAGGGACCCAGTCGCACGTGCAACCCACATTTGCCATCTCTGCTCTAGTTGCCCCCTCCCTGAAGGCAAAAAGACAGGCTGTGACTCTTGCAGTTACCTGCAGTAGAATTATAGAAGCCATTACCTGGGATCTTCAAAGGCTCACACCGAATGAGTAACTCAGCCTCTTAATTGAACACCGTCCCGCGGTATCATTTTGGAATGGTGGAGCTGTCCCCAGTCACAGTGCACCTCCTCTTGATCTTTGTGATGAAAGTCCTTGATGTCGACTCGCCAGGAAATAAAGAGGAGTGCTCTCTCTGTAGTGGCGTTAGACAGATGTTTGGTGAACCTGGTTTTGTCAGGGTGGGGTGGGGAGGTGGAGACTAAGAGGTGAGTGAGCATCCCAGGGGAACCCGAACTCCAGCCCCTTGGCTATTTGTCAGATCAACTGTGGCTTTTGTGTGTTTCACAGCTGGTGGTCTGTAAGGCGCGCAGGTGTTTTACAATATTAATCAGCTAGATCTTTTTTTTTCCTTCCTGATAATCTCATCTCCCTCCAAAGCTGTGGAAGCACTTTGAAAAGTGGGCTGCGGTGTATCAGTGCAGAGTGTTTAAGGCAAGACAGCAGGGTGGGCCCACGGCCCCTTGGGACAGCAGGCACTGTCCCTGGGGCCCATGCGAATTTGAGGGGCCATAAAAAGGTTTTGATTTTAAAATCAGAAGAAAAAATGAATATAATAATAATGAATATAGAATAACGAATCCCACCAGGAGTCTATTTATCTTTATACCAATGCAATCATAAAGTATCATTTTTAATATTTTTTATGGGAGAAGAAGTCCACAAAAACTTAAGTGCCTAGGGTTCAGGGGGATCATAAAATGCAGCCCTGAGTGTGGGGTATGGAAGAGATTTGAATGGGGTCTGGAGACAAATCTGTGGTCCCACCTCAGACCTGCTGACCCCATGACCTTGAGCAAATCATTCACCTGGGGTTGCAGTTTTCTCCTGGTTCAGTGCCTACAAGCGCAGGAGAGGACTGAGGGCCCCTCTTCTCCCCTTCCTCTCAGTCCCAGCTCTAGGAGATAACTGTGAACTGTGTGAACATGTGTAAACAGGCACCGGGTATATAAAAGGTCAGCATTCTCATTACCTAGAAGGAAGATGGGCATCCCCTGCATGCTCCGGGGATGAACAGCTCCAGAGGACAGGTGAGTGTTTTCACGACACCCTGACATCCTAAAATCCACCAGGCAGTCACCATCTGTCCCGTTCCTGAGAAAAAACAAGTTAGGGAGACGCTGGAGGACTAAGCTGGGTCTTGCAGTGGTCGTGGGGACTCAGGGAGACAGAAACCTTCAGGGAACCACACAACTCTGGGTGGACTGCTGAGCTGGCTTCTGGAATAACCCGGGGAGCAGGGGGGCGGGGGGATGGAGAGGGAGGCAGGAGGGCCTCCAGGTGTGAGGGGCTTGGCCAACCTGCAGACCAGGGGTCGTCCTGCTCGTGCTCTGCGGGGTACCTAAGCTGAGATGAAGATCCGAAGCATCTGGAAATCGAAGGGATTTTTCAAAAATAGACTTTGGGAGAGTTAGGGGAGAGGAAAATGGGAAAGTTTGATTAGGGTCTGCTGTTCTGAGGTGTGACACAACCCGTTGCTTCTCCCCAAGGAATCACCATAAAATCCGAATTGCTCACCCCAGCGCTGGGGGTCGAGTGGTGTGTTTTGACGATATCACTGACTGCCAGACAGACCCAGCCTGGGCTCCCATAATCCGTCTGCCTCATTGCTTTTGCTCTTTTCTCCTTCCTTCCTCTCTCCCCCATATCTTTCTTCGCTTTTTCTCCCCTCCCCCCCTCCCTCCCTCTCTCCCTCCCTCCCCTCTGGCCCGATACTCCTCCCCCTTCTCCCCTTTCCCTTTGCTTTCTCCTCACACTCCAGAAAGTGGAGAGAAGCATGCCCACTGGAGAGCTCCCAGCTGTGGGAACCCCAAGCAGGAGGGTCAGGAAGCCTCCCTGAGGACAGTGGAATCCATCTTCTTTCTGATGAGTGGAGCTCTAAATGCCTTGGTCTGACTGCAAAGTTAACCTGACTCCTGCCGGGGGCATTACTAATTTAAATACCGTTTCTTTCCTTCTCCTTACAGATGAGTGTTTTTTCCCTATCTGTGAGAACAGGCATCTCCCCACTTAACGGTGGAGAGGACAGACAGCTGGACGCTAGCCCGCCAGCCTGCAGGACGGGGTCGGCAGGCTGGGGGGCCTAGCAATGCCAGAGCTTTCATCCACAGGGGCAAACCAAGCCTGGCCTCAAGAAGGAAACCCCTTATTCCTCCTCTGTCCATGCCCTGGGGAGAGACAAAGAAGGGGATGGCTTAGAAACAGAGGAAGTCCAGGCCCTCCCCAGGGCTGCGTGGGGAGGGATGGTGGGCTAGGCAAAGGAGTGGGCTGGCAGAGCCCTCTCTGTCTCTGAGACCTCCTCACCCAGGGCTGCTCATATACATAGTTTCAAAGCTGCTGTAATTAAGAATCAAAGAGATGAATGTCCAAATCATCAAAGGTCATTTTGAAAACCTATCTGACGGGCAAAATAGTAAAAGCTTTTTGAAGAGTTTGCCTACTACACAGGTGCTCTCAGATCCTTCTGGAAGGAAACGTGCAAGCTTTCTGGAGACACAATTTGGAAACGTGTCTCCCAAAATATACCCTTTGACCCAGGCATTTCACTTCTAAATATATCCTAAGAAACCCATACATGTCATCAGGAATTACTCACAAAAATGGCCATTGCAAGTTTTATTATAGTAGTGAAAAATTTGAGACTTAAAAGAGCGATTAGCTAATTTGTGGTACATTTATTTATTCAATGAAATTCTGAATATCTATTAAAAATGATTATAGATATGGATTTAATGACATGGAAGATATTCACGATATACTATTTAAATGAAAGAGTTGTTTTCTAAGCAGTATGTATATTACGATCTTATCTTTTAATGAAAAAATATAGCATTTACAAGGGTATTAATTTACATCTATTGTTGCATAGCAAATTACTCCCAGAACTTTGTGCCTTAAAGTAATAAGCATGTGTTGCCTCACAGTTTCTGTGAGTCAGGAATTCAGAAGTGGCTTCTGGTTCATAGTCCCTCATGAGGTTATAGTCAAAATGTCAGCTGGGGCTACGGTCACCTGAAGTCTTTATGCAGATAGAGGATGCTTCCAGGATGGCTCATTCACATGGCTGTTGCCAGGAGGCCTCAGCTTCTCACCCCACGGATCTCTCCATAGGACAGCTTGAGTATCCTAATGGCATGGGAGCTGGCTTACCGCAGAGCAGGGGATCCTAGAGAATAGGACAAAGGTCACAATATCTTTCATACGTACCTCAGTAGTCCCACCTTGTCACTTCTGCCACATTCTATTGATTATGCAGATTAGCCCTGTGCAGTGTGGGAAGGGACTACACAATAGCATGAATAGTAGGAGGCAGGGATCATTGGGTCATCTTGGAGGGCCATCTACTGCAGTGTTTGTACTCATTCAATAAATAGTTCTTCCAGGACGTGGAAGCAACCTAAGTGTCCATCGACAGATGAATGGATAAAGAAGATGTGGCACATATATACGATGGAATATTACTCAGCCATAAAAAGAAAAGAAATTGAGTTATTTTGAGTGAGGTGGATGGACCTAGAGTCTGTCATACAGAGTGAAGAAGTCAGAAAGAGAAAAACAAATACCGTATGCTAACACACATATATGGAATCTAAAAAAAAAAAAAAAAGGTCATGAAAAATCTAGGGGCAAGATGGGAATAAAGATGCAGACCTACTAGAGAATGGACTTGAGGATACGGGGAGGGGAAAGGGTAAGCTGGGGCAAAGTGAGAGAGTGGCATGGACATATATACACTACCAAATGTAAAATAGATAGCAAGTGGGAAGCAGCCACATAGCACAGGGAGATCAGCTCGGTGCTTTGTGACCACCTAGAGGGGTGGGATAGGGAGACGCAAGAGGGAGGGGACATGGGGACATATGTATATGTATAACTGATTCACTTTGTTGTGAAGCAGAAACTAACACACCATTGTAAAGCAATTATACTCCAATAAAGATGTTAAAAAAATAAAATAAAATAACATCTACCAAAATAAATAAATAAATAAATAGTTTTTGAGTACCTGCTGAGCATCAGACCCTACTGTCTCTGCACTGAGGGTGCACACACAAAAAGAGAGACAAGGTGTCTGTTCTCCTGGAGGTCACATTCTAGGGGAGGGGGAGGGAAGAGATCATAAAGAAGTAAGCAAGGTCATTATAAACAGTGATGAGTGAGCATAGAGGAGTGTGGAGGAGGGGATGTCAGAGAAGCAGGCAGGGGCAGACAAAGAAGAACCTTGTAGGTCATGTACAAATTTAGCTTTCATTCTAAGTGTGATGTAAAGGATGGTTTTAAGTAGAGCAATGACAGGATCTGATTTATATTTAAGAATATCCCTCTGGCTTAGTGCAGAGAATGAAATGAGGGGCAAAAGTGGAAGCAGAGAGACCAGTTAGGAGTCTGTAAGAGTACCCTGGTGATGGTTGCTTGGATGATGACACAAGTAATCTCCATGGTACAGTGGGCTTGTGGAGGGTTGGAGAGTAAGACAGGGAGCGACAGAGATAAAGATAGTGAGATGGAACTGCTTTGGAGAAGTATCATGGGGGAGGGAAATGGAGATGGAGTAGACGCAGGAGGGCCGCAGAGGTTGTGTGGGTTGAACTGAACCCCTCTGGAAGTTATGTTGAAGTCCTAACCCCTAGTACCTGTGACCGTTATTTTGAAATTTATATCCTAAGGTGTAAATTAAGATGAGGTCATGCTGAAGTAGGGTGGGCCCTTAATAGAAAACGATTGGTGTCCTTATAAGAGAGGAGAAGAGACTCAGAAACACCCAGGGAGAATGCCACATGAGGACAGAGGTAGAAACTGGAGAGGCAGCTGCAAGCCAAGGAACGTAAAAGATTGCTAGCCACCACCAGGAGCTAGGAAGAGGCAAGGAAGGATTCTCACCTACAGATTTCGGAGGGAACGTGGCCCTGCCAACACCTTGATTTTGAACTTCTAGGCTCCAAAATTATGAGACAATACATTTCTGTTGTTTTAAGCCACCCAGTCTCTGGTACTTTGTTACAGCAGCCATAGGAAATGAGTACAGTGGTCTGGGAGGAGATATTTATCTATTTATTTATTATTGAAGTAGAGTTGATTTACAGTGTTGTGTTAGTTTCTGGTGTACAGCAAAGTGATTCAGTCTATGTATATACATATATATATATTCTTTTTCAGATTCTTTCTGTTATGGTTTATTACAAGATATTGAATATAGTTACCTGTGCTATACAGTAGGACCTTGTTTTTTATCTGTTTTATATATAGTAGTTTGTACCTGCTAATCTCAAACTCCTAATTTATCACTTCCCCTTTCCCCTTTGGTAACCATAAGTTTGTTTTCTATGTCTGTGAGTATGTTTCTGGTGTTTTTCTTTTTGCGGTACGCGGGCCTCTCACTGTTGTGGCCTCTCCCGTTGCGGAGCACAGGCTCCAGACACGCAGGCTCAGCGGCCATGACTCACGGGCCCAGCCGCTCCGCGGCATGTGGGATCTTCCCAGACCGGGGCACGAACCTGCATCCCCTGCATCGGCAGGCGGACTCTCAACCACTGCACCACCAGGGAAGCCCTGTTTCTGTTTTGTAACTGAGTTCATTTGTATCATATTTTAGATTTCACATAGAAGTGATATCATATGATATCTGTCTTCGTCTGGCTTCACTTAGTATGATAATCTCTAGGTCCATCCATGTTGCTGCAAATGGCATTATTTTGTTCTTTTTTAAGGCTGAGTAGTACTCCGTTGTATAATATATATGTGCCACATCTTCTTTATCCATTCATCTGTCAATGGACACTTAGGTTGCTTCCATATCCTGGCTATTGTGAATAGTGCTGCTGTGAACATTGGGGCGCATGTATCTTTTTGAATTAGAGTTTTCTCCAGATATGTGCCCAAGAGTGGGATTGCTTGATCATATAGTAGTTCTATTTTTAGTTTTTTAAGAAATCTCCATATTGTTTTCCATAGTGGCCGCACCAATTTACATTCCATGAGGGGATTTTTAAACAGGGGAGGGTCTGTATTCCACTGGGAATGATGGAGAGAATGAGACCCTGAGGACACAGGCCTGCTGAGTAATGGCCAGAGTGGAGTCACCAGGAGGAGAGAGAGGATGGCATCCAGTGCCTCAGTGGCTGGAGGGATTGGTTTTTGACAAGAGCAAGTCCACTTCCACTGAAGTAGGAGGGAAGGTGAGGGTGTGTGTACAGATGGAGATGAAGTTCACAGGCCTGGTGGTGAGAGGATAAGAGAGTTTATGTCTGAGGGAGGGCTTCTATTTGCTCAAAGAAACATGAGGTGAGAAATGTGGGAAAGTGAATTTACTAAAGAAATAAGGTAGGATTTCATTTGGATAGAAAAATGTTTGGAAGACTATCTCATTAAAATGAGATTTGGAGCGATTTTTTCCTCTTTCTTTATTTCTAATATATAATTCTTAATTTTCTTCCAGTGAGCCTAGATTAAATATCCAGTAAAAATAATTTTTTCAGTTTGCAAAAATCAATGTCCTGGTGCTGAAGTTAAAGCATCAGTCGGCTGTTAATGGGTACATATGCACTTTGGAGGTGGGAGACGGGGTGAAAGGGACAAGCTGTCTCCTCACTGGCTGTGTGACTTGACACCAGTGGAAGGCCTCTCAGCTGACCTCTTACACCTGCTAATGCTACACACACCAAGTGTTTCCTAAATACTCATGATCGGCCAGTTGGTTTGACTTCTGCCAGCCTTTCCTGCAGCCACGTTGAAATGTTCTGTTCCATGGCTCTCAGCCCGGAAATATCTGGACATTCCATTCTATTCTGTTCCTTGCACACAGGGCTGCCCAGCTGAGCAGCTGGAACGCTGCACTGTCCCTCGCGGGGTGGGAAGCCTCAGCGTCTGGGCACGGCTGCTGAGCTTTCATCATATTTACCATGAGACTCGGGGCTCCCTGGGGAGGAAGAAGTTGCCTTGAGATCCCCCCTTGTAAGCTCTTCGATGAGTAGCTGCTTTTCTCTAAGCTCCTCGGATGAGAACTGTCAGGGGAGATTTCCTAGCTCAAATCTTTTACTCTCTCTGAAGCACAGCCCAGACACTCCCACACCCGCCTAGCAACTCTGACATCTTTTCCTTCCCAGCCGAGCACTTCACTTACTAGCCATCGGCCCTCGGGGAAATCGCCTCACCCCTTGAGCCTGGACATCCTCATCTATGAAACTGGGGTAGCAACATCTGAGTCGCAATTCAGCTGGTACCCACCAGTGGAGGTGTTCTGCTTATTAGAACATTTAGATGCATCTGTAGCAGTTGGTGAAAAACCACTGCCCTAAGCCCCTGGATTTCCCTCGCTCCCAAACACTCCAGCCACCCGCTTCTGGGACCCTCAGACGCCCATAGCATCAGCAGCCTGAAGGCCATGTCCGACACAACAGGAGCTTCGGACCCGGTTCCAGAGCTTGGGCAGGGTCAGTTCTGAGAGTTTGGTGTCTGCGCCTTGCTGGCTGTTAAATATTTTAGTTATACTCTTGGCTGTGGTGATGCAAGGTAATGTACGGGTAGCACCCAGCACATTGTTTCCTGGGGCACCAGAGAAATGGTTATTTTTATAATCCTCATACTTCACAACACTGGGCCTCCCAAGTTTGTGTTCCTCAGTCACATCCCAGCCAAAATGTATCCTCTTTCATGCTTTTTCAAGACACCTTTTTGTCTTCTGTTTCTTTCCCACATTGCCTTAAAAAAAAAAAAATGTATCTGAAAGAGAGAAACTTCCACTCTGTCCTTTTCCACAAATGTCAGCAAACTAGAAATTAAAGATCCAGGGGGAAGGTGACTCAAGTTGTGGGGTTCCTTGGGTCTTCCAGTCATTGGAATTTCCTCTACCCGTCCAACTGCAGAAAGTCCTCGACTGACTCTAATCCCAAATAACCCTGCTTTGGGTTCCAGGAAGTTCGTGCCATTTGTCTTCCTTAGCCATGGCTCTGTCACTAACTCATTGCATAACCTTGGACTGTTCACCTAACCCCGCTAATCCTTACCTTCCCCAATTGTTAAATGGGGAAGTTCATTTTGTGTTTCTTAGCACTGACGATGGAAACTCCAGACAGTTGGATAGCAGGCCACAAAGGGGCATCAGTGACCTGCTACCTGGCGACAGCATACCTAGATTACAGATATATTACCCAGGAAGGATGAAATAGCCTGACGAACCCAATCCACAAATACGAGTGAGGAACCCCAAGTAAAAGAAAACAGAATTATCAGGAGGGTTTGGTTAGCATTTAATTTGTCCTAATGATTTCAGGAAACCAGGTGAAAACAAGGCAAGACTTGGCCAACAAGTTCAAGGGCCATATGCTTAGATAGCTGTGGCCCACTCGTCCATCCATCCATCCATTTATTGTATACTTCATCTTCTTCCAAAAATTATATGAGGCAGATGTAACAAAACTAAAAGCTATTACTCTGTTACCGTAAGACATACAATACCTTTTACTGTGTTGGAGAGAGGGGAGGGCAGAGGAGGGTAAAAAGAAGAGAAAAGAGAAGCTAAAATGACTGACAGGTAGCTAAGAGGAAAAAAATAAATACCATCCCCATCCAGCAAAGGTCCATTTACTAAGCAAACAACCCTTTCTATTTCTCTTTGGTTCTGTTCTGAAAAGGCCTCTGCTGAGCAGTATCGATTGGGCAACTAGGCCCCAGTCCCCCTGCCAGGCAGAATCCATCAAGGCTGCACCAGGACTCACGGGAGCAGAGTACTGCCCTGATAGAACAGGAGTCCAGCAGGATCTTTGCAGGAGCCAGTCTGAGCCTAAGTGTGTCCCCGAGGAGAAGGGAAACCGAAGTAAGATCAAAGGAACTAGGGTGGAGTTGACATTCGCTTCCTTTGGGTGCTGTGGCCCAGGGCCAGGCCCCCCTCCCTTGTGAGCTGGCCCCGGGGCTTTGCGTCAGGCTCACTGGAAGGACTGTGAGTCAGCCAGCCAATCACCTGACCAATAGCTCTGTCTGTGTTGAGCACTTCTCAAGGTGCTCTGGGGGACACAATCCAGCTGAGGTGCTTGATCACTGCCTTGAGGCGTTTGTTAGAGAGAAGATGTTGTCACATGTTCTAAAAAGTGAGCCACTCTTGAAAGCTGCCCGGTGACTTTAAATATTAAAGGAAGGAAAGAGGAACAGGGTATGAGTGTCTCCACTGACAGACCTTGTTAGCAGAGCTGACTCAGTGGTAGGAAGTAGAATTCAAGGGTCCTGAAATAAAAATTTTGGAAACCAAACTCTTCTTCTTCATGAAAAACAGAAGGAAACCAACAGTGCAAGGCCACGCCCCAGAGTGGCCCTTGAGGAAGGCAGAATTGGTATGCTTAAGATTTCTGAGAAAGGAAAGCCCTCTCTCAACAGGGGTCATCAGGGGCCACTCACAGGGGAGGTGGGATGGAGAAGACGACGGAGGCTCTGGCATATGCGAGGGCAGAGCCGGCAGTATAAAGCATGCTTGGGGCACAGACTTGTGGCCCACTGTGACTGGAGCCAAGCCTGCTCCACGTTTTGGGCCTGGGAAAAGTTAAGAGTGGTGGCTGTAGGCGTGGAATGCTATTAGCTCACGTTTGTATTGTGCCGAATATGTGTATATAGCATATTAACTGGTGAATTCTCACAACAGTCCTATAAGGGAAGTACCATTCTTCTTCCCTTTTTACAGATAGGGAAGCCAAGGTACAGAGAGGCTAACTAGCTAGCCCAAGGTCACCTGGCAAATAAATGGTAGAGCTGACATGTGAACCCAGCATCCTGGGTCCCAGACCCTGAGTTCTTAGCCACTATGTGATCCTGGCTCCATCAGTGTGATCGAGAAAGGGAGCCAGTGTATGAGAAGGTTGATGCTTCCAGGTTGGGACCTGTTGCTTTGAGGTGGAAGCATCCACCTGGAAATTGATGATGTGTCTTGGGGCTTCTGAGAGTGAGGGCTACTGCAGAGAGCGGGGCGCCTGAGAAGGCGTTCTGGGCTATCTGCTCACCCTCTCCCTACTCTGGGGGAGGGAAGAGTAGACAGTGGAAAGTGACTGTTTTGTTTGATTGGTTGGTTTCTAAGCAGGTCTCCAGGACAAGGTTAAATATATTTATATATGAAAACAAGATGGGAGATAGAGATAGAAGACAGATTTGGATGGAGGATGGAGATATATACATACAGTCAGCAGCATATCATCCCTCCTCTCTTGGCTAATACAAAGGCAGAAGTCTTTATGCTGAGCCGATCAATGACCAGTTAGGCCATACTTTTCATCCACGAAAAAAATCAATTAGTCAGGCTGAACCAACAAAGAGGAGTAACAGGACAGCCCAAGTGATGAAATCCAGTTCTGGGAAAGCTTATACTGTGTAGTGAGTCGTTTAACCTTCAAAACAACCCCGTGATGTAGCTACTACTGTCATATCCATTTCGATAGGCTGACACATTTCCCATTGTCAAAAGCCTTTTAGGTAAGAGAAGAGTCAGGACACCGGGCTTATACACCCCACTTTGCTGCTGGTGAGCGTGTGATGTCGAGTCTCAGTCTTTTCCCCTGTAAAATGGGAGCAGGGGTTGAAGTGCAGCATTGCTAAGGCTCTTTGTGCGAAGGCTCTGTGATTCCGGTACTGCCCTCAGGGCCTTGTCTTTCCACTGGCTTCCTGGGCCCAGGCTGGCTGCACAGTTCCTGCCCTCAGCTGCCCTTCTCTCAGCAGGCACAGGGTTGTGGCTTCTACCCGAGCTGTGCCCTCTCACCTCACACCAGGGCCTTCGGTGTGCATCTGTCATTGCTTTCTGCTTCTTGGGGTGAAGTTGGGAGGGGCTGGCACCCGGCGGTGCCTGGCCAAAAGGCAGGGCTCTTCCCCGAGCTGGCTGAGGAGCTGGAAGGAGCATGGCAGATGGCGAGCAGAGCTGCCCCTGCCCCCGGGCCCTGGGTGGCTGTCATCTGCCACCCTCACTCTGGCTGCGGTCTGGGCTGGCAACACCCACCCTGCAGCCTGGCGAGTGGGCCAAGAGCACTGAGACTTGGTTTTCTACTTCGCATCGCTTTTGATTTTTGAGTTGGCATTTTTCATCTTGTTGAATGAGGAAATTCAGATTCTCTTCTGCTTCCGACGCTCCCTGGCACTGAATCAGGATCCAAAGAGGCTCACTGGCTCTCTGCCCTGCTCCCAGGTGTCGGAAGGCCTGTGTGGCAGGGCGGAGTCCCCTCCAGGGAGGAGGGGAGACTTGCCACCCGACACGGGTATTGACAGGGCCAGAGGCCTGCCCTTTGGACCTGGGTCAGCCTTTTCCTGCCCCTCTCGGAGATCAGAATGTGAAATGGGGGTGAGACGAAGTAGGTGACCTCAGGAGCTCTTTCCAGGTCTCAGACCTGTTCCTCTACATCCGAGTTGGCATATCACAGCTCATGGGCCAAACCCAACCAGCTGTCTGTTTTTTGCAAATAAAGTTTTATTGGAACACAACCATGCCCATTTGTGGTAGCTGCTTTCATGCTACAGAGTTGAACAGTTACAACAGAGACCATATGTGCCCTACCAGGACTAAAATATTCACTACCTGGCCCTTGACAGAAAAATGTCTGCCGAGCCTTGCTCTACATAACAACTGTCGCAGTCATAGGGGTTAGTCGTTGGAAATGCCCGCTGCTCTCCCTTTAGACAAGGCTGTATAATAATACAGGTGTAATAATAGAGGTCTCTCGTGGCCAGAGGTGTTTCAGACCTCAGAACTGTTCAGAGTTTGGTATATGAGTACATACTCCGTAGTGTATTATATATCGCGCTGTGGGGTCTGAGGCAGCATGCCGTAATCAAACACATTAATGTTTTTCTGTCGTGAAATATATGACTATTCTCACTACGTGGGATAAATAAGATCATCCACGGGTTCCCATCAATTCAGTCCAGGTTCTACCACTCAATACATCAAGTCAGGTCAGATGTGGCTGCCAAATGAGTTACAGAAATCACTTTGGGTTCTCAGAGCCTTAGGGATATCAGAGTCGCTGCTAAGGGATTATGTTGTAATTCTGACACTTTACTGGACACTTGTTGGGGGACAGGGGGTGGCCAGGACCACCGTCCTAGGAGGGCATATGATTATCCTGTTTGGTGGATTAGGAGACTGAGACACAGAGAAGGCATGTGGTCAAGGTTACCCAGATAGTGAGGAACAGAGCCCAGCCCCCCAGCCCAGATTTGTCTCTGAATTCTAATCCTACCTCTTTTAAGACCCAGATTTAATCCTCCCACACCCTGCCACCTTTCATGAGGCCTCCCCTGATAAGGCAGGTTTACATTTACCTCTGACTTTACAAATCTTTTCTTTTTTCTTTCTTTTTTTTTTTTTTTTTTTTTTTGCTGTACGCAGGCCTCTCACTGTTGTGGCCTCTCTCATTGCGGAGCAAAGGCCCTGGACGCACAGGCTCAGTGGCCATGGCTCACGGGCCCAGCCACTCCGCGGCATGAGGGATCTTCCCAGACCGGGGTACGAACCCGTGCCCCCTGCATCAGCAGGCGGACTCTCAACCACTGCGCCACGAGGGAAGCCCCCAAATCTTTTTTTTTTTTAATTAATTAATTTATTTTTTGTCTGTGTTGGGTCTTCGTTTCTGTGCGAGGGCTTTCTCTAGTTGCAGCAAGCGGGGGCCACTCTTCATTGCGGTGCGTGGGCCTCTCACTGTCGTGGCCTCTCTTGTTGCGGAGCACAGGCTCCATACGCGCAGGCTCAGTAGCTGTGGCTCACGGGCCTAGTTGCTCCGTGGCATGTGGGATCTTCCCAGACCAGGGCTCGAACCCGTGTCCCCTGCATTGGTAGGCAGATTCTCAACCACTGCGCCACCAGGGAAACCCTCTTTTTTTTTTTTTTTTTTTTTGCCTCAAAATCCAGCACGTTATTCTCCGCTGTGTGGTGTGGTTGTGCCTGGTTGTTGCCTCATATCTCAGAGGGCAGAGACTGTGAATTCTGTCTTTTCTTGTCTTCTCCACGGTGACCAGCACTGGGCTGAGTGCTCAGTATATCTGTGATGATCCACTGTTACTGAAGAAAGTAGCCGACCTGGGCTGTAACTCCACTTCCTGCCCCCAGAGCGGCATGGAATAGGGGAAGGGGGAATTTGTTGCTGTGTGTCATGGAGCAGGGCAAACATGACAGCATACTCTAATACCTCTCGTGGAACCTTAACACTCCTTAATTGAAGCGGCTAGACTTGGAGATACATAAATGTCGAATCGAAGCATGTGTGTGCTGTGCTTTGTTAAACTGGAAACTGCCACAGGAAAGCTTTAGGCATAAAATCCAGCTACTGCACACAGACACCTTCATGGACAAGAACAGCAGGGAGTCAAAGGTGACCGGCCGCAGTGGTTGGAGTCAGCAAGGAGGACAAAGACAGAGTCTGCATTTAGGAAAAGCATTTGGGTGAATCTCCTGGCAGACTGCTCCTGTGGGGCTTCGATAATGCTGACGAATACGTGCGTTTTGAAATGATCAGGAGTTGGTCTGGTAATCTATCACATAGAAAGATGCCTTTGGGGGCAACTAACCCTTTCTCTACTGCTGTGAAGTCCATCCCTTTATGAGGAGGGGGACCTGGTCCATATCCCCACAGTCTTTATCATTACCAGCCATCATCATTGCCAGGGTAAGTTACTGAAATGCCTGCAGATGTGTGGAGCTTGGATAAAGCTCTGTCTGGGATAAGACCCAAATCCTCATCACTGCCTTCAGTGGTCTTGTGGTCCATCCAATTTCAACCTAAGCACTAAGGGACATGGTGGACAAAGCATGGCTTCCGGTGTTGAGTAAACCTGTTCATGGATCCTGCCTATGCCCTTGGTAGCTGTCTGGCTTTAAACAAATCATTTACCTTTTCTGAGTTTTAGATTCTCATCTGTAAAAG
The DNA here is from genome assembly GCF_059928025.1 of Delphinapterus leucas. NCBI lineage: Eukaryota > Metazoa > Chordata > Mammalia > Artiodactyla > Monodontidae > Delphinapterus > Delphinapterus leucas. Next base: position 69,140,073 of record NC_143130.1, on the reverse strand, counting down.
GGATTATTAGTAGTATCTCTTTCTCAGGGTTGTTGTGAGATATAATGAGATATTCACTGTGAAATTATTTTGTATAATCAAATCTCAAGTCCCTTCCCTTCCTGTCCACTCATTACCCTCCTAATGCAAACAGTAACCTAGATCAGGGTGGGCCTACACTTGGCACATGTGATGCCCCTGCCCTTCCAGTGCATGTGGCAGGCATCAATAATCAATCACTGCATTGGGCTCTGTAGGCCTTGATCCTCAACCCACCATTCCAGTCTCAGATAGCTGCTGCTTCGGGGCCAGCAACTGCTGCTGCAGTGGGAAGAGAAGCAGTGTCTCCAGCCTGGTCACCTATGCTGGGTGTTGGATATAGGCAAGTGTGGAGCATGGGCAGGTTTGGGACATGAGTGGCTTCAGTGCAAGTACCAGAGAGCAGCAGCAGTAGCAGGGCCCTTGGTGGTGCCCCCGGTGCACCAGGTTTTGGCAGACACCCTCTGTGGCTGCTGTGCAAGGTCACTGAAGGTTTCAGCTCATCAAGGCAGGGCCGATGAGCAGGCTGGTGTCAGGGGCCCTGAGACCCCCATAGACACACTGTGTCACCCATTGATAACCCTCAGAACTACATGGGAAGAAATTTGAGGTGCCTGAGAATATGGAGGCAGCCAGACAAACATTTTTAAAATAGTATTCCTAGAGCTTGCCTCCAATCCGGCCCCTGGTGATTCAGGAAACTACAGAGCTGGTGTGTGATCTTGAGCCATCACGCATCTTGTATTATTTTCTAGCAGTATTCTTTTTATGAGCCTCTGGTATAGACACTAGAGACAGTAGCTGGATTTTATGCCTCGTGGTGTCTCAGGTAGTCTCAAGAACAAGCTGGAGTGATAGTAGGCTCTTTAAAAAGGCTGCTCAGGGCTTCCCTGGTGGCGCAGTTGTTGAGAGTCCACCTGCCGATGCAGGGGACACGGGTTTGTGCCCCGGTCCGGGAAGATCCCACATGCCGCGGAGCGGCTGGGCCCGTGAGCCATGGCCGCTGAGCCTGCGCGTCCGGGGCCTGTGCTCCGCAACGGGAGAGGCCACAACAGTAAGAGGTCCGTGTAATGCAAAAAAAAAAAAAAGGCTGCTCAAGGGAATGAATAAAGGAATCATGGAATGAATTGATGGATGGATAGATGGATGGATGGATGGAGCGCCTGGAAGCCAGTATTGGTGGTCCCCTATTACTGATCTTTATTTGCAATTTTTTCCTCCCCGCCTCTCTCCCCTTTCCTTCTGCCAATATGTTTCTTACTTCCTTAGTTTTCATCTCCTCCATCTTTGTTTCCATTGTGAGCTTCCTTTCTTATAGTTTCACCCTCCTGAGAGCAGAATGAAAGGCCGGGTCAATTTCCCATCAATTAATTAATTAATTAATTGAGTCAATAGCTGTTTATTGAGCTCCAGCTGTTCCTTCGTCCATTCATGCAGGCACTTGACAAGATGTTTATTGAGCACCAGTGGTGTGTGTGAAGTGGAGCCAGGAGCTAACCGGTGCGGGAGCAGAAAGATCTAAATAAGATCCCTGCTCTCTGGGGATCAACAAACTAAAGACAAAACCAACAGAAACCGGAAGCCACTGAGCTCTGCTGTCCCATCACTCCCACCCTAACTAGTTCCTCACACTCAGGTTGTGAGGGGCAGTCCACTGGTCATGCTGCTTTGCTTCTTGCCCACTTGCTAGTTGGTCTAACAGCGCTGCCTGCAGTGGCCATGGGATGAATGAGGCATTTACAGAGGCAGCCAGGCCCTCTCTGCTCATTACCCCCCTTCACCCTGCTCCTCTCATTTTCCCAGTGGTCTTGTCTTCAGTCCCTCCCGCTCCTTCCTTGATTTGAATCCTCAGATCTCAGAATTAAAATAGATCTTGGATGCATGTGTTTTCCCCTTGCACCTCCCGAGGCCGTTCCCAGGGTGCAGGCCGGCACCTCCAGCAGCAGCCTGCTCCCTCTGAGTGATGGGCCTCCTGTCCCAGCTGCGCTGTGGCAGATTCATATGTTGAGTGCAAGCTGACCCACTTTGTCTGGACTGCAGAAGTTAGAGCTCAGGATAATCCTGATTCACCTTTTGAGCTGCAGCCCATCAGATATTGGAATTATAGCTATTCCGTGCCTTTTCAGGGTTTTCTTCCTGAGAGTAAATATTTCCAGTTTTCTCAACTTTTCGAAATTCAAATATGAGCTCTCACAATCCTGAAGAGCTTTCTCTGGGAAGACTCTAGCTTTCCTATAGACCCCTCAAAATGTGCCCTTTCCCCTCAAATTGACTGCTATAAAGAGGTCTGCCCAGCAACTGAGGTCAGCTGGGCTACCGCCTTGTCTTAAGTGACCACTATATTCCTGCTGTCAACTACTATTTGCATCCTACTGGCTCTTATTGAACTTACAGCCAACTAAAACTACCGTCTTCTTTTAAAAAAAAAAAAATTATTTATTTATGTATGGCTGCATTGGGTCTTCGTTGCTGCGCGCAGGTTTTCTCTAGCTGTGGCAAGCGGGAGCTACTCTTCGTTGTGGTGCGTGGGCTTCTCATTGCAGTGGCTTCTCTTGTTGCAGAGCATGGGCTCTAGTCGGGCGGGCTCAGTAGTTGTGGCTCACGGGCTCTAGAGCGCAGGCCCAGTAGTTGCGGCACATGGGCTTAGTTGCTCCACGGCATGTGGGATCTTCCCGGACCAGGGCTCGAACCCATGTCCCCTGCATTGGCAGGCAGATTCTTAACCACTGCGCCACCAGGGAAGCCCTACCAAGTCTTCTTGACTTGATAAAATGTGAGAGTTATATGTTAAAGTTAATATAAACCATAAGAATTATCTAGTAGTCCAAGCCACTAATTTTATAGGAAAGGAAACTGAGGTCCAGAGAGGTTAAGTGACTCACAGCTTATGTAGAGTGAGGACAGAATAGGGACTCCTACTGGTCAGGTACCCTTTCTCTTACGTGAGGCTGCCTTCTGATCACTTGACATTTCAAAAAGGAAGTGGAAAGCATCTTCTGCTTTTAAGTCAGTTTTTCTCATTCAATATTTTGTGCCCTTGGGTTTTTGAACTCAGTGCATGACCTTGCATTTAGTTCTTTTGGATTTCATCCTACTCATTTCATTCGATCTGTCAAGATAATTTCCGGCCTTGATTTCATGTTGCATTGCTGTGGCAGGTCTTCCCAGCCTGGTGCTGGAACTTGCCGTAGCTCTGGATGCCCTTCGTTCTGTACCTTCTGCCAGCCTGTTCTATTGGAAGCTTGGCAGAAAGACGCATTGTCTGAAGCCAGACTCACCATGAGCTTCCTTCTCCCCTCACCCATCTGCTTGGCTGTTGCCTTCCACAGTGAGTCTCTCTCCTCCTACTTGCCTGTCATTCTCCTATTAGGAGCCCCACAAACCCATTTCAGATTCTACTTCCAGTATGGAATTTGGGGGGAAAGCCACAAGCAGCATTTGTTGTATTTTGGGAACTAGCCTTTCCTGAGAGTCTATATGCTGTAGTGAGAAAAATCCCTGGGCCAGGCACTTCTTCCAACACGTTATGGGCTCAAATTCTTTCTCTCTCCTCAGTTGGCACATCTATATAGTGAGAGGCAAAGGAAACTCACAGCTAGTGAGCATCTGCTCTGTGCCATCAGCTACGCTAGGGACTTTGTTTACAATTTGCATTTCATTTAATTGTTACCACAAGCCGGCGCAGCAGGCAATATCCCCACTTCAAAGAAGAGAAGGCTGAGTTCAGAGAAGTTAATCTGACAAGGCACATCCAGTTAGTAAGCGGCAGAACTTCTTCACCCCTGTTCTGTCTCTGGCTCAGTAATTGTAAAAATCAAATAATTTAGTAATGAATGTAAAGCTGCTTTGAAAAGTATAAAGCAGCTCCCAGGAGCTGTTAAATGTAAATGTTAGGGGTATTGTTAAAATGCTACTTTTCCTCACTTGCTCTCTCCCCTTCCCCTTTTCTGTCACTTCCCTAAAGTATAAGCAGGGGCCTTTGGTCCAGGCCTATCAAAAAAATGTCATAAAACCATTTTTCAAAATGTCAAAGGCTTGTGTACTTTAGCCCAAAGTAATTAAGCCTTTTTATTTTCTCCAAGTCACGATGTAGAACCCTGGGAGCTTCTAGAATGTGCCCTTTCTCCTCCATCCTGAGCTATTGGAAATCAGGGCTGAAGGCCGAGCTTGCAGGGGTGTCCACGAGAGCCCTTCAGTGCCACAGAGGCCTGGCCTGACTTTGGCGGGTCTCCAGCCTTGACTACACAATGCTAAATAACAACAAGGTTGAATTATTTATCCAGGGGCCAAAGTGATATTAACCCAGCTCATGCTCCATCTGTAAGGATCTTGACCATCACGGCGTCTAGGAATGGCCCTCTCATCTGTACTCCATGAACACCTTTGGCCCTTAGCTGTCAAATATATTAGGATGTGAGTTTAGTCCACTGCTAGCAGAGTGCTAGGGGCCCAAGGTCACAGGTGAGTGGATGCCAGAGGCAGGACTGCAATCCTGGTCTCTAGACCCCCCAGCCCCACCCTCACCCCCACCTCCACCCGTACATACCTCCTAATCAACCCACCTCGAGCACAGCAGGCAGAGCAAGAGCTCAGTGCCCGGAGGGCAACTAACATGTCAATGACATTATAGGGTGTTTACACTGAGCTAGGTATTTGTGCGTACATTTTCCCATTTCATCTCCACAGCAATGCTTATTTTCTCTATTTTTCCTAATAAAGACATTGGCGCTCATTCTCCAGGTCACACAGTTGACGAGGGGTAGAGCCAGAATGAGAGCCCAGGTCTGATATTTCTAGGATACCATGTGGACTTCCTCTTAGAATTCCTCTTACCTGACAATTAGCTTTATTTTTTTTTAATTTTTTAATTTTTAATTTTTTGGCTGTACCATGCAGCATGCGAGATCTTAGTTCCCCGGCCAGGGATCAAACCCACACCCCCTGCAGTGGAGGCGTGGAGTCCCAATCACTGGACCACCAGGGAAGTCCTGACAATTCATTTTAAAAGCACAGTCTAAGATGCTCGGGTGGTTCCAAGCACAGTCTTGGGGGGCAACAGATTTTTAGCATGGATTTTAAAGTCCTCCATGACCTAGTCTCATTCTAGCTGCTTCTTATCGTAGACACAGTGCTTTCCATCATCAGAATCACCTGAAAGCTTTAAAGTACAGATTCTTGGATCCCATGTCTGGTTTACTGTCGTCATAATATTTGTTGCTGGGACCCAGGAATCTGTTTTTAAGCCTCCCAATTGATTATGATGATAAGTTGGGAATCATCGTCTTACAAAAGACTTCTCTTTAGTCCCTTTCCAAATTACCATCTATACTCCCATTTCTGTGACTTGGCTCATTGCCATGAACCTCACTTAGGCAGTCTATTCTCTATTTCTACCCATCATTCTTTTAACCCAGCTCACGCTCCATCTATAAGGATCTTGACCATCACGGCTTCCAGGAATGGCCCTCTCATCTGTATTCCATGAACACCTTTGGCCCTCAGCTGGCAAATATATTAGGATGTGAGTTTAGAAGCTGTAACAGAGACCCAAAATAACAGTTTTGCCTCATTTAACACCTAGAAATATGCTCGTATTCTGTAACAGTGCAAGAATTATCAGTCCAGTGGTGTCTCCAGGGCACCAGGACCCAGACTTCTGCTATCTTCTTGCTCGTCCCTAGGATAGTGCCTTTGTTCACGTGGTCCAAGATGGCTCAGTACCACATCCACATCCCAGTCAGTGGGAAAATGAGATAAGGGAGAGCAGTGACCTAGGAGTTGCACACAACAATTCTGAGAACGTTGCCCTGTCCAGAACTTGATCCCATGGCCACACTTAGCTGCAACAAAGGTTGAGAGATTCAACTTCATTCTGCATGAATACATGCTCAGTTAAAACTGGGGATTCTATGAATTGTGTGAGTGAAAGGGGAGAATAGATGCTGGGGAAGAACCTAGCTGGTTAGTAATTTTCTGTTTGTGTCTGTGTTCCCAGCTAGACTATGAACTCCATAAAAACTGGACCCCTGACTTATCCCTGCTTGTGATCCTTCTGGTTGTCTAGCATATGGAAGGCACTAGATGAGTGTCTGTGATTGGCAATTTAGACTAGAGGGACAGGCAAAGAGCTGGAATTTAAGTCAGATTTTTATTCTAGTCTGTGTTCTCCATAATTTAGGGAAAGTTTCTTAACCTTTCTGGGCTTCAGTTTCATAGAATCATAAAATTTAGTTGGAAGGCACTTAAGATAATATCTAGTCCAACTGTCTCATTTTATAGATGAAAAAGCTGAAAACCAGAAATGGTAGTGACTTGTCGAGGACACAAAGATTTGTAAATAGAAGAACCAGAGCTCAGGTCTCCTAGCACTCAACCCAGGCACAGCACTAAGGTATCTCCCCATATTTGGAAAATGGGTGCAAGTGACAAGGAGACCTCTAAGTGTCCTTCCAACTCAGAAACTCTGATGCACATACACACTCACATTTCTACTCCTCAATCAAATTAAATACAAAACTAGCCCTGAACCACTGCATCCTGCTGAATCTTGCTATGTGCTCCAGCAGCATATACGGTCATTTAAGAGGCAGAAAAGTTCAGAGCTTTGGGTTCTGAGGTCATCTAAGAAACAAAACTAACTGAGGAAAGCAAGGGAGAGGGACTTGGATGACCCTACCACTTGGGCAATATCCCCTGTGATCTTCTTCCGAGAGGACACTGCTCTGGGTGCCAGGGAGCAGCTGTACTCAGGGAATTTGGAATCTAGGTTACACACAGTTAAATAGCAGTGGAAGAGGATGTACGTAACATTCCACAGAAGAAATGTCACAAGGCCAACTGGCCATAATAACAATAACAGCTTCCATTTATTGCTCAACTGCAGCATGTGCTCCACTCTGTGATAGGTATTTATTTTATAGGCTTGATCTCATTAAATTCTCAGGACAAGTTTCTGGGATTACTGAAGGTCACACAGCTGTTAAGTGGTGATTATCAGGGGAGTGGTATGAAGACAATAAAAAATGGAGCAGTTCAGGAGAGAAGCCTGTGGATAGAGTGTGCTGGGAAGGCTCTGTGAGGCAGGAGAGAGTTAAATTGGACCCTGAAGATGGGTGTGATTTGTGGAAGAAGAGAAAAGGGGGAAAGTGAGTGTGCATGGCAAGGCAACGTAAGCACAAAGAACACTGAGCAAACAAGTTCCTAGGGAAGGTGTGGGAATAAGTAAACACAAGGGCAAACAACTGAACCGTGGAACTTTGGGGCTAGGAGCCATGCGGCAGAATGACACACCCAGTGATCATTCTTGGAGAAGGGGTACAAAGTCAGGCTGAGGTCCCATAGCTCACACATGGCCCACTGCATAAGAAAAGAGAAAATAAGGTGACTGGAAGAGTGTAAAGGCAATCTGTGTTGAGTGCCTTATAAAACATTTTAGATCTTTTCCTCCACAAATCTCACTTCTAGGATTTAACATAAAGAAAATTTCAGAGACAGTGTGAAAGCTGGAAACAACTAGATGTCTAATAATAGGGGAACTGTTGAATATACTATGGTACACGTATATGACTAAATGTGATGTGGCTTCTACAAAACATACTTTTGAAGGATGTGAAATGATCTTACATAATGTCAAATAAAAAAAGTAGAATGCAAAGGTGTAATGCAAAACTCTTAATTTTAAATTTTATATATATATATATATATATATATATATATACCTATAACATAAAATCGTGTGTGTGTGTATGTGTATGTGTGTGTACACATACTCACAGAAAAAAAGACTGGAAGGAAAGACACCCAGCATGTTTACTGTGATTATCATTGCTGAGTGAGAGTATGGGTGATTTAATTTTTATTTAGACTTTCTATATTTACTGAGTTTTATTCAGTGAACATGCACTTCAATAGTAATAAAAATGCTTGTTTCTAATCTTTTTAAAATTTAAAATCCCAGTACTCTGGCATGAAACACTATAATAAACATCTTGCTTTGTCTTTAAAGATAATACATTATCTCTTCTTCGAGTATGCTGACACTAATATACCAACCAAATGATTGTTCAGTAATTACTACATCCATAGATTTTTTGAAAGTTCATTGAAACCTGATATTCCCTGGTTCCCATGTAAAGCTTCCAGCTCCATGGCTCCCACTGGATCAGAAACACTAAAGTTTCCCATTAATGTTCTCTGTAGTCATTTAGATAAATAGCCTTCCCCGGAGCCATAAATCCTAAATGAATGACACCCTTATTTCAGGGGACAGGCACAAAAGCCTTTTTCAGACTCAATGATTTATGAATCTGTGGCTTTCAGAATGTCAGGGGTCCTTCATCAATACCTCTAGGCCCTTCCCAGGTAGAGGAACATATCACATCAAATGGAAAGACATTATTGTACTTGGGTCAATAGTTTTCACCTTTATCCTTTCTGCTTGGTTTGGTTTGGGTTTTTTTTTTTTTTTTCCCTTCCGTTGAAATAGTTGGGATATTTGCTGAGTAAGAGACGCAGTGCATTAAGTATAACTTGATCAGAATCCCAGCCTGCCTTTGCCCTCACTGCTACTGGGGCAACATAAAGGTTAATAACCGAGAGAGGCTCCCACGCACTTAACCACAGAGCAGCACCTCATCACCAAGTCACAATTAGGAACTCTCCCTGAATGCCAATGACGGGTGATCAGAGCTTCACCCAAACCAGGCAGACCTCTGCATGAGCTCAGATCTCCATTCATCACCAGGCTGATAGCCTGCAGAGCTCTGCGTGGAACATGAAGCTTGGTCTTTCTGTTTTACCCAACGGAATGATCTATGCTACCAGGACTGAGTGGGAGAGGAGCAGGGAGGGGATGAGGGGAATAAAGTAGGCTTGTCTTTGGCATGTTTGGGCAACAGCTCAAAGTGTCTGTTGGAGACTTGTAAAGAAATATCACGCAATGATCTTGCTTGTCCCTTCTTGCAACTTTCTGGCTCTCAGACAAGGATGGTCCTACCTGAAATAGTTCTCTTTTTGGAGGCGGCGTGACAAATTGGAGCAAGCACATAGCCAGTGTGTGACTTTGGATGAGTCACTCTAGGCCTGTTTTCTCATCCATAGAATGAATGGGTTGGATGAGAAGGGTGGTTTTCAAACTGAGTTCCTCAAGGTCTTACCGTTCCATAGTGGTGCCTCTGAACCTACAAGGGCAGGGAGATGGGGAGGTTAGTGAAGCCAGGCACAGCTGCTTCACATCAGGTTATTGAATTTTATTTTATTTTATTTTTAAATTTTATTTATTTTTGGCTGCGTTGGGTCTTCTTTGCTGCACGCGGGCTTTCTCTAGTTGAGCGGGGGCTACTCTTCCTTGTGGTGCGTGGGCTTCTCACTGTGGTGGCTTCTCTTGTTGTGGAGCACGGGCTCTAGGCGCATGGGCTTCAGTAGTTGTGGCACGTGGGCTCTAGAGCACAGGCTGAGTAGTTGTGCAGCACAATCTTAGTTGCTCTGCAGCATGTGGGATCTTCCTTGACCAGGGATCGAACCCACGTCCCCTGCATCCGCAGGCGGGTTCTTAACCACTGCACCACCAGGGTAGTCCCACTTATTGAATTTTATTGTAGGCTATTTTTAACTGTGCAGAGCATGGTCTTACATACTAATCTCACTTGATCTTCGCAAAGTTGTAAGGTAGTCAGGAGAGACATTACCATCTCTTCCAGTTCCTATTGCTGTATAACAAGCCACGCCAAAATTGGATGGCATAAGACAACCATTTTATTATGTTCAGGGATTCTTTGGGTCAGAATTTCAGACAGACACAGCAGGAAATGCTTACTCAATTCCATGAGGTCCAGGACCTCAGCTGGGAAGACTCAAAGGCTGTAGATGACTGAATGGCCAAGGGCTAGACTCCCCTGGATGTGTCTCCACTCACAGGTCTGTCTGTTGACTGGGACACCTATATATGGCCTTTCTCCGTGGTCTTGTCACATGGTCTAGTTTGTACTTCCTCATATAATGGCAGCTGAGTTCAAAGAGCTGGTGTTCCACAAGCAAGGCAGAACTACATGGCTTTTTTATAATCCAGACTCAGAAGTCACACAGTGTTGCTTCTGCTATATTCTATTGGTTGAAGCAGTCCCATGATCAAGGGAAAGAACAAGATGGGACAAGAGTCATTATCACACTGTAAGAAGAGATTGTGGAATGAGAGCTGGTGTTGTGGCCATGATTAGAGAATATAGTCTGTCAAGCCCTTTTCATTTGAGAGATGAAGAGATAGACAAAGAATTGGTACCCTTCTGCTAAGGGCAGAGCTGGGACTAGAACCAAGTCCTTCAGATTTGAGCTCCTTCTACTTTCCCATGCTGCTTTTGGATCTGGGTTTTATCTTTCTGAATTAACAGGTCATTAATTTAGTGAATAGACTGATTCAAACATGAATCCTCATCATGATGGTGCATGACCAGCCGAGGAGAACAATATATTTTAGTGGATGGAATATTTTGGTCTTGTCTCTTCTCAGAAAATTGAAGTGTTATTGTGGTGATCATTCTGCAATATATAGAAATATTGACTCATTATGTTGTACACCTGAGACTAATATAATGTCATCAATTACACCTCAAAAAAAAAGAAAATTGGAATGGAAAATGTATATAAATTCCATTAAAATTGAGGTAAAAGGGGCTTCCCTGGTGGCGCAGCGGTTGAGAGTCCGCCTGCCGATGCAGGGGACATGGGTTCGTGCCCCGGTCCGGGAATATCCCACATGCCACGGAGCGGCTGGGCCCGTGAGCCATGGCAGCTGAGCCTGCGCGTCCGGAGCCTGTGTTCCGCAACGGGAGAGGCCACAACAGTGAGAGGCTCGCGTACCGCAAAAACAAAACAAAACAAAACAAAACCAAAAACAACAACCAAAAAAACTCTTTTATGAGTGTCTAAGTAACAGGCGATTGTCCAGTGCCTGCAGTTAGAGTGATAATTCCACCTCCTGCCAGCTGAATGAGATGAGTGCTGACTCTTTGTGTGAGAACATGTGGGTTATAGTGATGTTCGGGGAAAGCCAGACCTTACCAGCGCATTGACACAGTTCGTTCACAGTGCTGCAAGGGAGGAATGAGGATGCTTCCTCGCGGTGACTGGTTTCGTTTCCTTGTTGATTGGTGTCAGGTACAGCCTGACTTCCTGGCTCATCAGTGCCCCTTCTCATCGCCCACCTGTTGCCATCCTTGAAGTCTACTTGACCTGGCATTAGAAGGCAACTGACTGATCATTAAGCTCCATTCCTGCTGCTTTTTCTCAGATTACTCTCTTAACCTCGTACTGTCACCACCTCTCAGCTCCTGACTCCATAGATGGTCTCCTGACTCTTGTCTCACTTCCTGAGCTCTGATTTCCTGACTGCCCACTGTGTGATGGGTTTTTCTCCATGCTCTGCTGTCCTCTGTTGTTGCCAAGGCCACTTTGTACCCTCGTATAAGTACAACTCAACCAGATCGCTCCCTGAGTATTATTACCCCAGGAGACTGACATTGATTCAGCCATGCTCTGGCTGCCACTTCTGTTCCCCTGACATATGCCTGGGCCTGGGAAGAAGTTCTTACCTTGTTCTCCCGTGTTCAAGCCCCTGCACTGTGCTGGAATCCCAGTCACCAGGTCTGTGTCTTATCCTTTTGCTCAACCCCCTGCCCTGCCTGATTCCTTCCTAAATGCTTCACTTCATTCCTTTGAAATGCAGGCCCTGTCTTACCCTTACTGTGCAAACTGTGCCCTCAAGGGCTGAAGTCCAGTGGGAGCCCCAGTCCTTGGATCCCAAGACTCTCTCTTGTCATGCTCAGCTAATGTCAAGCTATGGCTGCTAATAACACCTTGAAGACCCTGATCTGGACTCTGACCATTTTCCTGTCCATTTCACCTCTGGTCACTGCACTTTGTTTCCCTACACAGAGTTCCTGCTGCCATCTGTTGCTGGTTCTGCCCAGAAACCTGCCATATTTCATCCATTAGGCCAGCTGCTGTGACAACCCCAAATGCCAGTAGCTTAACACATAACAGGTTTCTTCCTCACTCACATCAGTTCAAGTGTATGACAGTTTACCACACAGTGATTCAGGACCCTCTCCTTCCATCCAGTGGTCCCTCCATCTTCTAGGACCTTGGGATCCTTCACTGGTTCCTCCGTATCCAGCCAGCCAGTAGATGAGGGAGGAGAGACAGCAAAGGATGTCTCAGGACATTTTAGGGCCCGGCCAAGAAGTAGTGTTCATTGCTTCTGCTCTCATGAGGCAGCAATGATGAGTTCATTGCTTCTGCTAGAAATAGTGCTTGGCCGTACCTAGAAAATGAAACCTTCCTGTGTGCTGGAAGAAAATAGAATTGTTTGGTGTACAAGTTGCATTGTCTCTGCTATACAGTAGAGGCATCTGTTTTCTAAAAGCCCATCTCTCCCACCCCACCCCCAGTTTATCATTCTGTCCAAAGCCTAGAAAGGACTGGGCTCCTGAGAAGGCATCTTGGAAGTGACAGATATGTAGACCAGGGCTTTTGCCTTCCCATCACCTGAGCAGAAGGTGGATCCCAGTGGGAGGCGATGGGGCAGTCTACAGAGAACCTCAGGCCCTACATAATCTCACAAATTGGGCTCTTCTAGACAAGTGTCAGCCTTTCATTTCTCCCAAGAAATATTCTCTTTTCCCTCCTGGGGACTTGTTCAGAGAAGAGATACTCAAGTGATAGGTGCTTTACAAATACCTAGATGGAGAGAAAAAAATGGCATGAAGAATAATTTAGACAAAACAATGTAGATTGCCATGGAAACAATCTTTAGAACACACTAGGGAGAAGGAATCATTGTTAACATGGTGCATATTTTACAGAGATACCCAATCACCAAACTCAGTTCCAGACCCTTCAATCATGCTACTTTCAAAATGCTGGGGTTGTTATAACCACAGAGCACACGCTGGTTTTCAGGGAGCCCTTTTCCTATTTATCTAATAATCTTTAATGAAGATAATGCTTTACTTAAGGCAACTTACTGTTTCCCCGTTGGTTAATTTAAAAGCAGTGAAAGGTCAAGTTACCAAGTAACACAGTGAGTTTACTGAGCTGTTCCAGAAGTATTTTTATTCTGACAGCAGAGGCTTATATGGCGAAAATACATATTTAATTGAAATGTGTGCAAGGAAAACGGGATGTGTATCTTTTGTATTGCATGGAAAGAAAAAGAGAAACCATCCTTAACTACTCAAAAGCAGTTTTTCTTAGATTTTTCTGTCCCAACTAAAGCCCATAGGTGTGGATGACTCTTGGTCAGTAATAATGATTCAATATGGCGGCTTAAACAAAACCTCTGGGGGTTGCTAATGAACAGTTTGTTCCAGGTGCTACTAAAGAAATGTCAGAAGAAGGGCAGTGGTTTTTGAGAGCGAGGTCTCAGAGATGTAGCATCCCACAGGCCAGATGCTGGGCCTCAACCTTGCAGGCACAGAAATGCAGTGTCTGCCATGGTTTTCTGCCCACTATTCTCACAGGGCTCCATCCCTGTCCATTTCCCAGGCTCCTCACCTTCCTGGGGAAAATTTGGATGTCTTCCTCATTGGAAGACAAACCCATTGTCTTACCTTGTGGTCCCAGGAACCAACTGAATCACAACTCATGTTCCATGTACCCCGAGGACTTCCGGAGGATGTATTTGTGCTCTCTCCTCTCCTTTCCTTGCCCCTGGTCTTCCTAATACATGGCATGTGTGGGATCAGGGAGAAAAGAGCCAATTTGCTTGCCCAAAATAGATGCCAAGTCTTGATAAAACTGAGATTTCTTTCTTACTTCCTTCCATTTCTTCCTACAAGTATTTGTTGAGCATGTCCTACGTGCTCCAGTGTTTCTTTCATGTATCCATTTCCCCTCTGTGACTGCTTTCTGTACCAGATTTCCTCCTTTCCTCCACCTCTCAGTGACCTCAAAACCTGTTCTCAGGGTTTGACATTTGATTTTCCATTTGTTGTATCAAATATTCCATGTTCAATAAATTTTAGACATCAGTTTGCAAGCAGGAGAGATAGTTTCAAAGTAGAGGAACTTCTCCAAAACCTTAGGTCCCACCAACTGGTGACCACCCACTTAGAATATGCACGAGGTTGGTGCCTTCATTGGCTCCTTTTTTGTTGTTGTTGTTTTTTGTTTTGTTTTGTTTTGTTTTGTAGTATGCAGGCCTCTCACTGTTGTGGCCTCTCCCGTTGCGGAGCACAGGCTCCGGACGCACAGGTTCAGCGGCCATGGCTCACAGGCCCAGCCGCTCCGCGGCATGTGGGATCCTCCCAGACTGGGGCACGAACCCGTGTCCCCTGCATCGGCAGGCAGACTCTCAACCACTGCGCCACCAGGGAAGCCCCATTGGCTCCTTTTTGTGATCATATCAGAGAATGGAATTGACCAATCTCAGAAAAACATGCTAACATTGCTCTTAGGATAAAGCTCCAAATCCTTTTCCTAGCGCATAAGACCTTGCATAATCCAGCCTCCTACTTAACTCTTTAGACTCTTTCTGCACGACTGGAGGAAAGCCAAATTGGAATTTTGTCAGATCTTTGTTAGAAATACCATCTAATCTTAGCATGCTTCTGCTTGGAGTGCACTGCTCATCAACCTCTTTCACCATAATAACTCCTATTCCCGCTTCAGGTCTCATTTTTTAAAAATAAATTTATTTATTATTTTGGGCTGCGTTGGGTCTTTGTTGCTGAGCATGAGCTTTCTCTAGTTGCAGTGAGCGGGGGCTGCTCTTCGTTGTGGTGCATGGGCTTCTCATTGCCCATTGCATTGCCCAATGCAGTGGCTTCTCTTGTTGCCGAGCACGGGCTCTAGGCGTGCAGGCTTCAGTAGTTGTGGCAGGCGGGCTCAGGAGTTGTGGCTCACAGGCTCTAGAGTGCAGGCTCAGTAGCTGTGGCGCACAGGCTTAGCTGCTCCGCGTCATGTGGGATCTTCCCAGGCCAGGGATCGAACCCGTGTCCCCGGCATTGGCAGGCAGATTCTTAACCACTGCGCCACCAGGGAAGTCCCCAGGTCTCATTTTAAATGTGACTTCTTCTGGGGGGCCCTCCCTGACTCCTAGTGAGGCTGGGATTAGGTTCCCTGATACATGATCTCATAGTACCCAATAATTTTCAGAGCACTTATCATGGCTGTGTTCAGTTATTTGTTTCATGGATGTATACCTCATCAACTGGTCTTCACAGCTGTCATGTTTATTATTATGTACCAAGCATCTGGCAGAGTGCTGGGCTCATAGTAAATATCTGTAGAACATATCCATGACCAATCATAAGTGCTGTATAGGTACTAATCGTAAGTACTTACTAATCTTAAGTACCATGTCTCTAAGTCAAAACTTCATCAAGAGTTCCCTTACTATTTGGTAATTTAAAAACTGGTTAGGGACTTCCCTGTTGGTTTAGTGGTAAAGAATCCACCTTCCAATGCAAAGGACGCAGGTTGGATCCCTGGTTGGGAACTAAGATTCCACGTGCTGCAGGGCAACTAGGCCCTTGCGCCACAAATACTGAGCTCGTGGGCCTCAACTAGAGAGAGAAAACCCACACGCCACAACTAGAGAGAAGCCTGGCACCACAACGAAGAGCCCGCGTGCCACAACTAAGATGCGACACAGCCAAAAAACCCCCCCAAAAACAAAACAAAACAAAAAAACTGATTAGCTCTGCCCTGCTGAGTGGTTACCTACTGTTTAGGTCCTCTTGTCTTGGGCAGACTCTGTACTTGGATTCTGCCCTCATTGTCTCACACTTGAGCTTTCCCCATTTCAGTCCACCCTGTGAGATCCTACTCGATTAATCTTCCCCAAACACTGATTTGACCAGGTGACTCTTCTGCTTAAAAGAGTTGGCTACTGAATAAACTCAGACTTCACCTGACTTTCAAGTCCATCTTTAATCTGATTCTGACCTAAATTTCTGTATTTACTTACTCTCTAAGGTAAATTGTTTGTTTCACCAGACATTTTTATCCACTGACTTTATGCTTTTGTTTATATTATTTACTCCCCCCAGAAGTGCCACCTTCTCTTCTGTTACCAAACTTCTATCCGACCTAAGAGTACAGCTTATATCCCATTTTCTCTGTATAACAGTCCCTAGCCACCTATGTTAGAACCTTTCAGTTGTAAATGATGAGGCCAATCTCAAACTGGTTTAGGTAAAAAATAGAATTTATTGGTTCATATAATTGATAAGTCCAGAGACAGAGTTTAAATATGACTTTAGGTAAAATATTATCAGTAATCCTTCTCTCTCTTCTGATTCTGCTGATTCTTTTGATTTGCTGATTTCATTCTGAGTTAGTTTTACCAGGGAGTGGGTGACAATATATTTCACGTGGTAGCCCCATACACTCAAGGCTAAAATCCTACCTGCTTAGCAACCTCAGGAAAAGTGAACTTCTCTTTCTTTAAAGTTCCAGCAAAAGTCATAGAGAAGGATGGGTCACATGCCCATCCTGAATCCATTGCTATGGTGCTCTGATTAACCAGGTCTGAGTCATATGTCCACTCCTGGAACCTAGGGGTGGAGTAAACCTCTCAAAACTACTTTAATGGACAGTGGGAGTTTGGTGGCTCCCCAAAGGAAAATTTAGATTCCTTTACCAGAAGGGGAACTGGATGGACACCAGGCAGGCAAAAACAACGTATATCCATTCTACCACTCCAGGTGTAATTGGGCTCTCCTGGCTCTGAATTCCTGTTGCTCTTTTTTGTCTACACTATTTATTTATCACTTAACATCATGGCCTTGTTTCCCCATGGTCACTACACCGTAATCACAGCCTCAAACACCAGTATTCCAAGCAGAAAGAAGGGAGCAGGTGGAGAGAGGACTTTCCTACAAAAAAGGAAAGCTTCCCTAGAGACCATCCAGGAAACGTGGATCACCCAGTGAGGAGGCAAGGAAAATGAGTATCTGGCAAAGGGGAATGGAAGAGCTGAGCCTGGATTAGCTCAAACGAGGTACATTCCTGGAGCTGAGAACTTTGCTGAACAAAAGCAGGGCTCTGTTAGAAAAACGGAAGGGGTGGTGTTCTTGCTGTTGCCTAGGTAGACAAGAGTAACTGCCCAGGATGCTTTTTCATCAACTTACCTGCTAGCAATTGAGTACTACATGCAAAGCACAGCATGTTTTAGATTCTCATCTTGTTCATATGATTTTTTTTTAATGACAGGAACAGTGGCTTATACTCTGCATCATCACAATGCCTTGCACTTAGTAGCTATTCAATAAGTACTTGCTGATTAAGAAAATTTGATGGTGAGGGATCGAGAGAAAGGTATAGAATTCAGAGTCTTTCTAGGGCCTTGTTCAAAGACTTAATTTTTGCCCTCACTGCTGCAGGAAATGAAAGATCCCACAACTGTGTTGTGGTCGTTTGAATCATGGACCTGCAAATGAATCTCAAGTATATCTTCTTAGTTCTAAGTTATCTTCTGGTTAACGTGTAAAGTATTTGACTCTTTGTATATATGGCCCATCTAGATGGTTCTTACAGATGTAAGATGACTTTAGACAGGCAATGTATGTAACTCAGTTAACTGGTCTCCTTTTTATGTCTTTTCCTCATTTTTTACTTAATAGGGAAATTGCTCTCCCACTGAATCTTAATTCACAGTGTTAAGACTTCAGAAATATAGTTTTATATGCAAGAAAGAATTTCAATATTCTTGCTGTCAAACATACTCTGCTCTCACATGGGCACTAATGGTGTCAGGATGTCAATTTCATTTTGACAGGATCCCTATAGATGGAATCTTCAACTTCTTATTCTTGGTTAATATGGATGGATAAGAGGATGTTTGAGGGTTTTTCCACCTCTGTTTTCATGGAAATATATACTTCCCCATAAACTTGGATGACAGTAGTATGTTTGTGAAGCACTCTAAGCTTTTGAGGGTGAAAAGTTTCCTACTGCTCAAGACCTACTATTGACTGCCTCCAAATGGCTCCACGATTGTTGCAATCTCCAATTTGCTCTGATGCTCTTAATAGTCTGAAGCCTTGGAATCTTTGTTCCCACCAAGAAATGATTTCTTCTGCATTCTTTTGGTGCAGCATCGCTTGAATTTTAGATGTAGCCATTATAGCTACAAATCTGTTGTTCCTTGCTCTTTAGGTAATGTTAGTGCCTGATGTGAGTTTTTAGATATTTGCCCAGGAGTAGGAGTAGACTAAACTACTCTCAACACTTTTGTATTAGCTATCTACTGCTGGATAACAAGTGATGCCAAAAGGAAATGGCTTAAAACAATAGATGAGTAACCTTAAACTAACACAACCTTGTATATCAACTATACTTCAATAAAAGGAAAAAAAAAACCAGACAGGTATTATCTCACACAGCTTCTGTGTGGAATTTGAGAGAGGCTTAGCTGGGTGGTCCCGGCTTATGAGGTTATGTCAAGGTGTTGGCCTGGGGCTGTAGGCATCTGAAGGCTTAACCGGAGCTGGACTGAGGTTTCCAAGATGGCTCACTCACATAGCTGTTAGCTGGAGGCCTAAGTTTCTTGCCATGTGGGCCTCTGCTTGAATGTCCTTATGGCATGGCAGCTGGCTTCGTCCAGAGTAAGTGATCAGAGAGAGAAACTAAGGAGGAAGCTGCAATGTCTCTTACGACCTAGTCTTAGAAGTCATACACTGTCACTTCTGCCATATTCTCTTTGCTAGAAGTGAATCATTCACTAGGTCAATCCCATACTCATGGGGAAGAGAATTAAGCTCCACCTCTTGAAGGGAGATGTATCAAAAGTTTTGTGGACATATGTGGGCTTCCCTGGTGGCGCAGTGGTTGAGAGTCCGCCTGCCGATGCAGGGGACGCGGGTTCGTGCCCTGGTCAGGGAGGATCCCACATGCCGTGGAGCGGCTGGGCCCGTGAGCCATGGCCGCTGAGCCTGCGCGTCCGGAGCCTGTGCTCCGCAACGGGAGAGGTCACAAGAGTGAGAGGCCCGCGCACCGAAATAAATAAATAAATAAATAAAAAGTTTTGTGGACATATTTATAAACCACTACAACCCTCTTGATTCCCCCCTTTTGTAACTGGGTATCTTCAAAATAAACCAAACTCAGAGGTTTAGCATGTGGTCAGCAAATGGACAGATGAATACTGTTCCCTCAATCTTGGGGTAATTCATGCAGAATTTCAGCCTTCTAACCTAACCAAATAGGTGCTCCTCCAAAACTTGAATAGGGTGGAGTGGAGGTTGGGTCTGAGAGAGCCAGATTTCTTCTTCCAGATTCTTCAACGATACGGTTTTCTATGCCCCTCAGGAATACGCAGCGGCCAGGAGGAAGCTTTCCCCAGCACATGCTCAGAGAGGGGGACACCAGTAAGGATGGAAGGGCTAGAAAGGAACAGGGATAGAAGCGTTGGATTGTACTTACCTGGACTAACAGGTTAGACACAGGCAGCAGATGGTAAGACCTGAATAAGAAGTTGGCTGGTTCTGTTCTGCTGCTGATGGTGAAGACCAGCCACAGATGGTGAGTGAGAGTGTGGCTATGAGTAGATGTCGCTCCTGGGATTAAGGGAGCATCAGAGCCTCCTGCTGAAATCATCTGAGAGATGTACAGGATCCACGGGCAGAATTCTAGGCTTGGGTCCTGAAAACAGAAACCTTGGTAGTTCTGGCTCTTTGGCAGCTCTTAATATAAAATGTGCTGAAGGGTGTACTTGGTACCAGATGGAGAGGTTGTGAGGACAGAGCATGACTGTCAGGCCACAGAGTGAAGCGTCGTGGCATAAAGACAGGTGGTGAGAGGGGTGCCCCCGTCTGTGGTGGCTTACTGCCTGTTTGGTACTCTTCCTGCCTGTGTACTCTTCACATTGGACCTCTTCAGGAGCTTCTATTTCCAAAGCATTTTAATTTAGAAGTCAAATGTGAGTGTTCCAAGCTCCAGTCCAGGCTAAGAGTGCTTCATAGCTTTTCTGTTTTCTCACATTTAGAGACACCCAGGTTTCTAATACACTGATTAATAAGGGAGTCATAGAATAGTATAATTTGTGAAACCAGGCATTGGAGAGGAGTTGCCACCTAAGGAGAGAGTGGAGTCAAGAATAGAGTTTTCTTTCCAGTACATTCCTGCCATTAAGATACCAGTGCAAGAGGAGAGGAGGTAGGAAACAGAAAATACACAGATTTATATTTCAAGCTCTAGATCTACTATATATGTCATTACCCTACTAAAGACATTCAGGGGCTCTGCTGCTACCTGCTACCACCTTAGATGCACATGAGAGGGGCCTACATTTAAGGGGCTCTGCTCTGGCCCTTCTCCAGCTGCACTCCTACGTGGGATGGGAATCCATCAAACCAAAGGAATATGCCCACCTGAAGCTGACTTCACCCCTTCAGATCTCGCTCCAGGTATTGGAAGCCAAAATTCTTTACCCCAATGACCCTGAGCCCACTTCCAGGGCCTTTGTGGTCTTCCCCCCTAGAGCCTGAGATATAAACTCCTGGACTTGTGGAGGGGCTAAGAAATTATAGTTTTGTAGAGGGAAAAGTGGGAATGGAGCTTGGACATGTGGGCTGGGGTATCCATGGAGTGGGGGGTGAACTGGCTGTGGGAAGAAAAGGGGGGAAGACTGCTCTGTGTGTGGGCCAGCTCTCTCTGTTCCAAGCAGGGAACTCTGAAAAGTCCCAGAACCCTAAGCTCGAACCTGGTCTTCCAAGTTGTTAGGAAAATTTGTCAAAGCAAAAGGATATATTTTTTAACTTCACAGTTTGTTAGCTTGTTTTATAACTTTTACATAATATTTAGACATTTGATATGTGGAACTCCATGTGTAGCCTTTTGTGGGCCCTACAAATGCTAGGGTTGGCTCTGGCTTCCCATTTGATACAGAATCAAGTTGAATCAACTTGGCCTGGTTTTTAAGGCCTTTTACTATTGGTTCTTCCCTAAACTTACCTTTTACTGCTCTTCTACAGGAATCCTCTGTAGACCAATCTGGTGCACCCATAGCCAGGCTCGGCCTACATCCTTTCCTCTGTGCTCAGGTTCACTCAGTTTTTTTCTCTGAAAAGCCTCTGTGTCTGCTCTGCATTTGTATGGGCCAACTACTGTTTTAAGACCCAGCCTCATAGTCGTGTCTCCTCCCTCTGGATTCTTCTAACAGCTTTTGTCTGAGCCACCTATTGACACTCAAAGTGTGGAACCATGCGTGGAAACCATTTTTCTTATTACGCACAAGGCATGGCTATAAGATAAGGAGATGCCAATATGCAATAGTTTTCGAATGAGGAAAGAGGATTAAAAAAAAAAAATCAGAAGAGTAGCTAGAGAATCTGGAGAAAGCAGTTAGGCAGGTACCAAAGGAGGAGATGGCTGGCATTGTCAAAAGGCTGCAATATGGTCTTTGGGAAAGATCCCCCAAAATAGAAAGAGGAAAGAGGTCTTTTGTGATCACTGAGAGATCAGCCCATTGTGTGGGTGTAAGCAGCATTGCAGTGGGGAAAACAAGAGATGAGAAAGTAAAGACAGCAAATACAGTTTCATGTCTCTTAAGCACTGAGTCTGAGAAGAAAGGTGGTAGAGTAGTTTGAAAGGGTGGAGGAGGTTAGTTGTTTTGTTCTGTTCAAAGCATGGAGGAGACTGTGTGGGAGAAAAGAGCTAGATTAGAGGGGAAAATTGATAACAAGGAAAGGATAGTTGATTCATCAAAATCTGGGAATGGCTGTGATCCAGTGCACAGGTGCAGGGACTAACCTTGATGAGGAGAAAGGACACTTCTTGCTGTGGGACAGGGAACGAATGAAGGCTATAGGATAGGCATAATAATGAAGAAACTGGGCTTAAGGGTGAAAAAAGTTGGCTGTCATTGTAGAGGAAAGGCTAGGAAAGCCCGAATTTTCTGGAGTGGGTTCAGATTTCATACATAGTTGGCCACCATATCTGTGGATTCAACCAATCATGGTATTCAGGAAAAAAAATTGCAGAAAGTTCTAAAAAGTTGCACCGGCAACTATTTACATAGTATTTACATTGTATTAGGTATTATAAATAATCCGGAGATGACTTAAAGGATATGGGAGGTAGGTTATATGCAAATACTACAGCCATTTTACATGAGGGAATTGAGCATCCACTATTTTAGTATCTGCAGGGGTCCTGGAACCAATACCCAAGGATACTGAGAGAGGACTGTATTTAAATATCACGTTCTTCTGTCATTCCTTTTACATTTATTCAGTGCCCTGCGTGTGCCAGACACTGGGGTCCACAGAGATACAACTTTTCATTTAGTTTCGGAATTTGTTATAACGGTGACTGAGATTTACTTTTTACTCTTCTAGAAGGCTTTCAGTAGAAATAAACACGAATCAGAAGGGTGTCCGTTGTCAGACCAGACGTCCCTAGTAGGGGTTGGGAAAACACTGGCATCTCAACAATGGCGCCCTGTTTGAGGTGGAGAGGGAGGAGAGGCCCCGATGGGGGGAAAACAGGTTTAGACCTGGGTAACCCGAGGAGGGTGCGCCTTCAACCAGGAAGAGGCGAACCTCTTGAGCACTTCAGGCTGCGCGGTAACCGAGGGTAACAGCGCCCCAGTCCACGGCGGTGTGAAAACCACCTTCTTCCCTAACCAGGTATATCTACGGGGGCTGACCAGGACCAGACACGAGCCAAACCTCTCCATCCAAGATACCTTCCCTCTGCCCGTGACTACTTAAGGTCACTGCTCCTTTTGCCTAGTTTATTGATGAGGGGCGAGGGAGAAGAGAAGCGGTAGGCGAATCACCTTTCCTATTTTACGATTGGTAGTATTAGGCTCCAAGTCCCGCCTCCTGCCCCGCCGCAGACAGGCTCTCGGGGTTGTCACTCGATTCTCTGCAGCCGCCCCTCGCCGGGGCCCCGCCCCTCGCTGTGGCTGCGATCTCGCGGGAAGAGCGGTGGGCACGGCTGTGGCTCCGTCTCCCGGCTGCGCGCGGAGCGGGAGGGCTCTCCTCACACAAGCGCTTCCTCGCGGAGGGGTTGGAGCTGCGGCAGACGCAGGCCTGGGCAGCCCCTTCTCTGCCGCCTCCTTCTCTTCCTGAGGGCTCCCCGGTCCTCTTGCCCTCCGACGCTACCCAGGTGAGGAAGCCCGGAGCTCGTCTTCGCTGAGGAGCGGTCGGGGAGCGGGGACACGGAGCAGCCGGGGCAGGGGGGCTCCCGACGGGGGCGGCTCCGCGGGCAGCGCGGCGCTGCCTGGTGGGCGCGAGGCTTGGAGGGGTTCGTGAGTGCGGGGATCGAGGAGGCAGTGGGGTGGGATCCGGGTGCGGGCGCCCAAGGGCGGTGTAGCGGGTGCCAGGGCTCCTCGGGGTGAGGAGGCGGTTTAATGGGGGTCCGGGTTTTTTTCCGGCTTGGGGTGGTGGTGGCTGGCAGCAAATTGGGTCCCGGGTCTTCGGGGTCGAAGGAGATTTATCAGGATCCTTCGGTTCCTTGAGGTGGTATAGCGCGGTTCCGGGACAAGGGGTCCTTTTATCGCGATCTCAGGCTCTTTGGGGGCAGAGGATTCAGTTTAGGAAGGTCCTAGGTCTCTGAAGGGGCAGATCCATGAGGTTTTGGGGGTCCTTTGAGCGAGAGTGGGCGTCTCGTTTCGCATTCCTGGGATAAAGAAGCAGTGTATTGGGGTTCCGTCTGTTTATCGGGGTCTCCGGGCGAGAGGGCGATGTATCTGCGTCCTGCAGGGGCCGGGACCGCCTTGGTGGGCTGCTGGGGACGGAAAGGTTTACAGCGGAGACCAGCGTCTTTATTGGGGTTTCTGCTTTGCCCAGAGGGGGGCGGTAACTTGGCACGGCCTCCGGTCTTTTCGGGGGAGACTGGGCGAGTTAGCGGGTCCCCGGGAGATCTCGAAGGGAGGGCGCGGCTCTGCAGGCGCTGGGTCGGCTCGGGGCGGGAAGGGGACTCTGGTGACATCCCGAGCCAGCCTAGTACACAGTCTGTGGCTGGTCAGCATCCTGGAACAAATCTCTTTCTAGATGAGATTTACTCAGTGCTTAGTTGAAGGATTGATCCGTGTCGTTGCCTAGTTGGAGAAATAGTGGGTTTGTTCTGCAGTTTCCTTCTCTCTGTCCCGGGATCCCTGTGGAGGCGTGCTGGTCTCCCTGCTCTGGGAGCGGGAGAGTGGCAGGCAACACCTTAAAGTGGGCATGTACACTGTAGATTCTTAAGGGGGCGAGTGTCCTCCGGGTCAGCGTGGAAGCCGCTGAGGATAGGGAAGGCTGTGAGGTTTTGGCTTCCTTTCCTAGGTGGTCTGCTTTGCTGATCCTGCATTATTAGGTCTGTCCTGAAGTCTTGCTCGAGTGTTAGGCAGTCAGGCAGTGCTGGGAAGTGTGTTCTGGCTTCTCCCTGTCCTTTGAAAAGCATTTGTGGAGAGGGGGAACTTCAAGTTCAGCTTCCAAATAACGCATTGGAATTCGAAGTTCCAAAGCTAGAGCTCTGCAGAAGCGTCATTTGAGACTTGTAAGCATGGCTAACAGCTCTTTTAGAGAATCCTGCTTGACAGTTTTATTGTGAAGGTACAGTTAGTCTTGACTCCTATGCAGAGTCCTTGGTAACTAGCCCAGACTTAGGTGGAATTCAAATAAAATAACCTGTATATATGTGTATGTGGGTTTTTTTTTTTTTTATGTTTAAGTCAGACAGTCTGTTCCTTTGCTTGACAGTTCTTCTGGTTAGATAGCTCCTTTATCATAGAGGCCCGTAAATGAAGTCTGTTTGTGGCAGGCAGTGGAAACTGTACTCACAGTAATTCTGTAATTTGGGATAAACAGACAAATTTGAGTATGCCAAAGCAGAGAACTTTGCCTGCCTCACTCTTTTTCTTAGTGACAGTTTTTTTTTTAAAATGACATTTCTTTTGATCTTAGAACCGGAAACATTAGTGATAATCTACTTAATACTTGACTTTTGTAATCATTTTAAAAAAACAAGGGAATTCTGCAAAGCAATGCATAACTCTCTGAAAGTTTTTGTTTTGGGTTTTGGTTTTGGTTTTGGTTACAAATTCCTGATCGAGCCAAAATGCCTGATTGAATTTTATAAGATAGTTTTGACTATCAAAACTGATCAGTTGAGCAGATATTTGATTGGAACCACAGCCAAAAACACTCTAAGCAGATCTTTTTTTCCTCATTATTTTTGAAAGCCAATGAAAAATTAAGCGGATGTCAGTAACTTTTTAAAAAGCAACTTTCATAATTTCTAAGTAAACATACTGATCAGTCAAAAAATATTTGATTGTCTGCTAGGTGTCACAGCATGGAGGCACAATGATTCCAGCTCTCATGAAACCTATATCAAGAGAGAGAAAGACAACAAATAAATAAAATAAATACATAAAATAATTGAGATGCTGATAAGGAAGAAATAAACAGGATAGTTGGGGTTTTGCTCACTTAAAAAAAAAATAACCTCTGAATGATAATATTATTGATGTCTGTCATGTTAACCAGAAACCAGGCAAGATAACGATCTACCGTCTGAATTAATAGAGATTAAATTATGATCAGTAGAGTTTGAGTGTTAAATATATTTTGACTCTGAGGATTAGCACCTTCTGTTATATAAGCATAAAAAAAGTCTGTAAGGATAAACATCAGACTTTTAAGTGTTCGGGGGATTCTTCAGGAGAGAGTTGCAAAGGCATGGAAGAGAGTTATTAATTATTAATATATGCTTTTATACTATTTGAATTTATTTCAGTGAGCAGACATTACTTAAGGGTAAATTAGAGAGGTCTAAAAATTAAAATTTTGGTCACTATGCAAATTTGTGAAACGTACAGTATTTATAAGGCATTTTGTCAGTGTTGCCACTTCTACTATGCGTACTAGTGAAGGAAAAATGTATTTCAGGTATGTAAAATTATAGGAATGGGGTGGGGAGGGGAGCACAACAGAATAAGTAAAAGACTGAGGCTCAAGTTAAATCTTAAAACGTGGTAAAGATGTTGGATCTTTAATTATACAAAGATAAATTAATCTTAGGCCTTTCTTATTTCAAATTTGTTTCCCGACTTTGAAGAAGGAAGTTTTTAGACTCCCTAGAGAAGAATAGGTTGTGTTTTTGTGGCGGGGCAGGAGGTGTTTTTATTGTGGCACGGATTTCAGGATGGGATTTCTTTTTGTCAGACATATGGACACTTAATAGATGTTTTTCTTGTGAGGCATATGAAACAAAAATAGTTTTATAGTTCATTATTACACTGCTGAAAATGACAATACCAGTGTCTTTTGGATTATCATTCAAGATTCTGAAATTATAAATATGACGTACTAAGCCAATTTCTAGAAAGGAGATCATAAGACATGAATTCCAGTCTTAACTGTGCTGCTAACCATCTGACCTTGGATGATTCCTTAGTCTCTCAGGGCCTCAGTTTCCGTATATATAAAATTAAAGAGAAGTCCCTGTCAGTAATCAATATAAATTCCAATTCCAAGGTTTTTATTACATAGGTTTTTATGTTGCGGATCTACAGTATTATATTTACAGAAAGGGATAGATGCCACAAGAGTAGCTCTGGTCCTCGCTCTTCCAGCCCCACCAGGTATTCACTCTCTGTATCTTGTTCATTCATTCTCTTATGTTCATTAGTATGCTGTAATTATGTATGTCTCTCTCTTCCTGGACTCAAAAGCCAATGTATATTTGTCTTATTACTTATTGAATATCTATTGCTTAGTTTACACAGTTGGCTCTCATTACAGATTTGAACTCTCAGTGCCAAGATTAATATCTTCATAATGTCTGAGTTAAGCCCAAATCTCAGTCTTGTCCTATTTTTCTAAAACGTTGGGCTTTCTGTATTATCTTATTCTCTTGCCCTTATGACCGCAAACTGACATTAGATCTGTAGTTCTTATCCTCATGTTTAAGAAAAGAGACTGTCAGCACTGTAGGAGTTAGGGGTTACTCTGATAAACTTGCAGAAAAGTCATGCAGAATTTTGAGGCAACCACTAATCCCTGTATCTAAAGTTGTTAGCAGAGTTATGAACTAGTTTGAGTATTTCAGATCTTAGACATCAGTGATTTAGTAGATATTTTTACCTTGGCTGCTTTCTGTATGGGAAATGATTGTTGCCAGTGTGTATGGGATTTTATAGTGGCTTAATAGTTGCTTTACATACATTACCTTTAATTCTCAAAACAAATCCTGCAAATTTAGTAACTTTCTCAGGGTTATTATCTACTAAGAAGCAGGCTATGTAGATCCAGGTCTGTCTTACTCCAGATTCTATGCTTTTTTCAAAATACTACACTGCTTTCTGAATATGAGTTCTTATTCAGTGTATTTAAAATTATTAATAGATATTTTATTCATTTTATAAATTGAAGAAGTAGGTTGTGAGGTTTATCCATTCAGCTTTTTCAAAAAAAGCTAAAGTAGAGGATTTGAGATTGATTGGACTTTAGAGACCACTTAATCCAACTCCTACATTTACCACATGAGGGAACTGACATACACAAGAATAGTTAAATGACTTGCTCAAGATCACACAGCTTTGTAGTTGGTTAAGATTTGTTGTTGTTGTTAAGCTAGTTATGACCATTGGTGTTGTAAAACCATTATTTGAAAGGAAACCAGGTGCCTGATGTTCCCCCCAGGAAAAAAGCCTAGAGTGGCTTTTAGAAAAGTGATGTTGAGGATCTCAGAGTCTTAAGGACATGGCTCAGAGAAAATCCAGACTTTGGATCATGACACACAGAGACGCCTCAGTGCCTCTTCACTCACGTAGCTCCCTAGTCTTGGTTTCTTTCCTTCCTCTTTTTTCTTTTTAAAAATCTATTCACAGTTTACTAATCTTCTGCCTGCTAAAGTTAATAGCAGCATTCTGACCAGTAACCATTTACATGCCAACCATGGGCTAACTAACAGGGATACAAAAAAGCATAAAATGTAGTCACTGCCCTGAAGAGGCTCAGTTTATTGGGAGTGGGAGGCAGTAAGTATTTAATTGCAAGGCAGTATATAAAGATGCCATGAGTGATGCAGCTCCAGGAGCTCAGAAGATAAAGGTAAATGTGGACTGGGCTAGTGGCTGCAGAAGTTTCTATGTAGAAAAGGTTTGATTTAAGTTAGTCTTTAAACGAGGAGTTGGAGGGAAAGACTGGAGAAAAGAATATATGGCCGTGTGTGTGTGTGTGTGTGTGTGTGTGTGTGTGTGTGTGTGTGTATTTTTTTTTTAATCTAACCCTTGTTCACTTCCCTTTAGACACAGTGGCCTCCTTGCTGTTTTGGAAGGCCTGGAACATGTTCTTCCAGATATCTGTTATGTCTCGCTCCCTTCCTTCTTTCAGATCTGAATTAAAGTATCACCCCTTCTGAAAGGCCTTTACTGATACCTTGTTTAAAATTACAGCATCCCTCCCATACATACTCTTCCTATCCCTCTTCCCTGCTTGGTTTCTTTTTTTGTGCTTTTCTGCAGTCCAACACACTGCTTTTATTATCTTTCTAACCCTACTATAATGTAAGATCCATGAGAGCAGGGATTTTTACCCATTTTGTTCAGTGCTATATCCCCAGCACCCAGGGGATACAAAGTAGGTGCTCACATTTTTGTTAAATGAATAAGACAATCGAACTTTAAAACAGAAACTTGAAGATTGTTTGATCTAACCTCTCTCCTTCCTTCCTTCCTTGCTGGCTGGCATGGAGGACGAGGAACTTTCTCTTCTATTTAAAAAAAAATTTTTTTTCTAGGACTTAAATTGTATACAGTGCAGAAATCATAAACAGCTCAATGAATTTCTACATATGTAAGCATGTAATCACCAACCACACCAAGAATAGAACACTTCTAGGACCTCCGCATCCTTCCTTACTCTCTGCTAGTTAGTACTTCCCAAAGGTAACCACTATTCTGACCGCCATCACAGTAGATTAGTTTTGCTTTTTCTTAAACTTCATACATTGGGTTGGCCAAAAGGTTCGTTCAGTTTTTTTCCGTAAGATGGCTCTAGTAGCACTTAGCTGTCTTTAACTTCATTTGAAACAATTTTGTTAGATTTTATGTGACAGCTGTATATCAGCATGCCTTTAAAAAAATACATCAAGATTGGTGAATTTTTGTGTAGCCATTTTAATATTGAAGATGGAAGAAAAAAGAGCCAACATTTTCGGCCTATTATGCTTTATTATTTCAAGAAGGGTAAAAACACAACTGAAACACAAAAGATTTGTGCAGTGTATGGAAAAGGTGCTGTGACTGATCGAACATGTCAGAAGTGGTTTGTGAAGTTTCGTGCTGGAGTTTTCTCACTGGACGATGCTCCACTATCAGGTAGACCAGTTGAAGTTGATAGCGATCAAATCGAGACATTAATTGAGAACAGTCACCGTTATCCCACGCGGGAGATAGCCGACGTACTCAAAATATCCAAATCAAGTGTTGAAAATCACTGCACCAGCTTGGTTATGTTCATCGCTTTGATGTTTGGGTTCCCCATAAGTTAAGCAAAGAAGACCTTCTTGACCGTATTTCCACATACGATTCTCTACTTAATGAAAACGTTCCGTTTTTAAAACAAATTGTGACGGGCAATGAAAAGTGGATACTGTACAATAGTGTGGAATGGAAGAGATCGTGGGGCAAGCGAAATGAACCACCACCAACCACACCAAAGGCCGGTTTTCATCCAAAGAAGGTGATGTTGTATATTTGGTGGGATTGGAAGGGAGTCCTCTATTATGAGCTCCTTCCGGAAAACCAAACGATTTATTCCAACAAGTACTGCTCCCAGTTAGACCAACTGAAAGCAGCACTCGATGAAAAGCATCCAGAATTAGTCAACAGAAAAGGCATAATCTTCCATCAGGATAATAGAAGACTGCATGTTTCTTTGATGACCAGGCAAAAACTGTTACAGCTTGGCTGGGAAGTTCTCATTTATCCGCCATATTCACCAGACATTGCACCTTCGGATTTCCATTTATTTAGGTCTTTACAAAATTCTCTTAATGGAAAAAATTTCAATTCCCTGGAAGACTGTAAAAGGCACCTGGAACTGTTCTTTGCTCAAAAAGCTGAAAAGTTTTGGGAAGATAGAATTATGAAGTTGCCTGAAAAATGGCAGAAGGAAGTGGAACAAAAGGGTGAATAGGTTGTTCTATAAAGTTCTTGGTGAAAATGAAAAATGTGTCTTTTAGTTTTACTTAAAAACTGAAGGCACTTTTTGGCCAACCCAGTAAATGGAATCAAATCAATTTTTAAGTTAGCAGAAGTTCATTCTTTTTCACTGCTGTATAGTATTCCATTGTGTGAGTATATATTTTTTATTGTACTATTTATAGACATTTGGGCCATTTCCAGGTTTTAGCTCTTAGGAACAAAGCAGCTAAGAACAATTTTGTACCTGTCTTTTTGTGGGCATAAAGATTCATTTCTTGGCTAAAAAACTAGAAGTTAACCTCATCTTCGTATAGATATAGATATATAGATACATACACATAATTCTTAATTCCATGTGGTCCTTAGCACATGATAGATGATCATTAAATGACTGACGATAAATTATTAACTAATCATGTACTGTGAGATTATCTCAAACTTATTAAAAATATTGGAGAACAGCTTCTGGTCCATGCTTTTGTTCTTATATCTGACTTAAAACATGTAGCACTTAACTTTATCCAGGCTGTACACATTTCTCTTTCCTCTTGATTAGCGTCTTTTTTAAAATCATGTTCTTTATTAGTTGATGCCCCTTCTCCAGAAGATGGGAGAAATATGTCCAGAAAAGAGGAAATTCAAATTAATTAATTTTAAGGTGTGAATTTCAGAACTGGTTGGCTATTTTTCTATATTTTCCCAACTTAAAAAAGTCATTTCTTTTTGACAGTTTGGTTCTACTGTACGTTATATATATTTTTTACTATTCTGTACAGTTTGAAATCATTTATACCAATGCATAAGTTATGTTTTGGGATATGTCAAGCAAAGGCTTTCTTTGATGGTCTTAAGAAATTTTAGAAATGGCTTTAGTTGGTGAAGAATGCAAATGAGAACCCCTACAATAATAGAAGAAATCATGAGAAATATTTTTCTAATTCTGGAAAAGTTTTCAGTTCCCTTTTGAAGTGATTTCTAAGCTAAGACTTGAAAGATGAGTAGGAAACAAGGTGGATGAGATGCCCGGTAGGGAATGGGGTAAAAGCACTGTAGGTGGGGAGCTGTCTTTGCAGAGAGAGAGCAGGGCAGATTTGGGAATCTGCAGGCAATTCAGGAGGGCTAGAGCAGTGGTTTCCAAGCTATAGTGTGAATATGAATCTCCCGGTAGGAGTGGGGCTCATGAGTTTGGAGTTCTAACATGTTCACAGGTGGTAGAGATGTCGCTGGTTCAAGGATCACACTTTGCAAACCACTGGGCCAGAGCATAGGAAGCAAGTGAGAAGGAAGGAGTGGGGAGTGAAAGCAAGGACCATATCATGGAGGATCTTACAACAAATGTAAAGAATTTGGATTTAAGGCAGTGGTAACCCACTGAAGGGTGCTAACCAGAATAGTGACCTTGTGAGATTTGTGATTTTCGAGGGGGCAGTAGTGGTGGAAATCATCTTTAGGGGTAAACTCCATCTACATTTGAAACTGTACAGATTAATGTCTGAGCAATGATAGTTTACCCATTCATTAATAATTATTGTTTTTCCCAGTGGCAGATTCAGTTCATTTAAAGGAAAAGTTTGGTTATGTTTATTAATTTAGATGTTATATGTTAGTTTAATCTTTTTTTTTCCAGGGATATTATTACTTATTATATATATATATAATAAGTATTATTACAATTTAACTCATAATTACATTTTTAACCCTGTTTGATGGGATTTAATTTTTGTCCATGTTGTACCATATGATAGTTCAAAGTCTTCTTTTTTATTGTATTGATTAAAAAATGAACTAGCTGGTAGTGCTTATTATATGGTAGGAATGATCTTAATGATACATAGTAATTTGAGTTAGTCACCAGGTTTTGTAAATGTTATTAATTAGAAGGCTTTAATTTATTTCAGCTGTTTAAATGTCAATCAGTCTTCCAGTATTATAAACTTAGGAATGTGTGTGTAGCTTGTTTTTCCCCCTTATTTTATAAGTTCTAGGAACTCATTTTAAATATGTGGAGAAAGACAAAGATCTAATGCCTCAGCTCAAATATAAGCATTGCTAACATTATGGTGCACATTCTTCCTTCTTCCATGAATATATTTATTCATTTGTATACTGTTTATTCTCCCACCATGAATTTATATCATAAAGATTTTCGTACTTTGTCAAAATTGTTTCAAAACCGAATTTTTTATTTTTTTATTTTTTGCGGTACGTGGGCCTCTCGCTGTTGTGGCCTCTCCCATTGCGGAGCACAGCTCCGGACGCGCAGGCTCAGCGGCCATGGCTCACGGGCCCAGCTGCTCCGCGGCACGTGGGATCCTCCCGGACCGGGGCACGAACCCGTGTCCCCTGCATCGGCAGGCAGACTCTCAGCCACTGCGCCACCAGGGAAGCCCAAAACTGAATTTTTAATAGCAGCATAATATTCTGTTGAACGGATGTGTAATGATTTAACCATTCCCAATTACTGAATATATTTTTCCTCTGCAGATAACACTTGAAGAAAGTCTTTGTGCATAAATATTTCTCCATACTTGATTATTTTCTTAGGATAGGAATAAAAATGTTGAGTCAAAAGGTAAGAAGATCTTAAAAAAATTAGGTATTGCCACATTACTTTCTAGAAAGGTTATGCCACTTTACATGCCAATATCAGTATTAGTTTTAAAAACCTTTTCTAGGGAATTCCCTGGTTATCCAGTGGTTAAGCCTCCACGCTTCCACTGCAGTGGGCATGGGTTTGATCCCTGGTCGGGGAACTAAGATCCTGCATGCTGTGCAGCACAACCAAAAAAATTAATTAAAAAATTTAAAAAAGAACCCTTTTCTAATTTAATAAGCAAAAATGATCTGACTTTAATTTGTATTTCTTTGATTATAACTGAAGAGCATTGCAAAATTTTTTTTGAAGTTACATATTAAAAGAATACCACATGCATTATGTTATAAGGTAAATTTTTTTTTTTTTTTTTTTTTTTTTGCGGTACGCGGGTCTCTCACTGTTGTGGCCTCTCCCGCTGCGGAGCACAGGCTCCGGATGCGCAGGCTCAGCGGCCATGGCTCACGGGCCTAGCCGCTCCGCGGCATGCGGGATCTTCCCGGACCAGGGCACGAACCCGTGTCCCCTGCATCGGCAGGCGGACTCTCAACCACTGCGCCACCAGGGAAGCCCAGGTAAAATGTTTTAACTGGAATTAATGTTTTATTATTTTAGTTTTTTCTTTTAATAGATAAATTAATTTCTTGAATAGTTATTAAAAAAACTTACAAAATTCAAAGACCCAAACAGTTGCCCTAGAGGCAACTACTGTTACCAGTTTCTTATATGTACTTCCAAAGGTATTGTAAATCATGTGTGTGTGTGCCAAAACATAAGACGAATTATGGAGAACATTCATTAAAATACTGTCGAGTTCAGATGTGGTATTGTGTACTAAACTGTGTACTAAAAATTAGAAAGGGTCTAAAAATGATTAGTATCTGGCTACTGGCCCAGAAGGAAGAAAAGCCGGGTCTGGCAGCATTTGGCAGTAATTTTCTATAAGACAAGTGGCCTTAGCTCTTTTTATTATTGGATCGATTCTTTGACAATAGCACTTCTGTTTATAGTACCTATTCTGTAGTTCTATTCCAAAAAGGAAAGCCAAGTTTTTGAAAATTAGTTGATGCCTGAAAGAAACTCTTTAAAGTACAAAAGCTATTTGGAGGTATTTAGGAACAAGATACTTTCTTCTTAGATATTTTAGGATTTCTTTGGCAAGTACAGTTGTATCAGAATTTTCATGACTTTGTTGCTTAACAGTGAAAGTTTGAGCTTGAATAATTATAAATGAAATTCATCATTTCCCTAAACTCTTATTTACCTAATTCAAAAACCAATCAGCCATGATATAAAATATTTTAAAACATATTTTTAAAAGATTTTCATGCTAATAATATAGTAGTAATTTGTCTCATACAATCGAAGGTCTTTTTGAGCTTGACTTGGAGGCCACTGCTAAATAAATAATTTGAACAATAAGAGAGGTTTTAATTGGATTCTACAGAGCTTTAATGCTTTAGGGAAAAGATATTTGCTTTGGGGATAGATTTTTTTTTTTTTTAAGCCCATGTTTCCAAAGATAAAATTTGGGGATGACTGTTGTTTACTGAATACTAACTCTGTGTGGGCCAGGATATGTTAGGGGTATTATGAGAGTTCCTATTTGCTGGAATTCATGTCTCCTATTCCAGATTAATTATAGGGCTGTAAAGGCTGCTAAAGAATTTGCACCTAATAGTGGTTGGTAATATATGAGTAGTTTTAAGAAAGAATTTACCAGAGGTGGGAAAAGATCCTCTTGACTTTAAAAAAAAACATTTAATTTTGAAATAGTTATATGTTTATAGGAGAATTGCAAAGTACAAAGAATTCCCATACGCCTTTCACCCAGCTTCCCCTAATGTTAACATCTTATATAACAATGGCAAATTTATCAAAACTAAGAAATTAATCCCGATTTTTTTAAAGGGGAATTCAGCAAACTTTTTTTTTTTGAACACGTATTATGTGTAACAGAGTGTTTTAGCTGCTGATACACAATTTGGAAAAGAAGTAAAGGTTGCAGATAATAATAATAAAATGGTGAGCTTGGTGTTATTCCGGAACAAACTGTCAGATTATTGAACACATATATTTTTGGTACCCCAAAAAGAAGACACTAATCACTAGGAGCCAGCATGCGTTCACAGAGGACAAGTCATGCCACACTAGCCTCACTTTTTTTCTTATAGGGTATGTAAACTGGTAGGTACATCAGGAGATGCTCTGGCCATAATATATCTAGAATTACAGCTACATTTATTGGATTTTAAATTTTGTGCTGGGTACTGGGTTAAACACTTTACATAGATTGCCTCATTTAGTCCTGTTTTACAAATGAGGAAAGGGACCCCAAAGGTTATACAGGTAGCATTTGATAGCCTTTTATTATGTCTTTTTAGAAAAGATACAGAAATGTAGTTGATAATTGCATAGGCAGGTGGATTTGTAATTGATTAATGAATGGGCTGATGTTAAAATTAAACTGCAGTTCATTCTTAGTGGTGAGCCTCAAGATGCTATCTTCCCCCATGTCCTGTTAAGATGTTTATCATAAGTTATTCTCAGAATTGTGAGGGAGTGCTAGTATGTTATGTGACAGAATCAGGATCCTCCCCAGCCCACTTTATTTTTAATAATTAGAACGGTGGACTGTATCTAAGAAAATATTTGTTATAATAATTTTATTTATTTATTTATTTTTACACTTAAAAAAATTATTTTATTTATTTATTTATTTTTGGCTGCGTTGGGTCTTCGTTGCTGTGCGCGGGCTTTCTCTAGTTGCAGTGAGCGGGGCCTGCTCTTTGTTGCGGTGCGCAGGCTTCTTATTGCAGTGGCTTCTCTTGTTGCCGAGCACGGGCTCTAGGCACATGGGCTTCAGTAGTTGGAGCATGCAGGCTCAGTAGTTGTGGTTCGCGGGCTCTAGAGTGCAGGCTCAGTAGTTGTGGTGCACGGGCTTAGTTGCTCCGTGGCATGTGGGATCTTCCTGGACCAGGGCTTGAACCCGTGTCCCCTGCATTGGCAGGCTAATTCTTAACCACTGCACCACCAGGGAAGTCCCTGTGATAATTTTATTTTTGGTGTGTTAATATTTGATAGGGACAAACAAAGCCCTATAATTGAATATTTTTTTAAAAAAATCTGCCCAAATACAGGGTTGGAGACTAGGAGGGTTAACAGCAGTAGGTGTAGGTGTGGTTTTTTTTCAAAGCAGGTGTGTGCCTGGGTGTGTCTTCTTATTTGTCTGAAGTTGGTGAGTCCATGGTTTATTATAACTGCCCTAAAGGCTAACACCGGTTTAACAGTGTTATTTTGAGGCATGTTGTCCAAAACACAGTTGATTTTCCTTTTCTACTTTGCATTTAGCTTAGTGCTGTCAGTTCTGTTTGCCACATTTTAAGGAGGACATTGATAGACAGTGTGTTCAGAGGAGAGTAATTGGAATGAAGCAGTGTCTTGAAACAGATGCTTGCACGATAATTGACATATTTGAGGTTTTCAGCCTGGAAGAAAGAAGACTTTAGTGTGGTATATGGTAATGCTTTTCAAATTGGGTAATTGAATGATCTTTAATATTCTTCCTGACTCAAATATGTGATTCTGTGAAACACATGAAGGAATGGCATGTGGAAGAGGGATTAAACGTATCTTTTGCATCCCCAGAGGGTAGAACTACGAACAATGAGTGAAAGTTAGAGGAAGGGAAGTACTGGTATGTAATGAGGATGTTCTTAACAATTGAACTGAAAATAGTGTGGACATTCTGTCATTGAGGCATTAAAGCATGTATTGAGTACAGTTTAATCAAGCTATCCTGTAAGGACTTTTCCAACTCCAACCTTTAAAAAAAATTTTATTGGTTATAATTCCCTATAGCAAAACTTTCTGTTGGGTACCTCACTTATTCTCAACACCTTATGGTTTCATATAGTATCAAACGTTAGTATATAATAATAATATTATTATAATGCAAATTTAAACAACAGTAGAGCATGTTTTCACCTTCCAGATTAACAAAGATTAAAATGTTCAATAATGGCAAGGATGCATAGAATCACTGTCTCTCATACACTGTAGGCAGGAATGTAAATGTGTGCAGTTTCTTTGCAGGGCAAGTTGTCTTTACTTATTAATAAAATGATAAGACATATTATTGGGTGAAAAAAATAAGTGGCAGGACAATGTTTATGGTATGCTGACATTACTGCAAAACAGTTGTGTATGTGTGGGTTTAAATAGTATACATATTCACACATTAATAAACACAGTTATGTTTCTGTGTGCATAGACTTTTCTGGAAAAGAGTTAGGATATTGGAAGTCTGAGATCTCAGTAAGACTGGTTTGGTTTAATTGTGTACACTTTTATACCTCTTGATTTTTTTTTTCTTTTTTTTTTTGAAGAGTGTATTGTAAAAAGGTGTTTTTATTTTGAAGTAATTATAGATTCACAGGAACTTCCAAAATTAGTACAGAGAGGTCCCATGTGTCTTTCATCCAGTTCCCCTCAGTAGTAACACTTTATTTTATTTTTTTTTAATTAATTAATTTTATTTATTTAGTTTTGGCTATGTTGGGTCTTCGTTGCTGCGCACAGGCCCTCTCTAGTTGCGGCAAGTGGGGGCTACTCTTTGTTGCGGTGCACAGACATCTCATTGCGGTGGACTCTCTTGTTGCAGAGCATGGGCTCTAGGCGTGCAGGCTCTAGAGCTCAGGCTCAATAGTTGTGGCGCATAGGCTTAGTTGCTCCGCGGCATGTGGGATCTTCCAGGACCAGGGCTCGAACCCGTGTCCCCTGCATTGGCAGGCAGATTCCTAACCACTGCACCACCAGGGGACCCCCAGTGGTAACATTTTAAATAACTATAGTACAGTATCAAAACCAGGGAATCGACTTTAGTACAATCCACAGATCTTATTCCTTTTTCACCAGTTTTACATGTGTTCCTTTGTGTGTGTAATTCTTTGCAGTTTTATCAAGTGTAGATTTGTGTAATCGCCATCACAATTGAGATACAGTACTATTCCATCACCAGAAAGATCCCCTAACCTCTGGCAACCACTAATCTGTTCTCCATTACTGTTTTGTCATTTCCAGATATTATATAAATGGAATCATACAGTATGTAACCTTTGAGACTGGCTTTTTAAAAACTCTGCATAATCAATAGTTCCTTTTTATTGCTGAACAGTATCCCATGGTATAAATGTATGAGAGTTTGTTTAATCTTCACCCACTCATGGACAGTTGAGCAGTTTCATTTTTGGCTATTACAAATACAGCTGCTATCAACATTTGTATACAAGTTTTTGTGTGCACATGAGTTTTCATTTCCCTGGAATGAGTGTCTAGGAGTGTAAATTCCAGGGTAGTATGGTAAATATATTTAAGAAAGTGTTAAGTGTATTTTAAGAAACCACCAAACCATTTTCCAGAGTGGTATACCAATTTATGTTCCCATCAGCATTGTATTAGAGGTCTAGTTTTTCTATCTTTGTTATTAGCATTTGGTATTGTCACTGTTTTTTATTTTAGGTGTTCTAATAGATATGTAGTGGTATCTCATTATGTTTTTAATTTTCATTTCCTGATGACTAATGATGTTGAACTTATTATATTTGCCATCTGTATATCCATTTTGGTGAAATGTCTCTTCATGTTTTCTGCTCATTTTTACTTGAATCTTTGGTGTTTTACTCTTGAATTTTGAGAGTTATTTATATATTCTAGATATGAGTTCTTTGTCATATAAGTGGTTTGCAAATATTTGTCTATTTTATCTAAGTTGTCAAATTTATTGGCATAAAGTTGTTTATCATGGTTTGTTATCCTTTTAGTATCTGTAGAATCTGTAATGATGTCTCTTCTTTCATTCCTGACATTGGTTATTTGTGTATTTCTCTTTTTCCTGATCATTCTGGTTAGAGGCTTATTAATTTTATTACTCTTCTCAAGAACCAGCTTTCGAGTTCATTGATTTTCTCTATTATTTCTATTTTCTGTTTTGTTGACTTCAGCTCTGATCTTTATTATTTCCTTTCTTCTGTTTACTTTGGGTTTACTTTGCTATTCTTTTTCTAGTTTCTAAAAGGTAGAAGCAGGCATTCATTGCTGTCAATTTCTCCTTAAATACCTCTTTAGCACAATCCCACAAATTCTGATGTGTTTTGCTTTTCTTTTCATTCAGTTAATAATTCCTTTTAGTTTACCCTCCTTTTTTTTATCCATGAATTATTTAGAAGGGTATTCTTTAATTTCCAGATATTTGAGGATTTGCCTATAATCTTCTTGCTATTGATTTCTAATTTGATTACATTGTGGTCAGAGAACATACTTTGTACGACTTGAATCATTTTAAATTTATTTAGACTTGTTTTATTTCTTAGAATATGGTCTCTCTTCATAAGGTCTCTGTGTACTCTTGAGAAATATGTGTATTCTTCTGCTATTGGGTAGTAGTGTGTTTTAGAAATGTCAGTCAGATAAAGTTCATTGATAGTGTTGTCAAATCTACTATATCCATGCTTTCATTTCTAGTTTTTGTCTTTTTGCCTATTTGTTACATAAGTTTGTTTTGGTGTTTTTGTTTTTGTTTTTGTTTTGCGGTACGTGGGCCTCTCACTGTTGTGGCCTCTCCCGTTGCGGAACACAGGCTCCGGACGCACAGGCTCAGCGGCCATGGCTCACGGGCCCAGCTGCTCCACGGCATGTGGGATCTTCCTGGACTGGGGCACGAACCCGTGTCCCCTGCATCGGCAGGCGGACTCTCAACCACTGTGCCACCGGGGAAGCCCTGTTACATACGTTTTTGAGAGAGAAGTATTGGATAATTGTGGATTTGTCTATTTTCTTATGCAGTTCTGTCAGTTTTTGCTTCATGTATTTTGAAGCTCTGTTATTAGGGGCATAAACATTTAGGATTATTATGTTTTTATGATGAAATTACTCACCTATCATTATGAAATGACTGTCTTTATTCCTGGTTGTAGTCTTTAAGAATTTGTCTTACATTAATATAGCCATTATAGCTTTTTTTTTTTTTCTGGTATATCTTTTCCCATCCTTTTATTTTTAACCTACTTATGTCTTTATATTTAAAGAGTTTCTTGTAGGCAGCTTCTAGTTGGGTCATGCTTTTAATCCAGTCTGATAATATCTATATTAAAT
Source organism: Delphinapterus leucas (assembly GCF_059928025.1). Lineage (NCBI taxonomy): Eukaryota > Metazoa > Chordata > Mammalia > Artiodactyla > Monodontidae > Delphinapterus > Delphinapterus leucas. The sequence continues at coordinate 69,100,171 of NC_143130.1, read as the reverse complement.
GGAGTGTATAGACCATTTACATTTAATATGATCATTGATGTGATTATGTTTGAGTCTGTCATCTTGCTATTTGTTTTTTATTTGTCCTATTTGTTCTTTGTTCCTTCATTCCTCTTTTTCCTGTCCTCTTTTGTATTAGTTGAGTATCTTCTATGATTCTATTTGATCACATCAGTTACCTTATTAGCTATAACTACTTATTTTGTTATTTTAGTGTTTGCTTAGGGTTTATAGTACATAAATGTTTATAGTATACATCTTTATCTGCTTTCAAAGAATATTATACCACTTCATATATAGTATTGAACCTTAGAAAAGTATACTTCCATTTCTCTTCTGTTAGTCTTTATGCTATTGTTATGATAAATTTTACTTTAAAATATGTTATAAACCCTCAGTACATTGTTATTTAAGCAGTCAGTTATTTTTAAAGAGACTTAAATATTAATATATATTTATCTTTGAAATCGCCATATCTAGTGTTCTTCATTCCTTTATGTAGATCCATATTTGTATCAAGATTTTTCTTCTGTCTGAAGGATTTCATTTAACATTTTTGGTAATGTGGGTCTGCTTGTGATGAATTCTTTTCACTTTTGAATGTCTGAAAATATCTTTATTTTGCCTTCATTTTTGTTTGTTTTTCTCTTTTTTAAAAATTATTATTGGTGTATGGTTGCTTTACTTTTGCCTTCATTTTTGAAAGATAATTTTTCTGGGTATAGAATTCTATGTTGATTTTTTTTTCTTTCAGTACTTTAAAGATGTTGCTCCAGTGTCTTCTCACTTACATTGTTTCTGTGAATCTGGTGCTGTCCTTATTCTTATGCCTCTGTACATAACATGTCTTTTTTCCTCTAGCTACATTTAAGATTTTCTCTTTATCAGTAGTTTTGGGCAATTTGATTATGATGTATGTTGATGCAGTTTTGTTGATTTGTGTGTGTGTGTGTGTGTGTGTGTGTGTGGTAGGGTTTTGTTGAGCTAGTTTATAAGCCCCTTCTCGGCCTTTATGCTATTGTTATCATCAATTTTACTTTTATATATGCTATAAAACCCTAGCTAGCTTTATAATTTTCATTAAGTTTGAGAAGTTTTGCCATTATTTCTGCAAATTTAAAATATATTTTCCTCCTCCCTTTTGGGGACTCCAGTTACCCGTATATTTGGCCACTTGAAGTTCAGTGGTTTACCTATGTTCTTTTTTTTTTTTTTTAATTCCTTTTTTCTCTTTTTTTTAGGTAGTTTCTGTTCCTGTGCCTTCAGGTTCACTAATCTTTTCTTCTGTATTGTCTATTCTGTGCTAATCTCATCTAGTGTATTATCATCTTAATCACTGTACTTTTCATTTCTAAAATTTCTATTTAAAAAATATCTTCCATGTCTCTGCTAAACTTTTTGTATACCTGGAATGTGGTTATAACGATGATTTTAGTCTAATATCTGTGGCAGTTCTGGGTCGTTCAAAACATCATTGTGTTAAAATACACATAACATAAAATTTACAATTTTAATAATTTTAAACATGCAAATCAGTGAAAGTTAATACACTAACAGTGTTGTGCAGCCATCACCCTTATCTAGTCACAGTCATCTTATAACTTCAAAAAGAAGCTTTGTACCCTTTAAACAATCATTCCCCATTCCCCCTATCCCCTCAGCCCCTGACAACCATTAATCTACTTTCTGTCTCCATGGATTTGCCAATTCTGGATATTTCATATAATAGAATAATGCAGCATGTGTCCTTTTATGTCTTCTTTCTCTTATCACATTGTTTTCGAGGTTTATCCATTTTATACCATGTATCACCATGTCATTCCTTTATATGGCTGAACAATACTTCCATGTATGGATATAACACATTTTGTTTATCTGTTTGTTCATTGATGGATATTTTAGTTATTTCCACCTTTTGGGTATGGTGAATATTGCTGTTATAAACTTTTTTTGTAAATTTTTTTGTTTAAACACCTATTTTCAATTTTTGGATGTATTTAGTTAGGAATGAAACTGCTGTGTAATATGAAATTATGATTACCTTATTGAGGAGTTACTATATCATTTTCCATAGCAACTATAACATTTTATTTTCTCACCAGTAATGTATGAAGGTTTCACTTTCTCTACATCCTAGCTGTTCTTTTTGGTTTTGAAATTATAGCCATCCTAGTGGGTATAAAGTGCTGGCTTACTGGTGGGCGGAAGCAGGGTCCTGAAGACTCCGGAGCTGTTGCCCACCCACTGGCAGGTGAAGCCAGGTCCTGGGGTTAGTGCTGGAGTCTGACTGCAGAGCCCAGGGATCCCAGAGTTCATTTCAGATTGTTGGGGCAGGGGTCCTGACACATTTGAGTTTGGGGTCTGCGGTGTCCCGAAGCTTGAGTTGGCCTGCAAGTGGACAGGGCCCAACTTGTTCCAGGGTAGAGTCTGGGCTGCTGTGGGTGGGCTGGGTCCACAGGCTGTGGGATCTTAGTTTTCTTGCATCTGTTGTCTGCCCCTGGTGGGTGAGGTGGGTCTAGAGGTTGGTGCAGGCTTCCTGGAGGGAAGGGACAGTGTCTGCCCACTGATGGGTAGAGCTGGGTCTTGGTCCTCTGGTGGGCAGGGCTGTGTCTAGGGGCATTTCTAGAGGTGGCTGTGAGCTCAGGAAGTCTTTAGGCAGCCTGTCTGCTGATGCGTGGGGCTGTGTCCCTGCCCAGTTACTTGTTTGGCCTGAAGCATCCCAGCACTGGCACCTATAGGCTGTTGGGTGGGACAAGGTCTTAGCAATAATGAGCCAGGATGGCAGCGTTCATGTGGTAGAATGTTCCAAAATATGACTGCCACCAGTGTCTGTGTCCCCAGGGTGAGCCACAACCATCTCCCACTTCTCCAGGAGATTCGCCAAGACCAGGAGGTAGGTCTGGCCCAGGCTCCTGTTAAATAACTGCTTTTGCCCTGCATCCTGGTGCATATGAGATTTTGTGTAGGCCCTTTAAAAGTGAAGTCTCTTATTTCCCCTAGTCCTGTGGGGCTCCTGAAATTAAAGCCCTGCTGGCCTTCAAAGCCAAATATTCTGGGGGCTTGTCTTCCCAGTGCAGGACCCCTGGGCTGGGGAGCCTGTTGTGGGGCTCAGAACTCTCCTGTGGGAGAACCTCTGCAATAAAATTATCCTCCAGTTTGTGTGTTGCCCACCTGGGGGTATGGGAATTGATTATATTGTGAGTTCACCCCTCCTACCCACCTGTCTTATTGTGGCTCCTTCTTTATGTCTTAAGTTGTAGAAGACCTTTTCTGGTAGGTCCCATTCTTTTTCATCAGTGGTGGTTTTGCAGATAGTCGTAATTTTGGTGTGCTTGTGAGAGGAGGTGAGCTCAGGGTCTTTCTACTCAGCCACCTTTGCCACTCTCCTGTTGGGAGGTCTTCGATTACTGATGCAACCTCTTGTTATAGTTCTGTTCAGATTTCCTATTTCTTTTTGAGTAAATTTTGGTAGGTCATGTCTTTATAGGAATCCATCCATTTCATCTAGGTTGTCTAATTTGTTCACAGTATTCTCTTATAATACTGTTTATTTCTTTAAGGTCAGTAGTAATGCCCCATAATAATTTCTAATTTTCATAGTTTGAGTCTTCTCTCTTATTTTCTTAGTTAGTCTAGCTAAAAGTTTGTCAATTTTGTTGATCTTTTCAGAAACCAGCTTTTGGTTTTGTTGATTCTCTCTATTGTGTTTCTATCCTGGAAAATGTTCCACATGGATTTGAGAAGAGTATTCCAGAATGTACTATTCTGCTGTTGTTGAGTTGAGTGTTCTGTATGTGTCTGTTAGGCCTAGTTGGTTTATTGTGTTGTTCAACAAGTCTTCTATTTTCTTTTTTCTTTTTTTTTTTTTGCGGCATGTGGGCCTCTCACTGTTGTGGCCTCTCCTGTTGTGGAGCACAGGCTCCAGACGCGCAGGCTCAGTGGCCATGGCTCACGGACCCAGCCGCTTTGCAGCATGTGGGACCTTCCCATACCGGGGCACGAACCCATGTCCCCTGCATCGGCAGGCGGACTCTCAACCACTGCGCCACCAGGGAAGCCCAAGTCCTCTATTTTCTTATTGGTTATCTGCCTGGTTTTTCTTTTTGAAAGTGAGATATTTTTGAAAGTTTCCAGCTATTATTATAGAACATTTCTCTCATCTATTTTGTCAATTTTTGCTTCATATATTTTGGAGATATATTGTTAGGTTCATATGTTTACGTTTGACATATTTTCATGTTGGATTTACCCATTTATCAATGTATGATGTCCTTATTTGTCTCATAACTATTTTTGACTTAAAGTTTATTTTGTCAGATATGAGTATAGCTACCCCAGCTCTCTTCTGGTTACTGTTTGCATGGAATGTGTTTTTCCATCTTTTCACTATCAACCTATTTGTGTCTTTGGATCCAGAGTGAGTCCCTTGTAGACAATATATAATTGGATCATTTTTTAAAATCTATTCTACCAATCTCTGCTTTTTGATTGAAGAATTAAACCATTTACATTTAAAATAACTATTCATAGGTAAGGTTTTCTTTTTCATAAAAAAATCATATCTTTCTTGTTCTTCATTTCCTCCATTACTGCCCTCTTTTGTGTTTAGTTTATTTTTTCTAGTGTCCTAATTTGATCCCCTCTCATTTTATTTTTTCTATATTTTTTAGTTCTTTTCCTTAACCCTGAAGATTAAGGCTATATTGATCTCAAACTTATAAGAAACTAGTTTGGATTCATAACAACATAGCTTCAGTAGTATTCAAAAACTATTCCTATATAGCTCCAACCTCCCTCTTACTGCTATTGTCAAAAATTACTTATTTATACATTGACCTAGAGTTATAATTTATTTTTTTTTTACATCTTTATTGGAGAATAATTGCTTCACAATGGTGTGTCAGTTTCTGCCTTACAACAAAGTGAACCAGTTATACATATACATATGTTCCCATATCTCTTCCCTCTTGCATCTCCCTCCCTCCCACCCTCCCTATCCCACCCCTCTAGGTGGTCACAAAGCACCGAGCTGGTCTCCCTGTGCTATGCGGCTGCTTCCCACTAGCTATCTATTTTACATTTGGTAGTGTATATATGTCCATGCCACTCTCTCACTTTGTCACAGCTTACCCTCCCCCCTCCCCATATCCTCAAGTCCATTCTCTAGTAGGTCTGTGTCTTTATTCCTGTCTTACCCCTAGGTTCTTCCTGACATTTTATTTTTCTTAAATTCCATATATATGTGTTAGCATACGTTATTTGTCTTTCTCTTTCTGACTTACTTCACTCTGTATGACAGACTCTAGGTCCATCCACCTCATTACAAATAGTTCAATTTCGTTTCTTTTTATGGCTGAGTAATATTCCATTGTATATATGTGCCACATCTTCTTTATCCATTCATCCGATGATGGACACTTAGGTTGTTTCCATCTCCTGGCTATTGTAAATAGAGCTGCAATGAACATTTTGGTACATGACTCTTTTGGAATTATGGTTTTCTCAGGGTATATGCCCAGTAGTGGGACTGCTGGGTCATATGGTAGTTCTATTTGTAGTTTTTTAAGGAACCTCCATACTGTTCTCCATAGTGGCTGTACCAATTCACATTCCCACCAGCAGTGCAAGAGTGTTGCCTTTTCTCCACACCCTCTCCAGCATTTACTGTTTCTAGATTTTTTGATGATGGCCATTCTGACTGGTGTGAGATGATATCTCATTGTAGTTTTGATTTCCATTTCTCTAATGATTAATGATGCTGAGCATTCTTCCATGTGTTTGTTGGCAGTCTATATATCTTCTTTGGAGAAATGTCTATTTAGGACTTCTGCCCATTTTTGGATTGGGTTGTTTGTTTTTTTGTTATGGAGCTGCGTGAGCTGCTTATAAATTTTGGAGATTAATCCTTTGTCAGTTGCTTCATTTGCAAATATTTTCTCTCATTGTGAGGGTTGTCTTTTGGTCTTGTTTATGGTTTCCTTTGATGTGCAAAAGCTTTTAAGTTTCATTCGGTCCCATTTGTTTATTTTTGTTTTTATTTCCATTTCTCTAGGAGGTGCGTCAAAAAGGATCTTGCTGTGATTTATGTCACAGAGTGTTCTGCCTATGTTTTCCTCTAAGAGTTTGATAGTTTCTGGCCTTACATTTAGGTCTTTAATCCATTTTGAGCTCATTTTTGTGTATGGTGTTAGGGAGTGATCTAATCTCATCCTTTTACATGTACCTGTCCAGTTTTCCCAGCACCACTTATTGAAGAGGCTGTCCTTTCTCCACTGTACATTCCTGCCTCCTTTATCAAAGATAAGGTGACCATATGTGCGTGGGTTTATCTCTGGGCTTTCTATCATGTTCCATTGATCTATCTTTCTGTTTTTGTGCCAGTACCATACTGTCTTGATTACTGTAGCTTTGTAGTATAGTCTGAAGTCAGGGAGCCTGATTCCTCCAGCTCCGTTTTTCGTTCTCAAGATTGCTTTGGCTATTTGGGATCTTTTGTGTTTCCATACAAATTGTGAAATTTTTTGTTCTAGTTCTGTGAAAAATGCCAGTGGTAGTTTGATAGGGATTGCATTGAATCTGTAGATTGCTTTGGGTAGTAGAGTCATTTTCACAATGATGATTCTTCCAATCCAAGAACATGGTATATCTCTCCATCTATTTGTATCATCTTTAATTTCTTTCATCAGTGTCTTATAATTTTCTGCATACATGTCTTTTGTCTCCTTAGGTAGGTTTATTCCTAGATATTTTATTCTTTTTGTTGCAGTGGTAAATGGGAGTGTTTTCTTGATTTCACTTTCAGATGTTTCATCATTAGTATATAGGAATGCCAGAGATTTCTGTGCATTAATTTTGTATCCTGCTACTTTATCAAATTCACTGATTAGCTCTAGTAGTTTTCTGGTAGCATGTTTAGGATTCTCTATGTATAGTATCATGTCATCTGCAAACAGTGGCAGCTTTACTTCTTCTTTTCCGATTTGGATTCCTTTTATTTCCTTTTCTTCTCTGATTGCTGTGGCTAAAACTTCCAAAACTATGTTGAATAAGAGTGGTGAGAGTGGGCAACCTTGTCTTGTTCCTGATCTTAGTGGAAATGGTTTCAGTTTTTCACCATTGAGGACGATGTTGGCTGTGGGTTTGTCATATATGGCCTTTATTGTGTTGAGGAAGGTTCCCTCTATGCCTACTTTCTGCAGGGCTTTTATCATAAATGGGTGTTGAATTTTGTCGAAAGCTTTCTCTGCATCTATTGAGATGATCATATGGTTTTTCTCCTTCAACTTGTTAATATGGTGTATCACGTTGTTTGATGTGCGTATATTGAAGAATCCTTGCATTCCTGGAATAAACCCCACTTGATCATGGTGTATGATCCTTTTAATATGCTGTTGGATTCTGTTTGCTAGTATTTTGTTGAGGATTTTTGCATCTATGTTCATCAGTGATATTGGCCTGTAGTTTTCTTTCTTTGTGACATCTTTGTCTGGTTTTGGTATCAAGGTGATGGTGGCCTCGTAGAATGAGTTTGGGAGTGTTCCTCCCTGTGCTGTATTTTGGAAGAGTTTGAGAAGGATAGGTGTTAGCTCTTCTCTAAATGTTTGATAGAATTCGCCTGTGAAGCCATCTGGTCCTGGGCTTTTGCTTGTTGGAAGATTTTAAATCACAGTTTCAATTTCAGTGCTTGTGATTGGTCTGTTCATATTTTCTATTTCTTCCTGATTCAGTCTTGGCAGGTTGTGCATTTCTGAGAATTTGTCCATTTCTTCCAGGTTGTCCATTTTATTGGCATAGAGTTGCTTGTAGTAATCTCTCATGATCTTTTGTCTTTCTGCAGTGTCAATTGTTACTTCTCCTTTTTCATTTCTAATTCTATTGATTTGAGTCTTCTCCCTTTTTTTCTTCATGAGTCTGGCTAATGGTTTATCAATTTTGTTTATCTTCTCAAAGAACCAGCTTTTAGTTTTATTGATCTTTGCTATCGTTTCCTTCATTTCCTTTTCATTTATTTCTGATCTGATTTTTATGATTTCTTTCCTTCTGCTAACTTTGGGGGTTTTTTGTTCTTCTTTCTCTAATTGCTTTAGGTGCAAGGTTAGGTTGTTTATTCGAGATGTTTCCTGTTTCTTAAGGTAGGATTGTATTGCTATAAACTGCCCTCTTAGAACTGCTTTTGCTGCATCCCATAGGTTTTGGGTCATCGTATCTCCATTGTCATTTGTTTCTAGGTATTTTTTTATTTCCTCTTTGATCTCTTCAGTGATCACTTCGTTATTAAGTAGTGTATTGTTTAGCCTCCATGTGTTTGTATTTTTTACAGATCTTTTCCTGTAATTGATATCTAGTCTCATAGTGTTGTGGTCGGAAAAGATACTTGATACAATTTCAGTTTTCTTAAATTTACCAAGGCTTGATTTGTGACCCAAGATATGATCTATCCTGGAGAATGTTCCATGAGCACTTGAGAAAAATGTGTATTCTGTTGTTTTTGCATGGAATGTCCTATAAATATCAATTAAGTCCATCTTGTTTAATGTATCATTTAAAGCTTGTGTTTCCTTATTTATTTTCATTTTGGGTGATCTGTCCATTGGTGAAAGTGGGGTGTTAAAGTCCCCTACTATGAATGTGTTACTGTCGATTTCCCCTTTTATGGCTGTTAGTATTTGCCTTATGTATTGAGGTACTCATATGTTCGGTGCATAAATATTTACAATTGTTATATCTTCTTGGATCGATCCCTTGATCATTATGTAGTGTCCTTCTTTGTCTCTTCTAATAGTCTTTATTTTAAAGTCTATTCTGTCTGATATGAGAATTGCTAGTCAGCTTTCTTTTGGTTTCCATTTGCATGGAATATCTTTTTCCATCCCCTTACTTTCAGTCTGTATGTGTCTCTAGGTCTGAAATGGGTCTCTTGTAGACAGCATATATATGGGTCTTGTTTTTGTATCCATTCAGCCAATCTGTGTCTTTTGGTGGGAGCATTTAGTCCATTTACATTTCAGGTAATTATCATTATATATGTTCCTATTCCCATTTTGTTAATTGTTTTGGGTTCGTTATTGTAGGTCTTTTCCTTCTCTTGTGTTTCCTGCCTAGAGAAGTTCCTTTAGCATTTGTTGTAAAGCTGGTTTGTTGGTGCTGAACTCTCTCAGCTTTTGCTTGTCTGTAAAGGTTTTAATTTCTCCATCAAATCTCAATGAGATCCTTGCTGGGTAGAGTAATCTTGGTTGCAGGTTTTTGTCCTTCATCACTTTAAATATGTCCTGCCAGTCCTTTCTGGCTTGCAGAGTTTCTGCTGAAAGATCAGCCGTTAACCTTATGGGGATTCCCTTGTGTGTTACTTGTTGTTTTTCCCTTGCTGCTTTTAATAAGTTTTCTTTGTATTTAATTTTTGACAGTTTGATTAATATGTGTCGTGGCGTATTTCTCCTTGGATTTATCCTGTATGGGACTCTCTGTGCTTCCTGGACTTGATTAACTATTTCCTTTCCCATATTAGGGAAGTTTTCAACTATAATCTCTTCAAATATTTTCTCAGTCCCTTTCTTTTTCTCTTCTTCTTCTGGAACCTCTGTAATTCAAAAGTTGGTGCATTTAATGTTGTCCCAGAGGTCTCTGAGACTGTCCTCAGTTCTTTTCATTCTCTTTTCTTTATTCTGCTCTGCAGTAGTTATTTCCACTATTTTATCTTCCAGATCACTTATCCGTTCTTCTGCCTCAGTTATTCTGCTATTGATCCCATCTAGAGTATTTTTAATTTCATTTATTGTGTTGTTCATCATTGCTTGTTTCATCTTTAGTTCTTCTAGGTCCTTGTTAAATGTTTCTTGCATTTTGTCTATTCTATTTCCAAGATTTTGGATCATCTTTACTATCATTATTCTGAATTCTTTTTCAGGTAGACTGCCTATTTCCTCTTCATTTGTTAGGTCTGGTGGGTATTTATCCTGCTCCTTCATCTGCTGTGTATTTTTCTGTCTTCTCATTTTGCTTATCTTACTGTGTTTGGGGTCTCCTTTTTGCAGGCTGCAGGTTCGTAGTTCCCGTTGTTTTTGGTGTCTGTCCCCAGTGGCTAAAGTTGGTTCAGTGTGTGGAGGGGACTAGTGCCTGTGTTCTGGTGGATGAGGCTGGATCTTGTCTTTTTGGTGGGCAGGTCCACGTCTGGTGGTGTCTGTGGACTTATTATGATTTTAGGCATCCTCTCTGCTAATGGGTGGGGTTGTGTTCCTGTCTTGCCAGTTGTTTGGCATAGGATGTCCAGCACTGTAGCTTGCTGGTCGTTGAGTGAAGCTGGGTGCTGGTGTTGAGATGGAGATCTCTGGGAGATTTTCGCTGTTTGATATTATGTGGAGCTGGGAGGTCTCTTGTGGACCAGTGTTCTGAAGTTGGCTCTCCCACCTCAGAGGCATAGCACTGACTCCTGGCTGCAGCACCAAGAGCCTTTCATCCACACTGCTCAGAATAAAAGGGAGAAAAAGTAGAAAGAACGAATTAGTAGAAGAAAGAAAGAAAGAGAGAGAGAAAGAGAAAGAGAGAGAAAGAAAGAAAGGAGGGAAGGAGGGAGGGAGGGAGGAAGGAAGGAGGGAAGGAAGGAAAAAAAAGAAGATAAAGTAAAATAAAATAAAGTATGATAAAATATAATAAAGTTATTAAGATAAAAAAGTAATTATTAAGAAAAAAACACAAAAAAACTCGGATGGATAGAACCCTAGGACAAATGGTGGAAGCAAAGCTATACAGACAAAATCTCACACAGAAGCATACACATACACACTCACAAAAAGAGGAAAAGGGGAAAATATCATAAATCTTGCTCTCAAAGTCCACCTCCTCAGTTTGGGATGATTCGTTGTCTATTCGTGTATTCCACAGATACAGGGTACATCAAGTTGATTGTGGAGCTTTAATCCGCTGCTCCTGAGGCTGCTGGGAGGGATTTCCCTTTCTCTTCTTTGTTCTCACAGCTCCCGGGGTTCAGCTTTGGATTTGGCCCCGCCTCTGCGTGTAGGTCGCCAAAGGGCGTCTGCTCAGGCTGGACGGGGTTAAAGGAGCAGCTGATTCGGGGGCTCTGGCTCACTCAGGCCGGGGGGAGGGAGGGGCACGGAGTGCGGGGCGAGCCTGCGGCGGCAGAGGCCAGCGTGACGTTGCACCAGCCTGAGGCGCGCTGTGCGTTCTCCTGGGGAAGTTGTCCCTGGATCCTGGGACCCTGGCAGTGGCGGGCTGCACAGGCTCCCCGGAAGGGGGCTGTGAATAGTGACCTGTGCTCGCACACAGGCTTCTTGGGTGGCGGCAGCAGCAGCCTTAGCGTCTCATGCCCGTTTCTGGGGTCCGTGCTTTTAGCCGCGGCTTGCGCCCGTCTCTGGAGCTCCTTTAAGCAGCGCTGTTAATCCCCTGTTAATCCCCTCTCCTCGAGAGGGAAGAAAAAGTCTCTTACCTCTTTGGCAGATCCAGACTTTTCCCCGGACTCCCTCCCGGCTAGCCGTGGTGCACTAACCCCTTGCAGGATGTGTTCATGCCGCCAACCCCAGTCCTCTCCCTGCGCTCCGACCCTCAGCTCCCAGCCCCGCCCGCCCCGACCGGTGAGCAGACAAGCCTCTGGGGCTGGTGAGTGCCGGTCGGCACTGATCCTCTGTGCGGGAAACTCTCCGCTTTCTCCTCTGCACCCCTGTTGCTGTGCTCTCCTCCGCGGTGCCGAAGCTTTCCCGCTCCGCCACCCGCAGTCTCCGCCCGTGAAGGGGCTTCCTAGTGTGTGGAAACCTTCCTCCACAGCTCCTTCCCACTGGTGCAGGTCCCGTCCCTATCCTTTTGTCTCTGTTTATTCTTTTTTCTTTTGCCCTACCCAGGTACGTGGGGACTTTCTTGCCTTTTGGGACGTCTGAGGTCTTCTGCCAGCGTTGAGTAGGTGTTCTGTAGGAGTTGTTCCACGTGTAGATGTATTTCTGGTGTATCTGTGGGGAGGAAGGTGATCTCTGCGTCTTACTCTTCCACCATCTTCCCCTCGTCCTATAATTATTTTATACATTTGTCTTTTAAATTATATAGGGAAAAAAGGAGTTAAAAATCACAAATACAACAATGCTGGCTTTTTTATTTATCTATGTAGTTATTTTTACTAGAGTTTTTTTTTGTATAGCTTTGAGTTACTGTCTAGTGTCCTTTCATTTCAGCCTGAAGGACTCTGTTTAACATTTCTCGTAAGGCAGGTCTAATGGTGATGCTTTTTACCTGAGTATGTGTTAGTTTCTTCTTCTTTTTTTTTTGGTTGCACCACACAGCTTGTGGAATTTAAATTCCCCAACCAGGGATCGAACCTGGGCCCCAGCAGTGAAAGTGCTGAGTCGTAACCACTGGACTGCCAGGGAGTTCCCAGTTCCTTCATTTTTTGAAGGAGAACTTTGCTGAATATAAAATTTTTCATTTATAGAGTTTTTTGAAAAGCACTTTATAAGTATATCATCCCAACATGGGTTCTGATGAGAAATTAACTGTTGTATTATTGAGGACCCTTGTATGTGACATGTTGCATCTCTCTTACTGCTTTCAAGATTGTCTCTTTGTCTTTATCTTTGGACAGATTATATTGGGTTGGCAGTATGAGGATCTCTTTGAGTTTATCCTGCTTGGAGTTCTTTGAGCTTCTTGAATATGTAGATTTACAGCTTTTATAAAATTTGGTAAGTTTTTGGCTAGTATTTTTTCCTGTATTCTTTCTGACCCTTTGCCTTTTTTTTTCCCCCCTAGAACTCCCTTTATGTATACATTGGTATGTAAGATGATATCCCACTGGTTCTGTTCATTTTTACTCAAAGTTATTGTACTTTTCAGCTCCAGAATTTTTATTTGGTTCTTTTTTATAATTTATATCTCGTTATTAGTGTTCTCTAGTTGATGAGATCTCATTCCCTTGGTTTCCTTTAGTTCCTTGTCTGTGATTTCCTTTCGTTCTTTGAGCATATTTGAGACAGTTGATTTAAAGTCAGTTAGTCTTAAGGCAGTGTACAGATTCAAGGCAATCCCTATCAGAATACCAATGGCATTTTTCACAGAACTAGAACAAAAAATTTTTAAATTTGTATGGAAGCACAAAACACCTTGAATAGCTAAAACAATCTGGAGAAAGAAGAACAGAGCTGGAGGAATCATGCTCCCTGACTTCAGGCTATACGCCAAAGCTACAGTAAGTGTGGTACTGGCATAAAATCAGACACATAGATCAGTGTAACAGGATAGAGAGCCCAGAAATAAACCCACACACTTATGGTTAATTAATCCACAACAAAGGAGGCAAGAATATACAATGGAGAAAAGACAGTCTCTTCAGTAAGTGGTGCTGGGAAAACTGGACAGCTACATGTAAAAGAATGAAATTAGAACATTTTCTAACACTATATACAAAAATGAACTCAAAATGGATTAAAGACCTACGCCCCAGTATTTATTGTTGCTGCTTGTTATGGATTGTAGTTTTTTGTTTTTTAGTTATTTTTCTAAACTATTTTTGCAAAGAGTATTCTTTGTCATGTATGGTCATTGACATTCTGTTCCATTAGCTTAGTGGTCAGCTAGTGATTTGACAGATTTCTCTAAACACCTGGAGCCAAAAAGAAAACAAAAACAATATCCAAACAAACAACAAATTTTCTTCTGGACTTTGTAGACTGACTTTGAGTTGGGGGTGCTTCTTCAGTGCTTAGTGAGGCTGTTTACAGTTCCTCACTTTTTGCTTACATGGAGCCTAAAAGTGAGCAAGAGGTGAAAGCTTAGGATCTTTTTAGCTATATTCTGACATGCATCTAGCCCTGGACATGTGTGTGGCCTTCTAGATTCCCCAGTTCATAGGAGAGCTTTTCACAGCTCTGTCTCCTTCCCTACCGTCTTCCTACGCTTCTTGCTCTGTTGGCTATTTAACCCCTCTGTTGCCCCAGGTAACCACGGATACGCCTTTAAATGTTTTCAACAGATGCTGTATGGGAGGCCACCTCAGCTCTGAGAGAGTTCCAAGGGTGTGCAAAACACAGACAAGCCCCTGAGCCATTCCTTCAGGAAGCCTCCAGACAGGTTAAAACCCACAACTATACTTTTTGAGAACAAGGTTTTATTGCTCCATCTGGCACCAGCAAGTCACACCAGTAATGTCTATCCACAAGTCTACCTCTGAGCTGGAGAATGGGGGATGGTAGGCTGCTAAACCAAAATGCCACAATGCTTTTGAACTTTTGAATGTCTTATTGAACTATGTAAACTTTTTCCTTCATAAGCACTCCTGTGGTTGTTGTACATTTTTTATTATTTTCCAGAGTTTAAAAAAGTTGATTCTAACAGTTTTTGCCAGTTTACTTGTTGCCTTAGGGGAGGGATGGATCCTTGAGCTGTCTGCTCTTCCATTTTCAGTAATACCACTCCTTCTGGGTCAGTTTTGATTATTCTTCAAATGACAGATCATCTGTTTCTATCTTATTTTATGCCTGCTAGTCTTTGGATCACAGAAAGTGTGAATTTTTCTTTTTTGATGCTGGATAGTTTCATGTTAACATATTTTTGTTAGGTTACTTTCCGTCAAGTTACTTGAAAACAGTTTGAGCCTTTCAATTCTTGCCTTTGTGATTTGTTAGATAGGCCTGGAGCAGTGCTCAGACAAGAGGCAGTATTCTCCACTGCTGAGTCAAGACTTTCATGAGTAGTATACCCAATCCATGACTTACGAGTTTTTCCAGTCTGGCTGGTGGATACAGACACTGTTCCTGACCCCATGTGTGTGTTGGGACTGTTTTGTCTAATCCTTTCAGATGGTTCTTTCCTCATCTTCCAGTAGTTACCTCACATGCAAGCACTGCTTAGTACTCTGCTGAATGCTTGAGAAGAATCCTTTGCAGATACCTGATGTTCTCTCTGTACTCGCTGTGTACTTCTCTAGTACTCTATTCTGTTAACTCTAGTTGCCTTGGTCTTTTAGACTTTCAGCTCCATCTTAACTCAAAGAGTGTGTTGTGCCCTGTCTCAGTTCTCCCTCCCTGCACCATGGGTTGGAAACTCTCTCAAGGCAGGAAGGGAAGATGGGGCTAATAATAGGGCTCATCCTTAATTGTTTCTCATTTCAGGGATCACTGCCCTACATAGCCTGATAGCCAATGTCTTGAAACTATTTAATGTATTTTTTTTTCTATTTTCAGACTAGAGAGTAAATTTGGTCCCTGTTACTCTATTTTGGTTAGAAATGGTAGATTTTAGTTGTTAGTTTTTTAACTGTGTCAGAACATTTTGACAAGGTAATGAGCGTGAGCCCATGTGAACCAAAAATGTGTTTGTACATATATGTTGTTTACTAGTTTGCTTAGGTAATGAATTCTATTTCAGGGGCTATACATGGACCTGGATTAAATAAAACAGTAGTTCAGAGTTGCAGTCTTGCTAAATAATGACACATTTACAAAAAGTTCTGAAATTTGCTCAAAATGAGTTACTCTGCTATGTTTATAATATGTTAATTGTATCCCTTGGGTGTAACACATTTGAGTATGTTTTTAAAATTATAGCTAAAATAAGGAAGTGAGGGGCTTCCCTGGTGGTGCAGTGGTTGAGAGTCCACCTGCTGATGCAGGGGACACGGGTTCGTGCCCCGATCTGGGAGGATCCCACATGCCGCGGAGCAGCTGGGTGCGTGAGCCATGGCCGCTGAGCCTGCGCGTCCGGAGCCTGCGCTCCGCAGCGGGAGAGGCCACAACAGTGAGAGTCCCGCGTACCGCAAAAAAAAATAAAATAAAATAAAGAAGTGAAATTCAAAGTAGATCTTTGCAAAACACCTGAAGTACTTCCATAGAATAGTTTAGAAACCACTGATAATTGAACTTTTTATTTTGCACGTGGAGAAAACAATACCTAGGGAGACTGTTGAGTTGCACAAAGTCATACAACTGTAACAAGAACCCAGTGTTCCTAAATTCTTTGTTACTGTTTTTCTGATAAACTATAAGAAAGTTCAGTAACAGTTTTCAGTAATCAGTGTCCTGATCAAAGGAGTGGGTATGCTAAATTATTCTATCTTAAAAATCCAACATGTTTCAACAGTGATTAAAATCTAACAGTTTATCTTTTATTTTTGAAAAACCTCAGTGAAAATTCCTTTTATTAAAAAAAACATTATTTTTTGCCTATGAATTTTGGAGATCAAAAAGACTGAACTTTACAACCTACGTAATGATATATCTGCAGTAAATGTGAATGAAGTTAAAAGTGCTCCTTTTGAGGAACTTGTTAAAGGACCGATTTTGAGATCAGTGTGTTGTACTTTATTGCGGAACCCTAAATTTCTTAATTGAATAAATCTATGCAGCTAAAGTAAATTGGTTTGATTCATGAGAGAATGCTACTATATCACTGCTCTATTTTTAAAATCTGTCTTTAGATCTTTGAATAACATTGGTCTTGCAGAAGCTTTGAATCTTTTTCCTGCTGTTGGTTCTTCTGCTCCTACCTTTCATAAATACACCTCTGTAATAAAAGGATAACTTCAAAACATTTTATACCTGTATTAGTTCTTACTTTATAGTACTGTATTAGGAAGCATAAAATTCTCTTAAGAATGTTGTAATAGAGTATGTATGTATATGCTCCTCTTATGAATGGGAATGTTATCATTTATTAGTGATAAGAGGCAGAAGATACCAAGAAAAGACTAGGAACAAAATGAAAACAGAAGAAAAGAATTTTGTCATTTATCGGGAAGGAAAAGATTTTTTTTACAAAATTAGTTTTTAGAATGTAGAAGCATTTGTGTGAATACTAACTATATAACATTTAAATAACCACACAACATCTGCGTGCAATTGAATTAAAGTATTTACATTTTGCCACTATAACCTCACTTGTTTTTTGCAGTGTTAATCTTATTATCAGTTTACTGGAATATATTTGTAGGACACAAAAATCAGCTGTATTTCCTGCCTCCAAAACCAACCACTGTTTACTGTTGGGTTTGTTTTCTTCTATTATTTTTCCTGTGCACTGTTTTTTATCTGTGCATTTAAACAAACAAAAGGCATTATTATGCATGTATAATTTTTTATCCTGCTTTTTACCAATATTCATGAACATTTTTCCATGTGATAAAACATTTTTGAAAACAAGTTTTTTTCGATGTTTGTCCAATATTCCATTGTCTAAATTTATAGTAAATAAGCCATTTCCCTGCTGTTGAACGAGCAATCTCACCAGTGACCAAGGACTGAAAATAAAATATAGCTGTGCTTCCATGGAGGACATTCAACTAAAGTGAACGACTGTAACTTCTTTCTTTTCTCCTGGTGCCATATGCTCTCTGTCTTTGCTTCTTTCTGCATGCCTGCTCCATCCTTATTTTTTTCTGCAGTGAAGGTCCCTCTGTATACTCATAGTATCTGTTACCTCATAACTTTGGGTTGTACATAACTTTGGGTTGATTTGCCATGGCACTAACTCCAACTCTGAATATATTTCCTCTTACTTCCAAGATCACTGTATTTAACTTAGTCATTCTTTTTGTGTCATTTTCCAAATTGTAGGGGGAAAGACTGTAGCTCATTTGGTTTAGGTGAACCAGGTGACTTGGTACATAGGGCTCTACCATCCAGGGGTTGAGCAGGGTGGGTTCTCTAATATGGGAGTGTAAGCTAAGAGGCAATTATTGGTATATTGACTATAGTCTTTTAAGAAAGGCTGACTGTATGCTCCTTGAGGGTACATTTAGTACCTTGTACTTAGTAAGATCTCTATAAAAAGATTTAAGGGGGCATTTTTGCTTTGTATCTGGTGGTATAGGGATTTTGCATAGTACTTTATTAATATGAGACTTTAGGTGTATGAGAAGTTACTCTTTAAACTTGATTATTAAGTTTGTTTCATATAAGCTATCTGTGAAAGTTGTGACAGGTATATTAGTTACTACTGTTATGGCCATATAGTTCTGCTTGCTGTTGTGACCTTTGGTGTCTGTGTCAATTGACAAGTAAAGTGAACAATGGGAAATGGCTTATTTACTATAACTTTAGCAATGGAATAAGCAGAACCACCAGGAGATATATTTAAGTACATAGTATATTAACGTGTGTATATAGTATATGTAGTAGATATACCAGATTGTGTGTGTGTAGTGTAGTGTATAGTGTATGTATTGTATATGCTTATTTTATGAATTTTTTGTGTCAGAGATATATGTACTAGGTATCATTTTATGTTGTGGACACCTATGGTACTTTACTGCATGCTATAGACTGAATGTTTGTGTCTCCCCAAAATTCATATGTTGAAACCTAATCCCCAGGGTGAGGATATTTGGAGGTGGGGCATTTCGGAGGTGATTGGGTCATGAGGGCAGAACCCTCATGAATGGCATTAGTGTCCTTATAGAAGAGACCCCTGAGAGATCCCTTGCCCCTGTCTGTCATGTGATGGCAAAAGACCATCAGTGAACCAGGAAGCAGGCCCTCACCAGACATAGAATCTGCTGGTGGCTTAATCTTGGTCTTCCACCCTCCTGAACTGTGAGAAACAAATATTTGCTGTTTAAGCTACCCAGCCTGTGGTAGTTTGTTATAGCAACCCGAACAGACCAAGACACTGAATTTAACATATGATTTGTATTTTAAGATGTATAAAACCACTAATTGTTATCCCTCCATTTAAACTTCATCATGGCAGGGACTATGATTTATTCATTAAAAGAAATACTCCCATTTCTTTAGGTACATTTAGGAATTTGTCAGATGAATATTCAAAGATTATTTTGTTGGGTCGTTGGTATCCTTTGTATTTAAATCAAAACAAAACAAATTTTAAAACCTTTATTTTCCTTTTTAGGAAACTTAAGGCTTATAATCTGTTTTGTAAAGTCTTTTAAAAAGGTAAAATGCAAACTTATGTGAACTTCATTTTGCTTTTATTTCTGTTGTTAAATTGCCTTGAATGCATTTTACTAAACATTTACTGTTCTCAGTCCAAACCACCTTCCTGGGAGCAAATCTTTTCTTAAAGAAAAATGTCAGGCTAGGGTCAGATAATAATTGTCTTTCCTTTTCTAAACAGCATTAATATCTGTGATGCCATATGTTGTAGTCTGGAAAATGTGGTATTGATGTTGAACTATGATTTTAAATGATATAATTACATATTATAGAATTTACTATTTTAGAAACAAGGTAAATCACTGTGGCAGTTCTTAGGTGGAGTGCTATAGTTAGCCATCTGATTAGTCATGGGATTATCAAGAACTATAAAATTTAAATTGTAGTGAAATGTGTTCTGGAGTCATTCATTAAAATTTTAAAAAGTGCTGATTCAGTCAGTACCACATTAGAAAAGAGTAGAAAGTGCAACTTTAGAATGGTTTCCTTAAACAGTTTGCTTGCAATCACTTTCTTCATAGACTTCTTTGAGAAAATTTTAAAAGTTGCAACCCAGAAAGAAATTTTATGTATAATATCAGGGAGTTCACATATTCTCCAAATCCTTTACTTGGACCCCAAGTTAAATACTCATATTGTAGGCTTTAGGTCTATAACTTGTCTATGAATATAATCTGCTAAATCAGTCACGGTCTCTGGTTCTTGGGCCTCAGTATTGTCATAAGCAAAACAGAATGGTTTGCTTCCTAGCACTTGTTTCTGTTTGACTTTCTTACATATTCATTTCAACAAATATTTTGAGACTCTACTGAGAATAAATTACTGTGCTAAATGCTAAAGGTATTAAGATGGAGAAGATGGAGTCCTTGGATGTAAAGAGTATATAGGCTTATGGGGAGATAATAGAGATATACAAACAATCCTGAACAAAGAACAGAACTTGGCAAATACCAAAAGGGCAGAACATATTTATTGCTTTGAGAGCTCAGGGTGATCAAAGATTAGAAAAGAGGGATCAGAAAAATCTTTATGGAAACAGCATTAGTATCGTTATTAGTTGAACTAGCTCTACTTCTAATCCTGCATAAACCAGCTGCTAACTAACTAGATATGTTTAAAATAAGGAAGTTGGGAGAGAGATTTTCATTGGCCCCTTTAAATATAATCTTGATACTGTGGATAATTCGATATCATCCTTGAAGGAGGGAAATGATTTCATTCACTTAGCAAATGTTTGTATGTCCACTTTATGCCAGGCACTCCTGTAGGCCCTGGAAATACATCAGTGAATGAAACAGATAAAATTACCTACCCTCATAAAACTTACATTTTAGATGGGATGATAAAAAAAGCTAAGTAAATATACAGCATGTCAGATGATAAATAATAAAGAGAAAAAATAAAGCAGTGAAGGTGGAGTAGAGCATGGGAGGAGTTGCACTTGAAAGTATAGCTAGGAAAATTCACTGCTGAAGGTGACTTTTTTTTTTTTTTTGGCGGTACGTGGGCCTCTCACTGTCGTGGCCTCTCCCGTTGTGGAGCACGGGCTCCGGACGCGTAGGCTCAGTGGCCATGGCTCACAGGCGCAGCCGCTCCGCGGCATGTGGGATCTTCCCCGACCGGGGCACGAACCCGTGTCCTCTGCATCGGCAGGCGGACCCCCAACCACTGCGCCGCCAGGGAAGCCCTGAAGGTGACATTTAAATGACAACATGAAGGCAGTCTGTGAATGAGGTATGCAGACCAATGCAAAGATTCTAGGTCCAGGGAAACAGCAAATGCCAAGTCCTTGAGGCTGGGGCATGCCTGAGGTATTTACATTCCAAGAAGTCTGTTTGGCTCGGAGTAAAGGAGTAAATGGAGGATGAAGTTAGAGGGTGGTGGTGGTGGGTGGATGGTGGTTAGATCAAGCAGGGTCTTATATGATGTTTTAAGGACCTATGCTTTTAGTCTAAGTGGTATGTGATATAGAAGGACAGTGGGTGGATTTGAACAGAATAGTGATGTTGTTAGACTTTCCTTTTAAAGAATCATTCTGGCTACTGTCTTGAGAATAGACTGAAGAAGGACAAGGGCAGAAACTGTAAAGCCACTTAGGAGGCTGTTGCAATAATCTAGGTGAGAGATGGCAACTTAGACCAAAATGGTAGCAGTGGAAATGGTAAGTAATTGGTGTTTTGAAGGTAGAGTCAACAGGAGTTGTTGCGAGGGGGAGAAAGAGGGAGACAGAGTGAAGGAAGGAAGGAGGTTAAGGATGGTACAGAGTGCTTGGCTTGAGCACCTAAAAGAACAGAATTACCCATTTGCTGTGATGGGTAAAACTGTGGAGAAAAAGATTTGGGGGGAGAAAAGTTTGATTTTGGACAAGGTAAATGTGAGATATGCAATAGGTGTCTAAGTGGAGAGATTGCTGAATGTATGAGTCTAGAGTTCAAGGGAGATGTATGGGCTAAAGATTTAAGTTTGGGGATTATGTCTAGATGGTGTTTAAAGAAATCAGACCAGATGGCTTCACCAAGGGAGTAAGGGTAAATAGGCAAAGGTCCCAGGACAGATATTTGGGGCACTACAACGTTTAGCTGGTTGAGCTGGTGAAGATCATCCCAAATAGAGGCATAGAAGGTACTAATTTTGGAGAACAGCAAAAATTATAGTGCAGTGTTGGAATTTGAGTTTTACCCCTGTTTGATGTCTTTGTAGCCTTATCCCTTTTCATAGTACTTAGAATTTACAAGCATTCTCTGTATTTCAGCATCCAGAAAATTTCAGCCCCAAGACTGAAATCAGCAGGGCCTTGGATTATTATTTCCTAGGACTCATCCTGAACCATTAACAACGATTTTTGTTGAAGCTTCCCAACCACCTCCTCAATCTAGTCGTAGCTCTGGGCATGCAATGCAGAATAATGACACCTCCCTGGTGAACCCTGCATCCCTCCAAGTTTTTCAGGACTATCCAAACCAGAGAAAAATTATAATTATAAAAAGCATAGAGTTTCCACTTCTTTTCCAGTTCTATAATTTGTTTTATCTATTTTATATTACTACATCTAAATTACCTACTAATAAGTGTTCTTAAAATCTTTTTAAAAATTCAAGAGCTCATTTTGGTTCTTAGGTACCTTTTGTAGTCCATCAGCTAGATGTATTAATTTCAATGTCTGTTTCAGTTAGGCTTCTTTCAGCTCTAAGTATCAGAAAGCCCAGTTCAAACAGCTTCACACAATAAGGAAATTTATAGGTTAACGTAAAGTGGAAGTCCAGAAGCACAATAGGCTTAAGAATTAGTTGGTCAGTACCTTAATGAAGACACCAAGGATTCAGATTCTTTCTATTGTTCCACTCTGCACTCCTTAATGCTGGCTTTATATCAAGGAGGATTCTCTTTGTAGTTGTCTTATGGTTGCCAGGAAGGAACCATATGTTCTACAAATAAGAAACAGTCTGGCCTCCTCTTATCAGAAAGGACAAACTTAACCAGAAGCTGCCAGAAAACTTCTTTTCACATCTCATTGGCACAGCTTCTCTTCACGTCTGAATCAGTTTCTGGCAGTGAGATAGACCCATCTTTGAGCTGAAGTCAGTTCTCCAGGTTGCCGCCACTTAGAGTCGAATGGCATTGGAATGGATGTTGGAGCAGTCACAGTGTCTGCTTTGGTTGTGTCCTAGTGCTCTGAGATTTTTTAATCCATTCTTTTTCTGTTGTACCCCTATAATGAGTCAAAATATGCTAAGTCATCTTTACGGGTATAATTGCCCGTGTTCAGAGCGTTCTATCACATAAAGCAATACGGCAATATTAAGCATTTCTCTTTAAAAAGAGAAAAAAAGAGTAGTGAAAAGACTGAAGATAGTTGGCAAATTTGAATCCGTATCTCCTTGTAACCCATAATATTTAAACTCTTTTACCTCCACATAATTGATTTAGTTACCATTTACATAGAGACTTTAGTGATTTGATTTGTATCTCCTTTCTCTCTTCAAAAGTCGCCTGGAGCATTGTGTTAAAGTAGAAAGTGAACTGGGTTATGATTAAGGTTCTGATTAATTCTAGCTTCACAACTTTCCAGTTATGTGATTATGGACAAATCACTTCATCTCTCAGACCTTCAACTGCCTTCTCTATAAGCTGAGATAATAGTACCTATCTTCTCACCAAGTTATTCTTATGGGAGTTAAATAAAGTGATGTGATTTTCAATTCAAGGAATTAAAAAGTATAGAGTAGCATACAATTTTAAAGGTCTTAATTATTACATTAATGAAAAAGAGTTAAGGGGAGGAGAACTAAATAACAGGAGATTCTGGTCCTAAAAAGTAAATAATTGATCTTAGATTCTGCATATTCAGGACGTATCAGTAGATGATAAGGGATGTGTGTAGCTTTTTTCGCATTAGATGCTTAGTGAATAAAATAGGTTTATCATAGAACAGCTATTTGGATACTTGATTCTAGCTAGTGTATCCTACCAGCTACTTTTCAGGTAAGTATTCCCCAGAATTTGTTTACTTCAAATTTTTGCTGTGGTTTTTTTATTGGCTAAAGATGTTTTTGAAGATAACAACTATGGCGTAAATTGTAAACTAAAGTGCTTTATGTGGCTTCGAGGGTATGATGGATACATTTATTTATTCCAGTTATCGACTGTTTTCTCATATGCACTTGTTGTCTTCCTTTTTGGAACATTATTCTTTATAAGAACCCTGAGGTTTCACACAGAAATGTAGGTGGAGTTTTGCTGTTATTACTAAACTGAGAACTCTGAAAAGCAAAACTTTGTATTTAGAGTTGAATGAAGTTAAGATGATGATAAGGAATTTGACTTTTAAAATACTATTTATTTATCATGTCTTAGGTTAATGTACATAATGAACCTGAATGTGTTAATAAACTATAGAGTATTAAATAGTTTCTCTTTGTATCTTATTACTATTGGTGAAACAGCATTTGTGCTTCTTCAATTGATATCATTCAACTTTTTGTTTTGAGGTAGTTGCTGTTATTATATTAAATTTGGTGCAGTACCCTTTTCTAAATGAGAAGACCAGCCTTACAGTATGTCTTCTTTTACATGGGAGATAATGTGTATTGGCTTACACACATAAGAAGGGAACTAACAAATGTTGACTTTGTTACTATGCACAAGCATACCAAGTAAATAACATTTATGTCTCCCAATTTTGTGGATGTTTTTTAGAATTGGTATTATTTTGTCCTGAAATTTATGGTAGAATTCACCAGTGAAGCCAGTTGGGCCTAGATTTCCTTTATGGGAAGATTTTAAACTATAATTTCAAATTCTTTAATAGATAAAGCATTATTTACTTATCTTTTTCTTCCTAAGTGAGCTTTGGTAGTTTGTCTTCAAGGAATTTGTCTATTTCATCCGAGTTATTAAATTTATTGACATAAAGTTGTTTATGACAGTCCCTTCCTTTTATGTCTCTGATTTCTCTCTCTCATTTCTGATATTGATATTTTGTCCTGCCTGCCCACACCCCACCCACTCCTCCCCAGCTGGAGGTTTATCAATTTTACTGATCTCAAAGAACCAGCATTTGGTTTCACTGACTTCTTTTTTTTTTTAATTTAATTTAATTAATTTTTTTATACAGCAGGTTCCTATTAGTCATCCATTTTATACACATCAGTGTATACATGTCAATCCCAATCTCCCAATTCATCACACCACCACCCCCAAGCCCCTGCCACTTCCCCCCCTTGGTGTCCATATGTTTTTTCTCTGCTTCTTTGTCTCAATTTCTGCCCTACAAACCGGTTCATCTCTACCATTTTCTAGGTGCCACATATATGCGTTAATATACGATATTTGTTTTTCTCTTTCTGACTTACTTCACTCTGTATGACAGTCTCTAGATGCATCCACGTCTCTACAAATGACCCAATTTCATTCCTTTTTATGGCTGAATAATATTCCATTGTATATATGTACCACATCTTCTTTATCCATTCATCTGTCGATGGGCATTTAGGTTGCTTCCATGACCTGGCTATTGTAAATAGTGCTGCAGTGAACATTGCGGTGCATGTGTCTTTTTGAATTATGGTCTTCTCTGGGTATATGCCCAGTAGTGGGATTGCTGGGTCGTATGGTAGTTCTATTTTTAGTTTTTTAAGGAACCTCCATACTGTTCTCCATAGTGGCTGTATCAGTTTACATTCCCACCAACAGTGCAAGAGAGAGCACCTACCCTCTCCAGCATTTGTTGTTGGTAGATTTTCTGATGATGCCCATTCTAACTGTTGTGAGGTGATACCTCATTGTAGTTTTTTTTTTTTTTTTTTTTTTTTTCCGGTATGCGGGCCTCTCACTGTTGTGGCCTCTCCCGTTGCGGAGCACAGGCTCCGGACGCGCAGGCTCAGCGGCCATGGCTCACGGGCCCAGCCGCTCCGCGGCATGTGGGATCTTCCCGGACCGGGGCATAAACCCGTGTCCCCTGCATCGGCAGGCGGACTCTCAACCACTGCGCCACCAGGGAAGCCCCTCATTGTAGTTTTGATTTACATTTCTCTAATAATCAGTGATGTTCAGCAGCTTTTCATGTGTTTCTTGGCCATCTGTATATCTTCTTTGGAGAAATGTCTATTTAGGTCTTCTGCCCAATTTTGGATTGGGTTGTTTGTTTTTTTAATATGAGTTGCATGAGCTGTTTATATATTTTGGAGATTAATCCTTTGTCCATTGATTCGTTTGCAAATATTTTCTCCAATTCTGAGGGTTGTCTTTTCGTCTTGTTTATGGTTTCCTTTGCTGTGCAAAAGCTTTTAAGTTTCATTAGGTCCCATTTGTTTATTTTTGGGTTTATTTCCATTACTCTAGGAGGTGGATCAAAAAAGGTCTTGCTGTGATTTATGTCAAAGAGTGTTCTTCCTATGTTTTCCTCTAAGAGTTTTATAGTGTCTGGCCTTACATTTAGGTCTCTAATACATTTTGAGTTTATTTTTGTATATGGTATTAGGGAGTGTTCTAATTTCATTCTTTTACATGTAGCTGTCCAGTTTTCCCAGCACCACTTATTGAAGAAGCTGTCTTTGCTCCATTGTATATTCTTGCCTCCTTTGTCATAGGTTGGTTGACCATAGGTGCGTGGGTTTATCTCTGGGCTTTCTATCTTGTTCCATTGATCTATATTTCTGTTTTAGTGCCAGTACCATATTGTCTTGATGACTGTAGCTTTGTAGTATAGTCTTAAGTCAGGGAGTCTGATTCCTCCAGCTCCGTTTTTTTCCCTCAAGACTGCTTTGGCTATTCATAGTCTTTTGTGTCTCCATACAAATTTTAAGATTTTTTGTTCTAGTTCTGTAAAAAATGCCACTGGTAATTTGCTAGGGATTGCATTGAATCTGTAGATTGCTTTGGAGAGTATAGTCATTTTCACAATATTGATTCTTCCAATCCAAGAACATGGTATATCTCTCCATCTGTTGGTATCATCTCTAATTTCTTTCACCAGTGTCTTATAGTTTTCTGCATGCAGGTCTTTTGTCTCCCTCAGTAGGTTTATTCCTAGGTATTTTATTCTTTTTATTGCAATGGTAAATGGGAGTGTTTCCTTAATTTCTCTTTCAGATTTTTCATCATTAGTGTATAGGAATGCAAGAGATTTCTATGCATTAATTTTGTATCCTACAACTTTACCAAATTCACTGATTAGCTCTAGTAGTTTTCTGGTGGCATATTTAGGATTCTCTATTTATAGTATCATGTCATCTGCAAACAGTGACAGTTTTACTTCTTCTTTTCCAATTTGTATTCCTTTTATTTCTTTTTCTTCTCTGATTGCCGTGGCTAGCACTTCCAAAACTGTGTTGAATAATGGTGGTGAGAGTGGACATCCTTGTCTTGTTCCTGATCTTAGAGGAAATGCTTTCAGTTTTTCACCATTGAGAATGAAGTTTGCTGTGGTTTTGTCATATGTGGCCTTTATTATGTTGAGGTAGGTTCCCTGTATGCCCACTTTCTGGAGAGTTTTTATCATAAATGGGTGTTGAATTTTGTCAAAAGCTTTTTCTGCATCTGTTGAGATGATCATATGGTTTTTATTCTTCAGTTTGTTAATATGGTGTATCACATTGATTGATTTGCATATATTGAAGAATCATTGCATCTCTGGGATAAATGCCAGTTGATCATGGTGTATGATCCTTTTAATATGTTCTTGGATTCTGTTTGCTAGTATTTTGTTGAGGATTTTTGCCTCTATATTCATCAGTGATATTGGCTTGTAATTTTCTTTTTTTGTAGTATCTTTGTCTGGTTTTTGTATCAGGGTGATGGTGGCCTCATAGAATGAGTTTGGGAGTGTTCCTTCCTCTGCAGTTTTTTGGAAGGGTTTGAGAAGGATGGGTGTTAGCTCTTCTCTAAATGTTTGGTAGAATTCACCTGTGAAGCCAGATGGTCCTGGACTTTTGTTTGTTGGAAGATTTTTAATCACAGTTTCAATTTCATTACTTGTGATTGGTCTGTTCATATTTTCTATTTCTTCCTGGTTCAGTCTTGGAAGGTTATACCTTTCTAAGAATTTGTCCATTTCTTGCAGGTCGTCCATTTTATTGGCATAGAGTTGCTTGTAGTAGTCTCTTAGGATGCTTTGTATTTCTGTGGTGTCTGTTGTAACTTCTCCTTTTTCATTTCTAATTTTATTGATTTGAGTCCTCGCCCTCTTTTTCTTGATGAGTCTGGCTAAAAGTTTATCTATTTTGTTTTTCTCAAAGAACCATCTTTTAGTTTTATTGATCTTTGCTATTGTTTTCTTTGTTTCTATTTCATTTATTTCTGCTCTGATCTTTATGATTTCTTTCCTTCTGCTAACTTTGGGTTTTGTTTGTTCTTCTTTCTCTAGTTCCTTTAGGTGGAAGGTTAGATTTTTTATTTGAGATTTTTCTTGTTTCTTGAGGTAGGCTTGTATAGCTATAAACTTCCCTCTTAGAACTGCTTTTTCTGCATCCCATAGGTTTTGGATCGTCGTGTTTTCATTGTCATTTGTCTCTAGGTATTTTTTTATTTCCTCAGTGATCTCTTGGTTATTTAGTAATGTATTCTTTAGCCTCCATGTGTTTGTGTTTTTTACGTTTTTTTTTTCCCCTGTAATTGATTTCTAATCTCATAGTGTTGTGGTCAGAAAAAATGCTTGATATGATTTCAGTTTTCTTTAATTTACTGAGGCTTGATTTGTGACCCAAGATGTAATCTATCCTGGAGAATGTTCTGTGTGCACTTGAGAATAAAGTGTAATCTGCTGTTTGGGATGGAATGTCCTATAAATATCAATTAAATCTATCTGGTCTATTGTGTCATTTAAAGCTTGTGTTTCCTTATTAATTTTCTGTTTGGATGATCTGTCCATTGGTGTAAGTGAGGTGTTAAAGTCCCCCACTATTATTGTGTTACTGTCGATTTTCTCTTTTATAGCTGTTAGCAGTTGCCGTATGTATTGAGGTGCTACTATGTTGGGTGCATATATATTTATAATTGTTATATCTTCTTCTTGGATTGATCCCTTGATCATTATGTAGTGTCCTTCCTTGTCTCTTGTAACATTCTTTATTTTAAAGTCTCTTTTATCTGATATGAGTATTGCTACTCCAGCTTTCTTTTGATTTTCATTTGCATGGAATATCTTTTTCCATCCCCTCATTTCAGTCTGTATGTGTCCCTAGCTTTGAAGTGGGTCCCTTGTAGACAGCATATATATGGATCTTGTTTTTGTATCCATTCAGCAAGCCTGTGTCTTTTGGTTGGAGCATTTAATCTATTCAAGTTTAAGGTAATTATTGATATATATGTTCCTATTACCATCTATTTAATTGTTTTGGGGTTTGTTTTTGTAGGTCCTTTTCTTCTCTTGTGTTTCCCACTTAGTATTTGTTCCTTTAGCATTTGTTGTAGAGCTGGTTTGGTGGTGCTGAATTCTCTTAGCTTTTGCTTGTCTGTAAAGCTTTTGATTTCTCCATTGAATCTGAATGAGATCCTTGCTGGGTAGAGTAATCTTGGTTGTAGGTTCTTCCCTTTCATCACTTTAAATATATCATGCCACTCCCTTCTGGTTTGTAGAGTTTCTGCCGAGAAATCAGCTGTTAACCTTATGGGAGTTCCCTTGTATGTTATTTGTCGTTTTTCCCTTGCTGCTTTCAATAATTTTTCTTTGTCTTAAATTTTTTCCAATTTGATTACTATGTGTCTGGCGTGTTTCTCCTTGGGTTTATCCTGTATGGCACTCTCTGTGCTTCCTGGACTTGGGTGGCTATTTCCTTTCCCATGTTAGGGAAGTTTTTGACTATAATCTCTTCAAATATTTTCTTGGGTGCTTTCTCTCTCTCTTCTCCTTCTGGGACCCCTATAATGCAAATGTTATTGCGTTTAATGTTGTCCCAGAGGTCTCTTAGGATGTCTTCATTTCTTTTCATTCTTTTTTCTTTATTCTGTTCCACAGCAGTGAATTTCACCATTCTGTCTTCCAGGTCACTGATCCGTTCTTATGCCTCAGTTATTCTGCTATTGATCCTTCTAGTGTAGTTTTCATTTCAGTTATTGTATTGTTCATCTCTGTTTGTTTGTTCTTTAATCAGTCTAGATCTTTCTTAAGCATTTCTTGCATCTTCTCGTTCTTTGCCTCCATTCTTTTTCCGAGGTCCTATATCATCTTCACTATCATTATTCTGAATTCTTTTTCTGGAAGATTGCCTATCTCCACTTCATTTAGTTGTTTTTCTGGGGTTTTATCTTGTTCCTTCATCTGGTACATAGCCCTCTGCCTTTTCATCTTGTCTGTCTTTCTGTGAATGTGGTTTTTGTTCCACAGGCTGCAGGATTGTAGTTCTTCTTGCTTCTGCTGTGTACCCTCTGGTGGATGAGGCTATCTAAGAGGCTTGTGGAAGTTTCCTGATGGGAGGGACTGGTGGTCTCATTGACTTCTTAAAACTTTTTATAAATAGACTTTATTTTTTTAGAGCTTTTTTAGTTTTAAGTTCACAGCAAAGTTGAATGTATAGAGTTCCCATATACATACCTCCTGCTCCCACACATGCACAGCTTCCCCCACTACCAGCACTCCTCACCAGAGTGCTCTATCTGTTACAATCAATGAAACTACATAATGTGACACATCATGATAAAACTACAGTGACATATCATTATCACTCATAGTCCATAGTTTACAGTAGGGTTCACTCTTGGTGTTGTACATTCTGTGGGTTTAGACAAATGTTTAATGACATGTACTTACCATCATACAGAGTAGCTTCACTGCCTTAAAAATCCTGTGCTCTGCCTATTCATCTCTCCCTCCCCCCTAAGCCCTGACAACCACTGATCTTTACTGTCTTCATAGTTTTGCCTTTTCCACAATGTCATAGAGCTAGAATCACGATATGTAGCCTTTGCACTTTGGCTTCCTTTACTTAGTAATATGCATTTAAGGTTCCTCCATGTCTTTTCATAGCTTGATAACTCATTTCTTTTTAGTGATGGATAATATTCCATTGTATGGGTGTACCACAGCTTATCCATTCACCTACTGAAGGACATCTTGGTTGCTTTCAAGTTTTGACAATTAATGGATAAGGCTGTTATAAACATCTATGTGCAGGTTTTTGTGTAGACAAATTTTCAACTCATTTGGGTCAATACCAGGTAGCGTGATTGCTGGATTACATGGTAAGAATATGTTTAATTTTATAAAGAAACTGCCAAACTGTCTTCTCGAATGTCTTTACCATTTTGCATTTTACTGATCTCGAAGGACTAGCTTTGGGTCCTAATGACTTTTTTCTGTTTTCTAGTTTGTTGTCCTTATGTATGTATTTTTCCTCCTCCTCCCCCACTCTTTTCTTTTTTCCTCTCCTTTTTTCTTCTGCTTACTTTTCTTACAGAAAAGGAGGGAACACTTTACTTACTTCTTAGGTTTAATTTGTTCTCCTCTTTCTAATTTCTGAAGGTAGAAGCTTAGGTCATTGATTTCAGACTTTTTCTTCTTATCTAAGATTTAGAAGTATATTATTTAGTTTCCAGATGTTTGGGGATTTTGTAGATGTTGTTCTTATTTTAATTTCTAATTTAATTCCATTGTGGTCAGAGAATATACTTTGTAGGACTTGAAATCTTTAAAATGTATTGAGAATGGTTTTATGGCTCAGAATATAGTCTATCTTGAGTAATAGTTCGTTGTATAGTTGAAAAGAATGTGTATTCTGCTGTTGTTGGGTGAAATGTTCTATAAATGTCAGATAGATCAAGTTGGTTGGTAGTATTATTCAAGTCTGCTATATCCTTACTAATTTTCTGTTCTGTCAGTTATTGAGAGAGGAATGTTGAAATCTCTGACAATAATTGTGGATTTGTCTATTCTTCCTTGCAATTCTGTCAGTTTTTGCTTATGTATTTTGAAACTGTTATTAGTTTCAGATTCTTTTATCCACTTGATGAATTGATTCCTTTATCATGAAATGACCCTATTTATGCTTGGTAATAGACTTTGCTGTGAAATATGCTTTATCAGATATTAATATAATTACCCTGCCCTCTTTTATTTTAAAAACAAATTTTTTTTGATGTGAACTATTTTTAAAGTCTTTATTGAATTTGTTACAATATTGCTTCTGTTTTGGTTTTTTGGCTGCGAGGCATGTGAGATCTTTGCTCCCTGACCAGGGATCGAACCCACACCCCCTGTATTGGAAGGCGAAGTCTTAACCACTCAACCGCCTGGGAAGTCCCACTCTGCTCTCTTTTGATTAGTATTAGCCTAAAGGATTAGTTACAATCCTTTAATTTTAACCTTTTTATATTTAAGGTGGGTTTCTTGTAGACAGCATTTTATCCAATCCGACAATCTCTCCCTTTCAAACAGGAGTTAAGACCACTTACATTTAATGTGATTACTGATGTGATTGGGCTTATGTCTGCTATATTGCTATTTGTTTTCTATTTGTCCCATCTGTTCTTTGCATTTTTTTCTCTTTTCCTGCCTTCTTTTGGATTGAGTACATTTCGGTATTCCATTTTACCTCCATTATTGCCTTATTGACTATTCCTTTTTTTCTTTTCTTTCTTTTTTTAGTGATTGCTGTAGGGTTATAATATGCATCTTTAATTCATCGTAGTGTTCCCACAAATAATATTATACCACTTCATGTGTAATGTGTGAGTTTAAGCATAGTATATTTTCATTTCCTTTATCCCATCCTTTGTCCAAATGTTGTCATACATTTTACTTCTGTATGTTACAAACTCATCATAGATTATTATTTTTTTTACTTTAAATAGTTTTCTATTAAAAGCCTTTAAAAATAAGAAAATGTACATTATTCCACAAATTTTCTCATTTAAGTGTTCTTCATTCTTTTGTATAGATTCACATTTTTGTCTAGTATCATTTTTCTTCTGCAAAAATTCTTCCACAACATTTTTTATTGTGTAGGTCTGCTGGTGACACATTCTCTCAGCTTTTATTTGTCTGAAAAAGTATTTCATCAACATTTCAGAAAGATGTTTTTGCTAGGTACTGAATTTTAGCATGTCAAGAGTCTCCAGGACTGCCTTCAGATTTGGTCGTTCACTAGGAGGACTCAGGACTGAGCATATAGTTGTACTCAAGATTTATTACAGCGAAAGGATGCAAAGCCAAATTAGCAAAGGAAAAAAGTGCATGGTTAAAGTCTGGAGGAAACAAAGCTTCCAGGAGCTTCCAGGAGAGTTCTCCCAATAGAGTCACAAGGAACATGTTTAATTCCTCCAGCAATGAATTGTGACAGCACTTGTGAAATGTTGTCTAACAGGGAAACTCATTAGAGACTCAGTGCCCAAGGTTTTTATTGAGGACTAGTCACACAGGCATCCTCTCCCTTGCAAGTACCAAAATTCCACACTCCAGAAGCAAAACTGGTATTTAGCATAAATCATATTGTTATTGTTTGCACAAATACTTTAGGCACAGAAAACGACCCTTATTATTTAGAGAATGTTAGGAATCTTCCCAAAATCCCAGTTCACAGGCACCAGCCAGGGGCTAACCTTGCAGGCAGTCTTGAGACTGCTATGTTGACTCTTTTCTGCATCCTAGGTTGCCTTTTTGTTGTTTGTTTGTTTGCACTTTAAAGATTTTATTTTGTTGTCTTCTGGCTTGCAGACCTTCTGGGGGAAATCTGTGATGATTCTTATCTTTATTGCGTATGTGAAGTACCTTTTTTCCTCTGACTGCTTTTAAGATTTCTCTTTATCACTGTTTTCAGTAATTTGTTTATGATGTGCCTTACCTGCATGTATGAATGTGTGTTTGTGTTTATCCTGCTTTGGATTCCTTGAACTTCTTGGAAATGTGAGTTTGTGGTTTTCACAAATTGAAAATTTCTCAGCCATTATGTTTTCCAGCACTGCCCCACCTCTTTTGTTTTCATGCTTTAGTTAAACATGTTAGATTGCTTACTGTCACACAGGTTACTGAGACTGTTCATTTGGGGGAAGGGGACATCTTTTTTTACCCTTTATTTACTCTTTTGAATAGTTTTTTTTCCTGAGTCTTTGGGTTTACTAATCTTTTGCAGTAGCTAATCTGCTATAAATCCTATTCAGTGATATTTTTATTTCAGGTAGTGTATTTTTCATCTCTAGAAGTTCCATTTAATTCATTTTTTAATATGGTTCCTTGTCTCATTATGTTCAAGTTTTCTGTTATGTCACTGAGCAAACATTTATTATAGCTGTTTTAACATCTTCATCTTCTAATTTGATCATCTCTTTCATTTCTGGTTCTGTTAATGTTGACTGTTTTTCTAGTTCCTGGGTCACATTTCATTACTTATTCATAGGTCTAATAATTTTTGATTGTATGCTCATGATTGTGAATTTTGTGGTGTTTGCTGGATTTTGTTGTATTATCTTTAAAGAATGTTGGATTTTTTTCTGGTAAGCTGCTTAGTTACTGGCAGGTAAATTTGATCCTTTTGTGGTTTATTTTTAAGAGTTTTAGGGCAAACCTATAGTAGTCTTTAGGGCTAATTTAACCTCACTTCTAAGGCATGGCCCTTCTGGGGTCACTGTTGGCTTCTGTATTCAGCAAGATTTTTCTGCTTTGGATAGTGGGAACTTTAACAGTTCCTGGCCTTTTGTGAGCTCTGACAATTGTTTATCTTATAGTCTCCTGGTACAGTTGTCCCTTGGTATTTGTGTGGGATTGGTTTCTTGACCCCCACCAATGCCAATACCACGGATGCTCAAGTTCCTTGTATAAAATAGCATAGAGTTTGCATATAACCTACGCATATCTTCCCATATACTTTAAATCATCTCGAGATTACTTATAATACCTAATACAATATAAATAGTAGTAAATACAATAGAAATGCTATGTAAATAGTTACCAGTGCAGGAAATTCTAGTTTTGCTTTTTGGAACTTTCTAGAATTTTTTCCCCCACATATTTTTGATCTGCAGTTCATTGAATTCATGGATGCAGGACCCACAGATACAGAGGGCCGACGGTAATTTTCTTTCCCTAGAGGTTGATTTTGATTTTGCCCTGCTTCTTGGGGTTTCATTCTCCACGTGCGAGAGTTGTTTTGAATCTCTTTCTTTGTGTAGATCTCTCCTCTCAGCTATTCTGCCCTCCCCAGTTCTACTCACCTTGGCCTCCCCAAACTCTGATATGTGTCTTTTCAACTCAGAAAGGTTAGTGGGTTCTTTGGAGGTTACCCTTCTCTGCACTGTTGTCTGGAAATTACCTCTAGTCATAAAGCTGGAGGGCTGTCTCATTTATTGCACTTTTAGGGCAGTAATCTGGGATCACAGTATTGTGCTACCTTTGTTCAGCATCAGAAAATAGTTGTTTCCTATATTTTTTCTAATTTTTAGTTGTTTACACAGAAGGGTAATGCCAGACCCTCTTTGTTCTTCGCATTCAAAGTGGAAATCTCCCTATAAGCACTAAACTTCCATTTTCACTATAAACTTCCTTTTTCTAAGGCAACTTTATTTCAGAATATATGCAAAAATGTCAAGCCTCTCTTGAAAAAGAAATGTCAAGCCTATTCTTTTCTTAACTGTGTCCAGAAGATAGCCATGATGAATGTGATCAGGATCTTAGACTTCAAATTCTGCTCAGGTTCTTGCTGTAGCCATAAAATCTGCTATGCCTTTAAGGAATATATATGTCTCATAGTGGATCAGGGCTCTAAATCTGGTGAGGCAAGTGGGGCATTTAGGGTACAAAATTTAAGGAGGTGCTCACTCTCAGGTGCCAGTCCTGCACTTGCACAGCCTTTGGAGTCAATGCCTCCTTAAATTCTTTTCTCCTACGTAGTACCTTGCTTGCCTCACTTTATTTTAGGCTTTGCAGGGGATATTCTAGACAAAGATCATTTTCATTACCTAGGACATTGGTTCCAAATCACTATTAACTCTAGATCATGTATTTCCTTTAGCATAGGTTTAAGTCTTTTTTTTTTTTTTTTTTTTACCTTCATAGTTAAATTACTTTAACTTCTCTCCAACCACTTATTTTCTTAAAGGAACTGTAATAAAATCTGATGTAACATGTCAGTCCCTTGGTATTGGCTGAGAAATGGAAGAAAGAAAAGAGTATCTGAGGTGGCAAATACTGTTCCACAGAGCCAAACCATGTGTACTGCAGCCTTATCTATTTTTAGGTTAGTCTCTCCTGGACCTAGAAATGAATGGCTCTCCCCACCTGGGCTAGATTCTATTAATTCCATGTGTGCTATTACCCACTGGGCCTGCACCCTTATTTGCAGTTTGAGAGTCCCAAGTAAGGCTGACTTGGCTTCAGAAATGAATCTTGATTTCTACTAGGAGAAATTTTAATATGGGTCAGAGACACAGTTATGCTCTGATGATGAGAAAATTGAAGCTTTTGATCTCACATGGAACGTACTCTTTTTGAGTTCTTTTGACTCTTGACCCACAGTTGGATTGCTTTAGGGTGCAGCTGGAATGAAAAAGAAATTCCTCTCTCTTCATCTTAGAATATTAGAGAAGACCAGGAAGAAATACAGATGAAATGAGTCATGGAGCCATTTGTTTATCTGAAACTGAGCTAAGCCTTGGAGAGAAGTGCAGAAAACATTCATTCTTATATTTTCAGTCCAGATTTCCAGGGTTATTCAGATAGGAATCTAGTGTGAGTTCTAGTGGTAATAAGTGATTTTACCTGGAATGCTTCTGTTAGATGTCTTCCTCTGTCTGGGTGCAGTGGTATTAGGCATCTGTTTGACAGTTCAGAGGTTCTAAAACATTGATCTTGTATGCAGAGAATAAACATTAATCTCATGTTACTACTGCTTTGGATCCTAAATTTTCTTTACTTGATTTTTTTTTTGACTTCTTGGGCTTTTTTTCCCTTTTTTTTCCTCTAAGAATATTAGCACATTTGTACCATCTTCAAAGCATTTTTATAATAGATTGGAATGTAAAAATCCCCAATGTTGAAGGAAGATGCTTTTACAGTCAAGTCTTTGTAGACTTATGCAGTGGTACCTTTCTTTAATCACTGAGTGAGATAATAGGTCATTATGATAGAAAACAGTGGACTTAGGTTTGAAAGAACTCAGTGATAGTCAAGGTTGAACCACTTACAGCTTTTTGACCTTAAGCAAGTCAGTTAATCTCTTCGAGACTGAAAATTTTTTCCATCTGTAAAGTGTAAGTATGTGGGAGGTAGGGGAGGTTGTGATAATATCTGTCTGCTTATTGTACTTGTCAGTATGAAGATCATAAATAAAGATGTGAAAGCACTTTGGAAAATGTGTAAAACACTATGAATAAAAATGTAAAACTATATAAAAATTCTTTATCTCAGTTCAATTAAGTCCTCTTCTTTGAGAGACTGTGTAAATATAGTTTCATCTAAATAGTTTATTTCTTTTATCACTGATAGTTTAGAAAAAGGAAAATGAAGATGTAGGTTAAAAAATGGATGGAAATATATGATGGTGTCTTAGGCAAAGGTTATAGGTTACCTATGAGAAAATTTATAAAATCTCCTTAAAAGGTTTTTGGTTTTTTTGGTACTAATAAAATTTGATTGAAATTTTTACTTATCCTCTTTTCTAGTCCCATGTTTTGTAAATCCTTAACAGTTAGATTCTGTGGAACGTTGCGTGTGGATTTTCCAACTTTGGATTATCTATGGAAAGTTATTTTTTTAAATCAGTCTTAATTGTTCCTTTTGTCTAGGATGATTCTGGACTACTCTTTCCTTCCTAATTAATATGTAGTGAGGGCAATTCAAACTAATTTAATATAAGCCCAGTGTGAGTATAATTAGAGAGTTAAATTCTGTCAGAATGTAATCACAATCAACGTAATATTTTGGTACCTTTGAAATTATTCAAATTATTCCCCTGTATTAGAATGGATCAGCGAGAGAATCGCCTTGGTTGGTTGTCTTTCATTAAACAAATACGAATACAGTGCCTATTATTGCCAGATACACTATCCAACAGTAAACAAAATAGACAGAAATTCCTGCCCTTATAGAGCTTACATTCTAGTGAAGGGAGACAGATAATAGCAGATTAAATACTTAGTATGTCAGATAGCACTAAGTACTGTAGAGAAAAATAAAGCAGGGGTAGGGAATAGGGAGTGTTGGGAGGCTTGGGGATCAGAGGAGCACAGGCCATAGAAAGATGATAACATTTGACCCTAGGCCTGAAGGAGCAATCTATACAGATGAATATCTCAAGGAGGAGCATTCCTGTTTTGAGGTGAAGCAAGTGTGTGGCCCTAAGTGTGTGCCTAGTGTGCTCATGGGCCAAGGAGGAGGCCAGTGTGACTAAAGTGGAGTGAGCTTAGGGGAGAGTAATAGATGAAGTCAGAGGGGTAATGGCATCTAGTTAATGGAACTTTATGAGAACTTTGCCTTTTAATCTGAAAAGGGAAGCCATTGGAGACTTTTGAGCAGAGTGATCACATAGCCTGTCTTATTTATTTATTTTTTTTAAAGATTACCATTGGTGGGCAAATGGGGGTTTGAGGCAGAAATAGATCATTTAGGAGACCAAATGTGAGCTTGGTAGCAGTGGAGATGGTAATAAATGGTTGGATTCTATATTAAAAGTAAAGCCAACAGGTGTTGCTGACAGATGAGAGGTAAGAGGGAGAAGGAGAGAGGAAATAGGGCTAACAGATGATTTTTGGTCTGAGCGACTAGCAGCTTAGAGTTGTCATTCGCTAAGATGGGAAAGACTGGGAGAGGAGCAGGTTTGTGGGTGGGGTTGTGGTGAGGTTAATTGGGAGTTTGGTTTTGAAAAGAAATGTTAAGAAATGTCCAAGTAAAAAATGTTGAGTAGGTAGTTAGTTGTACCTGAGGACAATTATGGAGCGAGGAACTATTTATCTATCTATAAATAATTTTGGGAGTCATCAGTTTGTAGGTGGTATTTAAAGACCTCAGACTGGAGGAGACCACACAGGGAGTAGGTGTAAATGGAAGTACTTTCTGCACCCAGTTTCATACTGTGGCTTTTTCCCCACACCAAGCAATTCTTGGACACCAGCTGAGGGTCCTACAGTTCAGCTGAGGTTTTACTGTCTATCTGGAGACAGTATCAGATTCCGCAGGTTAAGGGCTCAGTTCTACAGGACTACCCTTGCTCCCACTTTAGATGCCAGTCGCAAGCCCAGGTATTCACCTGTGTTTCTGACCCACCAGCTACAGATCAGGGGTTCCAACACCCTTCTCCTTGGGTTTGGTTAATTTGCTAGAGTGGCTCTCACAGAATTCAGAGAAACATTTCACTTACTAGATGACTGGTTTATTACAAAAGGAGAGAACTCAGGAAGAGCCAGATGGAAGTGATGCATAGAGCAAGGTACAGGGAAAAGGCACGGAGCTTCCATGTCCCCTCAGAGCATGCCAGTTTCCCCAAATCTCCACATGTTCACCAATCCGGAAGCTCTCTGAAACACTTCCTGTTGGGTTTTTATAGAGGCTTCATTACATAGGCACAATCGATTAAATTATTGATAGCTGGCGATTGGTTCAACCTCCAGTGCCTCTTCCCTCCCTGGAGGTCAGGGGTTAGAACTGAAAATTCTAACCCTCTAACCACATGGTTTGTTCTCCTGGCAACTAGCCCCCATCTTTAGTGCTTTCCAAGTCACTTTACCTCATTAACATAACAAAAGACACCTTTTATAGCTCTCCATCTGTTAGGAAATTCCAAAATTCCAAGAGTTTTAGGAATTGTGTGTCAGAAACAGGGACCAATACCAAATAAAAATATATATAATATTATTATAAGTCAGAGTATCACAGAAGAGACAGGAGGTCCAAGGACTGAGATCTAGAACACTCTATATTTAGAGGGTAGAGAAATGAGGAATCAGCAAAAGAAAATGAATGAGAAAGATGAACACCAGGAGAATGCGGTGTTCTGGGAGCCGTGTATTTCAAGGCAGGAGTTATTGTTTGTGTCAGCTGCTGGTCATAGGTAAAGTAAGAGGAAGACCGAGAATCGGTCATTGTATTTAGCAATGTGGAAGTCAGTTGGTGACTTTAATAAGGGCGAGTTTGGCAGATAGGTAGAGGCAAAAAGCCTGGTTGTTGTGGATACAAGAGAAAATGGGAGGAGATGTGGACACGGTGAGTACTGACAACACTTCTGAGTTTTATTATAAAGGGGGAGCTATGCATACATGGCATGTAGAGTTAAGGGAGGGGCTTTTTTGTTTGTTTAAAATATGGGATGGGAATGATCCAGTAGAGAGGGGATATTTGACAGTGCAGTAGAGAGAAGAGATAATTGCTGGAGCAATTTCCTTGAATAGGTGGGAGAGAATCGGGATCTAGTATACGGGTAGAAGGGTTGGCCCTGGTCAGATCCTATGTTGGAGTGTGGACCAGTTCATTCATAATCAGTGATAGAATTCCATAATAAAATGATGATCTGTAATCTAGTGTAGGTTAGGAGTCTACTATACTGATATAACTAAAATTATACTATACACAGTGCTAGAGACCTCTTTGACTTTTATGCTACCTGTAAATGTTTGTACACTTTTGAAGTTGGAAGATGAATAATCATCTCTTCCCCTCTATGTTCCAGTCTTACTGGATTACCTATAGTTTCCCAAGCTGACCATTATATTTCCTACTTCTCTGCTTATAACTCACATTCCTCTCTTTTAAAGAACTTCAGTGCCTGTGCCCTTCCCGACACAAACCCTTTATGTCCCCACATACCCTCACGTGTGTACTTCTGTCAAACAGACTAAAACACTTTATTACATTTATTTACATGTCTCTCACCCATTACTAGATTATTGTTACCTTGAACGTACTTATTACTCAACTCTTGGTTTCTTCAGAACAGTGTTTTTATTCATTGCTACATGCCTATCTTGGTTACCTATTGCTGCATAATAAATTACATCAAAACTTAGCACAAAATGACATTTATTATCTCACAGTGGGCCAGGAATGCAGGAATGGCCTAGGTGGGTCTCTTACAAGGCAAAAATCAATGTGTTGGCTGAGCTTGCATTATTCTAAAAGCTTGCTGTGGAAGGATCCACTTCCCAGCTCACTTACATGGTTGTTGGCAGAATTCATTTCCCCGATGGGCTGTTGGCCAGAGGCTTCCTGTGGTTCCTTGCCACATGGACATCTCCATAGAGCGTCTCCCTCCAAGCAAGTACACAAGAGGGCAAAAAAGAGTGCCAGTAAAAAAGAATGCTAGCAAGAAGGACATCACAATTTTATAACCTAATCGCAGACATGACATCCCATCACTTTTGCCATATTCTGTTCTTTAGAAGGAAATCACTAGACTGATCCCACACTCAAAGGAATAGGGAGTTACACAAGCGTATGAATAGCAGGACTCAGGGATCACTGGAGGTGCATCTTAGAAGTCTGCCACTCAGTCCTCAGATCCTGGTACTATAAAATGCTTAATGTGTTGAGTGAATTAACCTTTTCCCAAGCACCCTCATAACAGGTAGCATACATTTGTAAGAGAGCTGGCCAAGGGTGAGAATTCAGTTTGAGACTATCAAACAATAACTTGCTACTCAGGGATTCTTTTATCCCATGTTCCTGGTATCATTAGTGATGTGCTTTTATGAAATAAATTAATATTTAGTGAAAAGGTAAAATCATTTTATATTTATGAAACTAGAAATTCTATTTAAGAAAATCAGAATATGTGCAGTATATAATTTAATGGGAATTCAAGAAATAGTCTAATAGCAAGCTACATTTGGAGATAATTCAAGCTTCCCAGTCATTGCCAACGCACATGTCATTTTATGACCTGGATAGACATAATGATATATCAAAATCTGTGGGCTTAAAGAATAGTTAAATTTGAAATCTACTATAAAATAATCTTTCCTTACAAAAATAAGCTCCTAATAGATTGGAATAAATATCAGATCATGGATTTTGATTTTTTTTTGCATAGTTTAAATGTTGAAGCAATTTAATCTTTAGAAGAGAACTAAGGAACCTCATCCGAGACTCATAACATGTTAGATATTAGAAATGAATTTTCCTATCTTAACTTTTTACAGATGAAGAAATGGGTACACAGTGATGTGCCCAAGTTTGCTGGTAGCAGAGCCAATGCCAGATCCCAGGCCTACTGATTCCATTCAGTGCATTGTACTATGCCACATTGCCAATAATAAATCATACTGGAACCACTTAGAGAATCTTTAAAAATACTTATGCCTGTCCCATCCCCAGACATTTTGAGTTAATTGGTATGAGGTGGAACCTGATCCACCTCATTTTTTAAAAGCTCCAAGTTTGGGAAGTGTTCCATAAGGAATTAGTGTGCTTAAGCACTTGAAACCAGAGTGAAATCAATAGTATAGACTTCCGTCCATTCTGATTCCTTAATTATATATTTGGCTAGGTTTTTATCTGGGCAGTAAGAGAGGTCTTTACATGGAGAAATAGGCAAGAGTTCTGCTAAACAAAGGCTTTCTTAATAAAGCTGTTTCTTTTCACTCACTAGTATATATTTTGTAAATGAGATAGCCTGTGATAAAATTCTTCTTAATCATGAATAGGAGAACAGTTTTTCGACACTGATCAGGCAAGGAGAAAGTCTTTTGCCATCTGTATTGTGGCATGCTCTGCTGTTGTTTTAACTAGATAAAATTCTAATTACTGTTAAACAGATTGCTTATGAGGTTGTCTTTAATATTTTAGAGCAAGTGTATAAATATCAAGAGGCAAAGAAGTGGTTCTAGATTTAAAACACAAAAGATTTCCTTTGAAGTAAGTTAGTCAGGATTTGACACACTGCGTAGTTTAATACATTTCTGTGTATGTCCTTCATATTGCATGTTGTAAGGAATGTAAAATTTGCAGTCTGGTTATAATCATTCTGTGGGGCTATCATGTACTCTTTGGTACAATGCTGATCAAACGTAACTAGAAAATACTAATTCATGCTGGATAAATGACATTTGTTTCAAAATATCACTTTTTTTACACAAGATCTTTCATAATGACAGGTATGAGAATATGGAGTAGAAGAGTTAAGAATAGGAGATTGTGATCAGATTGAAACATTTAAGAATTTTAGATCTTTTATTGAAGTTGTGTCAGGGTGATGGCAAGAAGCTGTATATTTGGATTGCTAGAGTAGAGGTTAAAGGAGATATATTAGCTTTCTATTGCTACCATAGTGAATCACTACAAATTTAGTGGTTTAAACAACAGAAATGTATTATCTTACAGTTCTGTAGGTCGGTAGGAC
The DNA here is from genome assembly GCF_059928025.1 of Delphinapterus leucas. NCBI lineage: Eukaryota > Metazoa > Chordata > Mammalia > Artiodactyla > Monodontidae > Delphinapterus > Delphinapterus leucas. The sequence goes on along the minus strand of NC_143130.1, from coordinate 69,057,540 downwards.
AACACGGGGATCCCACTGGGCTAAAATCAAGATTTCAGCAGGGCGGTGCTCCTTTCTGGAGGCTGTAGGGCAGGTTTCTTTTCCTTGCAGTGGGGGTTTACATGCTAGTTGCCTTGCTGTCTGTCAGATGAGCACCCTTCCCAGCTCCTAGAGACCACCCTCATTCCTCGGCTTGTGGCCTTCCTTTCTCCACTTTCAAATCCAGCAACAGCAGGTCAGGTCTCTTTCACATTTCTACTATCTCCTCCTCTTTCTTCAGTCTCATCTCTCTGACCCACCTTCTGTCTTTCTCTTCACTTCAAAGGACTCATGTGATTAGATTAGACCCACTTGGATAATTCAGGATAATCTCTCCATCTCAATGTCCTTAACCTTAATTATAACTGGAAGTCCTTTTTGCCAAGTAAGGAAAGTTTGGCTGGGGTTGGGAGAGGAAAGGGCAAAGACATCTTTGGAGGACCACTATTCTGCCTGTCAGAAGGGACTAGGTCACTGAAATCAAGGAAGCCAAGTAACAGTATTGACATAGCTGTTGAAAGTCTTCATTTATCAAAAAAATAATTTTTGAATTATTTGTGCTAGGCATCACAATAGGCACTGGGCTTATTGTGGTGAATGGACAAGACATGACACAGTCCCTGCCCTTATGTATATAGCAGTATACTTACAAAAACAAGCAAAACAGATATAGCAGTGTTTTATAAAGGATTCTTCACATATTTCATAGTTATATAAAGTCTTTGAAAGCAGGTACTAGTGTTCTTTGTTTTGGCCCTTTCCTCACCCTACCACTACAATAGTGTTTTACATGCGCAACAGGTATTGTTCACAGAGGCTTTCTTTGTTTTTCCTTTGCATTGTTAGGAACTTGATTTGTCTCTCTTTTCTACTATTTTCTACTCCAAAAGAAGAGGGGAGTTTTGAGTTCAGCAAACCAGACTCAGATGGTAATGTAAGATTTAATCAGATACTTACTGAAGAATTTTTAAAAAGGCATTAAGTATTATCTTGTACTCCATTTTCCTTAGTAAAAACACAAAAGTGCTAAAGGCAGCTTTACAAATGTTATCATTGTATTAAGTGGCAAACTTTTGCTTCCGGCCCCCCCTCCCGGATTCAACAGCCAGAAAGTAGTTATTTACCCAGTTTCTTAAAACACCAGCAGTTGCTCTAAACCAGTATTCATCAATAGATAGTGAAGAATTGACAACCCAGAAGCACATTAAAGTAAACTTTTCAATATGGCTTTTTTGTGGATGGATAGACTTTTAAAATAACAAAAAAAGATGTACTATCTGTTATTTACTACTCTTAGAGCTCTCTTCCTCATATACAGTGCCCTGTTATGCTCCCACTATGTGCTGGGTGTCAGTTTACTCTTTATGGAAAACCACAGGATTCTTATCAGTTGTTCAAAGACTTCTGACGACAGTTATTTTTAATTTTTTCAGTGATGGTCAAGGTTACAATTCTGTGTAATATAGTTTCCGGAAGCAGCAGAGGGGAGCTTTAGTAATAGTGACAGGTTGGAGTAAGTGTATGTGAGATTTATGGATAATATACCCAGGCAGTAATTTCAAAGGAGACCATCACAGAACTTTTTATCAGAACTATTGGTAAGTAGCTAAATATATTTGTTACACAAGTCTGAGCTACAGAGTGTAAATATCACATGGGGTCTTAGGATACTTTCTAAATTGCAATACACACCAAGCTCTCTATCCAAAATTCCTTCATGATTCTTTGGCAGTTTAACATTATTTATGGATAATTTCTTATCAACATGACTCTCCAAATAAATAGCCTAAATATATTTATATAAGATTTCATTCCTGGTCAAAGAAATTTTGGAGTGGTGGATGGAAAATTCATCTGACTTGCCTATATAAAGATGGCTGTTATATTACATTTGGGTGATATTAACTTGAGTAAAGGAAGATGATAGCTAGTTTTATTTTATTGAGGTGATTTAATGTACTAGATAATGTTGATTTCTGTGGACTTTTTTTTTGATGCCTCAGTGTCTAGGAATGCGTATCCTGTTGGATTTAGTTCATATGTAAAAATTTTTATCAAATAGAAACTTTTGAAGAAAGCTGGAAATTTAACAGTGAATCGTGCAATAATAAAAATGACTGGGGTTCTCTTGATTATTTTACAAAGAGAGGGAAAAAATCCTCCATGGTTTTCGACATTAAAATATAAGAGTGACTTAAATGCATGCAATGCCATGATAGACAGATGAAATTTACTGGCTTTCTGAAAGCTTTTGACAGGTCCATTGCATCTTTAGAAGTCAGGTTTGAATGATTAAAGTAGCCTTTGTTTAGTACATTGAACATCTACTGAGAAGATTACAGGGAGGAATAAGCATACAGATTTACAGTAGGCATTGTTTTAATGGATGTCAAAACTTAACTGGCTGTACTGAACCATCATAGTGACTGCACACAAATGGCTTCAGTTAGCAAGGGTATGATTCTAGGTGTAGGTCATATATTTTTCCAAATGTGTTTCTGGGGAAAATAAAGCTAAATTCTTAAAGCAGGTCATTTCACTTCTAGTTAAATGTAATATTAGAAAAACAAAGGCCTTAAGGCAAAAACTGTTCCTCGTAGAGGTTTTTGTTTTCAATTTGAAATTAACGTGATTGCAGATTGGCTTTTAAAAAAAATCCCTGTTTCTTTTCAATAAAGTATAACAATGTGAAATCGTTGCTAAATTTGCTAGCGCAACTGAGAACAATTATATCCTTAAAAACAAGTAATCATTGTTTCATTTAAATACAAGTAGTTGGCTCAATATGATTTTTTAAAATAACACCTAAGATAAACTTAGGAATCAAATAGATAATATGATAAAGATGTTCAAGAGAGGCAGTACCTTTGTACTTAGATGTTTTAAATTCCTGTATTATGTAGGTTTGAATGTTTTGTGCCATCTGTATGTATAATATAATGGAAGTTTATAGTACTACTATATTAGTTGATGTCAGACAAACTTTTGCAGAAGAGTAGAATTAATTCTGAAATATTATGTATCTGATTTATATCCTTGCTTCACTTTATCCTACTTATTCAAATAAAACAATTTTTTCCCTGATAATAAAGGTGGAAACAAATGATTGACCTTTTCATTTTCAAGAATGCTGTCTATGCAATTGAAGTGGAAGTAATCACATTTTTTCTCTCCCTGGAATTCTCTGAGTATAAATCAGTATTCTTAAAAAAAAAAACTTTAATGAAAGTTTTTTATGATGCCATTAAGTAAATGTTAGGATTTACTCTTCAATTAGGTGGGATTATGATTGTTAGCTGATTAGACTCCTTTGCAGGTGATGCACTGCCTAGAGTAACTGACGTTTAGGCTCTTGCTTCCCCAGTGATTCTACATGTCAGGGCTGAGCCGAGAAATTTGTCACTTGCTATCTTAAAAGTAGCCAAAATAAACAAGAGGATTTTACAGACTACAAAAATCCAAACTAAATATCCTGGAAAAACTTTGATGACTTAAAGTTTCTTTAAGTATCAGAAATTTATGTTTTTAAATAAACATGCGGTAAAATCGACTTTTTCTGTGTACAGTTAATGAATTTTAACGTGTGTGGATTCATGTAACCACCATCACAGTCAGTATCCAGACACTTCCATTAGTTCGTAAAACTCCCTTGTGCTATCCCTTTGTAGTTGTACCATCCCACACACATTACCCGTGGCAACCACCCTGTCATTTTAGTTTTGTCTTCTGAAAAATAGCTATTAAATGGAATCATACAGAATGTAGCCATTTGAGACTGTTACACATGCATATACTCAGCATAATGCCTTAAGATTTATCTAAGTTGTTTTGTGTAACAGTATTTCCTTCTTTTTCATTGCTGAGTGGTATTCAATTGTGTGGTTGTAGCACAGTTTGTTTATCCATTCATTTATTGAGGACTTTGAGTTGTTTCAAGTTTTCAGCTATTTTGCATAGAGATGTTATAAACATTGGTGTACAGGCTTTTCTGTGAATGTGAGTTTTCATTTCTCTTGGGTAAATATATAGTGGTGGGACTGTTGGATCATATGGTAAGTATATAATTTAACTTTATAAGAAATTGTCAAACTTTTCTAAGGTGGCTGTACCACTTTGTATTTTCATCAGCAATGTATGATAGTTCTAGTCGTTCTGTCTACTTGTCAGCACTTGGTATGGTCAGGCTTTTTAATTTTAGCCATTCTAATAGGTTTAGAATGATATCTGATAGTAGTTTTAATTTACATTTTCCTAATAGCAAATGATTTTGAATATCCTGCCATGTGCTTTTTTGCTATACACAGATCCTCTTTGGTTCAAGTCTTTTGTCCATTTTTTAAAATAATAGAAACTTTATTTTGGAATAATTTTAGATTTACAGAAAAGTTGCAAAGATAATACAGATAGTTCCTGTATATCTCTCATCCAGCTTCCCATGATAACATTTTACAAAACCAAAACCAAGTGCATTTATCAAAACCAAGAAACCAGCATTAGTACATTAGTCAAATTCTAAATTCTAAACTCATATCTGGCAGATTTTCCACTAGTCTCCTTTTTCTGTTCAGGATCCAGTCCAGGATTCCACATTGCAACTTTCATGTCTGTTTAGTCTCCTATGGTCTGTGGCAGTTTCTCAGACTTTGTTTTTCATGACCTTGATAGTTTTGAGTACTAGTACTAGGCAGGTATTTTGTAGGATGTCCCTCAATTTGTGTTTGTCTGACTTTTTTCTTATGATTAGACTGAAGTTAAGGGTTTTAGGGAAGAATATCAGAGGTGACAGTGACGTGAAATGCCCTTCCCATCCCATTATATCAGGGAGTACATGACTACATAGAGTTTGCTAGGTTTCTCCACTGTAAAGTTATTATTTTTGCCTTTCCATCTTCTGTTCTTTGGAAGTGAGTCACTAATTCCAGCCTGCATTCAAGGGGTTGGGGTGATTAAGCTTCACGTTATGGATGGGAGTGTATTTACATGTATTATCAGGAATTCTTCTGTAAGGAAGTTTGTCCTTTCTCTTCCATTCATTCAGTCATTCATTGAATCATTTATTTCAGTATGTGTACTTACTTTATACATTGACTTATAATCCAATACCATGTTATTTATTTTGTTGCTAAAATTATTCCAGAGTTAACCCTCATGTCTCTTAAACTGTCCCCATCCTTTTTCTTTTTTGAGTACTTTCTTGATTTCTGGTACTGCAAGATGTTCCAGGCTCATCCTGTATTTTCTGTGCCCTGCTCCTAGAATCAGTCATCTCTCTGAGCTCTGGTTTCTTCTACTAGAGAACTCTGTTTAGAGACCGATGTTTGGGTTATGAGTTTACTCCTTGCTGTTGGGTCAGCACTGTTTCTAGGGCTTCTCAGAGGAAAGAGCTAGGAATTATTCATCTGTATACTAATCCATGTATCTGTACATATCTGTAGTTGTTTTTGTATTTATCCATCTGTATTATGTAATAAGAAGTATATATGTTTAAGTTCATAACAATGTCTGTGACTAATCCACTACCACAGGGTTTACTCTAGCCTTCTCCCCTTTGTTTATCTGTAACTTCTCTGACAGTGAGAAACCTGGTTTCAGTCATCCATTTACTTATTTGTTCGACCCCAGTATACATGTAGAGCAAGTTCAGAATTGTTGATCAGTACCCGCATGAGAAATAAATTTACCAACTAGAATACAGTGTTAATATACAGGTTCTTTTGTAGTTAGCCTTAAAGTTTCCATTCAAAACACTGTTTCCCGAGGTTACTTAACGTCAGCTCATTTTTCCCCTACCTTAGAAGCATTTATGGGAACCGAGGACAAGAGCCCAAATATTATAACAAAGGATGCTCCCATTGCTCTTATTGCTCAGGAAATTCCAAGAGTTTTACCACAGATGAAGACCGAATATATATGAGAAATATATTTTAGTCATCTGAATAACCAAATGTGTATATTTCTTATCAATCACAGTATTGCACATGTGCCTCCACTTTGTAGTCAGCCATTCCCGAATTCCCCAATCCCTGACAATCCCTAATCTCTTTTCACATAGTTTTGCCTTTTCCAGTGTGTCATATGAATGCAGGCATATAATATGTAGCATTTGGATCTGACTTCTTTCAGTTAGCAAAATGCATTAAGATTTATCCATGTCACTGCATGAATCAAATAGTTTATTCATGCAGAGTATCCCATTGTATGGGTGTACCCAGTTGGTTTATCCATTCACCTTGTTGAAATAACTTTCTAGGCCCAAGATGGAGCTGCTCCTGCTCCGGGTGCCACATCAACAGACTGAAACTTCTCAAGTCCTCTATAAGTGCTCCGCTTGACCAGAAAGGGTATATCCAGTCAGCCAATCCCCAAACACCAAGCCAACTCTGGGCCTTCTCACCCCAAACAAACTTGACTTTGTGGCCCAAGCCAGTCAGGTATTTTCTACTTTTCTCTTCCTTGTCTTTATTCATTATCCTATAAAATCTTCCTGCCTTCCACCCCATTTTGCAGTTCTAGGAGTAGAGACTGTCTACCTCATGAAGTGTTAAATGTTTGTTTGTATCACCTAAATTGTTTTCTTTAATCATTTTTTCTAACAACCTTTGGATTTCATTAGTGAAACCATCTGGGCCTGGAGAATTCCTTTTTTTGAAACTCTTTCACTACAGATTCAATTTATTTGATAGTTATGGGACTATGCGGCTTATCCATATCGCTGTAGGTAAGTGTTGGCCGTTTGTGGTTTCAAGGAATTGGTCCATTTAATCTAAGTTGTTGAATTTATGTGCATAGAGTTGTTCACAGTATTTCCTTATTATTCTTTAAATGCATGTAGGGTCTATTTTGAAATCTCATTTATACTGTTATTGAGAATTTGTATCTTGCTCCTTTTTGGCTTTGTCAGTTGCTTGTATTGCTCTTGTCAAAGAACCAATTTTGGGTTTATTGCTTTTCTGTATTATTTTGTTCTTTTCAATTTCATTGATTTTCTGCTCTCTATTATTTCCTTTCTCCTACTTGCTTTTTAATTTCCTCCTCTTTTTCTAGTCTTTTAAAATGAAAGCTTAGATTATTAATTTTAGACTTTTTTCTAATATAAGCATTTTAGTGTTATAACTTATCCTCTAAGTACTGCTTTAGCTGCATCCCACAAATTTTGCTAAGTTGTCTTACTTCTTTTGTTCAGTTCAAAATATTTTCTGTTTCCCCCGAGACTTCCTCTTTGACCCATGGATTACTTTTAAGTGTGTTTTAAATTTTCATGCTGCTTAGAGATTATCCTATTATCTTTCTGTTATCAATATTGAGTCTAATTTTATTATGGTCCAATAACATCCTTTGTATGATTTAAGTTTGTGAAGGTTTGTTTTATGATCCAGTGTATTTGTTTTCTATCACTGCTGTAACAAATTACCATGAACAGTGGCTTAAACAAATGTATTATCTTATTGTTTGGAGGTCAGAAGTTTGAGTCCAGTTTCACTGAGCTAGATTGCAGGTGTCAGCAAGGCCACATTCCTTTCTGGATGCTCTATGGGAGAATTTGTTTCCTTGTTCTTCCCACTTTTTAGAGGTACTCATTTTCCTTGGTTCATGGTTCCTTTCAGCAATGGCCTCACTACCTATGGTATTATATTTAAAGAATGTTTCTTTCTACTATTCTTTTTTGACTTTTAATTGGTGTGTTTAGATCTTTTACATTGAATGTAATTATTGATATATTTGGATGTATGTCATCATTTTTTTTTTTTCCCATTTGTTGCCTGTTTTTTTGTTTCTCTGTTTTCCCTTTCCTGCCTTCTTTTGGATTATTTGAATTTGTTTGTTTGTTGGTTCAGTATTTCATTATAATTTATTGATTGTGTTTTTTACTGTATCTTTGTATAGTTTTGTGTGTGTGTGGGTGGGTGGGTGTTTGTTGTTTTGTGGGGTTTTTTTTAGTGGTTGCTCTAGGGATTACAGTGTACTTAACTTTTCACAGTCTACTTTTAATCACTATTTTACTACTTCAGGTGGCACATAGAAACTGTGCCACCATACAAGTCCCTTTACTCCCTCCTCCTTTATGTAGTAGTTGTTTTATATATATTGTATATAAATTACATATATATTACAATATACATATTCTATATGTATAAAGCTCCATCAGATAGTGGTTATACATTTTGCTTTCAATTATCAAAAGTTTTCAAAGAACTCAAGAGGATAAGAATAGTCTATTATATTTTCTCAGATGTTTAACAGTTGTGTTGCTCTCTCTTCATTTCTGATGTTTCAGAGCTTCCTTATGGTGTCTTTACCGTCTTTTGGAAGAACTTCCTTTAGCAGTGCTTTCAAAGCACTTATACTGTCAACACAGTTCTCTTAGTTTTCCTTTATGTCTTTATTTCGTCTTCATCTCTGAAGAATATTTTTGCTGGATATAGAATTCTGGGTTGATGGGTTTTTTTCTTTCAGAACTTTAAAAATGTTTCACTTAAGAGAAATCTATAGTCATTTGAGCACTTTTATAGGGGTATAGGTAATGTTAAATTTTTCTGGCTGCTTTCAGAATTTTATCTTCAGTTTTCAGTTTTTTTTATTAGTGTGTATCTGGTCATGGATTTCTTTGTATTTATTCTGTTTGGGGGTTTCCTTCTAGAATCTGTAAGTTTATGTCTAAAATTTGGAAACTATTTTCTTAAAATGTTTTATTACACCAAATTCTTCTCTCATTGGGATTCTAGTGTCACAAATGCTGGACCTGAGGTACTCTTCATTTTTTGTTTTCAATGTTTTTCTCTCTGCTGTTCACATTGGATAATTTCTATTCATGTATATTAAGTTCACTTTTTCTTTTGTCATCTCCAATCTACTACTGAGCTCATCTATTGAGCTTTTAATTTTGGTTGTTATTTTTTTCACTTCTGAGATTTACATTTGGTTCTTTTTTTATATCTTCTATTTCTTTTCCAAGCCTTCTGTTTTTCCATTTGCTTCAAGAATGTTTGCTCTTACTTGGTGAAGCATTCTATAATAGTTGCTTTAATATTTTCCTCAAATAATTCCAGCATCTGTGTTTTCTTGGTGTAGGCATCTTTTCCCATTCAAGTTGAGATTTTTCTGGGTCTTCAAATGCCAAGCAGTTTTCAATTATACCCTGAACATTTTGACTATTACGTTATGAGACTTTAGGTCTTGTTTAAATCCTATGCAGAATGTTGATATATTTGTTTTAGTAAGCAATCAACCCAGTTAGGTTCAGATTGCAAGTTCCTGTGGGTCATGATTACAACACTGGTTCAATTTTCAAAGCCTTTGCTGTGCTATTTGATCATGTCCCAGATGTGCACCATTGGCCAGTCGGAACTTGGGTAGTGGTCTGTCCCATAGTTCAAGTCTCAAAGTCTGTGTATGCTTGTTTGGGTCAAATCTACACATGTGCTGCTGAAGGGTGAGCCCAGGAGTTCATAAACAACTTTGAAGCATTGCTTTCCCAAGCTTCTCCTTCTCTGGGATCTGCCAGTAATTTCGGATTCCCTGGGGCTCCCCTTTACATTCTCTGACCAGAAAGGTAGGGCTTTATTTATCCCTCTCTAATGTGCACTCACTACAACTGTGCCCAGAAAAGAAAAAAAAGCATCAGGGATTCACCACATCCTCTTGGGAACACAGCTCCTCTTATCAAAGAGGAAGGTGTTCCCCTGCCTCAGACGTTTAGGTTCCTGATGGCCTCCATTGCCACAGGAGGGTAAGCTTAAGAGAATCGAGAAAAAAGGGGGGGAGGGATTTCCACACTTTCTTATGAGTGTTGGAAGATCCCTTTCCTTCTGCTAGTACCAGAACTAGAGGGCTTCTCCTGAATAAGAATTCTTTTTTAAATAATGGATGATATAAGTGGGTATTGCTGAAGCTTTTTACCTCTAGCAAGACCATATCTTAAGACATTTTTTTTTTAAAGCTTCTCTAATTTATGTTTCAGTGTGGTACTTAAAAGTAGAAGAAGGAGAAATAAGCTTATAGAAAAGTTCACATTTTGATAATTTTCTTCATATAATTTTCTATACAAACTTAGATTATTTAGATTTTTCTAGGTCAACGTAAAATATTTCATTTTAAAAATCAAATACTGAGTCATTGCCAGTTTGACAGTATCATTGAAATTAGATATGTGTGTGTTGAGGACAGGGGCAGAATTTCTTCAAGTTGAATATGCATGTCTTTTAGAGTATGTATGGCTGGATAAGAAAGGGCTTAGATGGTTTTGTTTTGGATTTTTTTCTGTTCATATCTTCAAAGGTATTCAGACTAAAAAAGAATGTTGATGTCTTATTCCATCTGGGCTGCTATAACAAAATAACATAAACTGGGTAGCTTATAAACAATAGAAATTTAGTTCTCACAGTTCTGGAGGCTGGGAAGTTTAAGATGAAGGTGCTGGCAGATTTAGGGTCTAGTGAGGACTTGCTTTCTGGTTCATAGATGACTGTCTTTTTGCTGTGTTCTTACATGAAGGGGTAGGGGAGCTCTCTAGGGCCTCTTTTATAAGGGCACTAATCCCATTCATGAGGGCTCTGCAATGATGACCTAATCACCTCCCAAAGGCCCTACCTTCAGATACCATCACATTGGCAGTTAGGATTTCAACATGAATTTTGAGGTGACAAAAACAGTCTATAGCAATCAACTTTTTAATTTTGTAGACCCTGATCAATGTTATTATATAGGCTTTAGGGCAATAAAGAAACTAGTTTGGAAATGAACCTCCAAGGTTTATCCTCATAAGAGATAATGTAAAAATATCTTATTTTAATTGACCATTATGGGATTTTTCTTAAAGAAACTTTAAGTAATGTATTTTATAAGGCTTTTTTTCAACACAGTCATTTTATTTTCTACCAAATATGTTTTAGAGGGAAAAAACAATTTTATTCATAGAATTTACTGTCAAGAAAGGTATATACACATTTGAAAGAGAGGAATCAAGGCTATTTTTCTTTTATTTTCTTTTAAATCTTCCTTTTTTTTAACAACTTGTTATTTTGGAATAATTTTAATAATACAGATAAGTTCTAAAGATAACACAGAGTTTTTGTAAATTCTTCACTCAGCTTTCCCTAGTATTAACATCTTATATAACCTTGGTACAATGATCAAAACTAAAGAATCAGCATTGACTACTAAACTATAGACTATTAGAATTTCACTGATATTTTTTCTACCAATATCCTTTTCTAGGATCCCACATTACATTTCTATCCTTCGTCTCCTCTAATTTCTGACAGTTCCCCAGTCTTTCCTTGTCTTTCATCACCTTCACACTTTGGAAAGACAGTTGGTCAGGTATTTTGTAGAATATCATTCAATTTGGTCTTCTCCGAGGTAGACTGAACTTACAGCTTTTGGGAAAGAATACCAGAGAGGTAATGTGTCCTCGGTGCATCGTATCAGGGGTTATATGATGTCAATATGTCTCATTACTGGTGATGTTATTAACCATGATCACTTGATTATGGTGGTGTCTGCCAGATTTCTCCACTGTAAAGTTACTGTTTTTCCCTTAATTATTTTTCCCTTAATTTGAGGGAAAATACTTTGAGGTTACACACATACCCTATTTCTCCTTAAATTTTTGGCCACTAATTTTAGCATTGATTGGTGGATCTTGCCTGCAGCAATTAATACTCTGATGTTCTGATGGTGATTTTCTATTCCAGTCCTTCCTTCTACATTTATTAATTATAATTTTTCTTTAAGAAAGAGTTTTCCCTCTTCATATTTATTTATTTAATCATTTATATCAGTGTGCACTCATGGAGTTTTATTTCATTCTGTGGATTGGAATCAGTACTGTTGTTATTTATTTTGTTGCTCAAGTTGTTCCCCTGGGAGCCTTTGAAGTTTGCTTCTGTGTCCTTTCAACACGTCTTCTCTCTCTCTTTTTTTTTTTTTTTTTTTAAAGCAATTTCTTACTTTCTGGCTCCACAAGATACTCCAGTCTCATCTTGTGTTTCCCCTGACCCAGGCCTGGAATCACCCACTTCTCCAAGGAGTCCGGGTCCATCTTATTGGAGAAAAGTATTTAGACACTAACATCTGGGTGCTAGATTGCTACTGAAGGGTCACTACTTCTACGCCTTTCAGAGGTCAGAGCTAGGAAGTGTATGCATGTATACACACATCTATATTTATTTCTGTATATACTATCTATCTGTATATACATAAAACAAATTAGTTCATACTGATACCTCCAACTCCAGTCTAGCATTGTAGGGACTATTCTAGCATTCTGCTTTTGCTTATTTGTAATCTTTCCCTCACAGCGAGAAACCTGACTCTTATTATCTACAACATATTTATGTATTTGCTATACATGTATAGTAGTTTCAGAATTGCTAACCCATACTCCTGTGAGAAACAAATTTACCAAATAGAATACAGTATTTGTATATATATCTTTTAATCTTTATTCTCACACTACCTAGCTCTTTTCCAAAGTTAGTTAAGTCAGGTCTTTCCTTCCATATCTCCTTCAGTCTGCTATGTCATTTATTTGTAATGCAGCTACATTCATTTGTCACAGTTTGTATTCCATCTTTGGTTCCCTGACACCCTTGTTTTTTGGTTTTTTTTTTAATGTATATCCAGTAAAATTCACTCTTTGTGTTATACAGTTCTCTGGATTTTGAGAAATGCATAGAGTCATGTATCTACCAACAACAGTTCATCACTCCACAGATTCCCTTGTGCTGTGAGTCCCTTTGTAGTCAACTCCTCTTACCACCCCAAACCCTGGCAACCACTGATGTGTTTCCTGTGCCTTCAGTTAGCCTTAATATGTAGCTTCTCAGGACTGGCTTTTTTCACTTAAAAATGCATTTAGTATTCATCCATCTGTTGCATAAATCATTGGTTTGTTCTCTTTTTATTGCCAAGTAGCATTCTTTTATATTACCACAATTTGTTTATCCATTTACCTATTGAGGGACATCTGGTTGTTTTCAGCTTTGGGCAGTTGTGAATAAAGGTACTACAGACATTTACATAAAGGTTTATTTGTGTGTGATTTTTTTTGTCATTGTTTTTTCACTTGGGTAAATATCTAGGAGTGGGCTTATGGACCTTATTTTAAATATGTATTTAACTTTATAAGAAACTGCCAACCTTTTTTCCAAGTGGCTGTACAGTTTTGCATTCTACCACCAGTGTATGCAAGTTTCTACTCCTCTGCATTCGTGTCATCACTTTGGTATTGTCAGTTTGTTTTTGTCTGTTCTAATATTGTGTTGTGGTATCTCGTGGTTTTAATTTTCATTTCCCCAGTGACTAATGATGTTGATATGCCATCCATATGTTTGTGGATGGGCAGCTGGTCTCTCTTATTTCTTTTGATTTTCTCCTTTTATGATCAACTGGGTGGATAGTATCTTTTCCAATATATTTTTTATTGTACTGGTTGCCATCATCTCTGAATATTTGGCTATATTTTATAATAAAATGCACATTTCCATATACGAGTTTTAGGTTTCTGTACTTATTACAATGGAATGAATGTATAGTTTTTGTATAGCTGAATATTTGAATGATAATTTCATTGTTGTCCAAAGCTAGATTACTTTATAAGAATGCATTCATAGATTACATCTGTGGCTAAAAAGACTTGTAGGGCAAGGTAAAGTGCAATAAACTCTGCTAGTGCTAATGGTTGGCTTTGGATTGACAAATGTCACTTTAGAAAAAGAAATACTAGAGTCTTAGGTGAGATCTTTTCCCCTTTGACTATCAAATAAGCAAACAAACCTGATATTTTCTTGGAATGTCTGTCAACATATGAAACTTCTGGTATATTCTCAAAACTAATCAGTTAGTGTTAGGTGAAAGAGATTAGAAATGCAGGTTTTACAGAAATACAGATCAATGGAACAGGATAGAAAGCCCAGAGAACCCACGCACCTCTGGTCAACTAATCTATGACAAAGGAGGCAAAAATATACAATGGAGAAAAGACAGTCTCTTCAGTAAGTGGTGCTGGGGAAACTGGTCAGCTACATGTAAAAGAATGAAGTTGGAACACTCCCTAACACCATACACAAAAATAAACTCAAAATGTATTAAAGACCTAAATGTAAGGCCAGACACTATAAAACCCTTAGAGGAAAACATAGAATACTCTTTGACATAAATCATAGCAACATCTTTTTTGACCTACCTCCTAGGGTAATGAAATTAAAAACAAAAATAAACAAATGGGACCTAATTAAACTTAAAAGCTTTTGCACAGCAAGGGAAACCATAAATAAGATGAAAAGACAACCCTCAGAATGGGAGAAAATATTTCCAAACGAAGCAACTGACAAAGCTCAATATCAGAAAAACAAACAACCCAATCAAAAAATGGGCAGAAGATCTAAATAGACATTTCTCCAAAGAAGACATACACATAGCCAACAAACACATGAAAAGATGCTCAACATCACTAATTATTAGAGAAATGCAAATCAAAACTACAGTGAGGTATCACTTCACACCAGTTAGAATGGGCATCATCAGAAAATCTACAAACAACAAATGCTGGAGAGGGTGTGGAGAAAAGGGAACCCTATACTGTTGATGGGAATGTAAATTGATTCAGCCACTATGGAAAACAGTATGGAGGTTCTTTAAAAAGCTAAAAATAGAACTACCATATGACCCAACAATCCCACTACTGGGCATATACCCAGAGAAAACCATAATTCAAAAAAACCGTGGACCCCAATGTTCATAGCAGCACTGTTTACAATAGCCAGGACATGGAAGCAACCTAAATGTCCATCAACAGAGGAATGGATAAAGAAGATGTGGTATATGTATACAGTGGAATATTACTCAGCCATAAAAATGAATGAAATTGGGTCATTTGTAGAGACGTGGATGGACCTAGAGAGTGTCATACAGAGTGAAATAAGTCAGAAAGAGAAAAGCAAATATTGTATAATAATGCATTTATGTGGAATCTGGAAAAATGGTATAGATGATCTTATTTGCAAAGCAGAAATAGAGACACAGACATAGAGGGCAAATGTTTGGATACCAAGGGGGAATGAGGTGGGATGGGAGGAACTGGGAGACTGGGATTGACACATATACATTATTGATACTATTTATAAAGTAGACAACTGATGGAAACATACTGTATAGCACAGGGACCTCTACCTAATGCACTGTGGTAACCTAAATGAGAGGGAAGTCCAAAAGAGAGGGGATATTTGTATGTGTATGGCTGATTCATTTTGTTGAGCAGTGGAGGCTAACACAACATTGTAAAGCAACCACACTCCAATAAAAATTAATTTTTAAAAAATGCATGTTTTAAACTTGGGCCACTTTACATAAATATATGGACAGCTTAAAATATATTAATATATTGCTTCATTGATCTGAATTAATAAAAATGTATGGAATACTCATAACCTACTTTCTGTCATTTCAAAGACTACTGCTAAAAAACCTGAAATTCAGTAACTGAGTTCTTGGCTTACATTTAGCTTTTATCAGAATGGAAGTAGGCAAAGAGTCTTAAAACTGAATGCATATAGCATTAACAATAAAAGGAAAAAATGATACACTGAACTGCATTAAAATTAAGAAAGTCTGTTCATTAAAAGACACCATTAAGAATGAAAAGGCAAGCCACAGAGTGGGAAAGGTTATTTGCAATTTGCATTACATATACCTGATTAAAAGACTGACAATACCAAATATTGGTGAGATTATGTTGCATCTGCAACACATTTTCCATAGTTGGTGGGAATATAAATTGCTTTAACCACTCTGGTTAATACCTTTAAAAATTGTTTTTTACTAAAGCTTAACTTATACTCAAAACCACATGACTGTACAATTTCACTTGTAGGTGTATACCCAATAGAAATGCTAATATATGTTCACTAAAACACATGTATAAGAGTGTTCATAGAGCAGTATTCACGTAGCCAAAAACTGGAAACAGTCTAGGTGTTCAACAACAACAAACTGGATAACTAAATAGTGGTATATTTGTACAATGGAATACTATACAACAATGAGAAGAAAGGAAGTATTGCAGTACACAACTATGTGGATGAATCTCAGGGACATAATGATCTGTGGAAAAATCCAGTCACAAGAGTATACATTTTATATCATTCCAGTTATATAAAGTTTAAAAACAGGAAAAAATGATTTATTGTGTTAGAAGACAGGAGAGTTGTTACTTTAGGAAGAAGCGTTTTGACAGGGGAATAACATGAGGCAATCTTCTCTGTAGCTGGTTAAGGAAATTCTGTTCTACTGATAGTTTGCTATAAACGTTTAATAAATTCATGACTGGGTAAATCTTATTAAATGCTTCTATTTGATAAAATCTACTGAGATGATACGGTTTTTCTCTCTTTTTTCTGTTAATTTGAATTCTGAGTATCAAACCAACCTTGTGTTCTTATAGTATATTTCTTGATCTGGATATGGTTACATGGGTGCATTCACTTTATGAAAATTAATCAATGTGTATTACATTGTGTGTATTACATTGTGATTAAAAACTTATTTTAAAAGTTTAATATTTAAAAAATTAAAAGTATATTTGGAGTGATGGCCAAAGTTTTCATGTTGTTTATAGCACTAGAAGAGACAAAGAAAAATTTACATTTCCACGGAAGATTATCCTTTTCAGTCATGCTTGAGTTAAATGTACTCTTTAGAAGAACTATATTTTATGAGGTAGTTTAGTAATTAACGCTTGCCCCTGTGAAGTCAGCTACAAATGAAGTGAAACTTTTTAAGTTGCAGCAAAACAATGGCATAATAATTAAATGAAACTTATTAGTGGTAAGAACTGACTTCTCAATTTTACTTCACCTTTCCTAGTTGTTCTTTTTTCAGATATTAGGTAAAAGTCAATCCAGGATAATGATCTCTCAGCGAAGAGAAATGAGGTGATCCTACAGTGTTTCCAAGCCACAGTGCAGAGAGAGGGAACCTTAACAGCCCAGGAGTCTCATAGGATTGAGTTTGGGGTTCAGCTATGTGACAAGGAAGCTAAAATTTTGAGGGTAAAATATTGGAAAGGAGAGGCCTGCAGAAATGTAGAGTTCCAGAGACCTATAGAGGGCCCCTTCAAGTCTTTGGCTAAATATCAATCTGTTCATACATGTGAAATAACTACGAAACACCAGGAAAAGAACCACTGGAAAGAGTAGGAAGAAGAATCCTCAGAGATTACAGAGAGTAAGGTGGCCCTACCAGCCAGAGTGGAAAGACCTCTAATAGACAGGCACTGGGTAAAGTTGTAAGGGTTATTGCCCTAGACTAGAAGCTACTCTGGCCCTACCTCACAAAGTTTAAAAGTAAGCCTTGAAATGATCAAACCATATCCAAGTAACTTAACTACACACAGAACAAAGCTCAAAAACACTTAAAAGAATGCAAAACAATCCATACCATGTAATGCAGCAGTCCCATTTCTGGATATTTATCCAAAATCATTGAAATCAGGATCTTGAAGAGATATTTACACTTCTATGTTAATTGAAGCATTATTTAATAGCCAAGAGGTGAAAGCAACCCAAATGTTCATCAGTAGATGAATGAAGAAAGAAAATGGTGGTATATACATACAGTGGGATATTACTCAGCCTTAAAAAAGAAGGAGTTCTGTCATGCAACATGGGAGAACCTTGAGGACATTATGCTAAGTGAGATAAGCCAGTCACAGAAGGACAAATACTGCATGATTCCACTTGTGTGAGGTATCTAAAATAGTCAGACTCATCAAAGCAGAAAGTAGAATAGAGGTTGCCAGGGGCAGGAGGGAAGAGGAAATGGGGAGTTGCTGTTCAATGGGTATAAATTTCAGTTATGAAAGATGAAAAAGTTCTAGAGATCACCTGTACAACATTGAGCTTGTAGTTAACAGTACTGTACACTTAAAAATTTGTTGAGGGTAAATAAATAATTAAATAAATTGCACAAATTCATTTGTTCATTCATTTTTGCTATAAATACTGTTTTCTGCTTTTTAAAAATCTGCTACATATCCATATAGTGAAGCATAAAAGATAAATATATCCATAACAAATCTGAAAAAAAATATCCAATACCCAACAATACAAGATAATGTCTTGTATCCTAAAAAATTTAACAGACATGCAAAGAAGCAGGAAAGTATGACCCATAACTAGGACAAAATCAACCAATAAGAAGAGAGAAAGAAATGACACATATGATTGAATTAGCAGGCAAGGATATTAAAACAGCAATTATAAGTATACTCCATATGTTCAGGAAGGTAGAGGGAAACATGAACATGCCAAGAAGAGACATGGAAGTTATTTTTTAAAAGAGAAACCCAAATAGAACTTCTAGAGATGAAAAATATAATATCTGAAATGAAAAATACAGCAGATTGCAGGAGAACAGAATTAGTTAAAACCCAGAGACATAGCAATGGCAATTATCTAAAATGAAGCACCAAGAGAAAAAAATACTTGGGGGAAAAAAAAAGAAGAAAAATGACAGTACCAATGAGCTATGGGACAATATCAAGCAGTTTAACGTAAGTGTAACAAGTTTCAGAAGGAGATAGGGAGACAGAAAGACTATTTCAAGAAATAATGGGCAAATATTTACCAAGTTTGTTGAAAACTATAAACCCAGAGATTGTAGAAGTTCACAAATCTCTAAGCAGAAGAACCAGGCACAAAAATTGTTGAAACTAATGACAAAAATCATGAAAAAAGTCCTTAAAAACGGCCGGGGGTTGGGGGTGGGGAATCACCTTAAATAACAGACAAGCAAATATATAAAAATTACCACAGGCTTCTTGTCAGAAATGAAACATGCCAGAAGTGGCATCCTTAATGTGCTGGAAATAAAAATTTTAAAAATAAACAAAAAAACCCACTCAACCTAGAACTCTGTACCTGACAAAAAAGATTTTCCCAAAATGAAGGCAAAATAAAGACTTTTGGGGATAAACAAAGCTTAGAGAATTTGTCACCAACACACCTGCACTGTAAGAAATGTTAAAAGTAGTTCTTCAGGAAAAAAGAAAATGATATCAAATGGAAATTTACATCTATGAAAAGAAATGAGGGGCACTGTAAAGAGTAAACATGTAGGTGGATATAAAAGCCTTTTCCCCCTCATTTAAGAAATTTTTTTCTTAAAGATAATTGTTTAAATCAAGAATAACTATATATTGTGGTATTTACAATGTAAGTGGAAGAAAAAAAGAGGTATGGCTGATAAGTCAGTGGTAGAGAAAATAGAATCATAAAAAGTACTCAGAAAATGGCAGAAAAAAAAGAAAAGCAAGGCCCACTGGCCTTCAAAGCCAAATGGTCTGAGGGCTCATCTTCCTGGTACAGGACCCCAGGCCTGGGGATCCCAACATGGGTCTCTCAGGAGACCAGAGGGCTGTGGGAAGTAGAGTCTCCACTCTTAAAGAGTGTACACAAAAATCTCACACACTCCGGGACCCAAGGCAGAAGTAATTTTAAAGGAGCCTGGGTCAGACCCACGTGCTGATCTTGGAGAGTTTCCCACAGAGGCAGGAGGCAGCTGGAGCTCACCCTAAGGACATAGACACTGGTGGCTGCCATTTTTGGAAGCTTGTTCTACCACAGGGACACTGGTGCTAATGAGCACCATTTTGTAATCCTCTCTCTAGCTTATTAGGCTCAAGACCTAGCCCCATCCCTGCTACCAGCCTGTAGGTACCAGTACTGGGACACCTCAAGCCAAGCAATTAGCTGAGCACAGCCACGCCCATCAGCAGGCAGGCTGCCTTAAAATCCCCTGAGCCCAGAGCTGCCCCTGACATGGCCCTGTATACCACAGGGCCCAGGACCTGGCCCCACAGACCAGTGTACAGGCAGTAGACCCAGGACCCCCAAAGCCCTGCAGCCAGAGATCCCAGGACCCAGCTCTGCCCACCAGTGGGCAGGCATAGCCACAGAACCCCCTTGGCCCTGGCCCTGCCCACCAGTGGGTAGATACCAGCCCCAGGACCACTGTAGCCTGCTGTGGCAGGACCCAGCCTATCTACCAGTAGGCCAACACCAGCTCTGAGATACTTTGGCCCCCTCAGCCAGCTGCCCCAGGATCCAGCCGCCCTCACTAGCAGGCCAACACAAGCTTCAGGACACCCTGGACCCCATAGCCAGCTGTGTCAGGAGCTGGCCCTATCCACCAGCAGTCCAACACCAGCTTTGGGACCCCTGGGCCCTGCAGCCAGAGACCCTAGGACCCAGCTCTGCTGGCCAGTGGGCCGGCACTATCCCCAAGACCCAGGTTCACCCACTGGTGGGCAGGCATCAGCCCTGGGATCTCCTGGACCCCAACTCTGCCCACCAGCAGGCTGACACTGGCCCCAGGACCACTGCCCTATAGTCTGCCTTGTCAGAACCCTGCCAACACATCAGGAGGCCGGCACCAACTCTGAGAGACCTCCTAGGTCCAAGCCCTGCCCACCAGCAGGCCAACTCCAGTTTTGGGACACCTTGGGCCCCTTAGCCAGCAGCTCAAGTATACAGCTCCACCCACAAGCAAACTGACACCAGTGTTGGGAACCCTAGGGCCCTGCTCCACTCACCAATGAGCTGACACTAGCCCAGGGACACCCAGGCCCCAGCCCAGTATTCAGACACCAACTCTGAGATACCTTGGACCAACCGGCCCAAGATCCAGCCTCACTCACCAGCAGGCCAGCATGAGCTTTGAGACACCCTGGAATCTGCAACCACCCTCCCAGGAACCTGGCTCTGCCTACCAGTGAGCCAGCACTGACCCTTGGGCATCCTGGAAAACAGCCTCCTTGTGACCCAGCTCTGCCAACCAGCAGCCTCTGTTCAAGGCAGGACCTGGCAGCCAACCAGACCAGGGGCCAGCCATGCATACCAGACTGCCCACAGTAGTCAGCCCATTACAACAGAAGGACCCATGTAGCCCACAAAGGGGGCACGCCTAGAGCATATAGCCCTGGTGACCAGAGGGGAGTATGCTGCTGGGGTGCATAGGACAACTCCTAAAAAGACCACTTCTCCAAGATCGGGAAACATAACCAACCTACCAGATACATAGAAATAAAAACAGAAAATTAGGCAAAATGAGGCAACAGAGGAACATGTTCCAAATGAAGGAACAAGATAAAACTCCAGAAGAAGAACTAAGTGAAGTGGAGACAGGCAGTGTGAAGAATTCAAATAATCATAAAGATGACCAATAAACTCAGGAGAAGAATGTACGAACAGAGTGAGGAGTTAGAAGTTTTTAACAAACAGAAGATATAAAGAGGAGGATGAAGAACACAATAACTGAAATAAAAAGTACATTAGAAGGAATCAACAGTAGATTAAATGATGCAGAGGAACAGGTCAGCAAACTGGAAGAAGGAGTAGTGGAAATCACTGAAGCTAAACAGAAAAAGAATAAAAAGAAATGAGGAGGGTTTAAGAGACCTCTGAAATAACATCAAATGTACTAACATTTGCATTATAGGGGTCCCACAAGAAGAGAGAGGGCTTCCGTGGTGGTGCAGTGGCTGAGAGTCCACCTGCTGATGCAGGGGACACGGGTTCGTGCCCCGGTCTGGGAAGATCCCACATGCCACGGAGCGGCTGGGCCTGTGAGCCATGGCTGCTGAGACTGCGCGTCCGGAGCCTGTGCTCCGCAACAGGAGAGGCCACAGCAGTGAAAGGCCCGCGTACCGCAAAAAAAAAAAAAAAAAAAAGAGTGAGAAAAAGGGGCAGAGAATATAAAGACATAATAGCTGAAAACTTCCCTAACCTGAGAAAGGAAACAGACATCTATGCCTAGGAAGCACAGAGTTGATCCAAACAGGATCAACCTAAAGAGGACCACACCAAGACACATTATAATTTAAATGGTAAAAGAGAGAATATTAAAAGCAGCAAGGAAAAAACAAGTCTTGTACAAGGGAACTCCTATAAGGCTATGAGCTGACTTTTCAGCAGAAACTCTACATACCAGAAGGAGTGGCACAATATATTTAAAGTGATGAAAGGGAAAAACCTACAGCCAAGAATACTCTACCCAAGAAGGCTTTCATTCAGATTTAATGGAGAGATCAGAAATTTTACAGACAAAGCAAAAGCTAAAAGAGTTCAGCACCACCAAACCAACTTTACAAGAAGTGTTAAAGGGGCTTCTCTAAGCAAAAAAGAAAAGGCCACAACTAGAAAGTTGAAAGGTAAAAGCTCATCAGTAAAAGCAAATACGTGGTGAAGATAGTAAATCAACCACATACAAAGCTAGTAGGAAGGTTAAAAGACAAAAGTAGTAAATGTATATCTGCAATAAGTTGTTAAGGATACACAAAACAAAGAGATGTAAAATATGTCAAAAATAATAATTGTGCAGGGAGGGGAGTAAAAAATGCAGAGTTGTCTAAGTACCTTTGAATTTAAGAGAGTAGCAGCTAAAATGATCACATAGATAGCTATATATAAACCTCATGGTAACCAAACACCAAACATCATTGATAGATACACACACACACACAAAAAAATAGAAAAGAATCCAAATGTAACACTAAAGAGAGTCATCATATAACAAGGGAAGAGAACAAAAGAAGAACAAAAAGAACTACAGAAACAACCCCAAAACAATTTACAAAATGACAATAAGTACATATATATCTATCAATTGCTTTAAATGTAAATGAACTAAATGCTCCAATCAAAAGACCTAGACTGGCTGAATGGATTCAAAAACAAGGTCCAACTAGATGCTGCCTCCAGGAGACTCATCTCAGTTCTAAATACAAACACAGGTTCACAGTGAAGGGATGGAAGGTGATACTGTAAGTAAATGGCAGGCAAAAGAAAGTGAATGTAGCCATACTCATATCAGACACCATAGACTTCAAGCCATAAAAGGTAACAGGAGACAAAGATGGGCATAATATAATGATAAAGGGAACAATCCATAAAGAAGACACCTAACATAGGAGCACCAAAATATATAAAGCAATTATTAACAAACCAAAAGGGAGAAATTGACAGTAAGGCAATAGTAGGGGACTATAACACCCCACTTACATCAATAGATAGCTCAGCCAGACAGAACGTCAATAAGGAAACACTGGCCTAAATGACACATTAACAAAATAGAGTACAAAAATCATATGACCATCTCAGTAGATGCAGAAAAAGCATTTGACAGGATTCAACACCGATTTATGATATATACCTTTATATATGCTTATGAGCTTTTCCCATTTAGGATATATATGTGTTTCATTTTTTCATATACACCTTTGGATGGAGTAAAACAGAATATTGTCTGAGTGATCATAGTTCCCTTTTATTTGCAGGAAAATAACGTATTTCTAATTATTTAAGCTAGAGAACAACTTCCTGTATGTAGCTAGTATGTTGATGAGTCAAGACAATAGTATCAGTCTGGTAGAATATGGTTGAATATAGTCATTAGCAGCTCTGGACTGATCCAGCTGTAATATTCTATTCTAAATAATCAGTGATACTTCTAGGTAACAGCACCTTAAATGAAATACATAATATTATGTTATATTGCAAAATGTTTTTCCAGGAAAACATTTTGATTTGTCACTTGGTACAATGGGGTTTATGTAACTACATGAATCCTCTTTGTGTGTGCGTGTGTGTGTGTATATGTGTACACTCAGGTGCCCAGTTTCCTTCCTTCCTCCTAGGTTTATTTGTAGTGAAAATAGAAATTGCCGTACTTGTATCTTATTCTGCCATTTGTCTTAAAGATTTCAAATACTTCAAAAAAAAAAATTGAAGCATTGCTCTCTAAATGTTTTTAATTGTTGCAGAGCTTGGGATCCTTTGCACTTCCCAAACTAGCTACTTCTCCTTACAGGGAAAAAATAACTCCATGTTTAGGCTAGCAAAGTAGAATTTGGGGTGGGAATTATATCCATAGAAATGTATTCAAATGTATTCCAAGAATAATTAGACCATTATATGGAAAGAAAACAAAACAAAACAAAAACCCAGTATTGTCCTAGGCACTTCAGGAGGGGGAAAAAAATCCATTTACACATGGTTTCTCTCCTTAAGGAGTTTATTTTCTGATATAAATGCAACAGCGAGGGCATATAAAATTCATCCTGAGAGAGTTAAAAGCTTTAGGTTAGTCTAAAATCATAGCTTGTTAGCATTTCTGTTTGAGTAGAGTATGTACTATTTGGGGAGGCGGAGCAGACAGTAAGGAATGAGGCAGAGAATATACAAATGAGTAATAATTTCCTAATAATGTAAAGAAATAATTTATTTGGCATTATTAAGTATTGTAGAATATCCATATTTAGGTATTTTAGGGTAATTTCTCATTTTCCTGGAAAGGCTGAAGGAAGTTATACTGGCTTAGAATTTGATGAGTCACCTTAAGGGGTTCCTTACAGAAAAGGAGTTCCTTATGTTCAAGTTGGGCATATTTAACTTTAGGGTACTCTATAACCTCCAAGAGTTTTAATTTCTAAAATATATGAAAAACATGTAAAAGATTCCATATGACCCCCCAAAATCTTGAAACCACCAAATTCCTATGACATCTGTAGTTACTTCTTATGACTAAAGTGGAGAATGAGAAATAAAAGTTTCATGGACTTAACGTTTGTTTTTAGCTTATAAACAAAGTCCCTTTGTTTGATTTTTGCATTCAGACTGTAAATTTACACCAAGAAACTGCTAGAAGAATTTAGTTTTCAGTCAAGAAATAGACGTCAATAACTTGCTTGAACACCCTTCCCCTTCCTTTCTCCAGGCGATAGTAAAGAGGTGGAAAACATTGGTGCCATGTCTTCAAATTTAGTGTATAATGTTAAGCTTCTTTTTAAATCCATTCTGCTTCCCAGAGATGGAGTTTTAGCACTAACAAAAAAGAATGCTCTCTATCCTTATTATAAATGTGCATCACAGAGAAGCTCGATTTATAACCCAGATTCCTATTGGATTGTTTGGAGGCCATAGCTGCTTTGTTTTCGGCTTTGTAGAGACGGGAAGATTTGTGTGTCATCTTAATTTCTTATTCCTTAATCAATACTTGCTGCATTTTGAAACCTAAAGCTTATGAGATGTGGGATAATACTTTAAATTCTGTTTTAAAGGAGCAATTTTTTAAAAACATGAAGCAGTGTATGGGCTATATGATGGGGCTTGTTGCAAGAACAATGTATGTATATATATATGAAGTATACACGATATACACCTACATATGTGGAGGAAAAGATTTTGATTTGGGAAGAAAAACAGAAGATATAATTTTATCTTTGCCAAATATTTGGAATTCAAGTTTCACCTTTGTAAATAATTCTAGTGCCAAGATCTGAGACTGTTTATTTAAATGTCACTGAAAATTTAGTTTCAACCCTTAGTAAATGTATAGAAATGTATTTCTACACATTAAAAAATTCTGTTTTGTATACATTTTATTTCTACATTTTATTTCTACTTCTACTTCTACTTTATTTCTATTTCTACTTCTGAAGTAGAAATAAGCTTAACATTACCTTATTTATTTAGGTAAGTGGAATTTCTCTGTAATTTACATTCATCTCAAATTTTAAAACCCACAGTGTATCTATACCCCTTGCTTAGCGTGCAGAAGGGTCTTAAGTACGAGTTAAATGAAAGTTCCTACAGTGCTGAAGTTAATCTAATTTGGTAACCTTGCTATTTGCTTAGAAAATTGTATATCTGGGAAATCTTAGCTTAAATCTTATTTAATTCACATTTATTGCTGACAAAATTTATGTTCCTTACCCATATATCATTCTGTGGAAAGGCAGATAGTATTGTTTCATTCATTCATTCATTCATTCATTTATAGCTGCACTGGGTCTTCGTTGCTGCGCGTGTGGGCCTTCTCCAGTTTTGGAGAACAGGGGCCACTCCTCGTTGCAGTGCGTGGGTTTCTCGTTGCGGTGGCTTCTCTAGTTGCAGAGCACAGGCTCTAGGTGTGTGGGTTTCAGTAGTTGTGGCACGCGGGCTTCAGTAGTTGTGGCACGCGGGCTTCAGTAGTTGTGGCT
The DNA here is from genome assembly GCF_059928025.1 of Delphinapterus leucas. NCBI lineage: Eukaryota > Metazoa > Chordata > Mammalia > Artiodactyla > Monodontidae > Delphinapterus > Delphinapterus leucas. Next base: position 69,031,487 of record NC_143130.1, on the reverse strand, counting down.
CGTGAGCTCTAGAGCGCAGGCTCAGTAGTTGTGGTGCACGGGCTTAGTTGCTCTGCGGCATGTGGGATCTTCCTGGACCAGGGCTCGAACCCATGTCCCCTGCATTGGCAGGCGGATTCACAGCCACCTCACCACCAGGGAAGCCCTGTACTGTTTCTTGATTGCTGTTCCTATCAACTTTTCTGAGATGATAAAAATTACAGAAGCTTAGAGGAAGGTGTTCTTTTCAGGGGACACATGTACTTCTCTTTTTTTGAGATTGCTTATTTGAGAAAATGTTACTATACCATATAATAGATATTTAACAAATATGTGGTGATTAAATGGACTGATACAGGTAGAGAGATGAAGATTACTCTTTATTGACTTAAAAAGAGAAACACCACTTCATCCATAGACATTTTCCTTTGTTTGCCTACTATGTGGTAGGAACCAAATTGTTCAGTTAATCTTACAACTACTTTATGAAGTAGAAGGTATTATCTCAGATTTACAGATGAGAAAATTGAGATCTGGAAAGCTTACCTAACTAGTCCAGCATTGTCTAGCTTACCAGTATTCAAATTTAGGCCTATCAGGCTCAAAATTTCAGAATTTTTCCAAAATATACTATCTCTTTTTGCTTATTTGACCTATTTTATTAGTTTCTTCTATATTTTCATAACATTTATTGCTCAAAAAACCAATGGCAATGCATTTATTCTTGACTAATTTTACAAGTTGTTTTAAAAGTCAGATTTATTGAGGTAAATTTACATACAATAAAATGCACCCCTTTTAAATATTTATTTATCTGTGGCTGCTCCGCATGCTTCTTAGTTGCAGCATGCAGTGTGTGGACTCTTAGTTGCAGCATGCATGTGGGATCTCGTTCCCTGACCAGGGCTCGAACCCGGGGCCCCTGCATTGGGAGCGCAGAGCCTTACCCACTGAACCACCAGGGAAGTCCCTAAAATGCACCCCTTTTAAAGTGTACAGTTAGATGAGTTGAAAGATGTATATACTCATGTATATATAACAATCAAAATCTAGAACATTTCCATTACTCCCCAGAAGTCCCTCATGCCCCTTTATAGTCATTCCCTTTCTGCCACTACTGATCTTTTATCCCTATAACTTTTTTTTCCTGAATGTCATATAAATTGAATCATAAGTGGATAAGTAACCTTTTGTGTCTGGCTTCTTACTCTTAGCAAATGCTCTTAAGGTTCATCCATGTTGCTGCGGATATCAGGTATCAGTTTATTGCTGAGTTGTATTCCATTGTATAGATGAACCACAGTTTATTTGCCCAGTCATCAGTTGATGAACATTTGGTTTGTTTCCAGTTTGGGATTATTGTGAATAAACTGCTATACATTCATGTGTATAACCTTTTTAGTTTTAGAATATCTGGGTTAATATGGCATTATCTTGAGGACATGCAATTCTGTTGAGTGACTAGTTCATGGATTCCTTAGTCTTAAATAATCTAAAATATGAGCCCTCTATTAGCAATTGGGAATGAAGAAACTTGTTGACTATTTTCAATGAAAATTTTTGTTGTTTAATTTAGCATGCTGTAGTAATAGATAAATAATACAAAGTGGGGTACAATGAAAATGTAGTGTAATGGCAAACGCTGGACTAAGAGTTTAAAAATTGGGTTCTAGTCATTTAATCTGGTTTCAATCTCCAGTTTTATCTCTTATTAGACTTCTAATTTGTGACTTTGAGCAAATTAGTAACATCTCTGCAAGAAAAATGGGGCTAACATTTCCACATTTTTAAGTATATACATTATCTCATTTAGTCCTTAAGATCACCATATGAGGTACCTATGAGGTATATAGTACTAGTCGTATTTTACTGGTGAGTAAACTGTGATTCACAGAAGTGAAGCAACTGGCAATGGTGGTTGAGTCAACATTTGACTCCTTACAGTTTCCTTCTGGAAAATGGAGATAATACTCACTTTGTAGTTAATGAGAATCAAATGTGATTATATTAATAAGACACAAAACTGCTAGTCTCTTGCTTTCCCTGCCCCCCCACTTTTTAAATTGAAGTATAGTTGATTTACAATGTTGTGTTTCTGGTGTACAGCAAGGTGATTCACTTATACATATGTATAGATTCTTTTCCATTATGGTTTATTACAGGATACTGAATATATTTCCCTGTGATATACAGTAGGACTTTGTTGTTTATTTATTTTATATATAGTAGTTTGTATGTTCTCCTTCCCTTTTTATAAAGGTCCCCCTTTCCTTGTCTCCTGCCCAGCTATTCTGTTGTTTATTAAGAGAATTTAAAATGTGGGAGCTAACCTTACCATGTTTTTTCTTTTAATTGCAAAAGATTATGCAATGTCAGCAGGCTGGTATATTAGATTTTTCTTTTTATCATAAACATTAGAAAAACACCAAGTTGACTAGCAAATAGAATTTCACCATATAGTCTAACAACCTGACAGATTGTTCTCACGTGATTCCTGTTAGCACGTTCTCCAATCATTTTTTCCAATGTGATGCTTTCTGCATTGCTTTGTGCAGTAGCTCAAAACTGCATTCTACTACTTCTGTGTCAACAGTCAGCCCAGTAATTACTCATATTTGAAAATCAGCTTGGGCACTGATTTCTTCCACATACAGCTTCTTCTGCACGGCCAAGACTCTTATCTTTATGCCCTATGATTGTTTAAAATTACTGTAAGCAAGCAACTTGATGAACCTTTCCCCTTCTGTCATTCCTGTTTTGCAGGATTGCACCAATCTTGATAAAAACTATCAGCAGCTATTCTGTAGAACCTCTTAGGATAGTTCTACCAGTTCGTGCTGTAAAGTCCTCCTATGCATGAGCCACGAAGAGTAAACACATCATTAGGTTTTCTTTCTCTTGGCTTTCTTAATGAGGGGAGAAATCTTACACAGCTGAAGAAGCCTGGGATTCCTTTCTGAACTGATATATTTACATAGCATATGCTTAGTTTGACACTTGCTTAGAAGAAGCAGAGAGCTTTTTTAGTTAAGTACTGTATAATACTTCAAAGAACATTTTAGCTACACTGTAGCTGTTCAGCTTTTCTGGATACAAAGCTGCTCTCTGCTCTTTAAAAAACATTCCTATCCTAGTTCTTTATATTATTGCTTTCAGTGCTAGAGAGAATTAAGCTGAATACAGTTGGAAGCTCTTTCCAGAAACAAATTTTAGTTTCAGAAGCTGCTGCATAATGCTAGCAGTTTAAAATGTCTGCACAAACCAAGGGCAACTCATTCTGCTCTTACCTAGTTGGTGAGAAAACAAATGGTGATTTGGAGCCAGATAATATGCTGTTGTGGTCTGATATAAAGAACCTACACTTGGAAGCCAAATAAATCTAGGTTTAAATCCCATTATGTGGTTGCTAACAATTTTTCTTCAGCAGAGTTAAATTTTCTTCAGCACTGTTTCCTCAACTGTATGGCAGTGACAACAAGAGCTTCTTCTGAGGGTTTGATTTCAGTAACTCAGTGTATGTATAGCACCTGGCAGATGGTAAGACATTCTAAATATTTCCTTTCCCTGTAATCTTTCCCCTACACCCTCAAAAAAAGAATAACTTCCTTTATCACTCAAATGTGACTTCTTGTTGTTGTTGCTAACCTAAATATGTCTCCTGAAGGTTTGAGATAGATGAAGATAGCAGAGTTGACCTACTCATGGAGTGCTGGTAATGATTTTCAGCACAAACTCTGGACTATGGGAAGACTAGGTTAGTTTGAAAATGTACATGGCTATAAACACTGACTAGATACAGACCTCCTGTGTGACTAACGCACATTCCAATTTAATATTTATGGAGTACCTACTACAGTGGTTATGGATAAGACATTCGACTGAGAGATGTGCCCGTTTGCCCTCTGTCTTTCCTCTTCTTTCTGGACTACAGCACAGACATGATGGCTGAAGCTTCAGTAACTTTCTGGGCCATAGTGTGATGTAGAAAGATAGACAGTGCCCAGGTCCTTGACCATGTAGCTGTATAATAGCTCTAGACTGCCTAATTCTGGGTTTCTTTTGCATAAGTGAAAAATATCAATGGGTGGAACATATAAGGGTTTGTTTCTGATGTCTGTTACTAGCAGCAGAACCTAATCCAAACTGATTCAGATAGCAGTCTGGATACAGGCATCTGACTCCTTCTCAACCCACCTCTAGTCACTAAAATATCTAAAAATAGTACCCCAGCACTTAAACATAAAAGAGGCATGTTCATATACCTGAAATATAGAAATGTCAAGAAATTTCTATTAGAAATAACCTAGATATTCCCACTGAAAGCAACTAGAGCTCTTTGAAGAATGGCTGTTTCAGGTCTTTGGTAGAAAGTGTACGTGATGAACCTGGGATACCTTTTCTTAGAAGAAAGCTTTCAGAAACTACTTGGGTTGTGTCAAAAGGACTTAGGAATCAACTTGAAGAGATTTGCACTGGCTAAAGATGGGATAATTTGAGCATCAGGAAGTAGTAACTCAGGGTATATGCCCAGTAGTGGGATTGCTGGGTCGTATGGTAGTTCTATTTTTAGTTTTTTAAGGAACCTCCATACTGTTCTCCATAGTGGCTGTATCAATTTACATTCCCACCAACAGTGCCAGAGTGTTCCCTTTTCTCCACACCCTCTCCAGCATTTATTGCTTCTAGATTTTTTGATGATGGCCATCCTGACTGGTATGAGATGATATCTCATTGTAGTTTTGATTTGCATTTCTCTAATGATTAATGATGTTGAGCATTGTTTCATGTGTTTGTTGGCAATCTGTATATCTTCTTTGGGGAAATGTCTATTTAGGTGTTCTGCCCATTTTTGGATTGGGTTGTTTGTTTTTTTGTTATTGAGCTGCATGAGCTGCTTGTACCAAAATGTTCATTGCAACTCTATTTACAATAGCCAGGACATGGAAGCAACCTAAGTGTCCATCATCGGATGAATGGATGAAGAAGATGTGGCACATATATACAATGGAATATTACTCAGCCATAAAAAGAAACGAAATTGAGCTATTTGTAATGAGGTGGATGGACCTAGAGTCTGTCATACAGAGTGAAGTAAGTCAGAAATAGAAAAACAAATACCGTATGCTAACACATATATATGGAATCTAAGAAAAAAAAAAAAAGGTCATGAAGAACCTAGGGGTAAGATGGGAATAAAGACACAGACCTACTAGAGAATGGACTTGAGGATATGGGGAAGGGGAAGGGGAAGCTGTGACAAAGTGAGAGAGTGGCATGGACATATATACACTACCAAACGTAAAATAGATAGCTAGTGGAAGCAGCCACATAGCACAGGGAGATCAGCTCGGTGGTTTGTGACCACCTAGAGGGGTGGGATAGGGAGGGTGGGAGGGAGGGAGACGCAAGAGGGAAGAGATATGGGAACATATGTATATGTATAACTGATTCACTTTGTTATAAAGCAGAAACTAACACACCATTGTAAAGCAATTATACTCCAATAAAGATGTTTAAAAAAAAAGAAAAAGTAGTAACTGTGGTGGATTGAAACACATCAAGTATGTTTAAAATTAATGAATTCAGATGTTACTTTTAAAAAGTCATTGTTTATTTTTGGAGTTTATTAGGGAGTCAATTCATTATTTCAAAAATTGGTAAAGGAAAGATTCAAGCATTAATTCTGGCTTTCCTGTACAAACTGTATAGGGATAACCAAATAGCTGCTATGGGCAAGATTTTCTTTAACAGAAATATTTCAGCTACTACATTAAGAAAGGCTGATAGAATTATAATATCACCATTTTGCAGCCCCCCTAATGAAAGAATTATCAGTGGTTTCTAAAACCATTTGATGGATTGCTAATGCAGAACTTTATAATGACTAGATCAGGCTGACAACACCTGAACATACAGATTAATCCTAACAGAAAAAAAAAAAAAAGAGACTACCAGACATATATTTCCTGATGAAAGTTCACAACTCTACCATAAAGTATTCTTGCTGAAAAATCAAACCGTACTTTTGTCAAGCTGTGGAATCAGCTACTGGTTTATAGGAAGTACCCAGGGATGGAATCAGAGTTAATACATTGCGGCCACTAAAAGAGAGGAAGGTAGCACTCAATACGAGGCAAAAGCATACTCTTGATATAACAGGTTACTTCAATAACAAGGAAATTTTAGAAATTGGTTTTTATGCTTGAAAATTTAAAAAATTGTGGAGTCTTTGGATTAAGACATGGAAAATGAGTTTACAAGACAGTAGACTGAGGTGAATAGGAGAAAATATTTGCAAATCATATATCTGATAAGGGATTAAAATCCAGAATATATAGAGAACTCCTAAAACTCAACAATAAAAAAAATTTGAAAATGGGGGACTTCCTGGTGGTCCCTGGTGGCTAAGGCTCTGCGCTGGCTTCCACTGCAGGGGGTGTGGGTCTGATCCCTGGTTGGGGAATTAGAATCCTGCATGCCAGCACAGCCCGGCTTAAAAAAAAAAAAAGCCAAAGATGGGCAAGGGACTTGAATAAACATTTCTTCAAAGAAGATATACAAATAGCCAATAAGCACATGAAAAGATGCCCAACATCACTAATCATTAGGGAAATGCAAATCAAAACTACAATGAGATGCTCACACACATTAGGATGGTTTTATTTAAAAAAATAAAATAAAAAATCACAAGTGTTGGCGAGGATGTGGAGAAATTAGAACCCTGTGCACTTTTGGTGAGGTTGTTAATATGTTACAATCTCTGTGGAAAACAGTATGGAGAGTCCTGAAAAACTTAAAAATGGACTTTCCATATGATCCAGCAATTCCATTTTGGGATTTATGTCCAAAAGAAATGAAAACAGGGTCTCAAAAAGATATTTGTACACCCATGTTCATAGTAGCATTATTCACAGCAGCAACCAAAGTGCCCGTCAACTGATGAATGAATAAGCAAAATGTGGTATATACCTATAATGAAATATTATTGAGCCTGAAAAAGGAAGGAAATTTGACATATGCTACAACATGGATGAAACTTGGGTTCATTATGCTAAGTGAAATAGGTCAGTCACAAAAAGACAAATCTATATGATTCCACTTATATGAGATACTTAGACTAGTCAAAATCATAGATGCAGAAAGTGTGGTTGCCAGGGGCTGGTGGGGAGAGAGGAATAGGGAAATGTTATTGTTTAATGGGTATGAGTTTCAGTTTTACAAGATGGGAAGAGTTATGGTGATGAATGGTAGTGATGGCCCCACAACATTGTGAATGTATGTAATACCACATAACTGTACACTTAAAAATGCCTAAGATAGTCAATTTTATGTTACTTGAATTTTACCACCCAAGAAAAAAAATTGGAAAAAAAAATGTGCACTTCCACACTCTGGGCTAATAGAAGACACCAGATGGTCTCAGGTCTCCTTGCAAATAGAGCGCAGACAGAACCACAAGTATACCTTCCCCTAACTCCTGAGTTCTAATTTGAGTTTTTATTTATACAATTAACATATTCTTCATTAGATAGTTCTTCTTTTAAAAAATTTTTTATTGAAGTATAGTTGATTTATAATGTGTTAATTGCTGCTGTATACATGGTTCTCCTTTATCTCTATAGTTTGAAGTTTTTTGTTTTTGTTTTGTTTTTTCCTTTCATGATGATGGAAATGTTTATAAGAGAATGGAAAGCAGAAGTATTGGTTTAAGTTGCTTCTAAGCAGATTTGTGTTGAGTAACCGAGCAGATAAATTTGAGCTTTGATGTCTTGGGTAATTTTCATTCTGAGAGTTATTACAAATAATCTATATCAAAGATTCTATGTTCTTATCAGAAATTAAGCTAAGTAGAAAAAAAAAGGTAAAGCATTTATATTCTGGGTTTTTCTTTGTTTCTCTTTTCTTCCCCCCCCCCCACAGCTAATAAAAATGCAATCATGGAATAAAAAATTTTTATCTTAAGATTTCTACTTTCTTATACCTGAACTAATGTTAGTTACTAATTTTAGTTTAGTAATTAGTCCTTATACTAATGTTAGTTACTCCTATAAATACTGCCACTGTGGGGTTTTTAGAACACCAGTACATTATTTTCAAAGCCTCAAATTAACATGGACTGATGAAACTGTTATTAAGCTCCATTTTTATCTCTGGAGAAAGGTTTTGCTTCAACAAGCTATCCCAGAACATCATTATAATTATTGGCAGAATGAAGCGTTGTAATGAATTTGTAAGCTGTTGCTAGATTTGTAGGGCCAATGGGAATCCTATTTTCAAGAGCTTAATTATTCTAATCCACCTGCAGACCAGGTACTGGGCTATGTATACATAAATATCATAATTATGACTTCCCTTTCTATTCTTTTCTAATAGTAACATGGTTTGTAATTATACTGTTAGATTTGAAGAAGATTCAAAAATAACAGCAGCTTCATTTAGAAATGCTAATATGATTTTAAAATAACTAGATAACTCTTTCTAAAATTGTACTCTACCTATGTAAACTGTTGATTCAAGGTCAAAATTCAGCTTTATCTAGAATAAGATCTGTTAATGTCTGAGTTCAATTCACAATCTGGTAACCTGCTATAAATTAGAGTATCTCTTGGGAAAGGGTGGTATTCAGCTTCTGAAATAAAATATATATCAGCTCAAAGATACCCTGTGAACGTCAGAGCACGGGGTTTGGAGTTCAAATCTCTAGTGAACCATCAAATAATCACATGACCTAGGGTAAATTACTTAACATCACAGAGCCTCAGTTTCATCATCTGTAAAATAGAAATATAATTTTTAATCTTAAATTCTCAGCTATCTTGGCTTGGTCCTTGTCCTCTGTTTTAATGAATCTCTTGTGGGCTATTATACCTTGGTCTCTTCATCCTTAAAATGTGAATAATATAATATACTATAAACCCCCTGCTCATTTCTTTGAGATGTTTGCCTAGGAATATAATCTCATTTGAAGCATTGTGAGCCACTTGTATCAAAGATTATTTTAACTTTGTTTTTTTTTTTAATGGACTAGCAGAATTACCTTTTCATTTTGTCCTTTATTTTCAGTAGTTGCTAGGGAATACTACTTGCTTGCATTACTGGAAGAGTCCTGACCACCAAAAGTATAGGCAGTTCTCCTTTGAGTTGGAGCTATCACAGAATACTTAAACATTTGACTGTGTAATTTAAATCTTGGTCTGTCAAGCAGTAAACAGATGGAACTTTACTAACAGCAGTTCTTAAATTATAAATCCATTTTAAAGAGTTGGCCAATATACAGCATCACAATCCGTATTCTGTTATGTCAGTTATGTTCATTTTTATTTGGATTATGATTTCAGAATACCCAAATATGGGAAAGGAAACAAAATTGTCTCTTTCAAATGTCTGTTATTTTTTAAAATTGCATGTTTAACAGTGTTCATTCAGTAAATATTTATTGAATGCCTACTTGAACCAGGCACATTTCTAGGCATTGGGGATGCAGCAATGACCAGGAGAAGCAAAATCTCAACCCTTGTGGAACTTACATTCTAGTGGATTGGAGAGGGCTTATAATCTGAATATGTATAATACCAAGTAGTGATAAATGCTATGAAGAAAAATAAAGCCAAGTAAGGACCTAAAGAATGATGGGGTGAGAACTGCTATTTAGGATAGGGTGGTCAGAGAGGGCCTCTCTAATGAACTGACGCTTAAGCAGTGACCTGAAGAAGTAAGGGAGCAAGCCAAGTGGATATCTGGGGAAACAGGTTGCCAAGCAGAGGGAATGGCAAATGCAAACACCCTGATTTCGGAGCATGCTTGACTGTAAGTCTACTCATTCCACCTAGAAGCTTTCACTTAAAACGTTACTGTGTTTCATAACACATTTTACATAACTTTTTTTTTTTTTTTTTTTTTTTACAGTTTGTGTATCATTGCGTTATTGTTTCTTATGCCCATGTTTCCTACCGATCTGGCCTTTAGGGACAGGGATTGTGCCTTACCTGCCACATGTTAGCTGCCGAATAGATACTGATTGAACCAGTCAGTTTGATTTTCTATTGAGCAACTACTATTCCTTCTATTTACTTGCTACCAAAGGATTATAAGAATATAAATTGTTAGATATATAAATAAAAAAGAGAAAATAATGGGCAAGCAGGCATTGGTCTACATTGTTCAGAGGAAGGAAAAAGCCAATAACTTCTTTCACTGAAATCTATTACAAATTTATTTGAAGGTTGTTCTTAACTGAAATATGACCTTCATATTTTAAAAACTCATGGTGATATCCACAGTATATGTTTACTGAATTACTCAGGAAAATGAATTTGAAAAGTAAGGTATCAGGAAAATTTCTTTGAATTGCACATAATTTTAGAAGAGAACAGTTTGCTCTCCCAAAGGAAAACTAAGTTATATTTTGCTTTACTTAATTTTTAACTGTTTGTGCAAAGAACTTATTCCACAGTTTCTTTATGATGTTTACTGAATGTTATTTCCTGTTGTAGATCTCTAAAGTTACTAAAACTAAATTTTATTGGATTATGTTTCTAATGAAATAAATCTTTAGGATCAGCAACACATGAGCTTTCAAGGTTTTTGAATTTATTTATTTACTTTTTTTTTTTTTTTACTTGAAAGGTTAATCTAGTTCATGGATGTAGCAAAAGCTTTAAAATGAGTAGGAAGCTTATCACCACTCAGCAGAAAACCCTGGTTTTAGCTTTTAAAGTTACTATCATTTATACTTAGCAAAATGTCAATGCAATTTACTTTTCGAAATTTGAAAGTTTCTATAGTCAATTTTCTATAATATGAGAAACATAATAAAATTATTGTACTTACCTTTAGATAAGCCTGTTTGGTAGTTAGTACTGCACGTCAATACTCAGAGTTTTCTTTCTTTCTATCCTCCCCTCCAAAAAATGTCAGTGCCTATTTTGAAAACTAAGAATTTTAACTAAAAATTTATAATTCTTTCTTTAAATATTTTAACAAGTGACTTTGACCTTCTTAATTTTCTTTTTTTATGGTTTAAAAACACGTTAAACATATTCATGGAAAATTAGAAAATCATACTATATGTGCTGTTCTGTAACCTCCTTTTTTTCAGTTAACAACCTCCATATGTCCTTCCATCTTTCCTTCTTACCAAGCCCATAGTCAGATTTCCCAGCTTAGGACCAAGTCTCACATCTGGTTGTTATATTTCTTAAGTCTCTTTTCAAAAAGTCTAACCCAGTCTCCTTTTTCGTTTCATACCACTAATTTATTGAGGAGATGGGGCCAGCTCTCCTGCAGGATGTCTCACCTTCTTGATGTACTGGTTGCATCTGCACTTAACTTGTTCCTCTTTCCCTTGTATTTCCTGTTAACTAGAAATTAAATCGTAGGGTCAGAGAGATCCAAGTTAAACATTTTTGGCTGGGATATACAATAGGTTATGTACTTTTTATTTTAACTCATCAAGAGACAGAACATCTGCATGAGTCATCATTAATGAGACTGAATTTGACCACTGAATTAAGGTGCTGACTGATCCTTTCATTGTAGAGTTTCACCTTTTTCTCCTTGTGACTAGGAAACAATGTATTTGGTGTTACTTTGCACAGTATGAATCACTAAATCCCTGTCAAACATATGCCTGAATATAACACTTGGCTAAATTAGTAATTTCATGAGGAATTGCATAATACTAATTTTCTGATTTTAATTTTTTTCTTCTACATTATTAGCCACCCTTTTTCTGTAAAATAGAATTCTTTGTCATCTGGGGCTATTGGTGTGTTCTCGTGCAAAGATAGATAAATAACTTCTTTCATTTAGTTACCAGTTTTCGTCAGAAGATGATTTAAGTATTTTTTCTGGCTATCTCCTGTTTTGAATATCATTATAGACTCATGGATCTTTATTGATTTAGTGTGTTTCAGTCAACGTCAGTCATAATTCTCACAGCTTTGACTTAATCGGGAAAGGGACCTTTCAGATTGATGTCTCTAAGAAGCCCTGATTGCTTTTATAATTTTTTTTATCCTGAATTGCTTTTAGTAAGGAATGGTATCAGATACAAAATCTGGACATAAAGGTTATTGAAAGTTTTTAATTTTGACTTTTCTTTATTTTCCCATCACATGCCTCATCATAATGGTAGCCTACTAGTTCCATAGCAGGTTTACTCTCTTTTGGGTCATGGAGGAAGGGCACGTCTCAAAGGTGGGACAAAAGCTTTATATTTCTGTTTTAACTGATCTAAATGTTAGTATAGCTGACGGATGATTCAAATGTTGGCACATAAATGTTTTTAATGGAGGGCTTTTTTTGTTTGTTTGTTTGAACCTCACTTAGGGGCTTCCTTGGTGGCTCAGTGGTTAAGAATCCACCTGCCAATGCAGGGGACACGGGTTCGAGCCCTGGTCCGGGAAGATCCCACATGCCACGGAGCAACTAAGCCCGTGCGCCACAACTACCGAGCCTACGCTCTAGAGCCCGCGAGCCACAACTACTGAGCCCAAGCACCACAACTACTGAAGCCTGCGTGCCTAGAGCCCATGCTCTGCAACAAGAGAAGCCACCCAATAAGAAGCCCGTGCACCACAATGAAGAGTAGCCTCTGCTCACCACAACTAGAGAAAAGCCTGCGCGCAGCAGCAAAGACCCAACGCAGTCAAAAATAAAAATAAATAAATGAAATTAAAACAAAGAACATCACGTAGTATTATCCGTTTGCCCATGCTACTATATAAGGAAATCCTCAATTTATAACTGTGACTTCTGAAGGTTTGCTTGTACCACACTTCTTTTTTTAGCGTCCAACACATTTTCTCATAGTAATAATGCAGGTGATGAAATGTATTATTGGATTCCAGCTCTTACAATCTGTGTATGATTTCCAAGTTGTACCAGACCCATATCTTTGCCTCCCTTCCCTCCTGATGCCCCACTGAAATAAAATATATAGAAATAAGAAATGAAGAAGCCAATAACAGTAAATAGGAAGATTACCATAGGGTGATAATTAAACAGATTTCCGGATCTCTGTTCCAGTACTAGAAGGCACAGCTGTACCCTCTCCTTCCTTCCCCTTATCTCTCTCACCCCTGCACTTGAACTATAGATAGCTGGCGTGAACCCCAGCCAAAACACCAGCAGATTTTCTTTAGAGAAATTGGGAAAAGCTAAGGCTTCTAGAGTACGAGTTATGTCCCCAGGACAAAAGAAAAAGTCATCTTCATTCTGGTATTTAGAGGGCCTGCTGGCTACCCACCCACACACCCTAAAGGAACACTGTCACTCCGCCTGTACCCAACCCACACAGAGCCCCTCTCAGGAGAACAATCTAGCCCAAAAGCAGACCATCTTCACAATAACAGAGGAAATCTGTGTTAGCTAATGAGTCATTCAAGCCTAAAGATGAGTGAGTAAACAGAGATCACAGGCGTATGAGGAAAGCTAACACCATGAAAGAGACTAAAATAACCAGAAAAATGACCACCAAAGAAAACAGAGATAATCAGAGAGAACTTTACAAAAACAGAACCCTAACATACTCAGAGCCGCAAGAAGATACTACATCCATTAAACAAGAATAAGAGAACACAAGGTTTCAGGTTGAAAGGGCACACCAAGTGCTGAAATAGTGAATCAAATATCATACTGTTAACACATTCTCACAAAACTGCAGAATTCCTAGGGTAAACACAAGACTCAGAGGGAAGTCATGTACAAAATGGCAAGTATCAGACTGAAGTCAAACCTCTCATCAGTAGCCCGTAATGCTTTAAGAAAGTAAAACATTGCCTACAGCATTTAGAAAGAAAATAATACGCAGCCCAAGGATTCTATATCCTGCCAAACTATTAATCAAAGGTGAGAGCAGAATAAAGTTGCTTTCAGACATGCAAGGGCTTAGGGTTTACCTCCTCTTGGAATTAAAAGAAATGAGCTTTTAATTGAAAAACACCATCAGCTTTCTTGAAAAACAGAAAATCATTGTGTAATTTTTCATTAAACGTTTTCATTTTGCGGTTTGATTTTTTTTAATCTCATTGCTGCCAGAAGGGTTTATTGAGAGGAAAAGGGGGAAGAAGGATTACAACCATAAAATAAGTAGTTTTGGATTTACACCATAAAATAAATTACAGAGCTACTGTAGCAAACAGCAGTAAGCCTACCCTCTTTACTCTCAGTGGGCAGAGATATTCCATATGTTGCACATGTAACTAACCCATAATTTTCCATGTTTCCCAGTGACCCCAGCAACAGGCATTCCAGGACTACCTACAGTACAATCACAACTGGTTGGTACACCACATGGCCAGTAGGGGCAACAGCATCAAATTCTCCCATGATGACTGGAAAGACAGGATCTGGCTTATATTTAAAAGCATCATTCTGACTGCTATGTTGAGAATAGACTTTGGGGTAGAATAGTAGAGCAAGGGTAAAAGCAGGGAGAGCAGGTTAGACATCACTGTAGTATTCCAAGTGAAATATGGCAGTGGCTCTGATGTGTTGGTAACTTGTGTAGTTGGTGAAAAGTGATTAGATTCTGGGTATAATTTGAAGGTAGGGACAGCAGGATTTCCTGACTGGTTGGATATGGGGTGAACAAGAAAGGAGTCAGTATTTCTGGTCTGAGCAGTAAAGGAGGAGCATATTGAAGGGAAAGATTAGGGATTAAATTTTGAATGTTATGTTTTAGAAGTCCATTTCACCTTCAAATAAAGATGTCAGTTATTGATACTTGGATTGGCACATAGGTATATGTGCCTGCAGTTCTGAAGAAAGGTCTGGCCTGGAGATAGAATTTTGGGAAAAGTCAACATATAAATTGTATTTAAAGCCATGAGATTGGGTGAGATCACCTGGGAGTGAATAGAGATAAAGAAGAGGTCTGAGGACTGGGGCCCTAAGGCATTTCAACATTCAGGTTCAGAGAGATGAGAAGGAATGATCAGAGATGACTAGGAGGAGCACCCAGCTGGGGTATAAGGAGAACCAAGAACACATGGTGCCCCGGGAGTCCTGGGAAGAAAGTGTTTCAGGAAGGAAAGAGTCGTTTACTATTTCATGCTGCTGAGAAGCAACATAGGGTGAGCACTAAAAATTCATTGTTGGATTTGGCAACATGGATGTCAGTGTTTACCTTGACATGACCTGTTATATTTTTTTCAAACAGCTACTCAGTCGTTAGGACAAAAATATGTATTAAGTTGTTTGAGCCCAACTACTTCACAAATGGAAGTAATAGGGTATTTTTTGTTTGTTTGTTTGTTTGTTTGCGGTACGCGGGCCTGTCACTGTTGCGGCCTCTCCCGTTGCGGAGCACAGGCTCCGGACGCGCAGGCTCAGCGGCCATGGCCCACGGGCCCAGCCGTTCCGCGGCATGTGGTATCTTCCTGGACCGGGGCACGAACTTGTGTCCCCCGCATCGGCAGGCGGACTCTCAACCACTGCGCCACTAGGGAAGCCCAACAGGTTTTTTTTTTTTGACCTAGGGGCTTCATGAAAGAATTATTAAGAATCCAAGGGAGCCACAAACAGAGAAAGATTGGGAATCTTTGCTTTAGAGGATCATGCTAACTGAGCATTTTAAGAGGGGGGAAGCAACTCTTGCCTTTTCTTTGTCTCTGCTGAAAAGTTTGAGTTAGTAATTTTAAATCTGATCAGATTACATGCAGTTAATAAAATTGCCCTAATGTGGTGGTTCAGTACCTTAAAAGTAAATCTTATCCTATGAAATGTCAGTAAGTACATCTTCGTGTGAATTTTTCTTCTTGCCTCCATAGGTATGGTCTGAATATGCGTTGCTTGGCAGCTCGGGTCAACTATAAGACTTTGATTGTCATCTGCGCACTCTTCACTTTGGTCACAGTACTTTTGTGGAATAAGTGTTCCAGCGACAGAGCGATCCAGTTTCCACGGCACTCGAGTAGTGGCTTCAGAGTGGATGCGTTAGAAAAAAGAGCAGCAGCATCTGAGAGCAACAACTATGTGAACCACATGGCCAAGCACTCTGAGGAGGCATTCCCTCAGGAACAGCAGAAAGCGCCCCCTGTTGTTGGAGGCTTCAATAGCAATGGGGGAAGCAAGGTGTTAGGGCTCAAATATGAAGAAATTGACTGTCTCATAAATGATGAACACACAATTAAAGGGAGACGAGAGGGGAATGAAGTCTTTCTTCCATTTACCTGGGTAGAGAAATATTTTGACGTTTACGGAAAGGTGGTTCAGTACGATGGCTATGATCGGTTTGAATTCTCTCATAGCTATTCCAAAGTCTATGCACAGAGAGCCCCTTATCACCCTGATGGTGTATTTATGTCCTTTGAAGGCTACAATGTGGAAGTCCGAGACAGAGTCAAGTGCATAAGTGGGGTTGAAGGTTGGTATCCATCTACTCCACTGCATTTTTCTGTCCTGATTGTGTTGAGAAATAAGAGACTGTGTTAATTATATAGCAAGTACTTACATAGCTTACTATCAAGAGACCTTCCATCACTCTGACTTAGCAGGGAGGAACAGGTTAAACCTGAACTTTCTAGATGGTGTGATTTAAGGGCTACAATAAGATCATACCTGATTAAATAGGATTATGCCATTAACCTACCCCAGAAACTAAAATTATCATCAGTAAAGTCAAGGCACAGCATCTCCAGAAACTTTGCATTAAAATATACAGTTATTATCCTAATAACCTATCGTAATAGGTTATTATCATATCCTATGAGAGGAGATGGGAAAGGGGGACAGGCCATCCGGTGGACCCATCAATGTACCAAGTCTTATTACCAGATTAGCCAGGTATCATCCCTAGATGGAGGTTTACAGTTCTCAGAACAAGATAATACATAATATCATTTTCTCTGAACTTCATGAACTCCTATAGTCTATTACATAATGTGTTTCATTGGCTTTAAAACCTGGGGGTTCCTTATGGGTATAATTAATACATTTTGGAATTTGTATTTCAAACCTAGGATTGATCAGAAAGCCATATTGAATTTGACTTTAAAGTATATCATTTAATCAGAGGAAAGAACTTAGTGTGTTTTAAGATTGCTTAGTTTGGGTTTTATTTCATTTTTCTCATTTTGTTCTAGAAAGTGATTTTAGGGCTTCCCTGGTGGCGCAGTGGTTGAGAGTCCGCCTGCCGACACAGGGGACACGGGTTCATACCCCGGTCCAGGAAGGTCCCACATGCCGCGGAGCAGCTGGGCCCGTGAGCCATGGCCACTGAGCCTGCGCATCCGGTGCCTGTGCTCCACAAAGGGAGAGGCCACAACAGTGAGAGTCCCACGTACCGCAAAAAATAAAAAAATAATAATAAATAGAAAGTGATTTTAATATCTTAATATTTTAATTTTTGTAATATCTTTACTGAATGTTTAGAAGAAGGAAGGGGGTAAATTCACTTATATTCTTACCATTCAAGATAATTATTACCATTTTTATATATTCTCAGAAGGTCTTTATACCTAGGTATATGTTTTAACATAGTTATAATGATATTTATTGTGCAGTGTTCAGGAGGGTAGTAGTTTTTTAGAGGCTTGAAAGATATCCATCGCCAAACCTTTTTTTTTTTTCCAGTAATTTTTAAAAGTGTGTAAGCTTAATAGGTGCTTAGATGCTAAAGAAAAAGTAAAAAGCAACCATAACCACTGTTAATGTTTTGATGTCTTTTCCAATCTTTTTGTTGTTTTTGTAGATATACATTTTTAAACAAATTAGAATCATGCTGTATAGTCAATTTTGTATTCTTTTTTAGTTCAACGTGTTATGATTATTTCCTCTTGTTATTGAATATTTTAATCACTAATATTCGTAATAAGGATGTGCCATAATAATGTATGGAACCTTTCTCTTTAGTTGGACATTTAGGTCATTTCCACTTTTTTGCCATTATACATAATGGTATAGATATTCATAGTTAATCATTTGCTGTTTTAATTGTATTCTCAGAGTAGTTCCCTAGGAAATAAATTACCATGTCAAATAGTATCAGTTAATCTATTTTACCAAACTACTTTCCAAGACGGTTGACCCTATTCATGCTTCCAATAGCAGAGTATAAGGGTGCTCCTGTCACCCAATTCCTGCCATCATGAAAGTTCATTTTTTAATCTGTTGTTTACAAAGGGATCTCATAATTTGCTTTCTGTAGCAATTAGTGAGGTCAGATATCTTTTTCATATGCTTTTAACCATTATAGAATGGGCTTGATGTTCTTTCCCCCTTTTTCAATGTGATTAATGTTGTTTTTTAGAAAAATATATTTGTGAGACCTTTTATATATATAGCAAGGGTG
Source organism: Delphinapterus leucas (assembly GCF_059928025.1). Taxonomy (NCBI): domain Eukaryota; kingdom Metazoa; phylum Chordata; class Mammalia; order Artiodactyla; family Monodontidae; genus Delphinapterus; species Delphinapterus leucas. The sequence continues at coordinate 69,013,213 of NC_143130.1, read as the reverse complement.
GTAGCACCTTGTTGCATTTGTTAAAGATATTTTCTTTCATTTGGCTGTCTTTTCATTTTATTTATGGTTTGTTAGTTTTAGAAATGTTTAGTTCTATTTACTAAACTTAGGTTTTTTTTTTTTAATTCTTCCTTTTATGCTTAGAAAATCATTTGCCATGCCACGATCAGCTGTTCATCTGTATTTTCTCTAATAGTTTTATGGGGGGGGTTTTTACATTTAACTTTTTATTCAAGCTAAACGGATTTGTATTTTGACAAATGGTACAAGGTCAGGGCCTAATTTTAGATTTTTTTTCCCCTTAACGTTTATTGAATAATCTCCTCTTTTCCCCGCTGATCAATGATTCAATCTTTATCATTATACTAAAATATTTTGAAACTAGAGTATGTTTCTAAATCTTTACTAGAGTATGTTTCTGGCCTAGTATTTGGTTCCATTGATCAGTCAATCACTTCTTAGGCCAATTGCACATTATTGTAGTTATTACCCATCAAATGAGATAGTATAAACCTTGCTTTTATTAAGTAAAAATAATTCTATTTGAACTTTGAAAAAAAAATCTACCCTTGGAGAAAGAATATTGAAGTTAAAAAGCTTATCTGTAGCCTAGGTTTTTTAGCCTGTATGGTCTCTAATTCCTTAAACTATTTTGAAACTACATCAAAACACATACAGTTTTGTAGGTTCCCAGTTTCTGCCATGCCCATCTGTTGCTTGTTTATTTTAAGACTACAAATAGGAGTTTATCTCTCAACACATACACCATGATGCAATAATACAGTATTCTGTACAGTGTGGTATTATTGTATTTCCCATGTAGAAAATTACTAAAATAAACACTAATGCCAAACATTTAAAAATTTTGCTTAGAACTTTACAAGATGTAATCCATTAATGAATTTATCAAGAATCTATGGTTAAATATACAACTTTAATTCATTCTTTAAAAAAGGCACTCTTTGTTCTCAAGAATTACATTTTGATGTGAAGGATATGAAAAAGAATTGCAAACTGTGTTTATACTTTAATTTGCCTAGTCATAGCTGGCTTTTTTTTTTAATATATATATAAATTTATTTATTTATTTATTTATTTTTGGCTGTGTTGGGTCTTTGTTTCTGTGCGAGGGCTTTCTCCAGTTACAGCGAGCAGGGGCCACTCTTCGTTGCGGTGCACAGGCCTCTCACTATCGCAGCCTCTCTTGTTGCGGAGCACAGGCTCCAGACGTGCAGGCTCAGTAGTTGTGGCTCACGGGCCCAGTTGCTCCACGGCATGTGGGATCCTCCCAGACCAGGGCTCGAACCTGTGTCCCCTGCCTTGGCAGGCAGACTCTCAACCACTACGCCACCAGGGAAGCCCCCCATAGCTGGCTTCTTAAACAAATACTTTTAACCGTCAGATGATAAAGTTACTAGACCACATCTTGACACCGGAGGGAAAGATTAGTATGTAATTAACTTGACTGTTAAGTACAGATGTTAAGAAAATTTCAGGTTTAATATTCTAGAATAAAGCTGGTAACATTAACTATATGTATTTAAATTGTGTAAAACTTGAATGTATGAAACAGAATTATGAAATATGACATCTGTAGCTATGAGCAAAAGTAGCACACATTAAAAATTAGTCCTTAAAAAGATGATCCACAACATTGCATTGCTATCTGTCAACAAATAATGAATGAGAGTGAATGAGCATTTAGTTCTGTTTTTCATTTCTGGTTAATTTGGTACTTGTTTTTAGTAATTATGAAAACAGTGTAATAAGGAAGCTTAAAAGTTGCTGATAACCCTGTAACTCCCTCAGAAGTAAAACAGTGAAGAGTGGTATTCAGAATAGGATTATGAATGTCTGGAGATATTTATTTTGTTTCTCTGTTTTATAGGTGTACCTCTATCTACACAATGGGGACCTCAAGGCTATTTCTACCCAATCCAGATTGCACAGTATGGGTTAAGTCATTACAGCAAGAATCTAACTGAGAAACCCCCTCACACAGAGGTATATGAAACAGCAGAAGACAGGGACAAAAATAGCAAGCCCAATGACTGGACCGTGCCAAAGGGCTGCTTTATGGCTAGTGTGGCTGATAAGTCTAGATTCACCAATGTTAAACAGTTCACTGCTCCGGGTAAGTGATGTTTTGTTTTGTTTTGTTTAAGTGATGTGTTTTTATATGTGTTTGCTAATTTTATGTTGATTTATGTGGCACCTGATACTCCCTTAAAATTGTTTTTATGGTTTTTAAAAAACACATTAGCAGATGCCTGATATTACATATATGAAGAAACAAATAGTGTCACCCAAGTGAAATCTAAAGGATCAGCTAAAACATTTAAGGTTGTATAAGGAATATTTACTGCATGAAGAGCCAAGCCACAAGAACCAGGTTACTGCATCATGTCTTTCTCCTTCCAGGGAACCAGATCCCACAGGAATAAAGTTTCTCAGTTTATTTTAATGTTTCAGCACAGTACTCATCCTTTAATTTTTTAACTATTTTGCATTAAGGCAGAAATTTTTCTTTATAGCGAGAGCCATCCTTTCCTTTGCCTATTTTTTACCAGTAGCTTTTTATTTTTTCAAAGTAATATAGCATTACCAACCAGGCCTGCTTTCTATATTGACTTTTGGTAATGTACTAGATTGTTTCAAACTTCATATAAAGGCATTTCATTAATAAAATCTTTTATAAAATCAAATTAACTTTATGCAACATTTCCCCTTTTTCTAAGACGGTCCCATTAATTGGGATGTAATGTATTTCTCTCCACTAATCAATATCTATGAGAATTAATGAGTTCATTACTTAAAAAGACAATGGAATAATTTTAGTTAGCACCTCAGGCTTAATTTTCTGTTCCGGGGTGGGGGGGGAATGTTGTCAAGAACAGAGCTCATCCTCCCTCCCACCAACCTTGCCAGTTGGTAAATAAAAAGAGAGAAAAGGTTATAAGACCTTTTCTGTATTCTGTCCTTGTCCTTTACTGATGACTGTGTAATTCACAGACCTTGAAAACAGCAGTACAAATCTACTCACTCTAGATGGCCTTAAGTAATGGATTTATGAGTGCTTAATGCAATGCAAATAATGGGTGGTGACCTTTACTTTTTATTCTGTGACTAAAACTTCTTTTATCCTATGGCATTCTGTGATATTCCAGTACATAGAGCATCTTTGCTTATTGTAAAGCAACAGGCTTGGCTGGGTGAGAAAGTACATGGAGATGTTTAAGAGTATTTAGCTTATGACTTATAGCAGGAAATTATTAGATTAAAAAGGCCATTTGATTTTGGTTGCATCTAGAGGGCTTCTTTTTACACTGATTAATAATGTAGTCTGGATTAGGGTGGAAAGCAGCAGCCCTCATCTCAATCTCCTCAAGTGCTGGGAGGTTTTCTAGAACCATCTCTTGAACTCTGCCCTATTCAGAGCAATAGATTTCATTGTGCACTTTTGGGTACCCTGGTTAATACAAACAATAGGTCTCCTCATACTAAGTGAAGGGCCTTCACTTTAGCCCTTCATTCTGCAGCCAGCAACCAGAGATGAAACTACTTCCCAAGGTGGGTTTAAGCATATGGAGGAGAGAACTGTCTGTGACAGATATTCTGCCAGTGGCACACTAGCTACTCACAATTGGAACTCTCTGTTGGTAGGAGTGTGCTACCTCAGAATGTGGTGCTTGTTTTGATATCTTGGATGTGTCTGGAGTTGCGTTTGATACAAGTATATGAGGGAGAGTTAGTTGGAGTTGTTGCTCAGAGCAGGAGAAGAAATCAAAAAGGTGAGATGTTTATTGAAACTTAGGAATGGGAAATGAGGCTTTTTAGATGATGTAGTCTTCTTGGGAGATAAATTCAGAGAATCATTGATGAGAAGAAATTGGAACTTGTGCATAAAAGCATAGGCCTAAGTGAAGTAAGGCTCTGGAAGACCAGAGGCTACATGCTGTTGGTCTTTTTCCTTTTTGGCCTTGAATTTTTTTCCCTGAAAGGAAATAAGATTATCTAGAGGGAAGAACCATTACATGGGTCTGCAGCATATTTTTTATTGTTTTGTTTGTTGAAGAATGTTTTTTCTCCTTCTACCTAATTTTAAAATTGAATGAATTAAAACTTTATACCTGTCCTGCTTTATTAAATTAGCTTTCCCTTTCCCAAGCACTCTCTTCACTTCATTTCCATGACCTCACTTTCTCCTCTCTGTGTAGCCATTCCTTCTGAGGCTTCTTATGAACTTCTCTTCTGCCTAACCCTTGTCTCTCTCTGTTCCTTGAGGTTCTGATTAAGGCCTCTTCTCACTCCACATAGTAAACCTGTTGATTACTAACAGTTCATGTTATGTGTGAAAGCATTAATTTAAAGACTATTCTTAAATGTTTATCACCCTTTGTTGCCTAAAGTACATTTATATGTACCACATATACCAAAAATAGACACTTATAGTGACTCCTGGGAATAACCGGTCAGAGAGAGGAGTCATGGATTTCAAGCGACAGGAAACTCGAAACTTTCTATTAGTAGATTTTTTTTTTTTTACAGCTTTATTGGAGTATAATTGCTTTACAATGATATGTTAGTTTCTGCTTTATAACAAAGAGAATCAGTTATACATATGTTTCCATATCTCTTCCCTCTTGCGTCTCCCTCCCTCCCACCCTCCCTATCCCACCCCTCCAGGCGGTCACAAAGCACCGAGCTGATCTCCCTGTGCTATGCGGCTGCTTCCCACTAGCTATCTACCTTACGTTTGTTAGTGTATATACGTCCATGCCACTCTCTCGCTTTGTCACAGCTTACCCTTCCCCCTCCCTATATCCTCAAGTCCCTTCTCTAGTAGGTCTGTGTCTTTATTCCTGTCTTACCCCTGTCTATTAGTAGATTTAAAGCACAGGTCTCCAGATAGTTTAGGACTCTCCAGTAGAGCTCAAAATCTTGCCTGGTATATTTCCAAAGTGGTTGCCATAACCACAGTCATGTCCCAGTTGCTACCATTCAGACCCTTCTGAGTGACGTAGACAGGATATTTAACCTCTCTGTATATCTGTAAGATAGGAATTAAAAGGCCTGTCTCATAGGATTGTGGATTGATTTAAAATGGGGATTGTGACTTCTTTGTCACTTCTCCTCTGTGGCTCAATAACCCCCTCTGGTGGTGTTAAATGATAGCATTCATTACTGAGTTCTTTGAACTACATAATCTGTTATATTGAAACATAAGGTGATTGATTGAACTATATCATTTCATTAGATTTGTATACATAAAGTGACAATTAGAATGGAATTCTGAGAAGAAAATATAATTCTTCAACTTTCTCCCATTTGGACTTCTGAAGATGGTGGTGAGAATGGATGCCATAGTTAACAGTGTTGTCTGATTAATAAGGCATTTTTACCATAAGAATAAAAAAACAAGTAGCACTCAAGATAGCCTCTGCTGAGTATAATTTAATTTAATCTTGAGTAATTCATAAGCCAATTCAGAATCCTGCGAAACATCCTGAAACATCAAGTATGTTGTACTGAGCATCAGATTCCATTTACTATCGATACAGGAAAATGCCAGCTAAGAGAGAGGTTGCATGTTGGCATTTCTCCAGATAAATGGATTTTTACTGTGTTAGAAATATACTTCTGACATCACTTTTTAAAAAGTCAGAGCATCATACATCTAGCAAGATATTCTCATTCTCAGTACAACTTCCATAATTGTTTATTCCATCAAATGAAGGAATTAAGAGCCTTGGGTCAATTATATCCACACTGGTAGAGTCCAGTGTTGGAGGAGTTAAATGATCAGCTCAACATGGCGATAATACTGTCCAAGCTAACCACACTGTATACACTGTCATCAGTTCGCATTCCCAATCATTGCTCCAATAAGGAGCACCCAAGCTTTCCTCAAGGAGGCCTTAAAGTAGATCTGATTCTATAGCTGTGTTTAAGAGAAATAATTCTTCCACTGGTTATTCTCATGAGGATGGTATTTCCAATATCATTTCCTTTTCACAATCTTTGAACTTAGACCCAGGAACCCTGGTTTCTAGTCCCTGCTCTACCACTAGTTAGCATTTGGCTTTGGGCAAACCTTTTACCCTTGCAAAGCCTCCATATCTTCATCTCTAAAATGGAAGCAGTAATTCCTGCTCTACCAACGTCAGAAGATTATTGTAAGGATCAAATGAGATAATACATGTGAATGTGTTTTTAAGATTTAAGCTCTGGGGACTTCCCTGGTGGCGCAGTGGTTAAGAATCCGCCTGCCAATGCAGGGGACACAGGTTCGAGCCCCGTTCCGGGAAGATCCCACATACCACTGAGCAACTAAGCCCATGCGCCACAACTCCTGAGCCCACGTGCCGCAATTACTGAAGCCCACGCGCCTGGAGTCCGTGCTCCACAACAAGAGAAGCCACTGCAGTGAAAAAAAAAAGCCCACGCACCGCAACGAAGAGTAGTCCCCGCTCACCGCAACTAGAGAAAGCCCACGTGCAGCAACGAAGGCCAACACAGCCAAAGTTAATTACTTAATTAATTAAATTTTAAAAAGATTTAAGCTCTGTATCGACCAAGATATTCACATTTACCTTTAATGTTATAAAATTTGTACTATATATATTTTTGTTGTTTTTCTTCCTCTTTTTCTTCTTCTTCCTCTTCCTCTTCTTCCTGCTGCTGCTACTGTTTGGTTTTAATATGCTCAGTTTCTTTTCTTGGTAGAAGTCAACTTTCTGAGAGTCAGGCATCATCGTACTGTAGACATGCAAGAGAAATTTCCTATTTGACGATTTGCCAAATAAAACAGCTCTGCTATTTTATCAGCCTCTGAAACCATTGGCTTCAAAATCATCATTATCATCATTTTATACTATGTTCCAAGCCACTATCCTTTTTTTTTAATCCTCACAGTTACCTTACAAAGTAATATTATTTCTACTTAACACGTGAAGAAACTGAGGCTCAAATAGGTGTATCTTTTTTTTTTTTTTTTTTTTGCGGTACGCGGGCCTCTCACTGTTGTGGCCTCTCCCATTGCGGAGCACAGGCTCCGGATGCACAGGCTCAGCGGCCATGGCTCACGGGCCCAGCCACTCCGCGGCATGTGGGACCTTCCGGGACCGGGGCACGAACCCGTGTCCCCTGCATCGGCAGGCACACTCTCAACCACTGCGCCACCAGGGAAGCCCTCAAATAGGTGTACCCTGTTGACCATCTCAAAGCTAGTAAGTGGTGAAGTGAGAATCCACACAAAGTTTGTTTGTTTTAACTTGAGCCTCCCCCAGTATTCCTCACTTTTTGTTGACTACATGAGCCGATTGCTTAATTTCCAGAATTTATTCACAATTCCAATGAATATCTGAAAACAAATCTATCATTTTCAACATCGATTGGTGATTCAGAGCATGTATTCTACAGCCAGACTAGACAACCTGTGTTCAACTCTTTGTACCTTAGGCAAGTTACTTAACTTCTGTGTCTGTGTTCATCATTCATAAAGTAAGAGTAATAATAGCACTACTCTTAAGTGTTATACTGACTAAATGAGTTAATATGTGTAAAGCACTTAGAACATAGTAAATACTTATTAAATATTAAGTAAATAAAAATTTTTTAGGGAATTCCCTGGTGGTCCAGTGGTTAGGACTCCATGCTTCCACAGTGGGTGGCCCAGATTCTATTCCTGGTTGGTGAGCTAAGATCGCACAAGCTGTGCAGCACAGCCAAAAAAAAAAAAAATTTGTTTTTTTAATTCATGTCTAACCATTCTTTTCTTCTAGGCTCTTTCTTATAATATTATGTGCTGAGCCAGCTTTTGGCTATACTTTTTCTTTTTGTAGAATGGGTATACTAGACAGTCATTGATTATTGGCCAGCCAGTATTTGATCTAGAAAAGGCAGTTTGACCACAGTACCTTAGCTATCTGCTAAGGCCATTAACCCCTCTAATGTAAACTAGACAGGCCAGAAGGTAAGAGCTTTGCCCTGGTGCTCACAAGCCATCACGGACTCAACAAGTGTCATCTGTTTATGGTTAACTTAGCAAAAATTAAAATATTTTTTAAAATCTGACATATAAAATATTGAAGTATTAATTTTGTATGGTCAGGGATTGTCAAGGATGAATTGCAAGTAACTTTTAAATACAAAGAGCTTCTATTCTAACCAGTCTTTTTTGGTATATTTTCCCCCTACAGAAACCAGTGATGGTGTGTCCTTGCAACTGGGGAACACAAAAGATTTTATTATTTCATTTGACCTCAAGTTCTTAACAAACGGAAGTGTGTCTGTGGTTCTGGAGACCACAGAAAAGAATCAGCTCTTCACTGTACATTATGTCTCAAATACCCAGCTAATTGCTTTTAAAGAAAGAGACATATACTATGGCATTGGGCCCAGAACTTCATGGAGCACGGTTACCAGGGACCTGGTCACTGACCTCCGGAAAGGAGTGGGTCTTTCCAACACAAAAGCTGTCAAGCCAACCAAAATAATGCCCAAGAAAGTAGTTAGGCTGATTGCAAAAGGGAAAGGCTTCCTCGACAACATTACCATCTCTACCACAGCCCACATGGCCGCATTCTTTGCTGCCAGTGATTGGTTGGTGAGGAACCAGGATGAGAAAGGTGGCTGGCCAATTATGGTGACCCGTAAGTTAGGGGAAGGGTTCAAGTCTTTAGAGCCAGGGTGGTACTCTGCCATGGCCCAAGGGCAAGCCATTTCTACATTAGTCAGGGCCTATCTCTTAACAAAAGACCGTATATTCCTCAATTCAGCTTTAAGGGCAACAGCCCCTTACAAATTTCTATCAGAGCAGCATGGAGTTAAAGCTGTGTTTATGAATAAACATGACTGGTATGAAGAATATCCAACCACACCTAGCTCTTTTGTTTTAAATGGCTTTATGTATTCTTTAATTGGGCTGTATGACTTAAAAGAAACTGCAGGGGAAAAACTCGGGAAAGAAGCGAGGTCCTTGTATGAGCGTGGCATGGAATCCCTTAAAGCCATGCTCCCCTTGTACGACACTGGCTCAGGAACCATCTATGACCTCCGGCACTTCATGCTTGGCATTGCCCCCAACCTGGCCCGCTGGGACTATCACACCACCCACATCAATCAACTGCAGCTACTCAGCACCATTGATGAGTCCCCAGTCTTCAAAGAATTTGTCAAGAGGTGGAAAAGCTACCTTAAAGGCAGCAGGGCAAAGCACAACTAGAGCTCAGAACCAAAATCATATTTCAGCCTCTGCTGTACACAGAAACTACAGGCTCTCTGTCAGCAGAGCATAGGCACATTTTAAAAGGTTGTATACTAGGTTTTTGTGGATTACATCAAAGTGATAAATGATCCTTAAAACCAGTCTTCTGAGATAATTGCATTCCATGAGTTGGGTGTTTAGAAATGTAGGTGGCATTTAGAGCAGCAAAGTGTTTAGTCAACGGGTGAATGAAAATGTTTAACTTGGCCTTGCTTATCACCCTATACAGATAGTTCCACAGATAGTCCAGTCCTCTCGGTTTGGGAAAGACAATGGTAAGTAGCTCTTACTGGCCAACTGTCCAGCACTTGCCTGCAAACTTAGTATGGGGCTCTTTTAAAATGTGGTTATTTATGTTTATGTTGAAAGCAGACTTTAAAAAAATAATGTGCTGTAATACAGTAAATATGTACTTGTAGCCTGAATAGTGGACTGTGTGCAACTTTAAAAATGATGTTTCTTTTCTATATATTAATTTCTTGGGAGTGAATGAGCATTTGTTGCATTTGTTCAATTTGTTATATATGGAGAATATTTTGAATTTATGGTTTTCTTGAAACGTGTAAATTAAAAACACAACCAGTGTTCAGGCTTCACAGTTATATAATGTAAGCACAACTAAGATGAAACTTGTTGACTGCACAAGAAATTACAGAAATGTTATCTGTTTTATGAAACTTGATCTACAATCAGTAAAGGTTTGATAATCATTCTATCCCTCCTTTACCCCCATTGTGGTGGTTTCTTTTTGTCACTATCTAGAATTTTGTATTTCATTTCAGACTATGCTAGAGAGTTTTTTCTATGTTGGGGGGGCATTTGGGAATTTTTATTATAAACCTAAATTTGGGGAGGAGGTAGTAATTTTGATAAGTCCACTACCACTGTCTTTTTAAGATTTTTTTTCCCCTTTAAAGAAAACTACTAGGTCAGATATTATAAGGTTTATAGCAGTTTTTTTTTTTCTACTTAGATCATTCTTGGTCGACAACTTTCCAAACTATTGCCTTTTGTGCATCAGTGTTCTTCCTTTGCAATTTTAACTTTAAATTATTTCAGCTATTGGGTAAAAGTGATGCTACTGCATTAGCTGTACGTGTGTAATCAGACCTTTATTTTGGTTTTATACCTCACATAAATAGGTATCATAGCCCTCATACCCTGGGTAGCGTCTGCTATAAGACTTCAGGCAGTAGGTCAGAACTGAGGGAGGCTGATTTTGCTGTCTTTGTTTTAGTGTATGACAATACACTAAATCAGTACAATAACTTATACAGAATGGAAATATGAGACCCCATATTTTCAGGGGACTGAGTCTGACACACGCCGTGCAGTGTGTGTGTGACCTGTATGAAATGCACATCAAGAGCCAGGTGGGCACCTGCCTGCACACTACATCTTGATTGAACTCAGCCTACCAGCACCACTTAGAAACCAGACAATACGTACATACCTATGTACAAAATATATGTTTCAGTGGCAAGGGGGGCAGGAACGAAGATCTACAACTGAAGACAATATTAAACTGGCCATGGAAGAGTAAGTTTAAACTCCCAATTTATGTGACCACAAGTCGATTTTGCCCACAACAAAACAGTTGTGGGTTATTAGGTTTCCCCCTAGATTCTGACCTTTGTAGTTCTTATACATGAGATGTCTCAACAAGAATATCTGGACTCCTTCTTTTTTTAATTTCAGGGCTCAAAAATAAACCTTCTCCAATCTGGAAATCGTTTTTACTCCATCGTATGTGTTATTATTTAGAGCAGTCCAGACTTCTGCCTTGTGTTTGCATACTGGTACTTCAGATTGAGGGAATCAATGAAAACAGTATGGTACTGCTTCTGTGACAAATATCAGTGCCTTAACAATGTGGCTGTCTTTTTCCACTGAAAAAAGAAAGACATTTTGATCTAGAAATGGCATTGCTATTTCATTGCTGTTGGTTTCACACTGCCTTCCACGTTGCAACAGCAACTCGATTTTTCCTGTGATCCCAGAATTTTCGAAGAGGGTGAATTGACCCTGTAGCAGCACTGTCCGTACAAACCAGTGCATCTCAAACTAATGCCTCAGAATCACCTGGGAGCTTACTGAAATACAGATTCCAGATATGTAGTAAATCTGCCTGTGAAGCATGATAATCTGCATTTTTAAAAAGTGTTCAGGTAATTCTGATGCAAGTGAACCGGGGGATATATGTGGAGAAACACTGCCCAAGACCATCCATCACATTTTTCTTCCTAAGCACCTGTGGAGTTTTCTAGGATTTTAAGTCATGCAAAATGTTTATTTAGTCTGAGCTTTGCGAGAATGGGGAGGGTATTTTAAAGTTTTGTTTTATTTCTTTAAATTTTTCTTTGCTCCAAGAATATGGATATTAGTTGTTTACACTTACCTTGAGTTAGCTTTGATATTAAATTAAACCTATTGCCACTTCAGTTATAAAACCAGCCAAAAGTTTCCAGATGAAGGTCAGGTTTGACCCTTTCAGAGTTATTGTACATAAAGGCTTCATCCAAAAACCATCCAGTGTATGTGAGGAAATACAAAAATGACACACAAGCACAACTCTACGGATGTGGCAGACCTTTTTCTTTGTCGGTGTGCACACTTTCACTGAAAGCTGCTATTTTCATCCTCCTTTTAATTGTTTTTCTTGTTTCTCCTCCATTGTACATGTGGGTTATAGACCATGTGTTAAATATGCAATAAAGTGTTTACTGGATGCCCTTCTGCAGGGTAGTCCTTTGTAAAGCTGTACAGACTTTGCAGTTCAAGCACAATGTGCACGTGTTAGTTTTATATACAGCAAAACTTGATTTTTTGCAGATGAAAAGGTATTTTGTTTCTATACGAAGTAAATGGATTGTTTGTGCTTAATGTAAAGCAGCTTTATATAATTGTAAAATAAAGTTTTTATCTTAAAAGGAACATACGTGGATGTTTCTCTTTCTTCTCTGATGATTCTAAGATTACTTGAGCCCAGCAAGCATATTTCTGACCACTTTCTGTTCAGCTGGTGACAACTAGTCAGGCAACAAATATTCATTAAAGGTGTGTCAGGCCCTTTAAGACAAAGTGGGGAATATCATATAGGCCTTCATCCTAAGGAGGTTTAGTCTACAGGGGGAACACAATGTCCACAAAACAGTTTCAGAAAAATAAAATGCCAAATTGTGTGGTCAGTCAGGGTAGGTGTTACAGAGGGCATAGCCGAAGCAGGGGCTTCAGGCCTGGGTGCCAGGTGGAAGAAGAAGAAGGGGCAACGTGAGCAAAAGCAAGGTGCTGTGACAGTTGTGAGGATGCCCTTTCCCATGCTAATTCAGGATGGTAACCACTTTTGTCTGATTCCGATTTATTTGAAAGTTTGTTCTTGCTGTTTTTCCCATACATAACCTGCTCTCCAGAACAAAAAGCATTATTTAATCTTCCCCCGCCCCCTTCCTCTCAGAAAGTAATGATTTAGGTTCCCTAATATGTATGAAACCAGAGACTAGTCTGGCTTCCTGTTATGTTTCATTGCACATTATTTTTTAGATTATAAACATTCTGCACCATTTCTATAATGGAATTCCAGTTGATCACCAATCAACTTTTTCTACCTGATGGGTGCACATACGTTGACAGGCTGCTAATCAACATTGTCGTCATCTCTTCTTTCTCTCATCCTCAGTTGGGAAACAGCCATAAGATTGCAAGCAGTCCTTGGTCTGAATGAGGCCTTGCACTGCTCTTGCCTTAATTTTGCTCTCTGTAGCCAAACTGTTAATACATCGGCCATTCTGCTTTAGCACACTGAGCATCACATATTTGCCTCCCCATTGCCCTTGAGAGGAGACAGACCCTCCGTGCTGCACAGGACTTATTCCATAGTCTGGTGAGCTCTCCTTTCCTGAGAACGCCTCCTTTGTCTCCACAGGGCTTTTTTATTTTTATTTTTAAATTTATTTTATTTTTATTTATTTTTGGCTGTGTTGGGTCTTTGTTGCTGCACGCGGGCTTTCTCTAGTTGCGGCGAGCGGGGGCTACTCTTCGTTGTAGTGCATGGGCTTCTCGTTGCAGTGGCTTCTCTTGTTGTGGAACACGGGCTCTAGGCGTGCGGGCTTCAGTAGTTGTGGCTCGTGGGCTCTAGAGCGCAGGCTCAGTAGTTGTGGCGCACGGGCTTAGTTGCTCCGCGGCATGTGGGATCTTCCCGGACCAGGGCTCGAACCAGTGTGCCCTGCATTGGCAGGTGGATTCTTAACCGCTGTGTCACCAGGGAAGCCCTCCACAGGGCTGGGATGGCCACGGTGTGCCATGTGACTCTGCCTCACTCTAACAGTCATTTCTAACATGACTCTTAGACCAGGGGTGAGTCCCTCACTCAAGCTGGGCCAATCAGTCTCTTCCCCAGGAATTGGAAATTGGGATGGATTTAAAAAACAAAACAAAACAAAACTGAAGCAGATACACAATGAAAAACAGAGATGAACACAGAATTTTTTTTTTTTTTTTTTTTGCGGTACGTGGGCCTCTCACTGCTGTGGCCTCTCCCGTTGCGGAGCACAGGCTCTGGACGCGCAGGCTCAGCAGCCATGGCTCACGGGCCCAGCCGCTCCGCGGCATGTGGCATCTTCCCGGACCGGGGCACGAACCCGCGTCCCCTGCATCGGCAGGCGGACTCTCAACCACTGCGCCACCAGGGAAGCCCGAACACAGAATCTTGACAATGCTCCAGGCCCTGGGTCCAATGCATTTGTTTGTTTGTTTGTTTTTAAATAAATTTATTTATTTATTTTTGGCTGCATTGGGTCTTTGTTGCAGTGCGCGGGCTTCTCATTGTGCTGGCTCTGTTGTTGCAGAGCATGGGCTCTAGGTGCACAGGCTTCAGTAGTCGTGGCACGTGGGCTCAGTAGTTGTGGCTTGTGGGCTCTAGAGCACAGGCTCGGTAGTTGTGCCGCACAGGCTTAGTTGCTCCGCGGCATGTGAGATCTTCCAGGACCAGGGCTCGAACCCGTGTCCCCTGCATTGGCAGGTGGATTCTTAACCACTGCGCCACCAGAGAAGCCCCTCCGATGCATTTCTGAGGCCATCGGCATTCCACTCTGGTTCCATGAGATTCCACTGTATCCTTAGGATAAATGAGCCCTACTCAATAACATAGTGTCTCTATTATAAAGAAAAGTATAATGTGAGTTCTACATTTTCTTTCAGTCTAGACCACTGTATTTGCTAGGGTTGCCATTAAAAAAAAAAAAAAGCCACAGACTGTGTGGCTTAAATAGTGGAAATTTATTTTCTCGCAATTCTGGAGGGTAAAAGTCCAAAATCAAGGTGTCACCAGGGTTGGTTTCTTCTGTGGCCTCTTTCCTTGGCATGCAGTTGCGTTCTTGCTGTGTTCTCACACGTGGTCATCCCTCTGTGTGTTGTCTGTGTCCTAACCAGTCATATTGAATCAGGGCCCATTAATTCAGAAACCTCATTTTACCTTAATTACCTCTTTAAAGGTCTTCTCTCCAAATACAGTCACAATCTGAGGTCCTAGTGGTTAGGACTTCAACATGGATTTTGGGTGGGACACAATTCAGCCCATTAGCAACCATTCTTCACTCATTAAGTACACAGAAACCAAACTAGCCAGGGTTGCCATTTAATTTATTGACAACCAGCTAAGGCCAAAACTCAGAGTTCTTCCCCGGACTGAAATCTAGACCGGGGACTCGGGAGGCAAGGCTCTCTGGCTCTGCTGTTATCACATCAGAAACTTACTCCACCCCCATGGGCTTCAGTTGCCTCCTAACACAAGTCCAATAAGAGAGAACTAGTTGATCTTAAAGTTTTTTTAGGGAAATAGTTGATCAAAAGGTAACCACTAAGCTTGAGCAGTGGTGCTACAAAAGTATATAGACACCATCACCAGCTGCAAGATTTTTATTCTTCCTGCCATGTGCCATTTGCATTAGCCCATTCTGAATATAAAACTCTGAAGTATTGAAAAAATATATTTAGATACACAGTATATCAGAATTGTAGGTTGTGAGATTTTGTTTCATGACAATTTAAAACATATCAAGTCTGCATCATTGTTACAAATAGTTAACAATATAGGGATAAAATACTGATTTTCATTATACCAACTCATTAATAAGGATGTCAAATTGAAAATGGATGTGAATTTAAATGTGTTGGTGATGAGTTTCAATGTTTGCAGCTCACTTTCTGGTGAAAAGATACAGTTACCATCTGGTAAGTATGATTGGTAACTTGCGTGTGGATGCTGCATTTCCTGAATGTTAAGTAGGAGCGACACTGTGTAATTTTGCTAATCCTTTTCCAGAAGTAGGATTTTGTGAAATGACAGGACTGCAAAGCAAACCATCGAGCAGTAGCCAAGAGAACAGCGAAAGAGGAAGAAAAAAGTCCTGGAAAGGATCAGAAATAGAGCAGCCCACGAACTGCTGGTAAACACACGGTTTAGGGAGGATATTATTAGGCAACCCCACACACATTGCCTCTAGTGCACCTGGAAGAGCCAGTGCCTTCCTGGGATTTTGCTCGGTGCTCATCAGCACCTAGTGAAATCCCCGAGATAAGAATGGCTGTTCCATTTCAGTCTAGAAAATCTAGTAGAGTGATAATCTCTTTGGGCACTAGAGAAGGAAGTAAATCCCTGAGGTCTGGTGGGGGCGGAGGGGTCTTGGCAAAAGCGCACGAGCTTAATTTAATGCCTGTTACTCTGTCTTTCCTTTTTTAATACCGGTGAAATTAAATCTCTGCAAGTCAATCGAATACAGAGTAGGAGGCCCCAAACTAATTCCCAAATCCCTTCATTGGTGTGGCAAGGTAATCGGGAGGAGGAGAGTGCATCTCCTCAACTCCTGCAAGCAACGAAGAGGGTACTGTCTCCATCTGGAAATACCCACCAGGACGTGTCACCCAGGCAGCTTCTTGTCAGTAAATATTCAGAGCTCTGAGTATCATGGTACAGCAAAGTACAGCCCACAATGGCTCTGGATTGGTGTTTCTTTTTCTTTTTTTTAAAGTAGAATGATAGAAAGTTTTGTTTTTTTTTTAAGATTTATTTTTGGCTGCGTCGGGTCTTAGTTGCAGCATGCGGGACCTTTCGTTGGGGCACGCGGGCTCTTCATTGCAGAGCGCAGGCTTCTCCCCGTTTGTGGCGCGCAGGCTCCAGGGTGCGTGGGCTCTATAGTTTGTGGCACGCGGGCTCTAGTTGAGGTGCTCGAGCTCAGTAGTTGTGGCGCGCGGGCTTAGTTGCCCTGCGGCATATGGGATCTCAGTTCCCCAGCCAGGGATTGAACCCGCATCCCTTGCGCTGCAAGGTGGATTCTTTACCACTGGACCACCAGGGAAGTCCCTGGATTGGTGTTTCTTGATCTTTGTTTAGGAATAAGGAGAGGGAATAAGCACCATTGTAGGTGCCTCCCAAGCTCAAACTCATTTACCACTCAGCCTGACTCTGGTGGTAGATGAGAAAACAAAACACTGTTTAAGCAGCTTGCTCCAGGTCATGCAGTTCGTTTCACGTGCTAGCTGCCAGGACAGCAAAGGTAAGAAGATGCCGTGCCTGCCCTGAGCCACAGCCGGGAGCGCTTTTCCTCTGGTAGGCTTTGGGTATCCTCCCCCACCCAAATCAAAGCCAAGTAGTAGTGGGAATATGGGCAGCTCAAGTGTCTGCGTGCCCACCGTCGGGCTCTGGCAAAAGGACTCCACATGTACTCCTAATTCTTTTGACAGTCTTGGGAGGAAGAACTTCGCAGATGAAAAAACAAACTTGGAGAAGTCAAACGACTCGCCAGAAGTCATTCAGTAATTTGACAGCCAAGATCTGGAAGCCAGGTATGTCTGCCCCCAGATTCCATGTTCCAAGCCATCATCCCCAAGCAATAGCCATGACCCACTAGCTCCTGACTCCACCCCAGGGGGCTCAAGTAGGGATGCAGATCTCAGCCCCAGTGCTGGCCCACAGATGGGAAAATGAGCCCATTTCCTCTATAGACTCTATGAGATCTGCTGAAATTGACACTTGCTCCACTAAATGATTAGAAGAGCCGGGAAACAGGAGGTTGTTTCAGCGATCAAGTCTCCTTGGTATGTGCCCCGTTTCTTCTGCATCCCTGGACCATCTGTATACATTAGATCTTGGATGACCCAGCATCACAGCCCCTCCGGCACCCTCCTGTTTACCGTCTTCCGTAATGGACTTTCAAAAGCTCTGTATGTTACAGAGTAAGATGTAAGTAGAGTGTGTTTGTGTGTGCAAGTGCACACACACGTATGTAAATGCACAAGAAACATCTGGAAGGATTCAGCGGGCGGTTACCAGGCAGCCTGCCAGCAGCTGGAGAGTCAGTGACGAGTAAGAATGGGTCCCTGCCCTCTATAATCTGCGAAAGTAACAGATTCAGGAGGCACACGTTTTTTATTCTTTGCTATGAAAACAAAACATTTAAAAATACTACAAATTCCAAATTAGAGTTTGAATTAATGAGATTCTCAAGAACTTTCCTACATTAAACTTTTTAGCATCCTTCCATTAGTTTAGTTTATCCTCAGGGTGGTCCTAGGGGACCAATGGAGTGGGCATCCCCTTTAATGGCAGAGTGCAGGCCTCCCTACAGCTGCTCATTTTCTCCATCCCCCAGAACAAACCAGTTCCCCAGAGTTCTCAGCACAGAGTTTTCTGGGAGATGGGTCAGAGTCACAGTAAGCCCCAGACCCATGTGTGTGAGCACGCTCACACACACACACACACACACACACACACACACACAGAGAGCAGCCTGCCCACCCCCTTGGGAAATTCAGAACTCAGCCCAGGCCTGGTGGGCCCAGCAGATCCTGAGAGCAAAAACTACAGAGAGGTAGGATTAACAGAAAACCCAGAGAAATCACACACAGCTGCTGTCTTTTCAGTGGGAAGGAGAGTCTTTGCCCACACTGGAACCACCCAGAAGAAATGCCCCAGCTGTCCTTGCAACTCAAAGAACAATTCCAATTCTCAGTTGAGGAAAAGGGCTTTGAGTCTGAGGACAGGACCCCTGCCCCTTCCCCCAAAATCCCCACCTCACGGACCCCTCCCCAGAGTTATCCTCCACCCTTTTCTCGCCCCCAGCCAGCTACCCGTGAAATCAGAGACTCTTAGGCCAAAACATGATTACAGTCAAAATGCGAACCTAATTGTATGCTGCTTCATCATGTACACCTTGTTGTAAATGGAGTGACCAGATCCTTTGTGAGAGTGATTTGCTGGGAGGTGGCACAGCCAGCGGGCCCTGGGGCCAGCGGGCTGAGGAGGGTGAGGGAGAGCACTTGTGGACCACACCACCGTCGCCCGTGTCCTCCCTGGCTGACCGGCACCTCCAAGCTGCGATTCTTGTCTTGCCTCTGGCTCTGTGTCCTTCAAAGTGGCCTCTTAATTGGTGGAAGAAATCTTTAACTGAAGGCTTTCTCTCTGGTTCACAAAGTTTGCCCAGACATCTTAAATCAATGCTCCCAGCCCTCTGGTGACCGCCGCAACGCCTGCCTGTGCTCTAAGCAGATCCCAGGGTGCATTCATATTTTTAATTACTAACTGAATTAACCGAGGCTAAGAGGAAAAGGTGAACAGAAGTCAGCCCTGAGTCTCTCCTTTGCCGATTGCACAAAATGTCTCCAGGGACCTGCAAAGACATCTGCCCCACCTAGCTAGGCCTTTTTCAGGAGAGAAGGGCAGACCCTTTGGAGATCTCTATGAAAGCCAGAGACTCTCTCACCAGAAAAATGCCCAGAAAATTTTAGATGCATTTTTGGGTCCCATGGTCTCAGCCGATTATTGAGCCTCCTGATGTCCTCAATTTTACCCAAAGATCTGGAAAGTGTCTATGAACCCCCAAGTGAAAAGTCACTCTATTGTTTATATTTAAAGATGTAAACTTACAAGCCTTCAGAAACCTGGCAAGTGAAATAATTGTAAAAGAATAATTGGGTCAGTGAGTGATAAAGAATAGTGGGGACTGTGGCTAAAACAAAGCATTTAAAATCATGTCAAAAATTAAATTATTAGCAGATGAACCAAACAAAATGCATCTTGAGACTAGATTTAACTCATGGGTAACCTAAGTATTGTCTAAGGATTTCCTAGGTATTTACACATGCCCCGCCCTCCAGTTGATAATGAGATCTACCCATTATCTAACCCCCATCATTCCTACTGGAGCATAAGCGTTTCTCATCAATCTTACGTCATAAGAGTTCTCTCAATTCTTCTCCTCCATGTTGTTGACAGTTCTTCCAGGGCTCTGCTCAGCTCCAAGACCCGAATTAAAACAGCACTTCAGCCGTGAAGCATCCCTGACAGCCAGACCTGCATCCCTGCATCTCTCTCCCCTCCAGCTCCTATGGGCGTTCTGGGGTGCCCACGATGAGCTACATTGTGATCCCTGAGCCCT
The DNA here is from genome assembly GCF_059928025.1 of Delphinapterus leucas. Taxonomy (NCBI): domain Eukaryota; kingdom Metazoa; phylum Chordata; class Mammalia; order Artiodactyla; family Monodontidae; genus Delphinapterus; species Delphinapterus leucas. Next base: position 68,993,515 of record NC_143130.1, on the reverse strand, counting down.
TTGACTCCATTGTCAACACCCATTGCCTAAACCAGTGGTTCTCACTAGGGCAATGTCTGCCGCCTAGGAGACACTTGGCAGTGTCTGGAGAAATTTTTATGGTTATGATCTGGGGGAGGCACCTAGCGAGTGGAGGCCAGGGGTGTTGCTGAACATCCTACAATGCATAGGACAGCTGCCCACACAAAAAATTATCTAGCCCAGATGTCAATAGTGCTGAGGCTGAGAAACCCTGTCCTGAGCTGGCCCTGAATGAGTGCCTTGAGGGCAGGGCTGTGTCTTGTTTAATGCTGTGCGCCAGGCTCTATGACCCAGGCTCTATGACCCCTGGCACACAGGAGGTACTCAAATGTTGATGAGGTGGAATGGTTAGGGGGTGGGTCTAAAGAGAAAGCCAATCTTGGCCCCAGTAGTGCACAGCTGAGTCAGGGAAGGGACCACATGCACAAGGCTCTCCTCCACACAAACAACTCAACCGAGACAGGATGGCCCTGACGTGGATTGCTGAGAGGGGCTTCACGAGTGTGGGTAGAGGGCCTTAGAATTGTTTGTTTACTTGGGCTGTTAAGGTAGCAAGAACAGAAACCCAGGGCTCCTTGAGAGATGGAACGTTCACTGTAAAGAGATGTGGGAATAGAAACCAGGCCTTAGGAAAAGCAGAGCAGCTGCAGGAAGGCTGGACTGGGAACTGTCACCCTGGCAACTTCCATTAAGAAGATGAAGGTAAAGCCCTGTCTCTTCCTTCCATCCGGCCCCACCCTACCCCCAGGTTCATTCAGACTTTCCTGGTTACCCTTGACCTGGGCCCCTACCAGGGCCAACTTATCCATTAGTCGCAGTGCCTAAGGCCCTCGATGCTTTTTAGGAGCCCACAGAAGTGTTTTAATTTTAATTTCTTTTAAAATTAGAAGAAAAAGACGAATATAATAATGGCCAGGGCTTCCCTGGTGGCGCAGTGGTTGAGAATCTGCCTGCCAATGCAGGGGACACGAGTTCGAGCCCTAGTCTGGGAAGATCCCACATGCCGCGGAGCAGCTAGGCCCATGAGCCACAACTACTGAGCCTGCGCGTCCGAAGCCTGTGCTCCGCAACAAGAGAGGCCGCGATAGTGAGAGGCCTGCGCACTGCGATGAAGAGTGGCCCCCGCTTGCCGCAACTAGAGAAAGCCCTCGCACAGAAACGAAGACCTAACACAGCCAAAAATAAATTAATTAATTAAAATAATAATAATGGCGAATAGAAAACAGTGAATCCAGCCTGGATTATATTTGTCGTAATACCAATGCAGTCATATAATTCTAGTACATTTTTAGGGAGAGAGGAGCCCACCTACAAAGACCCTGCCCACACCTTCCCCAGCCCCTCTACACCGTGACCTTTCAGGTGCAACCACCATGAACCACCTCTCCTTGTTTCTTACTGAAAATTCCACAGAGAATCCACTGGAGACATTTTGAGTATAAAGATGTAACTAGGAAGTACGCTGACTCTGATGAATTTTCCTTGGGAAAGGGCTTTCCGGAATGGACTCCATTAAGTCAATTTAATTCCTTGATCAATTTTCTATAAAGCCCAGTTAAGCCATTTCCGATTTTTTCACTTTTTCATTTCGAGTTGACTAAAACTATTTTCATGGGGACCAATTCTTTTTCACTTAAGTTTTAGGTTAGAAATTTGGTTCATAGATCACATTTTGGTGAGTACCAGATTTCACTGATGATAGTTTCTGTCATGGCAAGTGTTCCTTTGTGAGCTTTATTTCTACCAAGTCCATTTTCTAGGGTCAAATTTTGTTCTAACTTTGGTCAGGATCGTTTGATTCTTTCATAATTGTAGTAGGTAACAACCGGTCTAATTTAGCCATCTCAGTTTTTCTCTGCATTAGATAAAAGGCGAGTCTCTAACAATTTCTTAGCTCATACCACAGAAAAATTGAGACCACATTTATGAGCTAGAGAGATGGGGTGGGGCAGGAGGGCAGGCAGAGTAGACAGAAGTTTAGCAGCACTCCTGGGTCGCTGAGCACACACAGGATGTCCTGGGGAAGGGGGTGGGGTCGATGGGAAGGCGGAAATATTCTCCATTCCAGCTCACCTTTGTCTACTCTTATGTCATAGTTCACTTGACTACCCTTTGGTCAACCAGGGGTAAGAGGACAGCTGTGGTATAAAATATGATGGCCTAGAACTGCCAGTGAGTCAACAGCTGGGGCAAGCCAGTGTCCCTTACGAAGGAGGTAAGGCATGAAACCAGGGTTCTTGGGCCAGACAACCTGGAGAGTTGTCTCCGTGTCAGGAAGCACTTCCACATGTACTACGTCCTGGGAATTCTAAATGGTGCTGGGAGGCAGGCCGTGTCACCTCGGATTCATGGACAAGGAAGGAAAATAAGTCCAGTAAGGTGGGTCTTCTTGTTCCGTACTCAGTGACTCTCCATTATGCCTCACAGCCTCTCTGAAGAAGGGTGTTTAGGTGGTCTCCTAACATTTCTGGGGCCTGGAACAAGAGTACAAATGGAGGGCTTCCCTGGTGGCGCAGTGGTTGAGAGTCCGCCTGCCGATGCAGGGGACACGGGTTCGTGCCCCGGTCCGGGAAGATCCCACATGCCGCGGAGCGGCTGGGCCCGTGAGCCATGGCCGCTGAGCCTGCGCGTCCGGAGCCTGTGCTCCGCAACGGGAGAGGCCACAACGGTGAGAGGCCCGCATGCCGAAAAAAAAAAAAAAAAAAAGAGTACAAATGGAGGCCCACCAGCCACATGACTAAATATTTCAAAGTCCTTAATCAGGCTCACAAGCCCTTTAAAGAAAGTTTTCTCCTCCTACCTTAACAGATATACCTTAATAATGACAAAATTGAAAATAGTGTTTTTCATGTGACTGAAAACTGGCTTTTATATGGCTGAAAGTTAGTAAAATATCAAAGATGGCTGAATTTAATCATTACTATGTATGAGTGTTCTGTTGATGGGTTCATGATGTTTGAAAGATTAATAAAATAAAAACAGGTAAGTTATACATTATTCAGTGCATCTCTTCCTTTGTTTCAACAAAATCACAATGTTGTTAAATAATTGGTAACAAAATTTTGTTCTACTGCCAGAAATGCCAAGTTAGACAACCTTTCTTGAGTTCTTAGTTTTTCTTTAAATTCTGTATGGAGAAAGTTCAATATTCTGAGACAGTAGCAACTGGAATTAGTCACATATTCCTTAAAGTGGTCCTTAGGTTCGGAAGTGAATCATAAATTTTGCATATGTTCAAATAGTTTAATAAGCTTATGTAGAATAACTCATCATTATCACAGGAAACGTTACATAATATTCTCATTGTCCCCTAGGAATTTCTCTCATTACAGATTTCAACATCTCTTGAAGCGGTATCTAGCTTGGTGGTACCCCAAATGCCAAACCATAAAATATTTGTTGCAGGTCTGTGATGAGGCAGGGAGGCTGTGATAGACTGTACCCCACAAGCACACTCTTTAATTCAGCCGATATTTGTTCATAGCAGGACTTTCCAGATAAAGGAAGCAGTGTGTTAATTTATATTCCTTGATTAGCATGAAGAATCCATGTAGCATTTCTTAAGTTCTTTCACATTTTTCAACACTGGGACATTATAAAGAAAACCCGAAATACCAGTATTTTGCTCCTTTGTTCAAATCTCTCAATTGAGATTCTGCCTTAATCTAGGCGGAAATGGCTAGAAAATAGTCTCTATAAACTGGACTATGTGAATGTGAATCTTCTCCTTCACGGTCATATGAGCGTTTTATTTCTGCTTTCTAGTTTCCTTACATTTTATTGGAATATTACTTTTACTGCATATTATATATGAAGGTTCTCTCTACTTATAAAAACTTTTTTCTCTAAACATTTAAAAATATTTTTAGTCTTTTAAAAAATGACACAGCCAATTTAGATTTGTTTGTTTTTTAAAAATAACCCTTTGCTAACATTATGAGTGACAAGCAAATAATTAACAAACTTTTAAAGATACTTTCATTTTCTGCCAAAGTCCATGGTTTGCTCTTTGAGGATCATCTGCTGTTTCATTGAACTCTTCTAGTGCTACTGTATCTTGTCCAAATTACCTCTGATCCCTTTAAGACCATTTTGTTGGGGACTTCCCTGGTGGTCCAGTGGGTAAGACTCTGCGCTCCCAATGCAGGGGGCCCAGGTTCGATCCCTGGTCGGATCCAGCATGCGTGCTGCAACTAAGAAGCCTGCCTGCTGCAACTAAAAAGTCCCCCATGCCACAGTGAAGATCCGCTTGCCACAACTAAGACCTGGCTTGGCCAAAATAAATAAATAAATAAAAATAAAATCTTAAAAAAAAAAGAACATCTCATCAACGTTCCCTATTATCTTTATTGAAGACTGTCCACCGTTGGCGGTTTATTCAGCTCCTTTCTCGTTTCTAGTAATCATATAAGTGGGGTTTTTGACGGGGAGGGGTACAGTGAAAGCTGCTCACTTGTTGTTGGCAATTTTTAAAATTTTAAGCAGACTGTCTCTTTCAAGATTTTCTGTTTCTTTGTGCCTTTTTTTGTCTGAGTTCCACTTCCATAATTGCTCTTTCTATCATCATGTCTATTTGCACTCATTCTCAACGATCCAAGGGATTAAAAATAAAATGAATTACATCCAGAGTATAAAATTTGAATACATTTTCATCATAGAAATGTAAATTAAATCAGTTGTAAAAATTAACTTTTTTGAAAAGTTATGTATGTGAAAAAAAATTATTTTTTCTAAAATATTAAAACATATCTATTAAACTTTAAAGGCCAAATACAAATGATAAGTAATGGATATCAAAATGTAAAATCAAAATTTTACTTAAACCTGGAATTCTCAATTTAATGTTTTGAAATTATAATTAAATCTTCTTAAATACTTTCTAAAAATAAAACCACTTGTGATTCTAGCGTTCAATATCCATCTAGTTGGCAATATAATCTTTCGTGACGCGTTGACACATCGCGTTTGCTGAATAACAATAATTGCTAACATTTATTAAGTGCTTATTAGGTGTTCTGACGGCCCTATGAAGGAGGACGGATCATTCACTTTTTTGGGTGGGAAAACAGAGAAACTATGGACATGCCCGGGTGTCCTCAGGCAGTGAGGGGAAGAACTAAGATCTGTACCAGGTTTTTCTGAGTCACCACACACTGAGCGCCACCCTTGGAAAGGCCCACAGGGCGGGGCCCCTGAACTGTTTTGGGCAGGTGGGCGGCCCCCAAACCCAGGGTTTTCTCCGTCTTCACATTGATGCTACAGCAGCTACTTCTGGCTCACTCAGGCCTGAGGCCTGGGGTCCTGCAACTCCTAGCCTGAGGCCCTGTGGGCACAGGGTGGGGACCAGAATCCGGCCGCCCGTTCGAGCTGCTGCAGAGCTGAGTGCAGACCGAGCCACCTCCCGGGCAGGCTCAAGGGCGCCACCTGCAGGGCAGCGAGGCCCTTGTCCAGTAAATTGCCTGCATCAGAGCCAGACCCCAGCCTGGAGAGGCCCAGCTGGGTCCCTTAGGGAAGGAAGGAAGTCTGGACAGGCGCAACCAGGAAAGACCCACGCTACTCCCTGCACCATGAACTCAGTTATCCCTTTTCACTTCTTCCTCTGTCAGAGGGAAAGTTATTCCCAACGTCTAACCTCAGTCCCTCAGACTGCAATGGAAGCCCTTTTCACTGCAGGGAAACAGAGAATAGGACAAACCCCAGGCAGTCTCTGTAGCTGCTTCCCAGGGTTTGCAGAGATACAGCTCCCTGGAAATCCATCAAGAATTCCTGTCCCACACAGTTGGTGGGAATGTAAATTGGTGCAGCCACTATGGAAAACAGTATGGAGGTTCCTTAAAGAACTAAAAATAGAGCTACCACATGCTCTAGCAATCCCACTTCTGGACATATATCTAGAGAAAACTCTAATTTGAAAAGAGACATGCACCCCACTGTTCATAGCAGCACTATTTAAACAATAGCAAGATATGGAAGCAACCTAAATGTCCATTGACAGATGGATAAAGAAGATGTGGCACATATATACAATGGAATATTACTCAGCCGTAAAAAAGAATGAAATAATGCCATTTGCAGCAACATGGATGGGCCTAGAGATCATCATACTAAGTGAAGTAAGTCAGAGAAAGACAAAGATCATATGATATCACTTATATGTGAAACTTCAAAAAGTGATACAAATGAACTTACTTACAAAACAGAAATAGACTCACAGGCAGAAAACAAACTGTGTTACCAAAGGGGATGGGGTGAGGGGAGAGAGAAATCAGGAGCTTAGGATTAACATACATGCACTACTATCGATATATATAAAACAGGTAAACAACAAGGACCTATTGTATAGCACAGGGAACTATACTCAATATCTTGTAAACTAACACATGTAAATTACCTATGCTTCAATTTTTAAATACATAAAAAATGCATTAAAAAAAGAATTCCTCTCCCATTCAAGCCGACCCCATCCCTCCACCCAAAACTGTCGCTCAGACCCATCTCCTTGCCTTACAGAACTCCTCAGTTTGTTTGTGTGTGTGTCTAGAATCCTGCTACCAAGTTACACCTCTGAAGCCTCACAACAACCCAGTGAGGTCAGGATTGTTATTGCCATTTTCAGTTGAAACTGAGGCCCAGGGAGATGGTGTAACTTCTTCCTGAGAGTCAGGGGCAGGCTGGAAACAGGGTAGAGATCTGATCCCGAGCCTAGGGCGCTCCTTGCCAAGCATGGTCTCCCCTTGTGTGGGAGTGTGGTGCAAAGGCAAATTCCTGTGTCCATGCTGTGTGTAAATGGAGATGTGCCAGCCCCAGGGTGCACACTCACGTGCTTTGTACAAGTGCATGAATGATTAGGACAATTCAACATGTATTTGCAAGACAAAAAAAAGCAAAAAGACCACGTACTCCACATCTTATACAAAATTTACTCCACATCTTATACAAAAATTAACTCCAAAAAGGATCATCGTTCTAAATGTAAAATGCAAACCTATAGAACTTCTAGAAGATACAAGAGAAAATATTCGTGACTTTGGGTTAGGCAAAGAGCTCTTAGATATCAAAAGCATAATCTTTAAAAGAAAAAAGTAATAAATTGGACTTCTTCGATATTAAAGACTTTTGCTCTGCAAAGGACACTGAAAATGTCCTGGGACATTGGGAGACAATATTTACAAATCACATCTCTGACAAAGGACTTATACTCAGAATATATAAAGGACTCAAAAATAGGAAAAGAAATAACCCAATCCAAAAATAGGCAAAAGATTTCAACAGACACTTTGCAAAAGAAGAAATAAGGCAAATAAACACACGAAAGATGCTGAGCATCATTTGCCTTAAGGTCATTCGAATTAAAACCACAATGCAACAGCTTAAATACTCAAAAACAAGGGTATGGTTAAATTACAGTGCATTTGTGCAAAAGTGTATTATCTACCCTTCAAAATTATATTTTGCTCTTCAAAATAACATGAAAATACTTATGGAACAATGTATTAAGTAAAAGAAACAGGATATAAACATATAAACAGTCTTATCCCGATCTGAAGGAAAATTTTATGTATTACATACATGTATTCAATAAAGATGGAAATATGCATAAAAATGTAAATAGGGGTCATTTCTGGGTATGACAATGACAAAAGATTTCAGTTTTCTTATTTATACTTTTCAGAATTCTCCAAAATATTTCCCAACATACACATATTGCTTTTACAAATTGTCTAAGTCAAGAGACAAAGAAAAGGATGCATAGTAGCTGAGCCCTGAAGTCCTCCCTAATCATTCAGTCCTTCACCTAGGAGATGCCGCCCCAGCTCCCAATAGCAGGAGGTATATGCTGAAGTTTTCCCTCCCTATAGCCTCATCCAGAAGCCCCTTCTGGCTCTCTGCGCTCTTGGCACTGCAGCCCTCTCCTATGATGTAGTCCTCCAGGACCCCTTCCACCCCCTTTTCCTTCCTGATCTTCATTCTGTCCCCCTGGGATTTCATTCACTCTGTGGCATCAGCAAGGGCACCCGGGACACCCACATTACGATGTCTGGCCTAAACTGTTCCTGCAAGTTCCAAACCCTTGCCCATTCACCCGTCCTAACAGCAGATGTTTGTCGAGTATGTATTGCCAGGCCCTGTTCTAACAGCAATGGCAGAGGTGCTGCTTTCACAGACCTGACATTCTAAAGAGGGTTCAGGCAATTAACATGGCAACAAACAAATGAACAAATTAACTTCAGAACCAGCATGTTAACAAGGTCCCCGGGACAGTTGAATGCACATTAAAACTTGAGAACCGCTGTTGTACACCAGCGGCAAAGTGTGGTTCCCCAGCCGGCGCCTCAGCATCTCCTGAGAGCTTGTCAGAGTGCAAACTCTCACCACGCCCCAGGTCTACTCAAACAGGAACTCTGTGGGTAGGGCCCAGAATCTGTGTTTAACAAACCCTCAGGGGATTCTGCACGGGCCTCATAAAGGGCTCCTCAAGGTTAGGAACCACATGTCATTTATCTTCACATCTGTATTAGTTTCCTAGTACAGATATAACAAATTGTCACAAACACAGTGGCTTAAAACAATATAAATTTATTATCTTATGGTTCTGGAGATCTGAAGTCCAAAATCAGTTTCCCTGGGCTAAAATCAAGGTGTTAGTACAGATGTGCTCCTTCTGGAGACTCTAGGGGAGAATCCATTTCCTTGCCTTTTCCGGCTTCCAGAGGCTGCTCACATCCCCTGGCTCGTGGCTGCATTCCTCTGACCTCTAGTTCCATCATCACACTCTTTCTCTGACCTCTGACCCTCCCGCCTCCCTCTTGTAAGAACCCTCGTGATTACAAGGGACCCACTCTGATAATCCAGGACAATCTTCCCATCTTGAGCTCCTTTACTTAATCACATCTGCAAAATCCTTTTCACCATGTATGGTAACATATTCACAGGATCTGGGGTCAAGACGTGAACATCTTCGAGGGGCCATTATTCAGCCTCTGTCACAGAGCAGATTCTCAGCAAGGAGCTGAAGAAAGAATGAATGAGTGAGTGAATGAAGAAAGAAATCAGAGACGGAGGAAGCTTCACCCTCCCTACCCTGTGAGCCCTAGCCTACCTGTGAGCATCTGACCTGGTCCCCCGGGGTGATGGGATCCTGCATTGCTTCTCAGCACATCGATCCTTCAATGCAAGTGACTAGGTGCAGTGTATGTTGGGCAGGTGAGGCTCAAAACTGAGGCTCTACCAGCAAGGACGGAGCCCGGCAGGCTGGCCTCACCAATTGCTGGGGCAGGCAGACCCGCGATCGGAAGGTAGGCTGTGAGGGGAAGACTGGGGTGCCAGATGGAGAGCTCGGTGTCTGGAGAACACACATTTTGGGGTCAAGTCCTTACTCAGCCATTTGCCAAGTGCACGAGCTTGCACAAGCCACTCTGCACCTCCCCAGTGACTTCATCTGCAATGTGGGATGGCAACGCCAGCCTCACCAGGTTGTCAGGTTGTCGTGAGAACCAGAGATAAGGCATGAAGTACCTGGCCCTGGACGGATGAATGAGGGCAGGGATTCAGGGTGCAAAATGGGGAGCTGCAGCCAGGGCCTGGGGTGCGGTGGTGGGGTTGGTGCTGACTCTGCCTGGTTGCCTGGCGATTACCCAGAGGCCCCTGGCCCCCAGCCCTGGCAGTCCTGGGCGAGAGTGAGGCCCTTTCTCTCTGTGCAATTTGCTTTACTCATTCATTACAGAGAACTGAACTCAGAGGCGGGAGGAGCCATAGGGGCCCCAATGGTCCAGAGGGCCTCCCTGTGGGCCCCAAGGTGGGGCAGAAAATACTCAGGATCTGGGTGAGGACACCTGGGCTTGGTCAGCTTTGCTGACCCTTTAAGCCTCAGTTTCCCCATCTGTAAGTAGAGATGATGCAATCCATCCCACCCCTCCCTTGGCCCTGGGTGGTGAGGACGTGCCAGGGAGGTGAAGGGTAACACAGGAGCGGACTGGGAGGACAGAGGGAACAGAGCGTGCAAGTAATAGAAAGAGGCTCTGCCTGGAGTCTTCTGACTCAAGTGAGCTTGAGAAAGGGCTGTTTGTCATTAGTTAGACTGAAGAATATTATGATAAAGACATCAGTGTTCTGTAATTAAGGATACTAGCTTGGGGCTAAATTAAATATTTACACAGCCCTCAATTATCTTCTCCCTCTCTTTAGCAGCTCCCTCCCCGCGCTAAAATATTTAGCAGGGATTTCAGGAGTATTCTCAAACCCAGCTGTGGTGCAGAAAGTTACTTGAGAGTGAGGGCGATGGTGACCACTTGCTTTTAGCAGATTCCCAGATCTGTGTGTTAGAAGAAAGACATCGCACTTGAATCTTTAGAGGGCAAAAAAACCCACAAATCATGTAGGCTAGGTCTGACACAGGCTGAACCCAAAGGGACTTTCTGGTATTCATTCAGAAACCACCTCGAAAATAGCTGCACAACAGCTTTTGAGGAGGGAGAAATTCGAGCAGGGCAGATGGCAATCTAATGCAGATTCAGCCTTTAATTCGTGGAAGTCACTTGCCCTTTTAGGATTTCACTGTTCCTACAATACCTAATAGATCTCTACATCCCTGTATTCTAATGTAGGAAATTGACTACAAGCATGCCCTATTTCCCATAAGTGGACCATTTCTCAAAGGCTCGATCCTGTGAAAGCCTCAAGATTGGCTGGCTAATGTGAATAGGAGTCATATTTTCAATGTTACCTGTAGGATATATGCTGTGGTGAATCTCAGAGCAGATGTGCTCCAGGGAAAATTGTATATATATTTAATTTTTGGAAATTGAAATGTACCCTCTGGTTCCCAAGGAAGACTGTAGCACAGCAATTGATGGCACAAACTCTGGACCAGTCCCGAGTCCTGGCTCTGTGACCTTGTATAAGTCACTACCTCAACTTTCCAATCTATGAAATGGGGATAAAGATAGACATAGCTCTTGATGAGCGTCAAATGAGATTCCGTGTCTACAGAGCTCTGGGTACCTGGCCTGTAGTAAGAGCTTGGTAAACAGTGGTTATGACTGTCACTTGAAATCCTCCTGTCAAAGTGAAGCCTTTTCGCTCTGCCAAATGCTTTGTGTAAATCTGGACTTCCGCGCCTTAAGCAGCCAGGTACGTCACAGGGCTGATCAGCTGTCCCGAGCTGCCCTGCCCAGCCGGTCAGCCCCCAGGAGAGCACAGGGGAGCACTTCTGTCTCCACCTCTCACAGCTCCTGAGCTGGGTGGGGACAGAGAACACAGCAAGGCTTCTCCGGCCTTTCCTGAGAACAAACTTCAAAAGGTCCACACCCAGACTTTAAGAAAGCCTCAGGCCCAGTGCCAACCCCCCTCCTCCCTGGGGTCAGCACTCTGTCCCAGCCCTATTTCTCGAACTGTCCTTGCCCATCCAGGCTGCCATTGAGGTGGCTGTGGACAGCACTTGGTCACCTCCCCACCTCAGGGGGAAGACCCCTAAACAGAGGGGAGGAGGCCCTTGCTTTTGGCTGAGACCCACCTGGGTTCAGCTCTCTGCCCTGCCTTTTACTAGCCATGAACCTAGTCAGGGTGTTCCTGTTTGACCCCGCAGATATTCTTTTTTTAAAAAAATAAATTTATTTATTTGTTTATTTAATTTTTGGCCGTGTTGGTTCTTTGTTGCTGCACGCGAGCAGCAGAGTTCTCTAGTTGCGGCGAGCGGGGGCTACTCTTCGTTGCGGCGCATGGGCTTTGTTTTTCATTGCAGTGGCTTCTCTTGTCGCGGAGCACAGTCTCTAGGCGTGCGGGCTTCGGTAGTTGTGGCACACGGGCTCAGTAGTTGTGGCTCGCGGGCTCTAGAGCGCAGTCTCAGTAGTTGTGCACGAACTTCGTTGCTCTGCGGCATGTGGGATCTTCCCGGACCAGGGCTCGAACCCGGGTCCCCTGCATTGGCAGGCGGATTCTTAACCATTGCACCACCAGGAAAGTGCCCCCACAGATATTCTTATTATTGGATAAAATAATGTGCAGAAGAGGTGAGGCTCAGAGGCTGAATAACCTGTAAGCTCTCCGTTCCTCCGTTGCCCCATAAAGTGGGCACACTGAGTTAAAGAAGGCTGCCGGGACTGGGTGTGCAGAGACAGGGCCTCATCCACAGGTGGGGACTGCAGGACCTTACCCCGCCTGTAAAAGAGCTCTACCAGCCCAGCCTGAAGGCCACTGTTTGTCTGAAACTTTAGCTTCTTTCAAATGCAAATACTTCACTGAGGCGGCCCGCATGAGGACTTGTGCTCATTTACACCTGGCTTTGAATAGGTGCCTTCAGGAGCCTTTCCTGATCTCAAGACTAACAATAATTACTATTATTATATACTCAAACAAATATTTATTGCACAAACAATATTACAACAATACCGGAAGTTAGAAAAAGAATCACCCACAATCCCAAACCCAGTAAACGGGCGTTTCGGTTTTCCTTCTTTCCCCCCCAATTCCCCTCCAGCCCTTGTACATGCACGCATACAACTTTTTCACAGCTGGCCTCCTGCCTGGTGCAGTTTTGCACTCAACAGAGCATCATCGGCGCTCTCCCATGGTGCAACGGTCTTCACGATTAGCTTTTAAAATGGGTGCACTCTTGCTTACCAGCGCTCTAGAGCTGCACACGTAGGTTCCTTCATTTCCTGCTGTTAGAAGGCTGAAACTTTGTTCAAAGAGCGTTTTCATTCTTTGAGGATTATTCCCTTAGGATGCATCCTCAGGCATGGGGTTGCGGGGTTAAAGGGGATGGATATTCGTGTGGCTCTTGAAAGAGAGCTGAGTCCAGGTTTTGCCCAGAGCTTGCAGAGAGCTGGTGCCTGGGGGCTGAGAGAGAGCCGGGGGTCAGGGAGGGGGAATCTCTGGGTTCACTGGGGGCAGTCAACACTTTGGGGGGTGGCAATCCTTATAGGCCGTTAGCCATGCAGGAGAGGCAGCAGCCTCAGGCTGAGAGCAGAAGCCAGAGGCTGCCCAGAGGAGCTCCCGTCTTCCCACCCCTTCTGGAGTGCTTGACTGCCCTCCAGCTCTGCAGCATCCAGCCCCAGTGCCCCGCAGGCTCAGGGGGCTGGGAGAGGGAGAAACACAGGGAAGTGGTGAGCAATGAGCGGCCCAGAAATCAGGCAAGAAGTGCAAATGCCATCACTGCTAGGAAAATCCACCGCCATCGCTGGGCGCTGGAGCCGTCGGGGTGGGCGCCCCCTGCCCCCTCACACATTTATTTGTATTTATATTTGCTGCGTGCTGGGCCAACCCAGGGCACCTTGGGGCAGGACGATGACGCAGACGTGGCCTTGGCTTGCTGGTCACTCCAGAGTCAGGCAGCCGAGGGAGTTGCCCTACCTGGGGCTCTCCACCCCGGCTGCATATCAGAATCACCTGGGGAGCTTTACAGAAGACCTCGGCCCACCGCCAGAGATTCCCACTGAACAAAAACAGCACACCTGGGACTCCCCTGAAAAGGTGAGTCTGCCTCCTAACCTCCAGTCCCTGTGACTGTGACTTTATTTGGAAAAGGGGTCTTTGCAGACGTAATTAAGGATCCCGAAGTGAGATCATCCTGAATGCAATGACTGGTGTCCTTACACAAAGGGGAGAGGACACAGTGACAGAGGAGAAGGCCACGGGAAGACGGAAGCAGAGACTGGAGTGATGCTGCCACAACCCAGGAACTCCCGCAGCCACCAGAAGCTGGAAGGGACGTGGACACACCCTCCTGTGGAAGCTTCGGAGGGAGTGTACTTCTGCTGACACCTATCTTTGGGGCTTCCAGCCTCCCGGGCTGTGGGAGATTAAGCTTCTGTTGTTTGTGGTAATTTGTTACGGCAGCCCTAGGAAACTACTACCAGCACTGCCCACTTGTGTGAACACAGTGGCTGAAAGGAATGCTCTTCGAGAAGTTCCCATCAACCACATGCTCTCCCTGAGTGGCCATTTCTGCCTCTGTGAAAGGAAGCGAATGCTTCCAGCCCTGATGAGATGATGCCCAGGAAAGGGCCTTGTCAGCAGGGCAGCTCCGACAGTGTGCGGGAGGTGCCGTGCCAGATCCGCCACTGCTGGATGAATCCTAGCACCTTTCCCGGCCTCAGTTTTCTCAAAGTGGAGCTGTAAGCCCTGACCTGATGATGCCATCACAGGCAAGATAAGAGTGGGAGGGGCTCTGATGGCTTAAGTTAGGGTTGGGTGCAAGGGAGCCGAGAACGCGCAAGGGACCCATGTTCTGCTATTAAGAGGGGTGAGAGTCTCTTTGGCACTGTTCTGCCTTCAGACAGCCTTTTGAACGAGGAGGACAGTCTGGGCCCACCCAGGAGGAGCTGGCCGGGCCCCTGAGGAGTAGGTGCCTGGTTGGGAAAATAACTTCCTATACCTGCACCCTAAAAGCGCAGGTGCCAGGGAGAGGCAGAGGGAGAGATGGGAGACTCCAAGTCATATGGATGCGCAGGGCTAATCTCCCAAAAAGGATTATATGAGTTACGTTTTATAAGGTGTCTGGGGCTTCCCTGGTGGTGCAATGGTTAAGAATCCGCCTGCCAATGCAGGGGACACGGGTTCGAGCCCTGGTCTGGGAAGATCCCACATGCCGCGGAGCAACTAAGCCATGCGCCACAACTACTGAGCCTGCAATCCAGAGCCCACGAGCCACAACTACTGAGCTCACACACCACAGCTACCGAAGCCCGGGCGCCTAGAGCCCATGCTCCGCAACAAGAGAAGCCACCGCAATGAGAAGCCTGCGCACCACAGCGAAGAGTAGCCCCCACTCACCGCAACTAGAGAAAGCCCGCGCGCACCAACGAAGACCCAACGCAGCCAAAACTAATTAAAAAGAAAGAAAGAAAGAAACCCACTGACCATTTCCCTTTATGTTGGGAGACTCATCTTCCCTCTTTTGCTTCCCAAGCCACACACCCGGAGGCCTGCAGGGGGCTGGAGTCTGGTGGGGCACTGCATCTCTGTTCACCTTCCTGGTGTCTGTGTATGGCTGGGATGTGGGGGTACCTGTACCTGCTGCAGCGCCTACAGGGTGGGGATGAGCCAGCTCTATAGGCTTCAAGCAGCTCATGCCCCATTCTGTCTCCGAAGCCCCTCGCTGCCATGGGCATCAAAAGAAAGCACACACCCTTTGCCTTCCCCCTTCAAAGGCCTTCATAGCTCATAGCTCATCTAGTCCCCCAGTACCCTTGGGAAGGCAGAGCAAGCATTAACGAGGGACCTGCCTGAGGCCACTCTGAATTCAGCATAAGCTGGGACTGGGATCCACGCTCCCTTGTCAAGCTCTGGTTTGCACAGGATGACTGCCTCCCTGTCGGTACAGCCACATCACTTGCCCTTCAAGAACTTAAGTCTGAGAGGACAAGCTAGTCCAGACTGAGAGGCACACACACAACCCCTTTACAAGATATGTAGCCACGGGAAAACCTAATGAGCCGGATGCTCACTAGCGTGATTGAGGATCCACAGAAAGGACCTTAGCGATCACCAGCTGCAGCCCACTCACTGCAAATGGGGAAACTGAGGCTCAGAAAGGGACAGAGATGTGCTGCAGGTTACAGAGCTAAAGGGAGGCTAGAGCCCAGGTCTCTGGACTCCAGGTCCAGTACTCCTGCCACTGCCTGCACACCTAGCAAACAAGGCGAGGCAGGGAGAAGGAGCTCAGATAGCCTGGGGCCACAGGTGGGGTGCACCTCCACTTCAGTCTGGGAGTTTTATCCAAAGAGTGGACTTTCCTGAGTTCCTCTGGGAGGGGGAGGGGGGAAGGCAGGAAGTAGCTGCAACCTGTTCCTTCAGCACATGGGAGTAGCCACGGAGTCTGAGTGGCGGGGGTCAGGGGGTGATGTTTTTTCTTTGCCCTCTGTGTGCCTTTGACTCTTATCACCGTGTCCTCTGAGTGGCAGAGGTCCAGGCCCAGCACCTTCCAGACCTGGGGAAAGGGTGAGGGTGGCAAAGCACCCCCCTGCTGGGGCACTCCCGAGACAGCTGGGTGGAACTGATGACAGGGGCCCAGAGCAGCCAGGAGCCTCTCCCACGGGGGAGAGTTCATGGTCGGGTGGGGCTGCGGGCACCCAGTTGTTTTTTTCCCTGTGCTCCACCCCATGCATTCTTCCGAAGAGCAGGCTCAGTGGCCCTGCCCTCCAGGAGGCCTCGGGGCTCCCAGGTCTCTGCCCCTGAAAGTGGGGGTGGGCATGAAGGGCGTGGAAGGTGCAGGGGAGAGGGGGCCTATGGACACCCCCGGCTCCACCTGGGCGCCGGGCTTGCCTCGCACCGCAGGTTGGCGAGTGAGGCGGCGACCCTTTGGAGGTCACGGAGCCCGGCGTGGCTGGCACACTGTTAGGTGCAGGCCCCACGATGGGACCTGTGCCCTGCCTCGGCTCCTCCCCCGCCCGCCCCTCCCGGCCCCGCCCCGCGCGGGAGGGGTGGGCGGGGCCCGCGGGGAAGCGCGCCGACCTCCCAGCCAGGTGCAGCGCGGGCTGTCCCGTGGCGGACGCGGCCGGGAGGAGAGTTCGGGTCTCCTCCTGCCTGTGCTGCGTCCCTGCGCCTTCTCAGCCGGATGCCCGAGACACTCAGAACCCAGGTAACCGAGGGCGGGACACCCCCGCGGCACGCGTTCTCCCGCCTCCCTGTCCATGCGCACCCCGCCTCGGCGGCCGCCCCCCAGGCTCCCCGGAGCCCGCCGGCCGCTCCCCGGGCGGCTCTTGGAAAGTTTGCGCCCGGAATGCCGTGCACCGGACGGCGGCGAAATGCAGCCACTTTTGCCTTCGCGCCCTCCGCCCGGGAGCCGATGCGGTGGGGTGGCCCCGGTGCACGGGGTCTCCGCTGAGATCGGTTGGAAGTTTGCCTTCTCGCTTTTCCCATCCCTCACTCTTCTGAGCGTTTGCGTCCCTCCCCCGTGTCCCTCAGTTCCTTTAAAAATATGTATATATCCTTAGATGGGGACGGCAGAGTTGGCGATTTCTTAAGGGATGTTTACGTTTGTGCTTCCCGCCTCCTCCGGCCAACATGTACGATAGGAGACTGTACTGAGCCAGACAGGGTGCGGGTGAGGGGGCGGCCCTCTGCCGGGCGTGGGGTGGGGGCCGGGCGCCGTCTGGGCCCTGCTGAAGTGGGTGCCCAGCCACGGGGAGTTCTGGGCTTTTGTCTTGTCTCCCGCAGGTCACAGCCCAGCGGGGTATCCTTGGCTCCCCCAGCACTCCTCGAGATGAGCACTAGGGAGAGAGGGTAGGCAGAGGCAGGGATCTAGAGCGACCTCTATAACCCTTGACGATTTGAACAGAATGGGCTTCCTCTTGCCTTGGCTGCGAGGAGGGCTCAGCTGTGTGTGGGAAAGGGGATGAAAGATGGTCCTAACCACGCAGAAGCAGAGAGGACAGGTGGGGGAGGTCAGAGCATCAGAGAAGAGCTAACAGCACTCACGTGGACACTTCCTTGATTTCATCCACACCCCCTCCCTAATTAACCGGTGAGGTAGTAGGTCTTAATCCATTGTCAGATGAGCAAAAAAGGAGGCTCCAAGAGGTTAAGTAACTTGCTGGAGAAAAGTGGTGGACCTGGACCACAAACCACAGTCAGATGGTTGGTTCTTAATTTTTCTGGGCCCCTGATCAGCAGGGGTTCATTTCTTCTCCCCCTCCCTTGAGTTTCTTCCCCTGAAAGGGGTAGGCCCAGAGAGTGCACCTCCAAGAAGAAATAAAATCTGGTCAGGAAGCTCCTCCAAGAGAGGGCCGACTCCTTGCTAAGCTAGGAGGTCTGCAGGAGGCGAGGACCTGTTTTGTTCACGGCTGTAACCATAGTACCTGGCACTCTCGGAAGGTGCCCCACAAGAATGGAATGAATTAACCTGAAACAGCAGAGCCTCTTTTCCAGCTGATGGATCTTTGCCCTTGGTGAACAGAAAGGGCATTCGGAAAAGTCAGACCAGAAATGTGCCCAATGCCATCACTGCGGGTCCTTGAAATCCTTACCCCACTTGGTTCTTTTAAGCCAGTGAGCACATCCATAATCCCATGTGCCTTTCCAGACAGCCAGGCTTTCACCTTACCCCCAATCTACTTCTTGTCAGGCTAGGAGAAGCAGCAGGAAGTGGGTTCCATGCCCAACTTAGCCCTGCTCTAGGTTGAAGGCAGAGGACCCTTGGCCCGTCTATACCAAAGTCTTACCCATCTCTCCAAGAAATCTTATTTGGAAACTCCAATCTTCATTGCCTCTTCCCTGATCCTTCCATGGGGCAACCATGGATTCAGGTTGGATCCACGGATTCAGGGAAGAGGACTTGCTTTTCTGAGCCTCAATTGCCTCATCTGTAAAATGGGGACAATAGAATCTGCATGGCTTTACATGAGAGTGTGTGGTCCAAAGCGCTCTGCAAGCTGCAAAGCAGACTGTGAGAGACGATTTTTCTTTCCTCACAGGTTTGTTAGCCTGACCTCCCCAGGTGGGCTGTAAATTCCTTCTGGGAAGGGATCACACATCTTGGTATCCCTCTGAGAGCTCTCCTCATTGTGAGCACACAGTAGGTTCACAGGAATGGAAGAGGAATTGCTAAAATTGGTGAAAAATCCACCCCTGCCCCCATGTAAGGAGAGGGGATACTCTACAATACAGGGGAGGGTATAGGAGGGATGGGAGGGGTCTGAGATCCAAGACCAGGAACGAATGGGAAGGCAGGGCGTAGCGGACTTTCCATGGCAGTGCCCTGAAGACTTTTGAGGCTGTGCCAGGAACCTTATAACCTTGGACTCCTTAGCAGATGTGGTATCTGCTTTGGCCCGAGGACAGGCCAGGACACCCAGAGCTGACCAGTTCTGCTCCTTGGGGGAGACCACTGAGAACGTAGCTGGGACTCAAGCCCCTGCACATCCCCACTCCCATCCCCCCCCCCCCACACCACCTGTTCCTCCCCAGGGGTTTGTGCACACGTAGGGCCCACCCAGCTTCCTACTGCCTGTTCCTGGCTCTTAACAAGAACCCAGTGGAGTAAGACCTTTAGACACAGAATATCTCAGCTGGAATAAGCCTTAGAGGTCATATCTCTACACCCCTTCCCTGCTTTACTTTCCATAGCGCATATCACCATCTAACATCCTGTATATTAAGAATATTGAAGAATCTTGTTTCTTGGCTGTCTTCCTTGTTAGAGTATCAGCTCCATGAGGGCAGGGCTTTCGGTCTGTTTTATTCTGCTCTATTCCCAGGAGTCAGAGCAGTGCCTGGTGTGCAGTGGGTGCTTAGTTAATATGCGTTGAGTAAATGAATACATCCAGGCCACGCTTCCTCACTGTACGGTTGGGGAGACTGAGGCCCAGAGACAGGAGTGACCTCTTGAAGACAGAGCTGGAGCTTTTCTTGATTGGACTTGAGTTAATTCTAAGCTGGGTCTCTGTCCCCTGCACCAGGTTGCTAGGGGTGCTTAGGAGCTGCCTTGGAAAGAACCTTCAGACCAGGTGCCTCCAGTTACTCAGAGGGGCAGCTCCTAGCTGAACAGATCGCCATCCACATAGAGTGATTTGAGATAGCAAAGGGGGGAGCGCTCCCGGTTAGACCCCCATCCCCAAAAGAAACCTCCTAATGCTGCTTTCCAGAGGTGGGTGGTGCCTCCATTAGTGGTGAAAACAGTGCCGTCTCCAGGCAGCCTTTTCAGATTCCCCAGGGCACTGGACGACCCAGGCGGACAAGCCAAGTCCCTGGCAGCCCTGGGGAAAGAGGTGGAGCTTCAGATCTGCTGGGTCAAGGATAACAAACCAGTCTGAGAAGACGCAACCAGATGTGTGGGCCAGGAAGAGCGAGGACATTATTCTGCCCAAGGCGTGGGAGAAGGTGGGGGGCTCTTAGGCCTCACTTAGGAATCTGATGAGTGGTTTTCTGGAGGCCCCAAGAACTTGAAATTCTGAGGCACTGTGTCAGGACAAGCAGGATGGAGAAGCTTGCGTGTGTGTATGGGCGGGGGGATAGGGTAGAAGCTGGAACTATCTATGGGATAGAAAATATGGGAGACACATCCACAAACACCAAGCAACTTCAGTCTCCCTCCCCACCCCATCATTCTGCTGGCCAGTGTTGTTTCTGTAAAGGACTTTTGTCTGTGTTCTAAGGGAGAACTCTAGGCCGTGTGGAATTGATTGGAGGAAAAGATACCTATGGCAAGAAGACCTCCCAAAGAGGTTATTGCAGGAACAAAGACAGGAGATGGGGTCCCTGGAGGTGTATTTCCTCCTGACACTCACTGGGAATGTAGACCCTTCCTAACTGCTTGGAGGAGCAGGGGTACATTTTTTTTTTAATTTATGTATGTATGTATGGCTGCGTTGGGTCTTCGTCGCTGCGCGCGGGCTTTCTCTAGTTGCGCCGAGCGGGGGCTACCCTTTGTTGCCGTGTGCAGACTTCTCATTGTGGTGGCTTGTCTTTGTTGTGGAGCACGGGCTCTAGAGCGCAGGCTCAGTAGTTGTGGCGCACGGGCTTCGTCGCTCCGCGGCATGTGGGATCTTCCCAGACCAGGGTTCAAACCCGTGTCCCCTGCATTGGCAGGCGGATTCTCAACCACTGCGCCACCAGGGAAGTCCCCTGAGTTACATTTTTAATAATAGTAATAAGCATGCAATAAATGCTAGTCGGATGCCGGGCACTGCTCTAGGCACTTTACTTGTACTAGGTAGTCCTTACCACAGCCATGAGGTTGAAACCGTATCGTCTCCATTTCACAGATGAGGAAACTGAGCTTCAGAAAGGTGGCGTAACTTTGCCCAAAATGACACTTGCAGGGAAAGGGGCACCAGAATTAGTTGGGCTCCAGACCCTGCAGCCTTAGCCTCCATGCTGTGCTACCTCAGTCAGCCAAGTAGGCCACACAGACAGGACAAAGAGCCTGGAGGCCAGGGTGGTCGACACACACGTGGAGACAGGGGAAGCAGCTCCTGTGCAGGCCCCCACATTACATCCATAGGGAACTTTGGCGTTTTCCCTGCTATTGACCCCCAAATCTTCTCCCATTGGTATTGTGGTTTGCCAGATTAAGAGCTGAAATTGATGTTGGAAGAGAGACTCCAGAAGTTGGGCTTTGAAGGATGTGTAGGAGTTTTTACCAGCGTGTTGGGAAAACTGGGGAGGAAGGGAGGCAGGGCAGGTGGAGGGAACAATGATAATGCTTTGCCTGAAGAAATGAGTCCATAATAGTGACTCGTCCTGGGCTTCCCTGGTGGCGCAGTGGTTAAGAATCCACCTGCCAATGCAGGGGACATGGGTTCTATCTCTGGTCCGGGAAGATCCCACATGCCGCGGAGCAACCCAGCCTGTGCGCCACAACTACTGAGCCTGAGCTCTAGGGCCTGCGAGCCACAACTACTGAGCCTGCGTGCCACATCTGTTGAAGCCTGCGTGCCTAGAGCCCGTGCTCCGCAACAAGAGAAGCCGCCACAATGAGAAGCCCGCGCACCACAACGAGGAGTGACCCCCACTCGCCACAACTAGAGAAAGCCCGCACGCAGCAACGAAGACCCAACACAGCCAAAAAAAAAAAAAAAAAGTGACTCGTCCTGTGTCTGAGGCCACTGTAGCTCCCCTCCCCCCATTCTTGTCCCCCAGCCACTCCTTATAGGCTCCCTTCCTGTGAAGAGGGGAGACCCTGACATGAGACATAGCTTATGCATTCCTGTCCCTTGCCTCCTTTATTACCACCGTCACTACAAGTCTGGTGGCTTTCAGCGACAGTAGATGGAAAAGTACGCCTGTTGTGACATGACGTGAATCAGTCCTTCATAAATGATGGGGTTGCATTGTCAGTGCTAATGCCTGGACCTGTGCCCTAGTGTCTGGTCCACGGTGGGAGACATAGTGTTGGCTCCTGAGGGAAAAGGACAAGGGTGACTCTAGGTGTTATTCTGAAGTTGTGCAGGATGGCAGCGAGGAGCCAACAGGTGTGAGAGATACAGTCTTTTTGGCAGCTAGGGAAAAAGACAGTGTTCCCCCAAAGCAGTGATCCTAGGTGTGATTTCTGCCCATGCTCTGTCCTCTCACCCAGGGTTTATCTTACAGAGTTGTCCTTTCTTCCGTCCTTGACACCAGGCTAGGACCACCCCCAGAGAGCTCTGTGGGGAACTTGCGTGATGAATTTTGCCTAAGCCTCAAATGGGCATCTTGCCGGGATACACTGTAGCCCCTTAAGACATTCTTCCTCTTTGATTATGTGGGAGCCCTGTGGTCAGGATGACTTTGGTGGGATGCATTTGGAGCCGGCCAGAGGCACAGAGCCCAACCATCACGGGTGTCTAGATCCCAGGGGCCTGAATTCGGCTACTCAGCCAGCTTGCCACTGGTCTTTGAGTCGGTCACTGGAGTCTGGGGAACCGAAGACCTGGTGTGGCAGGTGGGGAGCCCTGGATTCTAATTTTTTTTAATATATATACTTTTTTTTTTTTTTTTTGTCGGCGCTGCGTGGCATTCGGGATCTTAGTTCCCCCACCAGGGATTGAACACCGGCCCCCTGCAGCAGAAGCTCAGAGTCTTAACCACTGGACCGCCAGGGAAGTCCCCCTGGATTCTAATTCTGACACGATCTAACTCACAGTATGACTTTGGCCCTGTCCCCTCCTGGGCCCCAGTTTTCTCATCTGTAGAAGAGACAGCTTGGCTGAGATCGGGACCAGATGCCTCTTTGCTGCAGGGCTGCCCTGTGTTTTGTAGGACGTTCGGCGGCAGCCCTGGCCTCTACCCACTAGATGCCAGTAACACCACCTCTCACTTCTCTCCTGGCAAACAGCAGTGTCTCCAGACGTTGCCAAACGACCGCGGTGGGCAGAATCGTCTCTGGTTGAGAACCACGGGGTTAGATGACCTCTGAAGACCCTCCCACTGATTACCCCCAGGACCAGGAAGACACTTTTCTCTTTCAGCCCCTGTTTTGGAGATGCTGACTGTGTGAGAACCAAGGAGCCTGTGCATGGGGTCTCCAAGGGCTTACAGGGTAGGATGTGAGCTATGAGAACAGGAAAGGCTCTGGGCCTACTGGGCCTCTTGCTGAGAGCCAAGGCCAAGGTCTCTTTGCCTCCCAGGCCTTGGGTTACATAAGAAGGTAGGGGGCGGGGGAAGCAGGCCTGTGGTTGGCCCAGGCGCTAAGGTCAGCAGCCTTCCAGCCAGTGACTAATCATCTCTACATGCCCTAAGGACTTAGCTGCTCCGTGGTCCCCTCTCCCACTGCCCTGGGAGGGGACACAGGAAGTGAATCAGCCCACCCACGGTGCAGAGGAAGGGGAAGGTGGAGCACAGCAGTGTTAGACCCAAGGGCCACACACCCTTACCCCAACCCATCCCTGGTTTTATTTTGTTTATTCCTCCCAAGTTAGTTGTTTATTAACCCGCCCGCCCGTGGAAGCCCCTTCTGACCTTGTTGCTTAATGGAAGGGTGAAGATTTATCTTCTCCAGGAATGGGAGGAGTTTGTCAATGAATCTTGGAAGTAAATCACTGTTCTGAGGACAACAGGCTCAGAAATTTGGGGTAGTGTTAACCCAAAATGATTGGTTTGGGTTATTCTTTTTTATTTTTGCGGTACACGGGCCTCTCACTGCTGTGGCCTCTCCTGTTGCGGAGCACAGGCTCTGGACGCGCAGGCTCAGCGGCCATGGCTCACGGGCCCAGCCGCTCCGCGGCATGTGGGATCCTCCCGGACCGGGGAACGAACCCGTGTCCCCTGCATCGGCAGGCAGACTCTCAACCACTGCACCACCGGGGAAGCCCAACATGTGAGTTTTTGTGCCTGGCTTCTTTCACGTAGCATGATGTTTAAAGGTTTATCGGTGTTGTGGTATACATCAGAATTTCCTTACTTTTGAAGGCTGAATAATATTCCAGTTGTGGATTTATCCATCCATCTGTCGATGGACAAGGGTTGCTTCCACCTTTTGGCTGTTGTCAGTATTGCTGCTATGAACATGGCTGTACAAATGTCTGTTTGGGTCCCTGCTTTCAGTTCTTTGGGGTGTATTCCCAGAAGTGGAATTGCTGGATCATATGGAAATTCCGTGTTTCATTTTTTGAGGAACCACCATACCGTTGAGGAATAGGTGTTGGAACTAGATCTGAAGGATGAACATGAGCTCTCCAGGCCTCTAGGTAGAGGAAGAGGGAGGAAAGGGGGAGGGGGAGGAGGGAGGGCAGGGGAGGAGAGAGCCTGGACTGCGGCAGGAGACAAGTGGCACAGTGGTGGTGCTTGGGGCTGGAGATGGGGCCCTGGTCGGGTAGAGTGCGAAGGGTCTTGGACCAGGCGAGGAACTCGGGCTCCACGCTGTAGGCAGAGAGAAGCACTGAAGGGGGTTTTAATCAGGAAGTGATACAGGCCTATTATCATCTTAGATGGACAGAGCTGGGAGTGATGTCACAGATGGTCTGGGAGGGAAAGAGGCTTAAGGCAAGAACCAAGTGGGAGAAAACTGGGTAACGCTGGAGCCTCGTGGTTGGGGCGGGTGGAGGGAGCAGGTCTGGAGGGTGGGTGCGCTGCACAGGGTGCCCAGGTTTGCGCTTTGGTGCTGGGTGAGTGGTGGTGAGGCTGCCGATAAGCTCATAGGAGGAGCAGCCAGTTTGACAAGATGATGAGGGCATATCCATTGGCTTGAAGGGGCCATGGAGCCACCTGGGTAGAGGCAGGATTTGAGGGCTGCGCAAAGCTGGGCAGAGCTAGGTGCTGTAGAATAGGCGGAGAAGCTGGTCCGGGGCAGGGAAAGGACCGCCATCGGATGGCACAGAAGACCCAGAGGAGTTGGAGGCCAGGACACAGGGAGGCCTCTGCTCAGTACCGCTCAGTCCCTGCCCTGCGTACTTCATATCGATCCGCACATTTTCACTGCCAGGCTCGAGGCTCTGAGCTTGAGGCTGGGCACAGGAGGTGGAGATACAGAGATAAACCCAAGCCAGTGACTAATTCATTTATTCATCCCATAAAGCTTAGAAAATGGAACTTGGCCAATACCTTTGCACAGTTAAATATTGACACAATTGGGACAGGTGCTATGCAGGAGAAATGGAGCATGTTATGAAAGTGTGTCAGAGGACATGCTTAATCTAGGGCAGGGTTTCTCACATCGGCACTCTTGCCATTCTGCATCAGGTAACTCTTTGTCGTGGGGTCTGTCCTGTTTAGTAGCTTCCCTGGTCTCCACCCACGCGATGCCAGTAAGTAGCCACACACAACTCACCCCCAGTTGTGATCAACAAAAATGTCTCTAGACATTGCCAAATGTCCCCTGGGAGGCAAAATCACCCTCAGTTGAGAGCCATTGGCCTAGGGGCCAGGAGAGACTTCTTTTTTGAGAATGATGGTAATCTGAGTTCTAGAAGTTAGATAAGAATCAAGATAAAGCAGGGGTGGGGAGTGGAGGGGAATATTCGGGGCACAGGTAACCGTGTGCAGGGGACCTGAGGTGGGAAGGAGTGAGGAGGCTGGGGGAGCCGATGAGGAAGGCTTCCATTAGGTGGGCAGTGGTGGGGGCAGGGAAGAGCGGATGGATTCAGGGATACTCAGGAGGGAACACAGGCAAGGGAGCCTCCTGGGTGTGGAGGATGAAAGTGGCTGGAAGCTGGCAAGTTACATTTTGGGCCTGTTGGGTGAGCGATACCTGGGAGTCCTCCAGGTGGGGCCCTGCGCTCAAAAGAGAGGTCTGGCTGGAGATGCACATTTGGGAGTGACGTGTGTAAATGATGAGCTTAGCCTTGGGTAGACCAGATGGCCCAGGGGGAGTGTGTGGACCAAGCAGAGAGGAGGGCCTAGAAGTGAGTTCCAGGGGTGCCAGCGTTCAGAGACAGAGCGTTGGGAGATGTCCCAGAGAGGGAGCAGGGAACCCGGGGAGCCCGATGCTGGAGGAGCCCGAGGATGCTGAAGGATGGGGGCTGGCCCATGGTGAAGTCTCTGGAGCCTTCAGGTAAGAAGAGAACTGGGAAGTGGCCGCTGGATTTAGAGCCCGGTGGCTGCCATGGGGGAGGTCAGCCTGGGGTCGCTGAGGAAGGGGAAGGAGGGGAGGGAGGGGGCTAGTAGGCAGCTTTTCCAAACCTGTGTCAGCAGAAGGTGAGGAGAGAGCATGGAAATCAGAAGGGAAGTGCGTTAGGGAGGGTTTTGTTTTATTTGTTTAATCTTGCTTGTTTTGCCCCCACCCTCCCTTTTTTTTCCTTAGAAAATAAAAGTACATGGTTCAGAATTCAAAAATTGTGAAGATTTCGCTGTGAAAAAGTCTCCACCCCCATCTCCCTTGGCCTCCCAGTGCCCTCCCCTCCTCAGAGGCAACTTTACCAGTTTCTTAACATATTCTTCCAGAGATATTTCACGCACAGATCAGTAAATGCATATGTGGTCTTTCCCTCCACGTGGTAGCAACACTATATGTATTCTTCTACCCCTGATTTGGTCTTTTTCCACTTAGCTCTCTTTTTTTTAAAAAATTTATTTATTTTATTTATTATTTACTTTTGGCTGCGTTGGGTCTTCGTTGCGGTGCGCGAGCTTCTCATTGCGGTGGCTTCTCTTATTGCACAGCATGGACTCTAGGTGCACGGGCTTCAGTAGTTGCAGCACGAGGGCTCAGTAGTTGTGGCTCACGGGCTCTAGAGCGCAGGCTCAGCAGTTGTGGTGCATGGGCTTAGTTGCTCTGCGGCATATGTGGGATCTTCCCGGACCAGGGCTCGAACCCGTGTCCCCTGCGTGGGCAGGCGGATTCTCAACCACTGCGCCACCAGGGAAGCCCCCACTTGGCTCTCTTGAGAAGCTTCCAGATCAGTACATGGAGAGCTTCTTCATTCTCCTTTACAGCTATATGATGTTCCATGATATGGATGGCACGTAATTTATTTAACAAATCCCCTGTTTGGGGACATCACAGTGTCTCACTGAATCTCCTTGTGCTTCAATCATTTTGCAGTGTTGGTGGGTGCATGTGGGGAAATGTCTCAAAAATGGAATTGGTGAGTCGGATGGTATGTATTTTGAAAGATATCAGCAGGTTGCTCTCCATAGAATTTATAAGAATGTACACTCCTACCGGTAGTGTGCAAGGACGCTCATTTTTCTACACCCTCCGAAATAGAGTGTTACCAACTTACTGATGTTTGCCAATCTGGAAGACAAAGATAGTTTTTTTGTTTTATTTATTTATTTATGGCTGCGTTGGGTCTTCGTTGCTGCACGCAGGCTTTCTTTAGTTGCGGCGAGTGGGGGCTACTCTTGATTGCAGTGCACGGGCTTCTCATTGCAGTGGCTTCTCTTGTTGCGGAGCATGGGCTCTAGGCGCATGGGCTTCAGTAGTTGTGGCATGTGGGCTCAGTAGTTGTGGCTCGCGGGCTCTAGAGCGCAGGCTCAGTAGTTGCGGTGCACAGACCTAGTTGCTCCGCGGCATGTGGGATCTTCCCCGACCAGGAATCGAACCCGTGTCCCTTGCATCGGCAGGCGGATTCTTAACCACTGTGCCACCCAGGGCAGTCCCAAAGGTAGTTTCTTGGTGTAGTTTTAATTTGCATTTTTCTTGCTCTGAGTAAGGTTGAACATGTTTTCATAGATGTAAGAGCCATGTGTATTTCCATTTCTATGAACTGTCTATTCATATGTTTTGTCCATTTTCTATGAGGTTGTTGGCCCTTTTCTCATTGAATTAGAGGTGCTCTTTGTGTATTAGGGGAAACTAGTCTTTTGTTGGGAATGTGATTTACAAGCATTTTCCCCCCCCCAGTTAATCAAGGAAGTTTTTTGTTTTGTTTTGTTTTTTTGCTGTTGCTGCTATGTCTTCAGAATTATGAACGCTGATGGGAGAGATTTGCTGGGGTGTGGGGGTCCCTAGCTCAGGGGTCCCTGAGGAAGCATTGGAGTGGGTTCCAGATTGAGACCAGGATGGGAAACACCTCTGCTGTGTAACAGGCAGAAGGGCAGGTGGGAGGCCGGTGCCGGTGCCAGGGGGTTGGTGGCAGCGAGTTTCGAGAGCAAGGGCAGATATGTGGGTTCGTCCAGGCATGGGATTGTGTTAACAAGTTATCAGAAAGTTAGAGGGGAGGAGGACTACTGTATTAGCGAGAGAGTGATCAGATTAATGAACGCTGACACCAGAGCAAGAGCAGGGGAAGTGAGTGGATGAGTGTTCTGTGTTTTCTTAGATAGGGTACTTGTCTGTTTGGCATGCAGTAATCACCAGGCCAGGCTAACGGCCAACGTGGTTACATTTCCCCTGAGATCAGACCCCATACTCTGAATCCCCTGCTTATCTCACTCTGTCACAAGCCAATATTTCCCCTGCCCTAAACCAATCCAGTGCCAGGTACCAGGCAACTAGGGACAGCCCCGATGCCTCAGAGGCCACTGGAACTGTTCAAACCAGCCAATCCCAAGCTGCCTTGCCATGCTTTTCCCATTGGAAACCCCAACAGAGGCTCTGGCCTTAGGCCTTCCCCTTGCTCCTGCTTCTGCCTCTTGACCAAAGCCTAGTGCTTTCCTTGTGGTCCTGTGTGCTGTGCTGTGTCCCCTTCTCTTGGGAAATGTAAGTAATACGTTCTTCTTTCAACGTCATTAGCCTCTCCGTGTGCCATTCAGACACCTCCGTAAATTAAAATCCTATGGGTACAGTTAAGACAAGAGAGACACTTGGACGGGACAGAGTGTGAGGGCGAGTAAACTGCAGGTCCCAGTGGGGCTCCAGAGCTGTCACCCTGTGAGTGGTTAAATAAGCAGGCTCTCAGGGTGGACTTCCTGGAGGAGGTGGCTGGAGATGAGGAGAGGCCTCGTGGTGGGAAGGGCAGGAGCACAGACTGGGAGGCACAGGGAACTGTGGGGGGGGGCCAGGGGGGCGGGCGGCCGGGGTGATCAGAATTGGGAGGCTGGAGGAAAATATACATAGAGGAGGCAAATCTGACAGTGTACGGGGAAGGAGGGAGCCGTGGGGTCAAAGATGCAGGCTGGGTCCTGTGGATGCTTCTTGAAGACAGTGTTTAAATCCCCAGTGTTAACTCCCTTTGTGAGTTCGGGGTGGGGCTGTGGAGCTGCACATGATGAAGGACCTGGAAATGACACGGGTCTAACCCAGCTCTGGCTTTTTTTTTTTTTTTTTTTTTTTTTTTGCGGTACGCGGGCCTCTCACTGCTGTGGCCTCTCCCGTTGCGGAGCACAGGCTCCGGATGCTCAGGCTCAGCGGCCATGGCTCACGGGCCCAGCCGCTCCGCGGCATGTGGGATCTTCCCGGACCGGGGCACGAACCCGTGTCCCCTGCATCGGCGGGCGGACTCTCAACCACTGCGCCACCAGGGAAGCCCCCAGCTCTGGCTTTTTGATGTCACATTAACGAAACCCTATCCCTGGATGAGCTCAGCTATCTGCCTTCACTCCCGCAGCTTGCCCCCTCCCCACCACCCCGTCTGCCTATGCCACCGCAGAGGTGTTCCCCTCCTTTCTCAAGTATCCCCACCATTTGGTGCTTTCTGCTCCCCCCCACCCATGAAAGCTCCCTCCTCCCTCCGGGAGCCTTACTCCTCCAGGATCAGATGCTCATCCCTGGCAGCTGGTTCTTCCAGTGGCATTGGATTTGAGAGAAGAATTCTTGAAGATCAAAAAGTCTTCAAAACATGGATAATAGAGCAGTAATGGTAGAATGGTTGGTATTGGAGCTGGGGGCCGTGGTCCACACTGCCTCAAATCACACAGAATCTGTGTGTGTGTGTGTATGTGTGCGTGTGTGCGTGTGCTGGGGGAGGATTTGCCTATTCTAGTAATGCTGGTCTACCTCCCAGTCTTGTGTGCTCTAAGTCAATAAATCCACTGGAAATTCACAAACACATGCACGCTTGGCAATCACTCGTGCTACCTTGCGATTTTTCTTTTATTGTTACCTCCGGAGTTATTTACCTTTTTGAGAGTGGAATTTGTGGAGAAATAGCCTCACATTCAGCTAGTGTTTACCTAGTTCCCCTGAACTCTGAACTGGGCTGGGCGTTGTGGGTCTTGCAGGTTTGTTGCGTTTGTTCTGCTTCCCCGGCAAAGGCACGGTGTCCCCTTCTCCAATATGCTCTATCGCCCCAGATACCAGTGCAGAGAATGAGGGGAAACCAGCTGGGCTGTGGTTGGCAGAGATGACTTCCAGAAGGAGGAAGAGCTCAAGCAGACAGTGGGTCTCCTCGAAGGGGAAGGAGGCAGCAGGAGCCCGGTGAGGCCAGGTGAGGCCAGGTGTCCCCGGGGAGGTTGAGCATCAGGCCCCCTGGGGTGCAGGAGGACGGGTGATGGCTGCCCTGAGGGCGACAGGTGAGCCCCTGGGAAGGGATGGGGCAGGAGACGGGACAGGAGACAGGACTGGGGGGGGGGGAGGAGGAGAGCCCCTTTGCACTCTGTCAACAGTGTCGCCTCTCTGCCGGGAGGGGAGCCCTGGGGGGCTGCTGGCTGGCTGGAGTGTGACCTTGCACTTCTGTGAGGGGCAGTGAGGCTTTGAAAATGCTTCCAGCTGGGCGGTTGTTGTCCCCTCAAGCATTCTTCAGTGGCCCTCAGGGCAGGAAACAAGTGTTTCCCCAGATCAGGACCCAGTAATGCTTCTTGATGGGGTCCTTTCTTGTGATGGGTGGAGCTGGGTTGCAGCAGCTTTGAGAAGGGTGCCAGCAGTGGGGGGGGGGGGTGTCCATTTCTGAAATATGGGACGTCAGTGGTTTATTTCTTTGATGCTTTTGGTACACATCCTCTCTAGAACCTGACCGATGCTTTAAGAAAAGTTGTGATTTAAAAAAGCAATTGTGTGAAGGATGACGAAACATCTGGCTTAAGCAGGAGGCCAGTCGGGGCGGGGTGGGGCAGGGGGTGGGATTCCGGAAGAAGGGAAAGTGGCTGTTGCCCTCCTCCCTCCCCACTCCTGGTCTGGTTTAGTTTAATCTTGACCGTCCTCCCAGGGACAGTTCCTCCAAGTCCAGCAGGCGCCCAGCTGCTAGAATGTTGCTTCTACGTTATCCCTTAGCAAGACTGGGGGCTTCTGGACTTACCCTAGGATCACCTTGCTGGGTGACCCTGAGCAGGCCTCCTAACATCTCTGGGCCCCGGTTTAACACCTGGCTTCTCTTTTGGAAGCATCAGTTTTGTCCTTTAGGTACCTTTTAGGCTCTTTCTAATGATCAAGTCTTTGCTTACCACCCTTCAGATTTCCATCAGGGCCTGAGAGAACATAAGGGGAGTCTGAGGAAGTGAAGTCCAGTGGTCAGGCTCTCACGGGCAGCAGGCCAAGGAGGGAGGGGAAGGGAAAGGGATGCAGCCTCTGCCGGGGCCTCCACCCCACCGACCTGGGTGTGCTGTGAATACCCCTCCTTGTTCGAAGGCCTCAGATTTGACTTTCAAAGGGAAAACGCCTGTCCTGATAAAGTGGGCCTTGTTCCATGCAAGTCAGCTTTGTTCGGGCTCCCGCGCTCAGTTCGTGTGTCCCGCCGGTGTGAGGAGGACAGAGGCTGGGCACGGTCTCTGTGGGGCTAGATGATCCGTGCTTTGGGAGAGCCAAAGGGTTTCACACACTTGGTGGTGCCCAGCTGTGCCTTCACACTGTTCCCCTAGCGCCTCCTGGTACTGGCAGGTATCACCACCTCCGCTTTCTCACACTGGGATGTGGAAACTGAGGCACAGAAGGTCACGCAGCTCAGGCGGGGTCACCCGGGCCACCCAGGGCAGCTCAGTCAAACTTGACCAGGTCTTCTGACTCCTTGTCCAGTGCTCTCTTCCCACAAACTGTTTATGATGGACACTACACAGCTGGGTTCTCTGCCCCTTCGTTTCACCCCTCATGCTCGGATTTATCCCCCTGAAGTGCCAACTGCCACCAGTTAGCGTGGAAATGAATTCACTTTGTGCAGGAAGGAAGATCAGGGACTCGGCATGAAAAGTAAGAGGGAAAAAAAATTCCTCCGATAAATTCTGCTACTCCCCATGACACCTCTCCTCTCCCCAAAGTATCAGCATGTTCCTCAGGCCCTTCCTTAAAGGGCCAAAGAAATGAATCTCTAATGGTAAAATTTCTAGCCTCACAGTATGGAGGTGGCCCTTGACTCAAACTGCAGAGTGACCATTTTTCCACCTCCTTATGTAGATGCCAGTCCAGTCTGACATTCTTGGGCCAAGAAATAAAGGGACCTATCTCCAGGCGTGTTTCCACCTTGATGGTACTTCCTGCTTCCCAGTGCTCTGTGGGACACTATGGGGACGTGATCGGGAGAGGTGGTTTTTTTTTTTTTTTTTTTGCGGTACGCGGGCCTCTCACTGTTGGGGCCTCTCCTGTTGCGGAGCACAGGCTCCGGACGCGCAGGCTCAGCGGCCATGGCATACAGGCCCAGCCGCTCCGCGGCATGTGGGATCTTCCCAGACCGGGGCACGAACCTGTGTCCCCTGCATCGGCAGGCGGACTCTCAACCACTGCGCCACCAGGGAAGCCCGGGAGAGGTGTTTTAATCATGGAAATGATTTTTTCCTTTCTCACTTTTCATGCAGAGGCCCAGCTTTCCATGCCTGGGCAGAGTGAATCACTGTCCACAGAAACCAGTGACAGCTGGGGCTTTGCGGGGCAGGAAGGGATGGCCAGGGACGGCTGTAGCCGGAGCCTGCACCCACTGTCGCCTGCTTGCTGATCCCACGCTGCTGCCTCTGCTGGGCCGTCTCGGGTTCTGGGCTGGCCTCCGGGCACGGGTGCAAGCCAGCCTGGAGCCTCAGAGGTGGTCTGGCAGAGGCTCAGGCAAGGCAGGGTTAACTGTTTACAACTTCCCGAGCTCTGGCTGCTCCTTCTTGGGGGCTGATTTGAAGGCACCTATTATCCCCATTCTTCATGGGGTTTTGAATAATGCATTTTTCCTCAGCCCTTAAAAAAAAAAGCCTGTGCTTAATAATACTAGAGTAATGACCTTGTGTCACACTTCAGCCACTGGGGCTCTTAATCCACCGTTGCATTCAGATATTGTGAATTGTGTTGCCTCTGACATTGGTTAGCAGGAAGAATACCGTGCCGGCGAGGAGGAAGGAGGATCTGTTTTGCGGTCTACCTTGTAGCCTGCGGCAGCCCAGCAAAAGAACATCCTCTGTCATAACAATGTTGTACGGGCAGGTGACTTTCTGCACGCCTGCTGTGCACCAGGGCCTTACACATGGGCTCTTGTTAATGCTTGAGACAGACCAATGGCGTAGTCACTCTGGGGATTATAAAAGGACCCACCTGGAGGCAGATTGTGGAAACTCAGTGGGGTGTAAAATGCCCATAAGGGTCTTGGAATAGACCAAGTGCTCAGAAAGAGGGATTTCATATCAGTGCCATCATCGCCATTTACAGAGAAGGAAAGTGAGGCCTAGAGAGACCTCAGGACTCAAAGCTGGGTCCACCTGACTCCAGGGCCCAGACTCACTCATCACCGATGGGAATAATTGTATGTTACAGAGCTGCCCCCACCACCTGCCCTCGCACCCCCCCCCCATCTGAACTCCTCATTGGCTATGGGGCCACTTGTAAAGTCATGTGGGCCCTGTGTCCTTCCCCTTCCCCCTCTGGGCCCCACGTCCTTCTCTGACCCCCAATATCCTCTAGTCTCCGCTGAAGGTCTGGGCACGTGCCAGTCCCCTGCCAGGTCCATGTGACCTCCTTCCTCCTGCCAGTTCACACCTCCCTGGCTCCTTGGCTGCCCCTGACCATTTCCCCCTTGCTTGTGAGGTGTGTTCTTTGGGTAATAATTACATGAAATGGTTCACTTGCCAGTTAGATCAGTAAATAATTCCCCCCAGTCCTAGTGGGTGAAGCTCAGAGTTAATGATTGCCAGGAAAGCTTCTCAGGATGCAGATCATCTGAGGAGGTCACGCTGAGCTTGATGGCTGGGAGGAGGGGTGCACCCAGGGGCTCCTGTGCCCCCCTCCCTGCCCCCTGCTGTCCTCCCATCTCCTGTGTCTGAATTCAGCACCAGCAGGCCTCCCTGTTCGCAGCCAGCCCACTTCCCCGCGCGGGGTCTTTGCTCTAAAGCTCGTCTCCTTTCCTCTCCTCTCTGCCGGAGCAAGTACTCCCCCTCATTTGGGGTCCACTTCTAGCGGTGCCTCCCCCCAGGGGCCTTCACTGACTGTCCTGACATCCTTGCTCTGGGCCCCTTCTCTGGGCTCCTCGGGGCCATTGGGCAGGTCTTTTCTGAGTGCTCTCCACCATGTCAGGGGCTGTGCTTGGTTCCGGGGACCCAGCAGTGGGCACGGTGGGGTTGGACGTGCTCCTGGAGTACCCACACAGCTTGAGGGTGCAGCAGGGAGGCCCCGAGGACCTGGGGGCAGTGGGCAGGTGAGGGGCACTGGAGCCTGATGAAGTGGGGCTCGGGCAAGGATGAGGTGGAGCTTTCCAGGCAGACACGGAGTGAGGGCAAAGGCATCTCGAAGCCGAGGGAGCAGTGTGTACTAAGTACAAAGGCATGATCTGGTGGCTGGATGGGTGATGCTTCACCTGCGGCTGTGTGGCATTCCAGACACCTGGGAATCGCCCACGTGGGTGTGTCCAGGAGGCTGGTGGTCCCTTGGAGAAGTCTGTTTCCCTCCCTCCTGTCGCTCCCTCATGGTTTCACTACTGGACATGTCTGGTTTCTCAGAAAGAAGGGATTCTCTGTACGGGTGGCCGTGCTTTCCTATACCCTGCTCACCAGGGACCTGGGGTTGCAGCACCTGCTCACCGAGCGATGTGGATTCGAACCTAAGCTCCTTCAGTGCACAGTGGATTCTGGGCCATGAGAAGGTGACCGATCCCAGGAGCTCAGGGTAGTTGCTTCCCCCCTGGGCCATGCGCGGGAATCCCCACCGGCGCTTGATACTGGGGATGATCCCGGGGCTCCCGCACTGGGGATTCTGATTGAACAAGCACGAGGTGGACTCACTCAGTAGGTTCTGCGTTCACGGCCCCTGGGTTATTTGGATGCACGGTTGGGTTTGGGGCTACTGCTACAGTGTTTTTCCAGGCTCCTGCCTCTATCCCTAACTTCACCCTGTCCCCAGAGTCAGCACCCCAGACCCCACCTGGACAGTTTCCGGGTGGGGAGCTCAGTGCCCATAGAGCAGCCCTTCCTCGTTGGGGGACAGTGTCTCTGTGGCTTGAGCTGATGCCTGCCTCCCAGAAGCTCCCATCTGGGGGGGCGGGGGTGTCTTGGTTCTGCATGGCCTCCTCCAGGCTTCCAGGGCTGCTTCCCCAGGATGTGGGAAGGCGTTCACCCTTGCCCGGGGCCCTCCCTGGGTCTCCCTGCCTTCCTTCCTCTGTGGTCTGGGCTCCGTCTCACAGGCTGACAGCCTTGTCTCAGACTTGAAGCTTCTGATCAGATTAACAGCTTGGGAGGAGGAGGGTGGAGATAGGATCGTGCCTTCCCCAGCAGCCTGACATTTCCTGTTGGGGGGAGGGGAACGCCAACAGCCAGGGCCTGGTTCACCTTCCATCAACCTGGCAGGGACTCACCCTTTCCCAACCCTGGGGGAGGGAACTGCCTACTGCACTCACCCTGGAGGCCAACAAGCTGTGTAGCCTAGGCACCCTGGTCCTGATTCTCCAGGGCTCAGTGGAGGATCAGCTCAGCTCTCGCCTTGGCCTAGAATCTTAGCGGCCTCACCCTGGCTGTGCTGTAGAGTCACCTGGGTCCTTAGCTCCCTGATCTTCGGAGGCCTCAGTTACCTGAGTAGTGGGTCCAGGCATCAGTATGTTTTCAAACTCCCTAGGAAAACAGTACTTTATATTCTTTATCATATCACTTTTTGTAAGTGTCGAATATATTCCTGTTCATTTTTCTATGTTGTTTTGTAGCCTTAGGAAGCGTTTCAAACATATCTGAATGTATAAAATAAGAGTAAATGCCCTACATGGTGTGATGCTGCATTATATATAAAACTGTGTGCATATATTAAATTTTGTCTCTTGAAAAAAAACCCAAAAAACTCTCTGGGTAGTTTTAAGGTGCATCCAGAGTTGAGAACCACTGGGCTAGGTGCCCAGCACCCACCTGTCCAGCTCCTACAATGTGTGGAAATAGTTTCACTAGAGTAAAACAGCCAGGGCCGTCTTATTATGTATATCACCTAATACTAAAGTACATCTTTGTATTTTTTTATTGTTGTTGTTGTTGGAAGATTTTTAATCACAGTTTCAATTTCATTACTTGTGATTGGTCTGTTCATATTTTCTGTTTCTTCCTGGTTCAGTCTTGGAAGGTTATACCTTTCTAAGAATTTGTCCATTTCTTGCAGGTTGTCCATTTTATTGGCATAGAGTGGCTTGTAGTAGTCTCTTGGGATGCTTTGTATTTCTGTGGTGTCTGTTGTAACTTCTCCTTTTTCATTTCTAATTTTATTGATTTGAGTTCTCTCCCTCTTTTTCTTGATGAGTCTGGCTAGTGGTTTATCAATTTTGTTTATCTTCTCAAAGAACCAGCTTTTAGTTTCATTGATCTTTGCTATTGTTTTCTTTGTTTCTATTTCATTTATTTCTGCTCTGATCTTTATGATTTCTTTCCTTCTGCTAACTTTGGGTTTTGTTTGTTCTTTCTCTAGTTCCTTTAGGTGTAAGGTTAGATTGTTTATTTGAGATTTTTCTTGGTTCTTGAGGTAGGCTTGTATAGCTATAAACTTCCCTCTTAGAACTGCTTTTGCTGCATCCCATAGGTTTTGGATCGTCGTGTTTTCATTGTCATTTGTCTCTAGGTATTTTTTGATTTCCTCTTTGATTTCTTCAGTGATCTCTTGGTTATTTAGTAACGTATTGTTTAGCCTCCATGTGTTTGTGTTTTTTACATTTTTTCCCCTGTAATCAATTTCTAATCTCATAGCGTTGTGGTCAGAAAAGATGCTTGATATGATTTCAATTTTCTTAAATTTACTGAGGCTTGATTTGTGACCCAAGATGTGATCTATCCTGGAGAATGTTCCATGTGCACTTGAGACGAAAGTGTAATCTGCTGTTTGGGATGGAATGTCCTATAAATATCAATTAAATCTATCTGGTCTGTTGTGTCATTTAAAGCTTGTGTTTCCTTATTAATTTTCTGTTTGGATGATCTGTCCGTTGGTGTAAGTGAGGTGTTAAAGTCCCCCACTATTACTGTGTTACTGTCGACTTCCTCTTTTATAGCTGTTAGCAGTTGCCGTATGTATTGAGGTGCTCCTATGTTGGGTGCATATATATTTATAATTGTTACATCTTCCTCTTGGATTGATCCCTTGTTCATTATGTAGTGTCCGTCCTTGTCTCTTGTAACATTCTTTATTTTAAAGTCTCTTTTATCTGATATGAGTATAGCTACTCCAGCTTTCTTTTGATTTCCATTTGCATGGAATATCTTTTTCCATCCCCTCACTTTCAGTCTGTATGTGTCCCTAGGTCTGAAGTGGGTCTCTTGTAGACAGCATATATATGGGTCTTGTTTTTGTATCCATTCAGCAAGCCTGTGTCTTTTGGTTGGAGCATTTAATCCATTCACGTTTAAGGTAATTATTGATATATATGTTTCTATGACCATCTTCTTAATTGTTTTGGGTTTGTTTTTTTTTGTTTTTGTTTTTTTTGGTACGTGGGCCTCTCACTGTTGTGGCCTCTCCCGTTGCAGGGCACAGGCTCTGGACGCGCAGGCTCAGCGGCCATGGCTCACGGGCCTAGCCGCTCCGCGGCATGTGGGATCTTCCCGGACCGGGGCACGAGCCCGTGTCCCCTGCATCGGCAGGCGGATTCTCAACCACTGCGCCACCAGGGAAGCCCTTGAGTTTGTTTTTGTAGGTCCTTTTCTTCTCTTGTGTTTCCCACTTAGAGAAGTTCCTTTAGCATTTGCTGTAGAGCTGGTTTGGTGGTGCTGAATTCTCTTAGCTTTTGCTTGTCTGTAAAGCTTTTGATTTCTCCATGGAATCTGAATGAGATGCTTGCTGGGTAGAGTAATCTTGGTTGTAGGTTCTTCCCTTTCATCACTTTAAGTATATCATGCCACTCCCTTCTGGCTTGTAGAGTTTCTGCTGAGAAATCAGCTGTTAACCTTATGGGAGATCCCTTGTATGTTGTCATTTTTTCCTTGCTGCTTTCAATAATTTTTCTTTGTCTTTAATTTTTGCCAATTTGATTACTACATGTCTCGGCGTGTTTCTCCTTGGGTTTATCCTGTATGGGACTCGCTGCTCTTCCTGGACTTGGGTGGCTATTTCCTTTCCCATGTTAGGGAAGTTTTTGACTATAATCTCTTCAAATATTTTCTTGGGTCCTTTCTCTCCTCTTCTCCTTCTGGGACCCCTATAATGTGAATGTTGTTGCGTTTAATGTTGTCCCAGAGGTCTCTTAGGCTGTCTTCATTTCTTTTCATTCTTTTTTCTTTATTCTGTTCCGCAGCAGTGAATTCCACCATTCTGTCTTCCAGGTCACTCATCCGTTCTTCTGCCTCAGTTATTCTGCTATTGATTCCTTCTAGTGTAGTTTTCATTTCAGTTATTATATTGTTCATCTCTGTTTGTTTGTTCTTTAATTCTTCCAGGTCTTTGTTAAACATTTCTTGCATCTTCTT
The DNA here is from genome assembly GCF_059928025.1 of Delphinapterus leucas. NCBI lineage: Eukaryota > Metazoa > Chordata > Mammalia > Artiodactyla > Monodontidae > Delphinapterus > Delphinapterus leucas. The sequence continues at coordinate 68,955,001 of NC_143130.1, read as the reverse complement.
GATCTTTGCCTCCATTGTTTTTCCGAGGTCCTGGATCATCACAATCATTATTCTGAATTCTTTTTCTGGAAGGTTGCCTATCTCCACTTCATTTAGTTGTTTTTCTGGGGTTTTATCTCGTTCCTTCATCTGGTACATAGCCCTCTGCCTTTTCATCTTGTCTATTTTTCTGTGAATGTGGTTTTTGTTCCACAGGCTGCAGGATTGTAGTTCTTCTTGCTTCTGCTCTCTGCCCTCTGGTGGATGAAGCTCCGTCTTTGTATTTTATAAGAAGGTATTTAAAATTTTAAATCAGTAAAAGTAAGTATTTAATAATTTTAAAGACAAAAATTGTGTAACAGTTTGGAACCTCAAGTAAATGTAAACTTATAAAAACAGACCTTGTAATTCTGGTTTATATTAGCAGATAAACAAAAATGAAGTATTCAAAACTGAAATCTACACACTTCAAAAACATAAAATCTGGGGCTTCCCTGGTGGTGCAGTGGTTAAGAATCTGCCTGCCAATGCAGGAGACATGGGTTCGAGCCCTGGTCTGGGAAGATCCCACATGCCGTGGAGCAACTAAGTCCGTGCACCACAACTACTGAGCCTGCGCTGTAGAGCCCCTGAGCCACAACTACTGAGCCCGTGTGCCTAGAGCCCGTGCTCCCAACAAGAGAAGCCACCACAATGGCTTGCACACCACAACGAAGAGTAGCCCCCGCTCACCGCAACCAGAGAAAAGCCTGCGTGCAGCAACGGAGACCCAACGCAGCCAAAGATAAAAATAAATTTATTAAAAAAAAAGATCTTAAAAAAGGTAGATATATGTATACGTATGACTGATTCACTTTGCTGTACAGCAAGAAACTAACACAATATTGTAAAGCAACTATACTCCAACTAACACAACATTGTAAAGCAACTATACTCCAACATAAAAACAAAACAAGCCCCAAAGCATAAAATCTAGTCATGAAAAATGGAAGATGAATTATTTGATCCCTTTTAGAGGAGAATCTTAAAATCAAAGTTGGCAGTATGTTACAAGTATTTTTTTTCTGTAACATTTTCTAGAAAAATATTTCCCTGACTCTACCCTAGTTGGGGAATGGTAAGAAGATATATTTGTGAGATGTCTTCGAACATTTTCCACTGACAGGGCCTTTTGGCTTTTTTTTTCTGGGACTGCAATCTTTTATTTATAAGGAGCCATAGTTTTTGTTTCTAAAGCATTTCTGGTTTGTCCTTAAGTTCTTTAGTTTTATCTTGTTCAGATGGAGATTCTGATGCAACACTTCCTGTGTCAGTTTCAAAACTGTCATGTTGATATTCCACACGTTAGGAAAGTCTGTGAATAGAGTAATAGTTATTCTTGCAACAGCATTTTGCTTTGTCTACTGCTGTGCAATGTCTGAAAAGGACTTAAAACATATTGCACATTTCAGCGTTTCTTTCTGGGTTTTTTTTTTTACATTGTGATTGTCTTCTTTTAAGAACATACCAAAATTGAGAGATTAGTATAATGAATTTCCATGCCTGGCCTCAACAATTATCAACTCATGGCCAACCTTGTTTCACCTATACCCCTACCCATACACCCTGCTCCTGCCAGATTCTTTTGAAGCCGATTCAAGACATCATCTCATCTCTTCTGTGACTGCTTCAGTATACATCTCTAAGTGAAAAGGGCCCTTTAAAAAATGTAACCATAGGGGCTTCCCTGGTGGCGCAGTGGTTGAGAGTCCGCCTGCCGATGCAGGGGACACAGGTTCGTGCCCCGGTCTGGGAAGATCCCACATGCCACAGAGTGGCTGGGCCCGTGAGCCATGGCCGCTGAGCCTGCGCGTCCAGAGCCTGTGCTCCGCAACGGGAGAGGCCACAACAGTGAGAGGCCCGCGTACCGCAAAAAAAAAAAAACAAAAAAAAATGTAACCACCATCCTATTATTATATCTTACAAATTGATCATTTCTTGTTATCATAAAAAAATCCCGTGTTCAGATTTTCCCAGTTGTCTCATACATTTTTTTCAGTTGGTTTGAGATTTCAGATCTTAAAAATTCTGAAATACAGCAGAAACTAACACAACACTGTAAAGCAATTATACTCCAATAAAGATGTTTTTAAAAAAATTCTGAAATAAAAATTTTAGACCAAGCAAAAGAGACCTTTTTGGCATGGAAGTACAGGATTCACCAACAGAGCCTGCAACCACTGGGTAGAAGTTTCTAGACAAGTAGGCCAGACCCTGTCTCTAGGTTTCGGAGTGCAGTGGACGGCAAAATCGTTCAGTCATTCAGTAAACATGTGTTCATTCCACAGTGACGCGGGGCCCAGTCCTGGGCTGGGCACCTCGGACAGAGCAGTGAACAAGACAGACTGGGCCAGTCTTGAGGGGAGCCAGAGCTCATTACACCGTGAGGTTTGCAAAGGGGATGATATAGACCCTTGCAGGTGGTATTGAGCGTAGCCTGGAGCAATGGATAGAATTCCATCAAGAAGAGAGCGTGGAGGGAGCCGGTGTCTCTCCCCCAGTAATCAGCAAGGGCAAAAGCGTGGAAGTGTGAAAGCCCGGTGCGTGCCCGGACAGTGATGGGGGTGTCTCAAGGCTGGGGACGGGTGAGGCTACTGCGGGCTCGAGGATATGCCTTATAAGGAGCGGGGGCCTCTGGGGCCTTCCAGAAGGGACCCCACAGTTTTGTGGTAGGAACCTAAGGTGTGGACCGTGAGTCTGGGAGCCTTGCAGGAACTCTGAAGAGTTACTTGGAGTTCCTGGCCCTTCGCGGGGCGGGGCCTCAGCGAGACTGGAGCCCCTCCCCTGGGGGCGGCCAGTGTCTGCCTGGACCTCCACGTGCCTCCAGGGCGAGCACGGTGCCCTGCACGCAGAACGGGCTCACTGTGTGTCTACTACTGATGACCTTCCGGCGCTCCCAGTGCAGGGCACCCCTGTCCCCTTCCCCCTTCACCATGGCCGGCACAGAGGGAGCCCCCTAAGGCCTAAGGCTTGGGGAAAGGCGGTGGCTTTTCCAAAACATGTCAGCTATCTGGCTTTGGAACCTCGGCCCCAGCGACACTGAATGGCGGACTGCAAGGCCAGCGTTGCCCCAGGGCCAGCAGGCAGGCGGGGGGCGCGTGGAGGAAGGCTTGAGACGAGAGCTTCTCATGAGGAAATGCCAATATTTGCAACCCTGGGCTGGCTCGCATAGCTAGTTTATCCAAGACTGGCCAACAGTTGGAGGACTCATTCATTTATTTCCTTTTAATAGCATTGGCGCTTTGGTAAAAAAAAAAAAAAAAAGAATGAATTAACAAATACATAAATAAATAGTAATGCACATGCTCATTGTGGGCAAACTCTAATGTTATAGAAAAGTAGAAGCGAGAGAATAAAGCAAATCCCAGGAGGTAAACCCTACCGTCTAGAGAGAACAACTGTGAACACTTTGTGGAATCCTTTCAAACACTTTTCTGTCCATAAATACAAGCATTTAAATGGAACACAGTTTTATACAGATGGCATTACAAGATTTATGCTGTTCCATAACCTGCTTTTTTCATTTAATAGCATGTCATGACAGCGTTTCCTGTCCATAAGCACAGGTCTGTAACATTTTTATAGCCCACAGTACAATTTTACATGGATGTACCAAACTTACCCAGACAGCTCTCTATTGCCAGAAATTTGGATTGTTTCCAGTTTTTCTCTACAGCGTGCTAAAGAGTATCATTCAGCTTTTTTTAGATGTGCAGTAATTGCCTAGCAGTAAATATCTAGGATAGCTGGGATAGCTGGAACAAAGGAAAGATTCCTTTCACGCTGCACAGGAGGTCACCATGGCAACCCCACCCCAGTGTGGCGCACCCATTAGCCTAAGCTCCAGCCAGGGAGGTGGGTCAGAGACAAGGGGAAACAATCCATTTTCAAGCAGAATTATAAGCCAACACAGAAGCAGCATGAAGGAGCATTAATGCAGAATTGAGATGGTTTAGGATGCAGTAGTGTTCTCTGGTAGACACCTTGGCTTTTCATTCTCACAAGAGCCATCAATACTTTTATTATCCTCATTTAGCTGATAAGAGAAATTCAAGTTGAAGAGGTTAAGTAATCTGCCCAAGGGCACACAGTAAATGATGGAGCCAGGGTTGAAAGTGGCCTGCATCCACTCCTCATAATTCTCCTTACCTGACCTAGGGTCGCCAGCCACCCTCTCTTCCCTTACCATCCCTGAGACTTCCAGTCCTGACTCCCCACCCCTCCAGTGCATTCATTCCCACCGCATCAGACAGGGTCTGCACTGAGACTTCATCTGGACTCTTCCCAGGCTCCGCCCTGACCACCTGCCACTCCACACCCTATGCCACCTCCATACTGAACTATAGACAGCTCTTTCTTCCTCCATGCCTTGGCTTCTGCTACACCCTCAGCTTAGAATGCTCACTCCTCCGTGGCTGCTGGGCTCCTGTTTATTCTTTTTCTTTTTTAATAAATTTATTTATTTTTTATTTTTAATTTTGGCTGCATTGGGTCTTTGTTGCTGTGCGCGGGCTTTCTCTAGTTGTGAGCGGGGACTATTCTTGTTGCAGTGCGTGGGCTTCTCATTGCAGTGGTTTCTCTTGTTGCGGAGCATGGGCTCTAGGTGCACAGGGTTCAGTAGTTGTGGCTCGCGAGCTCTAGAGCGTGGGCTCAGTAGTTGTGGTTTGCGAGCTCTAGAGTGCAGGCTCAGTAGTTGTGGCACATGGGCTTAGTGGCTCCATGGCATGTGGGATCTTCCCAGACCAGGGCTCGAACCTGTGTCCCCTACGTTGGCAGGCGGATTCTTAACCACTGCGCCACCAGGGAAGCCCTCCTGTTTGTTCTTCAAGGCTTAGCTCAAGCTTCGTTTCTTCAAGAGGTTTTTCCTGACTCCCTAATGTGACGTCTCTTTGTGTTCCCCTGGAAGTATCTGGTTCTAACTACAGTTTGACCATCAGATGTACTTTGTGTCAGTTGTCAGTGTCGAGCTCCTAAAATGTGAGCTCTTAAGGGGTGGAATCATCATATTCGTTTCTCCAGCCCCACATCCTACCATAGCCTTGGACACAGAGTGGGTATTCAGTAAATGTATGCTGAGTGAATGAGTAAATAACCAAGCATCTTCCCGTTCACTCTCCATTTCTGCTTCCAGCTCCAGGGACTACTTTAACCCAAGCAAATTGGATGAGCACCCTGCCCACCAGGAGCCACTCCCTGCTTCGCTGCCTCTCACCTGGCTGGTTCCCCAATATTGCCCGACAAGAGCTGGCCCCAAGCTCCATCCTCCATAAGCCCCAGTCATCTCTTTTCCTACCCTTGCCTTGCCAGGGTAACTGAGGTACTGGGCGAATCCTTTATATCACCGCCCCTGCCCCACCTCCCCATCCCAACTTTGTTAGTTTTGCCCCATCAGTCCTAGGAACCCTCTTCTCATTCCTTGGGCTCCTCTGTCTGTGGCTTCTCTCCTTGAGAAACCTCAAGTGCTTTGCAAGTCACCTGTCTCTGCCTCCTAAATTGATATGTAGCCTCAACTTCTCCTCCAAAACGTGGTCACATTTTAAAATTGCAATCTGTGCGAATCCAACTTGACTGAAAACTGCCCTGGTCTTCCTCCCTCCCTTCATGGGTGTCACCATTTCCCAACCCTTGGGACATGACCCTCTGAGACCCCTGTGATCAACTGAAACCTGACCCTTATCACTAGGTCTCCAAACTCAGAGTTCCTGGCCAGGCCTGGTTGGCACATGGGGGCTACCGAGAACCTCAGAGGCTTCCCTCGCTTTCCCCACGGGACGGGACAGCCAGCTGCTGCCATGGGCGAATTTGACCCAGGGCTGTAGATCTTTAGGTTTGTCAAGAGAAACTGGAGTCCAGATTTTTACGTGAGGTCCCTTGATTTTTTAATATTGGCCTAGGTTTTTTTTTTTCCTTAATAGACTTTTTTTTTTAAGTGCAGTTTTAGGTTTTTAGAAAAACTGTGCAGAAAGTAAAGAGTTCCCAGTGCCCCTTCCCTTCCCCCACAGTTTCTCCTATTATTAATATCTTGAGTTAGTGTGGGACATCTGTTACAAGTGATGAACCATATTGACACATGACTGTTAACTTATGTTAGGGTTCACTCTTTGTGTTGTATATTCTACGGGCCTTCACAAGTGCATACTGTCATGTATCCGTCGCAGCAGTGTCATGCCATTTAAGTCTGCTTTCCACACTCTCCTCCCACTATGCCCCTCCTTTGCATTGTCTCTACCCAGCCCTGTACGCAGGTCTTCTCACCTCTCTGGACTCCTTGGAGCTCCCTATCCCTGGTCATGGACAGTTTCCTGTCCCTCTCACCTCTCCATCAGACTTGTAAGTTCTCTGAGGCCCTCAGAGAAGGCTAAGAAGTCTAGAAGGCTGAGTCTCCCCAGCGCCTGGGGCAGGGGCTTGAATGCTTTGGAGACTCACTATAGCCTGTGTCAATGCTTGCTTATGGGCCGGGTCTGGGGCTTCCAGGGAAAATGCTTTGGGTGCAGTTGACGACAGGGAGAGGGCAGGGGGCAAGCAACGGAGACCCAGGCAAATCTTGGTGGCTGCACGGAGGGGAGGGAGAATAGATGTCCCAGTAAGTCCAGTTTTAGAAAGGGGAACGTTGAGGACAAGCACAGCTCTGGGTGGTGGGATGTTTGAATCCTTAGCAGGAGTGAGCGGAGGTCTCCAGGGAGCAGGGAAGGAGATGCCCCCAGAGAATGCCCCCCTGCTTCCCCCACCTGTCCCTTCCCCTCCCACCCAAGCAGCTGCCTGCTGTGGGAAAATGGGTGAGCAAGCAAGTATGGGAAAACAGATCAAAAACACCTCCCTAGTGAAGCTGACCTTCCCCCACCCCTCGCCCCCAGCCCCGATGGCAACCCTGGGGTCCCTCCTACTGGCACCCGCCGAACTCTGCCCCCAGTTAGGCAGAAGAGGACACACACCTCCCACTCCGCTGATGGAGCCCAAAGCAGTGACTTGCTGTTCCTGTAACATGCCTCTGGGCCTTTGCACGCGCTGTTCCTCCTGCCAGCTGTGCCCACTCCAAACTGACGGATCCTCTCTGACCTCTTATGCCCTAAACAAACGTCACCTCCTCTGTAAAGCTGACCCTAACCTTCTCCTCCCTCAAGCCTGACAGCACCCCACCCTCCCCCAGATGCTTCCACAGAACTGTTTCCATTATCCACGTAGCATCTAACCCACTGGGTCACTGGTTTGTGTGCCTCCCTTGTTCTGTGTGTGCCTCCCACAAGGCGCAGCTTGTGGTTACACCCTGCATCCCAGCTCTCAGCACCTAGCAGCCTCATTTCATGGATAAATGGATGGACACATGAATGAATGGACCTCTTCTTTTGGTTTGTTTTTGGGCTGCGCCACGTGACTTGCAGGATATTGGTTCCCCGACCAGGGATTGAACCCGGGCACAGTGAAGACACCAAGTCCTAACCTCTAGACTTCCAGGGAATTCCCAATGGACCACCTCAGAGTAGAACAGGCAACATGCTTCAACATGCTATTACTGGGTCTCTTCTTTTATATTAAAAACAGATCCAGGCCCTGTCTTCAAGGAATCTAAATTGTGGCTGCCTAAATTTTAGCCCACCTAAAAGAGAGGGCTTCCCTGGTGGCGCAGTGGTTGAGAGTCTGCCTGCCGATGCAGGGGACACGAGTTCGTGCCCCGGTCCGGGAAGATCCCACATGCCGCGGAGCGGCTGGGCCCGTGAGCCATGGCTGCTGAGCCTGCGCATCTGGAGCCTGTGCTCCACAACGGGAGAGGCCACAACAGTGAGAGGCCCGCGTACCGCAAAAAAAAAAAAAAAGAATCAGAGAACAATATACAACCGGGCTAGTTAAAATAATTACCAGTTACTGAGGTGTCTGCTGCAGGCCTGGCTCTATGCAAAGAGCCCACACACGTTGCTTCCTTCACTCCTCCCGCAGCTCACGAGTGAGGGAGGGGACCCGCACACTGAGGTTAGGCAACATGCCCCGGGGCGCCAGCTAGTGGACGGAGACGCGGGGACTGGAGCCCAGGTCTGCCTGAGCCCAGAGCCTGTGATTGCCACTCCCTCACTTCGTCTAGAGGTGGTCAGGGAAAGGAGCGAGAGGGGGTGGGCGGCGCGGTCTGGGGAAGGCTCCTTCCTGGAGGAGCCCTGCTGTGCGATGCTGGAGGCTCCGGGACGTGCCTGAAGCCTAGACAGTGTGGAAAGACCCCAGGAGTTTCAGGGCCTGGGGTCGGAGCGGCCCCGCCCCAGCCTGTGCTCACTCTGGGGGGCCCACAGAGGTAGCGGTACTAGCAGTGCCCTGCTGGGTCCCGGTGGCCTTCCCCCGCGGGCCCCGGGGAGAGCCGGGTCTGCGTGAGCTGCACACTCCCTGCTCCCTGCGCCCGTGGGGTGGGGCTGTGTGTGTAGGTGTTCCCACGTCAGAGGCTGCAGAGCCGGCTCCTCTGGGGAGCACACCTCCTGAGGGGGTGCCCTGCCCAGCCCAGTTTCCAGGGTGGGGCGGCGGGGGCAGGAACAGCTTTATGGAAAGAACACGGCCCTCATTCACTGACTGGTAGACACACCCAGAGGGTCCAACTGTTTCGCACGGCGTGGAGCCAGTCCTGGCCTGCGGAGGGAGGGGGCGGATCCTCTGAGGAGCTGGGGCGCAGCCTCCCAAACATCCATCAAGCTCAGGCCGGCCAGGGGTCTTGTTACAGTATATCAAGGAGGGTGGGCTTCCCTGGTGGCGCAGTGGTTGAGAGTCCGCCTGCCGATGCAGGGGACACAGGGTTCGTGCCCCGGTCCGGGAAGATCCCGCATGCCGCGGAGCGGCTGGGCCCGTGAGCCATGACCGCTGAGCTTGCGCGTCCGGAGCCTGTGCTCCGCAACGGGAGAGGCCACAACAGTGAAAGGCCCCCGTACCAAAAAAAAAAAGGGGGGGGCGCTTCTGGTCCAGCCGTTCTTCTGTCTAGATACCTGGCAGCCTTGGTCCCCTCTAAACTCCATGGACATGTCACGATGTGTGTGACTCTAGATGAAAAAAAGCCATAGCTCCCCAAAATCAGTACAGGTGACTTGTGACATTAGAAACTGTTTTGACTGTGACCTTCAAGAAGAAATACCTTTGGGGCTGGGCTGGGCGGTGGAGAGAAGACATGAGGATGTGTTTGTCAAGGGCTACAAATGTTCAGTTATGCAAGATGAATAAATTCTGGATATCTACTGTGCAATACTGAGACTGTAGTTAACAATACAGTATTGTACACTTGAAATTTGCTAAGAGGGGAGATCTCGTGTTTACATCATAAAAAAATATATGGTAACTGTGAGGTGATGGACATGTTAATTAGCTTTATTGTGGTGATTATTTCATGATGAATATGTAGAGCGAATCAAGTTCTACACCTTAAATATATATAATTTTTAATTGTTAATTATACCTCAATGAAGCTGGAAAAAATAATTAGAAAAAAAAAGAAATACCTTTTATGTTACAACCCAGTACACACATATGATCATATGTAATACCACAAATATACATAACATACATAACAGAAATATTACAAGATGATACTTATCTGTACTGTATGCAATACGCTGATATTTTCTGTTCTTTTATTTTGCAAACTATTCTATTTTTTTTTTTTTTTTTTTGCAGTACGCGGGCCTCTCACTGTTGTGGCCTCTCCCGTTGTGGAGCACAGGCTCCAGATGCGCAGGCTCAGCAGCCATGGCTCACGGGCCCAGCCGCTCCGCGGCATGTGGGATCCTCCCAGACCGGGGCACGAACCCGCGTCCCCTGCATCGGCAGGCGGACTCTCAACCACTGTGCCACCAGGGAAGCCCCAAACTATTCTATTTTTAAATGCTAGTCATGATCCACGAAATTGATTTTACAATCTACTGACAGGTTGTGACCTTCAGTTTGGAAAACACTACATTAACAGACCCGGTAATCGTGGTTTTAATTACCAGCAAGCTATCTGGAAGTTGTGTGTATTTTGCTGAGGTGGGCATGTGACCCTGGCTGTGGGCAGGCTGGAGTTCAGGTACAAGTCATCCAGCTAAGGAGAGACGCGCTCACTCTCCTGGGATTTGGTTCTTCTCTCCCTGTGGTGGGTTTCGGAACTGGCACTGGGACTGCTGATCTTTCAAATCCTGTTGTCCATCTATGTATATGTTCCCACTGTTCATTACAGACCTCGTTTCATCCTGACCTTGCCAAGCCGACGCTGAGTGACCTCAGACAAGTCATTTCCTATCTGGGGTCTTTATCAATAGAATAGGATTAAGGGTGGTTGTACTAGTCTGTGCTTCTCAAAGAAGGAGGGATTTTGCAGCAGTAAGTTGTGTATAATTGCTCTCTATGTATATGTGTGTGTATGCATGCTATGGTCTGAATATTTACATCCCCTCAGAATTCATATGTTAGAATCCTAACGCTAGTGTGTTGGTATTAGGAGGTGGGGCATTTGGGAGGTAATTAGGCAGAGCCTTCATGAATGGGTTTAGTGCCCTTATAAAAGAGGCCCAAGAGAGCCCCCTTGCCCCTTCTGCCATGTGAGGACACAGCACGAAGTTGGCAGTCTGCAACCTGGAAGAGGGCCTTCACCAGAGCCCAGCCATGCTGGTACACTGGTCTTGAACTTCCAGCCTCTAGAACTGTGAGGAATAAATATTCGTTGTTTATAAGCTACCCAGGTAATGGTATTTTTTTATAGCAACGTGTAGGGACTAAGACAATATGTACATTTATGATTTATACTTTTTCTGGAAGATTTGGAGAAAATAAAATTTTATACTAATACAAACATAGCTAGGTTATGGAGCAGACTATAAAACTCACAATGCTTTTTTAAAAATATACTTCTTTTTATTGCAGTAAAATATACACAAGATAAACTTTAACATTTTAACTTTTTTTGGTTGTTTTTTCTTTGTGGTGTGCGAGCCTCTCACTGTTGTGGCCTCTCCCGCTGCGGAGCACAGGCTCCGGACGCGCAGGCTCAGCGGCCATGGCTCACGGGCGCAGCCACTCCGCGGCATGTGGGATCTTCCCGGACCTGGGCACGAACCTGCGTCCCCTGCATGAGCAGGCGGACTCTCAACCGCTGCGCCACCAGGGAAGCCCTTAACTATTTTTAAGTGTACAATTCAGTGACACAAAGTGCTTTCACAGTGTTGTGCAACCATCACCACTATCCATTTCCAGAACTTTTTCATCATCCCAAACAGGAACTCTTGTACTCATTAAACAATTAATCCCCATTCCTTCCTCCCCCTAGCCTCTGGCAACTACCATTCTACTTTCTCTCTCTATGGATTTGACTTTGTACCAGATATAAGTGAAACCATACAATATTTGTCCTTTGGTGTCTGGCTTATTTTACTTAGCATGGTTTCAAGGTTCATCCATGTTGTAGCATGTGTCAGAATTTCACTCCATTCTGAGGCTGAATAATATTCCATTGTATGTATATACCATGTCTTGCTTATCCATTCATCTGTTGATGGACACTTAGATCGTCTCTACCTTTTGACTATTGTAACTAATGCTGCTGTGAACATGGGTGTGCAAACATCTGTTTGGTCCCTGCTTTCTATTCTTTTGCATATATACTGAGGAGTGGAATTGCTGGATCATATGGTAATTCTATGTTTAACCAGTTGAAGAACTACCATACTGTTTTCCACAGCAGTTACACCGTTTGATAATGCCATCAGCAATGCACTATGGTTCCAATTTCTCCATATCCTCATCCACACTTGTTCTTTTCTTTCTTTCTTTCTTTCTTTTTTGTAATAGCCAACCTAATGGGTATGAAGTGGTACCTCATTTTGGTTTTGATTTGCATTTTCCTAATGACTAGTGGTGCTGAGCATCTTCTTGTGTACTTATGGGCCATTTGTATATTTTCTTTGGAGAAAGGTCTATTCAAGTCATTTTGAACTGGGTTGTTTGATTTTTGTTGTTGTTGAGCTGTAGGAGCTCTTTATATATTCTGGATATTAATCTCTTATCAGATATGTGGTTTGCAAATATTTTCTCCCACTCTGTGGGCTGTCTTATTACTTTCTTTTTTTTATCTGTCAATATATTTTTTCTTATTAGTTATCCATTTTGTACATATTAGTGTATACATGTCAATCCCAATCTCCCAATTCATCCCCCCACCACCACCCCAACACTGCTTTGCCCCCTTGGTGTCCATACGTTTGTTCTCTACATCTGTGTCTCTATTTCTGCCTTGCAAACCGGTTCATCTGTACCATTTTTCTAGATTCCACATATATGTGTTAATATATGATATTTGTTTTTCTCTCTTTTTTTTCTTTAATAGATCTTTACTGGAGTATAATTGCTTCACAATACTGTGTTAGTTTCTGTTGTACAACAAAGTGAATCAGCCATATGCATACACATGTCCGCATATCCCCTCCCTCTTGCATCTCCCTCCCATTCTCCCTATCCCACCCCTCTAGGTCATCTCAAAGCACCGAGCTGGTCTCCCTGTGCTATGCAGCTGCTTCCCGCCAGCCAACTATTTTACATTCGGTAGTGTATATATGTCGATGCTACTCTCACTTCGCCCCAGCTTCGCCCTCCCACCCCATGTCCTCAAGTCCATTCTCTGTGTCTACATCTTTATTCCTGCCCTGAAACTAGGTTCATGGGTACCATTTTTTTTTTTAGATTCCATATGTATGTGTTAGCGTACGGTATTTGTTTTTCTCTTTCTGACCTACTTCACTCTGTATGAGAGTCTCTAGGTCCAACCACGTCTGTACAAATGACCCAGTTTCGTTCCTTTTCATGGCTGAGCAATATTCCATTGCATTTATGTACCACATCTTCTTTATCCATTCGTCTGTCGATGGGCTCTTATTGGTTTCTCGATAGTGTCCTTTGATACTCAAAAGATCTTAATTTTCACGTCTGAAGGTGGCGTGGGGGCTGCTTCTAGGCTCTGCCTCCCACCCTTTTCCCCAAGGGCACGTTAGTCCTCTGTGGTATTGAGGACCTTTGGTGGTCCTCTGGTACAGGGATGGGATGGAAACTCTGCCCGGTCACCTCCTGGGCTCAGGGCTGTTTTCTGTTTACCATGAAGGACATCTCGACAGGCCTGGAGGAGGCAGAGGGTCTGAAGTGTGACTCAGACCCCGAGCCTCACCAGCAGCTGCCCCTTAGCTAGCAGCCTCCTGCCACATCCAGGAAGCTGGGGCCTTATCAGGACCAGTCAGCGTTCAGACAGCTCTGGGGCCCGCCCAGCCTAGGACGGACCAATGAGTAGGGGCAAAAGGTGACTCTGGTCCCCTCTCCACTTACTCCCCACTGGTTTCTCACGGAACCTGAACTCCTGCTGGTAACCTCACTTCTTTGGGTCAAATGTATGACCTCTTGTCTGAAATGCCCTCGGTGACATCCACGCATCTGTTGGTAATTTGAACGAGATGGCTTCTCAGGAGCTTCCTGATCTCATGCTTGTAGTTTTCTAAAAGCAAGCAATGGAGAGATTCCCTTCCAAACAGCATTCTTTGCCTTTGCTATGTATGCCCAGCAAGGAATTTTATGTTTTCCAACATAACATTTTTCAGAAAAGAGGGAGCTGGGTCCATCCAGGGTTCTTCCTATTTAGGGTCACTCTGTTCCTGTATGTTGAACAATGGGCTGTATGGGCTGCTTGAAGGAAGTCACGGTCACCTGAAACTCTCACCGTCAATGCTTGTTTGGGATCCTTTCAGAAGACACCTGACATACACAATCAATTTAAAAAGAGAGAAGGACAAAAAATGTAATACAGATTGAGATTTATTCCCAGGAATCTGGTCTTCCATTTGCAAGTACTGGTTTTGTTGTAAAGGAGCTTTTAATGATCTCTGTAAAAACCAGAGTAGTGGGTCTGGAGAGAGTAGCTATGCAGACTGACCCGAGCCAATCACTCGTTTACCCTCACTGTATTTCATCAATTACTACGTGCACATTTTTTTTTAAACATTAAAACAGCTCTGAAATCAGGATTCATTTCCAGTCAGTACTGTCTCATGATTATAATTGGCGACAGTTTTTTTTCGGTCTTAGTGGTACACAAAGTGGTGGTGTGACTTCCAGCCGAGCACATGTGAAGTTCCTGGAAATACAGTCTCAGGCACTATCAGTACTTCGAGGTCCATGAGGGCTAGAGGACCCCCAACCTGACCGGCAGGTGGCGCAGCACAGTGGGAGTCTCAGGCTGAGTCCCACCTCCGTGCCCCCTCCCCCCATACAAATATTTTCCAGCAAGCGGGCACGAAAACATTAAGATGACCTGTTTTGTTGGCAGAAGTCCTTGCAACCTACCCTCTTAGGGGCTCTTAAGCACCTTTCTTGAAAGTTCATGTGAGCTGATGTGACAGCTGTCTGGTGGCATGCGTCAGCTGAACTTCTTATGGGTTCAAGCCCAGAATCCTCCTGATAAGGCTCATCTGGGCTCATTCAGAGGGGGAGCCACTTTGGGGCACCCTCTGCTCATGCAGGAGGGAGGGTGCCTGGGCAACACTTGTCATCAGTGTACATTTCTCTCATTCCACTCATTTCTCCAATGAGACAGCATCCATCTGGCTAATTAGTAAACCCTCTAGTGTTGATCAAAAATAACTCCAACTGAACCAAAGTCGTGGCCTCTGGAATGTGAACTTAAGGTTTGTCTTTCAAATGCTAATGAACCACCACCCCAGGGGTATGGGTTAAAACTAACATTTTCACATCACACTGTGTGAAGTGTTTGAAAGCAAATTGCCTACAGTGTCATAATAGCAAATGAATACTTGTGACTTGGGGTACATTTTTAGCAATAGCATTAAACACAGCTTCAAAAAGTGTAGCTTTCGAATAACTTAGATGGAAATGAGATTTTTTTTTTTTTTTTTTTTTTTTTTTGCGGTACTCGGGCCTCTCACTGTTGTGGCCTCTCCCGTTGCGGGGCAACAGGCTCCGGACGCGCAGGCTCAGCGGCCATAGCTCACGGGTGCAGCCGCTCCGCAGCATGTGGGATCTTCGCGGACCGGGGCACGAACCCGTGTCCCCTGCATCGGCAGGCAGACTCTCAACCACTGCCCCACCAGGGAAGCCCGAGAATATGTTACTTAAACTGTGTTAGGTGACTCCAAAAAGTGGCTGTGTTATGAAGATACTGTTGTCAAAGATGCATGCAAAGATTGTGAACACACATTTCTATGAACTAGGAGTGGAAAAACAATATTTTAAAATTAATACTGGGATTTCCCTGGTGGTACGGTGGTTAAGAATCTGCCTGCCAATGCAGGGGACACGGGTTCGAGCCCTGCTCCGGGAAGATCCCACATGCCGCAGAGCAACTAAGCCCACGCTCCACAACTACTAAGCCTGTGCTCTAGAGTCCACGAGCCACAACTACTGAAGCCCGCGCGCCTAGAGCCCGAGCTCCGCAACAAGAGAAGCCACTGCAATGAGAAGCCCTCATACCACAATGAAGAGTAACCCCCGCTCACCGCAACTAGAAAAAGCCTGCGCACAGCAACGAAGACCCAACGCAGCTAAAATAAATAAATTTATTAAAATAAATAAATAAAATTAAATTAATACTATGTTGGATATGGTAAGGGATTCTAAATAGGTACGTCTAACTAAATTAATAAATTAATGTGATAAAGAGAGTGTGTGCCATTTGCATCCCTAGAAGTTGTATGTATTTTTGGACCCTCTCGTTGGGGAAACAGCCCATCAGTTTATATTCAGCCACCTAATATGTAAACATATTCATTCGGGAGGTGATAAGTTTTGCTGGCCATGTCCTTTAAGGCCTGGGATACACAGTGTGTAGGCTAAAGTTTACTGGGGGAGGGTCCAGGAATATGGATAGAGCACTAGCCTGAAACAGATAAGAAGTCAGGTGCAAATTTCACCTCTTGTTAATTTCCCTTGGTTAAATCTGCCAGGACTAGCCTGAAACCTCCTGGTGGTGGTTTTGTTGTTGTGATTTGTCTTTTTTTTTTTTTTTTTAGGGCTAAATGAGAACTTGGCAGGTCCCTGAAAGTGTATAACAGCCCATTTTCCTTTTTTTTTTTAAAAGCTGCTTTAAAACATATTTTAAAGCTGTGGATCCTCTTTTAAATGAAATCCTATATGGAACACCAATATACTGTTGAAATATCAGCAAAGCTTCACATTGTACATTTTTAAAAATATTTATTTATGTATTTGGCTGTGTTGGGTCTTAGTTGCGGCATGTGGGATCTTTTCATTGCAGCATGCGAACTCTTAGTTGTGGCATGTGGGACCTAGTTCCCTGACCAGGGATCGAACCAGGGGTCCCTGCATTGGGAGCACGGAGTCTTAGCCACTGGACCACCAGGGAAGTCCCTCACATTGTGTTTTGATTTCAGAATTCTCTGAAGCCTTTTGTTTTATTCAGTCTTATTTCTAAGACCTCTGTGAAAAGAGACAACAAACCAAGCTGCAGTTTGAAATACTGGAAATGACACTCTGGTTTTTTACAATGTTGGTGAAATTAAGAACTTTAGCTTGTGATGGCTAAAAAGACCAGCGAGTTCATTTTATGTGCAGTTAATCTGAAATGATTAACAATGGGCACAACATAGAAATCATCAGCTATGCTTTAGTCACTGCCCATGATCATCCATGGATGTTTCACAGTATTGACAAACATAAAAGTTTACATTTTACATGCAAAATAACAATGTATTAATGGGAGAGTCCTTATTTCTTTGAATGGTGGAAAAGCACCACACAAGAAATCTCCACCTGTTGAAACAGCAACATCAAGCTTGGTCTTACCTGTGAGTTTTGTCTCAACCTGATTAATCGGCAAAGAGGGTCATTGTTCAGCATCTAGTTTATAAACATCATAGTGAACACTGTATTTTTCATCTCTTCTCAGTAGCAAAGAAAAATTAAGTCCTAGTGCTTTGTGCTAGGACTTAATTCCCCTTAATCAAAGTTACTTCTCTTAAAAGGAAACTTATGCCTCTTATATTTTCTTTCTCAAAGAGAGGACTTGTGTTATTATATTTTTACTATAATTAAGAAAAATTTCAACCAAGACATCTTCTGGTTGAAATAGGGGTAGAAGTAACCTTTCTGTTTCTCCTAGTTACTGGTACAACGTCCACCCCCACAAAAGTGGTCCCTGGAATGTAACTTAGGGTCCCACAGAATGCAGTTTCGAAGTCTCCAATCTCTCTACGTAGCCTGTAGTCCTCAGATCAAATAACACAACTCCAGAAGCATCCCCATCCCCACCCCAACCAACCTCCACAGACATCCACGCAAACCGGAAATCAAATGATAGCATCTTTGGCAAGCCCCCTAACTTTCCAACGCCTCGGTTTTCCTGCCTGCAAAATATAAAATCAGTTTCATATCTGAAAATGATTAAGAATAGCAAGCGTTTGTTGGATCTTTACTTTATGGCAGGCCCTTCACGTAGGCTGTCTCTTTTAGTCATAACCACCACGCTATGCAGAAAGTAACTGCTGTTATTTCCATTTCACAGATGGGGAAACTAAGGCACAAGGAGTTAAGTTCCTTGCCTGGAATTGCACAGGAAATGGCAAACCAGTCTTTAAACCCATATGGCTTGAATCTAGCCCCGAGGCCCTTAACTGCTCTGCCTTAATTCCTGAGACGGAGTGGTGAAGGTGAAGGAGACCAGGTGGGCAGGCAAGGTGACCAGCACAGGCTTGGCACAGAGTGGGTGAGGGTTCCTGTCCTTCGAGGGTGACTTGTCTTGGTTAGTTGGGTGCATATCTGTCTCATCTTTTCCTTTATACACTTCTTGGGGACAAGGACTGTCTTTTCATCTTTTTAAAAATGTTTTCCTGTGCAACATAGGAATACCGTGGTATGGAGGACACCTATTTTCCTCCATTCTGTGTGTCACAAACCTATGCAAGTTTTATTTCAGTTAAATTCTCCTTTTCCCTCCAGCTGCTGCAGCTCACAGGGTGTTATCAGCTCTACACTGAGCCCTTAACCTTATTCGTCACATGATAAAAATGCCGGACACACTGGTTGAACGAAGTGTGTGAATCGTATGCTGCTAAGTATTACCCTCCTTTTGTATGTTTTGTCGGGTCATCCTTCCTG
Source organism: Delphinapterus leucas (assembly GCF_059928025.1). Lineage (NCBI taxonomy): Eukaryota > Metazoa > Chordata > Mammalia > Artiodactyla > Monodontidae > Delphinapterus > Delphinapterus leucas. The sequence goes on along the minus strand of NC_143130.1, from coordinate 68,936,884 downwards.
GATGGTGTGTGCTGTGAGAGTAGGGACCATTTCTTTCCTTTTTCTTGCCCATGACATTGAAATCCAGGGAGAACCAGGGGACCAAGGTGGGCAAGTCCGTGGAAACCCAACCTTGGTCCCACTATTGCTAGAGGTTTTTCTGATGTGCCTGAGTCTCCCCTGGTACCAGACCGTTGCCTCTCATCCTGCCACCAGGTGAATTAGTGGTACATCTGGGAGTGAAAGTGTCTTGGTGATTTAGATCAGAAAACCAGGAGGACCAAGGCGTGCCAGGCCCACTTACATCAGTGTTGTTCATTTGTTTGCAAAGTATCAACTTTTATTTTTTAACCTGGGTAAAATGTACATGTGCTTTAAAAAAATTATTTTCTATATTATTTTGCATTCAGAAATGTTTTTTACATCTTTATTAGAGTATAATTGCTTTACAATGGTGTGTTAGTTTCTGCTTTATAACAAAGTGAATCAGTTATACATATACTTATGTTCCCATATCTCTTCCCTCTTGGGTCTCCCTCCCTCCCACCCTCCCTATCCCACCCCTCTAGGTGGTCACAAACCACCGAGCTGATCTCCCTGTGCTATGCGGCTGCTTCCCACTAGCTATCTACCTTACGTTTGGTAGTGTGTATACGTCCATGCCACTCTCTCACTTTGTCACAGCTTACCCTTCCCCCTCCCCATATCCTCAAGTCCATTCTCTAGTAGGTCTGTGTCTTTATTCCTGTCTTACCCCTAGGTTCTTCCTGACATTTTATTTTTCTTAAATTCCATATATATGTGTTAGCATACGTTATTTGTCTTTCTCTTTCTGACTTACTTCACTCTGTATGACAGACTCTAGGTCCATCCACCTCATTACAAATAGCTCAATTTCCTTTCTTTTTATGGCTGAGTAATATTCCATTGTATATATGTGCCACATCTTCTTTATCCATTCATCCGATGATGGACACTTAGGTTGTTTCCATCTCCGGGCTATTGTAAATAGAGCTGCAATGAACACATTCAGAAATATTTTTTAACATTTTTTATTGTGGTAAAATATACACAACATAAAATTTATCATTTTTAAGTGCATTTTACGTTTACAGTAGTGAGCAACCATCACCACTACCCATTTCCAGAACTTCTTATCCTCCCAAACAGAAACTCTGTACCCCTTAAACAATAGCCCCCGTTCCTCCCTCCCCCGCCAGCCTCTATTCTGTCTCTTTGAACTTGCCTATTCCAGGCCCCTCACATAACTGGAATCACACAACATTTGGCCTTTTGTGCCTGCCTTATTTCACCTGGCATAATGTTTTCAAGTTTTCATCCATGTTGTAGCGTGCATCAGAACTTCATTCCTTTTGAAGACTGAGTAATATTCCATTGTATGTGTAGACTGCATTTTGCTTATTTGCTAGTTTCTCTGTTCACCTGCTGGTGGACACGTGGGTTGTTTCTGAAGCACTCCTTCTTGAATGGTAACCCAGCCTCGCCTCGGATTGGGACCTGAACCCACGAGCTCTGACTTAGGAGGGGTCTCGAACCCACTGGCTTTTAATTGAAACGGCTCACCTGGTGTCAGGACTTACTGAAGCTCAGGTTCTTTTGTCTCATTGCACAAAGAATTCAGCGTGAGGCAAAGCAATGGGCACAGGGTGAGTTTATTAGCATAAGATGCTTGTGAGAGAGACAAGTGGGCAGGCAACGGAGCACAGCCCTGAGAAGAAAGAGGGATACATTTTTATAATCAAAGCAAAAGTAGGGAGGGGAGAAGACCACCTTCTTCCTCATTCTTGGGCAGACGTCAAGGCTTACATCATTAGTTCCTCCTTTGACCCTACATGGTTTAACCGGGACTGTCATGGCACTATTTAAATCATATGTATGTTAGCAAAAGAGTGGTAACATATACTAAATATAGTAATTCATCTCAGTTTCTTTCCCCTTTCACCTATATTCCTGTCTTGGTTACATGCAGAGATGCTACTCTTTGAGGACCATTAACTCCCTGACTTCCTGTAACAAAATTCAGACCCCATTAACTATCAGGGTTTGTGGCTTGAGTGTGTCTGGTGCTCGGACGCACCTGGTCTTCCTTCAAGGTAGTGCTGACTGTTGCTAGGTTACTGGATTCTTTTCTTGAGTGGTCCTTAGTTTACAACAGTCTCCCAAACTCCCTTCCTCCCTGTCTTTAATCCCCTAGTGGGATTTCTAAACTATTTAATTATCCTTCTCTATCCCTCTCATTTCCACCTTTTGACTATTATGAATAATTGCTTACACCATAAAGATGCATATTTACGATGAAACATAACTATATTATATTTTGCTACATAGTTCCAGATAATAATGCATAGGACCTAAAGAACTATAATAAAAAGCAAAAGTATAAACAAACCCCCAAAACAAAAAATCACTTTAAGTTCAAAGGATGAACACCACTGCATCATTAAATAAGCATTTGCTGAAGGCCTGGGATGAGCCAGGCACACACCCTGCGTTTCCAACCATCTCAGGAGGGTCCTCCCCAGTTGGGGCGCATGGGGGTGCAGGGGAGACAAGGCCTAGGCGGGTAGCTTTGCCTGCATGCAGATGTGGATGGTGCTGCAGGAGAGGTACAGGCAAGGTCTTGGCGCCTTCGGAGGCAGGGACAGAACCCGCCCGTGGGGCTCTGAGGAGGTGGCAGATTTGGGGAGTAGGTGAGGCACGGACTATGGTAAACCCCTAGCTCTGCTCTTTCTTTGCGGAACCCAGCTAGTATTTTTCAGTGTCTTGGGCCTGCCCTGAGGGCTTTGGGTTCCTCGAGTTTACATTACTCACAGCTTATTAAACAGTCTGAATCCTGCATTTAAGCAGCCCTGTTGCTCTGATTCAGAGTGCCTCGGATTTACCTGGTCTGGTCCTTTGGTGTGTCTTAGGGCAACCACGCTCCAGTCAGCCTTGTGGAAGTGCTGCATCTCTTTGGGTGATCTGGAGCACAGCGCTTGATGGACTCGGACCCGGGATCACACTGTCTGTCCAGGTGTAGCACCTGATGCAGGGAGAGGGAGCAGCCCCAGCTCTCCCCGAGCTGTGTGACCTTGGGGAAGTTACTCCACCCCTCTGATCCTCTTGTGCAACATGAGGGCATTGGGTGACCTCTATGGCCCTTTCCAGCTGCTGTAATTTTATGATTGCCCTATTGTGATTTAAGTACCTCCCTCTATCGCTCTCGGAGTGAATGACTCAGCAGTCTGAGAGTTTCACTATTGTTTTTAAGGAAGCCTGGTTATTTTGCCATCACAAGCAAGGGTATGTCCCTTAGGTAAACAGTCTGACAGTCTTGATCCAGCTGGAGTTAGGCTGACACTCACTGGAGTTCTTCACGCTGTATTCTTTCAGTGAAGCAGCTCGGACACCGGCTGGCCAGAGGCATCCGGAGCCATGTCAGAACTTTGAGCGAGGCCTGGTGACAGGGACCGGCTGTCACCCACCAGTCTTCCCAGCTCGGCTTCAAGATGCTGAGCCTGAAGCTCCCCAGGCTGTTCAGCATAGAACAGGTGCCCCAGGTACGTGCTGTTGTTCCGGTGGTTGAGTTCCAGGCTGGGACTAGGGCTTGGCCTCTGCAACATGGCGACTGCTACGTCCTCAACCAGTCTGCTCTGTGTACACCCACTGTCTTCAAGGAGCCCCTCCCAGACTCCCTTTGGGGAATTCGAGCCTCCTGTTTCCCTCACCTACACCAAACCTGGAAACGGAAGTGATCCTAAAACCGTTTAAGTTGTAGCCCTTCCCTGTGACATCTGTATTTTTTCCCGAAGCAGAGTCATTATTGAGACTACTGATTCAAGCTACAGAGGTGAAGCTAGCAGCCCTTGTCTGAGTGACATTTTAAGGACGCTCCTGTGGGTGCTTGAAAGCAGGCCAGGGGCAGAGTCACCTCAGAGTGTGGCTTTGTGGTTCTCATCCTTTGCAGGAGGCCCAGGCCAGGTGTGTGTTGAGGCGATGAAGAGAGTTATTGATCCGCCTGTGCCTGGGTGCCCAAGGGCAGCTACCCCAACACACCGGGGATGCATTGATAATCTGCGTTTTTAATAAGCCTTAGGCGAGGTCATGCTGCTTGTGAGCTGTGCCAGTGGTGCACCTCCTCCTTCCCTTGCAAAGTAAACGTCATCTCATTACACCCTTGTTTCTGTGTTATGTTTCCTTCCTCTTTGAACAAGAATAACTGTTGTTTCATGGATGTTTCATCTGGAGGATGTCAGGGAGGGAGGGGAGATCTCCTTTCCACCCAGCCGACCGCCAGGCCCTTACGACTTTCCCCAGAAAAATAAATCCCAAATGATCTCAGCATCATGAATGGAAGGTTAAGAGGAGACAAACCACAAAACCCTCTTCCTGAAAGCCTGCGCGGCTAGGTGATGCCAGCAAGATGGCATCGGGGGAGAATCAGAAGGATGCGGAGCTGTTGAAGGGCAGAGATGAGGATGCGGCAGGTAACAGACACACTGGAAATGAGACCAGGCTCCCACAATGCTGTTGGGCAGGTGGCCCACCTCTGTTCTCACAAGGCTGTAGACATCTCTTCCTGGTGCACTGCCCCGGTTGGTCCTACTCACAGAGAACTAGTGGCTGTGATTAGCGGGGACACGGTGATCTTTTGATTCATTCACTCATGACATTTTTATTGACTGCCTACTATGTGCAAGGTGTGACTCTGTGTGGGGCCCAGAGAAGAATCACATACAAATCCTGCCCTTAAGGGGCTCTGTGTTGGTTGGGAAGATTTAAAATTGTTCAGGAGCACTTCCGTTGCAAAGTGGATTAGGGTGTGTGCTCAGAGAGGGACAGATGGGTTCAGAAGAGGGATTGGTCACTTCCATCATGGGGGAGGAGGCAGTCAGGGATGTCTCCACAAAGGGGGCGATCTGTAAGATTGGGTTTGAGGATGGGTAGAATTTGGGGGGCGGGGAGAGCACTCCAAGTGAAGAAATGGCATGAGTAAAGGCCTGGAGCTGGGAAATCAGGGGGCAGGTGTGGGAACTCTTGGGGCGGGGATTATGGGTATCTCCTCGGATATCTCCCTGGGAGTTTTGGTCAAGGTTGGGTTCAGAGACTGTGCTCAGGAAAGAAGTGAAGGAGAGAGAATGGTCTCACTGGGGACCTTGGGTAAACTGCTAGGATTCTGAATGTATGGGGGTTCTGAGGGTGAGGACCGGACCGCCCCTGAGGGCTGAAGATTGATGTGTCTTCTCTGTCCGGTTTTTCATAAATGATGGAGATGACAATTTTCTTTTTAGTAAAATGGCACCAGTCAGAGGCAGAGAACCAACATCACACCTCACATCCGTTTACTTCAGAACCTTCCTTGGGCTCCTGGGTTTCCCAGCATCATGCCCAAGTTTCATGCGGCCACAGAGGAAACACAGTGGCTCTGCCTGCCTGGAGGGTAGTTTTATTTGAGGATTTAGTGCGGGAGGGGGAAAGGCATTTTTAAAATATTCAAACAGATGCAGACATACTAAGGAGTAAATGCATAATTTTCATGAGTATTTAAAATAGGAGACTTCATAGAAATATTAAGTTTACTTTTGGTGGGCTCTGTGGGTTCCAGTACTTGGTCTGCAGAATGACCTTGGGCAGAGTGCCCTTAGTCTCCCTACCTCAGTTTCTGCATCTGTAAAATGGGATGGTGCTAGAATCTCTTCCTCAGGTAATGGTAAAGATTAAATGAGGTAACCTATGGGAAGTGCCTGGCATATGGTGAAGTCAGTAATGTTGGCCGTTATTATTATTATCAGCTCTCCTGTGCACTGCGCACTTGGAGGGGTGGAGTGTGTTGGGAGGAGACGTTAAGCAGCCCCTCCCACAGACTCCCACCCCAGCTCCCTGCCTGATATTCACAGGCCCAACCCCTACCCACCTCCCCCACTGTTTTTCATCTGTAAACCCTCTTCTCCAGCCACACTGGTGCTCTCTCTAGACTTCCCACCAGATTGGACATTCACTTCTCTTGATCTCTGTTTGAAGAAGGCTTACCTCCCTTGCCCCTCCATCCGCCTTTCTGGCCTCCTTCTCCGTGGAGCTGCAGGTGCCCTCTCCCTTCCCCGAGCCCCTTCAGCTGTTGGTTGGCACCTCTGCAGGCTGCCCTATATGGCCACCTTTCCCTTCATATATCAACCAGCTGTGTGGCCTGGGCCACTTCCCTACCCTCTCTGAGCCTCACGCATCAGATGAGAGTGGGGCACGGCCTCTTGGCATCTTCAGGGTTCTAATTCTGGTGCATTCCTCCTAATGGACTACTCACAGGAAAGGACAGTTCTCCCTTCCCGTAGAAGGTAGGACTTGGGTACATGCCTCACAATTTCAAGTCTCCCTGTGTCTAATAACAGACCTGGGTACATTAGGGAGTTGTGAAAGATGTGAACAAACAGCTCAAGGAATGGAATAAATATCTAGGTGTTGATTCCTACACAGACCCAACCTAGAGACAAACAGGGAAGTCTAGACAGCAAGTTAATATGGAACATGGCCTGACACTTGGCCAGGAAACAAGAGTATTTTGTGTCAAATTGAGAATCTTTTGTTAACGGTAGCCTTGTCCCCCAGGCTACAGGTAAACTCACCGTATTGTCCTGGAAGCCTTAATTTAGGGGCACAGGCAGGAAGATTCCAGAGGTGCTACAAAGCATTTCCCAGCCTGGCACTGGAGCTCTGCCGCTTACTGTGGGAATTTGGACAAGACGTGTAACCTCTCCAAGCCTCAGTTTCCTTATCTGTGAAATGGAGATAATATCTGTCTCACAGAGCTATTGTGAAGATCCAAGAAAAATGAAATAGAGTAGTGGGATAATTATGAAGGAACAGAAGCAGAGCCAGATCAGTGGCTGGGAGTGGTGTTGGGTAGGTGGGCTTGGGCACCTGAAACAGGAAGCCATCTCAATAGGCAACTGGTTTCTCCAGCCGAGAATTTCTCAAAGTGGGCGCTTGGATCACCACCATGAGAATACCTGGGAGCTTACGAAAGGGAGTCATGATTGCAGGCTTTTTGTATTGTTCTTGATTTTAATCCAAATGAATGCTTTCAGCATTTCATCATTTAATATAATGTTAGCTCTTTCTGTGTGTATGGGTGTGTGTGTGTGTTTGTTTGTGTGTGTGTGTATGTGTATAAATAACCTTTATCAGGTTAAGAATATTCCTTTCTATCCCTAGTTTCCTAGGATTGTTTTTTCCCCCTCTAATCAGTAATAAATTCTTTTTTCTATCAGTGTATCTTTTGAGATGGCCATATATGATTCATTTAAGTTATTAACGTGGTGAATTACATTGATTGATTTACTAATGTTAAACCAACCTTGCATTTATTTATTTACTTTATTTATTCTTTATTTATTTATTTTGGCCGCACCGCGCAGCGTGCGGGATCTTAATTCCCTGACCAGGGATGGAACCTGTGCCCCCTGCAGTGGAAGTGTGGAGTCTTAACCACTGGACCGCCAGGGAAGTCCCCAGCCTTGCATTTAAATATTACTTGGTCACGATGGAGTATCTTTTTATCTATCGCTGAAATCAGTTGATAGTTTGTCTAGGATCCTTAAATCTATTTATTGAATCGGCCTGAAATTTTTCCTTCTTATACTGCCCTCCCCTGGATTGGGGATTAAGATGGTGCCAACCACAAATGAGTTGGAGAGTGTTACCTATTTATTCTATGGAAAATATATGTAATATTTGTATGATATTAGAATTATACATTCCTGACAGCTTGGTAGAATTTACCTGGAAAATTGTCTGAGCAGGGCCACCATGTTGCCCACCCGAGGGAGCATCGTTTATCTCTTAGTCTACGTGAGTGACAGACTATGGAATTGTGCGAGGAGCAACTCGATGCTACAGCTGCATTTTCTCTGTAGAAAGTTCTTTTTATAACAGTTTTGTTGAAATATAATTCACATACCATAAAATTCTCCCTTTAAGAGTATATAGCTCAGTGGGTTTTAGTATGTTGACACACACAAAGTATGTTGTACAAAACCATCGCCAAATTGAATTTTAGAACATTGTTAACACCGCAGAAAGAAACTCTGTACCAATTAGCAGACATTTCCCACTGCCCCCACTCGCAGGCCTATGGCAACCACTAATTTACTTTGTCTCTACGGATTTGCCTCTTCTGAATATTTCATATAAATGGGGTCATGCAGTAGGTGGCCTTTTGTGAATGCCTTCTTTCACTTCGCATAGTGTTCTCAAGGTTCATCTGTGCTGTAGCATGGATTAGTACTTCATTTGTTTTTATGGTTGAATAATATTCCATTTATGGATATACCAGTTTGTTTATTCATTCTTCAGTTGATGGACACTTAAGTTGTTTCCAATTTTTGGTTATTATGAGTAATGCTATGAACATTTGTGTACAAGTTTTTGTTTTTTTTTTTTTTTTTGCGGTACGCGGGCCTCTCACTGCTGCGGCCCTCTCCCGTTGCAGAGCACAGGCTCCGGACGTGCAGGCTCAGCGGCCATGGCTCATGCGCCCAGCCGCTCCGCGGCATGTGGGATCTTCCCAGACCGGGGCATGAGCCCATGTCCCCTGCATCGGCAGGTGGACTCTCAACCACTGCTCCACCAGGGAAGCCCTGTGTACAATTCCCCTAGGTACACACCTAGGAGTGGAATTGCTGGGTCACATGGTAACTCTATGCTTAACTTTTATTTTTATTGTGGCAAAATATACTTAACATAAAATTTACCATCTTAACCATTTCAAAGTGCACAGTTCTGTGGTATTAATTACATTTACCTTGTTTGGCAACCATCACCACCATTCATCTCCATTCTTTTTATCTTGAAAAACTGAAACTCTGTACCCATTAAATAAGAACTCCCCATTTTCCCCTACCCCAGCCTCTGACAACCACCATTAATACTTTTTGCCTTTATGATTTGACTACTTTAAGTACTTCATATAAGTGGAATTATATAATATTTGTCTTTTTGTGACATTTATTTTACCTAGCATAATGTCTTCAAGGTTTATCCATATTATAGCATATACCAGAATTTCCTTCATTTAAAAAGGCTGAATAATATTCCATTGTATGTACATACCACATTTTACTTATCCATTCATCCATCAATAAGTACTAGGTTGTGTGTATGTTTTAGCTATTGTGAATAATGCTGCTATGAACATAGGTGTAGAGATATCCCTTCAAGACCCTGCTTTCAATCCTTTTGGGTATGTACCCAGAAGTGGAATTGCTTGATCATTTGGCCATTAAAAAAAAATTGTTTTCTGAAGAACCACACTGTTGCTTTCCACAGTGGCTGTACCATTTTACATTCCCACCAACAGTGTACAAGTGTTCCAGTTTCTCCACATCTTCACCAACACTTGTTGTTTTCTGTTTGTTTTTTTTTTTTTATAGTAGCCATCCTAATGGATATGAGGTGATATCTCATTGTAGTTTTGATTTGAATTTCCCTAAAGATTAGTTATGTTAAGCATCTTTTCATGTGCTTATTGGTCATTTGTATATCTTCTTCGGAGAAATGTCTACTCAAGTCTTTGGCCAATTTTTAAGTTGGGTCATTTGTCTTTTTGTTATTGAGTGGTAAGTGTTCTTTATATATTTTTGATACAAGTCCCTTATCAGATACATGGTTTGAAAATGTTTTCTATCATTCTGTGTGTTGCATTTTCATGTTATTGATGGTATCCTTGGAAGCACAAAAGTTTTAAAATTTAATATTATCTATTATTTTTCTTTTGTTGCTTGTGCTTTTGATGTTATAGCAAAAAAACCTTTGGCTGATCCAAGGTCATGAAGATTTACTCCTATATTTTCTTCTAAGAGTTTTATCCCTAAAATTTAAGTCTATGATCCATTTTTTTTTGCCTTAGTTATTGCATGTGATGTGAAATAGGGGTCCAACTTTATTCTTTTCTTTTTTTCATGTGGGTATCAAGCAGTCCCAGCACCATTTATTGGAAAGACAATTCATTATTTTTTCATTGAATTATCTTGACACCTTTATTGAAAATTGACTGACTATAAATGTGAGGGTTTATTTCTGGATTCTCAGTTCTATTCCATTGATCTGTTTGTCTCTTCTTATGTCAGTACCACATTGTCTTGATTACTGTGCTTTGTAATGAGTTTTGAAATTGGGAAGTGTAAGTCCTTTAACCTTGATCTTCTTTTTCAAGATTGTTTGGCTGTTCAGGGTCCCTTGTATTTCCTTATGAATTTTAAGATCTATTTGTCAATTTCTTCAAACAGACAGACCAACAAAAAAACCAGGCAGGATTTTGAGAGGGATTGTACTGAATCTGTTGATCAATTTGGGGGGCATTACCATCTTAATTATATTAAGTAAATTAAACCCATGAATATGGACTGTCTTTTCATTTGTCTAGTTATTCTTTAATTTCTTTCAGCGATGTTTTGTAGTTTTCAGTATACAAGTCTTGCACCATTAAAATGATTTGTTAAATTTATTTCTAAGTATTTTATTGTTTTTGATACTGTTGTAAGTGGAATTGTTTTCTTAAATTCATTTCAGATTGTTATTGCTAGAATATAGAAAACTGAGTTTTGTATATTTATCTTATATCCTGCATGCTTGCTGAACTAATTTATTAGTTCTAATAGTATTTTATTGGATCCTTTAGGAATTCCTGTATGTAAGATCATGTCATCTGCAAATAGAGATAGTTTTGCTTCTTCCTTTTAATCTAGATGCTTTTTATTTCTTTTTCTTGTCCAGTTGACCTAGCTAGAATCTCCACTACAATGCTGCATAGAAGTGGTGAGAGCAGACATCCTGATCATAGGGGAAAAGCATTCCATTAAGTATGTTAGCTGTGGGTTTCTCGTAGATGGCCTTTGTTGGTTTAAAGAAGTTCTATTACTATTTTGTTGAGTATTCTCTTATCATGAAAGGATATTGGATCTTGTGACATGCTTTTTCTGTGTCTATTGACATGAATATGTCATTTTTGTTTTTCTGTTCTCTTCTTGGTTAACCTTGTCAGTTTGTCTTTTTAAAAAAAAAATTGAAAAGAAGATGATTTGGGCTTTGTGGAGCCTCTCTATTATGTATTTTATATCTCTAATGTCTTTTTGTTATTTTTATTATTTTCTTTCTACCCTGGGTTTATTTTGCTGTTACTGCTCTAACTTCGTAAGTTAATCACTCTACCATTGTAACGTAAGCAGTTAAATATATATATATTTCTCTCTAAGTATTGCTTTAACTGCAGTCCACATATGCAGTTCTAATTAATATCTAACTTCCATTTTGATTTTTTATGCAACTTAACCATTGCTCAAGGTATCCATAATTGAAATGTGTTAAAAATCTTTCCTAATGGTGTCAGATTTGTGAATTACTCCTTGTAGGTAAGTCAATTTTTGCTTTATATATTTTGAGCCTGTGTTTTTTAGGTCCATCCAAGTTTGTAATTGTATCTTTCCGGTGAAGTAAAGTTCTTATTATTTCTAAAAAGTGATTGTCTTGGGGCTTCCCTGGTGGCGCAGTGGTTGAGAGTCAGCCTGCAGATGCAGGGGACACGGGTTCGTGCCCCGGTCCGGGAAGATCCCACATGCCGTGGAGCGGCTGGGCCTGTGAGCCATGGCCGCTGAGCCTGTGCGTCCGGAGCCTGTGCTCCGCAACGGGAGAGGCCACAACAGTGAGAGGCCTGCGTACCACACACACAAAAAAAGTGATTCTCTTTATATCTAGTAATGCTTTTTGTCTTAGCATCTGTCTGATAGTTGTACAGTGACTCCAGTTTTGTTGTTTTCGTTATGTGTCTGGTTTATTTCTTTCCTTACTTTGACTTGTAATCTCTCCCAGTCCTTATATTTTAGTTGTGTCTCATGTAAATGGCACATAGTTGGATTTCATCTAGATTGACAATATTTGTCATTTAAAGGGACGGTTTAGTCTGTTTATATTTATAATGAGTATTGAAATATTTGCATTTATTTTGATCATCTTATGTGCTTTCTATTTGTCCTGTTTTCTCTGTTGCCCTTCCCTTCCTGCGCTCTTTGAATTGAGCTTTACATTCTTCTTTTCTTTTTCCTTTTGAACATGCTATTTTCTCCTGCCCTTGTTTTATAATTAATATGCTAGAAATATTCTCTGAATTCATCAGCGTAATGGTTACTTCAGCTGTCTTTACATGAATAACTGTAGGAAGCAGGAAGGGCTAGGCTATGCTGAGTTCAGACATTACCCCAGATAGCTCAGTGACTTAACAGAGCGAAGGTTTATTTCACCCTCACATTGCATAGCTAAGTGGTCAGTGAGGAACTGTGAAGGGCCCAGGCAGATGGAAGGTCTGCCACCTCATAGCTGCTTCATCTGGAACATGTGGCCTTCTAGGTCGCCACAGAAGGGGAAGAGAGAGAGGTGTCTTAGGTTGGGTTTCCCAGAAACAGGCTCTGAGACAAAGATGTACGTGCAAGAAGTTCATGAGGGAGTGTTCTCAGGAGCACCTGTGAGGGAGTGTTCTCAGGAGCACCTTTAAGGAAGTGGGGGAGGCAGGCTTGGATAGAAGGAGAAGTTGCATCAGAGGCCTCTGCTGACCACCCAGGGAGCTCTGGAGTGGGGTTGACCCTTCAGAGTTGTCCCCAATGAGAAAAGAAGGCCAGGACTTTGTATCCATCCTTAGTGGGTATGTGCTGCCCCTGTACAGTGAGCATAATGTGGTCAAGGTAGCAGCCTTTGGCCAAAAGTGATTCCCAGAGAGGGATAGTGGCTCAGTTCTGAAAAGGGGAAGAGTTGCATCCCCAGTCCATCATGACGTCTCCTACAAGAAGGCATTGTTCTTCAACTGCCCTGGCTTGGAATTAACTTTAACCAGAAATAGTCAACATGGCCCCAACCTAATGACCAGACAGTCTGAGAAATGTAAGAAAGCACATGTGATACTTGGTGAGCACCAACTGTCTCTACCATGCCTCACTTAACTTCTTGGATCTGAGGACTGGTGACTTGCAACAGTTCTAGACATTTACCAGTTAACTCTTCAAATATCACATCAGAACCATTATATTTTTTCCTTCTAGAGAAATATTCGTTATGTCTCTTGTTTGCTTTTTCATATCTTCTGTCTCTTAATCTCTCTGGACCGCATCCTGGATACTTTCTTTGGATCTACTTTCAGTTGACTAATTTCCTTGTCAGCTTGGTCTAGTCTGCTATTTATCGTTTCAGTGACTTTTTATTTCAATTATTATTTTTTTTTAATTTCTGAAAGTTATATTAGGTTCTTTTCAAATCTGCTTACTTATTGTTCATATTTTTAAGCTTTTTCTTTAAACGTATTGAACACAGTTATTTTACATTTCAGTATCTGTTCTTTGATCTCTCTTTCTGCTATCTCCTATTTTTTGCTGTTTCTCATTCATGGCGTTTTGTTTCTGGGTGTGTGCATGCTTGTTTTAACGTAGAAATCCTTCAGAGAGGATTTGCATTTGTTTCGTTGCTTACCTGAGGGAACTACAGAACTTTGACCTCTATCTATTTGTAACCACTTTAAATTTTCCACTTGAGAGTTCTTGGACCGCAGTGGTAGTGTGGATTTGGACCACAAACCCCTGTGAAGATGAACTGATGGTTCTGAATTCTTGAGAGAGATTTTTTTTTCAGAGAGACAACTTTTGTAATTGTATTGTTCTGTCTGGTAGGATTTATTTTACATTCACTTATTTTGAAAGTCCTAGCTTTATTGATGAGGTCTCCTATTAGATTCCCTGCCTTTGATGGGCCTTGGATTTCATCTCTCATTTGCAAATGCTGGCAGCAGAAACTCTGATGGTGAAAGCAGCGTACCTCCCAGGGTTCCTGGTTTCCCTTTGTTTTGAGGGTTTTGTGACTTCCTTGCTTTTGTGCCATCTTGCTGATAGATTTATCCAGCGTAGAATGCAGGCTTCATCCAGCATTTTAATTGTTTTCGTTGGAAGGATCCTTCATGACATCTAATTGACTATCATTCTGCCAGAACCAGACGTTCCCCAGCTATTCTTCCAGGTCCTTCCTGCATCACATGGGTCCAGTGATCCCTTCCTTCTGAAAACTTGCATAACATCTAGTATATCCATGAAATACTTGTAGCAATCCTTGGTTCCACCAGGCTGGGTGCAGTGAAGCATCCTGGGCTTTTCAATCTAACAAACTAGGAGCTGCATTTTGGTTCCGCTATTTCTTATGAAATAGCAGATGAAGCTCCATCTCACCGAGCTTCAGTTTCCTTATCTGTAAAATGGGCTTGACAATCGCTACCTTTCAGTGCTCTCATGATGAGCAAATAAAATCGGGTCTGCCCCTGCCATGTGCTGGATCTGAATCAGGAGAACAAATAGAGGCCACAGACCATATGCCTAAATATGTAAAAGTCACAAATGAAGCTCATGGTTATATAAATTCCACCTTGACAAATATTCCTTCATAATGACAAAAAACAATATGTAAAGCTCCGATTTTTGTATAGCTAACGCCAACAAAATGTCAAAGACAGCTAAACTTAATTATTATCGCACATGTCTGGATATAATGTTGATGGATGAGTGATGTTTAGATGGGCATAACATACATAATTCATAAATTTACATGTTTATTCTATAAAATTTGTTTTTCTTGCCTTCATTTCAGCAAAATTTTGAGATGTTGTAATCAACGTTATCACATAATTTGTGTTCTGTTAACAGTGATGTCAAAATAGACCATTATTCTTGAATCACTGTAGTTCTTAGATTTTTTTTTTTAATTTTAATTAATTTCATTTGGGAGAAACTTCTGTTGAGTTTTTATTCAGTTCTGCTGAGGCAGAGCAACTGGAATTATCAAAAAATATTCTTAAAGCCACATTTAGAATCAGGAATGAGTATAAAATTTACATACCAAGTTCAGACATTGTAATGAGGTTTCGTATGATAGAATTAAGTGGGAAAATTATTAAATATTTTAATTTCATATGGATCATCATCTTTTATGTTGCTGTTTTCACTTTCTTAAAACAATATCTAGATCCATATAGTATTTACTTGATTCTTCTTTTTCCAAGAAAAAAATATAAAGAAAACAAAATAGCATCTTGCTCAGTCAAAATTATACCTCAGTCTGCGATGGCCAGAAAAATAATTTCTGTGGGAATCAATTTCAGGATTGTTTGTATGTGAACCTTCTCTTTCATAGTCCACAGACATTTTTGTTTCCTTATTTGAATTTTATTTTATTGGAATATCATTTTTGTTGCATATTTCATGTGTGGCTCCTTTAGTTTAGAAAAGTCCTAGACATATTTAAAATAATAAATACGCATTTCTAATCCCTTTAAAAGTGAAATAGCCAAACTAGATTTTTTTTTTTTTGTAGGCTTTTGCTAACAACATCCCATAATATATATCTGTGGACAGCTCAGGTTCAAACCTAATGTCATTTCCCACCAAAGATGGGATTTGCTCTGTATTTGAGGACCTTCTGTTGTTTCACTGATTTCTTTCAGTCATCTTGCATCTTGCCTACATTTTACCTAAGTGTTTAATGATATTTATTTGGCATTCCCATTGCAAGAATAAGAGTAGTTTGTGGTCAAATTTGATATGTGTTTCAGGAAGATATCCCATATTGGGGAAGGTTCTGTGGATGTCATATATAATCTTTGAATTGTTCCAAAGGAAGGCATCAATTCTCCTAGTAAGAAATTGAAAGCATGTGCTGCCATCTCCAGCTCTAAGAATGCTTTTGGATTTTTGGACAAATCCTGACCTTGTATTAGTTTTCTGTTTTTGCCATAACAAATTACCACAAACCTGATGGCTTAAAAAAGAAGATAAATTGATTAACTTACAGTTCTGTAGGTTAGAAATCTCACATGGGTCTCACTAGGCTAAAATCAAAGTGTCGATGGAGGCTCTCTGGGGAGGACCTGTTGCCTTTTCCAGCTTCTGGCAGCCACCTACAGTCCTTGGCTCCTGGCCCACTCCCTCCATCTGCAGAGCCAGCAATGTTGCATCTCTCGACCCTTCTTCATAGTCACATCCCCTTCTACCTCTCCCTTCCACTTTTAAAGGTTTCTTAAAAAAATTAATTTATTTTACTTATTTATTTTTGGCTGCGTTGGGTCTTCGTTGCTGTGCGCGGGCTTTCTCTAATTGCGGTGAGCGGGGCCTACTCTTCGTTGCGGTGCGCAGGCTTCTTATTGCGGTGGCTTCTCTTGTTGCAGAGCACGGGCTCTAGGCGCGCCGGCTTCAGTAGCTGTGGCTCGCGGGCTCTAGAGTGCAGGCTCAGTAGTTGTGGCGCACGGGTTAGTTGCTCCACGGCATGTGGGATCTTCCCGGACCAGGGCTACGAACCCGTGTCCGCTGCATTGGCAGGCGGATTCTTAACCACTGCGCCACCAGGGAAGTCCTCTCTCTTCCACTTTTAAGAACCCTCGTGATTACATTAGGCCTACCTGGATAATCAAGATAATCTCCCTATTTTAAGGTTAGCTGATTAGCAACTTTAATACCATCCCGTGACCTTAATTCCCCTTTGCCGTGTAACCTAACATATTTACAGGTTCTGGCGATTAGGACATGGACATCCTTGAGAGGCAATTATTTTGCCTACCACAGACTCTCAAATCATGTTATCACAAGCTTGCCCATGGCAGATTTTTAAATCAATGCCTAAATTCTAAGATTCTTTTTCTAGTTCTTAAATCAAAGACTGTATTATTATAATAAAGTAAAACTGATGGAATGCTCCATTGTTTCAACTTCGTCACTTTCTTCTTCTGCGGATCAGCACTCCGTATAATGTTCTTCATTCAGTGGGGGCATCTCACCCTGGTACACCTACCTGTACTGAGTAACATTTACTTTTTAAAAACATCCTATGTGTCTTTGTTTTTTTCACTTTATTGCTCATTAAAGTACTAATATCCTTCAGATCCTCCATCCTAGATACAGTGATCATTTGCTTCACTACTTTGTATCCATCTTACATGTTCGGCCAGAAGAAGTTTGCCATCATCTTGTATAAATATTGTCCTGCACGTATGGAAAGCATCGTTATGCTTGACTGAATATTAGACACGTATTTTTTAAAGAACATCACCCCAGTGTTCTAAATTGACCTTTATCTGTAATTGCTTAATACCAACAATGGTTGGCTATTAATTCAGCCAACTTTCAGTTCTAGTAATTGCGTGTGGGTTGTATACCAGTGATGTTTTATGTGTTTTAGATTGAGAACCTAAGTGTTCTCTTTTACCAGGACCAAGCATGGTCCGTCCTGCATGAGACAGTGGCTTGGTGTCCGACCCAGTGTCAGGCACGTGGCAGATACTCACTAAATGACTGGTTATACTCGATACAGCAATTTGTGGCCTGCTCTCTTCCTCCCCATTCTATCCATGCCTCTGCCTACCAGCACCTCACCAGACTCCTCGCTGGTCTCTCACTGTCCCCTCCCTTGCTTTTCATGCCTTTGTCTTTGGGCTCATCTTAACATACCTAAAGGGCACCTCCTCTTCTGTGATGAACTACAGATTCTGGACAGGGAGGTGACAGCACGATGCTGAGGCAGGAGCCTGGGCTGGGAAGCCGGAGATAGCTGCAGAGTCAGCATGTGCTGGGAGTCTGTTGGAAATGCAGACTCACCTCAGCCCCACCGAACTGCAGTAAGATCCCTAGGTGATCTGCGGACACCTGCAGAAGAAAGTTGGAGAGGCGCGGGCTTAGAGACTTTGCCCCCCAACCTCACCACTTGCACTTTGTATTAGCTCGAGCTGCCGTAAAAAGTACCACAGACGGGGTGGCTTAAACAACAGAAATTTATTTTCTCATAGTTCTGGAGGCTGGAAGTCCGAGATCAAGGTGCCGGCAGGGTTGGCTTCTTCTGAGGCTTCTCCTCAGCTTGCAGAGGGCCACCTTCTTGCTGTGTCCTCACATGGTCATCCCTCTGTGCACGCACATCCCTGGTGTCTCCCTCTGTGTCCAAATTTCCTTTTCTCGTGAGGGACACCAGTTAGATTAGATTAAGTGTCTTGTTTTGACTTAGTCACCTCTTTGAAGACTATCTCCAAGTACAGTTATATTCAGAAGTGCTGGAGTTAGGGCTTCAACATATAAATTTTGTGGGAGATGCAATTCAGAACAATGACACCACTTTAAAGAAGAAGCAACTAAGGTTCAGAGAAGTGTGTGACGGTCCACAATCACACTGCAGGCTGAGAGGTGAGAGCTTCATCTCCGACAAGCCCTCTGGAGTGGCAGGGAGGGTAGTGTGAGAGACCAGGACACGGAGTCTGATGTCTCAGCTTTGCTCCCACTACTTCTGTGATCTTCGATAAATGCCTTAACATCCACAGACCTTAGTTTCCTTTTCTGTGAAATGGGGACAGTAAAAGGCTGTCCCTCACGAGGCCGTGAGGATTCAGTGAGATCTAGATGGGAAATGCAGATTACCACGCCAAGGCCGGTGGCCTGCTGACCCCGCTCTGACAGCCTCTGTGCTTTGCCTGCCATCAAAATCCTCTCTTATTTACTGCTAGCCAGAATGCCTGATTATTTTCCCCAGGTGATTTGCAGTGTAATAGCTGGAAAAACCAAGGGTTTAAAATGGTCACAGTGGAATTTCAGGCATCAGCTGGCAGGGGCACAGGGCTGTTCTTGAAAGCCGAGTTCGTGACAGGCAGTAAGAGAAAAACCCGCTGACGTGCCCTTGCCCTTCCACCTGGCTGCCTGGGGGTTCTCGCTCCTAAATTATAGGCCACACGCAATTTGATTTCGTTTCATTCTAAATTGCCCAGCCTGCAACCTGGGAGGAAATCAATTCTGCTGTGCAAATATGCCAGCGCCTGCCAACTTTGGGCCGCTTACAAATGAGGCCCAGCTACGGAGTATTAAGGCAATGACCACAATTTGCCTTTGGGGGTCAAACTAGGCACGATCGCAAAATTGTTTTCAAGTGTTTTGCTGTTCAGATTTTATGTAGCGTGCATCCTGTAAGGATCTATTCTATGCAAAGTGCTTTGCTAAGGCTGGAGCCGGACAATGGAGAGAACGTGTCTCCCTTCCTGTGCTTGGAGGGGCTCAGAGGCAGAATCACTCTTCTGAGACAGAGGGGCTCCCTTTCTTTTATCCATCCTTTATCCATCTGTCATTTTTTTTTTTTTTGGAGGGACTGCTTAAAATCCTACCCCCATGTCTGGCGTCAGGATAGCCGGTCAGAGGGAAGCAGTTTCTTTTAATCTGCGCCCAACCCTGGCCTTGGTGGTAAGGCATTCTCCCCAGGTCTGGGGCTAGATTCTTCAGTGTGGTCAAGTTGTCTAGTTTGTGGACTTCCCAGCTCCTCTGTTCCCCTCTGGCTTTTGACTCTATCAGCATCCTCTCTTGCCTCCCAGAATGCAGGGTCCAAAGAGAGAAAGACAGTAGTCATATCCTGAGTCACCGTGGACAAAATGTGGGAGACTCCCCCCCGCTCTGAGTCCCGTCCATCCACCGTCCAGCTGTGGCTGTCACTGCATCTGAGCTGTCCTGCAGCCCCGCCCTGCTTCCTCCCTGTGTGTCACCCTCACATGCCCAGGGCTCTGTAGGCCCCTTGTCGTAAGATCTCCTGCTATACGGGATCTGCTGAATTTATTCACATGAAGCAGTGAATAATTAATAACAATTGCTCCTTTCTGGAGTCCTTGCATTTTAACAAGAGGCCAATGCTTTAATAAAAAAAAAAAAAAGAGGGCTTCCCTGGTGGCACAGTGGTTGAGAATCCGCCTGCCAATGCAGGGGACGCAGGTTCGAGCCCTGGTCCGGGAAGATCCCATATACTGCGGAGCAGCTAAGCCCGTGCGCCACAACTACTGAGCCTGCGCTCTAGAGCCTGCGAGCCACAACTACTGAAGCCCACTTGCCTCAACTACTGAGTCCGCGCGCCTAGAGCCCATGCTCCGCAATGAGAAGCCACCACAATGAGAAGCCTGCGCACTGCAACGAAGAGTAGTCCCCGCTCACCAAAACTAGAGAAAGCCCGCGCGCAGCAGCAAAGACCCAACACAGACAAAAATAAATAAATAAATGTATTAAAAAAATTTTTTTGAAGGAAGAAAGCAATAAACATAACAGGTAGAATGATAGGCCTATAATTTCTGCTGGAGGGCCTTACGCGTGCCTGCCAAGCACGCGCCATCGTCCTCGCTTGAATCAAAGGCTGAAGGCCATCAGCCCGTTTGCCGCCTTGTCAGCAACCCTGGTGGGTGGGCAGCTGCAAGCCGAGATGCCTGCTGCCCATTAGAGAAGCTTGCCCACTGAAAACCGGGGATGTCAGCAGAAATGCACAGTGAATCAAAAACTGGAACAAATCGCTTTAATTAGCTAAAACCCAAACCTAATTCAAACAGTACTTCTTCACTGGACCATGAACCAACTTCATTCTCCGCCTGTCCCTAGTTGACTAGTTTCACCCAGAATTGAACCAAGATGGGAATGTGCTCACCGTCTGGTGAGCAAACGCCCCCCATTTCATAGGTGTGGACACTGAGCCCTGAGAGTTGTGGCCCAGCTCAAGGTCATAGGGCACCTAATGGGCCCAGATTTGACTCTTTACTCTGATATCCCCTTACTAATTGCTCCACTATTCCATGAGACCTGTTGACTCAGAACCTCAAGAGATAGTCCAAGTTATGCCATACATTGTGTATTCTTTTAAAAAATTTTTTTAAAATTTTTGGCTGCGTTTGGTCTTTGTTGCTGTGCACGGGCTTTCTCTAGTTGTGTTGAGCAGGGGCTACTCTTCCTTGCGGTGCACAGGCTTCTCATTGCACTGGCTTGTCTTTGTTGCGGAGCACAGGCTCTAGGCGTGCAGGCTTCAATAGTTGTGGCTTGTGGGCTCAGTAGTCGTGGCTCACGGGCTCTAGAGCGCAGGCTCAGTAGTTGTGGCGCACAGGTTTAGTTGCTCCGCGGCATGGGGGATCTTCCCAGACCAGGGCTTGAACCCGTGTCCCCTGCATTGGCAGGCAGATTCTTAACCACTGTGCCACCAGGGAAGTCCCTACATTGTCTATTCTTGTGGGTTTTGTTTTGCTTTTGATTATTTATTATTTTTTAAACCATTTTTAAAAATTGAAGTATAGTTAATTTACAATGTTGTGTTAGTTTCAGGTGTACAGCAAAGTGATTCAGTTATTATCATATATATTCTTTTTCGGATTCTTTTCCATTATAGGTCATTACACATATTGTGTATTTTTGAATCAAGATCCTCTCTTAAATTAAGAAGTTGGTAACCCAAATGGGAAATGGGTGGTTAGGTAGGAATTCTCCCAGCCTTCCATTCCTCCCACAGCCCTAGAAAATCAGAGGGAAACCTTTAAAATTGATTGTGATTCAATTTACATTACGATTACTAATATTGTCATTGTCATTATTTGCCTCAGTTAATCTACTCATTTTTACTTACCTCTCAAAGTTATAACAACATTCGGCTAAGTCAGTCGTTCTTAACTGGGGGAGATTTTGCCCCCAGGGACATTGGCAATTTCGGGAGACATTTTTGGTTGTCACATTACTGCTAAACAATGCCTAGGACAGCTCCACCCCCAGCACAAAGAATTGTCTGGCCCCAAATGTCAACAGGGTGGAGATTGAGAAACCCTGATCTGATCAACACAAAAGAGGGAGAAAATCTCCTGCAAATCCTGCTAGTTCAACAAATAAAACTCTTTCCTTTTCTGTGTTTCTCCCAGTCTCCACCCCACTATGTGTACTTAAAATTTCTATAGTTCTATCATCATGGCAGGAATACAGCTGACATCCCACTTTTTTTCACGTAATATCGCATCCTGAGCTTTTGTCCCTCATGCCTCGTTGTCTCCATAATTACCCTTTTTAATGGATGTGATGCAGTCCTCCAAGCAGGCTGACATCCCCTTTTTTACCTGACCCGTCCAAGTTCTCATCCGGGATGGTTACTGAGAGCCTTGCCAGGCGGGCTGTGTGGGGTGGGGAGCTTGCGTGGGCCCTGCTGTGACCAGCCTTCTCCTCCACCTGCAGTGCAGGCTGATGCCATCATAGTTTTCGTCGTCAACAGGCCTTTATGAAGCACCTTGGTGAATACATCCTGGCCCCGGCGGGGAGGGATCTTCTGCAGAGGTCATCCCACCAGCCCCTGACATCCAAGGCTTGTTGGCTCGAACAGGCAGCATATATGTCAACCAACCACGACAGCATCCGAAGACTGGGCTGTAGGCCCCAGGCACAGGGTGCCAAAGCAGATTCTTAGGCAATATTCATGACAGGAGTAAGTGCATCTGGAATGCAAAGACAGGCTGGATTCCCAAAGGGAGTCAGGGCCTTGAATCCTCTCCTCCCCCTGACTGCAGGCTTCTGGAAGGACATGGGAGTGTAGAAGCGATGGGAGGGAGGCAGGAGCAGCTTGACAGGTGAAGGACTCGGGGTCAAGTGTTCCAGGCTCCAGTGTACAAGTGCACAGCCTGGGAGAAAACTAGAGACTACCGGAGATGTTCCTCCTGAGACCTTCCCGCCACCCTCTCGTCTCACCTCGGCGCCCCTTTCTCTTCCCCCTGCAGGTGTTCCATGAGCAGGGCATCCTCTTCGGCTACCGACATCCACAGAGTTCCGCCACGGCCTGTCTCCTCAGCCTTTTCCAAATGACCAATGAGACCCTCAACATCTGGACGCACTTGCTGCCCTTCTGGTACCTCCCAGCCCCCTTGGCCAGCTGCTCACTCAGAGCCTGGGGACTGGGGCTTCTTTAAGCACAGCTGGGGTGGAGAGAGCTGAGATTCCGTGATGGGATTTGGGGGACTCCCCCGTGGTGCTGGGAGGTGTGGCGGTCTGCTGCTGGGGTGAGCTCTAGGACCCAGATTGCGGTAGGATTGGAGGGGCTCCTGGAAGCTCTCCGGTCTTTCCCTGCTCCCCTGCTTCGGGGCCTGATTTGAGAGGATTGTCTTATTCGGTCTTGGAGGCTCTCTGGGTCTTTTGGAAGCCCTGGCTAAAATTCCCTAGCTTCAGCAAGTCACTTAACCTCTCTGGGCTTCGCATTTTCCCACATGCCAAGCAGCTTAGTCTGCGCCTTTCCTGGGGTTGCCCTGAGGATTAGGGGATGAGGCATTGGAAAAGGCATCGGGCACAGAGCTGTGGGTGCCTGGGACCACAGCAGCTGTGAGGCATGTGGTCAGGCAGCACTGAAATGGAGCCAGCCAAGAGAACGCTCTGGCACGTGCACACACACAAAAGGGAGCTGCCAGGAAGGTGAGGAGGGACCTGGCTGAGAAAGGTGGGGACCGAAGAACAGCTTCACATACCTGGTGCCTGTGCATAGCGAGTGAAGGGTGGAGATGGGGTCATAGTATACGAGAGCTGGAAGGACCATGGGAGTCATGCGGGCCACCAGCCGACTCAGACCACCGCTGGCTGACACAGATGCGGCCCAGAGAAAGGAGTGACTTGCTTACATCCCCTGGCAAGTTCTGGCACGGGTTGGTCTCTGGACTCCCCCTCCCAATCATATTGAGAAGCCAAGAGAGTAGGAAGGACCCCAGGGTGTGCTGCAGGCAGAGAGGGGCCTGAGGACGGGGGCCTGCCTGGCCAGCAGTTAGAGACAGACCCAGGGCAAAAGGCAGGGGAAGTCTGCTTGGTGCCAGAAACGTTGCCAGTGGAGAAGAGGGAGAGCTCAGGCTTGGGGTGGGATAGGACCACCCGTAAAGAAGCCCTAGCGCCTGCAGACTGGTCCGGGTGGCAGCAAGATCTGCTCACGGAGGCTGCTCGTTGTTTTAAATTTAAGTCAACTGGACGCACTTGCTGGCCTTCTGGTACCTCCCAGAAGGGTAAAAAGTCTAAATGATAATAAATTATAACATTGCAGAAGGGAGTAGAGTTGGCGTCTTCCCCCGGCCCCTCTTCGTCCTCTCTGGAGCCGCCGGGGTGACCTGCTGCTCGTGCATCCTCCCAGAACGCTCTTCTAGAGACTCGAGCATCTGTGACATGTGTGTACACCCAGCACCTGGTTCTTTCCTCCCTTGCTTTTCCCTCAGAGATCTCTTGTCTGACCCTCACAGAAACCTCTCCAGCTTTTGAGCGGTGTCCCATTTTCTGGATGAACCACAGGTGACTTAGGCTATTTTGAAGTTTGTGCCAACCACACAGTGCCAGCCTGACCATCCCTGTTTGCGGGGCTTGAGTTGCTGTGCGCAGATCCCGTTGTAGCTGTTTTACAGCTGAGACGTGCTGGCAGGGGCCGCCCCACCGGGCATGATGCCCCTGTACTGCCAGGCCTTGAGAGCACAACACAGAGCAGCAAGGAGGGCTTGGGAGAGCCAGAGAAAGATGCCCCAGGGAAGCGGGACTTGGGAGTAATCTCGAGATGATAAAAGGGTACATTCTGAAAAATAGCAGATAGCTTAAGCTTGATTTCTGCTGGGACAGGAGGGAAGAGATCACAAATGTAGCCAGAGAAGTTAGCGATGCTCTTGGGGTTCCTGCGTGAAAAGCTTTTAGTCCCTTCCCTGGGAGAGTTTGTGGGCAAGGGGCCTGGCTCTCTAGTAGAGGTTTGTGGAAGTGGGCAGCTCTATAAGCAAGAAACCCACGCATGGGTTATAGGTTAGGCAGATCTGACACAGAACTGTGCAGTGTCTCCATGTAGAGAAGGGTCTGGAGGCCTAGGCTTAGCCGAGACTCAGCTGTGGGACCAGGCCCCTCAGAAAAGAGATGGTGAGATTAGTGGAGGAATAGCATGGAAGAGGGGGGAGAAAATCGTCCTGTTGTCTTCCAGACTTTCCAGACCCCACAGAGGAGATTGCTCCTCTTTGAGGTGCCCTCCTGCAAGGGGAACTTGGACCAACCACAGGGATGACGACAAGGCCGAATTTGGATCCCATGAAGAATGGTTGAATGCACCGAGGTTTTTTAATGTGAAGCTCAGAGAGGTGTGAGGGATTATGAAGACAGCCTTGAGATATTTGATGGGTTTGTTTTCTGTTGCACTGATGGGGAGACCTAGGGCTGATCCAATGGAGAGAGATTCCAGGGAGACAGATGGAGGCTCAATGAAACTTTGCAACACTCAGAGCTGCCTCAAGAGATGGTGAGCTCCCCATCCCTGGAAGCATGCAAGCTGAAGCTGGAGAGTCACCTGGGCAAGATGCTGTAAAAGGGATCTGTCACCACACGCAGGGGGAGGGGACTGGACCATTGCCCATCCTGCATATTTCCAACCAAAAAGGACCCCACTCACCCTTCCTTGCTCATGGCATGTCACCAAAGCGAGACCATGTAGGAGCCGGTCATCCCAGGGAAATGGAAGGCAGACGACGGTCGGCTTAGGACTATAAGAGGGGCCCCTGTCTCGGAGGTTGAGGGTGTCCCCCTGTGTTCCAGGTTCTTCATGTGGAGGTTTGTGAGCACCCTGCGTGTGACGGACGTCCTGAATGACAGCTACTCCTGGCCTCTGCTCGTGTACATGGGCGCCAGCTGTGTGTACCCCCTCGCATCCAGCTGTGCACACACCTTCAGCTCCATGTCCAGGAACGCCCGGCACATCTGTTACTTCCTGGACTACGGCGCCGTCAACCTCTTCAGCCTGGGTACGTCAGGCGCTGCTCTTGTCTCCTCTTCCCTGGGACTGAACCACCTGCATCTTCCCCTGGGAGCTGGGGTCACCATGAGGCTCTGGTGGGCTTCCGGAAGAGTCACCGCAATGCCAGTGCCCCTGCCCGGGTGCCTGATGAGTGTTTTATAAGAAACTTGTCCAAAGGCCTTCTGGCAAATATTTAACAACTGGCTCTCTGTGGACAAAAGTCCCGGTCCGTGGTGTTGGCAGGTTTGCTGTGGTGTAAATACTCCTGCCACGGCCGGCTTCAAGCCGACAACATCACTGAACACAGGGCTGGGGAGAGATGCATGGCAGGTCCCCATTACGTAGCAATTCCTCTGTACAGATACAGCGGATGCATTGACTGAACAGTTGTTACTCTTGTTAATATGATGGATAGCATTGTAAGTTTATGTCATTCAATTTTTTTTTTATAAATTTTATGTATGTATGTATGTATGTATGTATTGGCTGCGTCAGGTCTTCCTTGCTGTGTGCAGGCTTTCTCTACTTGCGGCGAGCGGGGGTTACTCTTCGTTGTGGTGCACAGGCTTCTCATTGCAGTGGCTTCTTTTGTAGTGGAGCACACGCTCCAGGCGTGCGGGCTTCAGTAGCTGTGGCATGTGGGCTCAGTAGTTGTGGCCCGTGGGCTCTAGAGCGCAGGCTCAGTAGTTGTGGTGCACGGGCTTAGTTGCTCTGCGGCATGTGGGATCTTCCCGGACCAGGGCTCGAACCCGTGTCCCCTGCATTGGCAGGTGGATTCTCAACCGCTGCGCCATCAGGGAAGCCGTGTCATTCAATTTTTAATGATGGCTGTGTTTAACAATTGGCTTGCGAGTTCTCTGACGCTAATGATCTGCTGTCACAGGCCAGGGTGAGC
This sequence comes from Delphinapterus leucas, assembly GCF_059928025.1. NCBI lineage: Eukaryota > Metazoa > Chordata > Mammalia > Artiodactyla > Monodontidae > Delphinapterus > Delphinapterus leucas. Next base: position 68,910,420 of record NC_143130.1, on the reverse strand, counting down.
CAACCCCACTCATCAGTGCTGGCCTCTGTTGTGCCCCGCAGAGAAGGGGGTGGTCACAGACCCCATCGGTCTGGAGGCTTGTAGGGGTTAGAGCTGCAGGGATAGAGTGAGGGGAGGTGGGAGGTTGACACCCTCTCCTCCTGTCTCCTCTCCTCTCCCCCAGTTGTGGGCATCCCAGCTCTAGCCGCTTCCTCCCACCTGGTCCTGCTCCAGGTGTGAAAGCAAAGTCACCGTCTTCCCTTTGCCCAAGAGGGTGTGTGAGGAACCTACCTCCAACCTGTTCTCCCGCCCCTCTCCCTCTATCTTCACTAGTAACACACACGTGCATACATACACACCAACATACATACATAGACAAACATAGACACACACGCACACACACACACACGAGTCTCTACATGCTCACCAGTCCTCAGTGCTCTGCTGCCCAGTCCCCACTGTTCACTAAAACTCTGGTTGCCGAGGCCCCAGCCTCCTCCTGGCTCACAGGATCCACGCAGGCCCCGTGGGCTCTCTCTCCAGCCTTTGATGCAGGGGCACCCCTGTGCTCCTCAAACCTCCCCCGCTTCCTCTGGCCCCTGTTACATCACTCCCTCCTAGTTTTCCTCCCACCCATTCACATGCTCATCCTGCTTGGCCAGTTCCCCTTCCTCCATCCCCCCATGGGTGCGCAAGCTGGGAGTCCATTCTGGGGCCTCTGCTCTTCCGTGGTCAGGCTCCCTGGGAGATCTCTGCGCCCACACCATCCCCCAACACCTCTGGGGGACACTTCCAAACCCCATCTCTAGTAAACTGCTCACCCAAGCTCCACTCCACATCCAGCCCTGGGACCGAGACTGTCTACATCCTCCCTGCCCCAGCCCTTGCATCTACTCCCCTTCGAGTCAGAAATCTATGAATAATCAAGTTCCCCCTGCCTCTCACTCGCCACCCATCCCACTTCACCATCCTGTCTAATCGGTTGGCAAACTCAGTTGAGTTTCTCCTACATACTTTTCAAATCGGCCGTGCCCCCATTGGCTTGACTCAGTCCCTCACACCTCTCCCCTGGGCTTCACCCAGCTGCCCTGCGGGGTTTCCTCCAGGCCTTCTGACCACGGCACTCCTCCCACTTAAACTTTTCCAAGTTCCCGGTTACCTGGGATGAAGTCCAAACTCCTTAACCTGGCAGCTTCCATCACCCTCGATCGCCTGCCCCAGACTCATTTATGATAAGGGCAAGCGTTTCGGAGTTATCACGGCAGGCTCCATGCCGAGCACCCGACCCACATCCCACATCACCAAGGGGTGGCATAACGCGGGGCTTAGCGGCCTAACTGCACCACCCCTTAATACTTATATGCTCTTAGGCAAGATACAGTTGGCATAGTATGTTCCTCATGGGAGTGTTATAAAGATTAAATGGGTTTTGTAAATGAAGCGTGTCGGACAGTGCCTGACACTTAGTAAGCAACAGAAGGTAAGCGATTACCACGATTACCTAGTTAACCCTGACAGCAGGCCCCTGAGGTGGGGACCATCATTATACCCACACTACAGGCGAGAACACTAAAGGTAAGTTACCCGGGTCACGCAGCTTGTAAATGGCAGAGCCAGGGCCTGGGAGCCTCAGGGCCCCTGCCTGTGGCTTCCTCCAAGTCCCCGGGCCTGGATCCACCTCCGTGGAGCTCTGTCTGATTCCTTCATTTCTGCTCCACACTGGGAACAACTCCCTGAGGACAGCCATGTGTCTTTCACATCTGGTTTTCCAGTCCGTAGCCCAGAGCCTGACATGGGGGTGTTCAGTAAACCTGGAAGGCAGGTCTAGTCAGTCGAGAGAGCCTGTGGGATCCACCTGGGACTCCCTTGTCTGCAGCCATCTCTCCTCCTCCCCGACCCCGTGGAAACCCTCAATCCCTGGAGGGTGGCGTTTGCTCCGCTTCCTCCCCGATGTGCAGCTGTTCCCCTCCCTCTTGGACCTCCCGCGCACTTTCACTAGGCTTTGACCATCTTAATCCCCTGCTCAGAAACCTTCGGTGGGCCCCCTATTGCCTGAAAGGGGACGTTCACTTTCCTCAGTCTGGCATCCCAAGGTGTCTTCTGGTCCTGCTCCCTGGAAAGCCGTCCCTGCCCTCAGGCACCCGTAAGAATCCCCCATCTTCCAAGGATGCTTCCAAGGTCAGCCGCTTGGCTGCATGCGTGCCCATCCTGAACGTCCACCTCACCCTGGAACCCGCCTGGAGGCACTCACCAGTTTCCCTTTCCACTGCGCTTTTTGGCAGGGACTGAGTCTCCTTCGCTCTTATATCACCCATGGAGCTCGGCCCCAGCCAATAGACCCAGAACAGATGCATCCTGGTCCACATGGGAGCTTCCCCATGGTATCAGGCTGAGGCAAGAATCTGTCCCCCTGGAGGCAGTTCCAGCTGAAATCTCACAGGTAGCCTGCAGGAGTGGGGAGCGTTGTACCAGGAGTAGTGATTCTTGGCCCTTTCTGCCTGTATGACCCTGGGCACATCCCTGGGCTTCACTAGATTTCACCAGTCACATGGGATCAAAGGCAGAGGTTGAACCTGCATGGCCTGAGTTCAGCCTTGAACTAGCATTCCAGGGTTCTTTGTTTTTGGATAACAGGTGTCCTTAGGCCTGATCTTAGGCTCTGGGCTGACAGGCCTGCAGCTGCCTCTCTCAAAAGGGACCTCAGCAGGTGAGGGTGTCTGGGGAGGCCATCTGGTCCAGGCTCCTGGACACATCTGTCCCCTTTGAAAAGGACAGTGATCTCCCCTGTTCTTTCAAACAAAAGCTGCAGCAGACAGGTCTCTAAAAGGGCCTTCAGTAAGCCTTCTCTCACAGACTCCAAAACCTAAAACAAAACAAAATGCTGAGATGCTAGCATCTCACGCCCAGCCTCTCAGCTGGCCAGTCCCCCAGCCCGCTGATATGACACACCTCGCCTCAGCAAGGGCCCTCCCTCATCCCACCCCCCGCTTCCCTGCAGCCTTGATCGTTCCACAGGGGACACCCATATCATCAGGCAGGTGAGATGTGCACACTCAGAGCAAAGCTGAGCACACTGGGGTGTCATCGTGGACCATAGTTAACAGCAGGGACTGTTGCTGAACTGCCTGCGTTTGAAGCTTGGCTTTGCTGCTTTCTAGCTGTGCGCCCCTGGGAGGCTTACTAAACCTCTCTGTGCCTCCATTTCCTCATCTGTAAAATGAGGATAAGTGCAGGATTGATGTCAGAGGGTGGTTGTAAAGTTTATGTGAGTTAATGCATGTCAAGCCCTTGGAGCAGTGCTGGGCTCACAGAACATTCTCATGCTGGGGGGGTGATGCGTGATGGCATAAGCAAGGGGGGAGCGGCAGGACTGCTCATGGTCTGTGGGGATGATGGGGGGCTCAGCCAGATGTAGGGGCATTGGTCTTCCCAAGGAGTCCGGACAGTGCTGAGTCCTGGCTTATTGCCCAAGGCTGGTTTTTCTTCCCAGGCTCGGCCATCGCCTACTCTGCCTATGTGTTCCCGGACGCGCTGGTGAACACCGTCTTCCACGACTACTACGTGGCCCTGGCTGTGCTGAACACCATCATTAGCACCGGCCTCTCCTGCTATTCCAGGTACCCGGCTGCTCTGTCTCAGATGGGATGGGGTTGGGGGCGGCACAGAGCACGCAGCTCCCTGGACTGTTGGAGGGGACAGTGGAAAAGATGCTCGGGAACCTGGGACTCAGTTCCAGATGGACTTCCAGTGGCCGGGCAGGACCAGCTTCACAGGCACACACCTGTGCAGGCGCCCAGGGCCCTGTGAGCAACAAGGCTCCACCCTTGGTTTAATTCCCTGCTGTTGTTGTTTCGAAACACTTAATGAGTTTTGAACAAGGGGGTCTCCCTACTTTCCTTCTGCCCTGGGCTCTACAAGTTATGTAGCTTGTCCTGTTGCTGAACAAGTCACCTACCCTCCTTGAACCTCAGTTTGCTCATCTATAAAATGGGGTCAAGGGAGTTCCCTGGCGGTCCAGTGGTTAGGACTTGGTGTTTTCACTGCTGTGGCCCAGGGTCAACCCCTGGTTGGGGAACTAAGATCCTGCAAGCTGTGTGGCGTGACCAAAAAAAAAAAAGTGGGGTCAACACAGCTACCTTGTGAGACGGATGTAAGGATTAATTATGGGTAATGTATCCAGAACACCTAACACAAGCCTGGCCCATAGGAGGTGCCCCATAAGTGGGCCATCTGCTAATAGGGACAGAGGGGGCCGGCTTCTTGATAGAGGCACACCTCGGAGATACTGCAGGTTCGGTTCCAGACAACCGCAATAAAGCCAACATCACAATAAGGCAAGTCACACAAACTTTTTGGTTTCCCAGTGCGTATAAAAGTTATATTTACACTATAGCCTATTACGTGTGCAATAGCATTATGTCTAAAGAAACAATGTGCACACCTTTATTAAAAAATACCTTATTGGGCTTCCCTGGTGGCGCAGTGGTTGAGAGTCCGCCTGCCGATGCAGGGGACACGGGTTCGTGCCCCGGTCCGGGAAGATCCCACATGCCGCAGAGCGGCTGAGCCTGTGAGCCATGGCCGCTGAGCCTGCGCGTCCGGAGCCCGTGCTCCGCAACGGGAGAGGCCACAACAGTGAGAGGCCCGTGTACCGCAGAAAAACAAAAAAATAAAAAACTTTATTGCTAAAAATGTTATCATCTGACAACACAGTGTTGCCACAAACCTTCAATTTGCAAAAACCACAATAAAGCAAAGTGCAATAAAACAAGATATGCCTGTCTGTGTGGTGGGTGATGGATGATATTCAAATGTCCAACACATCCCCAGGGGAAGACCGGTGGCCATGAGTCATGCCCAGCTCACTGGCTCTTATTCCTTCTATTTTTTTCCTTCCACTCAAGGAAGCTCATTGGAGTATGAGTACAAGAGGCATATTTTAGGATAACTACTCTAGTTTATTCAGCTCTTGGCATAAAACTGAACTACCCGAAATTACTTGGGAAACCTCTGGAATGGTGGTGTTGGGGTAACATCCCTGTGTAGATGGTGCTGGGAGCTGGGGGCCTTTCATGGTGGGTTAGGAAGAGCGCCAAGGAAGGCTGGCGGTCACCCCTGGCCATCTGTCCCCCTACCCGCGACTCCACTGAGCCAGTCTGAGTCTTCCAGAATAGACTGCTGCTGGCCTCATAGAATTCGTATTCCTGGCAGCCGCCACCTCTTCCCTCCCCAGGAGAAAACAGGGAGGGAGAGGTATGCTTCTGCAAATTCCCCGCAATGATTTTGGCTCCAGCTTTCTCTGGGTGACACTTTGGTTTTGTGGGATCCAGAGGTAGGCAAGTTCCCCAAACCTGACAGGTTGGTTTTCTTTAAAAACCAAAGGATAGAGCCTTAAACAGCATCGGGGATGCTTGTCCCAACTTGCCTTCCACTTACCTGTCCTGAGGCAGGTGGTGGGAAGCACAGAGCCGCTTGCCATGGGGGTGAGTCTCATTTCCAGGCTCAGTCTCAAGACTGAGCTTTGTGTTGCTTCGTCCCTGGGGTGGGAGTGGGGGGTAAACTCCCCCTTCCCTCTTCCTGGATATCAGAGCGCCCCTCCAGCTGTGAGGAGATAGGGTCTGCCCAGAGGGTAGAAAACTGAATCAGACATCATGGGGTGTTATTATTTCCTTTTCCCCCAATTCTTCAAGGGCTCTGGCGATTAAAAGCTCTTTCTGAAGCGCAACCTCTGTGCCAGGCCAGAGCTGTGAGGGCTGCCACGGGTAGGGGAGAGGAGGAGATCGGGACCCTGCCTCGGGTGAGACAAGGTGTAACATACATAGGAAAGTAACACTGATGCTAAAACAGCCCAAGAGAGATGAAGCGTGGCCTGGAGGCACAGTGTCTGGATGTGAGGGCTCACCGACAGGCCTGGGCCAAAGACACACCTGGATCAGGTCCTTGGACGAGCCACTGTCCTGCCTGCTTAGCTTCTGTGGGGCTGTGTGGCTTTGCTGTTGCGAACTTAGGATCAGAGGGAGGCGAGCACTGCGGACGGGTGGGGCAGGTGGGCTTCATGGGTGGAAGAAACAGTCCCGCCATTCATGATCCAGGACTGCTTTCCCATGAACTCCCAATGCCAATTCTTGGAACTTTTTTTTTTTAATCTTCCTGAATCACCTATAAGCCATGAGGGTATATTGTTTTCTTCTAGCCAGGAGTCCTCCCTGATTGTTCGGGTACAATGAATGGGTCTTTTTTGGTTTCTTTTTAATTTATTAATTTTGGCTGCGTTGGATCTTCGTTGCTGCGCACGGGCTTTCTCTAGTTGTGGCGAGCGGGGGCTACTCTTTGCTGCGGTGCGCGGGCTTCTCATTGCGGTGGCTTCTCTTGTTGCAGAACTCGGGCTCTAGGCGTGCGGGCTTCAGTAGTTGTGGCTCGTGGGTTCAGTAGCTACAGCATGCGGGCCCTAGAGAGTGTGGGCTTCAGTAGTTGTGGTGTGCAGGCTCAGTAGTTGTGGCTCACGGGCTCTAGAGCGCAGGCTCAGTAGTTGTGGCGCACGGGCTTAGTTGCTCCGCGGCATGTGGGATCTTCCCGGACCAGGGCTCGAACCCATGTCCCCTGCATTGGCAGGCGGATTCTTAACCACTGTGCCACCAGGGAAGTCCCTGAATGGGTCTTTTGGATGTGACATGCCTGGAACCTTTAGACAAACTTGTTTGGCAGGGCAGCTTGGCCAGGAATCTCTTGCATGTCCATTTGGGGCTTCTCCCTTGTCAATGAAATGGATTGTTTCTGTTTATGGGGCACATCTGTGGCTGTTTCATCCATCCATCTATCCATCCATCTACCTACCTATCCATCTACCCACCCACCCATTCATCCATCCACCCGTTCATCATCCATCCACCTATTCATCCATCCATCCATGCTTCCATCCAGCTACCCACCCACCCATCCATCCATCTACCCAGCCATCTATTCATCCACCCATCCACTTATTCAGTTTATCCACCCATCCACCCACCCATCCATCCATCCATCTATCCACCCACCCATTCATGCATTGATCTACCCACCCAGCCACCCATCCTTCCATCCTTCCATCAATGCTTCCAACCATCCTTCCATCAATGCTTCCAACCAACCACTCAACATTCCTTAAATGCCTGCCATGCTCCAAGTGTCATGTTGAGACCTGGGAAGACAGGGATGAGTGAGGCTCAGTCCTCGTCCTCAGAGAGTGCCCCATGCAGTATGAGAAGCAGACTGCAGACCCTCAAAAAGTCCAGATGGAGTCATCGTTTCCTTTAAAGGCCAGAGGAAAAGGCTTTCAGTGTGTAGCATTACAGGGTATAACGTAAGCAAATAATGATAATACAAAATGACACCTGCTTGGATTCCCAGGCTTCTGCAAAGTGGCCTTAGGAATGAGTGTTGAGGAAGGTCGAACACGTTAGCTGGAGAGGAGGGAAGGGCCTTTTGGACAGAGCCAACAGCCTGGACAAGGGCGAGGGCCTGGAGAGGATGGGATGGCATTGGGAGGCAACAAGGAGCTTCAGAGTTGCCAGAGCCTGTGGGGCTGGAAGCGGGGAGAGAAGCTAGAGGGGGGCTAGAGAGAGGCGGGGGAAATGGAAGCACCTCGTGTGTCCTAAAGAGGACTGGCCCTGTCCTCGTGAAGGACAGTCAACTTCCTAGGAAGACAATTCTGTGGGCTCAGCTCCCGTGCCCTGCGGGGCTTAAGTGGGGGCTTGGGGGACAGAAAGGGAGAGAGGGGCAATCGCCACATGCTGAGAGTCAAGGATAGAGTGGGATGTCCCTCTGTGGGCCTGTCCGGCCTCCTTCGCATCCTGTCCGCTCTCCTTTCCATGTGTCCGTGGATCCCTGCTCTTACAAGGCCCGTCCCCTTTGTTTTCATTCTCTGTCTTTGTCTTCAGTGTCTGAGGAGTGAGGAAGGGGACTCGTGTGTGCGGAGAGGCTCTGGCCCTGATTAACTTCAAGAGAAGCAGGTGGAGGAGGGCGAGGGCCATCTGGGGTCCCGATTTCACAGACTTGCTGTGCTGCCTCTGGCCGATCACGGCCTTTAAACAGGGACATCTAAGAAGATGTCCCCTGGGTTCCTTCTGGTGTGGGCATTCTATGATGCTCCCTTCAGCGCCCCTTCCAAGCTTTCTCTCCTTGCCTTCTTCTCTACCCCCAAGCCCACGTCTGCCTCCCCTCTCCCGCTCTATCCGTCCGTGGTATGGCCGGGAGTGGCTGAGAACCACCTCCTTCCCTGAGCAGCAGACCGTGGAGCTCAGGAGTCATGCTTTAGTTATCCACATGCTTCCCAGAGTAGCATGGTCCTACTGGCGTTCATTCCCTTACGATACATGTCCATTAGGTAAAGTCCACCCAGGGAGACGTGGACTCCCCCAACTGGTCTCTCGATCCTTATCATGGAATTCAGTTCAAAGGAACACGTTCCAGAAAACCGCTTTCTTGTTCTGCAGCATTTGAAGGGGGCAATGACAGAACGGGTGACCTCTCTGTGGCTCTCGGAGCCAGGTGAGGGTGACAGAGACCCTGCCTGCTCATACCCGCTGACAGCCCGAAAGCCCAGGAAGGCACCACCACTCTCTCAGGAATGTTAGTTACACAGGGTTTGCTGTTCACCACGAGTCACTGCACGCACTTTTCTGTTCATCCATTCAAAGCATCCAACCGTTGGACACATCCTTGCTCAGTGAAATGCCTTGTGGTCGGTGCTGTGAGGGAGAGATGAATTTTCATCCTTGGTGGATAGTGAGCTGTGCTGTGAGAGCCTTGCCGTGGCAGTGCTGTCGTGGCAGCTCAGAGAGGCATGGGGCAGGCCTGGAAGGGGGTTTGGGGGTCAGAGCTGGAGACAGGAGGCTTAGCAGACAGTGGTTCTCAGATACATCTGGAGGTCAGAGGGCTCAGTCAGATGACAGGGTGCTGCTAGGGCCAGGGGCCAGCACGTGGAAATGTCCACATTCCTGCTATGTCACCCACACAACAACCAAACTACCATAACACCCGCCCCCAACACACATACAGACACACCTCTGCAACAGTATGATGTTTCCAAAGGCCCACTTCTTTCAAGCACTAGTTCCAGAATTCACCTGCAAACCTTTCCAGCTTTGTGGCAACAAGAATTTATCAGGTTTCAGAATAGACTGGTATTGTATCAACCCTCTCTTGCTGGAGGCTTCTCCCCAAATCCAGTGTTTCCTGCCCACCTGGTTCTAGGCAGAGGAGGCCTGGCTCCCTGACTCCCAGCTCTGGGGTGCAGGGATTGCCTTACCAGGCGAGGCTTTGGAGACTTTGTGGTGTGGGGTGCTTTGCAGGATGCTGTGGCTCCCTCCCGTCCCTCTCGGAATCTCTGGCTGTGGCGACACCCTGTGGCCTGATTTGGAATTTTACCTTGGTAGTGGGAACCGGCCCCCCCCCGCCCCACACACTCCGCCTCTGTGGCTGCTGGCCCTTCTGCTTCTTATTCTTTGTTGCTGTCTCTCGTCTGTTGTGCATTTTCTCCTTTTTCCCTCTGTAGACTCGGCTTTGCAGCTGGAGAGGCTGGTTCGTTTGCCCTTGGGGAAGTACTTTATCAGGCCGGGCGAAATGTCTCAAGTTGCAGGAAATCCATGGTTTGGGGGATGGCCCTCGTCAGCCAGAGCCAGCCTTCTTCCTGTGTAAGTGGCCGCAGAAAGAGCGTGCTTTAATAGCGAGTCTCTTTGCACCCAGAGGTGATAGGCGGTGGCAGTGCATGGGGAGAGAGGGAGTGGGCTTGCCGTGGTTGGACAGGGTCTGCCAGCGTGGACTGAGAAGGCTATCGAGATGGGTCCTGGTTCCTGGGGCGGCGGGAGTGTGTTCCGATTGCCTCCTGGGGCAGAGGGGTGTCTGTAAGGTAAGGACAGAGGCTGGGTAGTGGTCAGATGCCTGCTCTCCCTGCACGAGGGGAGAGGGTGGGAAGCCAGCCAGATGGCCCTGGCTGTAAATCCTAGCTTTGCCTCTTATTAGCTCCTGTGATTTTAGGCAAATCACGCAGAACTCACCTGGTCCCTCCTGTTCCTATTTTCTGGTACGACGTAGCTACAGGATGGGGATGGGGACAGGATGGCTCCTACAACACACGTTCTTTTTAAAAGCTGCCATTTCGTGAGTGCTACTCTGTGCTGTGCACAGCTGTAAGTTCCTTGCGAGCATCATTTTATCAAACCCTTGCAACAATCCCTTGTAGGGATTCTGTTGTTGTCCCTATGTTACACATGAGGATTTGGGGGCACACAAGGGTTACATCACCTGCTGGATGACATGGTCACAAAGGGCGGGGACAGGATCAGACTCAGGGTGTCTGCCAGATCGTGACCCTGTGCAGCCTCACCAATCCCGGGGTTTGTGGTTCCTTCCAAGGCTGGGGTTCTGTTCTGGGGGACGGTGAATTGAGGTCCCTTATTTCTCCCCCTCCTTCTTGAACTTCTCTTCCATCTCTGCCCAGTGTCCACAGGGTCAGGAAAGAAGGAGGGACATGCCCATGGGCTGGAGCAAAGTTGGAGCTGATCTCTGGAGGTTATGGGGCTTCTCAGGGTCCACAGTGGCCGCCTCTTACCCAGAACAGGGATCCCCAGGCTGGGCTGCCCTGAGAGCTGGACGGCACACAGCAGCCTGGCGATGTCATGTCCTCAGACACGATTCTGAGCTGGACGCTGGGGATGGAGATCTGAGCAGACCCAGCTCTGCCCTCGAGGAGAGTTCCCCGACCACTCAGGAGGCAGATGTGGGTGTCTCTGCCATTTTCCACGCCAAAGGATGTGGGCACGGTGGGGCTTGTAGTCAGGTGACTGCACTGGCTCGTAGGGGACGTGAATAACCTGGAGGGGGAGATGGGCCTGGGCTGCAGGGGCAGCAGTCTATGTTTGGTGGAGAAGGGGCAGGCCAGTGGGCTGGGACGGGGTATCTGGGGAGCAGAGGTGAAGAGCAGTGGCGGGACATAGACTCCATCCCCGCTGGAGAGTGCTATGAGGGGCAGAACTGTCGACGGGGGGCTGAGATGGCCCCAGCGCCTCCCTCATCTTACGGGCTGCACTAGAACAGCTACGCCACGAGCCACGGCGCCCGGGCTTTGCACACCACCCTTGGGGGTCCTCTGGCCTCGCAGCCCTGTGGGCACCAAGGGAGGATCCATCCCCCACAATACGCTGTGCTGCTGAAGCGGGTACCTGCCCTGCCTCCCGGCCCAGCCTGGGCGTGTGAGCTCTCCCTCGCTCGAGCCCCAGTTCAGGGCTGTGGTTTCATGTGGAGCTTCTCTTTACCCCTCCCCTCCCAGTATCCAGCCTGCCATCTGTGCTACCCGGCTCCGCACACCCTCAGCTGCTGCCCCCTCCTCAGGCTGGGCCCAAGCCAGCTGAGGCCCCATCGTGTTCCATCTAGGAGGAGCTGCCTGTCTTTGCCACAGTCAGCACCACTCATTTTAATGCTGGCTTCATCTGTCTTGGAACCGGAGGCAGGTGGGGGTGATGATGAAAGACAGAAGGAAGGGCCATGCTTACTCAGTTTCCCCAGCCCAGTATCCCTGTGTGTGGTATTAAATATTCCAGAAATCTCTTAAGTAATTAAACACCTAATTGTACCCAGGGCTTCTGCAGGTAATCAGCTGGCATCTCTGACTAATTAAGCATCTCAACCTTTGCAGAGGTGCTCGTCCCAGGAGCCTCTCGGGATGCTGGGAGATGGTTGCCCCCTCTCCGCCCACCCTGAGCTCTTTCCACATCTGAGACTGAGCCGTTCCCATCAGGGTGGGAGAAGTGGAGAGCGCTGGGGGAGAAGCTGCTGGCCGTAGGAGGAGCTTGTGCAAAAATGCTTGTCCTTCGTGGGTTACTTGCGCTTGGTTATTTTTAATGTGCATGTATGTGTTATTTACTGAAACTCTTTTTTCATTCTCATTTCTCCCCCCTTTTCTTCCCTGATTTAGGTTTCTTGAGGTCCAGAAGCCCAGGCTCTGTAAGATGCTTCGTGTCCTGGCCTTCGCTTATCCCTACACCTGGGACTCCCTTCCCATCTTCTCCAGGGTAAGGGCCCGGCTCCAACCCCTCTCTGCCTGTTGGCAGCATCAGGGAATCAATTGTGTCCTGAGCTCTGGGGGTCAGAGCGCCGTCCTGGTCATAGTGGGACACACAAGAGTAGAGTCCCAGGTGCTCCTTTTTTTTTTTTAATAAGTTTATTTAATTTATTTATTTTTGGCTGCATTGGGTCTTCCTTGCTGCGCGTGGGCTTTCTCTAGCTGTGGTGAGCCGGGGCTACTCTTCATTGCAGTACGCGGGCTTCTCATTGCAGTGGCTTCCCTTGTTGCAGAGCATGGGCTCTAGGCTCACAGGCTTCAGTAGTTGTGGCACGCGGGCTTAGCAGTTGTAGCTAGCAGGCTCTAGAGCGCAGGCTCAGTAGTTGTGGCGCACGGGCTTAGTTGCTCTGCAGCACGTGGGATCTTCCCGGACCAGGGTTCGAACCCGTGTCCCCTGCATTGGCAGGCGGATTCTTAACCACTGCACCACTAGGGAAGCCCCCCCGCCCCAGATGCTCCTTTAATGGCACTTGCAGACTAGTTAAGAGACGGCATGAACACAGAGGCCCTGATGAACGTAGGAGATGCACCAGTGGCCAGTGCTGACTGGGGGCTCAGGAGCAATCGCAGAGGGCTGGGCAGGGGAGGCAGCCTGGGGTTCAGTAGAGTGACCAGGAGAGCGGGCTCTGGAGGCAAATCTGTAATATTTACTCACTGCAAGACATTGGACGAGTTATCTTCCACCTCTGTGTCTTGATTTCCCTCATCTGTAAAATGGCCTGGTAATAACACCTCCTTTTGTCAGGCTGTGGGGAGGATTATATGAGACAATGTGTAAAGTGCTAGCTGGTGGTGAGAGTCCAGTAAATGCAGTGTTATATATTATCATCAATTAACATAGTAGTAGTAGTGAAGGAAAATGTATGAATGAAGGTCTTAAAGGATAGATGGGAATTAGATGGAGAACACAAAGGAAGAGGGGGTAGAAGGAAAGGCAAGAAGGGGGAAAGTTCAAATCCCAGTCCCACTGCTCACTGGCTGTGTGACCCTAGGCAATGAACAGAAGCTCTCTGAGCCTTGGTTTCCTCATCTTTATTTTTTTTAAATTTTTTATAAATTTATTTTATTTATTTATTTTTGGCTGTGTTGGGTCTTCGTTGCTGCACGTGGGCTTTCTCTAGTTGCAGCGAGCCAGGGCTGCTCTTTGTTGCGGTGCGCAGGCTTCTTATCACAGTGGCTTCTCTTGCTGCAGAGCACGGGCTCTAGTCGCCCGGGCTTCAGTAGTTGTGGCACGCAGGCTCAGTAGTTGTGGCACACGGGCTGAGTTGCTCCGCGGCATGTGGGATCTTCCCGGACCAGGGCTCGAACCTGTGTCCCTTGCATCGGCAGGCGGATTCTTAACCACTGAGCCACCAGGGAAGCCCTCCTCATCTTTAAATGAGGCTGACATCCTGTCCTTCACAGGGGGTAGAGGAGAATAATCAAATAAACAGAACTGATGGGCTCAGCAATGCCAAGCCCAGGCCCAGTGGGTGGAGTTCCCCTCCCAGAGGCAGCGTAAGGGTCTGCTGCATGAGGCCAGGATGGCAGGGCCCAGGGATAAAGGAGAGGGGTCGAGCTGGCTTCATTAGCTGAGGCACTGAGCGTGTGCTCCTGCTGAGTTCATGTGGGCCTGGGGGGGACCCAGAGATGGGGATGCAGCCCATTTCCTTGAATCCTTCTTCGAGGACACAGACCACACACAGGAAACCAGAGCAAAGAACAAGCCGGTCCCACAAGGCCGCCAAAGCATACAGCACAGGTTCTTGCTATTATGAGCGCTGGGTGCTCCTGGCACTGCACCAGCCAGTGGGCAGCAGGGGAGGGGAGGGCTTACCCTAAATGGTGATGTGGCTGAGCACATAGGTTCTGGAATCAGCCTGACTTCACCGTTAGTTAGTGGTTTGCAAGTCACCCTCCAGCCCAGTTTCCTCATCTGTAAAATGGGGAGAAGAGTGTCTGCCTTGTGGTCATTGCTGAGGCTCTGATGAAGTGATGCACGTAAAAGGCCTGGCCTAGTGCCCTCCGTAGTAGTGGCTGCCACCGCTATTTATAACAACCGTACAAAAACCGTACTGAACTCCACACCAGGGTAATGTCCATAATTAATAGTTTGTGATGATTCAGAAGGCCTTCCAGGGATTTTTAGGCCTTAAAGCCTTAATTAGGAGCATCAATTCAGGGGATGTGCTGGTTAGAAGTGAGTTCAAGTGTGAATAGGCCATTTTTTATGATACTTACGTTTTAGCCCCAGGAAAAAAGTAGCGATATATCTAACTGGATTTTTCTTTTCCTTTAATTTTGTCTTCACTTCTGTTGTTTTCCTTTTCTTCCTTCCTTTCTTTCTTTCCTTTTTCTTTCTTTCTTTTTTTTTTTTTTGGAATTAAATAATCCAAAGGCTCTCATGAGCATGCGGGGGATTAAAGTACAGTTGCCTTGGGTCTCAGTTGATCACACTCAGAACAGGAAGCCTGCTCACACAGTCCCTGCGAGTTCCCTTTCCAAGCCACAGAACTGGAGAGGGAACGGCCTTGGCCCACAGAGTCCACACATATGCGTGGGGATGTCTGCAGGCTTCCTCTCAAGACCTGACATACGTTCCTTCCTTCCTTCCTTCCTCTCTCTCTTTTTAAAAATTTTTACTTTATAATGAGTATAGTTGATTAACAATGTTGTGTTAGTTTCAGGTATACAACAAAGTGATTCAGTGAGACATATACATGTATCTATTCTTTTTCAAGTTCTTTTCCCATTTAGGTTATTATAGAATATTGAGTTCCCTGTGCTATATAGTATGTCCTTGTTGGTTATCTATTTTAAGACCTGACGTTTCTTTAAATACCTGCAGCTATTCCTCTTCCCTGGGGAGAGTGCACAGAACGAAGCCATCTTGTACCACCAGAAGCACATGGCCGTGACCCTCCTGGCCTCTTTTCTCTACTCCGCGCATCTGCCGGAGCGCCTGGCTCCTGGACGCTTCGACTACATCGGTGAGTGCCTGGTGGCCCCGATGCCCCTTGCCCTCCTGTCCAGGGAGGGTTCCCAATCCCTGACACCAGTGCACATAGTTGCAAAGAGAGGCCGGGGCAGGGAGAGAAGCAATTCTTCAGGAAGTTCTCCAGGCACAGACCAAGGTTAGTGAAATTGTAAGGTGACAGAGGCCAGGATGTACATAGCCAGTGGATGACCAGGGAGGATGGCGGAGGATGGAGAGGAGGTGGATCTAGGATTCTAAAGCATTTCCAGCAGGTATGGGGACAGGAGAGTCCCATTATTACCTAGAATGTGAAATCCCATTATTAAATGAACATGTAAGGCAGCCGTAAAGAGGAAGAGGAAAGACAGTACAGCTGGCTCTGAGAATACCGGCTGGCAGGGAGCTGTGCTGAGGAGAGGAAAGTGTCTTTGTCTCATTCAGGTGGGTACGATGGGGCCAGGAATTGTGGTAGAGCAGTGGTTCTCAGGTATGGCCCCTGGACCAGCAGTCTCAGCATCACCTGGGAACATGCAGATTCTCGGTTCCCAGCCCCCAGACATCCCGTGTCTCAGAAGCTGTATGATTCTCCAGGTGAGCCTGGGCTCACTCAAGTTACAGAAGCCATGTGGTGGAGAGGAGGTGTCGGAACCACAGGGGTTTACACCTGCTGGCAGGGTTCCTTCCTCTCTGTCTAGGGAAGTAGGTGGCACTGCGGAACGTGTCTCCTCCACCCTGGCTCTGGGACTGGCTGGAGGAGGGACCTTTGGGCCACTTCTGGTGAGGCTGATGAGAGCTCCTTAGATAAGCTGCCAATACCATGGGGATTCAGATCCTCACTCCCAGGTGGCGGGCAGGAACCTCGGTTCTCCCCAAGCCCATTTTGTCCATGGGTTTCCATCTTCTGCCCAAGACACGTGGCCAGATTTTTCTTTGTTTGCTCTGATTAGAGTTTCATCTCGTTTACTTCTTCTCTCCTGCCAGAAGGGATTACAGTGAGCAAAATACTTAGAGGGCAGATTTCAAAAAAGGAGGGAGATGAGAGGGCCAGGGGATTGGAACCTGCTTAAGGAACCTGCCCAGCACGTCCGCCGCTCCAGCTCCAGCCAGATGAAATAGAGGTGGTAGTGTGCGAAGTCTGGGTGGGGGGCCTCGTTTTGCCAGCTCTGGCTTCTTAATAACATTTTATTGACTCGCCTCTATCCTGTCCTCTTGGGCCTAGAGCAGAAAGACACTCCTATGGGGGGAAATTGGCCAGACGGGCAGTTAGTAACAGATCTTTAACAAAGGGTTTGGAAAGTTCTCCGCCCCTAAATAACAGTCAGTCAGATGCTGGGCTCCCTCTCCAACGCCCACAGGAAGTTCCTCCCTATTCCTGCCAGGAGGGATTGTTGAAATCACTCTTCCTGCTGCAGGCACATTTCACATCTGTTCGGTGCTCGTGGCTCTTCTGTCTTTTGATCTCCTGCCCTAACAGAGACAGGTTTGTGCCTCAGTTGGTGAGCACAGCTGATCACCTCCTTCTGCTTGGCCCTGTGTCCTTAGAGTACACGGCTCTTGCTGGATAAGGAACCACTTCGTTGCATCACACACAGATTTGGAAATTGGATACAGCCCAGTAGTATGGCTTGAGTGAGGCAGGGGTGGCCCCTCCAGGCACACTTCCTCCCTGGGGCATGCAGGCTGGAGTGCTGGCAGCTCCCTGCCCTAAGGAATTCATTGACCACCTACTCAACTCTCCTACATCCTCATTCCTGACTCTGTTCTTGTTCAGTTGGGCAGATGGCCAGGCTGGTCCCTTCTGTGGACACATTTATTGAATACTTACTCTGGGTCAAGTCCTGGGGGTACAACACTGAATTCTTTTTTTTTTCTTTCTTTAACTGAAGGAGAATCTTTAACTCTTGTGTCGTATTAGCTAGGGCCGCCATAACAAAGAACCACAGACTGGGTGGCTGAAACAACAGCAATTTATTTTCCCATAATTCTGGAGGTTAGAAGTCTGAGATCAAGGGGATGGCAGGGTTGGTTTCTTCCAAGTCCTCTCTCCTTGGCTTGCCCATGGCCATCTCCATTTCTCTTCACATGGTCTCTCCTCTGTGTACGTGCATGTCTGCATCCTAATCTCCCCTTCTTAGAAGGACACCAATCAGAGTGGGTCCCACGCTAGTGACCTCATTTTAACTTATTTGTCTCTTAAAGACCTTATGTCCAAATATGGTCACATTCTAAGGTACTGGGGGTTGGGACTTTCAACATATGAATTTGGGAGGGGGAGATACAACTCAGCCCGTGAAACATGGTTTCTGCAGGCTGTCCCCCAAAGCAGTCCCCAGCCCTGGGCAATGGACTCCTTTTCTCACCAATCACCAAGTCAGCACATCCCTGCTCACTCCAACCACCCTGCACTGGACTCCCACCCTCTGGGGATGCATACATGGTGACTGGGGTCCTGTAAGTTATCAGAGAGGAAGAGCCCCTGGTTGTGTCTGGGATTAAGCAGCAGTGGGGAGAGGAGCACCTCATAAGAGGCCAACAGAAAATTTGGCTGGCTTCTCCTTTGGGATTGAAGTCAGAATCTGAGCTGATCAGTGACAGCTCTCAAGAGGTAACCTTTGGCAGAACTTTTTCATGTGAAAAACAGGACTGGTGGATAAGTTGTTTTAAAAATGGATTTGGTTTGCTCTGATGGCCCTTTTATTTTTCTCATATTACATTTTAAAAATAAATTTTTAAAGTATATATTATATATTACATAATACCCTAATTTCAAGTATATGATTCAATGATTTTTTAGTAAGTTTACCACACTGTACAACCATCACCATATAGGAGTTTTAGAACATTTTCATCACCCCAGTAAGATCCTCTGTGCCCATGTACCAACTCCCACCCCTGCCTGAAGCAACCACTACTCTATTTTCTGTCTCTGTGGATTTCCCTTTTCTGGACACTTGATATAAATGGAATCATACAATTTATGGTCTCTTGTATCTGGCTTCTTTCACACCACATAGTGTTTTTAGCATACATGCCATAGCATGTATCAATCCATTCCTGTTTTATTGCTGATCTTGGTGGTCTTTTGTGTGTTTGCTATAGGTCATAGTCACCAGCTGTTTCATGTGTGTGTGATCCTAGCCACACACATGCAGATGGAAGCCATCCTTCTGGACAAGACTCTAAGGAAGGAATGGCTCCTGGCCCACTCCAGGCCCCTGCTGTTCTCTCAGATAGCCGGAGCCATACTTCTGTGCCTCATCTTCAACCTCAGCAACATAATTTATTTCTCAGCTGCTCTGTATCGGATTCCTGAGCCAGAATTACATAAAAAAGAAACATAATGCAGACCATAAGCTTTTTGTGCCAAGTGTCAACATTAAGCTACAACTTCCTAACCACCATAAGCCAGTGTCAAGGTACCAGTGTATAGTGGCCTAAAATATTTATAATGGTTGGTGTCTTGGCATTTTTGAATGGATTCATGTCAATAAGGTATTGACATGGGGACATTTCTCTAGACGTGCATTGGTTCCGTATGTGTGGTTTTAAAAGGGGAACATGGGTTCAAGTAAGTCCTTATTCAGGCAAATCATTAATATTTCATTTAGTTTTTAATTTATGTAAAGTGAGTTCTCCAATCCTATTTAAACAATTGGATTAAGCATACCTCCCTTGTAGCTTTACTATGAAGTAGCTGGATTAAGCTTTACTACCCTCGTAGTGTTACTCTTGCAGAATGCAACGTGATTCATCTGATGAGTTTCATGTAACAAAGCCTCTCCCAAGAGCTCCCACAGTGGGAAGAGAATGAGCTGGAAAGGTCAGTAGGGGAACCTGAGAAAGAGTAAGTTGGGTCTGTGGGAGCCCTGGGGGCTGGGAAGGCAATTCCAGAATGAAGAAACCTGGCTTGGGGAGCGGTCTTCTTCCTTTCCCCACCTAGTGAAGGGAATGAATAGAAAGAGAGTCCTCTTTTCCTACAAGTACATTCTTTTTCACAATGCAAGGTTCCCATGTCACGATAGATTTGGATTTTCTTACAAGTCCACAGCCTGTGGCTAAGTGTTATGTGTTGTGTTTTGCTCTGTTTTCTTGTCACCAGTTTGATGCTGCCAAGTATTCCACAGCACAGGAAAAATGTGTTACCCAGTGGGCATTGGCTGTGCTTGTCTGTCACCTTTTAAGCCAATGACATCACGATATTT
Source organism: Delphinapterus leucas (assembly GCF_059928025.1). Taxonomy (NCBI): domain Eukaryota; kingdom Metazoa; phylum Chordata; class Mammalia; order Artiodactyla; family Monodontidae; genus Delphinapterus; species Delphinapterus leucas. The sequence goes on along the minus strand of NC_143130.1, from coordinate 68,891,186 downwards.
GGGGAGGTTATACATTTGATGTTGCTTCAGCATTTCATATATGCTGCTGAGTTCCGGGTTCACGTGCAGAGGATGCTAAAGACCTTGCCAAAGGGATGGAAACACGTGGTGAGCTTGTGACAAATGTAGATTCCCCAGGCAAATCAGGAGATGCTGCTTTACTGGTTTAAAATGTTGGTTTCCTGGAGACCATCTACACTGGAGAAAGTCCCCCAGGTGATTCTGAGTCAGGAGGGCCATGGGCCAAACTTGCAGAAACGCTGATGTCACAAACTCCAGAAGGTACTGAGCCTATCAGCTTTGTTGTGATTGGTCTAACTTTTAGCAACCCACCACCTAAGAATGTGTCCCCTGCTTTCTACTCTGTGGAGTATTACAAAACACTGAGTATTTTCTCATCTGTTGCATCACTAATTAAAGTTCACTGTTTCATGATGTTTTCGGAGAGTACAGAAATGCTGACACAAAACAGTTTTTAACAGAAGCCCATCACCCCCTGTTGTGCACTTGTCTGTTGACTTAAGGGGCCATCCATCACAATGCGGGATCCTCTTTTGCTGACTCAGGAGCACCCCCATATCTTAGTATACTGCCTCTATGGTTTACTGGCACAGACACTCGAATGGCCTTATAAATAGATCATCATCCAATCTTCTGAGGACAAGTAACAATTTACATTGGATGCGAGTGGTCAAGAAACATGATTTCATTCGTTTGATTATCTGTTTACTTCCTCTGGGGAAGGTAGGCTGATAAAATTATATGGGCTGGTAAATTTTGGGTACATTCTTTGCCAGCTGCATGACAAAATTTGTTTTTTTGGCAAGAGGCTGACATTGTTAGTGGAATCTTACTCCAGCAGGGTCTATGGGCTTCCATTTCATGTTATTGTAACTTCAGTCTTATGGTGGACAAAGGTACAAAGTTTAAATACTCCATTCTAGTAGTGCCAAAGGCATGAAGGCTTTTAAATTCTCTTGTTTATAGAGAGTAAAATAACGTTCTTCATTTAGCTCAGAAGTAGTTGAAAGATAACGGGTGACTAATTTGAAGGGCTTTTAGATTATTTAATTTAATCTTTGGTTACGTTGCTTTTTCAGCGTACCTAATGATGAAAATGAAATGTTAAATCAACAAAATAAGACCAGGTGTTTCATAACGCTTTTATAAGTTTGGTAAACTTAGTCCCATTGTATACTTTTGGACAGTGTTACAAATTAAAATTTTACAACAGTTTGCAGTACACTGATTTGGAAGCTTTTAATGTTGAGTGAGAATGGGTTCAAATATATTCATTATCATTAAGTATATTCATTATCATTAAGTATTATGAAGTCTAATGTGAGTATAGTTTTGCCTAAGCCATTCCGGAAATTACAAAGTTTGGCAGTGGGTCAGTTGAAACCTCACGGGGAAGATGTCTTTTAATGTAGCAGTTCTCACATTTTTTTCATGTCTCTTTAGAGATGTACATACACTTTAGAGATGTACCATATTCCCACTGCTGTCTCCAAAGGCTGTCCCACTGCTGTCTCCAAAGGGGAGCGACGGGGGAGAGAATTCCTAAAGAGATGTATTTCTTCCCCCTCCTCCTGCTTGAGAAACACTACTATAAAACTTGCCAGTCATTTCTGTTGTGATAAAACTCAAGATACGTTTGAATGAGGCCATCTAGTCAATTGCCCCAGAGTTTCATTTTCCTTTGCTCAGTTCTTAGAAAGGAACTCTCCCTCTTCTTTCTAAGGACATGAATTTGTCATTGTTGATTAGAATTAGAAGTGGGATGTTTAGAAGCCTTTTGAGTACAGAGTGATTTAAATATTTGGTCTGCTGCAATCTTTCTCAAAGTGTTTTTTGTGGAAGGAACTCAGCTCCCAGGAGATGTTCTGAGGAAGGCAGGGTGGGGAAGAATGATGCTGTTTTCGGATGCATTGGAGAAAACTTTCCTTTGGATCTGCTGTGTCCCAAATTTGTTGTGGGCATGGTACCCTTTTTATATGAAACAGCTATTAACACTGTATAACAACACTTTATAACATATTGTTGAATGCCAGCCTCTGATTTTCCAGTCGACAATCCATTATGGATGAAAAGGCAGAGACCTGTGTCCAAACTCAGAGATGTTCTTCCAACTTATACTAATGTCTGGTTTTCTTAAACTGTGTGGAAGAAAAAATAAAATAAAATGTATTTATTATAGGAAAGTCCTTCCGTTTCTCACTTGACTTGGTTATATTTCACCTACCCCACTGCAAACATGTTCATTCATCATGAGAAATAGATTCCTGTACGTGTGTTTTGTTAAGTCATTCAGTGAACATTTATTTAGTGCTTGGTATATATAGAACAAACACCGTCCTAGGAGTTGGGGATACAGAAGAGAACAAAACCCAAACCATCCTTCCCTCATGGAGCTGATGTTCTACGTCAGTCAGTAGGACAAGAGATATAGATAAATTCAGATAATGGTAAGTGCTTAGAAAATAAGCCTGGGACTTCCTTAGTGGCGCAGTGATTTAGAATCCGCCTGCCAATGCAGGGGACACGGGTTCGAGCCCTGGTCCGGGAAGATCCCACATGCCGTGGAGCAACTAAGCCCACGCGCCACAACTGCCGAGCCTGCGCTCTAGAGCCCACGAGCCACAACTGCTGAGCCCGTGAGCCACACCTACTGAAGCCCGCACACCTAGAGCCTGTGCTCCGCAACAAAAGAAGCCCATGCACCGCACCGCAACGAAGAGTAGCCCCCGCTGGCTGCAACTAGAGAAAACCGCGTGCAGCAACAAAGAACCAACACAGCCAAAAATAAATAAATAAATAAATTTATAAAAAAAGAAAAGAAAAGAAGCCTGGTGAGGGACTAGGGAGGGGAGGAGTGGGGCAGCTGAGATAGGATGGGCACTCTGATAAACTGGTATTTGAGGAGAGACTGGTTGGGTGAAAAGGAGCCAACTTTGCCAGCATGTGGGGGAGAGTATTTCAGGTCCAGGTAGCTGTAAGTGCAAAGGCCCTAAGGCCAGTAAGGGTTTGTCTTATTGGAAGGATAGAAATCAGGCCACTCATTCCTGAAATGTATAGCTCCAGAAGACATCGGCATGACTCAGAGAATTATGAAATTTCTCCTGAATGTTCCTCCCGGGAGATTGCCCAAGGGGTTTTCCTATGGCCCCTTGGTATTTGTATGAATTCTTCAACTCTGTAATAAACGTACTTCAGCAAATGGTTGTCACACACACTCTCTCCGTGTTAAGAAACGGGTTTCTAAAACTGGCTTACATGTTGTCTCCCCCAGAGCATGGAACCGCGAGCCTCAAAGAAAATTTAATCTAGCCTTTAAAAAATGTGTGTGATGATATAAAATGCACATGCGCAGGGCGCAGATGCACAGATGTACAGATGTAGAAGACTCACCGAGGGTGCTGGGGGTGGGCGTGGTCCTGGAGTTTTGAATTTTTATCAGAAGCCCCAGGTGATTTTTAATACCATAAGGGAGTTTAAGAAGCACTGATACAGTCCAACCATTCTCTCTGTCTCTTTTTTATTTTTTGGACATAATTTCATAGTTAGAGAAGTGTTGCTAAATAGTACAAAGAATTCCCAGGTACTTTTCACCCTTCCCCTTTTCGATATTTATATTACTCTCTAACAGTGAGAAACTTGGTTCCCATTATCCACAATGTACTTACTTATTTGCTCAATCCTGGAATGTACAGAATGTCCTTTCAGAACTACTAACCCATGTCTTCAAAAAGGCCAACTAATTAGAATTCAATATATGTTTCAAGTTTTTTTTTTTGTCTTGAGCCTGAGGGCATATACTTAGTCTAAATACCTTGGGTAAGTGATAGCTCCCCTTCTGTGTATGTTATTCATTTGAAGTTCTGTTCAGATCTTTTGTGGTTTTTTTTATCAGTTGTACACCCTCCCCCAAGCTTGTTGATTTTACTGATTTGTTGTTGTTGCTTGAGCATGTAAGGCATTAACATCCAATCATTCATTTTACAGATGGCCTGGGGAGAGAGTCACATGGCCTGGGGATGTGAGATTATGTTGCCAAAGCCACTGAAGCCTTGGGTGTGCTGAGTGTGTTGGATGCTCACAGGCATCCTGTCTCCAGCTTACCACCTTTCCTCAAACACTCTGGGCTTTGGTAATTTCTGGTGCTTGCTGGTTATTAGGTTCCCACAGCTGGATGTGTTTAGCTGGGAGATTGGATTAATTATGGTTTCAAATCTCTGTAGTATCAGCCCCTCTTCAGTGATTTGCATAAGATCCTCCCAGTACAGTTTCTTATAAAGTTAAACTTACGATTACCGCAAGACCAGCAATCCCACCCAAGAAAAATGAAAACATCTATGTCTACATAGATAACTTTACGCAAATAATTATACCAGTTTCATTCATAGTCGCCAAAAAGTGGAAACAGCTTCCCCTATCCCCAGCCCTTGGCAACCACTTTTCTGATTTCTTTCCTTAGATTTCTGTCTTTTCCAGAATGTCTCTTTTTTAACTCAGCATAATGCTTTTGAGAGTCTATCCATGTGTTGCATCTGTCAATTTTTTCCCTTTTCTTTCCTGATTAGTATTCCACTGTATGACAATCCACCCATTCACTAGGGAAGGTGATTGCGAAGGGTCAGCACAAGGAATTTTCAGTGTGATGGGAATATTATACATTTGATTATGGCAGTGGTTACAGGATGGTGTATGTTTGTCAAATATATACATGGGACAAATAAAAAGGGTGAATTTTATTGCATGTAAATTATACCGCAATAAACCTGATCTTTAAAAAAGCCTCCCAGTTGTACTCTCTACCCCTCTTCTACCCTCACCCTGGTCTGGATCTCTAATTCTAGGGGAAAATGCAAATCTTTTACCAGCTGTGGGGAGTGCTTGACCATTTTTGAACAGAGAAAATGATATAATGAATTGGCATTAAAAATTAAGTCAGTGAGCTTTAATAAGGATATAGATGAGTGAGAAAGAAGAAACTGGCCAAAAGAAAAGCTGGGGGTGGTGTATTGTAACTGAGCCCTCCATTGGGGTGTTCTGTGAAGGGATGGGCTCATTCATTCCTTCAAACATGTATGGAACATCTTCATTGCTGGGCACGGGGGGTGCAACAGCGCCATCTATTGAGGATGTGGGGATAAGCTGGTAGAGGAGACTAATAAGCAGCGACTGAAAATTGGGATGCGAGCTCCAAAGCAAATCAACAGGTGCAGTGACTGGAGGAGTGCAGCGCACTGTGGATAGAGAACAGGGGTCCAGCATCCAGAGGAGGGTCGTTGGCAGAAGATCTGCTGAGAACTGAGGGTAAGGAGGCATTGTCAGAGGAAGGGAGGGAGGAGAGCTTAACAGCAGAGGGAATGGTGTGTGAGCCCAGTGTGTTCAGGGCACTGAAGGTCATCATGGCTGGAGGGATGCAAGGGGAAATGATAGGTGATGAGCTTGGAGAGGAAGAGCCCCAGGGCCTGTTGAGGGTCTCCAGCAATGGGAACTACTGTAGTATTACAAGCAGGGGAATGATATGATCAGATCTGTGATTTAGTGGTGAGCTGGTTGCAAAATGGAACCAGGATTGGAAAATGGCAGCAGGGAAGCCTGTTAGGATACTGTTGCGGTCATCCAGACAAGAGATGTTAGTGGCCGAGGAGACAGAGAGGAGGGGTTTGAAAGTTATTTAGTTGGTAGAATTGTCAAGATTTGGTGACTGAACGTTGGAACAGAAGGAGAGGCAGAATGCAAAGATGGTACCTTGTGGTGGGTGGATAGATGGTGATGCCATCCACTGAGGGAGAATAGGTTCAGGGGAAGAGATCAGGATGTGTTAGGTGTGAGGTGCCTGTGGGGCACCCAGGTGGAGAATTCAGTAGGCTGTTGGACATATGACTCTGGAGCTCAGAAGAGCAAATGTGAGGTCATAGGAATGGTTGGGAGTGCCTGCAGAGAGGGCACAGCTAGTGACCACCAGGTGAAAACCCTAAGCCACAGTATTTAAGGGAGAAAAAAGAACTCACAAATGAGGCTGAGAAAGAGGGGTTAGAAAGCTAGGAGGTAAAACAAAGGCACAGGAAGAGAGGAATGGGAAATTTTTTTAGTGTGTTAAGAGGTCAAGTAAGATAAGGGTGGGGAAGGATCAAATAGATTTAGCATCAATGAGGTGGTGTTCTTGGTGAGAAGAGTTCCAGTGGAAAGACTGAGGCCAAAGCCAGGCTGCAGTGTAATTAAGAGGTAAGTGGCCAGCAGCCCAGCCCAATTCCTAAATAATACAGACCTCTCATTTGACAACAAATAAAGTTCTAATGGTTCAAAGACTTAAACATAAAAAACAAAGCAATGAAAGCACTAGGAAAAATAAAAGATTAAAAAAATTTATCTTAGAGTGGGGAAGACTTTTTTCTAGTATGGCACAAAACAGAAGCCCCAAAAGAAAAGGCTGATAAATTTGGCTACCTTAAGTTTTTTCTTAAGCTGTCACAAAACAACATAAACTAATTAAAATAAAAACCAAGTTATGAACTATACAAATCTTTGAACTCAGATTTTGGATGAGGACCAATTTTCTTAATATGTGAAGAGCTTTTACAAATCAATAAGAAAAACCCAATAGAAGAAGGCAAAGGCTATGAACATAGTTCTCAAAGAAGGAAACACAAATGGCTATTGAACATAGGCACAGACACCCAACCTCATTCATCATAAGAGAAGAGAAATTTAAATTGGTGACTTTTTTTCATCTATTAGATCAACAGTCACAGAAAAGTTTGGTAACACTTTGCTATCTGAGAACTGTGGAGAAACAGGTGGTCGTGGTCTCATACATGGCTGGTGGGATTGTGCCTTTGGACAACCCTTGTGGAGGACAATTTGGCAATACCTGTGAAATATTACATACACATATACTCTTTAACACAGCCATTGTGTAAAATGATGAATTTCCAAGTTTATTCACTGTATGTTTGTAACAGCAGAGATTGGAACCATCTTTATGTGGAACATTATGGGCCGAGGATATTAATTATGTGTATCCTTACTGGTGTCTGGTCCTATAGGAAGTTGAGGAGATGGGACTACAGTTCCATGAGAGCACAGATGTAGATGCGTATTTGATAGTCATTGGTTTAGGCGCAAAGGTCGAAGTGAGATAGAATCAGTTCATCTTAGAAAAGACTGGTTCTGGAAGGAGCTGGAGGTTTTAGAGAGGGAGATCCCAGGAAGGTTGAGGAAGAGACAGAAAGGAAGCCAAGGTGTTGTGATGCTCTGGAAGCCAGAGAGGGAGTCTGAGACTCTGCGCAGGGTACAGCCCGAGGATAGGACACTCCTGGGCCGGAACGACACTGCTGACTTATGAATCAACCCTGGATTTGCCCTTCCATTGGACTTCTTGTGCTGTGGGAGAAGAAACTCTCAGTGTCCTCCTCAGAAAATTCAAGGGGTTGTATTTTCTAATATTTGAGCTCCGCTTCCCCCTCCAGCCCTGAAGCCCAGACACGCAGACAGCCCTTGACCTTTCTGCGTCGGTCGCCTAGGAGACGAGCGCCTCTCCGGGAGACGCACGCGCTTCCTGAGGCCACGCCCCTTTCCCGCAGGCGGGCACTGATTGGCCCGTTTGAAATGCGCCGGGCGCGAGCTCACCTGGTCCCGGAGCTGCTTCTCTAGGCTTTTCTGAGCGCCACGCCTGAGCTGCCGAGCCCCGGTGCCCGCGGCCGGTCCTTACGGCCCGCCGTCCTCGCCAGCCCGCCCGACCGAGTCCGGCGTCCCGCTCGCACGTCTGGGCAGCGCGGAGCCTGCTGCCATGAAGCCAGCGTGAGTACCGGGCCGCGGAGCCGGGGCCGGCGTCTCCTGCCGCCGCAGCAGGCCCCGGGACACGCCGTCGGTACCGAGCCCCGCGTCTCCCGGGCCGCGGCCCCCAAAGTGGGAGGGAGCCCCCATCACTACCGCCCAGGGGGAGCCCGGGCGCGGAGACCCCGTCCGCGTCGACCCCGTCCGGCTCCCCGCCGCCCGGAGTCGGGCGCCCGGCTCGCCGCCCTCGCTTCGCTCGGCCAGGAAATGTCGGCCCCAAGTTGGGAGGAGGGGGAAGTTTGGGCGGCAACCCCAGTTCGGGTTAGCCAGGTCGCCCTCCACCTGGCTCCGGGACCGCCGCCTCAACCCTTTCTTAAGTTTCCCTTTCCATCCCCTGCCGCCCGCACCCACGGGTTGCATTTTGCGGAGTTAGTGCGGGCCGGGGGTCGTCTCATGGGTGCGCCGAGTGTTGTGTCCTGGGGTTGGCGTTGGGTAGGTGGTCTCAGCCCCCGGAGAGCCCCGGCGTCCGAGCGCACTGCGTGATTTTCTTAGCCTAGCGCAGTAGCCTGAGGGCCGCGACCACCCCCGGGTGAAGGCCAGTTATTTTGCTCTGTTCTTGGGTCTCAGGCAGCCCCGCCGCCGACACAAAAGCCCACGCCCACATTCCTCACGGAGTCGGTGACGTTTGCAGCTCAGCCTAATTCCTTGACTGCTGCTGGGTAAAGAAATACTTGTGCAAAGAAGAGGGCTGCCTTTATAATTAGCACCATCACGTAGCTAGTCGTTTGCAAAGGCAACTTGTTTTCTTAAGAGGCTAAAGTCGAAATCGTTGGGGAAAAATGTTGAGTTTAAGTAAACCTACCGTAATATTTTGCACTTAAAACACGACTTTGCTTGTTTCATCTGGGAAGGGGTTGAAGAAGTATTTTAATAACCTAAAATCCAAGCCAGTAATTTCACTTAGTGTTAAATGTTTTTCTAGTCTATAGATAAATGTGGGAAAGGGGAGAGTGGCATGCTAGAGAAATGGTGAATAAAGCAAAATATCTTTTTCTACTGTCCCTACTTAAGAGAGCACGAAATTGCAGTTTGGGGACCACATTTTGTTTGAGGACAAAGGATGATAGTTTTGAGAATTCAGTAATCCCTTGTTGCTTGAAAGTAAAGACAAATCTTGATGAAAGAATGGATTCCTCCCTCTGCATTTTTATAATTTATTGAAGTTGATCACTTGTCAGTCTGCCTTGGCAGTGGGCTGTTGGCACGGCGTGTGTGCTTATGTACCTACGTAAATGACTTTCGAGATAAGTGTGGTCAACTATCTGTAGATTTTTCAAATTTGTAGTGTCTGTAAAATTGTTGCTCAAGAGAATAAGCTATTTTACATACAGAACTATAAATAGATATTAAAAAACAGAATTCAACTAGGTAAATTTTAAAGACCTTACCGGCTTTTTTCAATGATTCATGAATCAGGCAGCATCCTATCTGGCACACACAAAGGTGCTCCTAAGAGCTGTACAAAATGGAAGTTTTTTTTATAGGCAGAGGGGGATGGAACAAGGGAATTATACTAGCAATGAGTGGATTGTCTGTGGCAAGGTGAACATCATTTAGTGGATGGCAGGGGTCTATCAGGCAGATTACCTCACTAGCGCTGACCAGGTGATTCCATATTGACTGGTTTAAGATTCTACTCCTGGGAGAGGTTGGAACTGTAAGTTAGGTATGAAGAGTCAGTTTGGTGATGTGGGGCTTAGCACAAGTGACCCCATTTTGGGCCTGTTATCTCTATTTTTTAGTAGCAAAAATGTCTCCTAAGCCAAATTTTAATTACTTTTGAGTTATCCATGCCGCAAACACTCTTCTACTAAGGAAATTTATTCTTATTCATGTTATTTGGGATATAGTGTTGTGGAACTGCTAAAGAATAATTTTATAAACCCTAGGAAGGTCATCTCTGTATGAATTACAGGTGAAGCTTTTATATATTAGTGTTGAACTGAAATGTTTTTGTATCTATGACCAGGAGAACTAAGACACCCAGGAAACCACCAGTGAAAAAAGGATCCCAAACGAGTCTTAAAGACCCCGTTGGGGTAAGGTCTCCCTGTGAATTTGTGTGTGTCTTCTTTCTTCAGTCCTTTTGTGTCTTATGCTTATGGTTGAAAGGGATGGAGACGTGGAAGTGGAGTCAAAGAACATTTAGCTGAAAGGATGATACTAAATTATTTAGGCTGGTTCCAGCTTTGAAACTTTGTTTCTATGTAGGATACATTAGCCCAGTAAAATGAAGTGTTTGGTTTTCAGTTGCATACTTCCTATAACTAATTATATTTGAAAAGTTAGATAATGAAAAAATATTCTTCAACTATCTTGGAGAATTCTTCATGCAGGCTTGGGAACTTGCTTTTAAAAGCAAATGGCAAATAAAAGAAAGGTGGTTTGCTCTGGGCTTTTTAAATCTTCCCTTCATCGGCACTGGAATGTATCTCTTGATTTGAGTTGTGGGAACCAGATGCTTTGCATATAGCGCTGAAAAGTTTTTCCCCAACCCTATCACTGATTAAGAAGACCATATTTCGGGCTTCCCTGGTGGCACAGTGGTTAAGAATCCGCCTGCCAATGCAGGGGACATGGGTTCGAGCCCCGGTCTGGGAAGATCCCACATGATGCGGAGCAACTAAGCCCGTGCGGCACAACTACTGAAGCCTGCACACCTAGAGCCCGTGCTCGGCAACAAGAGAAGCCACTGCAGTGAGAAGCCCGTGCACCACAACGAAGAGTAGCTCCCGCTTGCTGCAACTAGAGAAAGCCTGCGCGCAGCCAATAATTAAATAAATAAAATTAAATAAAAAAAAAAGAAGGCCATATTTCAGATCGCGCACCTTAGTGTATGAAGTGTTAAGCTAGCAAGTTTTAATTGACATCCAATTCCAGACAATCCTAACAGCTTTTCAAATAATTCTCATTGTTTTGATATCATGTGCATTTAAAATTCATATCTAAAATATCTGTTTGCATTTGACAATTAGCAAATTGGGTAGCAGGGTAGCAGATCTTGGCTTTCACAGCTCTAAGTATATATACTTAAGTTTAGAGACCAAATGTTTGAATGAATGAATGAATTAATGAATGAATGAAAAGTCAGGTAAAAAGTCAACCTTTGTTCTTTAAGCACCTTCGTGTATTTTCAGGTGTACTGCAGGGTACGCCCACTGAGCCTCCCAGAGCAAGAGTGTTGCATAGAGGTGATCAGTAATACAACAGTTCAACTTCATCCTCCTGAGGGTTACAGGCTCAACCGAAATGGAGACTATAAGGAGGTAATTCCTATTGGAAGCAGCTGTTTTTAATTGATAGGTTCTTTCCTAAATGACTTTTCCATGTTTTCCATTTAACAACATTCATGTGTTTCCACTTTATTGAAAGACTTATTTACTTCACTCTAACCACCATATCAAAAGTGTCTTTAATTTCTGGGCTGTACAGACACACCTTTGGTATACTGGAGTTAGAAGATTGCTTTTAGATGATTAATTTCTTGTATTGGATAATTATAGCTTTTTAGAGCATATATTAATGTGGAATGATATCTGATTGTGCTAGGCAGTTACATGTATATATATAGTTTCATGTGTGGGATTGAAATAACATTTAATAGGCATTGTATACTTGATGGTTTTTGTTTTTGTTTTTTTTTGCGGTACGCGGGCCTCTCACTGTTGTGCCCTCTCCCGTTGCGGAGCACAGGCTCCGGACGCGCAGGCTCAGCGGCCATGGCTCCCGGGCCCAGCCACTCCGTGGCATGTGGGATCTTCCCGGACCGGGGCACGAACCCGCGTCCCCTGCCTTGGCAGGCGGACTCTCAACCACTGCGCCACCAGGGAAGCCCCGGCGTTGTATACTTGTATTGCTCTCTTATGAAGTGTTTTTATTTTTAGTAAAATGTTAAACAGAGTTCAGTTCAGTTCCACAAACATGTGCTAAGCTGGAGCATAGAAGGAGACTTTAAAAACTGAGTAAGACACGGTCCTTGCCTTTATGGAGCTTACAACTTAGCTGGGAGCATAGATGCTAAGCAAGTGACCCTCATTGTTAAGACAGAGGTGTGTTTAAAGAAATGGACTCTGGGAATGCAGAAAAAGGTATTAATTCAGGGTGTCATCTCTTCTTTCAAGCTGCCTTCACTCTTTCGTGTACGCTACTCGGGGGAGATTGCTAGTCAAAAGCCCACCAGTGGCCTCTTTGCTGCTAGATGTGATGGACACCTCTTTGTCTTCATTATGATCTATTTCTCAGCAGCACTGTCCTGTCTTCCGCTCCAATTCTCCATGTTCTGTCTTTCACTGGCCACTGTCTGCAGGCTTCGCCTCCTTTTCCAACCTCTAAATACCAGGTTGGGCTATACCCAGGGCTCTCTTCCCTATCTATACTTTTCCATGGCTTTACATGTTGATGATATGGTAATAATTTTGGAATTTTTATCTCCAGACTAAATCTTTTCTCTAACTCTCAACTTGAACGTCCACTGCTTGGATGTCACACAGGCATGTCCAAAAGAACTCTTGAGTTTTTTCCCCTCTAGATCACTTCCTCCCTTGTTTTTTCTTGTCAATAAATAGCACCTCCACCATCTATTTGCTCAAACCAGACACCCTGTCCCTACCTTTCTCTTGTCCCCCCTCATATCCCATTCATTAGTAGATCCTTTCAGTTCTGCTCCAGTGTGTATCTGGAAACTGTCCTTTCAGTTCTATCTCCACTGCCACTACCCTCGTCTGAGGCCTGTTATTAATTAACGGAGACAAGTGCTTCTCAAACTGGTGAAGAAGCAGCTTTTTTATTTTCAGTGCATGGTGACTGATACTTTTGTGCAGCTTTGCCACAAGAACCTGTTAGACAACTGTTAGGCAAAGTTAGACAGCAGAGGACTGGTTTATAATCTGTTCAGAGATAAGCCCCACTGATCACATGCTGGGACGTTGCAGCTGTGTGAAATGGCTACAGAGGTTCTAAGCATTTACCCTCCACCTCTGTAATTACCTCCCCCTGGACTGGAGACAGACAGCTCTCAGAGGGGCATTGGCCTGCCTGCTGACCACACTTTGAGTAACATTAACAAGACTATGCTGAAGCCAGCTGGACCACCTGCTTCCACTCTGAATCTTCTCTAATCCATTGCCACAGAGCAGCCAGTCATCTTTTAAAGCAGAAATCAGACCTCACATTTTCCTTTTTCTTTTTTTAACTGAAGTACCATTAATTTACAGTGCTGTATTAGCTTCTGGTATACAGCAGAGTGACTCAGTTATACATATATGTACATATTCTTCTTCATATTCTTTTCCATTATGGTTTACTACAAGATACTGAATACACTTGCCTGTGTTATACAGTAGGAGGTTGTTTATCTATTTTATGTATAGCAGTTTGTATCTGCTAATCCCAACCCTAATTTATGCCCCCCCTTCCGGTCACCATTTTCCTGTTTAAAACCTTCTAAGGAATAAAGTTTTTAAATGGGCACAATCCTGCGTAATCTTCCTGCTCTCTCTCTCTCCACCTCACCTCTTAGTACTCATACAACCCTAAATTGCTTCGATAAGCCAGAATCTTGCCTCAGGGCTTTTCCCTTAGCTCTTAGCGGGATGGCTTCTCATCCTTAGGTTTTAGCTTAAATCACTTCCTCCGAGAGTGTGTCCAGATTACCCCCATAAGCAGTAGCACCCCTCCCACTTCTCTCGCGGTCTGTACTCTCTATACTTCCTTGACAGCACTTACCCCAACCTATAGATTTATTTACTTGTTTATTGTCTCTCCCCTGATGTAATATACACGTCTAGGGGATATGTACCTTATCTGTCCTGTTTGCCAAACACTCAGTAGATACGGATTAAGCATGAAGGAATGGCCTGGGAAGGCTTCATGGAGGAGTAGGCCTTTGAGAATGTAAAATAGTTGAGAACTGACCTATTGAATTTTACTTCTTTATTAGAGTTAATTTCATGTATGTGTAAATAGTACTAAAAGTTTGGTGGGGATTAAAAGTTCTCAGTGCTTTTTGACAGAAGGCAACACTGGATAATGGAAGAAGTGTTGGAATGGAAATAGCTTTGACACTAATTAGCTTCATGAGCTTGGGCAAGTTCCTTCTTGCCTCAGTTTTCTTCACCTGGAAGAGGGTGGGGATTGTTCATGAGGACTTGGAGGTCATTGACCTGTCAGCACTAACCTGTATGTATCTTTTCAGTTCTAAGATTCTTTGTTCTTTCTGTGAACTCTAAAGCTGTTTTGTAGGATTGGAATAAAAACTTCTACACAGGTGAGAGTTGGCTTAGCTGAAGCAGGTGTGTGATCTTTAACAAGTTATAAAATGAGCCATAATAACTGATAGTACCTACCTCAGAGGTTGTAAAAATGCTTCACTAATATGCTAAGGCAGCGCTTGGGACACGGTTAGTGTTAAGTGCAAGTTGCTGTTGTTGTGATGATGTATTTGAGTCCTAATCTATACGTGTCTCCTTCTGGGGGACAAAACTGCTAATTTTAAAAACATAAGGGTCATGATATTGATATGTGAGCAGGTTGAATTTAAGATAAAATGTTATAAAACAGGGAAAAGGGGCCATGTGACAAAGGCTATAATCCATAATAAATTCTAGTGAATACTCATGCACCAAATAATAGCATTGACATTCATGGAGCAAAAATTGCAAGAAATTCAGGAAGCCTACAGGAACAATTGCAATGTCTACAAACTAATAAAGCTAGAAAATAACAAAAATAGAAAGAATAGAACTCCAGTCCCTGGATAATTAGGGCATTTTAATTTACCCTGAAATATATACCCTAGTCCCCAGTCTTATTTTCCAAGTAGGAGTTTGGTAATATTTCTGATAATATAGATATGCTTTATAATAATAGTCATATTTTGAAAGATTTGATAATTGAAGTATTATTTCTTTTTTAAAGGTCACAGTTTATTTAAAATTTATTTCATAGAAGAACTCAGATGAGGGACTTCTGGTGATCCAGTGGTTGAGACTCCATGCTTCCACTCCAGTGCACCTGGGTTATATCCCTGGTCAGGGAACTAGTATCCTGCATGCCTTGTGGCACAGCCAAGAATAAACAAACAAACAAACAAAACTCAGATGAGATTATATTGACAGTTATTTGCTAGTTTAAAAAAAGCAGTACAGGGCTTCCCTGGTGGCGCAGTGGTTGGGAGTCCGCCTGCCGATGCAGGGGACACGGGTTCGTGCCCCGGTCCGGGAGGATCCCACATGCTTGCGTAGCGGCTGGGCCCGTGAGCCATGGCCGCTGAGCCTGCGCGTCCGGAGCCTGTGCTCCGCAACGGGAGAGGCCACAGCAGTGAGAGGCCCACGTACCACCAAAAAAAAGAAAAAAAAGGCAGTACATCAAAACTCTTGGTTTTATACTGCTATGCCATTTTAAATGACACCTTTGTAAAGAAAAATAGATAGTAGTAAAATAGTATATGAAGTAATGCTTGAGGATTTTCACAAGTCTATGACTGAATCGTTGTAATACCTTTTGAACTCCTTTGTCACTTAATTAAAACAAAATCAGCCTTAGTCTATGAGGCATTAGTAGACAAGACTTTTCTGCAGTCTCTTCAGTAGTTATAACTGTAAATATTTACCAGTTTGTAATTGGTAAAATTTAAGTATGTCATGAATTTTTTAAAGATTCCAAGTTTAAAGACTATTGGTATTTTTTTTTTTCATGTCCAGATCTAATTGTTCATAAGGAAACATCTGAATATGTTTAAACAGATATATTTCTAGCCTAGCTATAGTGGAATTCCGTTTATGTGCTTTTTATTTTTTTTCTTCTCCACAGACTCAGTATTCATTTAAACAAGTATTTGGCACTCATACCACCCAAAAGGAGCTCTTTGATGTTGTGGCTAATCCCTTGGTAGATGACCTCATTCACGGCAAAAATGGTATGATTCTTGGAGTTTTGTTGAATTTTTCTTTTTCTCCCTCTGATAAAACTTTTTTGATGCTTAGATACTTGGTTTATGTTCAGCCTTGAACCCATTTAATTTGCCAGAGTAGTGTTAAACCTGCTTTTTTGAGCAGTTATTTTAATTTTTTAAATTTGCTTATTTTTTCAAATTTAATGTTTATTTTGCATTGGAGTATAGTTGATTTACAGTGTTGTGTTAGTTTCAGGTGTACAGCTAAGTGACTCAGTTATACATATATCCATTCTTTTTCAGATTCTTTTCCCATATAGGTTATTACAGAATATTGAGTAGATTTCCCTGTGCCATACAGTAGGTCCTTGTTGATTATCTATTTTAAATATAGTAGTGTGTATATGTCAATCCCAAACTCCCAATTTATCCCTCCCCTTTGGTAACCATAAGTTTGTTTTAGTATGTGAGTCTGTTTTGTAAATAGGTTCACTTGTATCATTTTTTAAGTTTTTATATTCTGCATATAAGCAATATCATATGATATTTGTCTTTTTCTGTCTGACTTATTTCACTTAGTATGATAATCTCCAGGTCCATCCATGTTACTGCAAATGACATTATTTCATTCTTTTTAATGGCTGAGTAATATTCCATTTAATATATGTACCACATCTTCTTTATCCATTCACCTGTCGATGGGCATTTAGGTTGCTTCCATGTCTTGGCTATTATAAACAGCGCTGCAGTGAACATTGGGGTGCATGTATCCTTTTGAACCATGGTATTCTCTGGATATATGTCCAGGCCTGGGATTGCTGTATCCTATGGTAGCTCTATTTTTAGTTTTTTAAGGAACCTCTGTACTGTTCTCCATAGTGGCTATACCAATTTACATTCCCACCAACAGGGTAGGAGGGTTCCCTTTTCTCCACACCCTCTCCAGCATTTGTTATTTGTAGACTTTTTGATCATGGCCATTCTGACTTGTGTGAAGCGATATCTCATTGTAGTTCTGATTTGCATTTCTCTAATACTAAGCAATGTTGACCATCTTTTCATGTGCCTCTTGGCCATCTGTATGTCTTCTTTGGAGAAATGTCTGTTTAGGTCTTCTGCCAATTTTTTGATTGGGTTTTTTTGTGTGTGTGTGTGATGCTGCATGAGCTGTTTGTATATTTTGGAAATTAATCCCTTGTCGGTCGCATCATTTGCAAATATTTTCTGCCATTCTGTGGGTTGTCTTTTCATTTTGATTATGGTTTCCTTTTCTATGCAAAAGCTTTACAGTATAATTAGGTCCCATTTGTTTACTTTTGTTTTGGTTTTTATTACTCTAGGAGGTGGATCCAAAAAGATCTTGCTGTGATTTATGTCAGAGTGTGCTAGGAGTTTTATAGCATCAGGTCTTACATTTAGATCTCTAATAATCCATTTTGAGTTTATTTTTGTGTATGGTGTTAGAGACTGTTCTAATTTCATTCTTTTACATGCAGCTGTCCAGTTTTCCCAGCACCACTTATTGAAGAGACTGTCATTTCTCCATTATATATTCTTGCCTCCTTTGTCCTAAATTAATTGACCATAGGTGCATGGGTTTATTTCTGAGCTTTCTATCCTTTTCCATTGATCTATATTTCTGTTTTTGTGCCAGTACCATACTGTTTTGATTTCTGTAGTTTTGTAGTATAGTCTGAAGTCAGGGAGCCTGATTCCTCCAGCTCCGTTTTTCTTTCTCAGGATTGCTTTGGCTATTCGGGGTCTTTTGCGTTTCCACACAAATGTAAAAATATTTTTGTTCCAGCTATGTGGAAAATGCCATTGGTTATTTGATAGGGATTGCGTTGAATCTGTAGATTGCCTTGTAGTATAGCCATTTTGACAGTATTGATTCTTCCAATCCAAGAACATGGTATATCTTTCCATCAGTTTATGTCATCTTCAATTTCTTTCATCAACATCTTATAGTTTTCTGTGTACAGGTCTTTTGCCTCCTTAGGTAGGTTTATTCCTAGGTATTTTATTCTTTTTGATGCGATGGTAAATGGGATTGTTTTCTTAATTTCTCTTTCTAATCTTTCGTTATTACTGTATAGAAATGCAAGAGATTTCTGTGTATTAATTTTGTATCTTGCAACTTTACCAAATTCATTCACCAGCTCTAGTAGTTTTCTGGTAGCATCTTTAGGATTTTCTATGTATAGTATCATGTCATCTGCAAACAGTGACAGTTTTCTTCTTCTTTTCCAGTTTGGATTCCTTTTATTTCTTTTTCTTCTCTGATTGCCATGGCTAGGACTTCAAAACTATGTTGAATAAAAGTGGTGACAGTGAATATCCTTGTCTTGTTCCTCATCTTAGAGGGAAATGCTTTAGGCTTTTCACCATTGAGTATGATGTTAGCTGTAGGTTTGTCATACATGACCTTTATTATGTTAAGGTGTGTTCCCTCTATGCCCACTTTCTGGAGAGTTTTTTTTATCATAAATGGGTGTTGATTTTGTCAAAAGCATTTTCTGCATCTATTGAGATGATCAAAGGGTTTTTATTCTTCAGTTTGTTAATGTGGTGTATCACACTGATTGATTTGTGGATACTGAAGAATCCTTGAATCCCTGGGATAAATCCCACTTGATCATGGTGTATGATCCTTTTTATTGTTGGATTCAGTTTGCTAGTATTTTGTTGAGAATTTTTGCATCTGTATTCATCAGTGATGTTGGTCTGTAATTTTCTTTTTTTGTGATATTCTTGTCTGGTTTTAGTATCAGGATGATGGTGGCCTTGTAGAATGAGTTTGGGAGTGTTCCTTCCTCTGCAATTTTTTAGAAGAGTTTCAGAAGAATAGGTGTTAACTCTTCTCTAAATGTTGACAGAATTCGCCTGTGAAACCATCTGGTCCTGGATTTTTGTTTGTTGGGAGTGTTTTTTTAAATTTTATTGAAGTGTAGTTCGTTTACAATGTTGTGTTAATTTCTTCTGTATTGCAAAGTGATTCAGTTATATATATATATATATATATATATATATATATTCTTTTCAATTATGGTTTGTCATAGGATATTGAATATAGTTCCTTGTGCTATACAATAGGACCTTGTTGTTATCCATCCTATATATAATAGTTTGCCTCTGCTAATCCCAAACTCCCACTCCTTCCCTCTCCTACCCCCCCTTTACCTTGGCAACCACAAGTCTGTTCTCTGTATTTGTGAGTCTGTTTTTGTTTCATAGATATGTTGATTTGTGTCATATTTAAGATTCCACATAATAAATTTTATCATGGTATTTGCCTTTCTAACTTACTTCGCTTACTATTATACCTAGAGTGTGATAATCTCTAGGTCCATCCATGTTGCTGCAAATGGCAGTATTTCATTCTTTTTTATGGCTGAGTAATATTACATTGTATATATGTACCACATCTTCCTTATCCATTCATCTGTCAGTGGACATTTATGTTTCCATGTTTTGGCTATTGTAAACAGCACTGCAATGAACACTGGGGTGCATGTATCCCTTCAAACCATGGTTTTCTCCGGATATATGCCCAGGAATGGGATTGCTGCATCTTATGGTAGCTCTATTTTTAGTTTTTTAAGGAACCTCCATACTCTTCTCCATAGTGGCTCTACCAATTTACATTCCCACCAACGGGGTAGGAGGGTTTCTCCACATCCTCTCCAGCATTTGCTATTTGTAGACTTTTTATTGATGGCCATTCTGACTGGTGTGAGGTGGTACCTCATTGTGGTTTTGATTTGCATTTCTCTAGCAATTAGCGACATTGAGTATCTTTTCATGTGCCTCTTGGCCATCTGTATGTCTTCTTTGGAGAAATGTCTATTTAGGTCTTCTGCCCATTTTTTATTGGGTTTTTTTTTTTTTTTATTGAGTTGTATGAGCTGTTTGCATATTTGGGAAATTAAGCCCTTGTCAGTCGCCTCATTTGCAAATATTTTCTCCCAGTCTGTAAGTTGTCTTTTCATTTTGTTTGTGGTTTCCTTTGCTGTGCAAAAGCTTATAAGTTTGATTAGGTCCCATTTGTTTATTTTTGCTTTTGTTTCTATTGCCTTGGGAGACTGACCTAAAAAAACATGGGTATGATTTATGTCAGAGAATGTTTTGCCTGTGTTCTCTACTAGGAGTTTTATGGTGTCTTGTCTTTTCTTTCTTTTTTATTTTTTTCATTTTGGCCATGCCACGCGGCATGCGGGATGGTGCAGTCCAGGGATCGAACCTGGGCCTCTGCAGTGAAAGCACCAAATCCTAACCACTAGGCCACCAGGGAACTCCCAGTGTCTGGTCTTATAATTAGGTCTTTAAGCCGCAGGTGTGTGGGTTTATTTCTGGGCTCTCTCTTCTGTTCCATTGATCTGTATATCTGTTTTTGTGCCAATACCATGCTGTTTTGATTACTGTAGCCTTGTAGTGAAGTCTGGGAGTGTTAGGCCTCCTGCTTTTTTCTTTTTCCTCAGGATTGCTTTGGCAATTCTGGGTCTTTTATGGTTCCATGTATATTTTGGTATTATTTGTTCTATTTCTGTGAAAAATACCATTGGTAATTTAATAGGGATCATATTAAATCTGTAGATTGCTTTGGGTAGTATGGCCATTTTAGCAATATTAATTCTTCCAATCCAAGAGCATGGGATATCTTTCCATTTCTTTGAATCATCTTTAATTTCCTTTAATAATGTTTTGTAGTTCTCAGCATATAAGTCTTTCACCTCCTTGGTGAGGTTTATTTCTAAGTATTTTATTTTTTTGTGGGAGTTTAAAAGGGATTGTTTATTTACATTCCATTTATGATATTTCATTGTTAGTGTAAAGAAGTGCAACCTATTTCTGTATGTTAATCTTGTATCCTGCTACCTTGCTGGATTCATTTATCGGTTTTAGTGTGGAGTCTTCAGGGTTTTCTACATATATTATCATGTCATTTGCGTATAATGACAATCTTACCTCTTCCCTACGAATTTAAATACCTTTTATTTCTTTTTCTTGTCTGATTGCTGTGGCTAGGACTTCCAATACTATGTTGAAGAGAAGTGGTGAGAGTGGGCATCCTTGTCTTGTTCCATATTTTAGTGGGAAGTCTTTCAGCTTTTCACCATTGAATATTATATTGGCTGTGGGTTTGTCATAAATAGCTTTTATTATGTTGAGATATGTTCCCTCTCTATCCAGTTCCATAAGGGTTTTTATCATGAGTGAATGTTGAATCTTGTCAAATGCTTTTTCTGCACCTATTGATGATCATGAGGTTTTTTTCCTTCTGTTGATGTGGTGTATCTCATTTAGTGATTTATGTATGTTGGATCAATCTTGGAACCCTGGGATGAATACAGCGTGGTCATGGTGTGTGACCTTTTTTATGTGTTGTTGGATTCGGTTTGCTAGTATTTTGTTGAGAATTTCTGTGTCTATATTTATCAAAGATACTGACCTGTAATTTTTTCTGTGTTACCCTTGTCAAGTTTTGGTATCAGGGTGATAGTGGCCTTGTAGAATGAATTTGGGAGTGTTCCTTCCTCTGCAGTTTTTTGGAATAGTTTCAGAAGAATAGGTGTTAACTCTTCTCTAAATGTGTGATAGAATTTGCCTGTGAAGCCATCTGGTCCTGGACTTTTGTTGGCTGGGAGGTTTTTTTTTTTTTTTGCGGTATACGGGCCTCTCACTGTTGTGGCCTCTCCCGTTGCAGAGCACAGGCTCCGGACACGCAGGCTCAGCGGCCAGGGCTTACGGGCCCAGCCGCTCCACGGCATGTGGGATCTTCCTGGACTGGGGCACGAACCTGAGTCCCCTGCATCGGCAGGCGGACTCTCAACCACTGCGCCACCAGGGAAGCCCTGCTGGGAGGTTTTAATCACAGTTTCAGTTTCAGTACTTACGATCGGTCCTTTCATATTTTCTATTTCTTCCTGGTTGAGTCTTGGGAGCTTGTACCTTTCTAAGAATTTGTCTGTTTCTTCTAGGTTATCCATTTTATTGGCATACACTTGCTTGTAGTAGTCTCTTATGATCCCTTGTATTTCTGTGGTGTCTGTTGTAACTTCTCTGTTTTCACTTCTGATTTTCTTGATTTGAGCCCTCCCTTTTTTTTCTTGATGTGTCTGGCTAAAGATTTATCAGTCTTGTTTACCTTTTCAAAGAACCAGCTTTTAGTTTCATTGCTCTTTTCTGTTGTTTTCTTCATCTCTATTTCATTTATTTCTGCTCCGATCTTTATGATTTCTTTCCTTCTACTCACTTTGAGTTTTGTTTATTCTTTTTTTAGTTGCTTTAGGTGTAAGGTTAAGTTGTTTGAGATTTTTCTTGTTTCCTGAGGTAAGATTTTAATTGCTATAAACTTCCCTGCTAGAACTGCTTTTCCTGCATCACATAGGTTTTTGATTGTCATGTTTTTGTTGTCATTTGTCTCTAGGTATTTATTTCTTCAGTGATCCATTGGTTGTTTAGTAACATATTGTTTAGCTTCCACTTATTTGGGTTTTTTTGACAGTTTTTTTTCTTGTGATTTCAAATCTCTCAGCGTTGTGGTCAGAAAAGATGTTTGATATGATTTCAGTTTTCTTAAATTTACTGAGGCTTGTTTTGTCGTCCAGCATGTGGTCAGTCCTGGAGATTGTTCCATGTGCACCTGAGAAGAATGTGTATTCTGCTTTTGGATGGAATGTTTTATAAATATCAATTAAGTCCATCTGGTATAATGTGTCATTTATGGCCCATGTTTCGTTATTGATTTTCTGTCTGGATGATCTGTCCATTGATGTAAGTGGGCGTTAAAGTCTCCCTATTGTGTTACTGTTGATTTCTCCTTTCATGGCTGTTAGCATTTGCCTTATATATTGAGGTGTTGAGCAGTTAATTTTAAGTGTTTTCTAATACAAAAAATACTATACGTGGAGGACTTTTAAGATATAGCCAAGTGTGACATTTAATATATAACTGTGACTTGTTACATTGTAGGTCTCCTTTTTACATATGGTGTGACGGGAAGTGGAAAAACTCACACTATGACTGGTTCTCCAGGGGAAGGAGGACTGCTTCCTCGCTGTTTGGACATGCTCTTTAACAGTATAGGGTCGTTTCAAGCTAAACGATACGTAAGTTTAATTTTTTGTGTGTTGTGACTCACTAGAGGGTATAGGTGCCAAAATACCTGTGAATACAGTAGTATTAAGGGAGAACTAAGGCATTGGATACCTTTTGAAACTTTAAATATGTTTAAATATTGTTTTTTATTTCTTAAGTCTATTTCTTACTATTTAAGTCAAAGTCTAAAAATTATGGTCTGATTTTTGCCCCCACTTTAAGGTTTTTAAATCTAATGATAGGAATAGTATGGATATACAGTGTGAAGTTGATGCTTTATTAGAACGGCAGAAAAGAGAAGCCACGCCTAATCCAAAGACCCCCTCTAGCAAGTAAGTAATTACATTTGTAACACTGGCCTCATGGGAACCCTGTCCAGTGCTTTCCTCAGGCATAGGGAATGGTGAACAGAAGTGGAGAAGTTGGTCTCACAGTTGACTTTAGTGAGGTCAAAGTTGAGGGATGTTCTTAAGTAAGTTTATTTGCTCAGATATTCTGTTTGGTTCTGAGCACACTGCCCTTGAATCACTGTTTAGGGAAGGTGCCACTCTTCGTGAGAGAGGGTGTAAAAGCCTGTGTTGTGTATCTGGGGAGATATGGGAGAACTGTTGGCCCAACCATGAGTATGAATAAAGTTGCTCTGTGCATCCCTGCTTGTAATGGAGGTCATTTATTTACTCACAGTGTGTAAGATGAGACTCTGGGGCTTTTTCTTTCTTTTTTCAGACGACAAGTAGATCCAGAGTTTGCAGATATGATAAATGTACAAGAATTTTGCAAAGCAGAAGAGGTTGATGAAGATAGTGTCTACGGTGTATTTGTCTCTTATATTGAAATATATAATAATTACATATATGACCTATTGGAAGAGGTGCCGTTTGATCCCATAAAGCCTAAGTAAGTAGTGGAGAGAGTCCCTTAGCTGCTTAACCTTGGTGAAGTCACTTCACATCAGTGAGGTTTAGTTTCCTCAGCTATAAATGGGGATAAAGCTTACTTTTGTTTTCAAAATGAAATATAACTTATATGTCATGCAGTTGGTGCTTGGTGAATAGTTCTGTATATTAACTAGATATGTAGCTGTATTAGGAAAACCACTGGGTTAAGGCATCTAAGGAGAATATTTACCTTAGACTTTACTTTTGAAAAACTCTTGGCCCTGGGCTGTATTTTTTTTTTTTAACATCTTTATTGGAGTATAATTGTTTTACACTGTTGTGTTAGTTTCTGCTGTATAACGAAGTGAATCAGCTATAAGTATACATATGTCCCCATATCCCCTCCCTCTTGCGTCTCCCTCCCACCCTCCCTATTCCACCCCTCTAGGCGGTCACAAAGCACCGAGCTGATCTCCCTGTGCTATGTGGCTGCTTCCCACTAGCGAGCTATTTTACATTTGGTAGTGTATATATGTCCGTGCCACTCTCTCACTTCATCCCAGCTTACCCTTCCCCCTCCCCATGTCCTCAAGTCCATTCTCTACGTCTGCGTCTTTATTCCTGTCCTGCCCCTAGGTTCTTCAGAACCATTTTTTTTTTTTTTAGATTCCATATATATGTGTTAGCATACAGTATTTGTTTTTCTCTTTCTGACTTACTTCACTTTGTATGACAGACTCTAGGTCCATTCACCTCACTACAAATAACTCAACTTCGTTTCTTTTTATGGTTGAGTAATATTCTACTGTATATATGTGGGCCCTGGGCTGTATTTTGACAAGGACCTTAATTGTATAAAGAAGTGTCCCTGTTGATGTACCCTGGGGCTACCTTTAAGAACCTGACACTTAATGGTGGGAGTCTGTAGCCTCTAATCTGTGTTCTGGTGATCCCCACAGAATGGAGCCTAAAGCTGTTGTCTGCACAACTAATAGTCACAGACCTTCCATCACTGACCAATAAGAAGTGACATCTGTATTGTCATTCTACCAGAGTTAAAAGACTATTACTTAGATTTCCTTGGGTCTTGCCCTGCTGAGACTGAAGAGCAATTACAATCTGTCATCACAAACTACATTTGTGCCAGAGCTGACTCTGGTATCTTGTTCCTTGATGGTTTTGTTCTTAAGCTAAATGCTTATCTTCAATGCTGTCTTTGTCAGGGCCTCTCAAGACAAATAACATGAAGACCTGTGTTGTATTACTTAACTTTTGTGTATATGTCTCAGTGAATATTAGTGGAGGAACAGCTAGATTTGTAAAACCAATTAGACTGAGAACAGGTGTCTGTATACCCACTTTTATTTAATTATTATATATTTTTTGCTGTACGCGGGCCTCTCACTGTTGTGGCCTCTCCCGTTGCGGAGCACAGGCTCCAGACACGCAGGCTCAGCGGCCATGGCTCGCGGGCCCAGCCGCTCCGCGGCATGTGGGATCTTGCCGGACCGGGGCAAGAACCCGTGTCCCCTGCATTGGCAGGCGGACTCTCAACCACTGCGCCACCAGGGAAGCCCCCCCACTTTTATTTATATTAAACAATTTATAGACTAATTACTTTCCCATTTGTTTCAAAGTATCAGTTGTATATACCCATTTTCCTAAACTTTTGTGATGTCATTCACTGCTACCAATCACTTTCATGTCCGCACATGTGCCAAGCTTCTGTTTGATTTGTTCCAAATGAGATTGTTTTCTAAGAAGCCTATCTTGGTTTTGTTATGTAAGTGAAGACTGACAAATGTGACTGTGCCTTGTAACCTTTCTGGTAACTCCTTGAATGAACTCACAGGGTGCTTATTTGGCAGTGAATTCAGATTTTGTTAGGGTGGTGATTAACCTGCTTTTTTGAGCTGGTTTAAGATTTAGTTTTTAATACAATGAAGAAATATTAGAAGCAGAGGATTTTTAAGATACGACTCATTGTGACTGTCAGATACTCTGGACTGAACGTGTTGCTGTGAGATGGCTGCTATAGAAACAGTAACTTCTACCTTATTCCTTTGGTAGGTGGAATAGTTGCAGCGCGCCCATGAGGAACACAGATTTTGTGTATGTGATGGTGCTCTTTTCTTAAGGAGAAGGGTGCAGTTATACTAGTGGTTGGCATCTGTGGCATGTTTGCATGTTAGGTGGTTTTTCATTGGTACTGGGCCGGCTGCTACTTCTAAGCCCCTTCTTGGTCCCTGAGAAATCTGCCATTTGCTGAATAATGGTGGCTGGTAAATGTTTCTACCCCCACCATTCACAAGACTGAGGCCAAACAGGCAGCACCTTTCCCATCCTCATCCTACCTTAGACTAAAACTTGACCAGCCACTTTGAAAGGATTGCCACTCCTGGTATATACCAAACTCCTTCTGAATTTGTTTTTTGTTGACACTGAAGTCAGAACCAGCTCTATCTGTGGATCTTTTAAAATTAAGAAAATGCTAGATTTTGATGCTTAACCTGTGCATGTGATGGTGCTATACTACTACTTTGATCTCTAATTGTTTAGTAAGTGTTGTTTCATGTGCTTTGTTAGAACAAATTAGAGCAAAGCTTTTAAAACAAAATAGATTCCTGTTATCCTGTTATGTAACTAATCTTTTTACTGTATATCCTTATTCTTATCCAAGTGTAATATGCTTCTGGAGTCTTGCTTAGGCTTATTCCCGTTATAAGAATGGATGTCATGTTGCCTGACATTTTAGTCCTTAAGTTGCAATATCAGTATCTCATAATATAGGAAACTAATGTTTTTTCTTTCCCATAGACCTCCACAATCTAAGTTGCTTCGCGAAGATAAGAACCATAACATGTACGTTGCAGGATGTACAGAAGTAGAAGTGAAATCTACTGAGGAGGCTTTTGAAGTTTTCTGGAGAGGTTAGAAGCAGAGCTAGAATTACAGATATATACAGTGATAAATATAATCCTGAAAGCTGGTACCCTAATTTGACAATACTTTTTGGTTTGGTAGAAAGTATGTACACTGAAATGACTCAGAGATTTGATCAATGATTTATCTGTCACTGTAGGCCAGAAAAAGCGACGAATTGCTAACACACATTTGAATCGTGAGTCCAGCCGTTCCCATAGCGTGTTCAACATTAAATTAGTTCAGGCTCCCTTGGATGCGGATGGAGACAATGTCTTACAGGTAAAGATTTAACGTGTGGAGTGTTTTCTTGTTCTGAATCCTTAATTTTGGGAATCAAAGGTAAATCATGGAGGTTTCATTACACTGAATATTGCTCTAGAATTAATATATGTGTAGGTGATGACATTTAAAAAAAAATGTTCCATTAATTAGATAGTATAGTTTTGGGAAACTGGCTATTAAATCTTAGAACCTGGAATTTTGTTGTGAAAAAGGTTTACAAATCTTTATAAATATCTAATAGAGGAGATATAACAATGAATCATAACATTTATTTTATCTCTGAAGACTCATTTTGTATGTAGAAATTCAGTTAATGGTGTTTAAATGTCAGCAGTTAACTCTCCAGGCTCGGTACAGTTCAGGAGTGGCCAATTCTAGATTGTTCTTCTCTCGGCTGATAGGCCAGTAGGGCCCCCCATCTGCTGACCACTCTTTACTCCTGGGCCTGTCATGCTACAAGGCTTATATCAATTAGTAACAGCATTTGAGCCTGAACATATAAGTCATTTAACAACTTTAAGCTATTAAAATGGAATTCCATTCAAAACATATCTTGAAATTGTGGTATATCACGAAGGTTTTCAGATGGCAGGAGTAGATGGTTCAGCATGGTACTAAAGACCACCAGGATTTGAATTCTGATTCGCAGGCATTTACTAGCTTGTCTCACCTAATTGTAATAACCTCCTTGTAATGCTGTGAGGGTTAAAGGAGGTGAGGCATGTCAAGTTTTTAGTCCATTGCCTGGCTTACAGTCAGCACTTGATAAATGTTAGCTAGAAAATCCTTTTAAGTCAAGTCTCTGTGCACTTGCTTTCCATTGAATCACATCTAATGTTATAGTATCAGTTATGTATCTCTTGACTTTCATTTCTTATGTTATTAGAGTATTATGAAATTATTAGACTGTAAAATTATCAAATATCTCATTATACAAGTATTTAGCCTTGTTGCAGACTCACTGTTTAGCAGACATTTATTGAGCTCCTGCTGAGTGCTAGGCACTGTGCAAGGTGCTGGAGATGAAGTGGTTAAAAGGTAGAATTCCTGTTCCTGTGGAGCTTACAGTATAATGTAGAAGACCAGACAATGGGCAAGTAATGCCATGAGGATATTTATCATATGCTTTTAGCAAACTCTTCCCCCAAAACATGTATCCTTCACCCCTACTCTACATTTTGTATTGTGCAAACATTGTATTCGTAAGACTTAATTTGATTTGAATATATTTAAAGAACACTGTAAACCAGTTATAACTTATGTTACTGGCATTATAATCTTCCCTTCAGGAAAAAGAACAAATCACTATTAGCCAGTTGTCCTTGGTAGATCTTGCTGGAAGTGAAAGAACTAACCGGACAAAAGCAGAAGGGAACAGGTTACGTGAAGCTGGTGAGCAAAGCATAGCACTTACTTATTGCTACAACTTTCAGAAACTTGCCATGCCCGTTTATCGTCACTTATTGATAGGTAGTTTATGCATAACTGTCTTTAATTTGACTAAAAATTTAGAGGCTAAGTGACCAGTGCTTTTTCTTTAGTTATGCTGGTTTGGTATTGATCTGTTACAACACATTGATTTCTTTAAGAATGAGGAAAAGTGAGTAGAATAAATATAAAATAGGTTATACTCATATTGAAAGTGTCTATTATATCTATGGCTGGCGTGTCAGTACTGGGTCCATGAAATTAAGTGATTGAATAGTTACTCCAACATTCAAAGTGGTAAAAATCGGCTTCTGGAGATAGGAAAAATCTGCATACAAAAGCCAGTTGAGAGGAAATCTGTGTGCGTGTTTTTCTCTTTTAATCTTTCATTTAGTACAGCCATTCATGTTACGTTTTATGTTAATAACATTTATGGAGTACCTACTGTGTTACAGGAGTTGAACACAGATATAAAGGATGACACCCTGCCCTAGAGAGCCCATCTAGTACAAGAGAGTGTCTCAGTAGAGTATGAAGGAGGTGAGCACGAGGTGCTGTGGGAGTACAGAGCAGGACTGCTCCATCCATTCTGGGGCTGTGTGTGAGAGGGGGGCTTTGGGGAAGAATGTGTGGAGTTGACACTTAAACTGAGGCGTGAGCTCTCTGAAGAAGGATAGAATTAAAGGCATCATTCCTGAGAGAACATGGCAGGGTCAAGGTAGCTGGAGTGTAGGGTGTGGGTTGGTGAGCCGTGACCACTGAGGCAGAAGGGCAAGGCAAGGTCATTAAGACCCTTGACTATCATATTAGAAAGTCTGAATTTTTTCTTGAAGGAATAATGGTGACTACCAATTATTAAGGGACTAGTGTGTGTCATAGTATCTGCTATACGTGGGCTTGATTTCTTGATTGTGACTTTTCAGGATTGTATCGTACCCAGTTTTCAGATTGGAAGAGGTTAAGTAATTTTCCCAAGGTTAGAGCCTGGTTCAAACCCAGGTTGGTTGAACTTTCAAAACTTGTTATCTTTCTGCTGTTACAGTCAATGAAGGATTAGTTTTGGAAAGACCATTTCCCCAGTGTAGCAGATTAATTTACCAGAGGCAAGTCTCGAGAGATGAAAAGCAGTCAGGAGCCTTTTGCAGTAATTCAGATGAGCAATCGTGTCATCTGGAGGCAAAGGTCAGCCAAAACTAAGAGCTAGTTCGGAAGTAGGCCCATCTGGATGTGGAGAGGAAGGAAGAGAAGAGGGTAAATCAAGGAAGATCTTGATTGAGGAGAAGTAGCTTGAGGTGCAGGTATGGGCAGTTAAGAGTTTTGTGTTGGATATATTCAATTTATTCAAGTGTAGGTGCCTAGTAATTGGATGCAGAGAGGTACATGGATTTGGAAGAGAGATTTGACTTGAGGTTTATAGGTTTAGGTTTTGCCAATAAAAGCATGATTTAAGCAATGGGGAAGATAAGATTATCCATGGAAAACAAAGAGGAACAAACTGAGGGCAGGGCCTTGGACAACAAATCCTTGAGATGATTAATTTAGAGAGACTGGGAAGGAGAGAGTGGAGGAGCAGCTAGGTGACTTGAGGGAGTATGGAATGACTAACCACACACACACACACACACACACACTTTATATACATCTGTATAAGAAGACAGAGCATCCGGAATCCAGATCACAAGAGGAAGGGTTAACCTTGATGGGAAAAGAGGTTTAGCTGGATTGGGAGGAAAGTAGAAACCTGAGGGTTCTGATGCTTTGGGGGGAAAAACAGAAAGCACTATCAGTGTTGATAAGGATGGGGAATAGGTGTGACACGGTTAGGGAGTGAGAGCTAGAAGAAGAGGATGTTGTGCCTGGGGCACAGTTTAGCCTCAGGTTTCTAGAGGTGCTGCAGTTCTGAGTGACAAGGTTCAGGGTGTGGTTACAGTGGTAAAGAGAAAGGTCAACTGGACTTGAGGAGGCTGGGGCCCTCTGATGGCAGGTCAGAGTGACCTTCCTCTTAGATCCTGAAGTTGACCCAGGAGCTGGCATGTATGGGGAACATTTATTTGAAGGCAGCAGTAAGGAACTGGGAAAATGTTGCTGGCCTCCCTCTACTCACCATCCTTATAAAATGTCAGGCTTTAGAAAACAAACAACTTTTATTCACAAGACTACAGGGCTGCAGGGGAAGCACCACCCTTCTGGGAAATAAAAGTAAGGTTGCAGGGCTTTGCCATGGGATGGGGTAAAGCTTGTGGACACCACTCAGAATGATATTTTAGAATGTGTAACATAAAATACAGGATTAAAAAGGAAACCAATTAGACGGAAATGTGTTTTTTAAAGTATTCTTAAAACCTTTGTCATATAGTAATTTATGTGCTTTATTAAAAGCCTTAAATAAAATCCCATCAGCATGTCTAATAACTGCATAATTTCAAAGTATCTTGAGATCAACAATAAACCATAGTGTTATAAAAGTATCTGTGACTTCTACTGATTAAAAATCACAGGTGGTACTACTACCACCATTGTAGGTTTTTGGCCTACATTCATAATGAAAGAAATGGCTACATTTCAGAGAGCAATAGAAATAGATGTAATTTATTTCCCATCCATGCATGCAGACTCCCTGGAGTGTACCCATGGACAACACGGACCCCAGGTTAGGAACCCCCGGCATTAGGGAAAGGGGTGAATGGATCATTCTGTGAGAGGCCTGAGCATGAGGGAAGTCTGTTAACAGGAATGTCGATTTTGGAGACACAATGGCAGAAAAGGAGGAAGGGCAGTGGGAGTTGGGGTCAAGAAAAATAAAGCATGCATCATGGAATATCACAGAGGTGCAGATGAGCTCTGTGGGCTTTTTTGTTTTGTTTTTAAAATTTTTATTTATTTTTGGATGTGTTGGGTCTTCATTGCTGCGCGCGGGTTTTCTCTAGTTGCGGCTCGTGGGCTCTAGAGTGCAGGCTCAGTAGTTGTGGCGCGTGGGCTTAGTTGCTCCATGGCATGTGGGATCTTCCTGGACCAGGGCTCGAACCCATGTCCCCTGCATTGGCAGGGGGATTCTTAACCACTGCACCACCAGGGAAGCCCAAGCTCTGTGTTCTGAGAGGCGGCTAAGAATGAAAGCATGGTGGAGTCAGCTGACCTTAAGGTTTCAGGATGAAAAAATTCTCAGGTACTTCTGGGGTCTATGCAGGTGAGGTCTCCTGTACTGTTGGCTTGATAGATCTGTCAGACTTGCTTCGACTGAGAAATTCAAACGAGTGGCTGGGACTAACAAGTGTGCTGCCTAAGAAACCCTTGTTTAGACATTGAGGGAACAGATTTAGTTGGCTCTTAAGATACTTGACTGGTAGAGACAGGAGCTCCTCCTGGTGCAGGGGAGACTTCAGTGTCCGGATGGAGCCAACTGTAGCCTGAAATGGTCATGCTTTAGAGAAAATATTTTATTATGAGGATATTAAACATCTGTATCTAATACACTCTTTCACATCAAAGAAACTTTATGGGTCATGAAGCATAATGTTGCATTCAGTGGAGAGTCTTTATGATAGAGTCCCTGAAGGACGGTACTCACCCTCTCCCGCAACACTGCCAGATGTGGACAGCTCTTTAAGTTGAGCCACTAAAATCTGTCATTTGTAATTTCCATCTAATAGTTCTATGAAGTAGGGATTTCATAGGCAAACAGACCACACTCTAGCTACTCAATTGTTGTCTTCAAATGTCTTCTGTGTACATTTTTCTGTCAGGTAACATTAATCAGTCACTAATGACGCTAAGAACGTGTATGGAGGTCCTGAGAGAGAATCAAACGTATGGCACTAACAAGGTAAGCAGCAGCCTTTGGACATTTGGATAGTTTTGTTTGTGTGCATTTTCTGCCTTATGTATTTGGATTTGAATATATTTATAGATGGTTCCATACCGCGATTCAAAGTTAACCCATCTGTTCAAGAACTACTTTGATGGGGAAGGGAAAGTACGCCTGATCGTGTGTGTGAATCCAAAGGCCGAAGATTATGAAGAAAGCTTGGTAATTTTAATGCCTTTATAAAGTCTGACTTTCTATAAAGAAAACAACGATTTGGATGTGAAGAATGACATTTTGAACATTTTTTAAACTGATACAGAACCATTAGTTACAGAAGTGAACTAATGACCAATCTATTACCGTTTCATTTACTAATTTCTTTAGAAAGACTTGGATATGCTTATTTGTTTAAAAAAACAAACCCCATTTATTTTGTATCTTAGCAAGTCATGAGATTTGCAGAAGTGACCCAAGAAGTTGAAGTAGCAAGACCAACAGACAAGGCAATATGTGGTTTAACGCCAGGAAGGCGATACAGAAACCAGGCCCGGGGAGGTCCTGTTGGAGATGGTATGAGCTGCTGTTATGTCATCTGCCCACTGATGAGTCTGCCTGTCTCTCTCTTTTTAAAAAAATCTGTTTCACATAAGAAAACTGTTTACTTCCTTTTCCCTCAAAAAGCAAGGGCAAAAAAAAATCTGAACCAAAGTATAAGTGACATTTCTTTTATTATATACCTTTTTTTTCATTTTTCCTTCTTTATAACACATTTTTAAGGAAGTATTATGACAGCCCAACAAGGTACAATGTTGACTGGACTGGGGATCTTATCACAGTGTTAAAACTTGTTTGAGTAACTTTTTTTCCTGTGTAACTAACTTTTTATTTTTAATAACTCAATACAGAACTGCTGGTTTCAGAAGTGGTTTTGCAGAGTTTTCCACCTTTGCCATCCTGCGAAATTTTGGATATCAATGACGAGCAGACTCTTCCCAGGCTGATTGAAGCACTAGAGAAACGACATCACCTACGACAAATGATGATTGATGAGTTTCACAAACAGTGTAAGTACAAAACTGCAGTCATTTTAACACCAGAAATTTGCAGGGAATTGCGTTCTTTGTTCGGATAGAATCTTCAAGGAAGGGTTATTTTGTCTCTGAACTTAGTAGTCCCCAAGGCATCATTTTATATTCCAAGAAAGTAAAACAAAAGAGAAAAGTGGGTATGAATTTCTCCCTTTCAAAAATCAACAGTGATGATCAAAGGGATAACAGTTACTTTTTAGTTCCTACTAGTTACTTATTTGCAAGGCATTTAACATGTATTACATTATAATAACTATCTTTGAGAAAATCACTTAATCCTTTATTTCTAGTTTCCATCCGCAAAATGGGGATTGTCATGGCTCCTACCTCAGAGGGTGCTGTAAGGATAAATGAGATAATGTATGAAAATCATGTAGGACAGGAACAGCTTGGTACATAGTAAGTGCTCAGTGAATGTACTTACACTTACCATCTTCATAAGAAAAATGTGAGATAAGTGGTATTTAAATCCCCATTTTGAAATGAGGAAATGTGCTCAGAAAAAATGCCCACATCACATAAAAGTTGATTTCATTGGTTATTTCTGAATCGGAGTAAACTTGGCCTGCATGCTCTTGTTTCAGCTATTACTTTTAAAGCTTTGTTGCAAGAATTTGACAATGCTGTTTTAAATAAAGAAAACTACATTCAAGGAAAACTAAGTGAAAAACAAAAGGTGATCTCAGGACAGAAATCGGAAATTGAACGACTGGAAAAGAAAAACAAAACTTTAGAATACAAGGTTGGCTTTGGTATTATAATGGATGTATATTTAGCACTGGTCTCTGACCTAGCCGTTCTGCTATACTGGCCTGCAGCTGCTGCTTACTGGGAGTTATCATTTGGTTATTTACTAATCTTCATCCCATCCCCAAAAAGAGGAAATACGAGTGAAAAGCATAAAAGGGGTAATACACTCCTTAATTTTATGAAATAGACTTTAGCAATCGAAGAGAATGTTCTACGGTTTAGCTTTGATTATAGCTTGCTTTTTGACTTACTAATGTTCTCTCATTTACTGAGGATCACTTAGGGGGTACACATTCATTCTAGAGAGAAGCTAATCTCAACCAATATATTCTGAAAGTAGCCTAAAAATTAAATTTTAAGCCTTAATTTTCAGGAAAAGTAATTTTCACATGAAATCAGCTATAACTTCATCTTTCAGTGAGGAACTTGTTTAGAATAGAAGTTCTCATTTCTAGGAATGGAGGTGGGAATTCAGATGAAGTTTTAGAAAAAAATGCTTTCTCCATGATTTTTCTTCCCGTAACTATGCTTGCATAAGAAGATTATGAGAGATTATTTTAAAGCTACTTGAAATGTTTACATACCAAATGCTGAACATAATGGTCTACTTTCCCAGGTTGAGATTTTAGAGAAAACAACGACTATCTATGAAGAAGATAAGCGCAATCTGCAACAGGAGCTGGAAACCCAGAATCAGAAACTTCAGCAACAGTTCTCTGACAAGCGCAGACTAGAAGCCAGGCTGCAAGGCATGGTGACAGAAACAACCATGAAGTGGGAGAAAGAATGTGTGAGTGTCATTCATACAGTGCTCAGGTCAGGGATGATTCATCTCTAGTTGTAGCCTTCTGAATCACTTGTACTTGGGGTAGGGTTTTGGTGGCGGTGGTCACAGCAGCCCCTATTCAGTTCCTCTTCCTTCCTCTGCCCTTACAAGTCACAACAAACTAACAAGCATTATGAAGAACTGGAGAACTGTCATCTTTAGGAAGTAAAGCGTTCAGGTAAACTAGTGCACTTGTTTGCCATAACTGAATTAGAATATTTATCG
Organism: Delphinapterus leucas; assembly: GCF_059928025.1. NCBI lineage: Eukaryota > Metazoa > Chordata > Mammalia > Artiodactyla > Monodontidae > Delphinapterus > Delphinapterus leucas. The sequence continues at coordinate 68,856,142 of NC_143130.1, read as the reverse complement.
CCATACACAACCTTCAGGAGCGTCGAGTGGCAGCCAAACAGCTGGAGATGCAAAATAAACTCTGGGTGAAAGATGAAAAACTGAAACAACTGAAGGCTATCGTTATTGAACCCAAAACTGAACGGCCAGAGAGACCCTCTCGGGAGCGCGATCGAGAAAAAGCTACTCAAAGATCTGTTTCTCCATCACCAGTACCGGTAAGTTACTTGTAGTTGTGTAGTAACTTGGTAGTACTAGAGGTTTGTTCAGATTAGGTGACTATTTCTGTGAGAATCAATTTTTTTTATATTATTGTATTTCTCAAATTTCTATTTATAAATATTTTCAAATTTAGTATAAACACAAATTTAGGATAAAAACTAGTAATTTAGTACAAAAACTATGTTTTCCTGTGCTAATATTAAAGTAATGAATTGTTTCCCTTTTTCAAGTCTTGCTCATTAACTTCTCTTCAATTTTTTTAGCCTTCTAGTAACTGTATTGCTCAGATTTCCAACGGCCAGCAACTCATGAGCCAGCCACAGCTACATAGGTGCTCTAACTCTTGCAGCAGCATTTCTGTAGCTTCCTGTATTTCGGAATGGGAGCAGAAAATTCCTTCGTACAACACACCTCTCAATGTCACATCTATTGCAAGGCGTAGGCAGCAGGAGCCAGGACAAAGTAAAACTTGTATCGTGTCAGACAGAAGGCGAGGGATGTACTGGACTGAAGGCAGGGAGGTGGTTCCTTCACTCAGAAATGAGATAGAAATAGAAGAGGATCACTGCAGCAGGGTTAGTGCCAGTCTTATTTTAAAGCATTGTAGCAATAGATTTTAATCTTCTGTGTTTTTTTTAACTAACTTGCTTCAGAAAGTTCAATGGAAAGATGGGTGAGCGTTAATATAAACAAGGTCTAATTTTTCTGTTAGTTTGGAAGATCAAATCACCCTGAAATTGAGGCCTAGCTCTTCATCTGAAAAAGCCTAAACCCATTTGGCACAGAAATACTGCCTCCTGTTCAGTGAAAGCAGGTCCTTGGGGCACATTCCAGAGTCACATGGATGTGCATAAACTGATGAGCATCCACAGAGTCAGTGACTGAGTGTCTTAGAGCACATCCTTCTGATTTTGGTTTCTCTTCCCCAAATTAGACTTTTTTCGAACTTTCATTTTTAAAATTGCTTTCCCAGACTTTTATTTTGAAAAATAGATTTGTAAATACTTTTTTTCTTGAACCTTTGACAGTAAGTCATAGGCTTCGTGTCCTACATAACCACAATCTTCATCACACCTAAGAAAGCGTTAACCCTGAAAAGTACCTTCTAACTTACAGTTCATGTTTACATTTCCCCAGTTGTCCCAATAATGGCTTTTCTTTTTTCAAACCTTGGTCCTATCAAGGTGAATACATTATATGTGGTTATTATCTCTCTTTAATCTCTTTCAATATAAAATAGTCCATCCTCCCCTTTTCTGATTTTCATGACATTGACTATTTTTTGAAGAGCCCAGGCCAGCTGTTTTATAACTGCTGAAGGAAGGTTTCCATCTCCAATACATTGCTTTTAATCTCAAGGCCTTTATTTCAATTTACAAGGGCTCTGCCTCATCCAAGGGTGTTTAAACAAATTCATGTCTATATTTTCTTCTTAAGGATTAAGGTAAAGTTTTCCTTTGAATCTGAGTAAGTGGACAAATATCGTGAATTTACATTTAGTAAAATTTTAATGTATCTCTTTAAGAATTTCTCTTCTAAACAACTTAATCTTACAGTAAATGTTTGCTTTAGATTTTCTTGTATAATTTAGGGTGCAGAAAAACTTCATTCAGGTGGCCTGCATTCCTGATTATTAAGGGAGTTACAAGGTATTTACCAAGGCAACTGATAATTCTAAAGTCGCTTAAGTTCTTTACTTTGCAGATTTTGCTTTAAACCTTTTTAGGGAGCAAATCATGGTGGCTGGTCTTTCTGATCAACTCTAATAAATCCCCCTTATTTCATGCAAGTCTACAGACTGAAAACTATTCAAGGCCTGCTTATGCCTGGTCAACATTAATATAATATCTAATTTGGCTATGAGATATTTAAGAGGATTTACTAGAGGTCCTTTAACTTCACTTGAAATCAAAATCTCTTTAGAAGTGCAGCAGAGAAAAGTTTAGGCTAGTATCTATGCATCTAGGTTTGTTGGTCAAAAATTAGGTCAGGTGGACTGAATTTATAATACTTCATTGGGGAAGAAATTTAAAATATCATTTATCTCATAAACGATAGTAGAATGTAAGGACTGTCATCTTTCCAAAGCTTGTTTCAGAATGTATTTATTGCTAAGTGTGTTTGAGAAATCTGTCACCTTTGCTAAATTAAATGGTAGGACATGAGAGCCACATTCTTCCTTTTCAACATTAAGCTATTTTAAGAATGGGAAGTTTCCTGCTGCTTGTGAGGTTTGGGCATCCAGAGTGGCAAACTCTATTGCCCATGTTTCAGTATCGTGATTTGTCACTAGTGCTTCATTTGTTTCTTGTACAGGGAAAAACACTTCAGTTCTCCCCATACGCATTTTAAATTAGATGTTCCTACTTGACCAGCTTTGAAGGATTTGGGCTGTGGCAGACTGTTGCATTTCCTTTCAGTTTTGCAAACAGAAAGATGTTTGCAAAGTTACAAAGAAACTATTAACTGTGTTCTGTATGTGATTTTTTTTCCCCCTTAGGCTGAATGTGCTAAATTTAACTGTCCTAAAGTTATATAACATTTTACTGGAAGCATCTAGTTTTTTTATTGTATGATAGAGGCTGATGTGACAGTATATTCTATATCTAGTTCTTGGAACCTTTATGAAACGTTTGGGGGAAAAAGTTGGTATGTTTTAGCCATTATTGCTTTTGAACTTTTTAAAAAGTTCTGTTTTGAGATTTTTAATAGTACTCAGAAGTATTTTATTTACATTCTTTTAATCATTTTATACACAAGGTTCTCATTATACCTTATGTCCCTTTAGCATTCTGTAGTCTACAGCTCCACCAGCTTTGGGGAGGGTCCTGGTTTGTAATAGGAGTATTTTCTCTTTTGTTTAGAGGCTTATGATATATTTAGGGCTTCTGCTGGTCTTTCTGAAGCTTTTAACATAGTCATGGACCTAACAGATTACCTCACAATAGCAGGCACAAATACTGGTTTTTGATTAAGAATGCAAAATGAATTACTTGTCCTGAATACCACCTATGCAGGAAAGACTAGCGGCATTACCAGAACTTTTCCTTCCATTCTTTGTTGAAAGGGAAGCTCCCTAGTAGAATATATAATACATATACACAAGCTGGTGTTAAAGGATGTTCGTTGGTTTTGTTTAAATACAAAGAGGACATTAAAATTGTTTGAGTAACGTTTAGCTTTTGAAAAGGTTCATGCATTTGTTTTGATGTTGTCACCAACTAATGTAGCCTAAACTGCTGCACTTCTAATAGCACCCTTAAGTTAATTCTGGGTTATGCTTGTTTCTTGATTCCTCTTTCAACCTGATCAGAATGTACCACCAGTTCGTCTGCGACACAGACGATCACGCTCTGCGGGAGACAGATGGGTAGCTCATAAGCCTGCCTCTAACCTGCAAACTGAGACAGTCATGCAGCCACAGGTCCCTCACGCCATCACTGTATCTGTTGCAAATGAAAAGGCACTAGCTAAGTGTGAGAAGTACATGCTGACCCACCAGGAACTAGCCTCCGATGGGGAGATTGAAACTAAGCTAATTAAGGTAAAAAATTTACACAAGAGAAGGAAATATTCAAAAAGCTTAACAAAAAACCATTTACTCTTCCTCTGTGTCAACAGGAACTTAAATGGGTATTTGATAAAACCTCTGTTTGTTAGAAAACTAAAGTAACTACTTAGATTATGAATCTGCTGAGTTGGAACTAAATCCGCGACTTTCTGTCAAATGAGGCTTAGAGCCTCGGGTTTGTTAGAGGAGCTCCAGATGTATTATGTACTTTTAATTAATATGTGTTTTGTTTTAACCCCTACTTAAGAAGTAAACCAAACAAGGAACTCCTACCTTTGACTGTACTGTCACTTGAGGGAACTGCCTGGCAGTCCTTGGTTAGGTCTCTGCGCTTTCACTGACGAGGGCCCGAGTTCGATCCCTGGACCAGGAACTAAGATCCCACAAGCTGTACAGTGCGGCAAAACAAAAACAAAAACAAAAACAACTGTACTGTTATTTGAATATGAGAGGAGGGCTACATCCAGAGAAGAAAGTATATTGCCTTCTAACATTCAGAAATTTCTGACAGATTTCTTGATCTCTAGTGTAGTTTTTAAATTATAGGTTGAATAAAAAGGAATGTTATTTTCTGCAATTAAGAATGCTACTAATTATATTACATTGGACTTCTTTGTTTAGTGAGAGATATGTACACAAATCTTTAAAGTATTTTAACGGTACAGACCCAGCAGTCTAAGCACCATCTGGTTTTGTGGATGGGAGTTTCCATAAAACAGTAGAGTCTTAAATTTAATTTGAAATATATAAGTATGTTTGCCCTTTGGATGTATAAAAACGTGTAAATGGTGACCTTTTCTCTTGGCTGTAGGGTGATGTTTATAAAACAAGGGGTGGTGGACAATCCGTCCAGTTTACTGAAATTGAGACTTTGAAACAAGAATCACCAACTGGGTGAGTGATCATCAAATTCCTTTCTTTAGAGGGCTGTCATTTTCTTAGCTGCTCATTCTTGAGGAACAGACTAGCCTGTAAAATGTATCAGTTCTCTGAAGGAGTATATATGGTATTTCCCTATTTCTAAAATATTTCCTATTCTTATTTTCTGTTGTATTGTGTTTTCCCTTTTTCTGTAGTCGAAAACGAAGATCTTCCACAATAGCACCTGCCCAACCAGATGGAACAGAGTCTGAATGGACCGACGTAGAAACAAGGGTAGGAGTAAAAAGTATTTGCTATAGGGATGTCATATTTTAAGGCCTACAGCTGTAGCTTTTCATGCTCTTTGAAACAAACAACTAAGGTCTGATCCCACATGGCCAGCGCAGCCTGTAGGCCTGTCCCCAGCACATCTGAGAAGGTATTTGTATTTCTGCTCTGGTTTTACTGGAGCTCTTTAGCTCAAAGCCCGTTTTTAGTGTAGAGGGATAGGGCCCAAGAATCAAATCAGAGAGCATCACCCTAGAATAACAAGAACGCCCATCAAACGGATGGGAATCTTCTCAGGAGAAGAACTTCCCTGTGGAACTGTTATTCTGGGAAGGTGGGGGGGTCAGCTGGCCAAGCTCTAGCCTTTGCCACTTTCTTCTTCCTGATAGAAAATGAGATTTACCTGGATGATCTCTAAAGACCCTTCCACCTCACAATTTTTGTGGCACATCAAATAAATTTCAAGTACCTGATTGGTATTTTAACATACGTATCTGTGCTGGACTAGAAAGCAATGTTGGATTTCACCTTGGTTGAATCTATCTAAATAGATCTGTTTAATAGACTGCAGAGAGGAGCTGATCTTTCCTCTCTGTGGTTTTTCTCTCAGTGTTCTGTGGCTGTAGAGATGAGAGCAGGGTCTCAGCTGGGGCCTGGGTATCAGCACCACGCACAACCCAAGTGAGTACTGACCACGTGTGGCCTTTCTCTGTGTCTTCCCTCCCCACCACCCCTTCTCCCTACCAACCACTTTTTTTTTGAGGACCGATGTGGTTTTTGTTTGCCTGTTGGAATATCTGGGCCCTACTGGCAGACTACGCTAGGCAGTAGCAGTGCTGAGAACCCGGGGGCGGGGGGTGCCGAATAAGAGCAATTAGAGCTGTAAGAACATTTGCTCTTGTTCCTATTTTTGCCTGTGCTCATCAAGTTTTCAGAGGCTGAACTGAGATCACCTCTAAGGAGGGGAGGCTGGAGTCAGGGATGGCAGCTCCTCCTGTAATCCATTCTTTCCTAATTCCCCTCTTGTTACAGCAAGAAGTGTTCACTAAAATAAAACGGAATGGCAGAATTTATGGCCCCTTTTTCTCCCCATACTAATCAAACCTGCTTTTCAAATATCTACCTATACAGGTCCATGTGTCCATTTTTGACACATGTATTCCTCAGGCAGTTTGTGAAATCAGTGCAACAGGATAAAGATGGAAAGTTGTTTTTTAAATTAAATACTAGATAAGCATATTTTATAAGTTATTTGCTTTCTTAGAAGGACTTTTAACTCTTCCCATGATAAAACAGGAATTCTCTCAAAGCCCTCCTAGAGATTCATTGCAAAATTCAGCACTAAATGCTGGTTTTCATTTTTTTTCATTTTAGGCGCAAGAAGCCATGAATGACAGTCCCAATAACAAAAGAACATTTTCATTTGTGTTGGTGATTTCTCCAAAGCAATGCCAGAAGGAGTCTTCTGAATGAATCATCTTGTAGAACTCCAGCTTTGTTGAATACCACAGACCTCAGATATGTCATCATACACTGGCCTACATAAAGATTCCCCTATGGCTCCAAAGATATCTAGGATTCTACAAACTTGTTATATTATACACCTTGCCATATTTAATATTAATAACAGAGAAAGACACCTCTCTTTCTCATGCCGTATGAACTTTTTTATAATGCTATTTTTTTGTATATTTCTTGTATACTTATAAACTAATTCATGCATGTATTTGTCTTGGCTGATTAAGAAAGAATATATCTAGATCACGCTTTGCTTTTTATTGTGACTCTTCTACTTCCTGTCTGAATATTTAAGGGTTTATAAACAAAACAAATGCTGCTGTTGATTAGCTGCAAGAATGCACTTTAGACATATATTTGACAATTCAAACTTTCAAAATAAAGAAAGATATCAGAGACTGGCCAATACTAAAACCATTTTAGGAAGGTGTTCTGAATTTTGTATATATGTACTTTCTGACATTTAGATATACCAAAAGAATTGAAATAAAAAGCACTAAAATACAAGGTTGTGTGATAGTAATTTAACACTTAGTCCCAGAACCTAGCATTGTGCCTTGCTGGCACGTTTGTGGGATGAATTAAAAGAAAGCACTAGAAATTTCCCTCACCACGTTGAGGATACTTGTTTCAGCATGCAAAGGAACAGCTTCAAAAGGGGCTATTTCCTCTGTTGAAAACCAGGAACATTCTCCCAGCCCACCGGGTGTACTGCAGCCCCTGGGCAATCCTTTACACACAGACTGTGTTTGATTTGGAATCTTCCTTTTACTTCATTCAACTTAGGCTTTCAAGACCAGCACTCAGTCTCCGGGTATGAAAATTTTAAATTATTGATATTATACCCAACTCACACGCATAGATATAAGGTAGAGGAGCAAGTGATGGCAGCATGATGGCAGTGTGAGTTATAAATAAAAGAGGGAAAAAAAAGGAACAACTAATGGGTCACTGATAACTGAACAAAAGTATCTCTGTACATTACACCAGAACATCCAAAAGATTTCTACTGATAAGCGCTACGGAATGGATGGACCTTGGAGAGGGCTGCAGATCCAAGGGAGCTGCTGAGCCTGCCTCAGCCCCACTCGCTGTGGGTGCGGTGGGAAGCTAGACTGGGGGTGCAGCACTGGGTGGACAGGAGGTCCAGCCAGCCCGACAGAGAACCCGGCACACTGTGGGGAGCGGGACGGAGACCAGTTTGGAGGCAGAGAAAGAGCAGGAGCACACTGGGCGTCCACTGCCGGGGACAGCAGCCACCTCCCTCACAGAGGTCTCTAAGGGACTGCCTGGCTGGTCACAGCTGGAGGAACCTCTTTCTCTCCAGCAGCACAATTTCCTCAGGAGCAACCTCCCTGACTAGTGGAAGTGGAAAGAGGGAGACAAGAACAAAGGGCACTGGAGTATCTCACTCCCTGCCATCTGTCTGCCTCATATTTCAGCAGGAGGTCCATGCGTGGCCCTCTGGGGGCTCCCCGCAGTGGAGGATCTCCTTGCCAGGCTGTGGGCAACCACAGGTGCTGAGCCCACACTTGCCCGCTCTGCTGCCAGCTTTTTCACAGGCACTCCCTAGCACAGCCCCAGAGCCAGCTCAGGTAGAGAAACCGAAAACTTGAGCTATGGTGCCACCTTCTGGAGAATAAAAGCAAGGTTTCTAATTGCCAGTGTTGAACAAAGTAAGCAACTAATAAAAATGTGTGCTACTTCAAACTCAATGGCAGGGGCACATTTTACCAAGCACTATGAAAAATCACAGTGATATGGTATCACAATGAGAAAAACTAATTCTCCAGCAACTGAACCCAAAGGCACAGTATACTGTGACCTGATAAAGAATTAAAAACAGCTGTGATGAAGGATTTATCTGCTGAGCTACAAGAAAACTCAGGCAATTCAAGAATATAGAAATAAATTTACTGAATGTAAGGTGCTGTTTACCAAATATACTGAAATGTTTAAAAAGAACCAGACAAATTCTGGAGCTGGAGAATTCAATGAATGACATCAAGAATGTATAGAAAGCTTAGGAAATAAGGCAGATGAGATCTGGGAAAGAATCTGCAACTCAGAGGGTAGAAATTTAGAAATGACTCAGGAGGAGAGAGAACTAAGATTTTTAAAAAGTGAAGAAAACCTACGAGAACTCTCGTATATGACGACAAAATAAATATAAGAATAATGGTCTACCAGAAGGAGCAGAGAGGGAGAGGGGAGCAGAGAGTGTGTATTTAAAAAAATAATAGCTGAGAATCTCCCAAGCCTGGGGAGGGAAAGGGATATAAAAGTCCAATAAGCTAACAGGACACCCTATTATCTCAATGCAAAAAGACCTCCAAAACACACTATAATGAAACTGTCAAAAATCAAAGAAAAAAAAGAAAAAACCTTAAAGGCATCCAGGGGTTAAAAAAATAGTAACCTACAAAGGAATCCCCACAAGGCTATCAATGGATTTCCCAGCAGAAATTCTATAGGCCAGGAGAGGGGAACGACATATTCAAAGTGTTGAAGATAAATACGGCCAGCCAAGAATACTTTATCCAGCGAAGTTGACCTTCAGCTATGAAGGAGAAATAAAGGCTTTCCCAGACAAACAAAACCTGCCATGCAGGAAATGCTGAAAGGAGTTCTTCAGCTGAAACAGAATGATGCTAATTAGTGACATAAAAAACAATGAAAGTACACATAAAAAGAGGTAAAATTGGGACATCAAAAGTATAAAAGGGGAGGAGTAAAAAGGGTTGAATCTTTATAGGCGAATGAAAACAAGGTGCTATCAACAGCATGAAAAGGACTATTTTACCTATGAGATATATTATAAGCCACAAAGTAACCACAGAACAAAAATCTAGAGGCATGAAACATTAAAAAAAAAAAAAAAAAAAAAGGGAGTGGGGGAAGACTGAGCAAATCACTAAGGAAAACCACCACTTTACAAAGGTAGACAGAAACAAAAAAAAGAAAGGAGACAGAAAGGAGTGACATCAATAATCACTCCAAATATATGATATCACTTATATGCAGAATCTAAAAAAAAAAAAATATATACAAATGAACCTATTCACAAAACAGAAACAGACTAACAGACTAAGAAAATAAACTTCTGGTTACCAAAGGGGAGGGATAAGTTGGCAGTTTGGGATTGATGCATTCATGCTGCTATATTTAAAATATTTAAAATGAAAAGACAACCCACAGAATGGGGTTTGTAAATGATGCTACCGACAAGGGATTAATCTCCAAAATATACAAACAGCTCATGCAACTCAATATCAAAAACAAACAAAACAACCCAATCAAAAACAACCCAGATCTAAATAGACATTTCTCCGAAGAAGACACACAGATGGCCAAAAAGCACAGGAAAAGATGCTCAAGATCACTAATTATTATTAGAGAAATGCAAATCAAAGCTACGAGACATCACCTCACATTGGTCAGAATAGCCATCATCAAAAAATCTATAAATAATATATGCTGGAGAGGGTGTAGAGAAAAGGGGACCCTCCTACACTGTTGGTGGAAATGTAAACTGGTACAGCCACTATGGAGAACAGTATGGAGGTTCCTTAAAAAACTAAAAATAGAACTACTGTATGACCCAGCAATCCCATGCCCAGGCACCTACCCAAAGAAAACCATAATTTGAAAACATACACGCACCCCAATGTTCATTGTAGCACTATTTACAATAGCCAGGATATGGAAGAAGCCTAAATATCCATCAAGAGAGGAATGGATAAAGAAGATGTGTACAGGGCTTCCCTTGTGGCACAGTGGTTGGGAGTCCGCCTGCCGATGCAGGGGACGCGGGTTCGTGACCCGGTCCGGGAAGATCCCACATGCCACGGAGCGGCTGGGCCCGTGAGCCATGGCCGCTGAGCCTGTGCGTCCGGAGCCTGTGCTCCGCAACGGGAGAGGCCACAACAGTGAGAGGCCCGCGTACCGTAAAAAAAAAAAAAAAAAAGATGTGTACATATATACAATGGAATATTACTCAGCCATAGAAAAGAACAAAATAATGCCATCTGCAGCAACATGGATGGACCTAGAGATGGTCATACTGACTGAGTAAAGTCAGACAGAGAAAGGGACTTCCCTGGTGGTCCACTGGGTAAGACTACGAGCTCCCAATGCAGGGGGCCCAGGTTTGATCCCTGGTCAGGGAACTAGATATCTCATGTGTCGCAACTAAGAGTTCGCATGCCACAACTAAGAGACCACACGCTGCAACTAAGACCCAGTGCAGCGTAAATAAATAAATACTTTTTAAAAGCCCAGAAAGACAAATATCAGATGATATCTCTTATATACAGAATCTAAAAAAAAAAAAAAAATGATACAAATGAACCTTATTTACAAAACAGAAAGACTCCCAAACTCAGAAAACAAATTTATGGTTACCAAAGGGGAGGGAAAAATTGGGAGTTTGAGATTGACATATACACACTACTATATTTAAAATAGATAACAACAAGGACCTGCTCAATATTCTGTAATAACGTAAATGGGAAAAGAATTTGAAAAAGAATAGACACATGTATATGTATAACTGAACTACTTTGCTGTACACCTGAAACTAACACGACATTCTTTTTTTTGTGCGGTACACGGGCCTCTCACTGTTGTGGCCTCTCCCATTGCGGAGCACAGGCTCCGGATGCACAGGCTCAGTGGCCATGGCTCATGGGCCCCGCCGCTCCACAGCATGTGGGATCCTCCCGGACTGGGTCACGAACCCGTGTCCCCTGCATCGGCAGGTGGGCTCTCAACCACTGCGCCACCAGGGAAGCCCCTAACACGACATTCTTAATCAACTACACTCCAATATAAAATATAAATTAAAAAAAGACTAAATCAGGAAGAAATAGAAAATATGAACAGAATAATAATAGCCAACTAGATTAAGTCTGTAATCATAAACTTCCCAACAGAGAAAACCCCAGGACCAGATTGCTACACTGGCGAATTCTACCAAACATTCAAAGAATAATCAACATCAGTCCTTCCCAAACTCTTACAAAAATTTGAGAAGGTAATACTTCCAAACTGATTCTACTGACATGAGGCCAGCATTACCCTGAAGCCAAAGCCAGATAAGGACACCACAAGAAATGAAAACGATAAATACCCCTGATGAATACAGGAACAAAAAGTGTCAACAAAGTATCAGCAAACTGAATTCAAGAACTCTTAAGGATTGTACACCATGACCAAGCGGGATTTATGCTTTGTATGCAAGGATGGTTCAACATATGCAAATCAATAAACACAATATATATTCATAAAATGAAAGATAAAAGTCACGTGATCATCTCAAGAGATGCAGAAAAACCATTTGACAAAATACAACATCCTTTCATGATAAAAACCTTTAGCAGATTGGGTATAGAAGGAACATACCTAAACATGATAAAGGTCATGTATAACAAATGCAAACCTAACATTATACTCAATAGAGAAAGATTGAAAGCTTTTCTTCTAAGATCAGGAATAAGACAAGGATGTCCACTCTCACCATTCTTATTCAATATAGTGTTGGAAGCCCTAGCCAGAGTAACTAGGCAAGACGAAGAAATAAAAGGCATCCAAATTGGGGAAAAATAAGTTACTCTTCCTGTATATAGAAATGAAGGTGATATGATCCTGTATAAAGATAATCCCAAAGACTCTACTAAAAAACTGTTGGAACTAATCAATGATGTCAGTAAAGTTGCAGGATACAAGATCAACATACAGAAATTAGTTGGATTTCTACACACTAAGGAGAAAACATATGAAAAAGAAATGAAACTATCCTATTTGCAACAGCATCGAAACAATAACATACTTAGGAGTAATTTTCTTTTGTTTTTCTTTTTTTAACATCTTTATTGGAGTATAACTGCTTTACAATGGTGTGTTAGTTTATGCTTTATAACGAAGTGAATCAGTTATACATATACATATGTTCCCATATCTCTTCCCTCTTGCGTCTCCCTCCCTCCCACCCTCCCTATCCCACCCCTCTAGGTGGTCACAAACCACCGAGCTGATCTCCCTGTGCTATGCGGCTGCTTCCCACTCGCTATCTATTTTACATTTGGTAGTGTATATATGTCCATGTCACTCTCTCACTTTGTCACAGCTTACCCTTCGCCCTCCCCATATCCGCAAGTCCATTCTCTAGTAGGTCTGTGTCTTTATTCCTGTCTTACCCCTAGGTTCTTCATGACATTTTTTTTCTCTTAAATTACATATATATGTGTTAGCATACAGTATTTGTCTTTCTCTTTCTGACTTACTTCACTCTGTATGACAGACTCTAGGTCCACCCACCTCATTACAAATAGCTCAATTTCCTTTCTTTTTATGGCTGAGTAATATTCCATTGTATATATGTGCCACATCTTCTTCATCCATTCATCCGATGATGGACACTTAGGTTGTTTCCATCTCTTGGCTATTGTAAAGAGAGCTGCAATGAACATTTTGGTACATGACTCTTTTTGAATTATGGTTTTCTCAGGGTATATGTCCAGCAGTGGGATTGCTGGGTCATATGGTAGTTCTATTTGTAGATTTTTAAGGAACCTCCATACTGTTCTCCATAGTGGCTGTGCCAATTCACATTCCCACCAGCAGTGCAAGAGTGTTCCCTTTTCTCCACACCCTCTCCAGCATTTATTGTTTCTAGATTTTTTGATGATGGCCATTCTGACTGGTGTGAGATAGTATCTCATTGTAGTTTTGATTTGCATTTCTCTAATGATTAATGATGTTGAGCATTCTTTCATGTGTTTGTTGGCAGTCTGTATATCTTCTTTGGAGAAATGTCTATTTAGGTTTTCTGCCCATTTTTGGATTGCGTTTTTTTTTGTTATTGAGCTGCATGAGCTGCTTGTAAATTTTGGAGATTAGTCCTTGGTCAGTTGCTTCATTTGCAAATATTTTCTCCCATTCTGAGGGTTGTCTTTTGGTCTTGTTTATGGTTTCCTTTGCTGTGCAAAAGCTTTGAAGTTTTATTAGGTGCCATTTGTTTATTTTTGTTTTGATTTCCATTTCTCTAGGAGGTGGGTCAAAAAGGATCTTGCTGTGATTTATGTCATAGAGTGTTCTGCCTATGTTTTCCTCTAAGAGTTTGATAGTTTCTGGCTTTATATTTAGGTCTTTAATGCATTTTGAGCTTATTTTTGTGTATGGTGTTAGTGAGTGATATAATCTCATACTTTTACATGTACCTGTCCAGTTTTCCCAGCACCACTTACTGAAGAGGCTGTCCTTTCTCCACTGTACATTCCTGCCTCCTTTATCAAAGATAACGTGACCATATGTGCGTGGGTTTATCTCTGGGCTTTCTATCCTGTTCCATTGATCTATCTTTCTGTTTTTGTGCCAGTACCATACTGTCCTGATTACTGTAGTTTTGTAGTATAGTCTGAAGTCAGGGAGCCTGATTCCTCCAGCTCCATTTTTCGTTCTCAAGATTGCTTTGGCTATTCGGGGTCTTTTGTGTTTCCATACATATTGTGAAATTTTTTGTTCTAGTTCTGTGAAAAATGCCAGTGGTAGTTTGATAGGGATTGCATTCAATCTGTAGATTGCTTTGGGTAGTAGAGTCATATTCACAATGTTGATTCTTCCAATCCAAGAACATGGTATATCTCTCCATGTATTTGTATCATCTTTAATTTCTTTCATCAGTGTCTTATAATTTTCTGCATACAGGTCTTTTGTCTCCTTAGGTAGGTTTATTCCTAGATATTTTATTCTTTTTGTTGCAGTGGTAAATGGGAGTGTTTTCTTGATTTCACTTTCAGATCTTTCATCATTAGTGTATAGGAATGCCAGAGATTTCTGTGCATTAATTTTGTATCCTGCTACTTTACCAAATTCACTGATTAGCTCTAGTAGTTGTCTGGTAGCATCTTTAGGATTCTCTATGTATAGTACCATGGCATCTGCAAACAGTGACAGCTTTACTTCTTCTTTTCCGATTTGGATTCCTTTTATTTCCTTTTCATCACTGATTGCTGTGGCTAAACTTCCAAAACTATGTTGAATAAGAGTGGTGAGAGTGGGCAACCTTGTCTTGTTCCTGATCGTAGTGGAAATGGTTTCAGTTTTTCACCATTGAGGATGATGATGGCTGTGGCTTTGTCATATATGACCTTTAATATGTTGAGGAAAGTTCCTCTATGCCTACTTTCTGCAGGGTTTTTATCATAAATGGGTGTTGAATTTTGTCGAAAGCTTTCTCTGCATCTATTGAGATGATCATATGGTTTTTCTCCTTCAATTTGTTAATATGGTTTATCACATTGATTGATTTGCATATATTAAAGAATCCTTGCATTCCTGGAATAAACCCCACTTAATCATGGTGTATGATTCTCTTAATGTGCTGTTGGATTCTGTTTGCTAGTATTTTGTTGAGGATTTTTGCATCTATGTTCATCAGTGATATCGGCCTGTAGTTTTCTTTCTTTGTGACATCCTTGTCTGGTTTTGGTATCAGGGTGATGGTGGCCTTGTAGAATGAGTTTGGGAGTGTTGCTACCTCTATTATATTTTGGAAGACTTTGAGAAGGATAGGTGTTAGCTCTTCCCTAAATGTTTGATAGAATTCGCCTGTGAAGTCATCTGGTCCTGGGCTTTTGTTTGTTGGAAGAATTTTAACCACAGTTTCAATTTCAGTGCTTGTGATTGGTCTGTTCATATTTTCTATTTCTTCCTGATTCAGTCTTGGCACGTTGTGCATTTCTAAGAATTTGTCCATTTCTTACAGGTTGTCCATTTTATTGGCATAGAGTTGCTTGTAGTAATCTCTCATGATCTTTTGTATTTCTGCAGTGTCACTTGTTACTCCTCCTTTTTCATTTCTATTGATTTGAGTCTTCTCCCTTTTTTTCTTGATGAGTCTGGCTAATGATTTATCAGTTTTGTTTATCTTCTCAAAGAACCAGCTTTTAGTTTTATTGATCTTTGCTATTGTTTCCTTCATTTCTTTTTCATTTATTTCTGATCTGATTTTTATGATTTCTGTCCTTCTGCTAACTTTGGGTTTTTTTTGTTTTTTCTCTAATTGCTTTAGGTGCAAGGTTAGGTTGTTTACTCGAGATGTTTCCTGTTTCTTAAGGTGGGCTTGTATTGCTATAAACTTCCCTCTTAGAACTGCTTTTGCTGCATCCCATAGGTTTTGGGTCATCGTGTCTCCATTGTCATTTGTTTCTAGGTACTTTTTATTTCCTCTTTGATTTCTTCAGTGATCACTTCGTTATTAAGTAGTGTATTGTTTAGCCTCCATGTGTTTGTAGTTTTTACAGATCTTTTCCTGTAATTGATATCTAGTCTCATAGCATTGTGGTCGGAAAAGACACTTGATACAATTTCAATTTTCTTAAATTTACCAAGGCTTGATTTGTGACCCAAGGTATGATCTATCCTGGAGAATGTTCCATGAGCACTTGAGTAAAATGTGTATTCTGTTTTTGGATGGAATGTCCTATAAATATCAATTAAGTCCATCTTATTTAATGTATCATTTAAAGCCTGTGTTTCCTTATTTATTTTCATTTTGGATGATCTGTCCATTGGTGAAAGTGGGGTGTTAAAATCTCCTACTATTAATGTGTTATTGTCGATTTCCCATTTTATGGCTGTTAGTATTTGCCTTATGTATTGAGGTGCTCCTTTGTTGGGTGCATAAATATTTACAATTGTTTTATCTTCTTCTTGGATCGATCCCTTGATCGTTATGTAGTGTCCTTCTTTGTCTCTTCTAATAGTCTTTATTTTAAAGTCTATTTTGTGTGATATGAGAATTGCTACTCCAGCTTTCTTCTGGTTTCCATTTGCATGGAATGTCTTTTTCCATCCCTTCACTTTTAGTCTGTATGTGTCTCTAGGTCTGAAGTGGGTCTCTTGTAGACAGCATATATGTGGGTCTTGTTTTTGTATCCATTCAGCCAGTCTGTGTCTTTCGGTGGGAGCATTTAATCCGTTTACACTTAAGGTAATTACCGATATGTATGTTCCTATTCCCATTTTCTTAATTGTTTTGGGTTCGTTATTGTAGGTCTTTTCCTTCTCTTGTGTTTCCTGCCTAGAGAAGATCCTTTAGCATTTGCTGTAAAGCTGGTTTGGTGGTGCTGAGCTCTCTCAGCTTTTGCTTGTCTGTAAAGGTTTTAATTTCTCCCTCAAATATGAATGAGATCCTTGCTGGGTAGAGTAATCTTGGTTGTAGGTTTTTCTCCTTCATCACTTTAAATACATCCTGCCAGTCCCTTCTGGCTTGCAGAGTTTCTGCTGAAAGATCAGCTGTTAACCTTATGGGGATTCCCTTGTGTGTTATTTGTTGTTTTTCCCTTGCTGCTTTTAATATGCTTTCTTTGTATTTAATTTTTGACAGCTTGATTAATATGTGTCTTGGCGTGTTTCTCCATGGATTTATCCTGTATGGGACTCTCTGTGCTTCCTGGACTTGATTAACTATTTCCTTTCCCATATTAGGGAAGTTTTCAACTATAATCTCTTCAAATATTTTCTCAGTCCCTTTCTTTTTCTCTTCTTCTTCTGGAACCCCTATAATTCGAATGTTGGTGCGTTTAATGTTGTCCCAGAGGTCTCTAAGACTGTCCTCAGTTCTTTTCATTCTTTTTTCTTCATTCTGCTCTGCAGTAGTTATTTCCACTATTTTATCTTCCAGGTCACTTATTCGTTTTTCTGCCTCAGTTATTCTGCTATTGATCCCTTCTAGAGTATTTTTAATTTCATTTATTGTGTTGTTCATCATTGCTTGTTTCATCTTTAGTTCTTCTAGGTCCTTGTTAAATGTTTCTTGCATTTTGTCTATTCTATTTCCAAGATTTTGGATCATGTTTACTATCATTATTCTGAATTCTTTTTCAGGTAGACTGCCTATTTCCTCTTCATTTGTTAGGTTTGGTGGGTTTTTATCTTGCTCCTTCATCTGCTGTGTGTTTTTCTGTCTTTTCATTTTGCTTATCTTACTGTGTTTGGGGTCTCCTTTTTGCAGGCTGCAGGTTCATAGTTCCCATTGTTTTTGGTGTCTGTCCCCAGTGGCTAAAGTTGGTTCAGTGGGTTGTGTAGGCTTCCTGGTGGAGGGGACTAGTGCCTGTGTCCTGGTGGATGAGGCTGGATCTTGTCTCTCTGGTGGGCAGGTCCACGTCTGGTGGTGTGTTTTGGGGTGTCTGTGGACTTATTATGATTTTAGGAATCCTCTCTGCTAATGGGTGGGGTTGTGTTCCTGTCTTGCTAGTTGTTTGGCATACGGTTGTCCAGCACTGTAGCTTGCTGGTCGTTGAGTGAAGCTGGGTGTTGGTGTTGAGATGGAGATCTCTGGGAGATTTTCGCTGTTTGATATTACGTGGAGCTGGGAGGTCTCTTGTGGACCAGTGTCCTGAAGTTGGCTCTCCCACTTCAGAGGCACAGCACTGACTCCTGGCTGCAGCACCAAGAGCCTTTCATCCACATGGCTCAGAATAAAAGGGAGAGGGAGGGAGGGAGGGAGGGAGGGAAGGAGGAAGGAAGGTAGGTAAAAGAAAATAAAGATAAAATAAAATAAAGTTATTAAAATAAAAAATAATTATTAAGAAAAAAAATTTTTTAACGCACGGATAGAACCCTAGGACAAATGGTGAAAGCGAAGCTATACAGACAAAATCTTACCAGATGCATACACATACACACTCACAAAAAGGGGAAAAGGGGAAAAAATAATAAATCTTGCTCTCAAAGTCCACCTCCTCAATTTGGGATGATTCGTTGTGTATTCAGGTATTCCACAGATGCAGGGTACATCAAGTTGATTGTGGAGATTTAGTCTGCTGCTCCTGAGGCTGTTGGAAGGGATTTCTCTTTCTCTTCTTTGTTTTCACAGCTCCTGGGGTTCAGCTTTGGATTTGGGCCCGCCTCTGCGTGTAGGTCGCCGGAGGGCATCTGTTTGTCGCTCAGACAGGATGGGGTTAAAGGAGCCACTGATTCGGGGGCTCTGGCTCACTCAGGCCGGGGGGAGGGAGGGGCACGATGTGGGGCGAGCAGCAGCCTGAGGTGCGCCATGTATTCTACAGGGGAAGTTGTCCCTGGATCCCGGGACCCTGGCAGTTGCGGGCTGCACAGGCTCCCGGGAGGGGAGGTGTGGACAGTGACCTGTGCTTGCACACAGGCTTCTTGGTGGCCGCAGCAGCAGCCTTAGCGTCTCATGCCCGTCTCTGGGGTCCGCGCTGTTAGCCGCGGCTTGTGCCCGTCTCCGGAGCTCCTTTACGCAGCGCTCTTAATCCCTTCTCCTCGTGCACCAGGAAACAAAGAGGGAAGAAAAAGTCTCTTGCCTCTTTGGCAGGTCTAGACTTTTCCCCGGACTCCCTCCGGCTAGCCGTGGCACACTAACCCCCTTCAGGTTGTGTTCAGGCAGCCAACCCCAGTCCTCTCCCTGCGCTCCGACCGAAGCCGGAGCCTCAGCTCCCAGCCCCGCCCACGCCGGTGGGTGAGCAGACAAGCCTCTCGGGCTGGTGAGTGCTGGTCGGCTCCGATCCTCTGTGCGGGAAACTCTCCGCTTTGCCCTCTGCACCCCTGTTGCTGCGCTCTCCTCTGCGGCTCTGAAGCTCCCCGCCTCTGCCACCTGCAGTCTCCGCCTGCGAAGGGGCTCCTAGTGTGTGGAAACCTTTCCTCCTTCACAGCTCCCTCCCACTGGTGTGGGTCCCGTCCCTATTCTTTTGTCTCTGTTTATTCTTTTTTCTTTTGCCCTACCCAGGTACGTGGGGAGTTTCTTGCCTTTTGGGAGGTCTGAGGTCTTCTGCCAGTGTTCAGTAGGAGGTGTTCCACGTGTACATGTATTTCTGATTATCTGTGGGGAGGAAGGTGATCTCTATGTCTCACTCTTCCGCCATCTTCCCCCTTTGCCTTGGTTTTTTTTTTTTTTTTTTTTTAATTTTTTTGGTTGTGCCTCGTGGCATGTGGGATCTTAGTTCCCTGAGCAGGAATCAAACCCACACCCCCTGCAGTGGAAGTGCACAGTCTTAACCAATGGACTACCAGGTAAGTCCCAGGAATAAATTTAATCAAGGAAGTGAAAGATATGTACAACAAAAATTATAAGACTGCTGAAAGAAATCAAAGATGACATAACAAATAGAAAAATATCTGTGCTCATGGATAAGAATACTGCTAAAATGTCTATAACATTCAAAACCATCTACAGATTCAATGCAATCCCCATCAAAATATCAACAGTATTCTTCACAGAAATAGAAAAAAAATCCTAAAATTTGTATGGAACCACAAAAGACCGCAAATAGCCAAAGTAATCCTGAAGAAAAAGAACAAAGCTGGAGGTATCACACACTTCCTGATTTCAAACTGTACTACAAAGCTACAGTAATAAAAACAGTATGGTACTGGCACAAAAATAAACACATAGACCAAGAACAGAATAAAGAGCCCAGAATTAACCCCAGCCTATATGGTCAACTAATATTCAACAAGGGAGCCAAGAGCACCCAAAGTGGAGAAGACAGTTTCTTCAACAAATGGTGCTAGGAAACTGGATTAACATATGTCTAGCAATGAAATTAAACCCATACCTTACACCACTCACAAAAATTAACTCAAAATGTATCACAAATTCAAACATAAGATCTTATACTATAAAACTAGAATGAAACATAGGGAAGAAGTTTCTCAACACTGGTTTTGGCATTGATTTTTTTGGATATGACAACAAAAGTACAAACAACAAAAGCAAAAATCAACAATCAACAAATGTGAGTACATCAAGCTTAAAAGCTTTTGCACAGTAAGGTACAATTAACAAAATGAAAAGGCAACCTACAAAATGAGAGAAAATTTTTACAAACTATGTATCAGATAAAGGGTTAATATCCAAAGCATATTTAAAAAACTCATACAACTCAACATCAGAAAAACAAACAAAAAACCGCAATCTGATTAAAAAGTGAGTAGAAGAACAGACATTTTTTTCAAAGAATACTTTCAACTGGTCAATGGGTTCATGAAAAGATGCTCAGTATCACTAATCATCAGGGAAGTGTGAATTAAAATCACAGTGAGCTATCACCTCATGCCTGTTAAGAATGGCAATCATCAAGAAGACAAGAGATAACAAGTGCTGGCAAGGATGTGAAGAAAAGGGAACCCTTACGCACTGTCAGTGGGAATGTAAATGGTGCAGGCATTATGGAAAACAGTATGAAGGTTCCTCAAAAAATTAAAAGTAGAACCACCATATGATCCAAACATCAAAGATAAATAATACACAAGTACTTCTGGTATCTATCTGAAGACAACAAAAATGCTACCTTGAAAAGATATCTACACCCCCATGTTCACTGCAGCATTATTTACAATAGCCAAGACATGGAAACAACCTAAGTGTCCACCAATGAATGAATGGACAAAGAAAATGTGTTATATATAATAACAATGGAATATTACTCAACTATGAAAAGGAATAAAATCTTGCCAGTTGAGACAACATGGATAAACCCTGAGCATATTTTGCTAAGCGAGATAAGTTAGACAAGTACTGTCTAATGTCACTTATATGTGGAATTTTAAAAAGCCAAACTTGTAAAACTTGAGAGTAATATGGTGGTTACGGAGGACAGGAAAGATGTTAAGTTTACCTGCAACAAGTATAAATAAGCCCTAGAAATATAATGCACAGTACACTGAATATAGACAACAATACTGTATTATAAACATCAAACTTCCTAAGAGACTAGAACTTGATTATTCCAACTAGTAAAAAGAAAGAGTAATTATGAAATGTGATACAGATGCTAAGTATTGCTACAATGGCAATATTATATGAATGATCTAACTATACATTATAAGGTTGAACACGTTAAAATTACACAATGTTATATGTCAAATATATTTCAATAAAAAATGAAAAGTAGATTTTTGCAATTGTAAAAAAAGAAAGCACTAGATAATATAATTTGCCACTGAATTCACAAATTCAACGAATTGCCTGACAACCATAATATATATGTATTAAGTATGCTCTTCTAGACATTTCAACAAAAAACAAGGTTTGGGGACAACATAAATTAGAAGTACTATTGAACATCATGGCGAAATATCCATTCTTACCTGGGTGAACATACATTTTTCTCTAAGTTAGTTTCTTTTTTTTTGAGGCTGAACTTTTTTATTACTAAAATTATAGTTTATCTGTTTTTTATTAATAGTGAAGGCATGATATTAGTCCTAGCCAAACGCAGATTCAAAGGTTAAGGAAAAAGACAAAATCCACTTTGTCACTAATAGTATAGTAGTAAGCAGTGTCATAGGTGTGTTTCTAGAATGCTTCACAGCATCTCTCTCAATAGATGCTACTGTATTTCATCTATTTCTTGACATTTTTTTTTTTTTTTTTTTTTGTGGTACATGGGTCTCTCACTGTTGTGGCCTCTCCTGCCGCAGAGCACAGTCTCCGGACGCGCAGGCCCAGCGTCCATGGCTCACGGGGCCAGCCGCTCTGTGGCACGCGGGATCCTTCTGAACCGGGGCACGAACCCGCGTCCCCTGCATCAGCAGGCAGACTCTGAACCACTGCGCCACCACGGAAGCCCCTGACTATTTTTATTTTTTTAAAATATCCTATTGCTTAGTCTTCTGAAATACTTTTTTTTTGGTCACGCCACGTGGCTTTTGGGATCTCACTTCCCTGACCAGGGATCAAACCCAGGTCCCCAGCAGAAGTGTGGAGTCCTAACCACTGGACCGCCAGGGAATTCCTGTGAAATACATCTTAACGAGAAGTTTTTACTATGAAACGGGAACGTGGGGTAGTAGAATTTGTCTGAACAGTATGTTGAATCTAGTAAGCCCCTGAACTACACAAAATAAAGGGAAATGCATGGGCAGTTGATGTTTTGCTTAAATAGTTCTCTTAAATAGTCATGAAGAATAGCTGTGGTTAATTGGGTGCTCAGTCTCTGATGCCCTGTAAAGGTGTTATTTATCATTTACAGGTGAAGAAATAGATGGAAAGAGTTAATGACCTGCTCAAGGACCCCCCAAAGTCATAAATGATGGAGCTGATTTTTAAACCCAAGTCTGACATCAAAGCTGTTAACTATTTTGCTAATGACTGTGACTCATTTTTATAGTTCAACTAAAAATTTCTTAGCCCTAGTCAATTTTACCCGATAATTTTTGATGTTTTACAAACAGGACTAGTTTTTAGTCTTTTCTTATTGGTTTGTAGAACTTTATATATCCTTTGGGTACTATGGGCCTCATATCTTCTCCCAATCTTTCTTTTCCCACTTTGGTTATAGTATTTTTTTTAAAAAAAACTTAAGGGACTTCCCTGGTGGACTTCCCTCCATGCTCCCAATGTAGGGGGCCCGGGTTCAATCCCTGGTCTGGGAACTAGATCCCGCATGCCACAACTAAGAGCCTGCATGCTGCAAAAAAGATCCTACATGCTGCAACTAAGGCCTGGTGCAGCCAAATAAATAAATAAATAAAAACTTAATTTTTAGAAAAGTTTAAGACTTACAGAATAATTGTGAGGATAGTATAGAGTTCCCACATATCTCACAGCTAGCTGTCCCTATTCTTTTTCATGATAACTTTATTGAAAAATTTTGAAGTTTATTGGAAAAGTCATTAACTTTAATAATCTCTTTATATTCTCTATTTGATGAGTCACTGTCAACACTTCTTCCTTTGTTTCTTTAAGCATGGTTACCTTTGGTTCTTTGAACATATTTATAATGGCTACTTTAAGGTCTTTATTAAATCTAATATGCAATTGTTCTCATTGGCAGTTTTTTTGCCTGCTATTTCCCCAAACATGTAGGTTTTCCTTTCTTTGTATGTCTTGCATTCTTTTTTTTCCCTTTGGAAACTAGACATTTTAGGTAACATAGCAAGACTAGGTATTGGTTCTCTGGCTTTTTGCTTACTTGTTTAGTGATTGGCTTGATGAGTTTAGTGGAGTCTGTTTTCTCCCCACATTGCGAAATATCTAATGTTGCTCTTAGATGGAGCAGCCTTGAGCATGCACAGTCACTCTGGGATGGCAGTGATTTTGACAGGGCTGTCTTTGTTTCTTTCCCTGGCCACAACCAGCGGTGAAGCCCCACTGATTGACAAGCTGCCCCTATTTTTTAACACACCAATATGATATATTTGTTACAATTAATAAACCAGTATTGATATATTTACTAAATTCCATATTGTATTTAGATTTCCTTAGTTTTTACCTAATATCTTTTGTCTTTCCCAAAATTCCATGCAGGAAACCATATTACATTTAGTCACTGTGTTTCCTTAGGCTCTTCTTGGCTGTGACAGTTTTTCAGACTTGGTTTTTTCAGACTTTTGGCTTTTATTGGGTTGGCCAAAAAGTGCCTTCGGTTTTCAAGTAAAAATAAAAGACACATTTTTCATTACCTTATGGAGATGGCTAAACTCTAAAACAGTAATTGGAACAGAAGCAGAGAAAGCTTGTTCCTGATTTTAAGGAGTTTCTTTCAAAAGTTTCATCATTAAGTATGATGTCTGCTGTACATTTTTGGTAGATACCTTAGGATATGGAAGTTACCTTCTATCCCAGTTTTCTACAATCCATGGGAATAGTTACTTAATTTTATCAAGTGATTTTTCTGAGTCTATAAGAAGTTCATGTAGATTTTCCTCTTTAATTTGTTAATGAATTATTTTTAATAGATTTCGTTATGTTGAACTATCCTGTTAAGTAATGATATACCATATTTTTACATACAGTACAGATTCAGTTCATTAATTTTTTTGGCTTTTGTCCCCCAGTTTAATTGAGATATAACTGACTGTAATATTTTATTTTGGAATGTGTTTACATTCATAACTGAGATGAGCCTACAATTTACCTTTCTCACACTCTAAGGTTCAGGTTTTGCTACTACGGTTATAAAACAACTTGGGGAACAAAATATTAATTTAATTCAAAAAGTATTTCTTAGAGACTTCCCTGGTGGTGCAGTGGTTAAGAATACACCTGCCAATGCAAGGGGCACGGGTTCGAGCCCTGGTCTGGGAGGATCTCACATGCCATGGGGCAACTAAGCCCATGCGCCACAACTACTGAGCCTGCGCTCTAGATCCCATGAGCCACAACTACTGAGCCCGTGCGCCACAACTACTAAAGCCTGCGTGCTTAGAGCCCGTGCTCCACAAGGGAAGCCACCGCAATGAGAAGCCCGTGCAGCACAACAAAAGAGTAGACCCCGCTCGCCGCAACTAGAGAAAGCCCGTGCGCAGCAACGAAAACCCAACGCAGGGCTTCCCTGGTGGCGCAGTGGTTGAGAGTCCACCTGCTGATGCAGGAGACGCGGGTTCGTGCCCCAGTCTGGGAAGATCCCACGTGCCGCAGAGCGGCTGGGCCCGTGAGCCATGACCACTGAGCCTGTGCGTCCAGGGCCTGTGCTCCGCAACAGGAGAGGCCACGACAGTGAGAGGCCCGCGTACCGCAAATAAAAAAAAAAGACCCAACGCAGCCAAAAATAATTAAATAAATTTATATATATATATAAAAGTATTTCTTATACAGATGGCCAATAGGCACACGAAAAGATGTTCAACATCCCTAATTATTACAGAAATGCATATCAAAATTACAATAAGGTACCACATCACATGGTCAGAATGGCCATCATCAGAAAGTCCACAAATAACAAATGCTGGATGTGGATGTGGAGCAAAAGTAACCCTCCTACACTGTTGGTGGGAATGTAAGTTGGTGCAGCCAGTATGGAAAGCAGTATGAAAGTTCCTCAGAAAACTAAAAATAGAATTACCGTATGATTCATCAATCCCACTCCTGGGCATATATCCAGACAAAACTGTAGTTCAAAAAGATACATACACCCTGGGACTTCCCTGGTGGTCCAGTGGTTAAGAACCCACCTTCTAATGCAGGGGACACAGGTTCAATCCCTGCTTGGGGAACTAAGATCCCACACGCCATGGAGCAACTAAGACCGTGTGTGCCGAAACTACTGAGCACACAAGCCACAACTAGAGAGCCCGCGTGCCGCAACTACACAGCCCATGTGCTCTGGAGCCTGCACGCCACAACTACAGAGCCCACGTGCTCTGGTGCCCACACGCCACAATTAGAGAGCCCGCATGCCGCAACTACTGAGCCTGAATGCCACAACGAGAGAGAAGCCCGTGTGCTGCAATGAAAGATCCCCCATGCTGCAATGAAGGTCCCGTACAACAAAGATCCGACGCAGCCAAAAATAAATAAATAAATAATATTCTTTTGAAAAATAGAGAATATCAGAAGTCAAAGAAGCTATTAGAGACTACGGAGATATTAGAAGACTCAAGAGACAACTGGAAATGGTTCCCACCAGTCAGAAACAAGATAATTAGAGCATCAAAAAGAATGGCAACTGTAATGTACTAAAATAAATAAAATATATATTTAAGAAAAAAATAACTTCTCCCTTTGATTAAAAGAAAAAAAAAGATACATGCACCCTTATGTTCATAGCAGCACTATTCACAATAGCCAAGACATGGAAACAATCTAAATGTCCATCGACAGATGAATGTATAAAGAAGATGTGGTACATATACACAATGGAATATTACTCAGCCATAAAAAAGAAACAATGCCACTGGCAGCAACATGATGCAACTAGAGATTATCATACTAAGTGAAGTAACTCAGAAAGAGAAAGAGAGAACAGACAGCAGAAGCAAGAAGAACTACAATTCTACAGCCTGTAGAAGGAACAGCATATTTACAGAAAAGCAGACAAAATGAAAAGGCAGAAGACTTTGTGCCAGATGAAGGAATAAGATAAAACCCCAGAAAAACAACTAAATGAAGTGGAGATAGTCAACATTCCTGAAAAAGAATTCAGAATAATGATAGTGAAGATGCTCCAGGACCTTGGAAGAAGAATGGAGGTAAAGATCCAGAAGATGCAAGAAATGTTTAACAAACACCCAGAAGAGTTAAAGAACAAACAAACAGAGATGAAAATACAATAACTGAAATGAAAAATACACTAGAAGCAATCAATAGCAGAATAACTGAGGCAGAAGAACGGGTAAGTGACCTGGAAGACAGAATGGTGGAATTCACTGCTGTGGAACAGAATAAAGAAAAAAGAATGAAAAGAAATGAAGACAGCCTAAGAGACCTCTGGGACAACATTAAACACAACAACATTCGCATTATACGGGTCCCAGAAGGAGAAGAGAGAGAGAAAGGACCTGAGAAAATATTTGAAGAGATTATAGTCGAAAACTTCCCTAACATGGGAAAGGAAATAGCCACCCAAGTCCAGGAAGTGCAGAGTCCCAGGCAGGATAAACCCAAGGAGAAACCTGCTGAGACACACAGTAATCAAATGGACAAAAATTAAAGACAAAGAAAAATTACTGAAAGCAACAAGGGAAAAACAACAAATAACACACAAGGGAACTCCCATAAGGTTAACAGCTGATTTCTCAGCAGAAATTCTACAAGCCAGAAGG
The DNA here is from genome assembly GCF_059928025.1 of Delphinapterus leucas. Classification (NCBI taxonomy): domain Eukaryota; kingdom Metazoa; phylum Chordata; class Mammalia; order Artiodactyla; family Monodontidae; genus Delphinapterus; species Delphinapterus leucas. The sequence continues at coordinate 68,829,192 of NC_143130.1, read as the reverse complement.
GAGTGGTCTGTTGTATCTAAAGTGATGAAAGGGAAGAACCTACAACCAAGATTACTCTACCTGGCAAGGACCTTGTTCAGATTCGATGGAGAAATCAAAAGCTTTACACACAAGCAAAAGCTAAGAGAACTCAGCACCACCAAACCAGCTCTACAACAAATGCTAAAGGAACTTCTCTAAGTGGGAAACACAAGAGAAGAAAAGGACCTACAAAAACAAAACCATAACAATTAAGAAAATGGTAATAAAAACATACATATCGATAATTACCTTAAACATGAGTGGATTAAATGCTCCAACCACAAGACACAGGCTCGCTAAAAGGATACAAAAACAAGACCCATATATATATACTGTCGAGAAGAAACCCACTTCAGACCTAGGGACACATACAGACTGAAACTGAGGGGATGGAAAAAGATATTCCATGTAAATGGAAATCAAAATAAAGCTGGAGTAGCAATACTCATATCAGATAAAATACACTTTAAAATAAAGAATGTTACAAAAGACAAGGAAGGACACTACATAATGATCAAGGGATCAATCCAAGAAGAAGACATAACAATTATAAATATACATGCACCCAATATAGGAGCACCTCAATATACAAGGCAACTGTTAACAGCTATAAAAGTCGAAATCGACAGTAACGCAATAACAGCAGGGGACTTTAACACCTCACTTATACTAATGGACAGATCATCCAAACAGAAAATAAATAAGGAAACACAAGTTTTAAATGACACAATAGACCAGATAGACTTAATTGATATTTACAGGACATTCCATCCGAAAACAGATTACACATTCTTCTCAAGTGCACACACAACATTCTCCAGGATAGATCACATCTTGGGTCACAAATCAAGCGTCAGTAAATTTAAGAAAACTGAAATCATATCAAGCATCCTTTCTGAACACAATGCTATGAGATTAGAAATCAATTACAGGGAAAAACACGTAAAAAACACAAACACATGGAGGCTAAACAATACATTACTAAATAACCGAGAGATCACTGAAGAAATCAAAGAGGAAATAAAAAAATACCTAGAGACAAATGACAATGAAAACACGACGATCCAAAACCTATGGGATGCAGCAAAAGCAGTTGTAAAAGGGAAGTTTATAGCAATACAAGCCTACCTCAAGAAACAAGAAACATCTCAAATAAACAATCTAAGCTTCCACCTAAAGGAACTAGAGAAAGAACAAAACCCAAAGTTAGTAGAAGGAAAGAAATCATAAAGATCAGAGCAGAAATAAATGAAATAGAAGCAAAGAAAACAATAGGAAATATAAATAAAACTAAAAGCTGGTTCTTTGAGAAGATAAACAAAATTGACAAACCATTAAAACAAAATTAACAAACCATAAGCCAGACTCATGAAGAAAAAGAGGAAGAGGACTCAAATCAATAAAATTAAAAATGAAGTTACAACAGACATCGCAGAAATACAAAGCATCCTAAGAGACTACTACGAGCAACTCTATGCCAATAAAATGGACAACCTGGAAGAAATGGACAAATTCCTAGAAAGGTATAACCTTCCAAGACTGAACCAGGAAGAAACAGAAAATATGAACAGACCAATCACAAGTAACGAAATTGAAACTGTGATTAAAAATCTTCGAACAAACAAAAGTCCAGGACAAGATGGCTTCACAGGTGAATTCTATCAAACATTTAGAAAAGAGCTAACACCCATCTTTCTCAAACTCTTCCAAAAAATTGTAAAGGAAGGAACACTCCCAAACTCATTCTATGAGGCCACCATCACCCTGATACCAAAACCAGACAACAATACTACAAAAAACCAAAATTACAGACCAGTATCACTGATAAATATAGATGCAAAAATCCTCAACAGAATACTAGCAAACAGAATCCAACGATACATTAAAAGGATCATACACCATGATCAAGTGGGATTTATCCCAGGAATGCAAGGATTCTTCAGTATACACAAATCAACCAATGTGATACACCATATTAACAAACTGAAGAATAAAAACCATATGATCATCTCAATAGATGCAGAAAAAGCTTTTGACAAAATTCAACACCCATTTATGATAAAAACTACCCAGGAGGGTCCTCCCACGGGGACCTGGCCTGAGGAGCAGTGGCTGAAGCTTCGAGACTAGGGCGGCGCAAAAGCCATGTGGATGAAAGGCTCTTGGTGCAGCAGCCAGGAGTCAGTGCTGTGCCTCTGAGGCAGGAGAGCAAACTTCAGGACACTGGTCAACAAGAGACCCCCCAGCTCCACATAATATCAAACAGCAAAAATCTCCCCGAGATCTACATCTCAACACCAGCACCCAGCTTCACTCAACGACCAGCAAGCTACAGTGCTGGACACCCTTTGCCCAACAACTAGCAAAACAGGAACACAACCCCACCCATTAGCAGAGAGGATGCCTAAAATCATAATAAGTCCACAGACACCCCAAAACACACCACCAGACGTGGACCTGCCCACCAGAAAGACAAGATTCAGCCTCATCCACCAGGACACAGGCACTAGTCCCCTCCACCAGGAAGTCTACACAACCCACTGAACCAACCTTAGCCACTGGGGACAGGCAGCAAAAACAACGGGAACTACGAACCTGCAGCCTGCAAAAAGGAGACCTCTAACACAGTAAGATAAGCAAAATGAGAAGACAGAAAAACACACAGCAGATGAAGGAGCAAGATAAAAACCCACCAAACCTAACAAATGAAGAGGAAATAGGCAGTCTACCTGAAAAAGAATTCAGAATAATGATAGTAAACATGATCCAATATCTTGGAAATAGAATAGACAAAATGCAAGAAACATTTAACAAGGACCTACAAGAACTAAAGATGAAACAAACAATGATGAACAACACAATAAATGAAATGAAAAATACTCTAGATGGGATCAATAGCAGAATAACTGAGGCAGAAGAATGGGTAAGTGACCTGGAAGATAAAATAGAGGAAATAACTACTGCAGAGCAGAATAAAGAAAAAAGAATGAAAAAAACTGAGGACAGTCTCAGAGACCTCTGGGACAACATTAAACGCACCAACATTCGAATTATAGGGGTTCCAGAAGAAGAAGAGAAAAAGAAAGGGACTGAGAAAATATTTGAAGAGATTATAGTTGAAAACTTCCCTAATATGGGAAAGGAAATAGTTAATCAAGTCCAGGAAGCACAGAGAGTCCCATACAGGATAAATCCAAGGAGAAATACGCCACGACACATATCAAACTGTCAAAAATTAAATACAAAGAAAGCATATTAAAAGCAGCAAGGGAAAAACAACAAATAACACACAAGGGAATCCCCATAAGGTTAACAGCTGATCTCTCAGCAGAAACTCAGCAAGCCAGAAGGGAGTGGCAGAACATACTGAAAGTGATGAAGGAGAAAAACCTGCAACCAAGATTACTCTACCCAGCAAGGATCTCATTCAGATTTTTTTTTTGTAATTTATTTATTTTTGCTGTGTTGGGTCTTCGTTTCTGTGCGAGGGCTTTCTCTAGTTGTGGGAAGCGGGGGCCGCTCTTCATCGCGGTGCGCGGGCCTCTCACTATCGTGGCCTCTCTTGTTGCGGAACACAGACTGCAGACGCGCCGGCTCAGTAGTTGTGGCTCACGGGCTTAGTTGCTCTGCGGCATGTGGGATCCTCCCAGACCAGGGCTCGAACCCGTGTCCCCTGCACTAGCAGGCAGATTCTCAACCACTGCGCCACCCGGGAAGCCCTCTCATTCAGATTTGATGGAGAAATTGAAACCTTTACAGACAAGCAAAAGCTGACAGAGTTCAGCACCAACAAACCAGCTTTACAACAAATGCTAAAGGAACTTCTCTAGGCAAGAAACACAAGAGAAGGAAAAGACCTACAATAACGAACCAGAAACAATTCAGAAAATGGGAATAGGAACATACATATTGATAATTACCTTAAATGTAAATGGACTAAATGCTCCCACCAAAAGACACAGATTGGCTGAATGGATACAAAAACAAGGCCCATATATATGCTGTCTACAAGAGACCCATTTCAGACCTAGAGACACATACAGACTGAAAGTAAGGGGATGGAAAAAGATATTCCATGCAAATGGAAACCAAAAGAAAGCTGGAGTAGCAATTCTCATAACAGACAAAATAGACTTTAAAATAAAGACTATTAGAGATAAACAAGGACACTACATAATGATCAAGGGATCGATCCAAGAAGAAGATATGACAATTGTAAATATTTATGCACCCAACATAGGAGCACCTCAATACATAAGGCAAATACTAACAGCCATAAACGGGGAAATCGACAATAACACATTCATAGTAGGGGATTTTAACACCCCACTTTCTCCAATGGACAGATCATCCAAAATGAAAATAAATAAGGAAACACAGGCTTTAAATGATACATTAAACAAGATGGACTTAATTGATATTTATAGGACACTCCATCCAAAAACAACAGAATACACATTTTTCTCAAGTGCTCATGGAACATTCTCCAGGTTAGATCATATCTTGGGTCACAAATCAAGCCTTGGTAAATTTAAGAAAATTGAAATTGTATCAAGTACCTTTTCAGACCACAACGCCATGAGACTAGATATCAATTACAGGAAAAGATCTGTAAAAACTACAAACACATGGAGGCTAAACAATACACTACTTAATAACGAAGTGATCACTGAAGAAATCAAAGAGGAAGTAAAAAAATACCTAGAAACAAATGACAATGGAGACATGACGACCCAAAACCTATGGGATGCATCAAAAGCAGTTCTAAGAGAGAAGTTTATAGCAATACAAGCCCACCTTAAGAAACAGGAAACATCTCGAATAAACAACCTAACCTTGCACCTAAAGCAATTAGAGAAAAAAACAAAAAAAACCCAAAGTTAGCAGAAGGAAAGAAATCATAAAAATCAGATCAGAAATAAATGAAAAAGAAATGAAGGAAACGATAGCAAAGATCAATAAAACTAAAAGCTGGTTCTTTGAGAAGATAAACAAAATTGATAAACCATTAGCCAGACTCATCAAAAAAAAAAAAGGGAGAAGACTCAAATCAATGAAATGAAAAAGGAGAAGTAACAAGTGACACTGCAGAAATACAAAAGATCATGAGAGATTACTACAAGCAACTACACGCCAATAAAATGGACAACCTGGACGAAATGGACAAATTCTTAGAAATGCACAACGTGCCAAGACTGAATCAGGAAGAAATAGAAAATATGAACAGACCAATCACAAGTACTGAAATTGAAACTGTGATTAAAAATCTTCCAACAAACAAAAGCCCAGGACCAGATGACTTCACAGGCGAATTCTATCAAACATTTAGAGAAGAGCTAACACCTATCCTTCTCAAACTCTTCCAAAATATAGCAGAGGGAGGAACACTCCCAAATTCATTCTATGAGGCCACCATCACCTTGATACCAAAACCAGACAAGGATGTCACAAAGAAAGAAAACTACAGGCCAATATCACTGATGAACATAGATGCAAAAATCCTCAACAAAATACTAACAGACTCCAACAGCACATTAAACGGATCATACACCATGATTAAGTGGGGTTTATTCCAGGAATGCAAGAATTCGTCAATATACGCAAATCAATCAATGTGATAAACCATATTAACAAACTGAAGGAGAAAAACCATATGATCATCTCAATAGATGCAGAGAAAGCTTTTGACAAAATTCAACACCCATTTATGATAAAAAACCCTGCAGAAAGTAGGCATAGAGGGAACTTTCCTCAACATAATAAACGCCATATATGACAAACTCATAGCCAACATCATCCTCAATGGTGAAAAACTGAAAACATTTCCACTAAGATCAGGAACAAGACAAGGTTGCCCACTCTCACCACTCTTGTTCAATATAGTCTTGGAAGTTTTAGCCACAGCAATCGGCGATGAAAAGGAAATAAAAGAAATCCAAATCGGAAAAGAAGTAAAGCTGTCACTGTTTGCAGATGACATGATACTAAACATAGAGAATCCTAAAGATGCTACCAGAAAACTACTAGAGCTAATCAGTGAATTTGATAAAGTAGCAGGATACAAAATTAATGCACAGAAATCTCTGGCATTCCTATACACTAATGATGAAAGATCTGAAAGTGAAATCAAGAAAACACTCCCATTTACCACTGCAACAAAAAGAATAAAATATCTAGGAATAAACCTACCTAAGGAGACAAAAGACCTGTATGCAGAAAATTATAAGACACTGATGAAAGAAATTAAAGATGATACAAATAGATGGACACATATACCATGTTCTTGGATTGGAAGAATCAGCATTGTGAATATGACTCTACTACCCAAAGCAATCTACAGATTGAATGCAATCCCTATCAAACTACCACTGGCATTTTTCACAGAACTAGAACAAAAAATTTCACAATTTGTATGGAAACACAAAAGACCCCAAATAGCCAAAGCAATCTTGAGAACGAAAAATGGAGCTGGAGGAATCAGGCTCCCTGACTTCAGAATATACTACAAAGCTACAGTAATCAAGACAGTATGGTACTGGCACAAAAACAGAAAGATGGATCAATGGAGCAGGATAGAAAGCCCAGAGATAAACCCATGCACATATGGTCACCTTATCTTTGATAAAGGAGGCAGGAATGTACAGTGGAGAAAGGACAGCCTCTTCAATAAATGGTGCTGGGAAAACTAGACAGGTACATGTAAAAGTATGAGATTAGATCACTCGCTAACACCATACACAAAAATGAGCTCAAAATGCATTAAAGACCTAAATGTAAGGCCAGAAACTATCAAACTCTTAGAGGAAAACATAGGCAGGACACTCTATGACATAAATCACAGCAAGATCCTTTTTGACCCACCTCCTAGAGAAATGGAAATCAAAACAAAAATAAACAAATGGGACCTAATGAAACTTCAAAGCTTTTGCACAGCAAAGGAAACCATAAACAAGACCAAAAGACAACCCTCAGAATGGGAGAAAATATTTGCAAATGAAGCAACTGAGAAATGATTAATTTCCAAAATTTACAAGCAGCTCATGCAGCTCAATAACAAAAAAACAAACAACACAACCCAAAAATGGGCAGAAGACCTAAATAGACATTTCTCCAAAGAAGATATACAGACTGCCAACAAACACATGAAAGAATGCTCAACATCATTTATCATTAGAGAAATACAAATCAAAACTACAATGAGATATCATCTCACACCAGTCAGGATGGCCATCATCAAAAAATCTAGAAACAATAAATGCTGGAGAGGGTGTGGAGAAAAGGGAACACTCCTGCACTGCTGTTGGGAATGTGAATTGGTATAGCCACTATGGAGAACAGTATGGAGGTTCCTTAAAAATCTACAAATAAAACTACCATATGAGCCAGCAATCCCACTACTGGGCATATACCCTGAGAAAACCATAATTCAAAAAGAATCACGTACCAAAATGTTCATTGCAGCTCTATTTACGATAGCCTGGAGATGGAGACAACCTAAGTGCCCATCATCGGATGAATGGCTAAAGAAGATGTGGCACATATATACCATGGAATATTACTCAGCCATAAAAAGAAAGGAAATTGAGCTATTTGTAGTGAGGTGGATAGACCTAGAGTCTGTCATACAGAGTGAAGTAAGTCAGAAAGAGAAAGACAAATACCATATGCTAACACATATATATGTAATTTAAGAGAAAAAAAATGTCATGAAGAACCTAGGGGTAAGACAGGAATAAAGACACAGACCTACTGGAGAACGGACTTGAGGATATGGGGAGGGGGAAGGGTGAGCTGTGACAAAGCGAGGGAGAGGCATGGACATATATACACTACCAAACATAAGGTAGATAGCTAGTGGGAAGCAGCTGCATAGCACAGGGATATCAGCTCGGTGCTTTGTGACCGCCTGGAGGGGTGGTATAGGGAGGGTGGGAGGGAGGGAGATGCAAGAGGGAAGAGATATGGGAACATATGTATATGTATAACTGATTCACTTCATTATAAAACAGAAACTAACACACCATTGTAAAGCAATTATACCCCAATAAAGATGTTAAAAAAAAAACCAAAACTCCCTAGAGAGTGGGCATAGAGGGAACCTACCTCAACATAATAAAGGCCATATACGACAAACGCACAGCAAACATCATTCTCAATGGTGAAAAACTGAAAGCATTCCGTCTAAGATCAGGAACAAGCAAGGATGTCCACTCTCGCCACTATTATTCAACATAGTTTTGGAAATCCTAGCCACGGCAATCAGAGAAGAAAACGAAATAAAAGGAATCTAAACTGGAAAAGAAGAAGTAAAACTGTCACTGTTTGCAGATGACATGATACTATACATTCAGAATCCTAAAGATGGCACCAGAAAACTACTACACCTAATCAATCAATTTGGTAAAGTTGCAGGATACAAAATTAATGCACATAAATCTCTTGCTTTCCTATACACTAATGATGAAAAGTCGGAAAGAGAAATTAAGGAAACGCTCCCATCTACCACTGCAACAAAAAGAAAAAAATACCTAGGAATAAACTTACGTAGGGTAAGGCAGAAGACCTGTAAGCAGAAAACTATAAGACAATGCTGAAAGAAATTAAAGATGATGCAAACAGATGGAGAGATCTACTATGTTCTTGGATTGGAAGAATCAATATTGTGAAAATGACTATATGATCCAAAGCAATCTACAAATTCAATGCAATCCCTAGCAAATTACCAGTGGCATTTTTTACAGAGCTAGAACAAAAAATCTTAAAATCTGTATGGAGACACAAAAGACCCTGAATAGGCAAAGCAGTCTTGATGGGAAAAAACGGAGCTGGAGTAATCAGACTCCCTGATTTCGGACTATACTACAAAGCTACAGTCATCAAGATAATATGGTACTGGCACAAAAACAGAAATATAGAACAATGGAACAAGACAGAAAGCCCAGAGATAAACCTATGCACCTATGGTCAACTAATCTATGACAAAGGAGGCAAGGATATACAATGGAGAAAAAACAGTCTCTTCAATAAGTGGAGCTGGGAAAACTGGACAGCTACATGTAAAAGAATAAAATTAGAACAGTCCGTAACACCATCCACAAAAATAAACTCAAAATGGATTAGAGACCTAAATCTAAGACTGGACACTATAAAACTCTTAGAGGAAAACATAGGAAGAACACTCTGTGACATAAATCACAGCAAGATCTTTTTTGATCCACCTCCTAGAGTAATGGAAATAAAAACAAAAATAAACAAATGGGACCTAATGAAACTTAAAGGCTTTTGCAAAGCAAAGGAAACTACAAACAAGACGAAAAGACAACCCTCAGAATAGGAGAAAATATTTGCAAACGAATTAATGGACAAAGGATTAATCTCCAAAATATATAAACAGCTCATGCAGCTCAATATCAAAAAAACAAACAGCCCAATCAAAAATTGGCAGAAGACCTAAACAGACATTTCTCCGAAGAAGACATACAGATGGCCAAGAGGCACATGAAAAGCTACTCAACATCACTAATTACTAGAGAAATGCAAATCAAAACTACAATGAGGTATCACCTCACACCAGTTAGAATGGGCATCATCAGAAAATCTACAAACAACAAATGCTGGAGAGGGTGTGGAGAAAAGGGAACCCTCTTGCACTGTTGGTGGGAATGTAAATTGATACAGCCACGATGGAGAGCAGTATGAAGGTTCCTTAAAAAACTAAAAATAGAATTACCACGTGACCCAGCAATCCCACTACTGGGCATATACCCAGAGAAAACCATAATTCAAAAAGACACATGCGCCCCAATGTTCACTGCAGCACTATTTACAATAGCCAGGTCACGGAAGCAACCTAAATGCCCCTTGACAGACAAATGGATAAAGAAGATGTGGGACATATATACAATGGAATATTACTCAGCCATAAAAAGGAACGAATTGGGTCATTTGTAGAGACGTGGATGCATCTAGAGACTGTCATACAGAGAGAAGTCAGAAAAAGAAAAACAAATATTGTATATTAACGCATATATGTGGAGCCTAGAAAAATGGTACAGATGAACCAGTTTGCAGGGCAGAAGTTGAGACACAGATGTAGAGAACAAACGTATGGACACCACAGGGGGAAAGTGGCAGGGGAGATTGGGATTGACATATACATACTAATATGTATAAAATGGATAACTAATAAAAACCTGCTGTATAAAATAAATAAATAAAATTCAAAAAAGAGAAAGACAAATACCATATGATATTCCTTATATGTGGGATCTAAAATATGACACAAATAAGCTTATCTATGAAACAGAAACAGAGTCACAGACACAGAGAACCGACTTGTGGTTGCCAGTGGGGAGGCGGTTGGAGGACGGATGGACTGGGAGGTTGGGGTTAGCAGATGTAAGCTTTATATATAGAATGGATAAACAACAAGGTCCTACTGTATAGCACAGGGGACTATATTCAATATCCTATGATAAACCATAATGGAAAGGAATGTTAAAAAAAAAGAATGTACATATACGTATAAAGGAATCACTTTGCTGTACAGCACAAATTAACACAACATTGTAAAACAACTACAATAAAAAAAAAACGATTTCTTATTAGTATAGTTTAAAATGGGAAAAATCTTGTTTTACTGTGTGTTGATATGTATTATATTCACCAGATCGGTTTTTTGTTAAGTACACTGGTGAGGGAAGTATGTTTTGGACTGATTCATTCTGGCTTTGGAAACATTTGAATTTTTCAATAACTTTATGTTTTCCCTCCCAGATTCCACTATAATTGCTTCCTAGATTTAGATGAACACTCAAAACAAGTTTTATTTTTAGAAACCTTGATAGTGTTTTTTTAAAAAGCTTTCTAAAAAATTTGGGATATTAAGATATGTTTACATTTGTGGCTAAGATGAACCCAAGTGGGACTCTATATTGGGGGATTCCAATGGAAATGTTTGGTCAGGGATGATGAGATAATGGCATTGATTAAACAAAGCAGGTTCCTGGGGAAAACAAAAAACAAAAAACTGAATCACCTTTCCAGGAAACTAGGCAAATTCCAAGAGGGAAATAACTGATGAAATGTAAAGATTACCATTTTGTTAGTAGGAGTTAAATTTAAGGTTCAGATATGTAATAAATGATACACATACACGTTGTAGACAATTCAAAATATCAAAAATAAAGGAAAAGTTAAGACACTGATGAAAGACCGAAGACCCAAATAAATGGAAAGATATTCCACGCTCCTGGTTGTAAGAATACTGATAAAATGTCCATACTACCCAAAGCAATCTACAGATTCAATGCAATCCCTGTCAAAATTCCAATGGCATTTTTCACAGAAATAAAACAACCCTAAAATTTATATGGAACCACAACACATCCTGAATGCCAAAGCAATCTTGATAAAGAAGAACAAAGCTGGAGACATCACAAAGCTATAGTAATCAAACAGTATAAAAACAAACACATAGATCCATGGAACAGAATAGAGAGCCCAGAAATAACTCACGCATATACAGTCAATTAATTTATGACAAAGGAGCTAAGAATATACAATATTCAATAAATGCTGTTGGGAAACTAGACAGCCACATGCAAAAGGATGAAAGACCACTATCTTACACAATACACAAAAAATTACCTCAAAACGGATTAAAGAACTGAATGTAAGGCCTGAAACCATAAAGCTCCTAGAAGAAAGCATAAAGCAGTAAGCTCCTTGTCACAGGTCTTGGTGATGATTTTTTGGATCTGACTCCAAAAGCAAAGGCAATAAAAGCAAAAACAAATTAGTGGGACTACAATAAACTAAAACGCATCTGCATTGAAGAGGAAACCATCAACAAAATGAAAAGGCAACCTACTGAATGGGAAAAGGTATTTGCAAATCATGTACCTGACAAAGAGTTAATATCCAAAATATATTAAAAACTCATACAACTCGGGCTTCCCTGGTGGCGCAGTGGTTGAGAGTCCGCCTGCCGATGCAGGGGATACGGGTTCATGCCCCGGTCCGGGAAGATCCCATATGCCACGGAGCGGCTGGGCCCGTGAGCCATGGCGCCGCTGAGCCTACGCGTCCGGAGCCTGTGCTCCGCAACGGGAGAGGCCGCAACGGGAGAGGCCCATGTACCGCAAAAAAAAAAAAACCAAACTCATACAACTCAATAACAAAAAAACAAACAATCAAATTAAAAAACAGGCAGATCTGAATAGATATTTTTTCAAAGAAGACATACAGATGGGAAACAGGTACTTGAAAAGGTGCTCAACATCACTAACAATCAGGGAAACACAAACCACAGTGAGCTATCACCTCCCACCTGTTAAGAATGGCTATCATCAACAAGAGCTAACAAGTGTTGGTGAAGATGTGGAGAAAGGGAACCCTTACGCACTGTTGGTGGGAATGTAAATTGGTGCAGGTGCTACAGAAAACAGTACAGAGGTTCCTTCAAAAATTAAAACTACTATTATCTGGCCCACACCCCAACCCACAGCACTGGATTCCGAACACGGCCCGGGCAGGTGCGGCAGTGCCCCCTTGACATGAAGCGGCCTGCGTGGCCAGGGAACCCCACGGCCCCCTGTCAGGACAGTGTGGCATTGCCAGCCAACTCTAGATATAGTGCACCAGGTAGTGCCCCGTCCACTTGCCCCACTGCTGGGCAGGAGATGCACTTGTTTGGGGTCTACCGTGTCTGGGCACAAACGGCTCCCCTTAAACCGCCACCCAAGGGCACAGCAGGACAATGGCCTCTGCCCTGTGCCCCTCATTCTCTGACTCCCTCAGTGGCCCAGAGGCTGCCTCCCACTGGGCTCTCTGGCCGCATCCCCACACCTCGTTGGGGAGCGCCTTCTCACCTGGCCTGTTCCCTCTAGTTGGAAAGAGCTGCATAGATCAGTCCCCATCAAGTTTGTACAGTCCTTGTAACTACTGCCCCCCAAACCCACCCCCTTCGGTTCTGCCTGGGACTGGACTGGGTCCGCCATGCCAGCCCTTTCGGACGTAACTCCTGTAGTATCTGCTTTGACCCCTGCCCCAGTCTTTGCTCCCTGGGTCCCCTGTCCTCTGGACTGGAAGTTAAGGAAGGCTGCATGGAGGAAGCAGCTGCTCTCCCTATTCAGTGTAAGTGGGAGGGTGTCTTGGCAGAGGAGGGTGCTTCCCTACGTACGGGCTTACCAGCAGCCCTGGCCCACTGGGACAGCTTCGATGCAGGAGGGTGGGGTGCAGGGCCTCCTCACTAGTCTCTGCTCCCTTCCAGGCACTTGCCTGCTGCATTAGCAGCTAGTCTTGTTTGGGCCCACGCTGCCCTCCCCTCTGCTCTTCAGCAGTCCTGCCTCTATGCCCACTCGTGCACTTGGCTGCTTCAGCACTCACGCCCAGCGCTGTAAGACTTGTGTCTCTGAATGGACTGTGAGCCCCTAGGGCAGGGCTCCGTCAGTCAACCTTGTGTCCCTGCTACACATCGGTGCTATTAAACATGAGTTAGATCCATGGGGGAAAAAAAAAAATCCAGAAATTCTGAGTATTTACTAGAAGACAATGAAAAACACTAACTTGAAAAGATACCTGCACCCCCATGTTCACTGCAGCATTATTTACAATCTCCAATGCATGGAAACGACCTAAGCGTCCACCAACGGATGAATGGATAAGGAAAATGTGATGGAATACTATTCAGCAAAAAAAGAATAAACTCTTGCCATCTGAGACAACATAGGTGGAATGAACTTGAGAGTGTTATGCTAAGTGAAATAAGTAAATAAGTCAGAGAAAGGCAAATACCGTATGACCTCATTATATGTGGAATCTAAACAAACAGACAAAAAACAAACTAAAAAACCGAAAACAAGCTCATAGATACAGGAAACAGATTTGTGGTTGCCCGAGGTGGGGATGCGGGGCTGAGTGAAATTGGTGAAGGGGGATCAAAGCTACAAATTTCCAGTTATAAAATAAATAAGTCATGGGGATGTAAGGTACAGCATGGTGACTACTGTTAATAATGTACCACACACTGAAAAGTTGCTTACAGAGTAGACCTCATCACACACAAATAAATTTGTTCTCTATGTATGATTGACGGATGTTAATTAGACTTACTATGATGATCACTTCCCAATATAAACGAATATCGAATATCATGTCGTACACCTGAAACTAATATATCAATTATACCTCAATTTAAAAAATTCTAAAGAAAACCTCTCAGCATGAACCCAACACCTGTTTCGTTAGCTTCAAATGACACAAAAAGGCAATATAACACCTAGCCAGACAGCAGTTACATCAAGAGGTCTTTTAACATCACAAGTACAGTTTCAAGGCGTTTACATCCAACCACGAGGTCCCTTGTTTACACACAAAAAAAATGAAGCTTAAGTGGAAAGTTCCCCTATATTCCTAATATATCTTTTATGCTTTGGGGAAAAAAAAAAGACAAAATTTACTCATAATCCCCAAACCCATCCCTCTCTGCACACACAAGAAGGAAGCACTGAATTTAGGTTCCTAGATTCCAAATCCAGGCTCGGCCTCGTAGTGACTGCGGAATCTTGTGTAGTTACCGGGCCTACACCTTAGTTTTGCCACCCACAAAATGGAGATAATAGTACTTACCTCTTATGCTGGGTGAGGATTAAATGAATCCTTGCAAAGAGTGGCTCAGTGCCTGGGTCACAGTAGGCGCTCAAATGCCTCTGCTACAGTAACGTTGCAGGTTTCTCATTTTCTCCTATATTCACTTAGTATTTTATCCGAGAACCTGCGCTAAGCACCGGGACCTCCAGGTTAAAACCTATTTCCTGCTCTTCAGCAGGTCACTGCCTGCTCAAACACTCTCACACGGGCTACAGCAGGTGGGAGTGATACCTATTTATCTAGGTAACTTTTTGCTAAAAATATTTTTACTGTTCACAAGCTGAGTTTTTACCCAAGCCACGGGAACTGGCGTCTGCAAATGCCTAGCAACTTTTCGAACCCGCAAAGCCGCGAGATACGTACTTGCGCAGGCGTCTTTGGTGTGTTGTCGCGAGAGGCTCTAGTCCCGCCTCTTCCGGCAGGCTCGGGCGCCGATTGGTCCGCGTGGCCGGTATAAGCGGCTGCGCGAAAGCGAGTACTTCTTTTTCCTCAGCTTCCGCTAAGGTGCTCGGTCCTTCCGAGGAAGCTAAGGCCGCGTTGGGGTGAGGCCCTCACTTCATCCGGCGACTAGCACCGCGCCCGGCAGACCCTGCCTAGCCCTCGCCCGCACCATGGCCTCCGTCTCGGAGCTCGCCTGTATCTACTCGGCCCTCATCCTACACGACGATGAGGTGACGGTCACGGTGAGTGCGGGCGTGGGCCGGTGGCGGGCTGCAGGTTACCCGCCCTCGCAGGCGTCCGGGGCGGACTCTTCTGGCCGGAGCCGCGGCCATCGACACCCCGACGGAGGGGGACGGGCGGACGGGCGCCCATCGGGTGGTCCCATGTGCGGGCGGCCTGGGGCCTCGGCCACGTGCCCGCCCCGGAGGGAGTGGCTTTTACTTGGCGGCGGCGCGCTCCGGTTTTGACAATCTCTATGTAATTTGTGCAACACGTGGGCAGCCTCATCCGCAGCTAGAAAATGCTCCAGGACGCTTTATACCTCCATTTGGTGTGATTTCCTTTCGTGCTCTTGAGAAGACCCCCTGGGGCCTGGCTGCGTGGTGTAGAGGCTCTGCTCCACCTCTGGCTTTGCCTCACAACTTAAAATAGCAGCGTGACTTGGGCAGGTCCCAGCCTGTGAAGTGGCAGCGATGAACTCGAGGCCGTGCAAAGTACCTGGCACACAAGAGCAGAGGCTTTTTTTTTTCTTTTTTTTTTTGCCTTTAGAGTGGAAGAAAGAGTCGTCTTAAATTAGCATACATGCGATGCCGGTAGAATATTTGAACTGGGTAAACGTAGTTTGGTACCCACGTTAAGAGTGATTTGCTTTCAGTTTGCAGTATTTCGGAGACATTTACGAAAGCTAAACTTTGCTGTATGATGGATTGCCGTTTTTATTTGTTTTAGGAGGATAAGATCAATGCCCTCATTAAAGCAGCCGGTGTAAATGTTGAACCTTTCTGGCCAGGCTTGTTTGCAAAGGTAAGGTGATGGTGGCAGTGATTTGGAGAAGTAAATTTTGGAAGACCGTTAAGTCAGGTGCTTATGCTAAACTCCAGAAGTGCCAGAATTCCACTGGACTTGTCCAAGTACGAGCAATGATTTCCTCACATTTCTAACTCTGGGAGCGAATTAAGGTTTTGCTTTGTCATGTCTTTGTCTTTTTCTCTTGGTCTCAGACTCTGCTGTCTCTTTCCTTCTGTTCTAAAATCATGAGGAAAATATATTAACCAGGTCATTCCTTCATAAAAGGGTCACCCAGGAGGTAATACCACCTGTGCTGTTTCAAGCAAATCCTGCCAGCATAGTGATGGCCTTTTATTGACCACTTATTTTGTGTTGGAATATAAAAGACTAATGAAAACCGGATTCCTACCCAAGGAACTTAGCACTGGCTACCTTGTGTAGGTTACTTAATCTCTGGCAAGTGAAACTGATAGCCTCTAACTATTCACCTTGTGTCCTTCAACCGTGAGACTTGAAAGATTGGACACATTGTTCCTAAATCATCTTCAGTGAATTCCCTTGGGAAAAGTCCTAGAAGTACATAGTAGTATAAAAAATTGAATTCACTCTAAGGAGGAGTCATGAACTGTGGAAAGCATCCTGGTTTGAGTGTTTAAGGAAGCTTGAAGTTTCTCCTAGCAAGTTAAGCCAGCATTTTGGTGCTGGAACAAAAGGACAGGACTAAGCATTTACCTGTATATGCGTATGTATTGCAGGCTTTGGCCAATGTCAACATCGGGAGCCTCATCTGCAATGTGGGGGCAGGTGGACCTGCCCCAGCAGCTGGTGCTGCACCGGCAGGAGGTCCCGCCCCCTCCACCACTGCTGCCCCAGGTAGGAAACTTGGTATCGGAGCGTGGAGATCAGAAGTATTATAGGCAAAATTGTTCTTCGTTTGCTAAGAGTAGACGATGTATAGAGATCTTAAAACCAGAGGCGTAGTTTGATGAGGGAAATCTAGGGTATTTTTGACCACGAAAGTTGAAGGGCCTGGAGCCCTTTGGGGTTTTAGAGAGGTAACTGGCTGTGCTCTGTTTTGTTTTTAGCTGAGGAGAAGAAAGTGGACGCAAAGAAAGAAGAATCTGAAGAGTCTGATGATGACATGGGCTTTGGTCTTTTCGACTGAACCTCTTCAGTAGCACGTTCAATAAAAAGCTGAGCTCTTTGCTGCTGTTCGTCTTACTGATAGTTCTGGGGATGTGTTGGGTAAAGATGAACTTTGGCTTTCAGTGGTGTCTTCCTGAAAGAAGAAGCTGGTTGCAGCATTGAGAACTGCATGGAGACGCAGGAGGAGAAAGGTTCAGAGCAGACACCTTGTCCGGACTACCCGCATGACTTCATGATGACAGGCTCTGTCCTCTAGACCTGAATAAGAGTCACTGTTGGGGGTGATCCAGGCCTCAGATTTTTGAAAACCTAACATGAAGTAGCTTTGGGGGAAGAGGTGATTGAATGGTGGTATGAAGTGGAAATTGGTTTGCTTTTCAAAATGCCAGGGCCACCTTAGAACTTGGATTTATATAACATGATTCTTGTGTATTCAGAGCATGTTAGGTGCCAGGCACTTGGGACATCTGTGCAATTAATAGATGGGGCCATGGGATTGAGGAGTTGAGCAGGACTTTCTGGCCCCGACTGCCCTCACTCCAGCGTACAGGACCATTTGTACATGTTACTATAGCCATTTGGGCAAGTGGCTGGTGTATCTTGTAAAATTGGACATCAAGATACATCTCTGGTAACGTTTAAAGCAGTGCTGAAAAATAAAACTCTCAAAGGTCCAGCAAATAAGTGGCCGTCAGTTATCAGCGGTGGAAACTACAGATATGGAGGAATTCTTAACAGGGTGAGATTTAAAAGCAAGTCTTAGTAAATAACATATATAGCACGTTACCCTTTTTGTAAAGCTCAAATTTTTAAAGAGATTAAGGCATTCATATCTGATAAAAAAGATAAGGTAGGGTAAATTAGGGCCTGAGGTGGCTGGGTACAATGAGAGAACATAGATGTCATTGTTCAAATTTAGACATGGAAAAGGGCATCGCGGAGCACTAAGGAATGTGTCATAAAACAAAGATGATCTACATCCGCGGCGTGGTAAGTGCCTACTTCTCACTTTCCTCATCCATAGCTCACCTAAATGAAGGTCACCAGTGTGCTAATAATCTCAAGCGTCGTTCTGTGCAACAATCCCATGCTGGTAAGACCCCATGCCAGGTGGGTAAGTAGAAGCTCAGAGGTTTTCATGCCTTTGGTTACAAAGTAGTAAGTTCCTGGAAGGATTAAAGCCAGGCAATGACTGCAAAGCCTACTTGAACTGCATCTCCCCATGCTCCTGCACCTTAGCTTTCTCCTCTGTAGTGATGAGGGTACATCCTCTAGAGTGGGGTTCCTTGCATTTAGCATTCAAGGAGGGAACACCCACGTTTAATTTAGCTGAAATATTTTTTGGATGGGTTAAAGAGAATACAAGATAAAGGAAAGCACAGTATCTAAAACAGCTGAAAATTAGTGGTAAATTGGGATATTATAAATTTAAGTTAGCCAAACCAAACAATAGAATCGCAAATGTTCACGCTAGCAAGACTCATGTTAACATGGCCTAATGGATGGCCCAGCTTTTTAAAAGAAACATTTAATATAGTAAAAATCTAATAGAGCTAAAAAACCTTTCCAAAGAATGATCTGATAAATTAGGGAACCCACATCCACATATAGGAATGCCAGTGTTTTATTCATTTGATATAAGTAATAAAGCCTGTCCAGTTCCACCCACCTTTCAGTTCTCTGAGCCTTGATTTCCGCTTTGCAAAATGGAAATCATATCTACTTCATGTTAAGAGAATGAACGAAGTAATGCTTGCTGGCATGCAAATGTTATTTTCCTTCTGCATAAGGCACAAGGAGCACAGCTGGCGTCCCTGGTTTCC
Organism: Delphinapterus leucas; assembly: GCF_059928025.1. Taxonomy (NCBI): domain Eukaryota; kingdom Metazoa; phylum Chordata; class Mammalia; order Artiodactyla; family Monodontidae; genus Delphinapterus; species Delphinapterus leucas. Next base: position 68,810,101 of record NC_143130.1, on the reverse strand, counting down.
AGAATCCCAGGTGCAACCTTGTGCTTCCCAAGCCCGCTCCCTGCCGATCCTGCCCAATCATGGTTTGTTTACTATGACACTTGAGGGCTGCGTACCTGCTTGGTTTCTTATAACTAGTTTCACACTTCTGATGTTCACCAAGCATACTTGTTACTTTTTAAACAGTTTCTTGTTCTTAAAATTCTATTCCCATCTCCTGTGGCTACTGTAAGCATACCTAGGTCCATGGCCAGCTCACTCGCCCGTCTAATAATCCTGCATTAGCAGGAAGCCAGCTTAGGTATATGGGCTCTAATCCTCATGTTCTGAAGACTCTTGGGAACAGACATGTTCATTGACAAACCACCTAAGAAAACAACTTTTTAAAAAGTTCGCAGGGGCTTCCCTGGTGGTGCAGTGGTTAAGGATCTGCCTACCAAGGCAGGGGACACGGGTTCGAGCCCTGGTCCAGGAAGATCTCACGTCACGGAGCCATTAAGCCCCTGTGCCACAACTACTGAGCCTGTGCTCTAGAGCCTGCGAGTCACAACTACTGAGCCCGTGTGTTGCAACTACTGAAGTCCGCGTGCCTAGAGCCCGTGCTCTGCAGCAAGAGAGGCCACAGCAATGAGAAGCCTGTGCTTGCCGCAACTAGAGAAAAGCCCGCGCATAGCAACAAAGACCCAACGCAGCCAAAAATAAATACAAATTTTAAAAAATTACTTTTAAAAAGTCCACAGAATATGTTGGACAATGGGATAGGTTTTAAAAAAAATCCAAAGTGCCTATCAACTGTTTAATTCTTTCTTTTTTTTGTTATTCTCAGCTAAAAATGGTAAGGAGAGGGCTTCCCTGGTGGCCCAGTGGTTGAGAGTCCGCCTGCCAATGCAGGGGACATGGGTTCGTGCCCCAACCCGGGAAGATCCCACATGCCGCGGAGCGGCTAGGCCCGTGAGCCATGGCCGCTGAGCCTGAGTGTCCAGAGCCTGTGCTCCGCAACGGGAGAAGCCACAACAGTGAGAGGCCTGTATACCGCAAAAAAAAAAAAAAAAAAAATGGTAAGGAGAGATCCATACGTGAAATGTGAAGTTTTAAAACCACCTTTTGGAAAAGAAAACCAATTGAAAGAATTCAAAATATTTATGCAACAAAACAACTTGGTATATTGCTACAACTTCAAATAAAATGTGTCAGATCCTTTCTCTCCCATAATTTGAAGGAGCATATACAGTAAAATTGTGAGGGAACAAGGTGACCAGGTTATTATTGATTTGGTTGGGTAGCACTTTATAATTTAGAAATAACTTTCACACATTCTCCCATTCTGAACTTTACATGTCAGGATAACTTAATTAGCCCTGTTTATATATCAGGACCCCATTGGAGAGTTTGAGAGCCCTGTCAAGTTCACACAGCTAGTGCAGGGCCTGCCACCTCAGTTGTCTCAAGTCAGAATTTCTTCTACCAGACCTGGTGTCCCCTCCATACACGTGCTACGTAAGGTACAGTGACCAGCTCTTGATTTTTTTCTGTCACTTTGCAAGCCACTTCTCTCTCATCTCCTTATCTTTTGCAATCAAGCCTGGACACTTAAGCTTGATATAGACAGGGGCTGCTTTTAAGAGAAGACTGACGTTTTTAGCTCTGAAATAGCCAGGAGATGCCCCTCAGATTCAGAACACAGACACCACAGAGCATGCATTATGGAGCCTGGACTGTTCAGGTCAGATTCAGCAATCTTATGGAACACTAATGTCAGGACACAGGCTCAGGGGCCATCACATAGCTTCACAGGATTGCTCAAATAGTTATGAGCTTCCAAAGAATCCTCCAAGTTCTACTCAATTTAACTCACTGAAACTTCCACTCCTCTTACTTGTATACTTTGAGGGTTATTAAGATGTCCAGTTAAGGTAAGAAACGTCTGTCTTTCACCTTCCAGATCTTTGCACTTGCTATATCCCCCATCTCCCTGGGTCATCTACTACCTACTCCAGTTAATTCTGTTCCTGGCCTCAGGAAGCCCACCCCAGGCTATGTTAAATCTCTGCTCTAAGTTCCCTATATACCACTTCTTAAAAGTAAATGTGTAATTGTGCATTTTTGACAGTTTCTTCAATATCTTCCTGCCTCCATGAAGTGAGTTCAGGGATCAGGGCTGTGTTGCTCACCTGTATCCCCAGTACTTATCACAACGCCTGGCTTATTGTTGGCATTACTATTATATTTATCAGAGCCAAACCCTCTCCTATCACACGGAAGGTAATCAGTGCCCAGACAAAAGGAAGACCTTGCTCAGCAGCAGTGACTGGCCAAGCCAGAAGTGGAACCCAAGTGTCTGGACTAGCGAATGCCCTTTCCACTGCAGCCGGCCTGCCCCCTACCACAAGCCTCGTTCAGTCAATTCACACTTCGTACACAACCTGGAAGCTGCGTACTAATTCACACTTAGTACACACCTTCCAGGTTGCCAGGTACAGATGTAGGTGTTCAGGCCCTGAGATGGGAACCCACGGACCCACATGAGGACTGAAGGCGCCAGACGCTGGTACCAGGTCTGGCTTTACACATTCCATAATCCTAAATCCGCAAGACCCGGGTCCGCGGACTCAAACGAGAGCGTCCCGGCATTCCCCCAGGTGATGCCAGAGCCACGCCTTATTGATGAGTGTGGAATTCTCAGCAGGTGGGACAGCAGAAGCAAGGAGTGGCGCCCCGCAGCCTGCAAACTTCCTTCTGGACACTGTGACCTGTCACGTCCCCCATCACGTCTACATCGCCTAGCATGAGGGGAGAATATGCATGAAAACTTGGAGACCGAGACCAGGCGACCGGGTGAAGTGTTCTCAGCTCTCCTCAGCCGTACATTCCAGAAAAATCACGCTCCTCAACTGGCACTAATGCCTGGGCTTCAGACACCCGCGCTCAAGTTCCTATAGTGCGCCTCTCGCCAATCAACGTCCGCGCTGGGAGGAAGGGGCGGGACGGGAGGCGGGGTTAGAAGCCGAGTGTGGCCAAAGGAAGCAAACTCAATTGCACTGAGGCTTATTGACCGCTAGGGGCGCGCGCGCCTCGGGGCTTTTGCGCGTGCCCGTTACCATCTCATCTATCCAGCTAGTAAAAGTTTTTAAGTCTGGTTTGGCGGCGGCATCGCAGTCACGGGCGCCAGTGAGTGGATCAAGGCAACTGATCTGTTGTGAAACCTGTAGGTCAGGAGATTCCTGCTCTATCATTAACCAACAGGAATGGGATGGGGCATATTTGTAAATTGGGAATAATGAGCCCATTCCTACCATAAGGCTGTTTTTTTGAGGGGTGTGGAGCAACAATAGATTTCGGCGTTTGGACATTACTAATTACTATCACGGAGTTAGCTCCCTGTTCTTTTATTTTGGGGGCAGTGGATCCTGCCTGTTCCCAGCACCTTGGTTTCCAGAAAGCGGTTTTTTGCCCAGAGAAAGAAGCGGGAAGATTTGTTCTACTTTTGACTGCTTATCATTAGCTGAGTCATCTGGGAAGCTGTTGAACAAAACGAAACAAAACAAAATACCCGAATGAAACAAACAACAACTAAATAGCTTCCTGGGCCCCTCCACAGGTCGAAGAACCAGGACCTCCCGGAAGGCGGCAGGGAGTCTGCATTTTAACTAGCTCTCCTGAGGAATTTGATGACTAGGGTTGGGAACTCCTGGTTTAGGGCAAACCCAGCTCCTCACGCAGTGCCTGCCATGTAGGTGGTGAATAATAAGCATTGTTTGAAAGAATGACTGTGTACACCTGAAACTAACCCAACATTGTAAATCAACTATAAAATAAAAATTAAAAACAAAACAAAAAGAACGACAATTAATAACTGTCTTCAGATACTGAAGGAAGATTTAACAGTTGAATTATAAACCATGTTGTCAACACTTGGAAGATGGACCGTTGCTTTGAGTGAAAATGACTACAACTTTTTCGCGCAGGCTCAGCGGCCATGGCTCACTGGCCCAGCCGCTCTGCGGCATGTGGGATCTTCCCGGACCGGGGCACGAACCCGTGTCCCCTGCATCGGCAGGCGGACTCTCAACCACTGTGCCACCAGGGAAGCCCCACTACAACTTTTTAAGGAGTGTAATCGGTTTCCATCTCTCAGAATTTAAAGTGCCCTTACCTTCCACTCAGGAATTTCACTTATAAGAATCCATCCAAAAATATATGTACAATTTCACTGAAGCATTATTTGTAAGAGGGGGAAAAAAAAAGGTGCATGAGAAGAGGCTTTCATGTAGCCATTAACAGGAGTGCTGCTATTGAAAGATATCCGTGACACCTTGTTAAGGGAAAAAGGCAAATTACAGACTATTATACATAATATGACCCCAAAAGATTCACGTGCATATGTTTATATGTGTAAATAAAATTTCTGGAAGAATTCAAAAGTAACAACAGTGATTACCTCTGAAAGGAGAGATTGGACAGGGCAGGAGAGAGATTTTTTTTCCATTTCAGTTCATCCTTTTCCATATTACTTGCATTTAAAAAAATCATGACCATGCATTACTTTTAATAGCTCTTAAGTCCGGTTTAGTAATGGCAATGTGGTCTCTGACGCTGGTGAATGGATTAAAGCAACTAATCTGTTGTGAAACCTCTATGTCAGGAGCGTCCAGCACTTTCATTAGCCAGCAGGAATGGGATAGGACATATTTGTACATGGGGAGTAATGACCCTGTTCTTGCTGTAGGGCTGTTTGAGGGTTGGGGAGCAACAGTGAACGTTATTATTAATTTTTCAAAAATTGGAGGGGCTTTCATATGAAAGAGAAACTCACTTTATTCCAAGGAGCTATGGAGGGAAGAACTCTGACCAATTTTGAGAGCATTTTAGCTCAAAATAGGGAAAAACTTTGCTGGGCATTAGGCAGAGGCTGGGATAAATAAGACAATGTTTGTTTAGGTAATGAGTGTGGACTAGATATGTCTTCCACCGGTGAGATCCCATCAGTCTTTTGGGATAGAGGGTTAAGGGCTCTGATGTCAGACTACCTGGGTTGACTCAAATCCCACTCTGCCACTAAATAAGGCTGTGTGACCTTAGGAGAACTGTCTAACCTCTCTGTGCCTCCGTTTCTTCATATGCATGGTGGGGTTAATGATGAGACCTACCTCATAGAGTTCTTGTAGGATTCAATGAGATGGCATATGTAAAACACTTAGCACAGTTCCTGTTCAAAAAATGTTAGCATTTCTTTGCTATCTCATATATGATGGATTGACATTTAAAAAATTAAAAAGAGCATCAGAGAAAAAATGCCTACTATTGGAGCAGCTGTTTTATTTTTACACCCTTTAAATTTCCATGGAAACAGCCACATACTGGATTTTCAGGATTAATGGAATTAGTAGATTGGTAGAATTGCATTCATGCTGGATGGCTTTGCTTACAAATGGAATGTTTGAAAGTTTCTTTCTTCCAGATGCTTGCTCAGTGCTGCCCCCGCGTGGTGAGGTAGGCAGGTAGGGGTGCGGGCTGTCCGCCCAGGGGTAAGGCAGTCCACACATTTGAAAGTCAAGGCATGTTTGTGTGCCCACCAGTGACCCAGTCATGAAGAAACCAAGTGCATTTTCACGTGGTCTTGCCTCCTGTGTAATTTACTTAAGCATATTAAGAGGAAAAGTCAAATGTGCTAAGTTCATTTCTTGTCTAAGTACAAGGAAGAACTTTACTGAGCTGCTGTGCAAGCTGCTGTACCCTTGGCTTTCCTCCAAGGTTGCCGGAAGAAACAGCCACATGAAAACCACTTCTGCTTTTTCCATAAAACTTATGGAGGCTGTTGTGTTGTTACTGTCTCCTAAATAAGGCCTTGTGTGAAAAATTCTTTTAAATTTAGAACCGGAAGGGGCTTCCCTGGTGGCGCAGTGGTTAAGAATCCGCCTGCCAATGCAGGGGACACGGGTTCGAGCCCTGGTCCGGGAAGATCCCACATGCTGCGGAGCCACTAAGCCCGTGTGTCACAACTACTGAGACTGCACTCTAGAGCCCACAAGCCACAACTGCTGAGCCCGCGTGCCACAACTGCTGAGCCCACGTGCCACAACTACTGAAGCCCGTGTGCCTAGAGCCTGTGCTCCGCAACAAGAGGAGCCAACGCAATGCGAAGCCTGCACACTGCAACGAAGAGTAGTTCCTGCTCGCTGCAACTAGAGAAAGCCCACACGCAGCAACGAAGACCCAACACACAGCCAAAAATAAATAAATTTATTAAAAAAGAAAAAACAATTAGGACCAGAAGAAAGTTTGTATCCTCCAGGGAATTGGTAGCCAGGCCTCCTTTATAATAACAAGAGCTCTGTGACTTATCACGCTCGCTTCTCTGCCTGAGAAACAGCACCAGGCTTAATGCCCAAGCTCAGCTATTAAACTGACCTAAATGGATAATGGATTTGCTTCCTCATCCTTTTCTTGGTACTGATTTAAAAAAAAATTTTTTTTTCTTTTTTTGTGGCTCTTGTAATGACTTCACGGCATACTTGTACTTTGATCTATGCTCTCATATCCTTTCAAGAAAGAGGAAAGGAATCCATAAATTAAACAGAGTGGAATGTTTCAAGTTGGTTGCTCTGTGTGTGTGTGTGTGTGTGTGTGCGCGTGCATGTGTGTGTGTGCGTGCGTGTGTGTGTGAATAGTTACTTGAGATGATTTTAAGTCAGTGGTTGCGCTTGGGTTTTTGAGACTAACAAGTTTACGGGTCAAAGATTTCAGACCCAAACCTTTTTTTACTTGGGAAAATGAGAAGCTCATGTAAACAGGGCCATCAAGGAAGTTATGGTGTGGGCAAAGGACCAGAAGCTATTAAAGTCTGTTTCCTTAGCCACTACCACTAAGGGCAATATTGAATCAGCATTAATATTTGCAGACAGAAAGTTGGCCACCTATTTGGACGAAAAATATTTTCTCACCTCTGTCTTCATTAGGGCTTCACTTCCTTGACGTGGTCTTTAAGTATAAATATTGTCCTGGGAAGGTTAAAACATAAGTTCCTTGACCCCTCCGAGCAAATGAGATGGACTCCCAGATTCTCCTTTCTGAGGGTCCTTTCAGAGTCTGGTTCTGCTTCAGCTGGCTGTGTGACAATCAATAAGTCCCATGACCTCTCTGGTCCCCACACCCCACACCCCTCCCGGCATGAAGGGCTTGCAAGGAAGCTTCTGCCTCATGCAAGGCCAATGCCAGCTCCCTCCCAGGGCCCCGCGAAGAAGCCGGTGCCAGTGGAGTCGCCTTCCAGCCCTCAGGCGCACCACAGCTCCTGGCTCTGTTTACTCTCAAGTAAAGCCTTCCTTCTGTTTACTCAGCAAAGATTCTTTTAAGACAGGCTAAGCACACGGTTTACTCTGCTAAGAAGCCTTGCCATTTACTGTGAGGACCTGTGTTGACTTATTCTCGAGTCTCCGTTGACATTCACTGGGAAACGTTAACGCAAACACAAGGAGACATCCTGGGAGCTCCAGGCCTGACAAAGTGCTCCGGAAAGGGCCATCCTTTCTGTTTTGGTTAGAACCACCTCGATAGTTAAAAATAACAGTCATGTACCGCACGACGAGATTCTAATGATCTCCTTTTCGGTTTTAGATTCGGTTTCTGAACACTTAGGCTAAAGGGCTCTGGAAAGCTTGCAGCATTAATTCTGGACGAGACCGTGTCTGTGCCAACCTCCTTCCGGGCACAGCTGCAAAGAACCTGGGCTGGGGGATCAAGTACAGCTCGGCCTCTAGGTGGCCCTGTGATTTTGAGACAGTTGCTTACTCTCTCTAGCTCTTGGCTTTCTCATTCACAAGGTGAGGGGAAGTGGTTTCCTCGCTCATCTCCCCAGCTAGACTGGGCCGGGGCCTGAACACTGATCCTAAGAGCGCTCAAAAATGTTTGTTGAATAAATGGATGAATAAGACACGCCTTGCTCTTGTGCACGAATCCTCCCCAAAGACCGGCTTGGCCTTGAGACATCATCTGACAAGATCTGCTAATGGGGTCATTGCAGACAACCACAAACCCCCAACGTCTGAATCATCCATTGTGGCTGCCGAGGGGTTTCTCTTGCCTCTGTCTCCATCTCCTCCCGGCTCCCCATCCAAGCTGATGCTTGTAAAGGAGACACCTTTGCAGGTGAGGGTACTGTGTATTTGGTTTGTCTTTGTTGCCTGGAAACTGTTGACATCCCGAGACATTCTGTTGCCTTCGCTGGCTCATGAAAAATTGATGACTTTTTTCTCTGTCAACAAACTCGCAGCCTGTTCACCTGGGCTGGGAATGAGTGGGAAGCTTGTTGCTTGCTCTGCAGCTGTTTGCTTTCTTTCAAGCTGTTGGGTTACTTTTCTTAGAGGTGGCGGTGGGGACCAGAGACAGTGGGGCCGGTTGAGTGCGGCTGTGTGCAGGTAGCCGATGCTAACGTAGAGAGGGCTGGTTTTATTTCCCTCAAGTGCTCCTTCAGTTCCACCAAGCACCTTCCCCAGCTGATCAGAAGCATCCCTCCCCTCCAAGGCATCCCCTGGGTGTACCCTGCCCAGAGGCCTTCTCTGGCCTTTCCGGCCCTGGATCCTCCTTGCCCCCTGGGGGCAGCCTGCAATGCACAACTACCGTCCATTTTCCTTCTGCTTGGTCTGGTTTCTCCTCTTGGCAATGGAACAGCCTTGTCGACCCATCCCTAAGGGAAGGCAGTTGATCTTCCCGGACAAGCACAGCATATTAGACTTAGGAAGGATCTCAGAGAGCATCTGTGGAAGAGGAAGCTAAGAGTGGCAAGGTGATGTGACCATCCAATTTTGGACTTAAGATCAGGGTGTCTATCACCCTTGCCCTACAGCAGGTTAAGACCCCCACCCCTACCTCTCAGCTTGTCAGGGGAAGGATCTGCCTTTCCATAGGCCTCCTTGGCTCTGACAACGTCAGCTTTCCTGCTCATGTCTCTCACAGATGGAGAGCGCAGAACCCAGGATCTTGCTTCTGACTGCTGTCTTTGGGGCCCTGCCCCTGGGGATTTCTCAGGCTTATGCTATCCCTCTGCTCCAGCTGCAAGTCCAGGGATGCACCCCGGGTCAGCATCAGGACCCAAGTCTGAGGATGGCACAGAGTCCCTGTCTCTACTGAGCAGTGCCCTTGGGAATGGATTCCTCATAACTAGCCATGGGACCTCAGGCAGACATTTTGCCCAGTGGCCATTTGGACCAGTGCCACTCAAAGTGTGATCCCTGAACTGTGCTGGCTCACAAACTATTGTTAACCTGAAGACAGGTACAGGAAGTACTCACTGAGGACTTGTGAGGAAGCATTTAGAAACTTTTATAGCAATTTGACAGTGCCACATCATTCGAGCAGCATTTCATTTTTTAAAAGTAATTCATTTTTATGAATTTTAACAAAAAGTATTGGTCCATGACAGATTGAAAGTTGAAAAAAAAAAATGAAAGCGTGGTCCTTCTCCAAGGATGTCTTAGGAAGCACTGCGCCTGACCTCGTTTTCCAGCCTGCACTGCAGTGCTCCCCAAAGAGCTGTGGTCCTGTGAAGTTCTCCTTTGGGGCAGGAGGGGGCGACAGAGACATAGATAATCCGTCCTTCCTCAAGCAAGGCCAGTTCATTCTCCAAGCATCCTCCATTTGACCACTTCTGGATGCTGGGACATGGGGAGAAAGGAAGTCTTTCTTCTTTATGTTTGCCTCAGCTGAGAGAAGAGTCACCAGAGAGAACGTCCAGTAGGGATGGCTACGTGGAGATGACAGGAAAGTGTGGATCCCAGCCAGGGACGTTCTTCCTGGGGAAGTGTAGCTGTGGCTTGGGCATATAGGAGCAGAGCTCTGAGCCTGGGTTTGAATCCTGACTCCTCCTCTTAGTTGCTGGGAGACCTTGGCAAAGCCTCTTAATCTCTGGTAAAGCCAGTTTCTTCAAGTGTAAAGGGGCCACGATAATGGTACCTACCCCACAGGGATCTTGGGGGATTTAAGGAGATGATTCACGTAAAGAACTTAGTACTGTGCCTGGTCTGTATAAACAATCAATATATGTCTTCACTATCAGGACAGTCCCATTATGCCTTGTTCTCTCTCAGTCCCTGCAAAGTTGGGAAACACCCCCATTTCTAGATGGGCAAGTGGAGGGCAGCCAGGCTCCTTTCCACAAGTCACTCTGGACCCTGTGACATGGGGAGATTTGGCTCAGTCCCCACCTCCTCCAGGAAGTCTGCTGTGATAGATGCAAACTGCATGAGTCTTCCCATCCTGGCTTCATATTTCTAAGTACTATTTTTTCTAATTTCTTCCTACTCCACGTCTCCCCAGCTTTGCACAGACTCTGCACATTTCATAGTATATAAGGCACCTTGCCACTGGAAGGCACTGTGACATGGTGGTTACAAGCCTTGAACCTGGAGCCCTGGCTCTACGTCTTTCCAGTTGTGTGACTTTGGGCAACTTGCTTGACTCCTCTGAGCTCTCCTTATTCTACCTTATGTATTACTGTGATAACTGAGCGAGGTAATGTGGGTGAAGGTCAGGTGCCAATGGACATCAGCAGATGAGGAAACTGAGGCTCAGGAAGGACACACGCTCAGCTACAGGGTACTTGCTGTATATTAGACTTGAGACACCCCACAGCAGAGAGGTGGGCACTTTTGTCTCCAGTTGGCAGATCAGGGAACTGAGACTCAGTTTACACACATCCGCAGGACTATGAAGAATTGGAGTTGGGTCGCTGAGCTCCAGTGTCTGATACAAAGTCCAGAGTTCCTCTCTGCCTGCATTTTTAAAAATATTTATTTAAGTTTATTTTTGGCTGCTTCGGGTCTTAACTGCAGCATGCGGGCTCTTCGTTGTGGTGTGCAGGCTTCTCTGTCTAGCTGTGGTGCGCAGGCTCAGTAGCTGCAGCGCGCAGATTCTCTAGTTGTGGCTCACGTGCTCAGTAGTTGTGGCGCGTGGGCTTAGTTGCTCCGCAGCATGTGGGATCTTAGTTCCCTGACCTGGGCTCAAACCCATGTCCCCTGCATTGGAAGGCGGATTCTTAACCACTGGACCACCAGGAGAGCCCCTCTGCCTGCTCTGTGACAGGAGGGTAGGACAATGCAGGGGTTTTGGGCCCCTTAGGCACAGACCTAAAAGCCCAGAAATAACATCACACTTTTCTCTCTGATTTGCTCCAAACCTAGAGGACTTTCAAGAAGACAGCGGTGTTAGTGAGAGGCTGGGGCTCCTATTTGGGGGAACCCCCAGAGCCTCTGTTAACAGGCAGCCCCTTGGCGTTAAACGGTCTTGCAGAAGAGAGTGGGAGCGAGCAGCAGGGGGCACTGTGACAGAGGAAGAGGACCGAGGCTTCCCTGGGAATGGACCCAGGGCTCTGACTGCTCCTGGGCAAACTCAGCTGCATGAGGTGGGCAGCAGGACACGAGCCTACGGGTCCACAGTGCATCCTCCACATGGGCGCTGACAACTAGAGGGGTCTCCAGAAATCAGTCAGAACGGGCATAGTGAGCACTGACTTTGGAGCTGGCGGACTTGGATTTGAAAGTCTGCTCAGCTCTTTCTATCAATAGTTATGTGATACTGGGCAAGTCGCTTAACTACTTTGGAGCCTCAGTGGCCTCAACAAAAACCGAAAACAAAACGTCTGTTTCACGGGGCTGTCGGGAGGATCAGTGTGATGATGTGGGTACATTTCTTAAGCACGCGCCTGGCACCTCACGAGCATTCAGTGAATGGCAGCTATTACTAAGAGATATGTGATTTGCAGGGTCGTCCCAAAGAGGTGAGGCCCCTGCCCCTCAAGGTCTGGGGCCCTGTGTTGCTCTGTCCCCCTGCTGCGGCCCTTTATGGGCTCACCGCCTGGGACACTGACCTATGTGGGCCTCTTTCTGCCCAAGCAAACTGCCTATGCCCAAGAGCAATGTTTGTTGTCAGAGGCTTGTGGATCCCATTAGGGCCAAGATGCTTGTGGGAGGGCCGTGGGGAGTGGGAGGGCCACGTGGTCCCTGCCCTGCTGTGGATTTGCTGTAAGTCCCTTGCCTTCTCTGGGCCTCTGTTTCTCCATGCACAGCTGGAGGGCCTGCAGGAGATAAACGTGGAGGTTCCTCTTAGTCTAGCACCGGCCATCTAAGTATGTGTCCCCATCCTGCAAACATATTTACGTTTTAGCACGGCCTTTTGCTGCAAAACCCAAAGTATGGCCTGAGGTAGGGAATGGGGAGGCTCCTAGCTAATGCTTATGGAGGAGAGCTGGTGGCGACTTCCCTCAGCTAAGAGGCGACCTTGGCCTTCCTCACGTCCAGCTTGCCTCTCCTGTGTGCCTCTACCCACATAGTGCACACCCAGGGTTCAGGGTCCCCACGCCCAGGACGGTCTGCTCTTAGAGAAGGGTCTGATGGACTAGTTTGCTCTAAGGTATGAATGACTGGGAGGGCTGGTGCCACTCATTCTGAGGGCATTGAACTTGGCAGGTATAGAGTTTTTATCTAGAGAAGTTAAACTCTATATATGGAATCCCATCAAGAGCCTTTGAAGCTGGAAGATGTTGCCTCCATTCAAATTACAGCAGCCTCCATTTCCTGGCCTTGGCCATAAGGTGGGGCTAGGGCAACTGATTCAAAGCCCATGGCACAGAGCAATCAAAGGAAAATAGATGAACTGAATTTCATCACAATTCAAAATGTTTGTACTTCAAAAGACCCCATCAAGAAAGTGAAAAGACATCCCACACAATGGGAGAAAATTTTGCAAATTACGTGTCTGATAAGAGACTTGTATCCAGAATATATAAAGAAAACTCACAACTCAACAACAGCAAGTCAAATGACCCAATTTAAAAATGAACAAAAGACGTGAATAGACATTTCTCTGAAGAAGGTGTGCAAATGGCCAATAAGCACATGAAAAGATGTTCCACAGCATCAGTCACTAGGAAAATGCAAATCAAAACCCTGATGAGATACCACTTCACACCCACTAGGACAGCTATTATCAAAAAGACAGACAATAACAGTGTTGGCAAGGATGTGCGGAAATTGGAAGCCCCGTACATTGTTGGCGGAATCTTAAAATAGTGCAGTCGCTTTGGAAAAAGTATGGCAGTTCCTCAAAAAGTTAGGCATAGAGTTACCATATGACCCAGAAACTTCTAGGTATACACCCAAGAGAATTGAAAACATACATCCACACAAAAATTTATATGTGATGAGGGGTGAGGGGAGGGGGAATTGGATGAAGGCAGTCGAAAAGTACAAAATTCCAGTTATATGTACCAGGGATGTAATGTGCAACATGATAAATACAATTAGCACTGCTGTATGTTATACAGGAAAGTTGTTAAGAAAGTAAATGCTAAGAGTTCTCATCACAAGAAAAAATATATTTTTCTATTTCTTTAGTTTTGTATCTATATGAGATGATGGATGTTCACTCAACTTATTGCGGTGATCACTTTATGATGTCTGTAAGTCAAATCATTATGCTGTACATTTTAAACTTTGTCTGTAAGTCAAATCATTATGCTGTACATTTTAAACTTAACAGTGCTGTATGTCAATTATATCTCAATAAAAACGGAAGACAAAAAACATATACATGAATGTTCATAAGATCCAAAAAGAGGAAACCACTCAACTGATGAATCAATAAATTGTGGTATATCCATATAATGGAATATTATTCAGCCACTGAAAGGAATGAAATACTGGTAAAGGCTACAACATATATGAACCTTGAAAACATTATTTTAAGTGAAAAAGCCAAACACAAAAAGCCACATATTATATGATTCCATTTGTATGGAATGTCCAGACTAGGCAGATACAGAGATGGAAAGTGGACTAGTGGTTGCTAGGACGTGGGGGAGGGGAGAATGGGGAGTGACAACTAATGGGTATAGGGTTCCTTTTCTGGGGGTGATGAATGTGTTCTGGAATTAGTGGTGACAGTTCCACAACTTTGTGATTATACTAAGATTACAGTTTATGCTTTTTTAAGGGTAATTTCTCCATGCAGGTAGGAATACCCCAAGGGGCGCTGGCAACATATGGGAGTATTTCTGGGCGTCCCAATGTTGAGGAGAGCACTGCTGGCACTGGGGTGGGGGCTATGAGGAGTCAGGGATGCTGGACATGTTGCAATGCCTGGGGCCAGCTCACGGTGAAGAATTGCCTTGCCCCCCACGTGACTTTCGAATGTCTCGCAGGACATTGATGTGATTATCTGAGCTCACAACTAAACTCTGCTTTACATAATAAACACCAAGTATATTTGCAAGGTTTTAATATCCACTGAATTTCCCAGGAATATGACTACCATGTGAACTGGGAAGATTGTATGGCATCTCCTAATTAATGTCAGTTATCTATTCCTGAAAATGAGATGTTCTGTGTGAAATGCTTCTGGAAACATCTTTTCCTTTCCTTTTATTTTCTTTCCTTTCTTTTTAAAACTTATTTTATTTTATTTAGTTATTTTTGGCTGCGTTGAGTCTTCGTTGCTGCACAGGGGCTTTCTCTAATTGTGGTGAGAGGCAGTTACTCTTCGTTGTGGTGCATGGGCTTCTCATTGTGGCGGCTTCTCTTGTTGTGGCACACAAGCTCTAGGCACGCAGGCTTCAGTAGTTGTGGACTGCGGGCTCTAGAGCGCAGGCTCAGTGGTTGTGGTGTATGGGCTTAGTTGCTCTGCGGCATGCGGGATCTTCCCAGATCAGGGCTCGAACTCGTGTCCCCTGCATTGGCAGGCAGATTCTTAACCACTGTGCCACCAGGGGAGTCCCTTTCCTTTCCTTTTAAAGGGGAAAATTATATTGTTATCTGTCAACCCCAATCCCTTAACCTAGGGATTTCCTAAGTCTAACTAAAATATGGTAAAATGCTTATATATGTAACAAAGAATCAGGTTAGGTTGTAAGATGCTTAAAGCTCTGCTTCCTGGTCACCTATAATTAATAGGGACATTAACAAGCAGTTACTCTGTGAAATAAACAACAAGGACCTACTGTATAGCACAGGAAACTAAATTCAATATCCTGTAATAACGTATAATGGAAAAGGATCAGAAAAAGCACACACACACACACAACTGAATCACTTTGCTGTACACCTGAAACTAACATAACATTGTAAATCAACTATACTTCAAGAAAAAAAAGAATGTACCCCTCTAGCGGGCTTTGTCAGATAAATCCAATCTTCATTCAACCAGACCACGTGGGTTGATATGCTGATCTTTGTATTTATGTATTTTCTTACCGACAGGACTATAAAAGCCTCTTTAAAAATAAAACAAAACCACAGCAAAC
Source organism: Delphinapterus leucas (assembly GCF_059928025.1). Classification (NCBI taxonomy): domain Eukaryota; kingdom Metazoa; phylum Chordata; class Mammalia; order Artiodactyla; family Monodontidae; genus Delphinapterus; species Delphinapterus leucas. Next base: position 68,794,836 of record NC_143130.1, on the reverse strand, counting down.
AACAACAACAAAAACCAAGCAACTGCTCTGTACACGGGAATCTGGCCTCGGTGCCAGTAACAGCTAAGAGACACCATCCACTTCATTACTTTCATGTTCTTCAAAACACAACTTGAGGGCTTCCCTGGTGGCGCAGTGGTTGGGAGTCCACCTGCCGATGCAGGGGACACGGGTTCGTGCCCCGTTCCGGGAAGATCCCACATGCCGCGGAGCGGCTGCGCCCGTGAGCCATGGCCGCTGAGCCTGCGCGTCTGAAGCCTGTTGCTCCGTAACGGGAGAGGCCACAACAGTGAGAGGCCCGCATACCGAAAAAAAAAATAAAAATAAAAATAAAAAACACAACTTGATTTAAACCTTCTACTAATTGTATTTGGAAAGTATCTTGATTCTTTTCCTGCACACTGTTTCATTAAAAAATGTTGTATTAGGGAGCTCCCTGGTGGTCTAGTGGTTAGGATTTGGCACTTTCAATGCAGTGCCCCAGGTTCAATCCCTGGTGGGGGTACTGAGATCCTGCAAGCCACGCGGCATGGCCAAAAAAAAGTTAAATTTTGGAGATGTACACATATTTTTTTTCTCCCTTTTTTTTTGGCCGCACTGTGTGGCATGCGGGATATTTTGTTCCGTGACCGGGGATGGAACCCACACTCCCTGCAGTGGAAGTACAGAGTCTTAACCACTGGACTACCAGGGAAGTCCCCACCCCTGTAAATACCAGCCAGAAAACATTGTATTGAAGACATGTGTGTTCTATAAAGGCGTGATCTATAGGGAGAATGCTAACTGGGGGTGTGGTGTGCAGGGCAGCCCCGAACTTGATCTTCTCTGGGCACTGGAGGGAGCATGATTCTCTGGTTGGAGCTCAAAGGACCTTGGAGAATGTCTCTCCTTCTTCGGTTCACAAGGAAGAGACCAAGTAACCTGGGGCTTGTCTAGGGTAACAAAGAGCCTGTGGCAGAATCTGGGTGGCAGCCCAGGCTGCTGGCATCCAGGCAGTGGCTCTGGGTTCTACACTAGGACTTCAGGCTGGCTTTGGAGCAGCCTGTGGAAATACAGGCCACCAGACAGGTTTGGGGAACCAGTCACTTTGCCATATACCATGGCAAACAAGAATTAAGTAATGTATCATGCTGTCTCTGCCATTGGAAAGTAAGTGTCAAAGTGTTCTTGGTAAGGCTTTCCTGGTGGCACGGTGGTTAGGAATCCGCCTGAAAATGCAGGGGGCACGGGTTTGAGCCCTGGTCCGGGAAGATCCCACATGCCGCGGAGCGCCTGAGCCCGTGCGCCACAACTACTGAGCCTGCGCTCTAGAGCTCGCGAGCCACGACTACTGAGTCTGCGTGCCACAACTACTGAGTCTGCGTGCCACAACTACTGAAGCCTGTGCTCTAGAGCCTGTGCTCCGCAACAAGAGAAGCCACTGCAATGAGAAGCCCGCGCACCACAATGAAGAGTAGCCCCCGCTCACCGCAACTAGAGAAAAGCCCATGCGCAGCAACAAAGACCCAACACAGCCAAAAAAAAAAGAAAAAAGTGTTCTTGGTAAACATGCTGCCTGGCTATTTACAGAAGTCAGCACGGGGACGAGACTGGGCGTTTGAACAGGGTCAAGTCAGGGATGTGGCAGCTGAGCAGAGGCCAGGGACTTGGGGCCCAGGGTCTGAAAAGCCCACTGAAGCACGCGTTGCTGGAGATGGGGAGAGTCTGAGGCAGCCCCCGCTTCAGAGATACAGGTTCATCCTGATGGGGGGGTCTTAGCTTTGGCTCCCTAAAGTGGAACCCCAGTTAGAGCCCTGTGTTGGAGGAGTTTTCTCAGGAATGCGATGCCCAGGAAGCAGAGTGCAGGGTGGGAGAGTGAAGCAGGGCAGGGGCAACCAACACCAGAGGCAAGATGGAGTTGCCTCTGTTCTGTGTCACAGGGCCTTCTGCAAAATGCACACAACAAGTCTCAGAACAGCCTGCGGGGGAAGGAGGACACCATTTATTCATCCCCCTTTGATCTGGGCTTACCATGGGGTGTTCATGCCCCTCAGCTCCCCAGGCATCCTGGGAAAGGGCTGGGGCAGGATGAGTTAGGAGGGGGAGCGACGGGGCCCCAAGCCAGACCCAGGCTGGTGGTACCTTCACAAAACGGAGCAAACCTTGTGGGGAGCTGGTGACCTTGGGGCCAGGGGTCGAGGGGTAAGATATGAGGTCAAGGGGATGGGAAGGTGGTGTCAGGAGGCAATCAGTACGAGTGGCTGGAAGGGATAAACTTGGGAGCAAATCACAGGGGGTGTGGGCGTGTGAATCCCAGAGCACAGTCAGCGTGCCTAGGCCTGTGCGTGGTGCCGTGGGGAAGGTAGGAGGAGAAAACTCCCTTAGAGTCCCTGGACAGCAAGGGTTATGGTGGGTTGGGGGCGGCACATGCTCCGACCCGCCTTGAGGTCTTTGCACGGGCTGTTGCCTTGGCCTGTGTGCTCTTTCCCAACCCCGTCCTTACCCACTCAATTCTGCGCATCCTCCGGGTGTGAATGCAGACATCACTGCTCACTACGTGCTCTCTGCTATTGGCTCTGAAGCGCCTCCTTAAACGGTGTCTTTGTAACACTACCATCATCTATAACGTTGTATTTGATTGTGGGGTTATTTAATATGCGTCTCCTTCCCTAGATGGCAAGCCTCGAGCAAGCTCCCGGCATGACCAGCAAGGACGAGGGTCAACGTGATCACCCGGAGTCCCCAGACCTCCTGTCATCGCTTCGGTTTCTCAGCGCTCTGGAAATGCCCAGCCTTGCCCCTCTGGGCCTCTGCTTAGGCAGTGCTCTCTGCAGGGAGTGACCCCTCCACATATCCCCAGGGCCATATCCTACTGATCCAACAGTATGGCCCTAAATGTGATGTCCCTTCAGAAGGCTTCCTTATGTTACCATCTCTAGGCTGGAAAAAAAAAAATCAGTCTCTCTCCCTCTCCCTGGATCTCGCTCACCTCTTCTGTCTTCCTCCATCATTCCCTGCTCCCTCCACGTGCCCTTTTTTATTCACACACCTGGCTGTGTGCTTTGTCCTATCTGCTGAATGCCACTGGCGCCCCTTGAGGGCAGAAGACAAGCCACCTCCATTTTCCTGCCTTCTCCCACCTCCACCACCGTGTCTGGTAGGAGCACATGTAACTCAGATGGCAGCCAGAGAGTCCTCAGCTCCTGAAAATCTGAATGAGACAGACTGAAACCTCATTCCACCCCTGTGGGGAACCCAAAGCCCTTCAGATGCAAATTCCTGCAAACTGTCACCGGCCACTCTGGCTCTAGACACCTGCCTCTGTTTTCCTGCAGTTGTTCCTTCTCTCTCCCCTGGAGTTGCCCCCAAACATAGGGCCTGGGTCGTTCTCCTGGATCTTTCACTCCAAAGTCACTCAGGCAGTAGAAACCTTACTGAAGGTTCTTGGGTCACCAGGAGGTGTCTCATCATGTCCTCTACGATGGTAGCCTCAGAAATATTTCATGTTACACATTTCAGGTTTTTTTTGGTTTTTTTTTTCTTTTTTGCAGTACGCAGCCCTCTCACTGTTGTGGCCTCTCCCGTTGCGGAGCACAGGCTCTGGACACGCAGGCTCAGCGGCCATGGCTCACGGGCCCAGGCGCTCCGTGGCATGTGGGATCTTCCTGGACCGGGACACAAACCCATGTCCCCTGCATCGGCAGGCGGACTCTCAACCACTGCACCACCAGGGAAGCCCCGCATTTCAGTTTTTAAAAAGTTCCGCCAGCTTCCATGCTAATTGGCTATTTTTCCCCCTCCCTCTCTTGGGACCAGCCCTCCCCCACCCTCTGGGTCCAGACCCTCCCCCTCTGGAGAAAACAAATTAGGTCCCTCCCAGTGCATGCCAGCTCCGCAGGGCGAAGGCCATCTGTGTTCTCAGCAAACCCAGGGGTCTGCTATGATGGGGCCCATCCTCGGCAGGAGGCGCTGGAGCAAGCCTTACAGGGGACCCCAGAACACCCTCCACTGCCTCTCAGGGTTCTGGAAGGCCTAGTCCTGTTATGTTTGGTCTCCTTGCCTGAGGGGCCTTCTCTCTCCTCATGTCAACTCCAGTGGGACCTGGCACAGCTTCAGCTGTGGCTTGGAGTCAGATCCCAAACAAACCGCCTTTCTCAGGGAGACAAACACCCCGGAACCCACTAATCTCTTTCTCCAGAGCATCGTGTTGCTCTCTGTGATCTTAATCTCTCCTGGCAGGCCATGCTGGAAAAAGCATCCAGGGGAAACCAGATCTTTCTGAGCACAGCCAGGGACGTCTCTCCACCTACTCCCTGGCTCCACTGGGTGTGCTCCACTGGGAACCCAAGTGGCTCCTGTCGCCCAGCCCACAGCCTCACCATGGAAAGCTCACAGGGCCTCCACACTCTCCTTTCCCTCCTCTGCCTGCCTCAGGGCTGGGCTCGGGGCCCTTGGGCTTCAGTCAAGGGTCTCCAGCTCACACTTCCTCTGCTAGGAGGTGGATTGTGGGGAAGAGGGAAGATCTGGGTTTTGAGGACCTGGGTTTGCCTTCCTGCTCCACTGGCAGCTGCCCAGGCAGGCTAGGTCATGGTGAAGCTGGATGTGTGAACTCGGGCGAGTCTTCCAACTGTTCTGGGCCTTAGAGTGCTCATCTGAAATCTGGGCATAATGGCATGACTGCTGCCTCACAAAGCTATAGTGCGCACTGAGTCAGAGGAGGTTGAGAATACGCCCTGTGGACCTCAGTTAGACATTCCCTTGTGCATTAATAGTCCTAACTCACAGTGTGACCTTGGAGAAGTCACTCCCCTCTCTGGGCCTCCAATTCCTGATGTGTAAAGTGAAGGGAATGGATGACTGACCTCAAGGAGGGTTTTTCCAGTGGACAATGTGTTGGGGTGTGACTTTTAGATCAATTTTACTAAGCTATATTTTAATTAAGCTGTAACTTCTATATAATAAATGTGCCCCTAAGTACACAATTCAATGAGTTTTGACAAATGCATACATCACAAGCAAGATTCATTTCAGTCTCCCTAGAAAATTCTCTCGTGCCCCTGCAGTCATCTGCTTTCCGTTCCTATAGCTAGAATGTCATATAATGGAATCCTACAGATAAATTCTTTTGAGTCTGGTTTCTTCAAGAAGTCAGCATGTCTGTGAGGTTCATGCATGTTGCTGGCTGTATCAGTTGTCTGTGCCTTTGTAACACTGAGGAGTATTCCACTGCATGAACACATCACAATTTGTTGTTGGACATTTGGGCTGTTCTTGGCTTTTGTTTTTGCAATTTTTGCCTATTATGAATAAAGCTCCTATGAATATCTGTGTACAGGTTTTTACGTGAACATAGGTTTTCATTTCTCTAGGGTAAACACCGGGGAAGGTATCGCTGAGTCATATATTAAGTACAGTTGACTCTTGGACAACGTGGAGGTTAGGGGCACCAACCCCCTCAGCACAGTTGGACCTCTCTATCCGAGGTTCCTCTGTATCCAGGGATTCAACAAACAACGGATTGTGGATCGTGTAGTACTGTAATATTTACTACTGAAAAAATCCACGTATAAGTGGACCCCCGCAGTTCAAACCAATGTTGTTCAAAGGTCAACTGTATGTGTTTAACTTTTTTTTTTAACATATTTTATATTTATTCATTTATTTTATTATTTTTTTTGGCTGCATTGGGTATTAGTTGCGGCACATGGGACCTTTCGTTGCGGTGTGCGGGTTTCTCTCTAGTTGTGGCGTGCAGGCTCAGTAGTTGCTGTGTGCAGGCTGCAGCATGTGGGATCTTAGTTCCCCGACCAGGGGTTGAACCAGCGTCCCCTGCATTGCAAGATGGATTCTTAACCACTGGACCACCAGGGAAGTCCCTGTATGTGTCCAACTTTGTAAGAAACTGCAACACTGTCTTCCAAAGTAGCTAGACTACTCGGCATTCCCACCAGGAGTGTATGAGGGTTCCAGTTGCTCCACAATCTCATCGACACTTGATATTGTCTGTCTGGGTTCCTTCCTCCGACTGGTCTCCACTCCCCGTCATTCTCTGAGACCCAAGGTCTGCCGATTGAGGCCTCCCATCTTCCCAGGCTCTCCTGCCTTCTCTGCTCTGCTTCTCAGGCCTGGCATAGGCCAATAGCCTGGGTGGGTGGGTGGGGTCTAGGGATACATGTAAACTTTTAGGCTCAACTTATTTTGGAGACCTGGCCTGAGATGGAATTTCAAATGCAGTCTTTCAACTCAGCAAAGCAGATAGATTGGGGCCTTTTCAGAATCACTGGCTCCCACAGGGCCAAGAATTTTTTTTTTTTAACATTTTTATCGGAGTATAATCGCTTTACAATGGTGTGTTAGTTTCTGCTTTATAACAAAGTGAATCAATTATACATATACATATGTCCCCATATCTCTTCCTTCTTGCATCTCCCTCCCTCCCACCCTCCCTATCCCACCCCTCTAGGTGGTCACAAAGCACCGAGCTGATCTCCCTGTGCTATGCGGCTGCTTCCCACTAGCTATCTATTTTACATTTGGTAGTGTATATATGTCCATGTCACTCTCTCACTTTGTCCCAGCTTACCCTTCCGCCTCCCCATATCCTCAAGTCCATTCTCTAGTAGGTCTGCATCTTTACTCCCATCTTGCCCCTAGGTTCTTCTGACCATTTTTTTTCTTTAATTTTAGATCCCATACATACGTGTTAGCATACAGTATTTGTTTTTCTCTTTCTGACTTACTTCACTCTGTATGACAGTCTCTAGGTCCGTCCACCTCACTACAAATAACTCAGTTTCGGTCCTTTTTTTGGCTGAGTAATATTCCATTGTATATATGTGCCACATCTTCTTTATCCATTCATCTGTTGATGGACACTTAGGTTGCTTCCATGTCCTGGCTATTGTAAACAGAGCTGCAATGAACATTTTGGTACATGACTCTTTTTGAATTATGGTTTTCTCAGGGTATATGCTCTGTAGTGGGATTGCTGGCTCATATGGTAGTTCTATTTTTAGTTTTTTAAGGAACCTCCATACTGTTCTCCATAGTGGCTGTATCAATTTACATTCCCACCAACAGGGCAAGAGGGTTCCCTTTTCTCCACACCCTCTCCAGCATTTATTGTTTGTAGATTTTTGGATGATGGCCATTTTGATCGGTGTGAGATGATATCTCATTGTAGTTTTGACTTGCATTTCTCTAATGATTAATGATGTTGAGCATTCTTTCATGTGTTTGTTGGCAATCTGTATATCTTCTTTGGAGAAATGTCTATTTAGGTCTTCTGCCCATTTTTGGATTGGGTTGTTTGTTTTTTTGATATTGAGCTGCATGAGTTGCTTGTATGTTTGGAGATTAATCCTTTGTCAGTTGCTTCATTTGCAAATATTTTCTCCCATTCTGAGGGTTGTCTTTTCGTCTTATGGTTTCCTTTGCTGTGCAAATGCTTTTAAGTTTCATTAGGTCCTATTTGTTTTTGTTTTTATTTCCATTTCCCTAGGAGGTGGGTCAAAAAGGATCTTGCTGTGATTTATGTCAGAGTGTCCTGCCTATGTTTTCCTCTAAGAGTTTGATGGTGTCTGGCCTTACATTTATACCTTTAATCCATTTTGAGTTTATTTTTGTGTATGGTGTTAGGGAGTGTTCTGATTTCATACTTTTACATGTAGCTGTACAGTTTTCCCAGCACCACTCATTGAAGAGGCTGTCTTTTCTCCACTGTATTTTCTTGCCTCCTTTATCAAAGATAAGGTGACCATATGTGCATGGGTTTATCTCTGGGCTTTCTATCCTGTTCCATTGACCTATATTTCTGTTTCTGTGCCAGTACCATAATGTCTTGATTACTGTAGCTTTGTAGTATAGCCTGAAGTCAGGGAGCCTGATTCCTCCAGCTCTGTTTTTCTTTCTCAAGATTGCTTTGGCTATTCGGGGTCTTTTGTGTTTCCACACAAATTGTGAAATTTTTTGTTCTAGTTCTGTGAAAAATGCCAGTGGTAGTTTGATAGGGATTGCATTGAATCTGTAGATTGCTTTGGGTAGTAGAGTCATGTTCACAATGTTGATTCTTTCAATCCAAGAACATGGTATATCTCTCCATCTATTTATATCATCTTTAATTTCTTTCATCAGTGTCTTATAATTTTCTGCATATAGGTCTTTTGTCTCCTTAGGTAGGTTTATTCCTAGATATTTTATTCTTTTTGTTGCAGTGGTACATGGGAGTGTTTTCTTAATTTCACTTTCAGATTTTTCATCATTAGTGTATAGGAATGCAAGAGATTTCTGTGCATTAATTTTGTATCCTTTTACTTTACCAAATTCATTGATTAGCTCTAGTAGTTTTCTGGTAGCATCTTTAGGATTCTCTATGTATAGTATCATGTCATCTGCAAACGGTGACAGCTTTACTGCTTCTTTTCCAGTTTAGATTCCTTTTATTTCTTTTTCTTCTCTAATTGCTGTGGCTAAAACTTCCAAAACTATGTTGAATAATAGTGGTGAGAGTGGGCAACCTAAGGCCAAGAATTTTCTTTTGCTCATTTTAATGGCTACTTTCTATTTATTGAGGTCTCTACTCAAATGTCACCTTCTCAGAGAGACCTGTCCTGACCACCAGGGGCAGACCAGACTCTGTGGGACCTGAAGCTTATCTAATTTTTGAGAACACCCTTTAGGAAAAAGAATCTAGGACTGTGGATACAAAATTCGGTAGGGAATTATTTAGGATGGGAACAAAGGGGACCTCTATGTTCTTTGAGCCCCTGGAAGCTCTTCATTCCATGTTCCAAGGGGTAAGGGGTCTCCAGGGTCAAGTACTCAGAGCTGAACCCCAGGCAAGCAGGGTTCCAAGGTGGGAGAAGAGAGTGGGTCATGTCCTCTGACTGGGCAGTGGGGAGGGGAAGGGAGGCTCTGTCCACCTCCCAGGCAACAGCCCTGCCCAGGTCAACTTGAACTAGGCCAGCCTGGAATGAATCTGTGTCTGTTGTTAAACAAAGGTACAGGGACTGGGCCCCAAAGAGGGTGAGCTTTGAGCTGCTTCCAGGACTTGATTTGATTTAAAAAGAATAGAGAGAGTACCAGGAGTTCCTGCCCCAGATGCCAGAAATTCCAGCCTCGCCCTACCTGAGAGCTTTTTTTTTTTTTTTTAACATCTTTATTGGGGTATAATTGCTTTACAATGGTGTGTTAGTTTCTGCTTTATAACAAAGTGAATCAGTTATACATACACATATGTTCCCATATCTCTTCCCTCTTGCATCTCCCTCCCTCCCACCCTCCCTATCCCACCCTTCCAGTCACAAAGCACCGAGCTGATCTCCCTGTGCTATGCAGCTGCTTCCCACTAGCTATCTACCTTACGTTTGGTAGTGTATATATGTCCATGCCTCTCTCTCGCTTTGTCACAGCTCACCCTTCCCCCTCCCCATATCCTCAAGTCCGTTCTCTAGTAGGTCTGTGGCTTTATTCCTGTCTTACCCCTAGGTTCTTCATGACATTTTTTTTTCCCTTAAATTCCATATATATGGGTTAGCATACGGTATTTGTCTTTCTCTTTCTGACTTACTTCACTCTGTATGACAGACTCTAGGTCTATCCACCTCATTACAAATAGCTCAATTTCATTTCTTTTTATGGCTGAGTAATATTCCACTGTATATATGTGCCACATGTTTATAGCAATACAAGCCCACCTTAAGAAACAGGAATCATCTCAAATAAACAACGTAACCTTGCACCTAAAACAATTAGAGAAAGAAGAACAAAAAAAACCCAAAGTTAGCAGAAGGAAAGAAATCATAAAAATCAGATCAGAAATAAATGAAAAAGAAATGAAGGAAACGATAGCAAAGATCAATAAAACTAAAAGCTGGTTCTTTGAGAAGATAAACAAAATAGATAAACCATTAGCCAGACTCATCAAAAAAAAAGGGAGAAGACTCAAATCAATAGAATTAGAAATGAAAAAGGAGAAGTAACAACTGACACTGCAGAAATACAAAAGATCATGAGAGATTACTACATGCAACTCTATGCCAATAAAATGGACAACCTGTAAGAAATGGACAAATTCTTAGAAATGCACAACGTGCCAAGACTGAATCAGGAAGAAATAGAAAATATGAACAGACCAATCACAAGCACTGAAATTGAAACTGTGATTAAAATTCTTCCAACAAACAAAAGCCCAGGACCAGATGGCTTCACAGGCGAATTCTATCAAACATTTAGAGAAGAGCTAACACCTATCCTTCTCAAACTCTTCCAAAATATAGCAGAGGGAGGAACACTCCCAAATTCATTCTACAAGGCCACCATTACCTTGATACCAAAACCAGACAAGGATGTCACAAAGAAAGAAAAGTACAGGCCAATATCACTGATGAACATGGATGCAAAAATCCTGAACAAAATACTAGCAAACAGACTCCAACAGCACATTAAAAGGATCATACACCATGATCAAGTGGGGTTTATTCCAGGAATGCAAGGATTCTTCAATATACGCAAATCAATCAATGTGATAAACCATATTAACAAACTGAAGGAGAAAAACCATATGATCATCTCAATAGACGCAGAGAAAGCTTTTGACAAAATTCAACACCCATTTATGATAAAAACCCTGCAGAAAGAAGGCATAGAGGAAACTTTCCTCAACATAATAAAGGCCATATATGACAAACCCACAGCCAACATCATCCCTGAGAGCTTTGAGGGCGCACCAGCCTGTGTTAATGCTTCCTCCTCCCCTTCTGAGGACTTGGTCACAAACCACGCACTTCACAGGTTGACATGAGGATTAGTTAAAGTCACGGCATACAAAATAACTAAATACCTGCGAACTCTCTCTCTCCGCCCTGACTTTTATTAAAAGATTTTGGGCTTTTTGGCTAATGTCAGCCTGGTAACCCTTCATCGCCTGTGTTTAAAACACTCACCTCTGTCCCAAGCTCTGCATCAGATGTTATCTTCATCCTAGGGTCATCATTTTAGGTATAGCAGCCTCTTCTGTAGCACCTACTATGTGCCAGGCACCGCACAGCCATCATCACTCTTCTTCACCACGACTCTGCAAAGTAAAGATAATTATTCCCATTTTGTTGATGGAGAGACTGAGGCCCTGCATATAATCAGGTAGATGAGGAGCCCCGATCTTGCTCCATGTCCCAGGTCACTTCTCTTCTGTTTTTCTCCCAACTCTCTATGCCAAGCCCAGAATGCTACACAGTTTGACTTTTATATCATCTAACACTTATTTATTGAGTCCTCACTCTTTGTGGGGCAGGGTCCCAGACCAGGACCCAGAGAGGGGCCAGCCTCATCCTTGCCTTCACGGAGCTCAGCAAATAGCTGGGGGAGCAGATGCATAGTAAGGAATTCTAAGAACGTGTGGCAGGTACAGGACAGCGGGATGGACGCAGTGCTATGGGGCATCTGCTTCTTCTAGGGAGTCAGAGAGCCTAGAAGTGTGAGTGATGAACATGGGCTCCATCTATCACTGCTGGTGTTTTACGTGTGGCTGTGTCTGTGTGTGCCCACTAGTGTGAAATGATTGTGACAAGGAGTGATGAGACATAGATGCTGCCTCAACTTACGCTGTGGGTTATACAGTGCCCCAAATTGTATTGAGTCCTAATCGCCACTTTAAACGAAGCGCTTTTAATTGCACCTTTATTTATTTATTTGGCCGTGCTGCGCAGCTTGTAGATCTTAGTTCCCCGACCAGGGACTGAACCCAGGCCCTTGGCAGTGAGAGTGCAGGGTCCTAACCACTGGACCACCAGGGAATTCCCTTAATTGTACCTTTAAAATGAGACCTTTGATACAAGCACAGGTTGACAGACTGAGTTTGTTGACAGCAAATTGACATTGTTTTAAAAACCAACATGCAAAATAGTTACAATGGAAGTTCTTACTCTGACACTTATTTAAGCAGCAAACTTAAAAAAAATGCACGTAGGGACCTCCCTGGTGGCGCAGTGGCTGAGAATCTGCCTGCCAATACAGGGGTCACGGGTTTGATCCCCGGTCCGGGAAGGTCCCACATGCCGCGGAGCAACTAAGCCTGTGCACTACAACTACTGTGCCTGCGCTCTATCACCCACGAGCCACAACTACTGAGCCCGCGTGCCACAACTACTGAACCCCGTGCGCCTAGAGCCCGTGCTCCGCAACAAGAGAAGCCACTGCAATGAGAAGCCCGCACACCTCAACAAAGAGTAGCTCCAGCTCGCCGCAACTAGAGAAAGCCTGCACGCAGCAATGAAGACCCAATGCAGCCAAAAATAAATAAATTTATAAAAAAATATATATATAGTTTTAACTTTTTATTACAGAATTTTGAAAACATTTTAAAAATAAAGAGAATAGTTTAATGACACCCTGCACCCCACCCCCCGGACCAATGTGTCCAGGTTCCAACTTCAATGGTGAACGTTTGTCCATTCCTTGAATAAACAGATTCTTGCTGAGTTGAATAAATTAGAATTTTGCAAAATATTCAATGTAATTCATTCAATGCCTATTGTTTTTCTATGATAAAAGTAAAAACTTTAAAAATATTTACAACGTTTGTTGAAGAAGCTACTAAGGTCACACATCTCTGCCTATGGGACTCTAAAAGTGCATGGCGAGAATTCAGATTCTTAGGTCACAGGGAGTCTGGGCAGGGAGACGTCTTGCTAGCCCATCTTTCCCAGACCTAATATCCTGTGGTTCTCTTATCTGTAGAGAGAAAAAGCCCATTTATAACTTTTCTCCTCTGGTTTTAAATGTGGTGGCAAAGATTCAGGAATGTGTTTGCTTGGAGCTCAGAGCCCTGGGAGAATCCCTTACAAAACAAGGCCTCCTTGTCCCCTGCTCTCTCAGGGTATGTTTTAATGAATTGCCCTCAGACCCAAATTGGCTCCAACCTAACTCACAGCAGCTGCAGTCCTCAGGAAGGGGGGAGCCCAAACCTGGGGGCAGGAAAAAATAAGTCCTAGCTCTGCCCCCATTAGCTGTGTGGTCTTGAGGAAGTTGCTCTCCTCTCTGAGCCTCCACTGCCCTGTCTTTAAATAGGCTTTCACCTGACTTCTCTCTCCTGCCTCCACAACTCTGAGTGACTCTGACCTGTGGCTAAATGCAAGGAAGGGGCGGGGGGGGCGGGGAGCGGGTTAAACACCATGTGTGCTGGATGTGCACACTTACCCATTTATTCTTGAGGAAATGGTGTGTTAGAGGGCTCCGATGGACTTTGGAAAGGTGAATAGTGTTTTCTAAGTTTATTAGATACTATGCAATTAACAAGTGATCCAGATGTCAGCTGTAGGCAGTTAAGATCTAGATCAGACTGTCTTGAACTCCGGTTCTAGCTCCTTCCGCCTCTCTGAAGAATTCCACAGATCCCCAAGGGACCCCAGGCTCTCAAGGTGCAGATCCAAGACCCCTCTCTTTCACTCCACATGACCCATCGCTCGATCTCCACATCTAAGAGATCCACGCACACCAAGGTCCATGAACGTGGCAGATTCTTCCGCCCCGGGGGAGGGGCCCCGCGAAGCATCCCCCAGCACGGATAACCCTGGGCTTTCTTATTTTAAAATGCTGACTCGCTTCCTCACCTCCAACTGCCCAAACTCCCCCACTTACTGGTTTCTCCCTCTCTTTCCTTTTCTGACGCTCCTCCTCTCTATCCCCCAGATGTCCAGATGCTTTTCCTTCTATTTTGCAGAGCCGTTCCACCACTCAGCTGCTCCAAACTACAAGTGCACACACCAAACCTGTCAGGGTACTTGCCAGGCAAAAAGACTCCCACTTAATAGGACCAACCTTCTACAGAAAGGAGGTGTCATCATAAGGATCGCGGTGCGCGGGCCTCTCACTGTCGCGGCCTCTCTTGTTGCAGAGCACAGGCTCCAGACGCGCAGGCTCAGTAGTTGTGGCTCACGAGCCTGGTTGCTCTGCGGCATGTGGGATCTTCCCAGACCAGGGCTCGAACCCGTGTCCTCTGCATTAGCAGGAAGATTCTCAACCACTGCGCCACCAGGGAAGCCCCTTTAAAAAGGTTTTCTGAGGGGCTTCCCTGGTGGCGCAGTGGTAGAGAGTCCGCCTGCCGATGCAGGTGATAGGGGTTCGTGCCCCGGCCCGGGAAGATCCCACATGCCGTGGAGTGGCTGGGCCCGTGAGCCATGGCCGCTGAGCCTGTGCGTCCGGAGCCTGTGCTCCGCAATGGGAGAGGTCACAACAGTGAGAGGACCACGTACGGCAAAAAAAAAAAAAAAAAAAGGTTTTATGAGGCTACAGCCTGATGCCACTTGGGCGGGATCAGAGTGATGATACTACATACTTTTTTTTTTTATAAATTGTACCTAGAAAGTGTGTACCAATTTGTGTTCCTTTTATTTTTTTATTATTATTTTTTAAATGCTTCTTTTTCTAAAATTAATTAATTTATTTTTAGCTGTGTTGGGTCTTCGTTTCTGGGTGAGGGCTTTCTCTAGTTGTGGCGAGCGGGGGCCACTCTTCATCACAGTGCGCGGGCCTCTCACTATCGCGGCCTCTCTTGTTGAGGAGCACAGGCTCCAGACATGCAGGCTCAGTAGTTGTGGCTCCCGGGCCTAGTTGCTCCGCGGCATGTGGGATCTTCCCAGACCAGGGCTCGAACCTGTGTCCCCTGCATCGGCAGGCGGACTCTCAACCGCTGCGCCACCAGGGAAGCTGATACTACCTACTTCTAATTCAGTATCCACAGGCTGAGCCCTGAACTGTCTTTCAGGCAGACCGACCTAGGAGAGTATCCGCTAACACCTGACACCCTTCCTTCCTCCCTGGCTGAGTCCAGCCTTTCTCTCCTGACTGTCCTCCTTCCTCGGCGAGCCAGGCTCCTTCTCCTCTTCCTTGGCTGAGTCTCTGGGCCATGTCTGTGGAAAGTGGAGGAGGCCATGGGAGTGTAGCTTGGAACATCTGCTCACAGGTATCCTCCTGGAGTGGGGGTCGGGGGCTCTCCCCTCCTGAAGCTCTCCCACAATAAGCCCCACCAGTCTGAGCACCTGGATTTGGGGGCTCAACTGGTGAGTCTTCACTGCTGGTCCCGGAGTGTGAACTTGATGCAGGAATGAGGAGGAAGGAAGCAGGGAAATAGCCAGGGAAAGTGATGCAGTTTGACAAGGTGTGGGGGGAGCAGCGGCATCCAGGTGAGAACTGGCCTCTCACCCTGCTCTCCAGCCGGCGCTGGCCTACAGAGAAGCTGCAAGGGATAATGGGTGCAATTGCTCAGGGGTGAGCTTCGGCTCGGAGTGGGAAATGACTTGCCTTGGTTCCCACAGAGAAGAGAGTTCGGTCTTGTGACTTGAGGTGTGGCTGGGGGGATCACAGTGGAAAGCAAAACGTGGGGAGAGAGGTCTGTGGGCAAATTCTTCACACAGATTCTTGAGCTGAGTTTTGGGGATGGCTGCTTGCAGGTGGATCCACTTTGCCGGGTGGATCAGTGCGGGTGGGAAGGGGCTGAGTTAAAGGAAAGCTCCCTCCTGGCAGAGGGAGCAAGTTGTGTGATCCAGGCAGGGTGGCTGAATACCCAGCCTGTCTGGTGAACCACAAACAATCCCATGAGGCTGGATTGGAAGGGGCAAAGTGAAAGATGAGGCTTTCTTGAGCTCTGCTAAGGCATCTGTGCTTTGTCTTATAGGCCACAGTCATTGGAGGGTTTTTAAGCAGGTAAGTGACAATGTCAGGTGTGCACCTTAGAAAGATGCCCTTGGCTGCCCAGGGCCAATGGGGAGTAGGGGGGTCAGTTAGGTGTCTGTTACGTCATCTAAGCAAAAATGGTGCCATGGGATTGTCGGGGTGATGGAAAGGAGCAAACAGATCTTATAGACATCAAAGAGGTGGAATCTATAAAGCAAGCGTAGGGAGCAAATGTGAGAGGTAATATGTATACATCTAGCTCATTTTAACTGCTGTATGATATTCCACTGGGTGAATAAACCACATTTTTAGATATCCATTCTCCTAATGGTTATTTCCACTTTCTCACTATTACAAATAGGTCTGCAACAAACATCTTCATACAAACATCTTCATACCTGTCTCCCTGTGCACCTGGAACTCTCTTTAGAGTGGTTACCTAGAATTGGTTTTGCTGTGTTGTGAGGTCTGACCATCTTCGAATCTACTAGATATTCTCAAACTCCTCCACAAGGTGATTGTACCAACACACTCTCCTACCAACAAGTATAGGAGTTCCTTTCCCCCATTGCTTATGAATCTGTTACAATCAGACTTGCAAGATACTGCCAATTTAACCAGTGTGAAATGGAATCTCTCTGTTGTTGCAATTTGCTTCCCCGAATCCTAGTGAGATTAAGCCTATTTTTATATGATTATTCACCACCCTGCTTTCTTCTTCTGTGAATTGCCTCTTCATATGCTTGGCCCAATTCTGTTGAGTTGTTTTTTCCTTACTGATTTGCTGGAGTTCTTTATATATTCTGGATACTAATCTTTTGGTAGTTAGATATCTTTTCTCTAAAAGCAAAAGTAAACAAATGGGACCTAATCAAACTCACAAGCTTTCACGTAGCAAAGGAAACCATAAGCAAAATGAAAAGACTACCTATGCACTGGGAGAAAATATTTGCAAATGATGCAATCAACAAGGGCTTAATTTCCAAAATATAAACAGCTCATACAACTCAATAACAACAACAACAAAAAACCCAACCGAAAAATGGACAGAAGACCTAAATAGACATTTCTCCAAAGAAGACATACAGATGGCCAATAGGCACAAGAAAAGATGCTCAACATCGCTAATTATTAGAGTAACGCAAATCAAAACTACAATGAAGTACCACCACACACTGGTCAGAATGGTTATCGCCAGAAAGTCTACAAATAAGAAATGTTAGAGAGGGTGTGGAGAAAAGGGAACCCTCTTGCCCTGTTGGTGGGAATGTAAATTGGTGCAGCCATTATGGAAAACTGTATGGAGGTTCCTCAAAAAACTAAAAATAGAGTTGCCATATGATGAAATAATGAATGAAATAATGCCATTTTCAGCAACATGGATGGACCTAGAGATTATCATAGTAAGCAAAGTCAGTCAGAAAGACAAATACCATGTGATATCACTTATATGTGGAATCTAAAATATGACACAAATGAACTTTATCTACGAAACAGAAACAGACTCACAGACATAGAGAACAGACTTGTGGTTGCCAAGAGGGAGGGAGTGTCGGGGAGGGAAGTTATCTGGGAGTTCGGGATTAGCAGATGCAAACTATCATATATGGAATGAATAAACAACAAGGTCCTACTGTACAGCACAGGGAACTATATGCAATATCCTGTGATAAGCCATAATGGAAAAGAATGTGAAAAAGAATGTATGTATATGTATAATTGAATTGCTTTGTTGTACAGCATAAATTAACACGATATTGTAAATCAACTATACTTCAATAAAATTAAAAAAAATAAAAATGTCTTTTCTCAGTCTGTCACTTGTTTTTTCCATTTCATTTATAAAAGTCTTTGTCAGGCAGAAGTTTCAAATTTCAATATATCCCAACATTACAAAATTTTCCTTTATAGTTTGTAGTTAATGTATCTTGATAAAAATTTGATAAATTTTTTCTATGCTGATAGTATAAGAATATCCTTCTATATTTCTTTTTCTGAAAATTAAAAAAATGACTTTTTTCACATTTAGTAGATCTTTCATCTCCTCGGATTGTGTGTGCGTGTGGTGTGTGTGTATATACAATGTGAGGAAAAGGCCTAATTTTACTTTTTTTCTAAATGGCTAATCAATTTTTCCAGTACCATTTATAGAATAATTCATCTAATCATTTATTATTTATAGAATAATTCATTACACTGATTTGTAATTCTGTTACATGTAAGCTATGTTTATGGGTTTATTTCTGGCCTTTATATCCTATTCCATGGTTTATTTATTCCTGGAGCAATACCACCCTGTTTTTAATTATAATAGCTTTATAATAATTCCTCATATCTGGCAAGCGAAGCCTCCCTATTTTGTTCTTTCAAAATTTCCTTGGCTTTTCTTGGCCCTCTTTCCTTCCATATTAACTTTAAGATAATCTTATCAAGTTCTGTGATAAAACCCTTTGGGATTTTAGTGGGAATGGCATTGAATCTATAGACAGAAGTGGGGAGAATCACTATTTTTAAGATGTAGAGTCCTCCCATCCATAGATGTGCTATATCACTTCTATTATTTAAATCTGCCCTTCAAAACAGTTTTACATTTTTCTCCTTATAGGTCCTGAGCATTTTTTGGTTAGATTTAATGCCAGATACCATGATTTGTCATTTTAAAGAAAATACATCTGATGTTTCACCACTGAGTACAACATTTGCTGCATGTTTTCCAAAGATACCCTTTATTAAGTTAAGGAAGATCTCACTATCCCTAATGCTCTAGGAGTTGTTTTTAATATGAAGCTTTAAAAAAATTTTTTTATTATTTAATTTTGGCTGCGTTGGGTCTTCGTTGCTGCACGCAGGCTTTCTCAAGTTGAGGCGAGCGGGGGCTTCTCTTGTTGCGGAGCACGGGCTCTAGGTGCAAGGGCTTCAGTAGTTGTGGCACGCAGGCTCAGTACTTGTGGCACACGGGCTTAAGTTGCTCCGTGGCATGTGGGATCTTTCTGGACCAGAGCTCGAACTCGTGTTCCCTGCATTGGCAGGCGGATTCTTAACCACTGCGCCACCAGGGAAGTCCCTAATATGAAGTTTTGACTTAAAATATAAGTAAGTTTGAATTTTATCAAATGTTTTTTCATATAGTTTTTCTTCTCTCTCTCTGGTAATATGGTGAATTACATTAGACATTTTCCTGAAGTTGAATCTTCCTTGCAGTTCTGGGATAAGCTTTACTTGGCCAGAACAGATAGATAGATAGATAGATAGATAGATAGTTAAAAAGACAGATGGATAGGTTACCACATTCAATTTGCAGGACCATCTGGGGCGAGGGCTGTAAGGGAAAGGGCACTGTTGTAGAAGACATTTATGAAGGGTTGGTGTTTCCTAGGCTTGTTGATGTCTAAAGCTGGCTCTTTCTCTCCTTGGATTTTCTCAGAGCCCCAACTGCTCCATTGGGATCTCCAGCTGCAATGCCTATGGCATGGAGACATCTTGACTCCAGCTGGCTCTCTGGTCTTCTCCAGCAGATCCTGTCTATTTGGGCCTGTCCCCCAGAGGGCAGACTCCCTTCTCTTCACCTCCTTCCCTCCGGCCCTTTGCTTCCTTGCCCACCGTCAGCAGAGGGCAGCTCCCTAAGACAGCCCTTGTTCCTCACCCTCCCTCTGCTGCTAGGCAGCTCACCATGACTTGCCTTTAGGTTTCTCAGGTATCTGTATGCCTTTATTACTCCCAGTCCTGGGAGCCGCTCAAGTCCTCTGAGCGGTCCTCGTCAAGCCCCCCTCACTTGGTTTGAGGTTAAAAGGAAGCACCTGCCTACATGCCCATCTCCTAAGACATCCTCCTTTCTTCCAGGCCTCTCCAATTCGTACCCTTTTAGCAGCTCAACCTGGTGAAGCCCAGCACCGGCAGAAGTGGTTTCACAAAACCTTAGCTCACCCTGCAGAAGTGAGTGAGGTCGTTTGGCATCTTGTTTAGGAATGGGAAAGCATTTGGCAACTGCATCTAGTTCTTGGTCCCGGGACCCTCAGCTGAAATGGAGATGGAGAAAGTCCCATTTTAATATCCTGTTACACATTTTTCTAGAGCATGACTTATTTGGTCTGTTTTAAAATTTATTGGCATAGAATTGGTCATAGAATTCTTTAAAGAGTTGAAAAAATTCTACTGTATCCGTAGTTCTATCCTCTTTTTCATTCTGAATATCTGTGCCTTCTCCATTTCTTTCTTGATCCATCTTGCCAGAGCTGATGATCTATTAGTGTTTTTAGAGAACAATAAAAAAATTTTTTTTGCATTCTATTTAATTTATACTCTCTCCTTTGTTACTTTTTAATTGTGAAATAAATCATACACACAAAAAAGTGCATATAAAGTATGTGTATGCTTTAGGAATAATAGTAAAATGAACGACTGCGTATCCACGACTGAGTTTAAGAAATTGAGTGCCGGGATCAGGGAAGCCACATACACATGCCCCTCCACATCCCAGAGCAATCACTATCCTAAATGTTGTATTAAACATCCATTTACTTTTCTTCCCCCTCAACAAACAGCAAATATTTACTGAGAACCTATTATGTGCACAGGCACTGTTCTAGAACACCCCACCCCCGCCCGCCAAAGTCATCCGTTTACACTTTACAAATGCTTTTCACGTGCCTATGTATTACTAAACAATATATGCTCTGTTTAGCAATTTTTTAAAAAATTTATTTATTTTTGGCTGCATTGGGTCTTCGTTGCTGTGCCTGGGGTTTCTCTAGTTGTGGCGAGCGGGGCTACTCTTTGCTGTGGTGCGCGGGCTTCTCATTGCAGCGGCTTCTCTTGTTGCAGAGCACGGGCTCTAGGCGCCCAGGCTTCAGTAGTTGTGGTGCGTGGGCTTCAGTAGTTGTGGCTCACAGACTCTAGAGCACAGGCTCAGTAGTTGTGGTGCACGGGCTTAGTTGCTCCGCGGCATGTGGGATCTTCCCGGAGCAGGGCTCGAACCCGTGTCCCCTGCATTGGCAGGCAGATTCTTAACCACTGCGCCACCAGGGAAGTCCTTAGCGTTTTTTTTTTTAAAGGACCCCGGGTGACCAGAATTGGATGAATCAAAATCCTTGCTTTGTGGCATACCCTCATCTCTGGTAGGACACCTTTCTCTCCTCCTCTCCTCCCTCCCTCTCATCTTCTCTTCCTTTCTTCCACCCCTTCCATTTTCTTTCTTTTAATGTAAAAAACACCTGTGGCTCCACCAACAGAAGGCAGGACCTTAATAATAGCCCAAATCAAGCTACCCTCCCTAATCCAAGTAACTATCACCCTGAATTCTCTGTTTACTGTTCTCTTGCTTTGCTTATTTTGTTGTACTGTATTTTATTCGCTTTCTCAAAAAGCCTATTTTAAATTTTAGTTGTTTTAACTTTATAAAGAGGACATCATTCTGTATGTCACCTTTGGCAGTTTTTCTTTCTTTTTTTTTTTTTACTTATTATCATGATTAAGTTAATCTGTATTATCAAGTTCACTGTATTTAATTTGTTTTTTGTTATGGTTATATATATATAAAATGTAAAATTTACTAACTTTTTTTTTTTTTTTTTTTGCGGTACGCGGGCCTCTCACTGTTGTGGCCTCTCCCGTTGCGGAGCACAGGCTCCGGACGCACAGGCTCAGCCGCTCCGCGGCATGTGGGATCTTCCCGGACCGGGGCACAAACCCGTGTCCCCTGCATCGGCAGGCGGACTCTCAACCACTGCGCCACCAGGGAAGCCCTATTTTAACTATTTTTAAGTGTACAAATTCAGTGGCATTTAAGTACATACATAGTGTCGTGCAACCGTCACCATCACCCAAATCCAGAACTTTTTTCACCTTCTCGAACTGAAACACCAATTAATTCGATTTGACTCTACTGCACATTTTGGGAATACACCATAGATTATTCATTCATTTCTGTGTTGATGAACAACAAGGGTCTTTGCAGGGTTTTGCTATTGTGAACAGCGCTGTTAATGATCACTCTTGTAATACCTACTGATAAACACGTGTTCCCTGTAGAGTGTTAAGTATGGGAATGTTCAGCTTTAGGAGATAAAGTCAAGGGTTTTGCAAAGCGGTTGCACCAACTTCCACTCCACTGCAATGTGCAAGAGATACCACAGATCCACCTGCTCACCAACACTTGGCGTGCCAGCTTGAGATTCTGACAAATGGCGGTATGAAAGCTTTGAAAACCAATTGTTATGTTACAAATTGGAGGGGAGGCTTCCTAGTGCCTGGCCTTGGGGTCTCCTTGAACTCTCAACTTTCAAGACCCTTTTAGAGACTTGATTCTTGCAGAGATTCTCAAAAGGACATTTCCTGCCTTTCCTCCCCAATTGTAAAAATCATACATATTATTTGTAGAAAACTTGAAAAGTACAATAAAAGTCACTTTTGATCTCATAACTGTTTTTAACATTGGTTTGTATAATCTTCCTTTTTAATGCACAAAATTGGAATCATACTACATGTACAGTTTTGTGAGCTTTTCTCCTCTGCTCAACCATATTCAAATCATAATTCACATTGTTGTTAAATATTCTTCTAAAAGGCGATTTTTAGTGACTACATGTAATCCCACCATTTGAATGTACCATAACGTTAACCAATTGTTGAACTTTTAAAAATGTTTGTACACAATGTATCAACAAATAGCCTTGTCCATAAATCATTGCATGTATTCATAATTATTTCTTTGTAGAATACCTAAAAGTGGAATTGCTGGAGATTGTAAATTTTGAAAAAAGATCTTCCTAACAAACGCACCTCACATATCATATAACAGCTAATTACGGCGTGCATTTATATTAATCAGAAACATCTGTGTTACCAAGCCAAGCTTCTGGCTAACACGAGATAATGGTGTTAACTACTACACTCTGAAAGAACATTCTAGACCAAAGCAAAGAAGATTGGCCCTTGAGTTTACCTAGGGAAATACCTTCCGTAAGACTTTTTGAAATCTTGATAATAGGCTGGAGATTCCAGGGCCACATTTTGTGGGTCCCTGGCATCATGGGATCCTATATTTAGAAGCCTCGGCTAGGATGGTCCCTGGTCCCCATATCCCATAAAAGCAAGATGGGGGTGTTTTGAATGTTGGTGTATAGGGTCCATGCCAGGTACTGCGAAAAGGCCGTTGCTTTAGGCAAATTCCATAAGAGATGGGTGTGGTACCAGGAATGGCTCATCAGGCAGGTGAGCTGAGGGCTCTCTTGGGGGAGTGGAAGTAACACCGTGGCCGTCCTGGTCCCAGACTCTAACCTACTTGATCCTCATGGCCTGAGAAACTGGCAGGACAGATTTTATTATCCCATTGTACAAATGAGGAGACTGGGAACCAGAGGTTAAGTGATGTCTTTGACTTGACTCCTCTGTGTAGCCTCAAAGACAGTTTTGGACACCAATTCCAGCACTCCCTCTACTGTCCCATGATGTCCTGTGGGACCGGCTGGCTGCCAAGTCCTGAACCAGTCTCTGGCATCATATCACAGATTCCCGAAGCTAGAGGGGAAGGGGGCTGAAAGTGCCTGGCAACTCTTTGGAAGAAGGGACTTGAGTCTTTGGACACTCGGCTCAGTAACCTAGAGAAGGGCCCAACTGGCTCTTCAGGGGACATTATCCCAAGGGAGGGATCAGGTGACGAGTTACTCACTGTGTAGCCTTGGGCAAGTCCTTCCGTCCCGGGGCCTCTGGTCTCCTGTTCTGTGAAACAGGTACTGGATTAACAGGTCTCTGAAAGCTCCTACTGGACAGAAAGTCCTCAGACTCTGCACTGCCTGCAGCGTCCACTCTGCAGGGAGGTCGGGGCCCTTGCGGCACCCAGCAGGGATCTATCTCCACGGCAGGGCTTTCATCTCGGCGAGGAGCGTTTGCTCCGTGTCGCTCTCTGTGCCTGAAGCTGAAGATGTGGTTCTGCTGTACCTGGGATTCCACTTGCCAAGAATCCTAGGGGCCTCCACTGCCTATCTGCGAGGGTCTAGCAGGGGCGTCTTCCACAGACACAGAACTGGCATCACCACTGTAGATGCGCAAGATGGCGACCCTCCTTCAAACCTCGGCTCAAGCCTTTCCCTGGCTGATCAGCTTAAAATAATAAGCAGCTGGAATTTCCCTCTGCTTATTAAAGTAGAATGAATGATAGAGGGAGTGAGAACAGGTAGAAAGCATCCAGACTTCCTGCCAGGGTCTTGTACCTTGCCCAGTGGGTTTCAAAAAACGTCAAGCCACGGGAACTTTTGTTCAAACCAAACTTTAGCTGGAAGAGAAAATGGGTTGGTCCCTGGGGTCTTCTCCAGAACCCCGACAGCTCCAAGGAGCTCAGCTGTGCATCCCGGCAGGCTCAACGCATTCTCCTAACTCCTCGTGGCCTCTGGGAGATCCCCTGAGCCCTCTTATCCAACCCTCTGCAGCTGGTAAGCCAAGGGTTGGGCCTTGACGGAGGCCCCTTTGTTTGCAAGTCACAGGATTCTATCAATACTAAACTGGCTTAAGCAAAGAGGTGAATTGATTGGGAGAGCAGAGGGGGTGGGTCACACAACACAGGGCAGGACAGCATCACAAAGGTCTGTAGCCGACAGGAACCCGGGCTCCCTCCCCCTCTCCCCTTCTCTTCGCGGCTGCTCTGTCTCTGTCTCTCTGTCTCCCTCTGACTTTCTCTCTCACATTTAGATCAGCTGATTCCACTGGCATCTGGCCCCAGGTCCTTGATTAATTTTGGTCGCTAATGGGCTGATTCCCCTCTCTGAGATGTGTCTTCAACTTTGCCTGCCTTCTGTGGTCCACATTCTGGACTAGAGACTCTCGACATTTTTCTGCTTCAAACCCATGGCTGAGACCATCAAGGAGGGCTGCTTACTCCTCTCAGTAAAGCACATTCTCTGTGTCCTGGCTGTCGACTCCACACCCTGCCTATGAGAAAGCAGAAGGGTGGATGTGTGATTAAGAAACAGATTCACAGACATAGAGAAGAAACTTACAGCTACCAAAGGGGAAAGGTGTGGGGGAGGGATAAACTAGGAGTATGGAATGAACAGATACAAACTACTGTACATAAAATAGCAACAAGAATTTACTGTATAACACAGGGAACTATATCCAATCTTGTAATTACCTATAGTGGAAAATAATCTGAAAAAAATATATATAACTGAATCACTTTGCTGTACATGGGAAACTAACACAATATTGTAAATCAACTCTACTTCAGTAAAAAAAAAAGTGATGATGCTGTAGGTGTAACTTTGAATCCTCTCCAGTTTATACAGTTAAATAAACCATTCCCAAACTTTGACATCTGTCAGTAACAAATTATTTGCTCCGCACTTCACAGCCAATCACTGCCTATCAGAGGGTCACCACTCCTACCTGTAAATTCTCCTTCTAGGTGATTGAAGGTTTAGTATCAATATAATACGAAATGAAGGATGGGAGGATGGGTCCGAGTGTTGGCCTCTAAGTACTGAAGCTTTGTGCGTTTTAAATAGCACATGGACGGCCCGTGTGTGTGTGTGTGTGTGTGTGTGCATTTCGAGACTGCCTGGAAGAGCTTTGGCAGATCTGTCCGCCGACCTCGGGCCACTTCTCTGGGTGCAGATGGAGGGCAGGTGCTGTGATTTCAGAGCAGAGGGAACCAATTACAGTTTTTTTCCCCTCCTTCTTCTCCTTCAAGGAGACTCGGTTTTAATTTCCTTTGTCATTATCCTGCTTATTGCTAAACATAGCTGATGGCTGGTTCCTCTTTGATTTCTCCTTTCAACAAGTCTCCTTTCCCACCTCCTTTCATTTTCATTGTTTTGTATTTAGCCCCAGACGGTTGAGAAAATACGCAATGCGTGCAGCCATGCAAGCCTCATCACTTGTTTTGGGTTGATTTCAGGCACTGGGGCAGCATCCTTCTGGGCCCTTGGGAAGGAGTGCAGCTAGAGCATTAACAGACTCGATACTCATCTCCAAGTCTGGGGAGAGAGCAGACCCTGTGTTTAAAAGTTTGAGTTGAAGGGGCCTAGGAAGGCCTCTGCTCCTCCCATCTCGGCCTTGCACATTCTGTTGCAGTGACTGAGAGTCCCATTCATTTGTTCTTTCGTTTGTTCATTCATTCATTCAACAAATATTTATTGACCACCTGCAGTGTGTCAGATCTGTGCTAGGGCTAGGGATTCGATGGTGAATCAGAGCAGCCATGGCCCCTGTTCTCAAGCAGTCTGCCTCCTTTTAAATTATAAAACCTTATAGAGAGAGTTGCCTGTACCCGACTTTCATGAATTGATTTAGTTTAATGGCTTTCTGGCTGTTGCAGAATTTCTACGCAGAGCAGAACCTGGGCTGGGGCAGGGGCCTGGCAGGTTGTAAGGATGCGCTTGGGGATGGGAGGTCTGCAGCATGCGGATGAAGGGCTGGGAAGCCAGGAGGAGGGAGAAGGAGAGTGCGCGGCCCCTGGCAGGGTGTGGGTTACCGTAGTTGAGAAAATTGAAGCAGAAAAGGCCTTTGAGATAACTGAGTTGATCTCTTTAATTTCATCTTGAGGACAGCTGGGCTGAGGGCAGGTCCTGCTGGTGAGGAGTGTTACCCTTTTCTCTGTCCTTCACACTCTGGTATCACATGTTAAAGTCCTTTCACGGCTCATGCACAGACCTCAATTATGTTCAGCCCGGCTGCCGGGAGAGCCGTGAGCAGAAAGGTCAGACATACGGTGCCCCTGACTAGTGCTGACTCGATGGCCTGGCCGCTCCATCCAACGGTTCCCTGGCTATGGGCCCTGAATGAGCAGGGTGTGGACTTCTACCTGGGCTTCAGGTGCCCGGGTCATTGTGCTCCCTGGCGCTTAGATCACTGAAACTTTGGGGACAAAGCCTGCTCCAGTTGCCAAGACTTGATCTTGGGACTTGGCCCAGAGCCCGCACGGAGCCTGGTCTGGAGGAAGGACTCGGTGCCTCCCCAAGCACTGTGCACTGTTTTTCGGGCCCGACTCTCCTGCTGCAGTCAAACCCTTCTTCTGACCCTTTCCATCTAGTGCTCTGTGCTGAGGGCCTAAACAGCTTGTCCAGGCCCTTGTTACTTCCTCAAACCCACGGCCCGAATTCTGTCTGTCATCTGTCTTTTGTTCTGCCCGTTTTGTCCTCTGTGCTGGCACTATTTCTCTGGGAGCTGGAGAGATAAGGTCTCAGTGAATGTCACCTAGGAAGGAGCTTCCTGTAGGAGTGTATTTGTTTCCTAGGGCTGCTGTAACAAAGCATCACAAACTGGGGGTTTCCCTGGTGGTGCAGTTGTTAAGAATCCACCTGCCAATGCGGGAGACACAGGTTCGATTCCTGGTCCAGGAAGATCCCACATGCCACGGAGCAACTAAGCCCGTGCGCCACAACTACTGAAGCCCGCCTGCCTAGAGCCGGTGCTCCGCAACAAGAGAAGCCACCGCAATGAGAAGCCTGTGCACCGCGATGAAGAGTAGCCCCTGCTCACCGCAACTAAAGAAAGCCCACACACAGCAATGAAGACCCAATGTGGTCTAAAATAAAGAAATTAAAAATAAATTAAAAACATTTTTTTTCAAAGCATCACAAACTGGGAGGGCTTAAAACAACAAATTTATCCTCTCACAATCAAGGTGTTGGCAGGACCACACTTCTCTGAAGAGCTGGGCAGAATCTTTCCCTTGCCTTCCTCTGGCAGAGGCCTGGCATTTGCTGGTGATCCTTGGCCCTTCTTGGCCTTCAGCTACAGCACGTGTCTCTTTCTCCCTCATCACACAGCTGTCTTCTCCTCCTGTGTCTCTGTCTCTCCTTCTCATAAGGACACCAGCCATATTGGATTACGGGTCACCCTACTCCAGCACGACCTCATCTCAGCCAATGGCCTGTGCAAGGACCCTATTTCCAAATAAGGTCACATCCTGAGGTGTAGGGGATTAGAACTTCAATATATCTTTTGGGGGGACACAGTTCAATCCATAACCCATAACAAGCAGAGCTCACCGAGTAGATGGAGGGCATGTGGGTGGGTGTTTTGCCTGCAGGGTGTGTGAACCTCTTCATTATCTACACTCCTGTGGCCAGTGATCACCAAGGTTGGGGGCACCCAGGGTTTTGTAGGGCTTGAGGCATATGCAGCTTGGGGGTTCTCTTTAAGAAAAAGAATACACAGTTATGAATACAAAATTAGGTATAAAGTTGTACCTACACCTATATCTATCCATCAGTTTATTTACTATATTTTATGATGTCTTGACATCTTACAAAAACCTTTGTGGCTGAGGAGAGACTGCCCCTCCTGGGGCCTAGCCAATTCTTAGAGAGCAGGCCTTTGGTATGCGAACTAACCGATGCAGAGCCAGACCCCCTCCACCTGGGCCTTGCACCCCAGAGGCAACATTTCTCTGCCTTAATCATTCCAGGGCCTGGTACCAGGAATCTGGGGACGGCCCCTATGTCCCAAACCTGCTGGAATGATTTAAACTAGCCAATCCTAAGCTGTTCACCCTGCCCACATTGCCTTTCCCATGGAAACCTCAATACAGGTCACGGTGTAAGCACTTCCTCACTACTGTCTTCTGCCTCCTGAGCCTGGTGCTTTACCATGTGGCCCTGCATGGTGAGCCCTGCCTCCTGTCCCTAGGACCTCTCAGTGCAAGAAACTGTCTTCCTGAGCCCCTTCTCTGTCTCCTCTTGTGGCCGTACCCGACTGCCCATCTCATAAAAATACAAAACAAGACTGAATGCTTATTTAGAATAAGATAATAAATTATAAGAAAACAGAAGATTTAAAAAGCTGACAAATACCACAAACATCACAAAATCCAGAATCATAATGTGGACACTGTTGTTTCCCTGTGCAGATGTCCTTTACCAGGTAAGGATGGGGCACGGTGGGGCGGCTAGCCTGGAGGGATTTGGAGGAGGCCTAGGGGCAGTATGCGGGCCTCTCACTGTTGGGGCCTCTCCCGTTGCGCAGCACAGGCTCCAGATGCGCAGGCTCAGCGGCCGTGGCTCACGGGCCCAGCCGCTCTGCGGCATGTGGGATCTTCCCGGACCGGGGCACGAACCCGTGTCCCCTGCATCGGCAGGCGGGCTCTCAACCACTGCACCACCAGGGAAGCCCCAATATTGTTTCTTTTAAATTAATGTTTACTGGAGTATAGTTGGTTTACAATGTTGTTAGTTTCTGCTGTATAGCAAAGTGCATCAGTTTTACATGTACATATATCCCCTTTATTAGATTCTTTTCCCATATAGTTCATTACAGAGTATTGAGTAAAGTTCCCTGTGCTATACAGTAGGCTCTCATTAGTTGTCTGTTTTATATATAGTAGTGTATATACGTCAATCCTAATCTCCCAGTTTATCCCTCCTCCACCCTCTCCTCCTTGATAACCGTAAGTTTCTTTTCTACATCTGTGTGTCTCAATATTTTAACTGGTATGGCCACATTGCTATATATGGGCCACACCTTCATGCCGGATATAAGGACAGCTCCTCCCTGTTCCCGTGCTGGGTGCCTTCAGCCCAAAGGTAGGTCGGGGGGGGCTCTGTGAGGAAGGTTTGGTGGCGTTGACCATAGCTGCAGGTGATGGAGAGGGAGCCTGCCTGGGACAGCTCTCGGGTTTTCTATTCTAGGGAGAGGCAGTCTGCGGCAGAATATCTGAGAAAACTATTGCTCCCCAGGAAATCAACAGAATTGAACTCTCATTCAAACATCACGGGGGAGGCATACAGGTCTTTAAAAGTCAGAAAGAGTTGGGACTTGATGATTTAGAAGGGATCCCAGGGGCAGCTGTTTCCCAGATACAGTGTTAGCCCACCTGCCTGGCAGCAAGTGTGGGCAGGTGAAAAGGGGAAAACGTGGGGAGGGAATATGCAGGTTCAGTTTAGACTCATTCAGCGTGAGAGCTGGAGAAACGGAAGTCCAGAGAGGCAAAGGGACTTGCTGAATGTCATATGACTTCCTATTTTGACTCACTTGGGCTTTTAATAGGAGTTCTCCCTAAGATAGCTTATGTAAAGAGATGAAAGGAATTAAAAAATGGGTAACCTTGAGGCAGTGCTAAGAGAGCACTGGGCTTGGAGTTTTCTCTCACATTCCACCGGCAAGAATTTGGACACAGGGTCACACCTAAGTGCAGATGAATCTGGGAAATAACCAGGTAGTCGTATGCTGGGCTACACTGCTAATGCTCTGGAGGAGGCAAAAGGGATTTTTACTGACAGCTGGCATTCTCTACCACGAGCTAGAAGAAATGGTCAAAAAAAAAAAAAAAAAGTCTGCAAGGCTGTGGTTGCTATTAAGCTCTTCTAGGTTTGATTTGATTCAATATCATCTCAATGGTGATGCACTTCAGGAAACTCAAAAGACACAGTAGGGGCAAGAAAGGGGAAGTTTGAATCGTGTGTTTATTAAGCACCTAATATGCGCCCAGCCCTGTGCTATCAATTGAGGGGATATCTAAAAAAAAATGTTATCCCCATCCTCATGGGCCCTTATAGTGTATAGTTTCCAAAACACACTTGGAAAATAAAGGACACCCAAACCATGTGTTGCAGACCAGAAATGCATAGAAATCCTGGACCAGACCTCATTTCTGCCCATCCAGGCATCTGTGCACACACCAGGCTGGCTCTGTGCTTGGCTCTGGGGTTAAGAGAAGTCATGAGTCCTGCCTTCTAGGGACTCACTGTCTCATAGGAGAGGGTCACCCAGGAGCATGACAAGCTATAAAACACAATGGAGAGCCTTCAATGCCACCAGAGAGACCCAGATGGCATCACATCTAGATTGGGGTGGTGGTGGAGGCAATCAGGGAAGGCTTCCTAGAGGAGGTGACATTTGATTGGGTCATTGGAAGGATGATCCAACTGGTTATGAGGAGGTAGGATGAGGCATTCCAGTGGGGAGAGAAGGCAAAAGCAGAGTTGGGGTGACGGGAGAGCATCGAGTGGGCGGGGGGTATGAAGGAAATATTGATTTAGCTGTGGGACAGAGAGTATGTTTGGGAAGTGAGGGCCTTGCCTCTCCCTGTGGGAGAGGGCCGGCTCCTTTCTCCTGGGATGGTGGTGGTGAGGCTGTAGAAGCAGACCAAGCTCTGTTGGTTGGATACTCCCACATAGGACTGGGAGTCTGCAGACACACATGAGGAGGTGGGGATGCTTAGGGGTTATTCATGGAGGCTGTAGGGCTGTTGGATGGTGGCAAGTACCCATCAGTGGTGTGGTGGTGTCAGCTGTGGCGTCCTGGCTGGACCACCCCCTGGTACACATGACTTTATCTCTGCCTTTTGCCGGCAGACCTCCCAGATTCCCATTGATTCTATGAGCTCCCTGATGTCTTCCTGATAGGTTCTTTCTGCCTTAAATTAGCCACAGTCACTTTCTGTGGTTGGGAACCAAGAACCCTGATGTGGAATGGTCAGCTGGGGCTATGGTCAGACGATGGGGCTTTTAATGCCAGGGTGAAGAGGACTACAGACAATGGGGAGCCATGGGTGGTGCATGAGCAAAGTAGTGACTTGATTCACAGATCCAGGAAGAGTCATCAGTAGATCAGAATTGGGGGGAACAAAGCTTCAGGAGCAGTGAGGAGCTGAAGCAGGGCAGAGCTAGTGACAAAGAGGAGACACGGTGACAAGGGTCGCTGAAGTAGAATTAGTAGAATCGACAGCATTTTGCAACTGGCTGGATATGACAGGAGAGTGGGGAGAACTTTCCACAGAGACCACATACTGTGGCCTATTTCCTCTCTATGGTCTTCTCAATAACCATCTCATCTGTTTCAATTTATGGTCGTGGAGGGAAGGTTGTAGATCGAGGCGGGTCAGCCTAACTCTCTGGCCTCATCTGGGAGGTGGGCTCCCCTTGAAGCCGTACTCTGCATGTGAGCAGACAGGAGGCTTAGGAATGATTAGCTTTTAAGGGGAGGGGAAGAAAGCGACCCTTAATTCCTCTTTAATAACATATGTCAGTAGGTAACGTTTTCAATATGTCACTGTGTCTGCAGCTCTGGTCAGCAGGTCACTATCATTTTTGAGCAATAAACAAAAGACTGCTTTTAATTACTTCTGTGAAATTGCCCGACCCATGCATGAGTAAATATTCATTATGCAGAAAGAGGCATTTTCTTTGTATATAGATCTATATTATATTTAGCTGGCAACCCGCTGACAGAACAGTACTAATAAATTCCTTGTAATGGGCTGCAGTTTGTCCTGATATCTCCATCTCTTCCCTCTCTCCAGGTCCCTGCTTCTGTCTTGGCCTAGCTATCTCTATGTCACTTAAAAAAAATTGTGGTGGAACTCACACAGTATACACTTAACCTTTTTTTTTTTTTTTTTTGCGGTACGCGGGCCTCTCACTGTTGTGGCCTCTCCCGTTGCGGAGCACAGGCTCCGGGCACGCAGGCTCAGCGGCCATGGCTCACGGGCCCAGCCGCTCCGCGGCATGTGGGATCTTCCCGGACCGGGGCACGAACCCATGTCCCCTGCATTGGCAGGTGGATTCTTAACCACTGCGCCACCAGGGAAGCCCAGTCTTTTCACATTTTGATAATATCCCTTGATGCACAAAATTTTTCAGTTTTGTGAAGTCCAATTTACCAATTTTTTATTTTGTTGCTTATGCTTTTAGTGTCACATCTAAGAATCCATTGCCAAATCCAATACCATGAAGATTTACCCCTGTGTTTTCTTCTGATGGTTTTTATGAAATTTTGGCTCTTATATTGAGGTCGTTGATCCATTTGAGTTAATTTCTGAATATGGAGTGAGGTAAGAGTCTAACTTCATTCTTTGGCATGTGAATATCCAGTTGTCCCAGTACTATTTGTTGAAGAGACCACTCTTTCCACCATTGAATGATCTTGGCACCCCTGTCAAAAATTCTGTCAGTCTTAGTCTCTTCCTGTTTCCCTGTCTCCCTGTGTCTCTCCCTGTCTCCACCTTTCTCACATCTTGCAGATATATCAATACGTCTACCATCTACGCTCCTTACCTGTTGTCCTCTGACTGTAGCATTCCACATGGAAGGGAAATGATGGAATTTGGGTGTGGCCTGGGGAAAGTGATCAGCCAGATGAAGGGATACTGTGGCAGGAGTGAGCCTGCCATCCCTTGCCAGCTAAGTGCTTTGGCACAGAGAGGCGGAGGGGACTCAGGGCTGGAGTGAGAGAGAAGGGTAGGCTTGGTCTTCCCTTTTAAAATCAGATCAGGAACTACTGTACATATTTGTGCATTTTTTGTTTACTATTTTTTTTTTTTACATCTTTATTGGAGTATAATTGCTTTACAATGGTGTGTTAGTTTCTGCTTTATTTGTGCTTTTTTTCCCCTTTTTTTGCGGTATGCGGGCCTCTCACTGTTGTGCCCTCTCCCATTGCGGAGCACAGGCTCCTCACGTGCAGGCTCAGTGGCCATGGCCCACGGGCGCAGCCACTCCGCGGCACGTGGGATCTTCCCGGACCGGGGCATGAACCCATGTCCCCTGCATCAGCAGGCGGACTCTCAACCACTGTGCCACCAGGGAAGCCCTATTTGTGCATTTTTTAAAAAATAAACTTTATTTTCTAAAACTTTAGATTTACAGAAAAAATCTGACGATAGTACAGACAGTTCTCATATACCCACACCCAGTTTCCCCTGTTACAGACACTTTACATTACTATGGTATGTTTATTACAATTGGTGAATCAATATGGATACATTATTGTAAGTTTATATCTGATTCCCATCTTTTCAGTTTTTATCCACTGTCCTTTTCCTGTTACAGAATCCCATCCAGCACCTCACACTACATTTTGGGGTCATGCCTCCTTGGCCTCTTGTGCTGTGGCAGTTTGTCAGACGTTCCTTATATTTGATGACCTTGACAGTTTGTGCATTGCTTTATTACATTCTGAGTCTACCTCTTGATGTGCCATTTATTTCCGTTAGACCCTATGGAAAAGTAACTGTATCAAATCAATAGATGATTCGAATTTCTTAATTTTTCCCCTTCCTCCCTCTTTCCCTCTAGTTCCCCTCATCTGTAACTACCTCATTATACAGGGGTGGCCACACAGCACTTTGGGCAGCTGAACTGGGATTCATTTTAATCCAGACCAGGTATACTATTTACTAGCCTAGCTAGGGGCAGGGAACACCACCACCTCTCTGGGATTTGGTTTCCTCATTTGTAAAATGAATAACGAATGTGAAAGTGCTTTACAAACTGCAGAGCAAAGGGCTCTTGTAATAATAATTATAGCACAAGTAATTTATCGTTGTTTTAAAATCACAAAGGTTGAATAAAGGAGTGACAAGTCGCATAAAATCACGGGGGCGTT
The DNA here is from genome assembly GCF_059928025.1 of Delphinapterus leucas. Taxonomy (NCBI): domain Eukaryota; kingdom Metazoa; phylum Chordata; class Mammalia; order Artiodactyla; family Monodontidae; genus Delphinapterus; species Delphinapterus leucas. The sequence goes on along the minus strand of NC_143130.1, from coordinate 68,760,870 downwards.
TTCCTTCAGTGAGCGAGGATGCTGCAGAGCAGTGCCGTGGACCAGACCTCACTGCCACCAAAGCCTGGTGATTCCACCCACGTTCTCTCCACCTGCCCAACCTTTGGCTTTCTTCACAACCAAAGGGCCCTGGAGATCATCGAGTCTTACTTGCTTATTTGACAGAGGAGGAAACTAAGGCCCAGGAAGGGATTTGTCAGGGCTCCACAAGCATCGGTGATGGAGCTCATCCTCCCACCCAGAGGTCTGACACTGGTTAGGGGGCCCCTTTGCCTCTTTAGACAGTTTCCTGGTGGTGTTGCTCAGCTCAGGAAGCATTTTTTACATTTTGGGAAGCTGGTGTCTCCCAGGGTACAGAAAAGAGATGGGCTCTCTATGGGGCCAGTAAGAGTCCAAAGACTGCTCCCCCCTCCAATTGTAGCTGGAAGGGAGTTACTTGACCGGGAGCAAGTTTGGGGTTCAAGGTATTTGTTTTTTAATAAAATATTCCAAACATGCAAAACCATATACCCACCACCCAGCATAAGAAACAAACAGGGAAAAATGAGTTCAGCAAAGCTGTAGGATATAAAAACAACACACAAAAATCAGTTGCATTTCTATCCATTAACAATGAAAACTCTGAAAAGAAAATCAAGAAAACAATTTCTTTAAAATAGCATAAAAATTACTTAGGAATAAACTTAACCAGGAGGCAAAAGACTTGCATTCTGAAAAGTACAAAACCTTGCTGAAAGAACTTAAAGAAAACTTAATAGTAAAACGTCCCATGTTCACGGATTGGAAGACTTAATATTTTTAATATGTCAGTACTACACAAAATGATCTATAGATTCAATTCAATTCCTATCAAAATCCCAAAGATTTTTTTTGCATAAATAGAGAAATCATTCTAAAATTTATATGGAATCTCAAGGGACCCCATATAGCCAAGACCACCTTGAAAAAGAAGAACAAAGTTGGAGGTCTTACACTTCATGATTTCAAAACTTACTACCAAGTACGGTAATCAAAACAGTGTGGTACTGGCATAAAGACAGACATACAGACCAATGGAATAGAATAGAAAGCCAGAAATAAACTCTTGTATATACGGTCAAATGATTTTTGACAAGGATGCCAAGAACCTTCAATGAGGAAAGCAGTCTTTCAACACATGAGATTGGGAAAACTGGATATCCACATGCAAAAGAATGAAGTTGACCCTTTACCTTACACCATCTGCAAAAATGAAATCAAGACAGATTAAAGACCTAAATGTAAAATCTAAAACTATAAAACTCTTAGAAAAAAACATAACAAGAAAGCTTCAAGACATTGTATTAATATTTGGCAAAGATTTCTTGAATATGATACCAAAAGCACAGGCAATAAAAGAAAAAATAGATAAGGTGGACTTCATCAAGATTAAGAATTTTTGTGCATCAAAGGACGCTATCAGCAGGGTGAAAAGAGAACCCACAGAATGGGAGAAAGTATTTGCAAATCATATATTTAATAAGGATTGATATCCAGAATATATAAAGAACTCTTCCAACTCAGCAACAACAAAACAACCCGATTATAATGGGCAACGGACTTGAACAGATTATTTCTTCAAAGAAGACATATAAGTGGCTAATAAACATATGAAAGGATACTCAATATCCCTAATCATTAGGGAAATACAAATCAAAACTACAATGCTACATACCTATTAGAATGACAATTATATTAAAAAAAACAAAACAAAACAAAACACGGGAAAGGAAATAGTTAATCAAGTCCAGGAAGCACAGAGAGTCCCATACAGGATAAATCCAAGGAGAAATATGCCAAGACACATACCAATCAAACTGTCAAAAATTAAATACAAAGAAAACATATTAAAAGCAGCAAGGGAAAAACAACAAATAACACACAAGGGAATCCCCATAAGGTTAACAGCTGATCTTTCAGCAGAAACTCTGCAAGCCAGAAGGGAGTGGCAGGACATACTGAAAGTGATGAAGGAGAAAAACCTGCAACCAAGATTACTCTACCCAGCAAGGATCTCCTTCAGATTTGATGGAGAAATTAAAACCTTTACAGACAAGCAAAAGCTGACAGAGTTCAGCACCACCAAACCAGTTCTACAACAACTGCTAAAGGAACTTCTCTAGGCAAGAAACACAAGAGAAGGAAAAGACCTACAATAATGAACCCAAAACAATTAAGAAAATGGGAATAGAAACATATATATTGATAATTACCTGAAATGTAAATGGACTAAATGCTCCCACCAAAAGACACAGATTGGCTGAATGGATACAAAAACAAGACCCATATATTTGCTGTCTACAAGAGACCCACTTCAGACCTAGAGACACATACAGACCGAAAGTAAGAGGATGGAAAAAGATATTTCATGCAAATGGAAAACAAAAGAAAGCTGGAGTAGCAATTCTCATATCAGACAAAACAGACTTTAAAATAAAGACTATTGGAAGAGACAAAGAAGGCCACTACATAATGATCAAGGGATCGATCCAAGAAGAAGATATGACAATTGTAAATATTTATGCACCCAACATAGGAGCACCTCAATACATAAGGCAAATACTAACAGCCATAAAAGGGGAAATCGACAGTACCACATTCATAGTAGGGGACTATAACACCCCACTTTCACCAATGGACAGATCATCCAAAATGAAAATAAATAAGGAAACACAAGCTTTAAATGATACATTAAACAAGATGGACTTAATTGATATTTATAGGACATTCCATCCCAAAACAACAGAATACACTTTCTTCTCAAGTGCTCATGGAACATTCTCTAGGATAGATCATATCTTGGGTCACAAATCAAGCCTTGGTAAATTTAAGAAAATTGAAATTGTACCAAGTATCTTTTCTGACCACAACGTTATGAGACTAGATATCAATTACAGGAAAAGATCTGTAAAAAATACAAAGACATGGAGGCTAAACAATACACTACTTAATAACGAAGTGATCACTGAAGAAATCAAAGAGGAAATTAAAAAATACCTAGAAACAAATGACAATGGAGACACGATGACTCAAAATCTATGGGATGCAGCAAAAGCAGCTCTAAGAGGGAAGTTTATAGCAATACAATCCTACCTTAAGAAACAGGAAACATCTCGAATAAACAACCTAACCTTGCACCTAAAGCAATTAGAGAAAAAACAAAAAAACTCCAAAGTTAGCAGAAGGAAAGAAATCATAAAAATCAGATCAGAAATAAATGAAAAAGGAATGAAGGAAACGACAGCAAAGATCAATAAAACTAAAAGCTGGTTCTTTGAGAAGATAAACAAAATTGATAAATGATTAGCCAGACTCATCAAAAAAAAGGGGAGAAGACTCAAATCAATAGAATTAGAAATGAAACAGGAGAAGTAACAAGTGACACTGCAGAAATACAAAAGATCATGAGAGATTACTACAAGCAACTCTATGCCAATAAAATGGACAACCTGTAAGAAATGGACAAATTCTTAGAAATGCACAACGTGCCAAGACTGAATCAGGAAGAAATAGAAAATATGAACAGACCAATCACAAGCACTGAAATTGAAACTGTGATTAAAAATTTTCCAACAAACAAAAGCCCAGGACCAGACGGATTCACAGGCGAAATCTATCAAACATTTAGAGAAGAGCTAACACCTATCCTTCTCAAACTCCTCCAAAATATAGCAGAGGGAGGAACACTCCCAAACTCATTCTACGAGGCCACCATCACCCTGATACCAAAACCAGACAAGGATGTCACAAAGAAAGAAAACTACAGGCCAATATCACTGATGAACATAGATGCAAAAATCCTCAACAAAATACTAGAAAACAGAATCCAACAACACATTAAAGGGATCGTACATTATGATCAAGTGGGGTTTATCCCAGGAATGCAAGGACTCTTCAATATACACAAATCAATCAATGTGATAAACCACATTAACAAATTGAAGGAGAAAAACCATATGATCATCTCAATAGATGCAGAGAAAGCTTTCGACAAAATTCAACACCCACTTATGTTAAAAACCCTACGGAAAGTAGGCATAGAGGGAACTTTCCTCAACATAATAAAGGCCATATATGACAAACCCACAGCCAACATCGTCCTCAATGGTGAAAAACTGAAACCATTTCCACTAAGATCAGGAACAAGACAAGGTTGCCCACTCTCACCAATCTTATTCAACATAGTTTTGGAAGTTTTAGCCACAGCAATCAGAGAAGAAAAGGAAATAAAAGGAATCCAAATTGGAAAAGAAGAAGTAAAGCTGTTACTCTTTGCAGATGACATGATACTATACATAGAGAATCCTAAAGATGCTACCAGAAAACTGCTAGAGCTAATCAATGAATTTGGTAAAGTAGCAGGATACAAAATTAATGCACAGAAATCTCTGGCATTCCTATATACTAATGATGACAAATCTGAAAGTGAAATCAAGAAAACACTCCCATTTACCACTGCAACAAAAAGAATGAAATATCTAGGAATAAAGCTACCTAAGGAGACAAAAGAATTGTATGCAGAGAATTATGAGACACTGATGCAAGAAATTAAAGATGATACAAATAGATGGACACATATACCATGATCTTGGATTGGAAGAATCAACATTGTGAACATGACTCTACTACCCGAAGCAATCTACAGATTCAATGCAATCCCTATCAAACTACCACTGGCATTTTTCACAGAACTAGAACAAAAAATTTCACAACTTGTGTGGAAACACAAAAGACCCCGAATAGCCAAAGCAATCTTGAGAACGAAAAATGGAGCTGGAGGAATCAGGCTCCCTGACTTCAGGCTATACTACAAAGCTACAGTAATCAAGACATTATGGTACTGGCACAGAAACAGAAATATAGGTCAATGGAACAGGATAGAAAGCCCAGAGATGAACCCATGCACATATGGTCACCTTATCTTTGATAAAGGAGGCAGGAATGTACAGTGGAGAAAGGACAGCCTCTTCAATAAGTGGTCCTGGGAAAACTGGACAGGTACATGTAAAAGTATGAGATTAGATAACTCTCTAACACCATACACAAAAATAAGCTCAAAATGGATTAAAGACCTAAATGTAAGGCCAGAAACTATCAAACTCTTAGAGGAAAACATAGGCAGGACACTCTATGACATAAATCACAGCAAGATCCTTTTTGACCCACCTCCTAGAGAAATGGAAATAAAAACAAAAATAAACAAATGGGACCTAATGAAACTTCAAAGCTTTTGTACAGCAAAGGAAACCATAAACAAAACCAAAAGACAACCCTCAGAATGGGAGAATATATGTGCAAATGAAGCAGCTGACAAAGGATTAATCTCCAAAATTTATAAGCAGCTCATACAGCTTAATAACAAAAAAACAAACAACCCAATCCAAAAATGGGCAGAAGACCTAAATAGACATTTCTCCAAAGAAGATATACAGACTGCCAACAAACACATGAAAGAATGTTCAACATCACTAATCATTAGAGAAATGCAAATCAAAACTACAATGAGATATCATCTCACACCAGTCAGAATGGCCATCATCAAAAAATGTAGAAACAATAAATGCTGGAGAGGGTGTGGAGAAAAGGGAACCCTCTTGAACTGTTGGTGGGAATGTAAATTGATACAGCCACTGTGGAGAACAGTATGGAGGTTCCTTATAAAACTACAAATAGAACTACCATATGACCCAGCAATCCCACTACTGGGCATAATCCCTGAGAAAACCATAATTCAATAAGAGTCATGTACCAAAATGTTCATTGCAGCTCTATTTACAATAGCCAGGAGATGGAAACAACCTAAGTGTCCATCACCGGATGAATGGATAAAGAAGATGTGGCATATATATACAATGGAATATTACTCAGCCATAAAAAGAAACGAAATTGAGCTATTTGTAATGAGGTGGATAGACCTAGAGTCTGTCATACAGAGTGAAGTAAGTCAGAAAGAGAGAGATAAATACCGCATGCTAACACATATATATGGAATTTAAGAAAAAAAAATGTCGTGAAGAACCTAGGGGTAAAACAGGAGTAAAGACACAGACCTACTAGAGAATGGACTTGAGAATATGGGGAGGGGGAAGGGTGAGCTGTGACAAAGCGAGAGAGAGGCATGGACATATATACACTACCAAACGTAAGGTAGATAGCTAGTGGGAAGCAGCCGCATAGCACAGGGAGATCAGCTCGGTGCTTTGTGACCACGTAGAGGGGTGGGATGGGGGGGTGGGAGGGAGGGAGACGCAAGAGGGAAGAGATATGGGAACATATGTATATATATATAACTGATTAATTTTGTTGTAAAGCAGAAACTAACACACCATTGTAAAGCAATTATACTCCAATAAAGATGTTAAAAAAAAAAAGACACAGAAAATAACTGTTGACAAGGATGTGGGGAAACTGGAACCCTCCCACAGTGTTGATGGGAATATAAAATGGTGCAGCCACTGTGAAAAATGGTAAAATTCCTCAAAAAATTAAACATAGAATTATCACATGATCTAACAATTTCATTCCAGGTATATACCCAAAAGAAGTGAAAGCAAGGTCTCCAACAGATATTTGTACCCACAAATTTATAGGCGCACTATTCACAATAGCCAAAAAGTAGAAGCAACCCAAGTATCCACTGATGGATGAATGGAAAACAAATTGTAGTATATACATACAGTGGAATATTATTCAACCTTTAAAAGGAAGGAAACTATGACACACACTACAACACGGATGAATCTTCAAGACATTACACTAAGTGAAATAAGAACAAATATTGTATGATTCCATCTCTACATGAGGTAGTTAGAATGGTCAAATTCACAGAAACAGAAAGTAGACTGATGGTTGCCAGGGGCTGGGAGGAGGAGGAAGGGGGAGTTGGAGTTTAATGGAGACGGCGTTTCATTTGAGAAGATGGAAAAGTTCTGGAGATGGATGATGGTGATGGTTGTACAACAACGTGAATATACTTAATGCCTCAGAACTGTACACTCGAAAGTGGTTAAAATGGTAAATTTTGTGTTATGTGTATTTTACCACAATTTTTAAAAACTGAAAAAAAAAAAAAAAATCCAAGCAGGAGAGGAGCCCATTCTTTAAAAGCGGAGCCTTGGACTTCCCTGGTGGTGCAGTGGTTAAGAATCTGCCTGCCAATGCAGGGGACATGGGTGCAAGCCCTGGTCCAGGAGGATCCCACATGCTGCGGAGCAACTAAGCCCGTGCGCCACAACTACTGAGCCTGCGCTCTGGAACCCGCGAGCCACAACTACTGAAGCCCGCGTGCCTAGAGCCCGTGCTCCGCAACAAGAGAAGCCACCGCAGTGAGAAGCCCGCGCGCCACAACGAAGAGTAGCTCCCGCTCGCTGTAACTAGAGAAAGCCTGCGTGCAGCAACGAAGACCCAACGCAGCCAAAAATAAAATAAATTTATTAAAAAAAAAAAAAAGCAGAGAGTTTTCTACAATATTCTTCAGGTACTGTGGACGTGCTAGTTGACCAGTACAGCAGTCCTTGCTGTGGAAACTGAGCAATGTGGAGGCAAGGTCCAGAGACTCCTGGAGACGGGTCAAAGGCTTCTGAGGAGATGGCAGTTCCCCTAGTGTCAGAAGCACTGACTCAGCATGGCCTTGCCCTGCCCCTACGTTCTCCAGATGCATCTGAGGCGCGGCTGGACTTCAGTTCCTATCCCAAGTCCCCATGGCAGCTTTCTGGAGCCTTCCCACCCTCAGACCATTATAGACAGATATTTTGAGAGCATCTCTACAATGCTACATACCTATTAGAATGGCAAACTACAATGTCACACAAAACAATTTTATTTAATTTTAATTTCTATTTAAAAATTGATAGTCCCCCTAGTTATTGGAAAACTTTAAATAATGTTTGGAACAACTTGGCTTCAGAAATTTACTTCTTTCACTATAAATTTTACAAAATCTAAATCCAGATCAAAGATTTCCAATGCCAATTTAGAGTCTGAATTGAGATGTACTGGGTGAAATGTGCATCAGATTTTGAAGACTTAATATGAAAAAGAGTGCGAAATAGCTCACTAATAATTTTGTATATTGATTACATGTTGATATAATAACGTTTTGAATATATTGGGTTAAATAAAAATATTAATTTTGATTTCACCTTTTTACCTTTGTACGTTTTTGCCTTTTATGAGGCTACTAGAAAATTTAAAATTATATGTGTGGCTCGTATTATATTTCTATTGGGTAGTGCAGTATCCTGAGGAAGCTTGGATTAGCCGAGAAACTTGCATAGCTAGTAAGTGGCAGAACCAGAATTTCAACCTAGATCTGCAAAGCGGGAGTTCTTTCTATTCGGTTAATTGGAAAACCTTGTTGGTTGGATCTAGGGCCTCCAACAAAACCTGCCTGGAAGGGAAGCAGCTGTTCTCCCGCTAAACTCGGGGTCCCAGCATCTGTGCCCAAAGGGGAGGGCTCAGAGACAGGACGGGTGGGCAGGGCTGGACAAGCTCTGCTCTCCACATCTCCAGACAACCACCAACCCATTCAACCAGAGACCTCTGCTTTTATTATTTCTTTCATGCTCTGGGCATGAGATTTCATTTGAGAACGCAGTCTCTACTCAAAAAAAATGTTAAAAACCTTTGGTTAAGAGGGAAGTCTTTGAACTCAAACACACCTTATATTTGTGAACTGCTTGACCGTGGGGCAAGTTTACTGCTCTGAGCCTTAGTTTCATCGTCTGTAAAATGGGGATTAGCATTACTTGTTTTGAAAGATCATGACAACAATGAGATAATGGAAGATACAATGCATGACTCACAGCAGGTGTGCAATGAACGTGACTCCTCTCCCCACCCAAAGCTGCATTGGACCCAGTTCTGACTCTGTGTTGCCTCATATTTTCCCTTATCCCCAGAATTATTTGTTTTCAATGGTAGTTTCATAGCCACCTGTAGATAGTGAAGGACTTGGAAGGATGAGATAAAACGGGAGAATGACTGTTCATGCTAAATGCAGCACATGCGACTGTATTTAATCAAATAGGATTTTTCTTCGTTTATTTGATGAGACATGGAGGCCTGCAGGGGGCAGCACCTGGCCAGTACTTCACCCCTGAGGGACTGGCTCAGGGGCCTATGGGCTTTGCAAGAAATCAAAGCCTTCCCAGGTATAGGGGAACACTGGGGATTTCTGGAAGGAGGCTCAGCTCTGTTGCTGAGACGCACATGATTCTGCCCTGCAAAGTAGTGATGCTGGTAAAATTGGGGTCCTGGGCTTCCTGGTCTCCTGGTCCCTGTGGTTCCAGGCAACCTCTTCTCCAGTCCCTTAAGGACCCACTTATAAAATCTCCCAGCTTCAGACCTGAGAGGGACTTAGATGGAGATCTAACCCTGATACATCATTTTAACCAAAGCAGGAAGTGAGCAACCTGGCGAGGCAGGGATGTGTGTATCTCCATCTTACAGAAAAGACAACAGAGGCTCAGCGAGCTTAAGTGACTTTCCCTAGGTCCCACAGATAAGAAGTGATAATTAGTTACATTTCTTTTGTTTGCAGGCAACAGAAATGACTAGTTAGCTTAAGCAAAGGGGAGGAACATGGATCCTGAGGCATCTCACAGAACGGCAAGAGGGTTGACTAGCTTGGCCCGGTCAACTGGGCCAAGGGCCCGGGGCCGAGTCTATTCAAAAACCACAGGCAGGGCTTCCCTGGTGGTGCAGTGGTTGAGAGTCCGCCTGCCGGTGCAGGGGACGCGGGTTCGTGCCCCGGTCCAGGCAGATCCCGCGTGCCGCGGAGTGGCTGGGCCCATGGGCCATGGCCGCTGGGCCTGCGCGTCCGGAGCCTCTGCTCTGCAATGGGAGAGGGCACAGTGGTGAGAGGCCCGCGTACTGCACACACAAAAAAACAAAACAAAAACCACAGGCAACAGACTTTTGCCCTTTCTCTCCTGGAAGCCCCTACATGACCGAGCCCCACCTCTTGCATCTCCCAGACCTTGTGTCTCTCAGGTTTAAAACTCAGGTTCCCAGGAGAGAGATTCTGAACAAACCCTCCTGGATCACTCAGCAACGGTCAGGGGTCAGTGTCACAGTGCAGATGTGGAGGAATTGTTCCAACAGGTCCTGCAGTGAAGCCCAGACACATCTGCCACTACAGATGTGCACATCTGATCTGTGCTGCTCCCCTGACTGTCAGCCAGGGCCTTTGCTCTGTGGCACACAGCACCGTCAGGTAGATGCAGCCTAATCCCAGTGACAGGCCAGCCAAGGAAACTAAAGGTGCTATTTGCATTTTAATAAAGGATGTCCACAGACCAAAGGCCTTTGAGTCCTGAAAGACTGATTCTCCCAGATGATGGAAATTCTAGGCACTGTAACAGACGGGACACCAGGGATAAGGCACCCACTCCTGCCACATCACACAAGGGTGCCTCCAACTCATGAAGTTCCCCTGTTTATTTTATTTCTCCTGTTCCCCCAACTCCTTTCCATCTCCCTCTCCAAGGATTTAGTAATATGTCGTCTAGACACTACTGCTGCTGTTTTTCCTCCATTAATCCATTTTAATTGGAAAGTTATCATAATGCAAACTCTCTTTGGTATTATTTGCAGCTCTGCATTATTAGAACTTCACCAACTCGCTTTCCCAGCAAATTAAACTTGTTATGGAAGCAATGAGATCAGCTGCTCATATTAAATCCGGCGTGTTGTTAAGTGGGGTTGGGAACAAGGCTTCCTCAGCTGGGTGGGGTGCCATTGCTGGAGGCATTTACAATGGCACACTGTTTCTACACTGGGGATTTGGCCTCTGTGCCCAATTCTCCTGTTTCTGGCTGAGCTCTCTGTGCTGGAAATTAGAGATGAGAAGAAACAGGGGACAAAAAAACCTCTGCTGGTATCTGGCCTCTCACCCCAAACCCAGGGCAAATGGCAGTGATCAGAACGTACATGGGCCTAATGCTTGTTATATTACAAAGCACATTCAACTCTTCCTCAGAACCCTGTGAAGCAGGAATTCTCGCAAAGAGGGTAACTGAACTTCTGCAGGGTTGCACAGGCAACCCCGTGGTCCAGGCTCGTGTAGCGGATGTGATAGAGCAGGGGCCCCACGCCAGGTCCTCTGCATCTAAAACCATGCCACCCAAGGGAAAAAAACAGACCAAAGTAAGCAGACACCCTTCTCAGGGCAGATCTTGGAAGATGAGTCATAGAATTCTGTCTTTCTTTGCCAGTGATGGGTCTGGAGGCATCTGCCTCATTTATGGCCAATTGCACACGAGGGAAAGACTGACAGGGCCTCGTGGGAAAAACTTCTCTGATGACAGAGTGGTGTGGAGAGGAAGACTTTTGCTTCCCTTACCCTCTTCCTGTATGGACACAATTTCTGGTGGTTTTAAAAACATGTGCACTAAATCTTTGATCTTTCTCCCTGCCAAAGGTGAAGCCTAGTTCACCTCCCCTTGACTGTGGGCCAGACTTAGTGACCTGATTCTAATGAAGAGAATGTGACAGAAGTGAAGTTGTGTGCCTTTTGAAGACAGGCCAACAAAGATCTTGATGCTTTAGTTTTGCTCTCTCAGACTGCTCACTAGGTGGGAGAATCCACCTCTCGTGTCATAAGGATGTTCAAGCAGCCTGCAGAGACCCACATGGGGAGGAACTGAGGCTTCCTCCCAACAGCCAGCACAAATTTGCCAGGCATGTGAGTCAGCCGCCCTGGAAGCTCCTTTTCCAGCCCCAGCCAAGCCTTCAGATGGCTGCGGCCCTGGCTAGCATCTTGACAGCCCCCTCATGAGAGACCTCAAACCACAACTCCCGAGTCAAGCTGTATTGTTTTAAGGCACTATGTTTTGGGGTCATTTGTTACACAGCGATAGATGACAAATACACTTCATAAAACCATCTTGGAACCATGAAATGACAAGAGGTTGCCTGTTTTGAGACTTCTCGGTACATGAGATAATAAAAACCCTTAATTCATGGTTAGTCAGGGATTCGGTTACTTGTCACCAAAGGAGGAAGCCCACCAGCTCCCTACTGCCCCAGCCCAGAGGAGATGTGGGCTACTTCCAGCCACATTTCATTGGCCAGCAGAGGTCACATGACCTCCACCCAACTAGAAGGGAGGTGGGGAAATGCCAAGAAGTACGTGAAGGCTTCTAGGAGGAGGAAGTAGGGACAGAGTTAGGCCCAAAGGATGAGTAGAATTTTGATGTTGGATGGAGTGAGAAGAGGGAGACAGGGGACTTTAGAGGATCAGGCCACAGAAAGCGATGGATGTTGGCCTGACCCTGGCGTTGAATGAAACTCCCCATCCTCCCTGACAGGCCCACTGGAGGGCTGACTAGCATTCCCTGTGAACCTTCTTGCTGAGGGTGACCGTGGGCCCAGCTGAGGTAAAATGCCCCCGAATCCTCAGGGTCTCCTTCTTGTCGCCAATTCAGTGGGGCCCGCGGGAGTCTCTGTTGCTCTCTCAACCTCAGCCTGTGCTCTTCACCAGAATTCACCTTCCGTTTGGATAAAGGGGACTGTGTGAAGCTGGCTCTGCATCTCTGTGCAGCCCTGGGCAATGAACCTCAGGAAAAGTTTTCTGGACAAAACTCAGACCTCACTAATGGGGCTAAATGATACATGTACATTTATATGTTGGGATGGAATAGAGGCCTTGTGGAGACACAATATTCTTCTCCCTAATTGCAGAAGGTCAGGCACTGTAATGGGCCTGGGGGCTCTTGGGATCCTGGATAAGAGACTGTCTGTGTGACAGTCCATGGATGGTATGGAAATAGCCACTCATTGAAAGGCTGACTTTCAAGTGGTTCATTCTCTGGAGCCACCAAGATGGCGGGTCTCTACAGCAGGTGGGCTCAGAGGTGTCACGTCATCCTGGCCCCATGGTGACTGAAACCAGTACAAACTGTCCTGTCCTGTTCCCACGCCAGTGCATTTCAAAGGACAGGGAACCTATGGATCTGGTGATGGATATTGCTCCCCATTTACCCTTATCTGTGCAAGTCAGTTAATTTTGAGAAACTACTCTTTCCTCAAATGAACATAGACCAGCAAGATTCCAAAGGCAGCGGGTGTGGAGTGCCCTGCAGACCTGTAGTGGGGTGTCAGAAATTCAGGGGGGTCTCAAAAGGATGCCCCAGGTGCACAGATCTGGGGAGACATCCATGGCATCAAGTCTCTTGGGACAGGGCCCAGGAATTGGCATTTTCCTAAAAGCACTCCAGGTTATCCTGACCCACTCTGCATGTTTGAATGCCACCCGTTGAGCCTGTCTGTGCCCTGAGATGGCCTGGCGATTGGGCACGCAGGGTGATCAATCCGCATGGGAGAGCTGAAGAGGCCAAGGCAATACCCAGGGTCACCTGAGGGCAGGGTGGAGTCTGGAACCTCACTCCTTAGGCTCTTTCCACTGGCTGCAGTGAGGTCCCTCACCCTCCTAGGAGGGGGTGGGAGGCCTTGCAGCTGAGGAACCCAGAATCAAGGGATGATAGCCATTAGGGGAAGCAGGATGCTCACTCATGCCATTCGTGGCAATGGGCTCTCTGCCATCCCCAGCCCACATCCCTGGTTCTGGGAATATTAATACAAATAACAAGTGTTTACATAATGCTTCCTATGAGCTTGGGCACTGGCTGAAGAGCTTTGCATGGACTAACTCAACCAGTCCTCACATTTACCCTCTGAGACAGGCACTATTATTCTCCCCACTTTACAGATGAGGAAACTGAGGCACTCAGAAAGGACTGAATGTCCAAACAGGCTCTCAGGCCCTGAAGCTGTTGAGTGGGCATTCCTTCTGGGCACTTTTCCAAGCCCTGATTTTACAGAGAGACACAGCCCAGAGAGAAGAGGGAGTCACACCAAGTCCACAGCAGAGCTGGGGCCAGGTTAGGGCTCTGGCCTTTGGGTGGTCATGCTGCCTTCCTCAGAAAGGGTCTGGCCACAGGGCTCATTACTGATGCTACAAATTGAATGAAATAGCTGCTTGGTTACAAATTAATAACAAATTTGTTTGTCATTAAAGCAGCATTGTTTAATAAAATTAGTTCAGCTGAGTGTAATTACCTTCATATAAAATTCCCCTTTAAAAATTACTTTGATAAATCTAAGCCAATTAGGCGGTTTAGCAACTGGGGTGTGGGGTTTGGCTCTGAGCTTAGGTTAGGTCCCTGCAGTGACATCCCAGGGCCATAGTTCGGTTCCTAAGCCCTTTGGGTGATACCCCTGGGGACCTCTTGAAGGCCCAGTGGAGAGCATGTAACTCAGCTTCTCCAAGACAAAACCGTACAGGGCCTTGGACAGATCTCTCAATAAATCTAAAACAATATTCCTCCTAAGTAGGACCACCTCCATTTCTCTCCTCCCCGTTCCAGCCGTTCGCGCTCATTCCTGAACTCTAGGTTTCCAGGTCATTTCTCTCCTCAGAGACTTCCAGGGCCTCCCTATTGCCCGTAAGACACCATCCCAAACCTTGATCTTATTATTCAACACCCTGTGAATCTGGCCTCCTGGTTAATTTAGGGAAAATGATAACCAAATTGGGGATCAGGAGACTGAGGTCTTAGCTTCAGCCCTGGCCTAGTCCGTGCTGGGTGTTCTCAGACAGACCCCTTCACCTGTTTGGGCTTCCATTCACTCCCCTATAAAATGGGAAACACAGTAGTTTCCTTCTCAGGCGGTTGTGAGAAGCACAGGAGATTATGACCGTGGGGATTTATAAACCACAGATGCCCTTTGAGGCCTCCCTTTTGCTCTCTCCCCCTTCTTAGCAGCTGGCCAGCTTTGCTGGCCTGGCCACTCAGCTCACCACCATTTCTGGGTCCCCCTTGTTGCTAGGGCCATGCAGCCCTCTCTGGAACATCCTACCTCCTCTTCTCTGGTTAACTGACTTAGGTTTTAAGGTTCAGTCAATACCCTCCTCCCTATATACTCTTGCTGGCCTCTGAGCCACCTCCCTGAGCCCCCGGAGCCTGACCTTGGGATTGCGTCCCCAGCCAGGAGTGGAAACAGATGAATGGTTATAAGGTTATAAGGTTTTGACGCTTATAATGTTTTATAAGGCCCCAAACATTCTAGTTTTATGTCATCGTTTCTTTTGGGGATTCTCTGGAATATCTTTAGAAGCAAAAGATGCCCCCCTGGATGGGCCCTCAGAGATCAGCGGGTCCCACGTCCTCATTCATGGAGGGGGAAATGGAGGCACAAAGACACTTAGTGGCAGGAGCGGGCCTGCTTCTCTTATCTCTTCACTTCCAGGCCGGAACTTACCCCAGCCTGTATTTTCCATTGTTTCTGTTCTGCTCTAACGCCCCTCTTTGCCCCTGGCTGAGTTTGCACGTCATTTCCTGAACAACACTCTGAAATTCCACTGCCTGGATTTCCTGGGCAACTTACAGGCCCAAGATCCCCAAATGGCCCAGCAGGAAGCCAGTGGAGGTAAAGGTGCTGAGTAGGGAGGACACAGTGCCGCACAATTCCAGGGGGCGCCGCTCATAGCCTATACCGTCCCCTGGCATTGTACAATGCACAGCCCACACAGCTGTACACTGTGCCCTGAGGCCAAGAACCGGGGAGTACGTAGGCATGTAAAGAAAAGACCCAGCTTAAACTGCAGGGACGTGGCTGAGACAAGGAGAGAAGCGGGACATGAACTCAGCAGGGAAGAGGACAGACCTTCTCCCAGAAAGCCCTGTATGTGGCTTGTCATGGGGAGCATCTGCAGCCTGCAGGGCGGCACAAACACACTCTACAGCTTCAGGCCTCAGGTTCCTCGCTTGTAGAAGAGTGGAAACAACATGTCATTTACAAGGGCAGGTGATGAGAAAATAGGTGTGGCAGTGCTTCAGAAGCAGAAGGTAAAAGCCGGAAGCTGGGGACGTCAAAGCCAATGATCAGATGGCAGAGCACGGGAGTATCTGGGATGGGGGCTTAGGGTCTGAGAAGCCCCTTCCCTCTGCTCTGAGCCTGAGGCCTGGGCTGATGACCTGGTAGAAGACCCTGTTTGTGGGTGGAATTCCAGCATCCACCAGGGAGCCAGGGGTTTTGTGACAGTGGTGAATGAGACTTGTGGGGCAGCAGGGTGGGATGGGGACACTGGCCTTGCTTCCTCTGCAGAGAGAAGGGAGGACATTCCACTTGGCCCTCAGGTTCTCCTGACGCCCCCACATTCCCAGGGCCCAGACCCCTGGGGCGGCCCCTCCTGAAAGGCCTCACCTGTCATCCATCCAGCAGGAGGGCTTGGGAAGGGGACAGCAGCGCGCATGGGCTGAAAACTTCTGAAAACACGCTGCCTGGGTGCCAGCCCCCTTGTTGGCCCCCCAGCTCCCTCTAAAGCCCCTTTTGAAGGGGACCTCGGAGCTCTAATGAGTTGAGAGCTTTTATGGGAACTCAGGCAAACCAATTAGGTTTGCTTAAAAATATTGTACTCATTAGCATGAAAATAAAGCTGAACTTTTTAGAGATAATTGCATCTTTTAAAATGTGGTAGTCTTTGTCTGGGCTTGTCTCATAAATATGCATGCTGCAGAATCCTTTTGGAACCATGGTCTCAATCATGAGTAACACACAAATGCATCCAGGGTGTTAATATTCTGACGAGAGTGGGGCCTCTTGGGCAGGCAGTGCCACCGGTGGTGGCCTCTGGAGACGGCCCTGTAATCCCCCAGCTGCAGTCTGTGCCTCTCACAGGGACGGAACGCTGGCTCAGATCCATGATACCATAGACCAGGGCTCCAGTTCTAAATCGCTCCCTTTTGTGTGGATGTTTCCAAGGAGGTGGGCCACAGGATTCTTGGGCTTGACTCAAGATGCAGAGAAGGGGGGCAGAGAAGTTGAGCTCAATTTACAGCGGGGGAAATTGAGGTCCCAGGGGTTAAGTGGGTTTGCCAAGGTCACCCGGCAGGGATGGGGCCAAGATGCAGCCCAGTTTACCATCAGAGGCTGATGCTCTTTATCTGAAATCAAGCGAGGGTCCATGCCAGGGAAAGGATTGCATTTACATTTAGCAGGGAAAGAATGCATTTCAGGTTGCGAGCCTGGGTGGCTGGGGGAAGGGTTGGTGGCTCCAGCTGCCGTTTCTATCAGCTGCCCTCCAAGCCACCCCAAATAAACATGCCGTATAAGTTGAAGCAATCAGCTTGCTATGTCAATGCGGCTTTGAGACCATTTCTAAGCAACCCCCTTCCCAACTGGGAGTGCCCCTCAGCCCTCTGGGTAGAAATTTCTGAGCTGCCTCTGGTGCCTGCCTACAGGAGTTCTTTTATCCCCCTTCCCCGCTCCCTCCTTTCCTCCCAAGCGGAACAGCTTTATAAGATTAATATCCCACTAGGATGATAGGACTGGCCCCCAGGGAAAACTGTGAGCTCAGTGAAGTTTCATTTCAGCAATCATTTTCTAAGTCCTTGCGTGGTCCCACGCACCAAGCTAAGCCTTAGGGGGACTACACAGGCGGTACGGGGGCCTGCCTGTCCTAGTTCTCCATCAATGGGGAGGCAGGCACATTTGTCAGGGGCCTGAGACCCCCGCTCTTTGCAAAGCCACCGTGTGGGGAGTGAGGCATACATCCGATGGGTGGCAAGGCTGATTGTGGCCAGGAAGCTGCCTTTTGAAGACCAGGTGGGATTCGGGCTGGCTTTGGGAACCACTGGAGCAGAGGGAGGCTCAGGGTTTGGGATGTGTTGGGGCAGTATCAGAGTCCAGAAAGTTTTCCTTTGTCGCTTCCCAGTGTCCCTCCAAAAACTCCTATCTCCTGTCCGAGGGTTCTCAGCTGCCTCCTGGCTGCCCCTCCTTCCCACCCCCAGGCCACTGCAAGGTGTGCCAGGCCTCCAAAGTTACCAAATAGGAAACCATCTATGTCCAACTATGACCAATGGGGTAGAACGTGCAACACCTTTCCAAACTCATTCTATGAGGCCACCATCACCCTGATACCGAAACCAGACAAAGATGCCACACAAAAAAAAAAAAGAAAAGAAAATTACAGGCCAGCCAATATCACTGATGAACATAGATGCAAAAATCCTCAATAAAATACTGGCAAATTGAACCCAACAATACATTAAAAGGATCATACACCATGATCAAGTGGAATTTATCCCAGGGGTGCAAGGATTTTTCAATATATGCAAATCAGTGTTATATACTACATTAACGAATTAAAGAACAGAAACAAGATGATCATCTCAACAGATGCAGAAAAAGCTTTTGACAAAATTCGACACCCATTTATGACAAAAAATCTCTTCAGAAAGTGGGCACAGAGGGAACATACCTCAACATAATAAAGGTCATATATGACAAGTCCACAGCTAACATCATACTCAACAATGAAAAGCTGAAAGCATTTCCTCTGAGATCAGGAAGAAGACAAGGATGTCCACTCTCACCACTATTATTCAACATAGTTTTGGAAGTCCTAGCCACGGCAATCAGAGAAGAGAAAGAAATAAAAGGACTACAAATTGGAAAAGAAGAAGTAAAACTGGCAGTGTTTGCAGATGACATGATACCATACATAGAGAATCCTAAAGATGCCACCAGAAAACTACTAGAGCTCAACAATGAACTCAGTAAAGTTGCAGGATACAAAATTAATACACAGATGGGACTTCCCTGGTGGCGCAGTGGTTAAGACTCTGTGCTCCCAACGCAGGGGGCCCAGGTTTGATCCCTGGTCAGGGAAGTAGATCCCACGTGCATGCTGCAACTAAGAGTTTGCATGCCACAACTCAGGAGCCCACCTGCCACAACTAAGGAGCCTGCATGCTGCAACTAAGAAGCCAGTGAGCTGAAGCTAAGGAGCCCTGGAGCTGCAACTAAGGAGCCTGCCTGCCACAGCTAAGAACTGGCGCAACCAAATAAATAAAAACAAAAAACCAGAAAACCAAAATTAACACACAGAAATCTCTTGCATTTCTATACACTAAACAAAAGATTAGAAAGAGAAATTAAGGAAACAATCCCATTTACCATCGCATCAAAAAGAATAAAATACCGAGGAATAAACCTACCTAAGGAGGCAAAAGACCTATACTCTGAAAACTATAAGACTCTGCTGAAAGAAATCAAAGACAACACAAACGGAGAGATATATCATGTTCTTGGATTAGAAGAACAATATTGTCAAAATGACTATACTACCCAAGGAAATCTACAGATTCAATGCAATCCCTATCAAATTACCAATAGCGTTTTTTGCAGATCTAGAACAAAAAAATCTTAAAATTTGTATGGAAACACAAAAGACCCCAAAGAGCCAAAACAGTCTTGAGAAAGAAAAACAGAGCTGGAGGAATCAGACTCCCTGACTTCAGACTATGCTACAAAGCTACAGTCATCAAAGCAGTGTGGTACTGGCACAAAAACAGAAATATAGATCAGTGAAACAGGATAGAAAGTCCAGAAATAAACCCACACACCTATGGTCAATTAATCTATGACAAAGGAGGCAAGAATATATAATGGAGTAAAGACAATCTCTTCAATAAGTGGTGCTGGGGAAACTGGATGGCTACATGTAAAAGAATGAAACTAGAACAGTTTCTAACACCATACACAAAAATAAACTCAAAATGGGTTAAAGACCTAAATGTAAGACTGGATATTATATAACTGTTAGAGGAAAACATAGGCAGAACATTCTTTAACATAAATCACAGCAATACCTTTTTGGATACACCTCCTAGAGTAATGAAAATAAAAACCAAAATAAACAAATGGGACCTAATTAAATTCAAAAGCTTTTGCACATCAAAGGAAACCATAAGCAAAAGGAAAAGACGACCCACAGAATGGGAGAAAATATTTGCAAACTATGCAACCAACAAGGAGTTGATTGGCAAATTGAATCCAACAATACATTAAAAGGATGTATAAAAAATATATATATAAAAAATATAAAAAATATATTTTGTATAAAAAATATACAAACAGTTCATGCAGCTCGATATCAAAAAGCCAAACAGTCCAATCAAAAAATGGGCAGATCTAAATAGACACTTCCCCAAGAAGACATACAGATGGCTAAAAAGCACATGAAAAGATGCTCAACATCACTAATTATTAGAGAAATGCAAATCAAAACTACAATAAAGTATCACCTCACACCAGTCAGAACGGCCATCTTTAAAAAGTCTACAAACAGGGCTTCCCTGGTGGCACAGTGGTTAAGAATCCGCCTGCCAATGCAGGGGACACGGGTTCGTGCCCCGGACCAGGAGGATCCCACATGCTGCAGAGTGGCTGGGCCCGTGAGCCATGGCCGCTGAGCCTGCCCATCCGGAGCCTGTGCTCCACAACGGGAGAGGCCACAACAGTGAGAGGCCCGCGTACCACACACAGAAAAAAAACTAAAAACAGAGTTACCACAGGATGCAGCAATCCTATTCTTGGGCATATATCTGGAGAAAACTCTATTTGAAAAGAGACATGCACCCCAATGTTCATAGCAGCACTATTTACAATAGCCAAGGCATGGAAGCAACTTAAATGTCCATTTACAGATGAATGGATAAAGAAGATGTGGTACATATATATAAGGGAATATTAGTCATTAAAAAGAATGAAATAATGCCATTTGCAGCAACATGGATGGACCTAGAGATTATCATACTAAATGAAGTAAATCAGAGAAAGACAAATAGAATGATATCACATATGTGGAATCTAAAAGTGATACAAATGAACCTATTTACAAAACAGAAACAGACTCACAGAATTTGAGAACAGAGTTCTCAACAGAGTGGTCACCAAAGGAGAAAGGTGGTGGAGGGAGGGATAAATTAGGAGGTGGGGATCGACATATGCACACTACTATATATAAAATAGGTAACAAATAGAGACCTACTGTACAGCACAGGGAGCTCTGCCCAGTACTCTGTAATAACCTCTATGGGAAAAGAATCTAAAAAAGAATAGATATATGCATATGTATAACCAAATCACTTCGCTGTACACCTGAAACTAACACAACATTGTAAATCAACTATACTCCAATATAAATTAAAAATCACAAAAAAAGAGAAAGTGCATCACCTTTATTTACAGCCTGCCGACTTTTGTCAAAAAACCAATTAGGTCGAACCACACGAAATTGCCAAGTTCAACCATTTTGGAATAAAATGGTGATTTTAACCTCTATGGTTAAAATATGTGTGCAGGTGCAGATTAAATGCATTATCTCATTTAATCCTGAGGATGTAGCCATGAGAGAGATACTGTGACTACCACTTCCATTGTACAGACAGGGAAACTGAGGCAAAAAGAACTGAACTTTCCCAGGTCTTATGGAGCTGGGCTTTAGCCCCAGCTACCTGGGCCACATGGCTGTGCCATGAAATACAGGCACCATGGGCTTGGAGCTCACCAGACAGAAGAACAAAATGTAATGAAAAAAGAGGTAGCTGGGAGTAGGAAATGGCATCACATAACTCTGACGAGACTTTGGCTGTTAAAGGCAAAATATGATTCCATGCTTCCTAAGGGAGGAGGCGAGTGGGCGGGGGGAGGAGCACGGGCCGGGTCACGGTGTTCTCGCTACTACAGGGAAGGGCCTGTCTGTGCAACAGGGACAACTCCAGGAACGCGGCACCATCTCCCCAGGGGCCATGCAGACCAGCAAGAGGCGCCTCTTTCGCTTCTGCTTTTAGAGCAAGAGCAGAGGTAATAGCGGTGAAGGCCAAATCACAACGTTAAGGTCAGAGATTGGTTTGGAGGGAGGACACCAAAGGCTTGACCCCAGGAATGCAGCTTCCTGGTGATTTGTCTTAACACATGGAACCTTGAAGTGGGAAAGCGCCTTGAGGCATCCTATTGTCAGATCTGAATTTGAATCCCTGTCTGCCACCTGCCTGGTGGGTGACCCTAGGCCAGCTAATTAATTATATCATTTCATACCAAGGTTAAGTGGCCTCTGGAACCCTTTTCTTTCTATGCTTAAATTCCAGAAGAACTAGTATTGTAATTATACGGACTTAAAAAAAAACCCAAAATTGATTTCTAATTTGTAAAGAGTCAGGTCTGGGTCCATGGGATGTGGTTGGACACTTCATTGAGTCCTCTCATCCCATATCATTGTCAATGAAAGCTGATCTTACTTGGTTCTTAGGATTCATTACAACTATGTTAGAAATTGGAGGGCAGGAGGGGTGATCAGTGATTGCCATAAACCTCATACAATAAGTGTATCATGAACATCTTTTCATGTCCATACTTATAACACTACCTCACACTTTTTAATGATGGCATAATATTCCAAGGCATGCAGGTACCACGTTTGTTTAAAAGCAATATATTAGTTTTTTTTTGTCCTTTTAAAAGTAATACTTTTTTGCCATTACCAGTAATTCTGTAATGACCAACAGGGTACAAATACATTTGTAAATAATATTTTGTTTGATAACATTGTGCATTACACGTTTACAGATAGTATTTTGTATGAGGACTTAGAGGAATTGCTGCATTAAATGTACGTGCATTTAACATGTTGATAGGTACTTTCAAATTACTCTCAAAAAAGAAAAAAGGAAAATCACTTTACTTCTAACAAGTATATGAACATGTCTATTTTCCCAAATCCTCTAAACAAGGCTATCTATCCTGTGCCCATTATTCTACATGTTGATTCTTCTTATTGATTTTCAAGAACTCTTTGTATATTATGGATATTTACCCTTTGTCAGTTATGCATCATGGTACAAATATTTTCCCTGATCTGTTACTTGACCCTTATCTTCATCTATAGATTATTTTGCCATGCAAAAAGTTTACAATTTTATGCAATTAAATCTGTAATTCTTTTATGGCTTCTGGATTTAATACCTTGAATAGGAAGTCATCTTCCTCTCCAAGATTATAAAAAAAAAAATTTACCCTATATTTTCTTCTGCCTTAAAAAAATTAAAAATACTTTTTTGCAGGGGGCAGTGGGGCATGACCAGGGAAGGTAGTGTGTAGTCGTTGTGCTCTTCACCACAGTGCCCTTTTGGTTCTCTTCACTTCACAGCATATGGTAGGATTTCACTTCCTGCACTCCTTGTGGTCGGGTGGGGCGGTGTGACTAGCTCTAGCTCGAGTTGTGAGCAGAATTGATGGGGTCACCTCAGGACCAAGCATTTAATTGCTAATGCAAGACCTTCCAGTCCATGCCTACACCCTCCATGGCAACATTTGAGATGGTGGCTGCTCCGTCAGCTGGTTCCTATGTGATTTTAATGAGCAGAGCCACCCTACCAACCTGCAAACAGACATGTGCCCCGAGCCAGAAATAAGCCTTCAGTGTGTTAAGTCACTGAGATTTGGGGGCTGTTTATCACCGCGGCACAGCATAGACTACCCTGGCTGATACCTTTGCTTTTCTCCATATGGACAGCTCATTATCGCCCTTCTGTTTTTTAAAATGGTCCATCTTTCCCTGCTGGTATAAAACGCCATGCTTATCACTTCCCCAATTCTCATATATGCCCAGGTATATATCTGGGCTCTTGAGTGCCGTCCATACATCCACTTGCCTATTCTTCTACCAAAATCAACTGTTTTAAATGGTAAAGCCTCAATAATATATTTTGATGTTTCGCAGAGCAGGTTTTCAAGCTTATTTTACTTTTTCTTATTATTTATTTCTTATTCTTGAATTTACTCTTTAGGCAGACTTTAGAATTAGTCGTTCAAGTTTCATAAAAACCCCATTAGAATATGGGTTGAATTGATACATTAATTGAAAGAGAATTTCCGACTTTACGTATGGAAACTTCCTCATTTATTCTTCACATACTAATCCTCTTATACTTTAAGAAATATTTTCTGAGCTCCTACTGTATGCCAAGCATTTTGCTGGTAGCAAAGATAAAAGATGAACAGGGCACAACCCATGCCAGAGAGGTTCACAGTCTAGTGCGAGATGGGCAAGACCATTGATGCTGGTCCTAAGGGGGAAGGTGGGAGCCCAAAGACACGGTGCAATGAAACTGTTTCGTAGTTTGAAGGGGAGTTAGCCAGGGAAAGGGCCTACTGGGCAGATGAAAAGGTATGACCAAAGATTCCAGGTGGGGCTGTGTCAGGAGAGGAGGAGGGAGGTGAGAGCTGCCTCTGCTGTACGTAGTGTTACAGAGTCTGGGCTTGATCTCCAGAACAATAGCGCGTGGCTGAAGGGTTTTAACTGAGACTGACCCCATGGCCTGAGTGTCCCTGTATATGGGGCATGGTCTGCTAATTTAACTGAGAAGGAGAGGAATCCCATAATTCCCATATTTAATCACTTAAGTTCAGAGTATAAACCAATCCAAAGGATATCAAACGGCTAAGAAAAAAAGACTAAGACCTACAAATAACTAACATTCATTGAACACCTACTATGTGCCAAGAATTTTCATGGTATAGGATTCATGTTGTCAGTGTCTGGCCAGACATTTTTACATAATAGAAAACCTCACAATAACCCCAGGTTCTGTGGGTATGATTCCCATTTGACAGAGAAGAAAAACGAGGTTCAGAGGGCTTAGGTGATTTACCCCAGGTCCAAG
This sequence comes from Delphinapterus leucas, assembly GCF_059928025.1. NCBI lineage: Eukaryota > Metazoa > Chordata > Mammalia > Artiodactyla > Monodontidae > Delphinapterus > Delphinapterus leucas. The sequence goes on along the minus strand of NC_143130.1, from coordinate 68,736,340 downwards.
AATTACTTAGCAGCGGAGCTGGGACAGTCCAGCAAGATCTTGCATTTCCAAATCTAGGAGTCTTTCGGCCTCTCCACAGCTGCGACTCATTATAAAAAGGAGCTAGTTCTCAGCCTGGGGAGGAGAGGGAAGGCTCCTTCTTGGCCAAGTTTCATCTAATTTTCCATCAGTAGGTGTCAACTGTGAACTAGTCAGAAATGCTAAAATAACAGCTTAAAAACATAGGAACAGAAATGGAAATATAATTTTAGCGGGCCTCACCAGCCCCCTCCTGAAGATAAGTGCTGCTTTTGGAGTATCTGTTACAGAAATGTAACACTTAAGGACTAAACTCACAGGAGTTGCTGGCGATGTGCAATTTAGCAAGTTGGGCTGTTAAAAAAGAAGGGAGAGAGAGAGAGAAAAAAAACCCAAAAAACAAAACTCCACAGGCAGAAAATTGAAAACAAAAAGAAATGGAGAAAAAAAGCCACATAGCATTCCTACCTCTGATTGTACTTCCTTCTAATGGCCTGGGAAATAGCTTGTTGAATTGAAAAGGTCTTGCCTGTGAGAAACATTAACTCAGAGGTGGAGCCTTGGGTGGAAAAGGAGGCTGGATTTAGCCAATCAAGCATCAAGGCCTTTGGTAAATTAGCAAGGGCTCATTCAGTGCCTATTCTGTGTTGGGAGTGGTGCTCCCATCGGCCCAGTGGGGGGCTTCAGAATGAGGGAAGGCTGGCATTCCTCCCTCAAGGGGTTTGCTGTTTGAATTTGGATACAACACCCACTGGGACCAATGAAGTGATAATACAAATGCAGGACAAGACCCAGAGATGCTGGGAACAGATCTCAAGCTGAGGGGAAGGAGGGGGTGCAGCTCTGGTCTGGGCAGGTTTGAGGAAGGGGCATGGAGGGGAAACATAGGGTCACAACTTAGGAGCAAGGTCTATATTCCTGTCTCAATTCTGGCCCGGATTTGCTGTGTGACTTGGGACAAACCATTTCACCTCTCTGAGTCCCAGATTCATCATGTGTTGAATAGTGGAGGTTGGTCAGATGGTTTCTAAGGCCCCTTCAGGCTCTGACACCTATGATTCTATGAACTAGAATGATTAGTAAGGCTGTTTCAGTTGCCAGTAACGGAGATCCAGCTCCAAACAGATTAATCAAAAAGGGGGCATTCACTGGAGGTAATTGTAAAGGCCAAGGGAGGGCTAGGATCAGGTATGGATGGATCCAGGAGCTGACAGAGGGTTCCTTGAGCTCTGTCTTCCTCCTGTTCCATCCCGGTTTATGTTTTCTTCTCTCCGAGCTGGCTTGTCTCTCCGTCATAAGGAGACTGTCTTTTCTGATAGCCCCTAGTTGCTCAGCCCCATCTAAACCAAAGGGAATGGGTTTCTTCCAGAAAAGAAAGTTTCAGGTACCAGCTGAAAGGAGATGCAAAAATGACAGATGATCTCCACATGGGCACTGAGTGCATTTTAGCTTCAGATAGAAGAGGAGGAAGAGGTGAGGAGAATTCCAAGGGGAATGCGGGGTCGAAGCTATGCCACAGGCCTGGCCAGAACTTTTGTGGGCCCAAGGCAAGAGCCCAAATGGAGGCCACAGACCATACGTCTAAATATTAAAGAGTCATAACTCACACTAGCAATCTGTTAAATAAAATAGGCTTCTCTGCTCATCTGGATGCATGTACCTTCATAATGACCTGAAGGCAGGTTCCTATTCAGAATTTTCAGCATCCTTGGAATTTTGCACCAGAATGCGATGGAACAGCATGAGCCTATAGCCTTTCCCTCCTCTTTCCATCCCTGACTCCCTCCCACACTGAGGAAACACCTCAGCACACACGTCCAATATCTGAATCGTTGGAAATAGCTGGCCTGGGCATACATGCTGACGCTTCACCTTCAGGGGGATTGGCCTGGAAAGAGGCCTGTGCAGGCCGTGCAAGGGGGCTGGGGCCATCTGAGCAGTGAACGCTGTGGCTCCAGATGCTGGAGTGTGGCACTGAGACAGGCTGGGACCTGAGATCCTTTACCGGGAGTGGTTGAACCTAGACAAACGTCTCCTCAAGCAACGGAACACAAAAAAACTGTAAGGAACTAAAAATAACTGCATGCATGTGCAGTCGGGGCAATTATAAACAGTAAGATACAAAAAGGCCACAAGCCAACTGCCACTTCTGAGGTACTGGGAGCAAAAGCAGGGTACTTTGCATGATCCCTGCACACAGCACCACCAAGGGGGTGGGCAGACCCTCTAAGCCGCGCCTCTGCCTGGCTCAGGCCCACCGATTCACCCCATCCTCACCCCATTTAAGAAAGCAGTGCCGGGGGCTTCCCTGGTGGCGCAGTGGTTGAGAGTCCGCCTGCCGATGCAGGGGACGCGGGTTCGTGCCCCGGTCCGGGAGGATCCCACATGCCGCGGAGCGGCTGGGCCCGTGAGCCATGGCCGCTGAGCCTGCGCGTCCGGAGCCTGTGCTCCACAACGGGAGAGGCCACGACAGTGAGAGGCGCGCGTAGCAGGCCGCCCTCCTCAGAGGACAGAGAGTGAGCAAGGGTACCTGTTACCTGTTCTCGTTCCCCCCTCCCCCTGCTGCAGCACAAGTCCCAACAAAACCTTGCCTGAATTTCTCGTCTGTCCTCTTATCAATTTCTATTGATTAAGGAGCCCAAGGACCTGGTTCGGTAGCAGCACTGAGAAGGGTATGCGGGCTCCAGGTGGGCACATCCTTGTGGCCCCATAGACTGCTCATTCCAAGGAGAGGGGTGTGGCCAGAAGAGGGGCCACCAGAAGAGCCGGGTCCAGAGCAATGACCCTCTTGCCCAGATCGAGGGCTGTTACTGGTGGGGAGCCAGGAGTGGAGGTGCCCAGGTGGGGTCGCAGAGGAGAGTAAGATTTGGAGGGGAGAGCTGGGAAATAAAAGTGAAAATATATTTGGGCTTGATTGAGGATGGCATTGGACTTCAAGCTACAGAGACTGGACTTGTGCTTGTGGGCGACGGGGAGCCCTGGGGTATTTGAACCCACACCCGGGAATGTTCCCCTCTCCTGCCCTCGGGGACTCACAGGGGCTGCTTCCTGCATCTGCAACATCCTTCACCTCAGGTTCCTTGAGATTTAGCTTTGCTGTGAGAACAAGTCCTTTGCGGGAACCTTTCCCCAAACCCCACCCTCACCCAGACTGAGCGGTTCTTCGCTTGGACTCCCAGAGCCCCTGGGGTTTTCTTCATCAGAGAGCACATCGCATGGATCCAGTCTCATTCCTCCAGCACAGGGACTTCCAGAAACCAGCCCCCTCCCCCCAAATGTTGGTGGAAGGAAGGAAATTACTACAAGAAACACAAGGGAGGTGAACCTAAGAGAAAGCATGCTGTGAAAAAGTAGCTCACGTGCTTACCTCCTCAAAGACTTGGTTTCCACACCCCAAACCTGCACTCACCTTTAAAAATACATTTAGAGGGCTTCCCTGGTGGCGCAGTGGTAGAGAGTCTGCCTGCCGATGCAGGGGACACGGGCTTGTGCCCCGGTCCGGGAAGATCCCACATGCCGTGGAGCGGCTGGGCCCGTGAGCCATGGCCGCTGAGCCTGCGCGTCCGTAGCCTGTGCTCCGCAATGAGAGAGGCCGCAACAGTGGAAAAAAAAAACAAAAACATTTAGAATCCGACCGCTTTCACAACCTCTATCATGACCAGCCTGGGACCAGCAGCTGCCATCTTTGCTCACCTGGATTGCATCAGACCTCTCCTAATTGGTCTCCCTCCCCTCTCAATTTATTTTCAACACAGCAGCCTGTTAAATGCTAAATCATGTCATCTGTGATGGTTTCCCAGCTCAAAGGAAATGCCACAGTCCTTATAAAAGTCTAGAAGGAGCATATATGTAGTCTGAATCCCCTGGGAGATCTTATGACATGCAGATTCTGATTCAGGAGGTCTGGGGCAGGGCCTGAGATTCTGCATTTCTAACAAGAAGATACTCCCATTCCCTGTGGATGTGATGCCACTGGGCTGAGGACCACACTGTGAGCGGTGAGGCTCCAGGATGGTGCCCCCTCTTCTGAGTGCATCTACTACCCTCGCCTTCCTTCCAGGGTGACCAGCTGTCCCTGTTTGCCCAGGACTGTCTTGGTTTTAAAATTGGAAATCCTACTCCCAGGAATTCCCTCCCTGCAACTGTTGGGTGCCCTCCCCCGCCCCTCCCCTTGGGCTCACTTCCTCCCAGGTCCTTACTCCATCACCACGTCTCAGCGAGGCATCCTCTTTACAACTGCTCCCTCCCTAACTCGCATCCTCTGTTCCTCTTTCCCACTTAATTTTTCCTCTTAGAAGTTACCACCCACTAGCACACTACCTAGTTTATGTATTTATCTCATTGATTGTGCTTCTCTCCACTAGAAAGTAAGCTCCGCAAGATCTGAGGTATTTTCTCTCTTTTGTCACCGAGGTACCTGCGGAAACTACAACACTGCCAGACACAGAGTGGACGCTCCATAAAAATTTCTAAGGATTAAGTGAATGCCTGAGTCTCCAAACCGTTGCTTCTCAGACTTGGATGTGCACACATATCCACTGGGGAAATTGTTAAACTGCAGATTCTGACTCAGGAGGTCTGGGGGTGGAGACTGAGAGTCTGCATTTCTCAGGTCTCCAGGTGATGGGGGTTCTGCTAGCCCATGGCTGGAGTCTCTAAATAGCGGTCCCTTTGCTTCTCTTCCATGTGTCCCCTCCTCTCTCTAGAAGGAGGGCAGTCTGGATTTGGAGGTGGGACAAGGACTCCTTGGAAATGAGAGGAGCAGGTGGGACGATCCCAGTGCCCATGATGAGGGGCCTTCGGCTCTGGTGTGGCCGGGTGGCCATCCAGCTGGCCCATCCGACTGATTGACTTGATGACGAAAAAGGCCCAGACCAAACTTTCCCTGCTCTGAGCTGGCTTTCAGAAAGAACCATTCCCCCTCCCACCTCTCTTCACTGTCTCTACAGCTGGCTTGACGAGCAAAAGATTTCTCTCCAGAGCTGGGCTCTGTTTGGCTTTGCACCTGCTGCCGGCAGCTGTCGCTGAAGTTGCCGTTAATGGTACAAATGGAGTCTCTTACGGCCAGGGCCTAAGCCCTGGTTGGCAGCGGAGCTGGGGGTATGTGGGCTGTGCAGACAGATGGGAATTCTGCCAGTTACCGGGATCCAGGCTGCACTGTCAGTCAGCCGGATGGCCAGACAGTGGGCCAGCCAGACAGACTGCCAGCCAACCAACTCAGAACATTTACCCAGGGAGACTGTTTTAGGGGGCTTGGGGAAGTGTAGATGAGCTCTCAGATTCTAGGAGCACACATTTTAGGTGAAGTGGGAAGACTTCACCATAGAAAAGACTCGAAGAATAAAACAAGATCCTGGGTAAAATCCTGGGCCTGACTTGTGTTTGTGGAACCAACCAGGAGAGCTGCAGGAATTCTGATAAATGGGAATATTTCTTCTCCCCGAGACTGTGATTCACTTTACTACAATGTTTCAAATGGAAAACAGATGCTCTCTGCCGTACTGCGTGTACTCGATTAGAAAGTTGGGACACATAAAAGCTTTTTAATTTATGGAAGCAAAATAAAGTCATTGGGCATTATTTAAAGTTGCTAAGAAGTCTTAAGGATTTTAAGGTTTGTATACTTGCACTGCCAAGTTTTGGAATTTCTAGCTTTTAAAAATATTAGTATGCTCAAAGATTACCCAAAGTTAATAATGCTGATACTGAGGCAGGTGCCGGCGAGAGCCACGTTTACTGAGAATGTTCTATGGGCCAGGTACATAATCTCATGGCATCTTCATGACACTCCATGAGGTCCCGGAGGTCATCAACTCTGGAGCCACCTAGTTTCCATTTGCCCTTTAGCTGCTCACCATGTCCTGATTCCCATGGGGTACCCATTCCCCTCAATTCTCATTCCTTGTGCTTCCGTAGGTGACTCTACCCCAGTGCAGAGATGTGACATGTGACTCAGGCCTAGCCAATCAGAGCATTCCCCCGGCCATGGTGGTTGGTTCAGGGATGGTAACGTGACCCAAGGAGAACCAATGATGCTGGGGAACAAGATCTGACCATTCCCTCAAGGATGAGAAGCTGAGAGGATGTAAGACCAGGAATTTCTGCCTCCAGCTTGTGACCATGAGAGGAGAGCCTCTCTGAGAGCCGTGGGTAGGTGATATCTCCCCAAGGCGGAGAGCAGAGCTGGGGCTGAAGATAGAAAACAAGGGCCTGGTGACATGTTTGCTTGTTTTTGCTGGAACCAGTCTGAGCTGTTTATTTGTATGTTACTTGCAACTCAAAGTGTCTGAGCTGATAGAAGGGCAAGTATCACTCATATTTCCATGTTGCAGACAGGAAGGTTCTATCTGTTAAGCAAGGGATGATGACAGTTTGAACTGCTATCTACAGGGCATCCCCACCAGATGTGGGGCTGAATGAGAGAGCAGGAGGGTGGAGGAGAGCACGGTTTCTGATGGCGTGGCTAGGTGGATGGTGGGGTCCTGCCTGAGAGAGAAACTACAGGAGAACTGATTTGCAGGATGGGAAATGAATTCAGTTTGTGCAACACCCAGGTGGGCATGGAGTCTGGAATTCTAAAGAAAAAGGGGGTTGGAGACAAGGGTTTGGATGCAAAAGAAAACCAACAAACCACCACCACCAACAACAAATCAGCTACTCTGAAGGGAGCTCTGTGGTAGCTGGTGTCACTCCAGGTGACCTAGCTGTAGGGAAAGAGGTCTGTTTCCTTGTGCAAGGGTATTTTTGCATCTCAGGGGCAGAGGATTGAGTTAATTTATTTCTTAGGTCATGGCACTCCTCTTACTGGTCTCCATAAGGCCCTATGTGTTTGCTTACATTTGTTATTTATTCCCAATAATCTCCATTCCTGGGACTTCCCTGGTGGTCCAGTGGTTAAGACTCTGCATTTCTACCGCAGGGGGCACAAGTTCGATCCCTGGTCGGGGAAATAAGATCCCGCACGCTGTGTGGCGCAGCCAGAAAAAACAAAAAAAATCTCCATTCCCCTTTCCACCTGTGCCCAGGCAGCTATTCTAATGGGTTTAACATGTACCTTGTAGTTTGGATGTGTTCCTGCAAACTGTTTTGTTGTTTTAACTGATGTAAATGGGATGGTGCTATAGAACTCACTCTATAGTTTACTTTCTTCACAAAGTACCATGTTTTTAAGATGCATCCATGTTGCCATGTGTTCATTTAATCCCTTTCTTTGACCTGATGCACAGCATCCGTTGTACATGTCCCCCACATCCCCTTCTCTGCCTGGAGCAATTCCACTCCCGGCCACCCTGCATAATGTTGCAGTAAACATCCTTGCACATATCAACTTATGATCCTGGTGAGCATTTCTGTGGGATATGGGTCTGTGTCATTGTCAGCCTCCAAGAAGGCCCAGTGTTTCTGGCCTCCTGAAATTCACGCCCTCCCATTTTAAACAGGGCTGGCCTGTGTAATCTGTAGGGTACTGCAGAAAGGCTGGAATGTGATTTCCAAGGTGAGGTCATAAATGAGATTACAAACATGCTCACTCTTGGATCACTCTGGGAACAGCAGCTGCCATGTTGTAAAGACACTCAAGCAGCCCTGGGGCTCCGGATGCATGTGGAGAGAAGCCATCCTGTCAACAACCAGTACTGGCTTGCTCTCCGTGTGAGTGAACCACCTTGGAGCTGGGTCCTTCAGCCTCAGTCAAGCCTTCAGTTGACTGAGCCCCAACTGATGTCTTGACTACAAACTCATGTAAGCCAGAAGCATCCAGCAAAACTGCACAAAACTGCCCTAACCTACAGGAACTGAGATTATGGATTTTATTATTGTTTTAAGCCTTTAAATTTTGGGGCAATTTGTTATGCAACAGTAGCTGACTAATACTAACTAACAAAACCCAGGAGGGAGTTGCAAGCTCATTGGGTGTTCCAGTACAAGTTTAGATCATGTGCATAGTTTAGAGAATCAATATGTTTTAAAGAATATAATGGAGTTGTTCTTATTTTTCCAGTCCTTTTCCATCTGACTGATAGGGAGTAGGTGAATGGAATCCCCTAGGCATAAGGCCCTAGAATAGTGTCAGATTCTGTGACTGCTACTGGGAGAAGATTGTCTGTGCCAGAGGCCAGCATTTCCAGAGAAATTCCAAAGGATTGTTCCAGAGGACTATCTATTGTGGGTCAAAGCACTCTAAACTCTGGTTGGGCTAACAAGAGCCTGGGGACTCTTGCAGTGAGCTGACCCCTCTGGAGGGCAGCTCAGCTAATGTGACCTGGCTGCATGATATGTGGACACAGCGCAATTGCATTTGGCCAGGCTGTTGAAAAGCTTCAATTTGCAGATTGAAGGGACAGAAATTCATTTTCCCTTATTTTTCTAATCTTGGTCTGTAACATAGATTTCTGCAGTGTCATTTCTCTGCCCTCTCCAGTCTTTGTTAAGGAAATGAACTGCTGGAGTTGGATGCCTGTTTTATTTAGAATACTTTAACAATCCCCAGATACTGGGGCCATTTGGATGTCCCAGGCCATTGGAAATTGAGCTGCTCCAGCCAGGGATTTTTCCATTTCCAATTGTGCTTCATTTTACAAAGTTTATTCAGAAGACACAACAGAGTTCCCATTGAGGACAGAGGGACCAGAGCAGCCAACTCACACATAACAGCAATAATATACGCTCATTGCAATATCCCCTAATGATCCTCAGGTTGAATAGTACTTTGTGATAACAGAGCTAGCATGTGGTAGGGCCAAGAGTCATTGGAGAGTGATTGCCCAAGGTCAACCAGCTAGTGTGGGCCATATCTGCCCAAGTCTTCTGACCCTTAATGCTTTCTGCACTCCGGTCTAGTGCCATCTCCAACCCTGTAGCCAAAGACCATAGATTCTGGGTTTACTGGGTTTGGGTTCTGACCTAGCTGCCAGCAGTGTGACCTTGAGCATGATGTTTACCTTGACAGAGCTTTAATTTCCCCATCTGAGTGGAGAGAGAGGGAGAATTTCACATTGAAATAGTGGAACAAAATTCAGGAGGGCTGTAGTTAGGGTTCAAGGAGTAGATAGCTAGAATGGGGGCCATGGAGGCAGGTAAGGGTTGTGTCTGCTGTCTTGTAGTGTAGTTTGGACTTTATCCCTAGGACAATGGGGAGCCACAGAACCTTGCAGGAAGAGGGTGCTCAGATTTGAATTGAGAGGCCCACTTTCACTGCTGTGTGGGAATAGATCAGGGGTGGGCACAGCCCTATGCTGGGTCCCTGGCTTGGTGAGTATAGAGCAGGTTATATCTCAGCCCCTCTTTTCCCCTTTGGACAGGTGCCCTTGTCCAGTGAATAACCTACAAACCATATGTGACATTCCTGCTTCTCTCAGAAGCACTTGCTAAGTATCATCTCAACAAAGGCCAATTTTCCCCTAAGAGGGATTTGCGGCCATCTGTGATTGGCAATGACTTTCCTCTACCTTAGCCTCACCACACACCTGTGAGGTGGAGATATTGCCTCCACTTTATAAATGAACAAAGAGACACAGAAGGTTAGTCATAGGTCCAAAGCACAGTGAGAGGCCACGTGGGGACTCTGAGGTCTCTCTGAACCTAAAGCTTTCGCTCCGCATTTCTTCCCCTCGTGTCCTCCACCCATCTGCCATCCATGTACCTCAAATACGCCTCGGCCCTGCCTCAAAAAGTTAACCACAGAGTTACCATATGATCTAGAAATTCCACTTCTAGGTATAAATCCCCCCCCAAACTGAAAGGAGACACTCATACAGGTACTGGTACACCCATGTACATTGCAGCATTTTTCACAGTAGCCAAAAGGTAGAAAAAACTCAAGTGTCCATAAATGGATGAACGGATAAACAAAATATAGTATACCCACACAATGGAATCTATTCAGTCTTTAAAAGGAAGGAAATTCTGACACATGCTACAACATGGATGAACCTTGAAAACATTATGCTAAGTGAAATGAGCCAGGCATGAAAGGATGAATATTGTATGATTTCACTTATGCAAAGTACCCAGAGCCGTCAAATACACACAGAGAGAAAGCACAGTAGTGGTTACTAGGGCCTGGGGTGGGAAACAGGAATTATTGCTTAAGGGGTACAGGGTTTCAATACGGGATGATAAAAGACTTCTGGAAATACATAATGGTGATGGCTATACAACATTCTGAATGTACTTAGTGCCAATGAATCATACACTTAAAAATGGTTAAAATAGTAAATTTTATGTTTATGTATATTTTACCACAAAAATTTGTTTGAATGAAAAAATGCACCTCAGTCCGTACTGCATTATAGCTTTCTGTTCGGGAGAGAGTCTCCTAACCAAGGGTCGTGGGCTCCTCTAGGGCGAGACCATCTCGTCTTCATCTGTGTGTGTCCTGTGGCTTTTAGTCACCTCCCCACTCCCGAGTTGGCCATGTGTTGGAGTGAAAGTGATCCAACTCGCAGCCCGGAGGCTGGACTCTTCCCTGCAGTCCTGTGGACCTGGCGGCGTGACTAACTTCAGAGTCAGAGGATGAATAATGCTCTTTCCAGTAATGGCTGAAAGAGGAAGGTTTTGGCCCCATACGCTCAGACGCCCCAGGAGCCCTGTTTCTCAGGCCCCCTTCTCCCAAATGTCCAGGCATTCCCCAACCTTGCAAGGGGCCAGTCCAGTCCATTCCCAGAGCTGGAACAAAGGGACAGCTTCCTGAGACCAGAAGATGCTCCTTGCATCTAGAAACTGCAGTGCCACCGAGACTCTCTCCAAGTCAGGGACAGCGGAAGTCTGGGGCGGGGTCTAAGAAGAAGTTCCGCGAGCTGCAGCTGCCTCATTGGAGTGTTGGTGCTGGACCGGGGACCCTGGTGCTGCATCCTACCCCAGGACACCTGCCAGATCAGGGTTCAGGGATTCTCAGAGGGCGAGCACGAGACATCCTGCGGTCCTGTTCTTTAATGCCCCACCTGGCCGAGGAAGTTGTCAGTGCAAATGAGTGAGGAAATGGTTGGCTGCAAGTTCAAATTGAATTCACTTGAGAAAGAGGGGGAAAAAGAATGTATTGGCTCTCATAAATGGCCATATTTGGGGTTGGTTTCTGCAGGGTGGACCCAGGGGTCAGTTGAAATCATCAAGACTTTCTCTCTCTTCTCCTTCTTGGACCGTGTGCTCTCTGATTGGTTCTATTCTACACACAGGTCCTTTTCATGGAGGAGGCAAGAGGGCAACAGGTGGCTTCAGACTCATATTCTCTCAATTTAGCAACAGCAATTGAGACAGTTCATCTTCCTCGTTAGCTCTGGCAGAAGCATCCCAGGACAGCGTCTAATTGATCACACCCGGAGCATTTGTGCCTCCCTGAATTAATTGCGTTTAATGCCTTGGGGAGGACTATTCTGATTGGCTGGGCCTGACACTGCACAATTACCAAGGGAAGGTGGGCTCATATGATTGACTGGTCCAGCAGGACCCCCAGGGATGGGGGAGCAGCGTGTCAAGGGAAAAGTGGATGCGTTATCAGAGAAGGGAGATGGGAAAGCGTGACGGGCCCTCAAAGGCTTTAAGAATCGAAGTCCATAACAAACCCCAAATGGGTGGGCTCCCACTGTGGCTCTTTAAATTCATTCCTAGATCTTCTTCTGCAGAGTGTGGGGCCCTCCCAGAACAGCAGGCTCAGGCCAGTTCTGGGGTCCATAGCCACACTGACCTAGAGCCCCCATTTCCCTTGTGACTACTTTTAGTTTCTTCTTGGGAAGAACACGAGAAGTCCCTCCTTCTTTGGCTCCCAAGTCTGGACTCATCTTCTGTCTCAGCTCGGGAACCCTTATTGCGGGGGAAAACTCCACCTGGTCAGACTTCAGTTTGGGCACAGCCTCGATGTACTGGAGGTGCTCAGAAAAGACTTGCTTCATCTCTTCACCCTCCCGGTCATGCTCCCTTCTCTTCTCCATGCCCTCTTGCATCATGGGCTCCCAGAAGAGTCAAGCATGGTGAGAGGATGGGTGGCCCAGACCTGGCCCGCCTCAGACAAATGAATGAATGAATGAGTGAATGAATGAATGAATGAGTGTGTGGGTGGACTGACCGACTGTGCTAAACTTCAGAAGGCGGTGAAAAAAATAAGACACTCTATTCCCAAGAGGTATTGGCAAATGGCATCTCTGGCCAGCTTGAGTTTGGGAGCTATCGTATCCTGAATCAATTTTCAGACTTGAACAAAAATGCATATCTATCTCCCTCTGGTTCCCTCTGCCTCCTCTCCCCCAAAAATGTGTCTGCGGGGACAGATGGCCCTGTGTCAGCGTCCCTGTGTGATATTGATGTGAACAGCGAAGGAAGGCGACATGTCTCATGGCTTAAAAATAGACGTGCATTAGGAATGCATGAAGTCAGACCCCCTCCTCTGGCCACGCCAGCCGTGCTATTCTAAACCCAGCACTCATGGGTTTGGTATCCAACTACCCGGCAAGGCAGAGCAGTGGTCTGGAACTTGACATTTAAAGGGTTTGAAAGAAATAGAAAGAGGCATGGAGATTTCTTTTTTTAAATCAGTCTGGCTATTTCTGAATGGGACATGCCAAGGAAACCGGAGATCAAATTCACAGCATTTTTGAACCATAGCGTCTGAGAGATGGAGGGGGCTGTAGGAGCTGTTCTGTCTGGTCTCCCTTCCCATGCAGGAATTCCTTTCATGGAGCCTCTGACGATTGTCTAGTTTCTGCTTGGATACCTCAAGTGACGGGGAGCTCTCTACCTCGAGGGGCAGCATTTCATTACTGGGCTATGTTGGATGCCTCTGGCCGCTACTGCAAAGCGCTTTTAAGAAAACATTGAGTTGCTGTCTATCTCTCTGTAATGCCCTTCGCTGACCTTGGGGTTTTGGTCTGTTTTATGGTCTGGAAATTTACACACACTGGTGTGCCTTAGGTCCCTGCTATCTGCTCAGCCCCGCACAAGGAGCTGTGGAGGCTAAAAGAGAAGGTGCGGTTTCTAAAAGTCAGCTAATGCACAGTCTGGGGAGATAACGAACATGTGTGGAATAATGAGATAGTGCCTGGTGACAGGATATTATTAAATTTGACATTGTGTGATACTGCCTGTTTCCTTCCCAGTCAAAATCAGTGGCGATTTTTGCCACCCCCATGTCAGTTAATGACACCTACATTTTAGCAATGTCTCTGGCTTGGGAGCTCTTACTTGCTTGCTCCCCTCCCCGTCCGGTCCCTCCCGAGTCCTGCAGAGGGGCCGCTCACCAGTGGTCCCCACCCTCCTTCTCCTCTTTGCTCACACCATTGTCACAATCTTCTACTTGGGATCTGAGACCCTCTTAAAGTTTGGCTCTGCTTTAACTCCCCGCCGGCTTTGCCTTTTTGTTACAGCTCCTCCACGAGCCCAGCTCTGGCCACACTGTCGGGGTGGCATCCGCCATCTGCCTCGGATGCCTCTGCTGCTCCCTCTATGCCTTTGCTCCTGCCGCTTCTCCTCTGACTCCCTTTTTATCCAGATTCCATCACTTCTTCGAGGTCTGGTGGAAACTTGCCTTCTCTGGGGCACCTGTAACGACGGTTGCCGTTTTCTCTCTAGCAAAACTGCCGGTCATCCCTTGAACCTTCTTTTGGTCTTGAAGGCTCACAGCCCCATATGATGGAAAAAAAAAGAATGGGCTTGGGGGGGGTCATAAGACCTAGGTTCAAATTGTGACTTTGCCACTTACTGCTGTGCTCTCAGGCAAATCACCCACTCTCACGGGCTGTCAGTTTCCACATCTGCCTTGTGGGATTAATTCCACCCACTTCCCTGGGTTGCGGATGAAGCGAGATAATGAATGTGGCATATCTTTCAAATATGCGATGCCTTCCAGGTATTGGTTACAGCTATGGTCATGTCTTTTAAAAGAGGAGGAAGCTGGGATTGGACCCTTTTTAAATCCTTGGGATTTATATCAGCTAGTCTTTATTGGGCACCTGCTGTTTGTCTTGCCCTGTGCAGTACACTTAGGGGGTTAAAAGAGAAGGCATAGTTTCCAGCCAACGAGCTCACCCTCTGGGGAGATAATGAACACATGCAGAGTAATGAGACTGCGGGATTGGACAGGGTGTTATTAAACTTGACGCTGTGTGAGCCTGCCTGAAAACAGGGGAAGGGTATTGAGAGGGGGCTGGTGTGGGAGAGCTAGGGTGATGGGGCAGGCTTCCCGGAAGAGGCAGCCAGGAGCTGGAGCCTGAAGGGTGGGCAACACCTGCGAAGGTGGAGAGGAAGCAGGAGGGCCATCCAGGCAGAGAGATTCCTCTGTGGAATGCTGACCACCCTGGCCGGGTTTAGACAGGAGAGGGAGTCCCCTTCAGTCAGGAGTTGTGCTGGCCTCTCAGCTACAACTCACCATAACCCGGGGTTTGGGGTTCGGAACTGGAGGACTGCTTGTCACAGATATTTCCTCACTATTGCAGATGAGAAAACTGCAGCTTGGGCTGCTAACTGGTTAGGAGGGGAGGGGCAGGGTGCTTGCACGTGCTAACTGCATTTGATATACCGAGAGGAGGTACATTTTGGATCCAGCATTTTCTGGTTTGACCTCCTCTAGCTTCCTGCCGAGTCCCACACGTGTTGGCAGCGAGTCACACACGTGAGCGTTGTTTCCCTCCAGGTGTAAACCAGGCAAAAGTGGACAGTGGGGACTCTAGAATGTCTCTGGAGAAGGAGCTCAGGGGCTGTACTCAGATGGGTGGCGCAGCCAGCACACTGCACTCACAGGTAGATTAGATATTAATTCAGAGAGGCTTTGCAGGGGGGCTGCTGGAGATGGTGCAGGGACTAACTCCCCTTAGCCGTCTCTTGGTGAGACCTCTGACCCCACCACGTCTGGTTCTGGGCATTATCAGTTCCATCCATTGTAATGGGTAAGTCATTTACCTGCTGTTACTGCCAGGGTGTCATCATTTTCCCGGTTCCTGGTGGAATTGAAGCTACGCTATCGGGGGGTCTTTCAGAAAGTACCTTGTCTCCTGTCCAATCTTGGTAGCTCCACATCTCAAGCAACCTTGCCCACAGGCTGGAAGGGGATGGGGTGCTAAATGCTGCTGAGCTCAGGGTGAGAGCAGGTGATAGCAAAGGCTGGGGTGATACAGCCGCCTTTGTTCTTTTATTTGCCCAGCCTTGAGCAAACAAGTCACAATAAACTACATGACATTTGGATATTGAGAACGCAAAGTGTCTCAAGAACAATAAAGGAATTACAGCCAAGGTTGCAGCCCAGGGGGAGATTACATTGTCTAATTCCCCTCAAAGGCACAGGTGGTTTGGTTTCCCAAACAAGAAATGGTTATCTGAAGCCTGGGGACAGAGCCTGGTATCAGAGTTTCCTTCTTACAACATTGATTTTATTTGACTGGACGCTGACCTAGACTCTGTAGGCAGGACATACGCACCCATTTTAGCTAAGCCTCGTCAATCATGCAAGGAGATGCCAGGTCTCAGAAGTGCCAGCTTCGCTGGGAGGAAAATCGGGCAAGAAAAAAAACAACTGGGGAACCATAAAGGCCTGAACCGAGACACAATGGCCCCATAAGCTCAGATACCTCTTCCAGGAAGCCTCTCACCTTCCCCTGGCAATCAGTTGTTTCTTCCGTCCCCTCTGCAGCCCACAGTCCTTGGCCAGCACTTCTGTCATTGCACAGAATTAGGCTTTACCTTCACCTAGTAAATTCTTTATGTGTCTGTCTCTCTGTTAGACCAGGGGTCAGCACACTGTAGCCCAGGTAGTTTTTGTAAATGAAAGTTTAATGGAACGTGACTCCTCTCATTCATTTGTCCGTGGTCTCTGGCTGCTTTTGTGCTAGAAGGGCCCAGCTGTGTTCTCGACACAGAGATGATCTGCAAAGCTGAAGAGTTACTATCTGGCCCTTTGCAGAAAAAGGTTGCCAATTCCTGATTAGACGGTAGGCTGGTAGAGGGCAGGGACTGGGTCTTATTCATATTTTCTCCCCCCGGGCACAGCGCTTTGCACAAGGTGTATTTCTCTTAATGCTTAGTTAAAGGAAGAAGTGTCCAAGCAGGAGAGAATGAAGAACATCGAGGGGAAACAGTTCAATTACTTAAGAGCAAGAGCCATTTTCAAATATTTTAAAAGCCTTTATTTCCATATACCGAATTGAGAAGCTAATTGCACAACAGTCTTGTCCTAACATTAAAGCAGCCTCTCCGGTCTCCTTAGATAGCACCTTGTTAACCCAGTTCAAGGAAACCTGCTGACTCTTGACAATAAAAATTTCCATTTCTATAATCCGGACTCCTCTCTCCTCACCTCTCCAATCTCCCTTTAGTCTGAATTAGACACTGGATAGATATTTCTTCTGAACTAGAAGCAATTATGAAAATAATCTAGTGCAGTGTTTCTCAGACTGTTGAGGCTGGTAAGCACAGCACCATCTCATGCATTGCGTATTATAAGCTTGGTACTCAGGGCCCACCAGCTTCCCCAGGGCCTGAGAAAATGATTGCCACGTGGAAATGTAAAAAGAGTTGCCTCCAAAATTAACATTCCTTGTAACCGAGCAAAACCAATAAGAAAGAATGTTTAATTAAAAGTCTACTAAGCAAATGACATTATGCTATCTCCGACTCAACTCCTAGAGTTATTTATAAATCACATTAAAGAGGGGGGATGTGAGTGCATTTTAAGATGTTTGGGGCCTGCAGAGGTGGGAATGAGTGCAGAGCAGGGTATAGATTTTGCGGGGTCCAAAGCTCGTACAATTTGGGGGGTGCTCTTTAAGAAGATAGATAAAGCAAGATCTTACTTCTTCAAAGGTTACAAAAACATGTGACCTGATGAACACTTTGATAGGGTCCTTCTAGAGCCTTGGAATGACCTAGGCAGGTGAGAGGCTCTGAAGTTAAGTTGCATGAACCTGATGGTAGATACTCCCCTGAGTGGGTGGGTGGTAGATTGATGTAGTCAAATAAGCTTGGGAAGTGCTGTCTGCGTAGTCGTGGAGAATCACATTTCCTGCTAACTCTTTAAAGGTTCTGAGAAGTCTTGCAGTTCAGAACATTAACTTTATTTGACCTAGAGTTTCCAAAACTTGTTTTTGCTGTAGAGACTCTGGGTGAATATGTTTGAACAACTGAGAAGCAGGCTGGCAAAGACTGACTCTCCCTGACCTCCATCTGCAGATACAACAGGTCAGAAAGGTGCTTTTCTGACAGCGGCTGGCTGGGAGGAGAGGGCTTAGCTTGGAGGACAGGGTCAGACCTACTCATTAGGAATTTTGTAATGTAATCAAATCCTTTCCTCATAAAAGGTTCTGCAACTCAGATGTCCTCTTGCTCGGAAATTTAAAAGAATGGAGCATTTTGATTCAAATGAGAGCAAAGGGGCTTGATGTATGGATTCCTGTGTTTCACTTTCTCTTAGCGTCACCCTGTTCTTTCCTTTAAGAGTCTGGTGCAAGACCGGTGACATGGTTTGCAGGTCCCTGTGCAAAGTGAAAATGCTGGGGGCCCCTGCTCAGAAATTATTAAGAATGTCAAGAGAGAGAGACAGCAGAGCAGTAAACCACGTGAGGGGCCCTTCTGAGCTCGGGCTCTGAGTGGCTGTGTGGATCACAGACCCACGACCCATGAGGCCGGTCCTCCTTCAGTGCATATTTGTATTTACTTATTTCAAAGTTCAAAGTTCTGAAGGTACTGAGAGTCTGTATGGAAGGTCCAGTGATTTAAGACAGGACTATAATTTTAGTAGAATACACCAGAGCTAGGCACCGGGCCGTGGAGATACATTTTTACAGAGGTGGATGGCTAATTGAACATTCTCGGGCGTCACTCAGCCTTTTCAATGATTCATCACCAGTGCTGCTGTGTAGTTCACATTATGGTTGTAGTTAGCTTGGGGCTTCTCAAGTGAAAAACCCTCTTCTAACCTGGGTGCTTTCCAAAGCAGTGCTAGTTACTATGTATCCAGGTAGATGGGGGTCAGCTTGCACTAGGTCCCTCTTTTCCTGGCTGGTAATAATTAACCCCTTCTATCAGGGGGTTCAGTCTAACTGTCTTTGCTGTAAACAGTTGGTAATTATGAGTACAGGGATGTGGGGAGAGGGTGGGGACGTGCCGGGGGTGGGGGTGGGGGGTGGGGGGTGGGGAACCGAGGCTCCTGTATTCAGGCCTGCATCTTGGCAGCGGCAGAACGCGGCATGTGCCTGGAGATGCAGCAGCAGCAGAAACAGGGGCCAAGGCTTTCCCTACCTCCTGATTTAGGCTTTCAGAGGGGGTGGTCCCTGCAGGTGAGGTAAAGCAGGCACCTGATATGGGATTTCCGGGCTCCTGCGGCCCAGCGTGGTTGGAGGAGGGGTTACAGATCCACTCTGAACCATGTCTATCTTTTCCTTAATCCATTCTGGGCTGAGGCGTCCAAAACCCTTACCAAGCGCATGTTCGGCTGGGCTTCTGCCTCCAAACGAGAGCTCCTCCAGCTGTGCTCAGCGGCCATCTCCCTGCTCCCTGTTCAAGAAAAGAGGACTTTGCCCGACAGACGTGAGAGTAAGGTCTGGAACCTGACGATGGTCAGGGATGGGTGGAGTGATGGGTGTGTGCCCTGTTTTCTTACTTCCAGGCCAGTGAGGGCATGCTTCCTGGACCCTTGGAAACAGCAATGGTTTTACTCAACAAGTTTCCCCCTTTTCACTTTTAACCATGTCATCGTTCTGAAGAGCTGGGGGGAGAGCTGGGAGGGAGGGAAAGCAGGGGTCTGAGGGGGTCCTGGAAACTTTCGGCTCTGCCTGAGCTCTGGGGCCACTAGGGCAGTGGGGGGTGCCTGAGCCCTGGGAGGTGGGATGGCCATGGTGGACTTTGGCCAAATGCACGACCATGGCTAAGAGCCTTCTCCTTAAGAGGGGGATCGTCTGTATTTATCCAGATGTCAGGCTGTGCAGATGTGGGAAATCGCGTTGTCTCTACTTAATACATATCATAGATTGTCCCTGTGTTAGTGTGCCCCTGTGTTTACTCTGTTGTTCCCAAAGCAAATGGTTTTGAGACAACCTTTGTGGAGACAGACATGTCATTGAGGGTGGGTTAGTCACCAGGATGAGACCAGAAGTATCAACACAGGGGCAGTTTACTTATTTGTTTCTAGTTGCAGCTGAGGAACCCTAATTAATTAAGAACTTTCTGGTGAGGGGAATGAATTAGGTCACCATCCGCTCCTCTCTGAAGGCCAGCGTTAGCTTCTCCCTGATAACCTGTCAGTGCTCCTGGCTTAGAAGATGGAGTCTTATCACCCATTTACTTATTGTCACAAATAACTTGCTGGGCAGCTGACCTTCTCTGTGAACTTGGGCAAGTCCCTCCCTTGCTGGGGCTTCCCGTCTCTAATCAGAGGATAACAGAGCGGCCCATTTCTCTGAGGCACTCTTTGTCTCCACTGCACGTAGCCTCCTGGCTGCCTGGCGTCCAGGTGGGGCTGAGGGTGGAGGAACAGGAGGCCTTGGAGTGTCCCCTCTGGGGAGGAAGTCCACCTGAAAAGCTCTCACAGGCTGTGCTCTTAGAAACTTAGTGCCTTTCCCGACTTGCCTGGTAGAATCTCTGTGCTGACCCCAGTCTGACAGTTGGTTTTCTAGGCAAGACTGGTGGGCTTCCTCATTGAGAATGGGGTGTCCTCCAATAGTCACATATGGATGTGACAGCGTGTTCTCACTAGGGTCTGTCATGCCCATGTGACAGAAGTAATGAGTCCCTACTATTTCCTGAGGGGTTACGTAGGTGAGTGGCTACACCGAGGGGCCTACACACAGTAGCCCATTGAATCCTTACAACAATCCTTTCAGGAGTGTATTAGTATTTCCGTTTTACAGGGAGGAGTGTTAAGCTCAGAGAAGTTAGGTAACTTGCCCAAGGCCACACAGCTAGTGACAGGCAGAGCTGGGATTCTACAACAGGCAGTCGACTCTGAAGCCCACCACTCTTAATCACTTGGTCTACATCTTTCCATTAAGTGTCTGTTTAAAGATCCCTTAAAAGTAGGAACGCGGGCTTCCCTCGTGGCGCAGTGGTTGAGAGTCTGCCTGCCGATGCAGGGGACACGGGTTCGTGCCCCGGTCCGGGAAGATCCCACATGCCGCGGAGCGGCTGGGCCCGTGAGCCATGGCCGCTGAGCCTGCGCGTCCGGAGCCTGTGCTCCACAACGGGAGAGGCCACAACAGTGAGAGGCCCACGTACTGCAAAAAAAAAAAAAAAGAAAAAAAATTAGGAACGCTCCCTTCTCTGAGCCACAGGCTTCTCTGATTCTTCTTATCACCGTGAGACCTAATGCCAAAAGTCAGAGATGACCAGAATGGTTTATAAACTCCTTTTACTCATAAAATGCAGTGCAAAGTAATACCCTGGGGTTAGCCACACTGCTCATGGTTTCCATTAAAGACAGGAGTCAGTCCTCTGAACTGGCCAAGATCCAGCATAGGTGTGCCCCCTCCTTGTTTGGGGGTGGGGGCAGCATCTAGGGGACCAGGCCAGTCAGGGGAAGGAGGTAGAGGGCAAGGTTTTCTTCTTCCTGTGACTATTCTCAGAGAGAAGTTGTGGACCAGTGGTGACATCTGACCACAGCCCTCTTACATCATTTGGACACTGAGGAGCAAGCATCTCCCACTCTATTCTTTTTTTTGTTTGTTTGCGGTACGCGGGCCTCTCACTGTTGTGGCCTCTCCCGTTGCGGAGCACAGGCTCTGGATGTGCAGGCTCAGCGGCCATGGCTCACGGGCCCAGCTGCTCAGCGGCATGTGGGACCTTCCTGGACCGGGGCACGAACCCGTGTACCCTGTATCGGCAGGCAGACTCTCAGCCACTGCGCCACCAGGGAAGCCCTCCCACTCTATTCTTTTACAGAGATATTAAAAGGCAAGCAAGCATGGTTTTCAGATTTTCAAGGAATTTGCCAAAATCATATATTTCCTTCCTCCTGCCCAGCTTCTAGGAAAGATCCAGGTAGCCACTTGTCTAAAACAAGAGATGATAGTCATGGCTGTGGTCCATTCCATTGTCACATGGTGATCTCAGAGGGTCTTGGGTCCAGGAAGGGCATCCTTCACGGTCTCACAGCAAACAGCCCAACTCCTTATACAGGGGCAGTGTTCTCTGGCAAGAGTGTTCTCTCAAGCCTGAGTGGGCTTGTCTGAACTGCGCCCTCGTGTATCCCCGGCAGGGTCTGCATCTTCCCCTTGGAAGATGCAGAAGCTGAGGCCTAGGGAGGTGACGGTGGAAGGCCCAGCCGGGGGCACCCAGCAGCTGTAGTAAGCCCCGGTTTCTTGGCACTGATTCCAGGATTCTTTCCGTTCGACCAGCTCTCATGCATGGCAAGTTCAGGGGTCAGAGAAAGAAACTTTATTTCTGGATTTTCTTCTCTCTGGTAGCCTGGCTCATGTTCAGAAGATCTGCCTCTTCCTAGCTTGGGACTTGCGCCTAGAAAGTTTCCATGCGAGGCTGCTACCTCCAAGAAGAATAGAAAGTCCCAGTTGGGCTTATGAAAAATGAAATCAGTTCCAAGCCCCGATCTCTCTGAAAAGTTATTATTAAATTCTGTGCGTGGCCCTGACCTGGATTTAAAGATTTGCAAGAAGACAAATTCCAAACAGATGCCCATTAGGGCCCTGACAGCCGCAGCTTAAAGATAACATTTACATTCTGCCGGGGTTTGTACCTCTCTGTTCCCTGCTCAGCCCCTCTCCCGCCTCCAGTGGGATCAATACCTCGGTTGAGGTTACGTGGAGGTGGCCACATTCTTTTAAGCTGTTTGCTCAGCGTGCGGTTTGCTCTGCTGACACGCCAGGCACTTCTTCCAACAGGCCTGTTTGCCCAGTATTACGGGTGTTTGCTGAAACACCTACCCCAATCCGAGGGGGCTCAGCTCTCCAAACAGTTGGTCCCCGCATCTGTCAATCAATACCGCCAATCAGGTTCCTGATATGGACAGCAAGCGTGGCCAAGTCCAATATTTGCCCATACGCCGTCCCCTCCCTCTGCACCTGACTGTCCTCGGTTTGACGAGATGGACACTCGCCAAGTGCACAGGATGCTGGGAAGAGGCCATGGTAGCAGACAGGGAGCTGATTGCAGGAAAGAAGGGCACGCGAGCAAACATGATAGCTCCTTTATGAGAGGTAATTTACTGAAATACACAGCGATTACCTGCTCAGCCAGCCCCAGTGTAATTAAAAATGGCCGGCTTGGGGCTCTGGTTTCTCCAGTGCTGGCAAAGGAAACTGGGCTTCATCTTGTGAAGCTTGAGTTTGGATCCAGGGGTTGGCTTGGAGTCACAGGTGATCAGAGGGACATCAGGATATTATCAAGCCCAGGAAATTAACTCCTGAGAAGAACAGAACGATAGCAAGAGAAAATATACCCTGAAAAGAGGGGGACGTGTAATGGGTACAGGCTTTTCCTGTTTTGGAACTTGTTAGTGGTATGTGAACGCACTAAATGCTACTGAAGTGTTCGCTCTGTAATGGTTACTTTTATGTTACGTGACTTTCACCTCAGTTGGAAATAAAAAAGGGTGAATCCCAGAGAGCCCAGGACATTTACATTTGAGAGGCTCTAATGCCTAACTCAGGCTTTGGCTCAGAGTAAATGCTTAATAAATGTTTATTGAAAGAACAACCTAACATTTGCACAGTCAACAAAGCTCTTTGTTATACATGAGCTCACTTCATCCTTAAAGAGAGAGCCCTGTGAGGTGGGCAGGGGTGAGTGCCCTCACCTTGTAAAGGGGAAACTGAGGCTTAGAGAGGATGCACAGCTAGTAGTGATGGGACTGGGGTTTGAACCCCAAAGTCTCTGGCTTCAAAGTCTGTGCCTGTAAAATTACCTGTTGTGTCTACCTCATGGTTTCCAGGATGGTAGAGAAAGAGTCTTACAAATGTTACCTCCCCCTTCTTCTAGGGCATATTTTCCTAAAATTATTTGAAGACTGGACTGTCCAGTGAAGCTGCTTGTTCTCCGCCACAGTTGCTAGAACAGTGCTTGATAATTATTTGCCGATTCATTCAGTGGCCCAGGCTAACCTCTTGTTGCTGTGGCGACAGCCAGAGCAAAGCACAGGCAGCTTAGGGTATCGATGACACCAAAGCACTTTGGCTGTTAGGAGTCTAGGAGGAGGAGCTGGGGTTTATGAGTGCTGCCTCCCAGAAGCCTTTGCTGGTGCAAGGTGTCCCCCACACACCAACGGCACTGTGGGCAGGGGAGCCTGGTGGTGGCTGGGTCACCTTGCTACTGTCACTTGAGAGTCTAGGTGGGGGTGGTGGACCCCTCATTCAAAAACTGAGAATTTCAAGATGACAACAGCAGAGCGTTGAACCCAGCAGGTGTCCCTCTGAGGACAGGGCCTGAGAGGCTGCACAGCTCGCTGGCGATGTGGTGATCCTGCCAGGCCGCGTGGTGGGCGTCTCTGTGGGAGCTGTGTGGAGCCAGGAAGTAGTGGGGGGCAGGAGGAATAGAAGCTCACCTCATCCCTAGGGCGTCCCTGCTGCCTTGGGGAGAATTCCAGTCCACTTCCGCCCTCACCCAATGCTCAGAGCAGGCCCCAGACCCTTCTGGGTTTCCATCCTATTTCTGCTACCAAGACTCTGTGTGCCTTGGGATGGGGCACTTCACTCCTCAGAGCCTCGATTCCTCACGTATAGAATGGTGCCCATGCTTGTCTCAGCAGGTTATTGAGGGGTTAAATGAGAGGATGCAAAAGAGGCTGGCACAGCGCTCGATACACGGTGCCCGTCTTCCCAGATCACAGCACGTCTCACACCAGACCAAGCTGCACTGAGCTCCCTCCCCACTCCACAAAGGAGATGAGTTGGCTTACAAGAATCTATAAACAAAAAAAGACCACACATGGGTGGCAAGCTCAAAGGCTGTCAGAGGTTAAGCAGAGAAGATATGAAAGAGACAGTCTACAGGGCAGTACCTAAGGGAGTGGTGGAGACTGTGGTAAACTGGAGGTTCTGTGTCCCACCTAAAGCCACTGAAACGCAAAAGACAAAATTTAAACAGAAGAATGTTGCAAGTTAACGAGGCTGTGTGGGAAGTCATTTTGAAAACTTGGAAGCAATAAGTTGAATATTGGGACTGGGAAGGTATACATTAGGTTGACACCTAAGCCCTCGGGGGAGAAATTAAAGGGGAGAAATGAATAAGGTCCTACAAAGTGAGCCATGAATTTGGCTCTGAGCTTCATGGTGCCAAAGCAGTAAGGGCAATATAATCAGTCACATGATTTTCATTGTCTATGAAGGAAAAAGATATAACATTTCCCTCTGGCCAGCTCTGAAAGACAACTCTGGGGGCTTTATTTAGGGTATCTTGGCCTGTGTACTAAGGGTGGAGCGATGGGTACAGTCCTCTAGTGCAAGCAATAAGCAGGTGCAGAGGAGTTAAAAAAAATAATACATTTGGGCTTCCCTGGTGGCGCAGTGGTTAAGAATCCACCTGTCAACGCAGGGGACACAGGTTCGAGCCCTGGTCCGGGAAGATCCCACATGTCGCGGAGCAACTAAGCCCGTGTGCCACAACTACTGAGCCTGTGCTCTAGAGCCCGCGAGCCACAGCTACTGAGCCCGTGTGCCACAACTACTGAAGCCCACACACCTAGAGCCCGTGCTCTGCAACAAGAGAAGCCACCGCAATGAGAAGCCCGTGCACCGCAACGAAGAGTAAACCCCGCTCACCGCAACTAGAGAAAGCCCGCGAGCAGCAACGAAGACCCAATGCAGCCAAAAATAAATAAATAAATTTTAAAAAAAACCCCAAAACAAAAAACAATACATTTGACTGAAATTTGGTCTACTTTTATTACCATTGTACACTGACAATTGTAAGTAATGTCAGTGATAAAATTCTCCTCCATGAGCAATCTTTCCTTGGCCTAAGGTGTAAACAATTGTAGTCATACCGTGGAGTTTAATAATAATAATAATAATAATATACCCTTCACATTAGGACAGTTTTATTACTTGTCCTTTAATAAACATTTTATTGTACACAGAAGTTAATCTGGAAAACTCCTAGTTATAGAGTTGGCTCTCCAAACATGGACCTACCCATATGCATCTGTTTTGAGAGTCAGGTTGCACAACCGTTTGCTTTCTCTCCGGGTACAGTTTGTGTCTCCAGCTCCCTGTGGTATTGAGCATTCTTGCGCTTAAAAAGTAGATTTGAAATGAACCATGATAGTGCAGTGGTTGTAAAATGGAAAAAGGTAACCTGAGTTCTTTAATTCAGTCATTCTAGGGGACCGCTGGGGTTTATTTTTGTTGAGAATTTAAAACAGTGCAAGGGTGTGAACTGTGAGGTGTCATATTTTTGTTTAGTAAGTGCATAATTTAGCTTATGCTGGAACTATTTTATTGAGTTTTAATAAGATTTTTGAAATTGAAGCTTATTCTTTAAGTGTTTTAAGAAGACAGAACAAAATCCAGAAAGTGGATTTATCAAGAACTGTACCTTTTGTTGATATTTTAGTTTTATTAAAATCCACTCATTGGTTACTGGATAATTATTTACATAAGTTACTATTATTATGTCAGACAGTAACCGAAGGATCAAAGTTCAAACTGGTAGGCATGTATAAAAACCATTGTATAAATAATTGTGCCTTTTTGTCCCATAGGAATTTGGAGTAACTTGAAATGTCTTGCATTACTGTGAGGCAGCAGGCTCGTCATTTTTGTGAAGGTCTAGAGCAATGTCAAGTGGGACACTTGTGTCAACTGGAAATGACATGAATTCGGTGGAGCTCAATTAAGAAAAATGAAAAGAACAAGAGAGGAGACAATTGAAACCATGTCTGGAGGTTTTCAAAGTAGGTACTGCTTTCAAAATCATGTAGAGTGAACGAAAACGCTGAAAAAATGCCAATGGGACCATCTGGTGCACCTATACTCTTGTAGTTCATTGCGTTTCATGATTCTTACAGAAAATAATTGTGTTGTACAGGAGAAGCGTGAGTTAAAAGAAAGGATGTCCTGGGTATCAAGTAGCCTTGTTACAGCACTGATTGGCCACCTCTGGTTGGGCTACATGGGCTGCGTGGAGGGTCTCAGTCAGGGGCCAAGGTGGGGCAAAGTCAGTTACCATGAGACTCTCTTCCTTAACTGCTTCCCACCCCCTTGAGAAGAGGCCTCTTTGGGCTCTTTTGTTATAAGGAGCAGTACCCATAGCCTGGCTCGAGGCAATGGTGTTGGGCTGCTTGGCATCCTGTCCTCTCCTGAGGCCTGGCCCTGAGGGGGCAGGGAGACCGAGGGGATGTCACCAGTCCCTGGGGTTGCCCTCCATCTACCTTTAGTCAGCTGTGCTTACAGCGGGGTCATGTAACAGAGGCAGATAGGTTCAATGCTTCCCCACAGGCCCTCGGGGAAATTCTTACTAATCTTGTCAACACAGTTGACAAACAGCTATTAAGGGCCTTCTTTTTTTTAAGATGTTGGGGGTAGGAGTTTATTAATTAATTAATTAATTTTTGCTGTGTTGGGTCTTCGTTTCTGTGAGAGGGCCTTCTCCAGTTGTGGCAAGTGCGGGCCACTCTTCAACGCGGTGCACGGGCCTCTCACTACCGCGGCCCCTCTTGTTGCGGAGCACAGGCTCCGGACGCGCAGGCTCAGTAGTTGTGGCTCATGGGCCCAGTTGCTCCGCGGCATGTGGGATCCTCCCAGACCAGGGCTCGAACCCGTGTCCCCTGCACTAGCAGGCAGACTCCCAACCACTGCGCCACCAGGGAAGCCCCCTAAGGGCCTTCTTTAGGCCCAGGCCTTACGCTGGCCACCATGGGTCAACAAAATCAGACAAGACCCAGGTCTGCCTTCACGGGGCCGTTTTGACATTCAGGAGTGTGGCTGGAACAGAGGAAGGGCAGAGGCAGCTGTAAGGGAGAGGCAGGTGGTTATTGTCTGGGCAGTTAAAGGAGGGGGAGAGAACTTGCCCCAAGGGGTCTTGCAGAAGTCTGGGAGCCTTCGCAGAACCTGAGACAGGAAGAGAGAACATCCTTTGGAGGCCAACATGCTGTGCTCATACCCTAGAATCACCACTCCCTCACCAGCTCTGTGACCTTGAGCAGGTCCCCCTGCCTTCTAGGACTCAGCTCCCTCCTCTGAGAAACTGGGAGTGGGGGCACTAGTGGCCGTATGTAGCTGTAGCGAGGACAGAGTAAGGGGGTTGTACAGCTTCTGGCCCTCCCCGCAGGAAGTACTGATGTCGTGCTCCCGGGGTCTCCCACGAGACTCCCCTTCACTGGTGGTTCTAGACCGTGATGTACGGTAGAATCAAGGGCTTAACCTGCACCTGCGCTCAGGGAAGGCCTTTCTGCCGGGGCTGGGCGAACCTAATCCAGACTCGGAATGCCTAGAGAAACAGACAAATACTGTGGCCCTCGCACAACCTTCCTCAAATATAAATTGTCTCAGCGGAGCTTTTGCGAGAAGTTGGATAGCTCTTGTGAGCTATAAATTGTCGTTTTTGTTGCTAATAATAATAATGACAATGATTCCTGGGCTCCTGCCCTGAGATCATAGTCTGTCTTTAGGCAACTTTAGTCACTCACCCAAGGACTGGCCCAGTACGCAGACTAATAATTCAGGATTCCCTACCCTCAGAGCCTCATTCGGACCATGCCTATAACCTCCTGACTCATCTCTAGATTGGCACCTGTACCAGGGCCAATATTTCAGCTACTTTTGTCGTATCACCTAACTGAATCCCACAGCAACCCTGTGAGGGAGGTTGTTTCATCTCCATTCTACTGTGTCTCAGAGAAGCTAAGTGGCTTGCCCAAGATCTCTTGCAAGAGCCAGAGCTGGGATTTGAATCCAGGTCTGTCTGAGTCCAGAGCCCAGGTTTCCAAGTCCAGCCTCTTTGCTATTTGATAGAAACAGTTCTACCTCTGGGAGTTACACGTGAAGATGGCCACCCCGAGACACGCTTCTAAGAAAAAGAAAGAACACGAAATAAAGGTCTTGACCTAACTCAGTGAAATATCTTATACTCAGTCACCGCCGAGTCAGAATTCGTAGAAGCCCAGTCAGTCCTGCACCCAAGTTGCCTGAAGGACCCTCAAGGTAGCGAGAAGTTGTTAAATTAATAAAATGCATTAAGATGATTGCAGGAGGAACACTTAATCTACAGAGGATAATACACTGTTTTCAAGTACTTTCCAAGACACCCTTTTCCACACCAATAATTGATAGACTAACCTGAAATTGTTCTTATTTGTTCATTAACGTAAGTCCCCCAAGGGCTCACCATGGAACACTTTATTAGCCTGGATTGAGTAATATATTTTAAAGTAATAAAACGACATTATTTTTAAATGGTTTTTTAATGTGGACGTGCAGCCATTGACTGCCCTCTCTGATAGTTCTGAATTAGTGAGTTTTTTTTTTTTTTTTTCTGTACGCGGACCTCTCACTGTTGTGACCTCTCCCGTGGCGGAGCACAGGCTCCGGATGCGCAGGCTCAGCGGCCATGGCTCACGGGCCCAGCCGCTCCACGGCATGTGGGATCTTCCCAGATCGGGGCACGAACCAGTGTCCCCTGCATCGGCAGGCGGACTCTCAACCACTGCGCCACCAGGGAAGCCCCTAAATTAGTGAGTTTTAATTGTGTGTAAAGAAGCAACAAAATAATCATTACTAAGATGATGGGGTTCTTCATTCATGGCAGACACTGAGCTGGACATGCCTCGTGCATCGTGCCGTTCAGCCTCACAAAAATCCCGCCATGACGTGGGCACCACATGCCCCCACTTCGCAGACACGGAACTCATGTTTTAAGGGACTCAACTCCTTGCTCAGGGTCCCTGGGCTAATGAGTAGTGGAGCCAAAGGTCTAGTCCAGGCTTGTCATCTCTTTCTGCAACATCCACTGAGCATGGCCAAGGGATGAGCATTGGATGGTGCTGAATGGGGCTGAGTCTTTGGCTCAGAAGACCTGAGTTAATAAAAGTGGGAAAGTAAGAAGTATTAGAGAAGAGAGAAATCAAGATACATCAGGGCACACTGAGGACTCCTCACTGTTTATCTGCTCAGGCTTGGCCATCTGTAAGAGCCAGGTGGGCACATAAAGGTGAGTGAGAGGCGGTGTGATGATTAAGTTTATGTGTCAACTTGGCTAGGCTATGGTGACCAGCCATTTGGTCAAACATCAGTCTAGACTTTGCTGTGAGTTATTTATTAGATGCAATTAACATTTAAATCAGTAGACTTTGAGTAAAGCAGATTACCCTCCATCCTGTAGGTGGGTCTCATCCGATCAGTTGAAGGCCTTAAGAACAAAGATTGAGTTTCTCAAAGAAGAGGGAATTCTCAAGACTGCACCATAGAAATGCTGCCTGAGTTTCCAGCCTGCTACCCTGTGGCATTTAAATACGAGACTGCAACGTTAACTCTTGCCTAATTTTCCAGCCTGTCAGTCTACCTTACAGATTTTGGACTTGCCAGCCCCACAACTGTATGAACCAATTCCTTAAAGTAAATCTATTTCTCTCTCCCTCCCTCTCTCCCTCCCTTGCTTCCCCAGCCCCCAGTATATATACAGATATACATATACACATCTATCTACCATCTATCTGTCTATCTGTCTACCTCTATCTATCTAGCATCTATCTATCTATCTTATTGCCTATTAATTCTGTTTCTCTGGAGAATTCTGACTAATACAGATGGAGATGTCCTCCTTTCTCTCAGGAAGCTCACATGTTAACATGTTGCTGGAGGATGGTCAGCACAGAAGCAGACAATTATAGGAGACAGCCGAGGGTTCCAATATGGTAGCCAATTTCTGTGTAAGCAGTGGCAACGTTGGGCTATGCGTTAAGGACTCCCAAAGGAAAGACAAGAGGGAGGGAAACAGGCGGAGATTGTTCAGCCAGGCAACGTCATCTCTGCCCACTAAACCTGGAGTCTCTTTCTCTCTAAGTCTTAAAGGCTCTGGTGTTTTATTATTCCAAGCAAGTATGCACTCTAGAAGGGACCTCAAAGACAATGAAATGCAACTCTTTCATTGTACAGATGGGGAAACCATGTCTTTGAGAGCTCTTTTATCAAAGTGACAGAGGTACCAGATCATGGTGACCAGGAAGATTTATTCACAGATATAATAGGCAACTATTCATACACATTTCAGTACACTTTTCTATGGCTGTGAAAGAATGAATTACTGCCTCCCCCTCCACAACTTGGAATTTTACCAACTCGACCCTTTTGAGAAAGAACCAAAGGAACTAAGCAACTACGGACTCAGAGCTAAGTGACTCCTGAGTGCATCTGAGCTCCAGGTTCACTTGGCCGCTATCTCCTGCCGTTGCCCCTGGTCCTGCCCTGGGCAGGGTGGACCCGGGCAGGATCCATACCAGCAAAACCATCTCCAGCTCATGGCCCCAGCTAGGTTCTCTCTCTGGAATACTAGAAGGCTTTGTAGCCACATGGGCTGGAATCAAAGGAACTTCTAATCATTTATAAAATTCAGTTCCCCAGAATGTGCCAGGGAATTAACTTCTCCTCTGGAGTCCTCTTATCAGGTAGCATTGAGGCCACTCTTGCTCTTATCTTTTATTCAGATATCACTTCTATAAAAAGACCAAAGTTCTGTAAGAAACCGTGACTTGTGCCCTCTCATCTTCCTCTCCACTCCTACTGGAGAGTTGTGACAGGAAAGCAGAGATCATTCCCATTTTACAGAGAGAGAAACTGAGGTGCAGAGAAGGGTACAACTAGCTTCTGACTGTGGCAAACCAGGAATGGACTGCAGGGGAGGAGAGACCTGCAGGTATTGGCCCCAGGGAAGCCCTGGTCTGTCACTGTAGGTGGACAGGGCACCACTTAACCTGGCCTTGAAAATTAGAACCAGCTCAGCTGCTGCAAAGAGACCCAGGCCAGTGATAGGAGAGCATGTGCACAGGCTTTAAAATCAACTTTTTCTTTCCTTACAGTTCACTAAGATCCAAGGCAACTCATTTTGTGGTGATGTTCTGTGACCCTCTGTCCCCTTTCCCAGGGAAGTGAGGGGAAGGTTATACCCTAAGTCTATTCTTGCTGACTCTGGTATGAAAGGTGCTCTCCCTGGGGAATAAGGATTGTGGCCATCAAGCCAGGGGGTGTGGGAGAGAGACCATCTGATAAGGTGGAAGGGGCACATGGTCTAAATACCTGAATTTTAATCTCA
Source organism: Delphinapterus leucas (assembly GCF_059928025.1). NCBI lineage: Eukaryota > Metazoa > Chordata > Mammalia > Artiodactyla > Monodontidae > Delphinapterus > Delphinapterus leucas. The sequence continues at coordinate 68,705,161 of NC_143130.1, read as the reverse complement.
ATTATTATTTTTATTACTAGCTGTGTGATCTTAGTCAAGTCACTTAACCTCTATGAGCCTCAGTTTCTGCTTCTGTAAAATAATTGCCCTGTTGGGGTTATCAGTAGTTTTAAATGAAATAATAAGTGTGGCCATGTTTTATAGACTGGAAAGCTTTGTACCAACGTTACCTATTATTATTTTTTTGATGTGCCCTAAAAAAGATGTTTAACAAAACCCATGCTGGGGCTCTGAGCGCAAGGACACAAAGATGGTGCAAGTCATTCCTGGTATGTGACTTCTGCTTCAGAAACAGGGTGAAATAAACACACAAAGCAAATCTTCAGACTACCACAGACGAGGGAGGAAAGAGAGTTTTCCAAAGAAACCCCCTGAGGTTGAAAATTGGGGGCTGTAATAGTTTTGCTATCATCAAAACTATGCCTGAATCACTTTTGGGTAGAATTTAGAGGACAGGGGACAGGGAAGGAGAGCGTGTACCTATGTGGGCACCACGCCCACACACATGGCTCAAACGCAAGTTTTCCACTGAAAATGACCCAAGGATTCTGGTAACGAGAGTCGTCATTCAAGATAGGCCTTGACTCACTTCTCCTACAAAGGAGGAAATGGAGAGTCAGCAACAGAGAGCAGATTTCATATCTAGGTGACCTTGAGTGCCCCATCTCTCCTCCCTCCTTTCTGCCAAAATATTTCCCCCTTTCGCCTCTCTCATGGCCTTACACTTTACTGTTAGAGATGCATTCCTTTGGTTATTCAGTCTCTGAGAGTTCTCTATCACAAATGCAAAATTTCTTGAGAGAGGCGACAGGTAAGTCTGGACTGTGTTCCCATTCAGGCAATTGGGACCTGGGACTGTTTCCACTGGGAGCCTGAGAGGACAAAGGGAGTGAGTGGAAGACAGAGATGGGGACAGAGATTGTTGTCCGATTTTACAGATGAGGAAACTGAGACTTAGGGAAATAAAGAAGACAATTTAGCAGTCTGAGGTGGGAGAAGGCCAAACCTCACTTTCTCACCCCAGATTGTGTGTTTTCTTCAGAGTCATTCAAAGGCAACTCCAAGCAATTTGCCTCAGAGAAAACAAGCATCCATTGTCTTCCCTACTTTTACCTCCAGGGCAACCCGGGCTGTGCAGGCACCATATGGTCCCTTCCCAAGCAGGTCCATTCATAAGCTGGAGGGTAACTACGACTCGTGTGCCTGGTCCTAAATAACACAACTGTGCCAATTAGGCGCTCTCTCTCTCTCTCTCTCTCTCTCTCTCTTTCTCTCTCTCTCTTGCTCCTTCTCTCTGGAATTTGAACTGAGACCTAAGGGACATTGCAACTGGTGTCATGCTGGAACTTGGAGGTCAAGTAGACTCAAGGGTGGGGTGGCCATTACAGAGCTACAAACATCCCAAGGTTCTGAGTAAGAAGAAACCCAGGGAGCCAGCCAGACAGGGGAGGCGCAAAGAACCACGGGGAGAGATACCCGAGGGACAGTCCTAGTCCCTGAGCAAGGAAGGTGCCCCAGTCCTAGGGCAGGGACCCTTAAAATGTCTGTCCGTGGAATGTCAGGATAACTGTGGAACAGCGTCTGCCGAGGTGCATCTCCCACTTATCCTTTCTAACTGGGTGTATCGTTGACGTTATCTTGTACTTGTTATTTCATTGAATATTGAATTTGAGGGAGGCAAATAATTTTAATTTTCAGGTCGTTGGTCTCCGGATCAGGAGGCACCCCATCTGTGAGTGATAAAGGGATTACTGCATCTCATTGCTGATAAGGAGGCCCTAACAGGCCACCCTGAGGTCCTGTTCCTGTGCCGATACTATGCTGGGGGGCGGGGTGGTGGTGGTGGAATTTGGGGCTGTATTCCTCAGGGAGGGGTGAGTGTGTTTTGCTTGTAGGAGGAAGAATGAGCCGAATGTTTGGTGACCCGAAGAGCCAACTAACTACTAGTCATCATACTGTTCTCTGAATATTTCCAGCCCCCAGACGTCTGGGCCCCTGGTAGGATTGCATATCCAGGCCCCTTGTATAGGACAGGGCCAGGAGACCTGATCTGCACAATGAGCTGTGAGTGGAAGTTTTAAAGGTCTGTGGAGGCCCTTCAGTCTCTTGCCTTCTGTCACTGTCACGGGCAACATTCAGGATGGTGGCTGCTCCCTTGTCCTGGATCTTGGAGGGAGGAAACATGGAGCATCACCCCCAGACAACCCAGGTCCAAGAAATAAAAATTGTTACAAGCTGGTTCACTTTAGGGGGTGTTTGTTACCGTGACATACCCTGGTGTATTCTGACTGATACACTGCCCTTCTCAGGGCTTAAGCGTGGCGTTTGTCCTGGCTCGTTTTGGAAAGTAGGTGGAGGGGCTGCTACGAGCTAGGGCAACCCCAGGGACTGGTGACATTCCTTTACTGTCTTCTGCCAGCCTCAGTGCCATCCCTCAGGCTGTGGGACAGGAGTGCTGAACAGCAGAGGGCACCAGAGGCCTGCGTCTGCTCTCCCCATCCCAGTGCCATCACCCGGTGTTGATGTTGGGGAAGCTGGCACTGGAGGAGGGTGGCACACGGGCGCTAAGCAGGGAGTGATCTCAGGGCCTGCTCCTTTTCCGTGTCACTGCACCTGTGGGCAAGTGTTTGCATGATACAGCCTCGCCCCTCAGCAGGCTTCAGAGAACATTGGGGACCAGGAGCCGTGGGGCCCTGCTGCAGCTTCTAAAGAGCAGGTCTTTCTCTCACTCTTTCTCTCTTGGCCTGGCTCTGCTTTAGTTGTTAGACATCAAGCCCAGAGTCAGGCTGGAAGCTGCCGGCAGGAGCCGGGATGCAGTGTACGGGGCATGGCTTACACACAGCCAGCCCACCTGGGCGTAGAGCAGGGTGAGCTCAGGCCTTCCCCGAGGCTTCTGCTCTTGATGCCTCGAATCCCCCCTCTAGACTTTGTCCCTTTAGCACACAGCTTTCATTTGTGTTCAGATGCAGCCCTGTTTCTCTTTTTGGTGGGAGGATGTGGTGGAGGTCAGGGGGCGGGGCTAAGCACAGCTTTTCCTAGACTGACAGCCCAGTGCGCTTTGTCCTGGGGGGCAGGCCGCTGTGTGATGCTTCGAAGTCCCTTCCCCTCTCTGGGCCTCAGTTTCCTCGGCTGTGAAAAGGGGGTTTGGGTCAGGCACCTATGCTTCTGGGAGCAGATTTTCCCACTCAGGAACAGGGACAAAGCCCGGCCCTGGGGAAGGGGTGGGAGGAAGGAGAGGAGGGGGCTACCGGGAGGGAAAAGGGTGCAGGCCAGGGGGGACTTGGGCCACTGAGAGTCACTAGCTGGATGTGACATTTGCCAGGAGCAGCTGGGTTGCCCGTGTCCACTTGCTTTCCTTTTGTGTCGGCGCGACTCAGGTCGGGCAGAGCATTACACGTAACCTTGGCCCAAAGTCAAACAGAAGAGGTTGCCAGTGGCACCTGAGTCTCCAGCCCTCCCTCCTGCCTCTCCTAAGTGCTGCCCCTCGCCTCCTGAGTGTCCTGGTGCTACTTCCCTGCCACTTGGGCAGGGCGTCTGGCTTGGTCTCTGGAGCCCTAGTCAGGCCTGTCTTCCACAAGGTCAAGCAGATGGACACTCCAGGCCATGACCTTGGGGGTGGGGTAGGGTGGCGAACATCTGCCTTTGGCTTTGAAATGCCTTTGCCGCCCTTTCCCTGACCCTCACCAGCTAGTCAGGCTCCCTGGTGAAAAGGAGGCACCAAGCTTTTCCCAGCAAGAGCCCTGGAGCTCTGGAAGACGCCTTCTGGGTACGATTTCCCTGGAGAAGCAGTGTCTCCTTCAACCCATCAACCTTCGTTCTGCTCAGATCCTGGAAGGCTGGGCAGCAGCACAGAGGCAGACTGCTTCCGAAGACTTCCTCAGCTCTCCCCCGTGTCCGGTTCCTCTGAGCCCTAGAGGGAATCAGGGCACCGCAGCGCTACCTGTAAGCCATTCCTCTGTGTCTGATGTGTTGAGTCTGGTCTTGCACGAGCTGGTGGTAAACAGCTTACCTGGCAGAGGGGTTTGGGCGTTTTCCTTCCTCCTGATCTGTTGGTGCTGTCACGCTCCATCCCTGGTGAATGTCTCTGTGTCCTATCCAGTCTACCCACCTGCACTATTCATTCATTCATTCATTCACTGAGGCCCCCATGGGTGTAACATCACCAGGGACTAGACATACAGAGAGATAAAGGAGCAGAACACGGTCCTCGAAGGGGCTGAGTTGGATGGGTCTTGCGGTTCAGGGTGGCAAGTGATGGGGCCTTGCAGGTAAGGGGCCTGGGAGCGAGGCTCTCACAGAAGGTGAGGTTTGAGTTGGGTGTTGAAGGAAAAGAAGTAAGAGTTCCCTAGGTGGGGGTGGAGGGCTGGGAGCGAGTTTTCCAGGAAAGGGGAAAAACTCACACAAAAGCTGGCAGGGGAGAGAGCAGGGTCTGCTCTCGGATTGGAGAGTTCAGGGTCTGCTGGAGCCAACGCATGTGGGGCGGAGATGAGGCCGAGAAGAAGGTGGAACTTGGATCGAGCAGGGCCTTGGGACGCAGGCTAGAGCAGCCAATTCGGCTGCGGCTGGTAGGCGGCGTGGAGGTTAGTGTTCTAGTTCAGAAAGGAGGAGGGGGAGGTCAATTAGGGCAGGCAGGGGGAGGAGTAGAAGAACAGCTCTCAGAGACAATGGATGGGTAGAAGCCATCCAATGGGATTACCATTTGGACATGGTGACCAGGAAGAGGGAGCAGCTGAGGCTGACCCCCAGGTTCCTGACTCCAGTGGCTGATTGCAGGGGGGCCACCCCTCACTCTCCAGGCTTGGGGAGAAGAGCAGCAGGTTGGGTGTTGGGCGTGAGGGCGGACTCAGGTGTGGATGTGCTGAATTTGGGATGCCAGTGGCCACCTCAGGAGAGGATGTCCAACAAGCATTTGGTGTAGAGTTTGGAGAACTGACTTGGGTGTCCTCAGTATCCAGGTAGTGTCTGAATCCCTGTGGTGTCGATGAGATGATTAAAGGGGCTGAATAGAGGGAGATGAAAGAAACGGCCCAGGTCAGAGCTCTGGGGAGTACCAGCATTTAATGAGGGGGTAGAGGATGCAGGGAAGCGAGTGGGCAACAGAGTCTGAGGATGGTGTGACGGAGGTCAAAGGAAGGCTGTGAAGGAGGATTAACATGTCCAAGACTAAGGCAGAGAAGCCTGGGGTTGACCTCTGGCAGGAAGGTCATTGGCACGCCTGGCAGGAGAGGACGTTGGCTGTGGTGCTGACCCCTGAGAGGCAGGCTGCCGTGCCCACCCTGCCTGCACGGCCCTGAGCACAGCGCTGGGCAATCAGTGCCCAGTAGAATGTGTGGTCAGGAAAACTTCGATGAATGAATGACTAAGGGGTCAAAGAGGGGACTTTTTTGTTTTAAAGACTGGTGAGAATTGAACAGGCAAATCTATAGAACAAAAAGTAGATGATGGACTTCCCTGGTGGTGCAGTGGTTAAGAATCCGCCTGCCAATGCAGGGGACATGGGTTCGAGCCCTGGTCTAGGAAGATCCCACATGCCGTGGAGCAACTAAGCCCGTGCACCACAACTACTGAAACTGCGTGCCACAACTACTGAAGCCCGTGCGCCTAGAGCCCGCGTTCTGCAACAAGAGAAGCCACCACAATAAGCCTGTGTGCCGCAATGAAGAGTAGCCCCCGCTCGCCACAACTAGAGAAAGCCTGTGCGCAGCAGCAAAGACCCAACGCAGGCAAAAAAAAAAAAAAGTAGATGAGCTGTCATCTAAGGCTGGGTCATCAGTTGGGACAGTTGGGGTAATGGCTAAGGGGTGTAGGGTTTCTTTTTTGGGATAATGAAAATGTACGAAAATTGACTGTAGTGATGGATGCACGACTCTGTGGAGTTTTTTTTAATGTTTTTACTTATTTTATTTTATTTATTTATTATTGGCTGCGTGGACTTTCTTCTAGCTGCGGTGAGCGGGGGCTGCTCTTCGTTGCGGTGCGCGGGCTTCTCATTGTGGTGGCTTCTCTTGTTGCAGAACGTGGGCTCTAGGCACACGGACTTCAGTAGATGTGGCACACAGGCTCAGTAGTTGTGGCACATGGGTTTAGTTGCTCCGCGGCATGTGGGCTCTTCCCGGAACAGGGCTCGAACCCTTGTCCCCTGTGTTGGCAGGCAGATTCTTAACCACTGCGCCACCAGGGAAGCCCCTTTGTGAAGATATTAAAAGCCATTGAATTGTGCACTTTCAAATGGGTGAGTTGTCAGACTTAGAAAACAAACTGGTGGTCACCAAAGGGGAAAGGTGGGTGGGGGAGGGATAAATTAGGAGGTTGGGATTAACATACACACAGTACTATACATAAAATGGATAACCAACAAGGACCTACTATATAGCACAGGGAGCTCTGCTCAATACTCTATTATAATAACCCAAATGGAAAAAGAATCTGAAAAAGAATAGATACATGTATACATATAACTGAATCACTTTGCTGTACACCTGCAACTAACACAACATTGTAAATCAACTATACTCCAATATAAAATAAAACATCTTTTAAATGGTATTGTAAAAACAATGGGTGAGTTGTACGGTATATGAATTATATCTCAATAAAGCTGTTTTAAAAAAATACAAAGCTACCAGGAAAAAATCCAAAAGATTGGTGAGACCTGAGCCTTGGGCATCTCACCCTTCCCACTTCCCTGCTCCCAGAGTGAGTCACAATCAGAAAGGTGAAGGATGGGGGTGGTTTCTGGTCCTCATCCAGATCTGGAAATTAGGAGCTAACTTGGGGAAAATGTGGAGGCCTGTTTAGAAAGTGACAAATGCTCCCTCCCTAGCTAAGGGGTGAGAACTCTTTCTCTGGGGCTTTCCCATGGTTCCAGCCTCCTTGGTCCCCTTTGGTGGTGAGCTGGGTGACCAGGGGAACTCTGGCTTGCTGGGCTCTGGGGGTCAAGCTCTTCTCTTTGGAGATCGTAGCCCAGGTCAGCAGCCAGCACAGGGAAGGAACACTGAAGTGGGAACCCAGCTGGGATTCTAGGCCAGTCTCTGCCATTAGCTCGTGTGAGATGGTCATCGCTTTGGGCCTCCGTCGCCCCATCTCTAAAGCAGGGATTCCAATACTGCATTCACCAGGGTATCCCAAGGATAAGATGGGATACTGGATGCAAAGGTCCTCTGTAAGGGAGGAAGTGCTGTACATAGGCCAGAGTTTTCTTCATTCATTCACTCATTCCTGGATACATGCATGCATTCATTCAACAAAGAATGACAAAATGCTCACTAGATGCTATGATTATAAAATACTAAGTGTTTGGGGGCAGAACAGATGGGCAGAGAGAGCTTGTGATCAGAGCCTGCCTTTGGCCATATTTATGCCATCCCCTCACTGCCTGCAGGGGAAAGGGAAGGGTGGGGCTGATGGGTCGGTGGGCATCAGTGCTCCAGGCTGGTGGGGAGGGGGGCGGCCACCAGCCCTGATGTTGCACTACGGACAGCAGGCTCTGCTGCTTGGGAGTCTGTGACACTAGGAACTCCTTCTCTCTCCGTTCTGGTGGGGAAGAGTTTATACTAAGTAGCGTCTAGGGTTGTTTTCCTGCTTTGTCCTCTTGACCCCAGAGGCTGCCTCATTTGTTATCTGACAGTAATGGCACATCAGCCATTGCCATGGGCAAAGTCACTGCTCTTTGTGCAGGTAAGAGGACCCCAGGGCCACACATGGTCATCAGAGGCAGCTCGGTGGACACAGCTGGCTCCTGGGTATGAAAGACCTGGGTTCAAATTGGGTAGGTGAGCTTGGATGAGGTGTTTAACCTTGATGAGACTCAACTGCCCCTTCTGCAATATGGTACTCAATACCTGTCCTGTGTGCCTTGCGAAGATACGGTGAGGGTGTGAGAGAGTTTTGAATATTGTAAAGATGCCTCCTCCTCTTCCACTGATGTCAATTCGTCATCATCGTCATCATTGGCCCACCTTTCTGGGCTGCATCCCACGCTTCCCTTCTTCGGATGGATCCCTCTGTGACGTGTCTACTCAGTAGGACATCCATCAAAGTGTGTCCGCCACTTATTCTTCTGTGGATCTAAATGACGGCTGAGTGGCTGGCTGGGCAGGATTTGCTGACTGACTGTCCTGACTCTATTTTATTACGATTTATGGAGGTCGTAACCCACAGGATTCTGGGCCTCAGAATCACAAAACATCAGAGCAGGAGGAAGCCTTGGAGAGCATGCACTCTGGCTGAAAATAACAGGTGGATAAAAAATTGCTTGGATGGCGCCCCTCAAGTGTGAGTGGCTTTTTCTGTGATCCTGCCAGCCCTCTGCCCTGCATGATTCGGGAGGGCCAAGGTGGGTGTACTTCAAGTGCAGGGCCCTGCACCAGTGCACCCCATTCATCAGGCGGCATCCATGCAGATGTTCAGATTCGGGCAGCCCAGCAGAAGATTACAGAGGTGCGGAGGATCATTGGTTTTACAGATTAAGCTTTGAGGTTTAACTCTCCATAAATGACTTCAAGGTCCATTATGTGGGTGGGAGAGCTGCTTCCTATGGACTCAGACCTCAGGCTGCCCTGGAAGGCAACCAGGCTTCCCCACATACCCTGACATCGCGTCTACTTGGGGGCCTCTGGAGGTCTCTCTTGTGGGGGGCAGAGGGGAAAGGTCTGCTCCCTGGGAGATGTGTCCTCCTCCACCAGACCCTGCACACTCTCCTGGCTAGTAGACAGCCTTCCGGGAGCAGGCCTAGATGCCCCAAATCAATTTGCTAAAAGCCAATTTGCCAAATGATCAATTTGCGGGATGACTCATTTGCCATAGGACTGAGGATTCATTTTTTAAATTTCAGTTTCCCTGTACCTTTGCACAGCAGTTTCGGCAGCAGAATTTCACATGAGTGTCAAATTCCTAATGCTGAGCCTGACTCCAGCCCTCAGTATTTTACATGGAAAGGATGGGCTTGCCCATCCCCTACCCCTGCCCCTGAATCCATCTCTGTCTGCTCTGCTTCCTAGGTGGGCTTTCTCTTCCAATGCAGTTTCTGTCTTCTCTCCTTTTGCAAGCTTACTCCGTGTCTGCCCTTGAATATGGGCAATGAGAGTGGATCCCTGATGGAGTAGAGGCTCAGACCCTTCCTCTGAGGGGGCTCGGGACCTTGCATTTGGGTAATTAGAAGGATGGAAGAAAGTGGTATTTCTTGCATACTTGGGTTTCTGATCTAGGATTCACGCCCCTGTTATTATTATTTATCATTTTAATTGACGTTGCAATAGACATTGAAATAGCATTTATAAATAAAGAGCTCTAACCTTGTATTTATTTATTTATTAAATTTAAGAATTGAAATTTAGTTTAGAACCATCTCATTGCCAGCACATAAGACCATAAAATTTGCTAATCATCCAAAATGAGCAGCTTAAGGTCTAGAGGTCTAAGAAAAAATAAGTTATTTCAACCCTTGACTTTCTGTGGCTCTTACCTATTGCTACACCTACATCTGTATCTGTATCTGTACCTATACCTATATCTATTAGTAGACAATTCAAAAAGCAGATTCATTCTGAATATTTTCATTTGCTTTGAAATGTGTGATACTTTTTATTGCTAGATTTTCTTTCTTAGTAGGCTTCATTTACATTTGCATCTATTTGCATACTCGTACCTAGTGAAGGCCAGTTTTTCTTCTGCTTTGCCCTTTCATGCCCGGCCACCATGGTATCTTGAACAGAACACTGTGCGGGTGACCTCTGGGCAGGTTCATCAATTTCACTGTCTTTTTTTTTTCTTGGCTGCATTGAGTCTTCGTTGCTGTGTGCGGGCTTTCTCTAGTTGCGGAGAGCAGGGGCTACTCTTTGCTGCGGTGCGTGGGCTTCTCATTGCGGTGGCTTCTCTTGTTGCGGAACACGGGCTCTAGAGCACAGGCTCAGTTGTTGTGGCTCACGGGCTCTGGAGTGCAGGCTCAGTAGTTGTGGCTCACAGGCTCTAGAGTGCAGGCTCAGTAGTTGTGGCTCACGGGCTCTAGAGTGCAGGCTCAGTAGTTGTGGTGCACGGGCTTAGCTGCTCCGTGGCATGTGGGATCTTCCCAGACCAGGGCTTGAACCCGTGTCCCCCGCATCGGTAGGCGGATTCTTAACCACTGCGCCACCAGGGAAGCCCTCACTGAGGCTTAATGTCTTCATCTGCAAAGTGGGGCTAAAAATGCCTCCCTGATGAGGTTTCTGTGGGTATGGAAAGAAATACTGGGTGGGAAAGCGCTGTAACCATTCATGGGGTTGTGCAGATGTAGGCTGTAAATATGGCCCAAATTCTGGTTAGAAAGAGCAAGTCCCAATGTCTGTTGACCTTTAGAGGAGAGATGGGCTAGGCCAGAAGAAAAATTTGCCATGGCCAAGTTAAAACACAGAGAGCTCTTTCTTTGCTGAGATTCTTCATGGGCTCCTCACCCATCCAGACTAGATTCTTTGCTGCTGCCCCAGCCTCGTCATAGCCCCCTCTTCTCTGCATGGCTCTGAGCTCCAGCCACGCTGACTCTCCACAGATTTCTGGAATGTTCCATGCTCCTTCCTGCCTCAGGACTTTTGCACAGGTTGGTTCTACTTTGCCATCTCCCCCTAAAGACCATCTTTAGGTCTTAGCTAAGATATCCCTTCTTCTGTGAACTTTCTGTGACCCTCCTACAGGGAAGCTCCTCCTGGTAAGCATTCTCTCTTAGCACCTGCCCTTAGTTATTCTTCACAGCATCAGTTACAACAGCAGTTAATTAATTCATTGTGTAATTATTTGTTTAATGTCTGCCCTTTTGACTGATCTATAAAAACAATGTAGTCAGAGGCTGTGTCTTGTTCATTGCAGTGGCCCAGCATTTAGCACTGTGTCTGGCACATAGCAGGTGTTGGCTAAGCACTTTTGAATGAATGAATGAAGTTGGGACAACAGGGCGGGGAAGGATGAATGTCTGCTGGACACTTCTCTTTTTGACTCATTCTGGCACTCCCCAGTAGAGCTTGGTTCATTTTCCCTCCTTGGTCTGTCCCCAGTTCAGGTCTTGGCCTCTGCTCTGGGCACTGGAGTCCGTCAATCAGCAAGCATTCCATGAGGTGGCACAGCGGGCAGCCTGAGTGACACATAAACTAAGGTGCTCTGAGGAGGGAAGCAGCTCTGGGGAGCAGGGTAACTCGGGGGCCGCATGGAGGAGGTGGGACTTGCAGTCTGAGTTGCATAAAGCTTGAAGGGAGGCTTGGCCGGTTGGGTCAGCAATGCCATGAAGACCTCAACCGGTCCCATCCGCTGTCAGCGTGATGGCTGGCTTGGGACAGGGCAGCCTGGGGGAGCAAGCCCCCTAGTCTCCGCGGGGCATGGCTCACGGGCCCAGCCGCTCCGCGGCATGCGGGATCTTCCCGGAACGGGGCACGAACCCGTGTCCCCTGCATCGGCAGGCGGACTCTCAACCACTGTGCCACCGGGGAAGCCCCCGCCCCTTCTTAAAAATATTTTATGGAACCAGAGAACGTTGGAACTGAAGGGAGGCTAGTTCAACTTGACCTTTGCAAGAGAAGGAGGCTCAGGCTCCAGGCAGTAAACTGAGACTCCCTAAACCACCTATCACATGTTAGTGATGCATGCCTTTCTTTCAGAAATATTGGACCTGATGCCTTAAGCCGTTGTTGGGTGCCATATTTTTTTTTGAGGGGTGGTCAATGGACAAGAGCAGCTAAGAGCCAGGCCCCGTGGGAATGGGAAGTGGGGTACAGCCCCCAAGAATCGAGACAGCACGGGACTCTTCACAGGCTTCTGAGAGTTGTCTGCCCTTTCAGAGCCTCAGTTTCTTCATCTGTTGAATGGGATAATAATCTTGTCCCTGGATGACTACTCGCCAGGGAGGCTGTGAAGTGTTTCATGATTAGAGGGAGGTTGAGCTGCCTGATTTCTGAAGTCTCCCTGTAATTTTAGGTGTGTCTGTTTTGGAGCCTGGGCTGGAAGCACTGGGAGGCTCTTAAAGGCTTGAAGTCCAAAAGTGAGCAGTGTGGGAGGGGTCACCCCCTGAGCAAGGGGGAGAAACATCAGCTTCTCATGGGCCCCTCTCTGACCGGCCACCTGTCCCAGCCTCCCTGGGCCAGGTTGACTGTTTGTAGACCCACCTCTCAGAGTAACAAGGATTACAAGGCCTGATGTCCACCATCACTAGATCCCTGTTAGAAAAGCATATTGGGAGGAAATACACTGGGCCGTTCTTTCTTAAGAAAAATTCAAAAATTTCCGCTAACATTTGGCAAGTGAGTGACTGTATGTTTCTCAGTACCATGGGAATCTTTTGTCCTCACCCCTGATGTCTTGCAAGTCCTGGCCTTTGATAGGAAAGCACTGTCTTAGCTCAGCATCACTAAGAGAGAACCTAGCTGTGCCCCAGGGCACATCTCCAGGCTCTCCTCCCTGATAATCTCCTCCCTCAGAAACACAGAGCTTTAGTCCTGCTGAGACCCCTCGAGACCCAAGCAGGAAGGAACCATTGGCCTGGCTCCGTCAGCATGTCCACCCCACCCAGCTTGGCTCCCTTTTCCCTGGAGCACAGGAAATTGGTACCAAGGCCTGTGCTGTGGCCCATCTTTCTCCTTCCTGTTCCATAGTCTACTTCCTCTTCCTTCTCTCCTCCCAGCCCCCACACTGAGAGACCAGTGAGCTAACTAGTGTGTGAAGGAGCATTGGGACTGGATTGGCGGGAGAGGCCAATGGGGCTGCAGTAGTCAAGGCAGACTTCCTGAAGGAGGACGCCCCAGACCGGGCTGTAAAGGATGGACAGGGGTTGAAGAAGTGCTGAGGAGGAAGGATAAGCTATAGAAAAGCTCAAGGATGGGTGCGAGGAGCCCAGCTTGAGACCGTGGTAGAGCAGGGGGCCGTGGGTGGGGTGGGTGTGTGCTTGTGGAACCAGGAGAAACAGGCTAAGAGAAGGTTGGGAAGCCAAAGCTGAGACGTTTTCTTTGACAAATAATCCAGTGGTCCCCAGCTGCAGTCGCTTTAGCTAAATAAAGCAGTCACTGTGATTTTGAAACCACAGCGGGCTTGTTACCCTGCGATGGCAACTAATTATGGATTGTAATTGTTTAAACATAGGGAGGTGTTTTGACCTGAATAGCAACACTGTGATGGGCCTCCTTTGGTGTCTTCCCATGGCTGGCCCACGAGCCATGGGCCCATCTGTGCATCCCCGCCCTGCTCCAGATGCTCGGGAGGACAAAGGTCAAGCAGGGGGCAGCGTCCACCTGGCACAGGTGGATCTCCATGAGCCAGCCTGTCGTGGTGGAGAGAGAGCCAAGAGGGACCCGGTCAACTCCTTGTCCATGACCTGGGGCGAAGAACACCTACCCCGAAGGGCTGCATCGTGAAGATGCAGCAAAACACCGAGGGGAAGGCGGCTGCATGCGGCAGACACTGGAGGCATGAGAGCTGCAACAGCTGTGAGTAGCAAACCAAAGTGACCTCATTTTACAGATGAGGAAACTGAGCCCCAAGGCGAAGCTTGACCAAAGGCACATGGTCACGGGAAGAGCTTTAGGTTTTCAAAGGACTCTCACCAGCGTGATTTCACCAGTGTTTTCCCATCACTCTGAATCATCATGCGGACAAATTACCTCTCTGAGCCTTAGCTTTCTCATTTGTGAAATGGAAGTAACTCATACCTATCCAGTGGCTCCCTTGGGAGGATTACACGGGATGATAAATGCAAAGCTGCCCAGTGCCTGGCATTGCAGAACACGCTTAGGAAGTGGTGGTCGCCCCCACGCCACCACCACTGTCCACCCCACTGTGTGGCATCATCAAGAATCCTGTCCAGGTAGAGACCTTCAGGGATGCTTGCAGCCACCCCGTACACCCCTGCAGAGAGAGCTGTGGTCTCTGTGGTCCCTGTATCCCAGGGTTGATGTGAGGCTGATGGTGCTCAGATGTGAACTCCTCTGAACTCTCCAGTGGGGCTTGGTTTCTTTGCCTGATCCAGTTCTCCCCTTACAGCTTTCAAATTGTATGAGTTTCCTCCCTCTGTCTTGCCCGAAAGCCCTGAGAGAATGGGGATACGACATAACGTGGTGTGCCCTCTCCCTGCCCCACATAACCCAGCAGAGGCCCTGATAAATATTTCATAGGATTCGAATGCAGAGTACTCACTTTACAGCTGGAGAGGCTCAGAGGGGGATGTGATGTTTCCTCAGAGCCAGGCCTTAAAGCCATGTCTCCTGACCTCACTTCAGGCTCTCCCTGTGGCCTTGCTGAATTCACAGCAGAGTTGTCCACTGGGTGGAGCATCTGATCCTCTGCTCGGAATTCTTCCCCTACCCCTTTGCTTCTCTTGCTCCCATGTATCCTTTAGGCCTCAGCTTAAACGTTGTAGCTTTGAGTCCCCTCCTTGACCTGGTTGAACCTCTCTGTGTTTTGCTCTCACAACATCATCTGGATCAGAGATTGCTGGCCCTTTTCTGACGTACATGGTTATCTTCTTGTTTTATCAAATCCCAATTTAACTGGGAAGCAACGTGTACAGTTAAAAGACTACCTTTCATAGCCTTCCTGACAGCTAGGAAATTGCTGGGTAGAGCTTCCGAGAAATTGAGAAAGGGCTGATTATTTTTTCTCTTTGCATTTTGCTCTTTGTGTCTTTCCTTTATTATTCCTGGAACACAGATGTGATGGCTGGAGCTCTAGCAGCTGTCTTGGACCTTTAGGTTAAGGATAGGAAGGATGTTTGTATGTTAGAGCAGAAGCATAGCAAGAGTTTGGGTCCCTGAAGGCTTTGTGGAAGCCATCACTCCAGCCCTGGGCTGCCTATTTCTGGACTTGTAAGAGCTAAAACCTTCATTTGTTTTCATCACTGTAGTTAAATTTCTATTCCTGGTAGCCAAACTCAATCCCAATTGAGAGAACATCCTTGTAGTGCTTATCAAAGTTTATGCTAGTGACGTGCAGACCCTTTTAATGTCTCTGTCATTAGACAGTGTGCTTGATGAGGGCAGAGACTCCATCGGCCTTGTTTACTCTTGTATCCCTAACAACAAACACAGTGCCTGGCACTGTTTGTGCCAGTAGGTACTTAGTAAATTTTCTTGAATGAATGTATCCCAATGAGTATGTGGTGTCTAGCAGGGTCCTACAAGATGGTTTGAGGAAAGAGTGGCTCTGACAGTGGCCTTTATAATAATTTTGAGAAGCAACTTTAACTCCCCAGGCTGTCAGGAATGGCCTTTCTTTTCCTAGCAAATTGGCTCCCCAATATAATCATTTAAAAAATATAATTTTAATTTTTCCCCAATCTGAATGTTGCTTTTTAAAAATTTTTTTTTTTTTTTGTGGTACGCGGGCCTCTCACTGCTGTGGCCTCTCCCGTTGCGGAGCACAGGCTCCGGACGCGCAGGCTCAGCGGCCATGGCTCACGGGCCCATCCACTCCGCTGCATGTGGGATCTTCCCGGACCGGGGCACGAACCCGCGTCCCCTGAATCGGCAGGCGGACTGTCAACCACTGCACCACCAGGGAAGCCCTGAATGTCTCTTTGAGGGGACTCTCCTGTAATCTCACTACCTATCATAGCTAGTTACTTAAAAATACACAAGGAACAAAAGGAACACACAAGAAAACCAGTTTTTTCTTCTCAGTCTTGCTTCTCTGCAGTTGCTTTTCTCACATAGTTAGGCTCATATAAAAATTGGTATCTTTTCCTCCCCTCCAATATCATACCAGAATTTTCCCATTTATTAAAAGCTGGACTGAACTATAATTTTTAGTGGATTGCCTGCAACCTGTTTTCCATCAAGGGGAATTGCTTAGCCTGCTCTCTCTTCTGCCACTTTTAGCTGGAATGATGCTGTGATGACCGTCTTTGTGCCCAAACTTTTCCTGTGCTTAGGATTACTATTTCCTTAGAGGAGAGTCTCAGAAATGGAATGATTTGATCAAGGGAGATAAACATGTCCCAACGTCATTTTGCAAAACAGGAGTCAATGTAAAATTAAAGGGAAAGAGAGACTCTGTCCTGTTACTTTTCTCTAGGCTCAGTTTCTCCAGCTGTAAACTGAGCAGGTCAGACTAGAGGGCTCCAGATTCCCTTACAGGGTGGGAGTTGTGCTGACAGTTGGAGATGAGGTCTCTGACATCTTTCAGGGCACGAGGTCATGAGATGGGGAGGCAGGCAGAGACCTGGGTATATCGGCCAGTACCTGCTGTTCAGCCTGCCTGGAGCTGATCCTGCCTGTGAAAGTGGGTCATTGGAGCCTCCAGGCCCCCTTTCTGTGTCTTCCTCACCTTTACACTTCTCCCCATCTCCCAGCAAGCGTGTACTTTATTGCAACCTTAACCCTTCCTGGGAGGGAGGAGAGCTTCTGATCCCCACTGAGTCTAAGGGCCTGTGTGGTGTCTCCTATGGGGGTAGGGATTCACCTTTGAAGGCAGATGCAGGAGGAGGGCAATGCTTAACCTGAACGGACAGCTCTGGACCAGAACATGAGACCCTACTGCAGGCCCCCGAGGGACCCGAGCACAGCTTGGCATGTAAGCTACTCATGTCAACAGCCGAAGATGCCACTTTGACTCTGTAATGAGGCTTTCTACCTCCTGCTCCAGGAGATTACATTATTGTATTGCTTTTCATTCTGGGCCTTGATCGGACGATGAGCTCCTTGAGGGCAGGGATTCTCTCTGATTCGTCTCTATACCTGGGACACAGCAGGTGCTCAATCCCTATTTTAAGTGGACAAGGGAAGGGAAATGCCCAGATGTGATGGGAAGAGTTCTTGGCAGGGTGGGAAGGGAAGCTAGAGCTGGGACGGGAAGGAGTGAGAGGGAAGAGGCAACCGTGAGAAAAGTCCTGGGCTGCTTCTTTTTCTGTCAAGACCACATGAACTGAACCAGGCCCAAACCCCTGCAGCCTGGCCCTTCTTGTGTGTGTGCAGGTTACAGGACCTGGGCATGAATGTCTGGGGAATAAACCCTCAAAGTACATACTTTGGCCAGGGTGGCAGAGAGCTCTGGATGGAGGGGAAGCAGGTGCAGAAAGAAGAAGCCGGGGGCCCCGATGGCTCATTTGTTCATCACAAACCGTTAGTTAATTTATTCACTCATTTTTTTCACCCAATATTTTTGAACATCTGCTATGCATTATGTTCTGTGTCAGGTGCTGGGTGTTCAAAGGTAGAAAAGAGAATGATGGCCCCTGCAAAGGCTAGAGTGCTCTGAGGAAATGACGGGACCTAGGAAGGCAATGGGTAGGTGATGGGCATGTGTAGAGTGTCCAGGCAGGAGGGGCGGTGGGCAGCAGGGTGGCTGTGCCTGCTGGAAGGGGCCTCCCTGGCTGGGCATTGGGCCCTGGGAGAAAGAGTGCAGTACCATCCTGCAGCTCTGCAAGTGCAGAGGCACCAAAGGGGAGCTGGGGAAGTAGAGGAGGGGAAAATGGGCACCCCACGTGGGCATACCTGGGTAGAGCTTTGAATGGGGTGGGAGGCCATGGGTGGGGAACACGAGCCTGAGAAACATTGCTTACACGTAGAAAAGTGGCAGATGCGACTAAACGGCAAATTACAATCTGATATGCTTGCTAGAGTCACGTCTATGTAAAAATACTACCTATGGAAGGTAATGTGCAAAAAAAAAAAAAGAGAAAAGAGAAAAGACTGTTGATCGCCTTAAAAGCAAGGCTGAGTCATTTGTTAGGTGGTTTTAAATGTTTATCTTACTATGTTAATTGTTATAATCTTATCATAGTAATAATAAAATTGAGAGGTAGAACAATACGAAAGCTTATGGAGATGGGAGATGTTTCCTTGAGGTTCCTTATCACATAATAAAAGGGTACCCAATAAAAATAGGATGGATGAATGCCCTCTAGGTCTACTCCTGTAGTGGGGACTCAGGGCAGTGGGGAGCCCCTGAAGGAAGCCCTGATACTACAGGTGGTCCAGTTATATTTCCACTGATCTTGGGGATTAACAGGGCTATTTGTTTCCCTTCACGGGCAACAACTAGCTAATACCCCTCCAGAGTTAGCAAAGCAAGAGCTGTGCCTCTGTTGTCACTTCTCATTCTGACTGGGGGGTTGGTGTGACTGATGACTTCTAGCTGCATTAGGGCTGATAGCACATCAGAATTGCTCCTCTCCTGTGACAGGAAAATGGAAAAATGTGCTTACATTTGCTCTGTGGTCTTTAAAAGTTTGTTTGTGTTTTCAACGTGTCTTTGCTGGGGTTGGGGTATAGCTTGATGGATGTTTGTTGAATGACTAATTATTGACTGGTAGTCTAACAGCCTCTATTGAAGTAGGCTGAGCAAACAAACCACTGAGTGGAACGTGGTGTCTAGGTTACACAGCTTACTCAGCTGCTGATGGCTGGGGTGCACTGTGGGTTATTATTACCTGAAACACTCAAAGGAAGCATGAGCCATCTCCATGGAAATGCCAGGAGAGGTAGGAATCAAATTAGACCAAGGGTGGGGAAGAAGATGGGGTGAGATGCTCAGTGATGAACAAGTGTAGTCCAGAAAACAGGGCATTTCTTACTAGGTGTCTTGGTCAATAACTGTTTGGTGCAAGAATCAGAATGATTATAGACTTAGCTCTCGATAATAATAATAATAATAAATTTGTTGGAAGGCTACGAGGAATCTCACTGAACCCAAGGGCAGGGATGACAACCAGTCCCCATGAGATGCTCAAGGTGGAACTACTGGAAAGTTATCAGAGCCCCAGACAGCTGCTTGCCTGCACTCTGTTTCTCTCCTTCTCTGCGGCCTTGTGGTCTTTTACCTCAGTCTCTCTCAGTTGGTCTGTTTCATTCTTTTCTCTGCAGACCGGCCTTCTCTAGGTCCAAAAATGTTCACCTCAAGTGGGACGTGATCTCTCAGATCATGGACCCGACACCAAGAGTCTAAATCCTAATTCCCAGAGGAAGGAATCAGATTAGTCAGTGGCCAGCCAATGGGGTATCTCTTTTTAGTCAGGTGTCTGTCTCTGTTCCAACAGGGTGCATTCAGGTGATAAACAGGGCAGCAGGGACCACTCCTGTCGGTGGGAAGGTGTTCCTCAGAGAAGGGGGCACAGACCTGGCAGGCACATTGGCTAACATGTCTGCTTTGGGGGAAAAGTGGAATGACTTGGCTGTTGAATAAAAATATTCCACCATGTGTGGAAAATGCCCACCACATGCTTTTAAAAATGAATCGTTTCTGAAGCTTAGAGTTCGGGTCATCATAAGGGCCTACGTCATAGCTGATTTGTGAGGAGTTTCCCCCCCTCATTTTCCAAGTCTTTGGAGAGAGCAGTTAGTAGAAAATGTTAATGACCAATTTTAGCAAATGACCATTTTGGTGTTCTCAGGCCACTAGGGCTGGCCAGAGCTAATTTTCAGAATGCCCCCTCAATGATTCTGGCAACTTGTTTAATGTTGACCTAGAGATATAACGTGGGCCCAGATCCAGACGTACAGCTAAGCCTAGATTTACTTCACTGTGGGCAAGGAAAAGCCGCCCCATTTATTCCATGTGGAGTTCTCATCTGTAAACATTCTCTGTCTTGTCTGGTCTTACTGTGGAGCTGCTGGTTGTGGTTGGGCAGGTGGTACACAGCCATCTGCAGTGGCCGTGATCACGATTCTCATTAAAATCCCTCAGGAGTCCTGACTCCATATTGGTTTCACAGTTTCGTTTCATTCCCCCCTGGAATGCAGGAGATAGGCCTTCCTCCTATCACCCGTGTGGCTTGTGCAGGCCTGGCTACTGGTTTCTCTCCCCTGATCCCTCTACCCCTCCAAGATGGCCCTCAGGAAGACCGTGACAACCATCCTTATACCTAGATATATTCAAATGGAGATGACCATAGCTCCTCTCCTGGACTTAGTTTAAGGCCTCTCACTATGGCACATTCAATGTTGGCTCCTGTTAAAGGGACTTGAGCCCAGCTGGCAGGGAGAGTGTTTCCTAAGGACCAGGTTGTTCTCAGTTCTGAACTCATGCCCAGGAGCTGGTTACTCCCTTATAGCAAAGACCAGGCCCAAGATGGAGGCTGTTTTCCTAATGGTCTTCATCATTCCAACATGGCGGCTGCCTTAGCTTATCCATAAGGGCCCTCCCATTCTAAGCTTCTGGTCCTGATCTGCACAGTGTCTGGCACCTAGTAGGCCCTCACCTAATGGGTGCTTGGTTCATGGATGGATTCACCATCCTACTACATAGTCACCAGGAACCAAAGAACACTAGCCTCTGGGGGTCTTTCCCCACCGAAGGGTTTGGTGTATAGCCTGGGGCTGCTTCGCCGTCATTTTTCACTGCCCAGCCCCCTCACCAAATGTCGGCCTCCCGTGTAAACTTCTTCAGTTGCTCCAGCTTCCCTGGAGTGTTGACTCAGCCAGAGAGCGGAGGGCGTGCTCCTTCTCTAACCTCTGTGTGTTTGCTCAGCCAAGGAGCGGGCATTAGGTCCGCTTGACTCCACGAGCACACAGGTTTCTCTGTCTTTACAGGAGTGTCCTCCGGAGGAGGTGCGGCTGGGGAAGGGGGTGTGCCGGGGATGGGGTGCAGCTTCCTGTTCTGCTGCTGGTTATCACAGGCTGTTCTAATGCTGCTCAAACAATATTGAGAATAACCCTGGCTCAATAGCACCAGTGTTAGGCTGCAAAGTCAATATTGGCCGAGCAAACACGGCAAATAAGGAGTTGCTATTTGCGTAGCTATGCGTACTTGTGGCTCTGGCTGCCTCGACAGGGCCCTTGGAGATGAATGGGAGAGGAGGTGGTGTCTGGAGGTAGAGGGGCCAGGGAGGGGGGCTAGGCCAGGATTTCTCACCTCGGAGCTATTGACAGTCGGAGCTGGATCATTCTTTGCTGTGAGGTGCCTGTCCTGTGCATTGCAGGGTGTTGAGCAGCATCCCTGGCCTTCACCCATTAGATGCCAGTATCTCCCCCTCCCCAGGCATGACAAGCAGAAATGTCTCTAGACATCGCCAGATGTCCCCGGGGGGCCATCTCCCTGTGCAGAGACCCAGGATGAAGGGCAGGAGGGGGTGAAGGGTGAGACCCTCCCACTCTCCAGCTCGGATGGCCAGTCTCTCGTGAGCGACCAGAAAAGCCAGCCTCTTTAAGAAATAAATGTCATGTCTAAGTGCCTCTTCAGTGGAAGAGGCTTTTCAGCTGTTGGCTGGGTATCTGTGGCTGCCTACTCACCCTTGCACTGTCTTGGAACTCTCAGTTCATCCCGAGAGAGAAAGCTTGTGAGATGCTCAGATAATTTACATCTGTCTCTCTCTTGCAGAATTCTGGCATGTTTCACTCTGGCCGGTGACCTTCTCAGTCACACATGCCTATTTATAACACCCCGTCCCTGGCTCTCCGTCCTCCTCTTTGCCACCCGGGGGTTGGCCTGTGCGCTGTTGAATTCTGCAAGTAGCCAAGGCTGGGCCCCAGGGGAGGGCACGCCAGCCACAGGGCCCTCCCTGGGCACAGGCCGCTCTGCAGGGTCACCTCCAAGCTCACCTTTGGTCCTCCCTTGGGAGGGCAAGAGAGAAAGTGTTTACAGCCTGGGGCTGGCAGAGACTGTGCCCGGGGCTTTCTGTGTCATAACCGCCGTCCTCGCTGCCAGCCCTTAAGCTGGGGCAGGAAGATGGCCAGAGAGCCTGTGCAGAACAGCTCTGGCCACGTCTTAGGGCCTGGAGGCTTCCTCTCCAGGCTGGGCTCTCAAGATGGCCAGGCTGGGGTAGATCAGCAATGACAATAAGGACACTGGCCATTAAGTGAGCTTGAAGCGTGTTCCCTTCCTTCATGTTGATCTCTTTGCTGTGATGGGAACAGGAAAGGGAGGGCCAGCCCTAGGCAGCCATGACGATGCGGGTCCTGCCCACTGTACCCATTGGCTTCAGCTCCAGGAGGCGGCACCTTAGGGGGAGGGAAGACTCCTGTGTGCTCAGATGTTGCAAAGCAAGGAAGTGTGTTTATTGTCGGGAAGGAAGGACGGGGGCGGTCAGAGCGGAGCTGGGCAGTTTTAGTGCGTTTAAGCAGCTGCAGAAAGGTAGAAAGTTTTCGTTTTTGTTTTTTATTTGCTTTTTCCAAAGTTACCGCACACACTTCTTCTTGCAGCCCCCCATGATGGGGGCCTCGCTCTCACCCCCTGCCTTCCTCACGTCTCTGTCTCTTAGACGGGGTTAGGAGAAGGTGTGCGAGAAACCTGCCGCAGGCACCACATCGCCAAGGACGATGTCTCGCAGGGCGACGGTAGACCTTCAAAACTTCTCAGACCTGCTGCCCTATTCCTTTAGAGACTTGGCTGGAGGCTGCTTGGCCTGTTCCTGACTCCCTGCTGGTATATTTCTCTTCCTGCCAGGAAGGTGGTGTGAAGGGGGGCTGTGGCTGTGGATGGAGAAGCCTCAGGGGCAGTGAGGTGGGTAGCTAGGGCGGCTCTGGGTTCTGCACGATGGTTCCAGCCAGAGGACCTCTCTCCTCTCTCTCTTGCATCCTGAGATTCTGTGTCAGGTTTTGGCTGAGTAGAGGCTTGTGCTGTTTAAGAAAAGAGCCGTTCCCGTTGTAGTAGAAAATGATTTGACCCTCAAGCCAGGAGTTACCGAGTTCTAATCTATGTCCCCCCACTTACTGGCCACATCCCCTTAAGGTGATATAACTGTTTGAGCATAAGTTGTCCCACCTGCAAGTTGACGATAGTACATTTAGCCCATAGGGCTGGTATGAGGATGCGATGCGGTGGTATGTGTACGTGGTAATGGTGCTGTGCACAATGTCACAGGCACTCAGGAAGTGTCCATCCTCGATAACCCTTGCCTTTCACCCACCTGACCCTGCCCAGCTTCACGGCCCAGCCTAAGTTCAGCCCTACAGGAGTCTCTGATGACCTTACTTCTCCAGCTCCAACCACCTCTCCCTTCTTTGAGAGACGGAGAGTTAATAGAAAGAACGTGGGATCAAAAGACCTGGCTTTGAATTCCAACTCAGCCACTTAATAGCTGTAAGATATCGGGTCAGAGACTTAACCTCTCTGAGCTGTTATTTCCTCATCTGTATAATGGGTCTGACAATACTTTACTCAGAAGTAACAAGAGTCAGGGTAAGGCAGTGCCTCAGAAATGTTGGCATAGTTATGCAGATTTCTTGGCCCTTCTATCCAGAGCTTCTGATGCAGTTGGTCTGGGTGGAGCCCAAGAATGTGCATTCTAGATAAGCAGGTGGGGACTGTGATGTGGACAGCCCACTGAGAAATGGAATAGCGTGCGTGTGACCCCGGGGTCCCAGGGCCTCACCAGGTGGTACATAGGAGGCCGCTGTATGGCGCCACACTCTTCTTCTGTCCAGCCGCTCAGGCAGGACTGCCTGCAGAGGCTTCTCGAGCACTTCTGAGATCCCCCCACAGCGCCATGTCACGCCGTGGTCACCACTCACTTCCTGTCCTGTCCCATCCCACACCTGTCCGTGCCGTTTGCTCCCGAGGCTGCGGAGTGTTGCAGCCGTTGTCTGTGACGAGGCTGTTGCCTCTGGGTGCGTCTGCCACGGAGCGGCGTCAGATGGGGTGAGGTCTCAGGCAGAATATGGGGGGCCACTCTGTGCAACTCAGTTTTACAGTTGCCACTGGGCCCTAAAACTGCACAAAATCCTAGAGAGGGCCTCGGGCTAAAAGCTCCTCAAGGCCCCTGGCCAGCACCTGCATCCTACTGGAGCTGGAAATAGTCCAAGGACTGGGCAGGGCCCAGACGCCGTCCCTTCCCCACAAGATGCTGAGCTCCTGATATGGTAGACGTGGGTCTCCCTTTTGCAGTCCCATGGCATCTTACCAAGGGCTGGGTGCAGAGTCTAAACCTGATAAGAGCTTGTGGAACTGGTTGGTAGCTCTGAGGGGACGGAGGCTCCGGCCGCCAGGGCGACTTCTCATCATCCCTGTGAGAATACGCCCCTATATTCATCTAGGGCCTTGGCGGCCGATCACCGTCTTCCTCCTCCCAAAGGCCTGCCATCCTGCCAGGGGACTTCAGCGTCCTTGTGCGTGACACATCCATCACCCATACCTCACGGACCTCCTAAACCTTTTCAGATCTGTTGGCCATCATCACCACTTCATGCTACTGCACACAGCCCCCGTTCTACCTTAAGTGCTAGGGATTCCCCAAGCTGGCTCTCATCAACACCATTTGGGGGGCTTTAAAATATACATTCCCAGGTGCCAGAAACTCCAGGAATGGGACACAGGAACTAGATTTGACGTGCTGATCATCAGCCAGGTTGGGGACCCCTGGATCTTGTCATCCTCTGTTGTGGCTCTCTCTGGAATTCAGCCTGACAGCAGCTTACCCCCTGCCACACGAGTCACCTCCAGGCCCCTCCCTCACTGTACTGGGTCCCCTCATCAAGTCTTCCAGGCTTCTGACCCTTCTCTTTTCCTCCTGTCCATCAGCTTCCTCCTGTCTTGGTCAATGTCCATCGCATCAGCCTGGAGTGCAGGAGCCGCCTATCAGCACTCGTGCCCATACCCTGGTCCCTCGTCCCTGCTTGCTTCCCACTGCACCTGTCGACAGAACCGGACGGCAGCCTTCTCCACTCCTCCCGTCCCCGGGGATTGCTGCCACACACACAGGCAAGGAATCCACACCCCCTTGAGTTCTTTGGGATGCCTGGCAATCCTCTCATGAGTTGTCAGCCCCGTCTCCTAGTCCCCTCGACAGCCATTGCTAGCTTCCACTCTTATCCTCGATCCCCCATCCCAGCACCCACACCTTGTACACCCACTATGTGCCAAGCAAGTCAGACAGGGCCCCTGCCCTCCTGGAGCTCCCAGCCTGAAGTGGGGAACAGGCAAGCAATCATTATTAATCTCTGGATTGTGAAGAAGGCCAAGTGCAATGCCGGGCCACCTGCCTTGCAGGGAAATGAAGCCATTAGGTGGGAACTGCTTTCAACAACCAGTCCTGCTCTGTCTACACACCTGCGGTGTCCACAACCCCTGGTCTCCTTGCCTGTGCTCTCGCTGGAGGAGGCGCCCTTCCTGCTTCACCATCAGCCCCTCCTCTGCGCCCTGGCTCTCCCCTCCCCTGCCAGGCCCATCAGGGATTAGGTCCCCTCTCAAACGTCCAACCTCTTCTTTTCCATTGCCTCGTTCCTTTCATCTCCAGCTCTTCCATTTTATTATTGGTAATAATATTAACTGTTTGCTGAGCCTCGAGCAGGTCAGTCTCATTGACAAGATTACTCACAAAGAACCGGCCACAAAATAAAATGGCCATTTGCCTTTGTCTGGGGGGCGGGGTGGGGGGAGGGTAAAAGGGCAGAGAAACGGAGGCGTGGTAGGGGAGGAGACGGTGGCCAGGCCGGAGCAGAGCTGCCATACTGACGCTGTGCATCCCAAGTACACAGGTTGTTCATTCAGGGAATTAGAGGCTGAGGCGGCTGCTGGAAGAGTGGAGGAACGAAGGTCAGGAAGCCAACACTGAAGGTCACCCGGCAGGTTCCAAAATGGATGGTTCTCCAGAGCCGGCCCCGAAGCTGTGTGGAACCTCCTGGAGGCTCGTGCTGACCCCTACAGCTGTGAGCATGTGAGGGCAGGCGCTGGCCGGGAAGCACCTGCAAACCTCACGTCTGCCAGTGGGTTTGCCTCCAGTGCCTCTGGAGAAGAATGGCCTCTCCCCTCCTTTGCCTTCCAAACATCACATGAGGGTTTCATTAGCAGAGCATCTCATTGGGACCCTGTGCGGAAGGGGAACCTGGGAGCCCCGTTCCTGGGGGAGACTGTGGAGGAGGGTGGCGGGATGCCCAGGTGATGACAGACAGTCCAGCACGGCTGCTGCGGGGCAAGGCTGGGGTCTGAACTCAGATCTGCAGACTTTCAAATCCTCTGCCCCATTTCCCAAACCATGCTGACCCCTGTGCAACTTCCTCTTAAAGAACTTGTGTCTTTCCTGCCCCTGCTGCTCTAGAATCGTCTGAAATCCTTTCAACCATCAGAGGACGTGGAAGGCTGTGGGCCACTGACTGTGGACTAAACCTTCAGACCCTTTCCTTCTTCTGAAATAATACTTCTCACTTTAGAATCAAACTCAAACAACTCGAGGTGTCAGTTTCCAACCTGTAGTTTTTGAGGTTCTTTTAGAAGCAGAATCCTTCATTCAAATATTACACATAATTCCACTCTACATGGAGGGTCCTGTGGGACTGCTTGGTACCCTGCTGACTGTCCGTCTTCTGTCCTCCCTGGGCAGGGATGGGTAACAGCAGGTTCTGGAGAACAGCAAGCAGGAGGGGGGCGGGGGAGATGCTTCCTATCAGCCCAGAAAATCCTGGCAAGTAGCAGAGGATTGTGGGAGGGAAATGCCAAGAAAAAGACCTTCATTTCTTTCCTTCTACTCTGGTGGGGGGCTTTTATAGGGCAGTGACCAGACTCCTTTGGAGAGGAGCGGGGCCTCGAGGTGTAATATCTAGGAATGGAGCTAAAAAGAAAGTTGTGTCCCTTTGACTACAGTTTTCTGTGAGCTTCATCATCTTTTCCTCGAATAGCTTTGGTTTGAGGACTGGGGACATTGTTGATGAAGAACAGTGTCCTGGTCTGGGTGGGGCTTTCTTTAGGGATTCTCGGAGTCCACAGTTTTGTTCTGTTTTCCTTCCCTAGCTCCTGCAGACCCCAGGCCAGCAGTTGTGACTGTGTGCATGTGTGTATTCATTTAAGTGAGGGAGACACTGGATCATAAATTTTTTCTTCGTAAATTACAAATATTATGAGCTGTATTAACACTCTGGGCCAAGACAAATGTGACTTTGGATTCTTAAGTCCACATGACAAATGAGTGCCTATTAATTTTTATTTATCTTGAGTGAATTAACAGGAACTAGCAATGGAAAAAAAAAATAATTGTCCTTCTGCTCCTTTGTAGGGAACAGCTGATTTGGAGAAAAGCCTAAGAAACAGTAGCATAAAAATCATTGAATATTGAAACCAAGAGAAACGTTTACTTGTGCTAATTCAACAAACATGTATGGACTATTTCCTAGGTCCTGGGGATTCAAAAGCAAACAAGAAACTGTTTTTCCAGTCCTCAAGGAACTCAGAATCTAGTAGAGACAATGACTAGTGGGGAAACTGCAAAAGTGGGAATTTGGTCAAGGAATAAAAGTTGTATGAGGTTAGAGTGGGCTCTCGTTAACTCTTTTGTGGGTGGCGAGAGAGCCAGGAAAGGCTTGCTGGAGGAAATTATATCTGAGTTGGGTTTTGGGGTAGGAATAGGAGTTAGGCAAGAAAAAAAGGTGGGGGAAAACATTCTTGTCAGAAACAAGGCGAACAAGGGTTTATTAAACCAGGAATTGAGTTCAGAAGCCAGCAGTCTGAAGGTATTTAGTGGAGGGAGATGAAGAGAGACAGGGAGGGGCCCAACCCAGAAAGCTGAGCTGATGATGGGTCTGGACTTTTCCTTAGTGATGGGGGTCATCCAAGGGCGTGAATCAGGGGAAGGACCACTTTGCTGGTGCTATGGAGGATTCAAGGCTGGAAGCAGAAGACCCTCATGGGGAGATTGCAATGGATAGAGAATAAGGTCAGGCAGGGGCAATGTGAAAGGAGAAAGATGATAGACGGTATTAGTTTCTTTTAGCTGCTGTAACAAATCACTCCACATCACTCCAGTCTCTGCTTCCATCATCACTTCATCTTCTCTCTAACTCTGAACCTCCTGCACCCCTCTTACAAGGACAGTGGATATCCTGGGCCCACCTGGATAATCCAGGATAATCTCACATCTCAAGGTCTTAATTTAATCACATTTGCAACTGCCCTTTTACCATATAAGTTAACATTCACAGGTTCCAGGGATTAGGAGGTGGATATATTTGGAAGGCAGCCTACCACAAGGATGCAAGGGATTTTGAGAGATGTAGACAATAGTTTGGTGACTGACTAGGGGGTGAGCGGGGTGAGAAAGGAGTGGTTGAGATAACCCCTCTTGTTACTGGCTTGGGCAAGTGGATGGCGGGGCTACCGACAGAGAAAGAAGGAAGAAGTGCAGATTTGGGAAGTAGGTGTGGGGGGCAGGTGGAGAGCAATGAGCTCTCTATGTTGAACATATCAAATTCGAGATGTCCAGTGGGCCATCAGATCTATGGAATTCAGGGGAGGGGTCTGGGCAAGAAAGAAATCCGAGTCACTGTCATGTAATTGAAATCGGGGGCATGGATATGGTAACTCAGGGAGAATACAATAAAAAAAGTTCTTGAACATTATGGTGCATCAGAATCACCTTGGGATAGGGTTGGCAGGTTTAGCGAACGAAAATACAGGATGCCCCATTAAATGTGAATTTCAGATAAACTACAAGGAATTTTTTAGTATGCCTCAGATGTGGCACGCGCCTCTGGACATCCTGAATTTTATCTGGCAACTCAACTTAGGGAGCTTGTTAAAAGGCACGTTCGGGCTTCCCTGGTGGCGCAGTGGTTGAGAGTCCGCCTGCCGATGCAGGGGACACGGGTTTGTGCCCCGGTCCGGGGAGATCCCACATGCTGCGGAGCAGCTGGGCCCGTGAGCCATGGCCGCTGAGCCTGCGTGTCCGGAGCCTGTGCTCCGCGACGGGAGAAGCCACAACAGTGAGAGGCCCACGTACCGCATAAAAAAAAAAAAAAAAAAAAAAGGCACGTTCGTGGGCTCCATTTTCAGAGAGTCTGGTTCAGTAGGGCTGGAGGGTGAGGCCTGGGAACCTGCATTTAACATGCTCCCCTGTAGGGTCTCATGTAGTTAGACCTGTGACACATATTGAAGGAGAGTGAGGCAGGGAAAGGGCTCAGGGGCAGACCCCAGGGACCTCAGCACTTAAGGGCAAGAGGAGACAGAAGCCCACACACACCCAGGAAGGGAGAGGTGAGCACGAGGAAGACGGGCCTGGGGTGGGATTACTGGGATCCTGAGGAATAGGCAGGCAGAGAGCACAGGTGGCAACTCAGTGAGGGGCTGTAAGGGACGCACTGAGAAGAGGCCATTGATTGCCATCGTGGGGTCAGTGGTGGCCCTAGCAAAGTCGTGGACTCCCTACCGCAGCCCCTCTGGGTTCCCCAGAGTCATCCTGCAGCTGTGGACTGTTCCCGGAGCACAGTGAGAGCGCCCAGCATGTCTCTGTTTCTCTGCCTAAGGGCTGTCCTCAGCGTAGCTTGCTGCAGACAGGCACAGCCTGGAGACGCAGGGGAGCGAATGTCCCAGGGCAACCCTCACCCCTGGGGGATGCCATTGGGGTTTTTGTGTCCCAGCCTCCCCGCCTCTGAGTTCAGTCCATTCAGTTCCCCAGAGGGGGCCCACGGGATGGCTCTCAGTTGCCCACAGTGGCGACCTGCTCCTAAATTCACTTGTTTGGCTTTTCTTCCTTCCCTGTCCCACTCCCTTCTAACCCCCTTGTTCCCATCCTCTCCTCACTCCCTGGGATCGCCTCCCAATTATGTACCCGTGTCCTTGTTCAGGGTCTGCTTCTGGGGGGACCCAAACCAAGACCTTGGAGATGACTGTTTCCGTGGAGCCATGGGGTTTAGCTGTGGGTGACGGCAGAGCAGGTGGGGAGAGTGATGGGCCCTTGAGGGGGGTCTGAAGCAGGAGAGGGTTGTCTTCAGTGAACCCTGACTCCCCAGGTCCCCCCTCCTCACTTGCAGCCATCAATCCTTGCTGCTTGTACCTTGTGTCCCTCCTGCAGAGCTTCTGGGGGCCTTGAATCCTGGTGGACATTTCCCTGGGACTCTGCCCTCCGCAAATGTGCTGACGAGTGCGTGCTGGCTACCCCGCCGCCCCCCCCGCCCCCCGCTCACAGTCACGCTCTTCCTCTCAACACAGGCCTTCAACATCTTAGAGAAGCAAGGAGATTAAGCTTTATGGAGCAATGCCGTGTGTCCAGCTCCGCCGTCCCATTTAACTTTCACAACTCCATATTCCTATCTTGCAAATGGAGAAACTGAGGCTCAGGGGAATTAAGTACCCTGCTGAGGTCCCCCAGCTCAGTACGGGTGGAGCTGGCATGTGGACATGGCTCGGCCTCTCTAGGCTGGCTCAGGCCCATGATGGGTATTTGAAGATGGTACCCACGCTCAACCACGCCTTTCCTTTCTCTGCCCAGCCCTGTGATCGAATTCTCTCTAGAGAGAATTGCTTCTCTCTTCAAGAAGCAAGGTTCTCTGACTTCTCACCCCTTGGGTGACATTCTCGTCTGTGTTCCTAGTGAAGTGGCATCCAGGGCTGGAACCTTTCCAAACGAAGTCTGCGCCCTGTGCCTGTCACCTCTATTGGCCTGAACTTTATACTCCATCTCCCATCCCAGAATGGCTTTCACTCCTGAAGCAGCGGCAGCCCTGAGTGGGTTCACATGAAGCTGTGGGACCACCTACAACCCTGAGGTCTTTTTCACCTGGACTGTAGCCAAGTCATGATGCTCCTGGGGTAGTTCATCATTTTGACCCCAAATGCAGGCCTTGACGTTTGTTAGGACTGTGGTTTTCATGGTTTGAGCTAATATTACAACAAGATGAGAATGTGACATCTCTTGACCCCCTTGTCCACCCACAGAGCCCTCTACAGGGTCTTTCTAAAACACACTGTGATCAGATCACCACCTTAGCTCAGGATTCCCCAGGGCCTTTCCACCCCTGGAGGAAAAGGTCCAGAGAGAACTTCAGAGGTCGCTTGGCCACAGTCCATCCACAACCTCTCAGATGTCATCAGAGCCTCCTCCTGGCCTTTGCACGTGCTCTTCCCTTCCCACCCTCTGTCTCTGGCTAATTTTTTCTCTTCCTTCCATTCTCAGAGCGTTTCCTTCTCTTGGCAGCTGTCCATGACACCCCTCCCCACCCCGCACCCCAGTTGATGGGGGTGAGCCCACTCGTCCCATGTTGTCAGAGCCCCACCTCTTGTCTCAGCTCTAGGGCCTAGCCCTGAGTCACAAGTCACATGTCTTTCTTGAGTCCTCCAAGTTCCAGGCCCTTGCCTCAACCTTGAGGACACAGAGATAAATGCACCGTGTTCCTGGGCCCGGAGGAGCTCGCCACGAGAGCGAGATGCAGGTCCATGCCAGGTGGGGCGACGTGCTGGCCAAGGTAAGCTTCGGATCTCTGGGAAGCAGCACAGGGAAGACAGGTAACCCAGCCTGAGGGGGTCAAGAAGGGCTTCCTGGAGGAAGAATTGCTGAAGTGGAGTTTTAAGGTCTTGGTAGGATACATGAGGCCAAAAAGGAAGGAGGAAATTGGGTTCCCAGCTACAGTCCTGAGGATGCAAGGCAAGATGGGACCTGCAGCAGGGCTTCCAACAATCCTGCACCAGCCTGTTTACCAGATGAAAACAGGGAGTCTCTGAGAGGATGGAGGACTCACTTAAGACCACAGAGCATGGGCCAGAGCCTAGGGCACAGGAGGTGCTCAGTATAGATGTATTATAAGATAGGGCTGACTGACTGACCACAGGAGTGAATGAGTGAATGAATGAATGAATGATAGAATTCAAGCCCAAGCATGTCTGGCTCTCAGCTCAAGCTCTGGCCTGTCTTGGACCATGTCACCTGAATTCTCTCCACCTCCAGAACAATAACGAAATCCTAGTGATGGGGAGAGTGAATCACACAGCTTCCCCCTATGCCGGCTGTGCTGGTTGCTTTCAGAAGAGACCTCTCTCCCCTCAGCCCATTCCTCCAAGCCAGGAGCCCACAGGCCACCCGCCCCCACCCCACTCCCATTCCAGAACCTTCCCTAACTGCTCCTGGGGCAACTCCACAGCTGCCCTTTTGAAGATGCTGTTTGCTTTTCCTGCCTCCAGTTTTATCATTTTCTCCAGGAAAATATTTGTCTTCCCATTACTTTAATCATGCCTCCCGGGTCCAGCCGGGAGCCTTGGAGGAGAATTAGTTCTGTTTTTTGTTTGCTGTACTGGGAGAACAAACAGGCTTGTTTGACTTACCTGCATTTTCCCAGTAGGTGGACCCCTCGGAGCAAACACCGAGCGGCCCTGCCTTCCGCCCCTTGGACCTGAGTTGACTGTGGAGCATTTAAACTGAAAGGGCTTCCCTCAAGCCAGGCCGGGGTGGGTCAGGCCGTTCCCACTGGTTTACCTCAAAGCACACGGTGCTATCGCCGCCATACGGGGTGCCTGAGCTGGGCCTGAGGTTCTCTTCAGGTTAGGAAACATTCCATCTTCCTCAAATAGCAGCCCGACCCTGTAATACTTCAATGGATTGAAGTAAGAGTGAGACTTCGAAATGAAAGGGTTCTAGAGATGACGGGTGGGATTAGGTGGAGGGGCTGTGACCAGGAGAAAAACTGGAATTGTGGGTGTGCAAGGGCCCTGGGTCTGGAGCCAGACAGATCTGGTGAACTTGAGTTATTGGTAAGCTGTTTGTTACGTGTGTGTTGCTAAGGACTGAGCCGGTACTTCATTCATTCTATACATGTTTAGTGAGCGCTTCCTATGTGCCAGGTGTGAGGATGCATCAGTGAACAAAACAGGTAATAGTCTCTGCCCTTTGGAACAACGTTCCAGTGGGAGAAGACAGACAAACGTAATATATAAGAAAAACATGTTGCCAGTGAAAAAGGGGATGAAAAAATTGAGCAGGATAAGGGTGAGAGGGGAAGTCTGATGGATGGGGCTGCAGTATAAACAGGGTGGTCAGGGTAGGCCTCGTGGAGAAGGTGTAATTTGGGTAAGGACTTGAAGGAGGAGAGGTACTTAATTCTAGGCATGTCTGATTCCAAAGCCCAAACTCATAAGCCCACACTCCCTCTTTCCCAGCTGAATGAGCCCAGGGAGCTGGATGCATCATAGCGCTCAGTGTTTGTTCCATGCCCATCCTTCTTCCTTGTAGGGTCTCTTGGCCACTCACCCACCAGGGTGGACAGACATGAGGGCGGGGCTTCTGGCAGGGCAGCACCCTCAGAGCAAGCACGTAAAGTGGTGGCGCTGGAGAGCAGGCAGCCACCGACGTGGCCATGATTGACCTTGAGGGTAGAGTTAACTCTGGTTGGGGAGTGGAGTTAGACCCGAGAGGGATGGGTCTGGCTGGGAAGGTAAGGCTCACGCAACGACGTTCACCGCGCTCCCTAAATTTGGCCTGTAGACAAATGAATTAAACACACATTAACTGAGAGCCTACTAGGAGTCAGGTGCTTCAAGGTGCTTGCCCATCCATGTCGTTCTCACAACAGTCCTCTGAGGCAGGTAATATTATCTCCACTTTACAGCTAGGAACAAAAAGCCTCCGAAGTTGAAGACCTTATGTGCTGCTGACTGTCTGGGATATAGATCTGGATCTGTCTGATTCCACAGACCAGTGAATTTTCACATCACTGTCATTATCGACTTCCCCATCTGAACAACGGCCAGCAGCATCACTGTGACCGTCACCATCATCATTACATCACCAACCACATCAACGTCGTCATCACTGTCAATCCCACCAAAGTCTCCGCCAACCTCACCTGTGACATCCCACCAATGGCCCCATGATCACAGGCAGTTGGGTAATAGTCTGATAGGCAACTAGGTAACAGGTGACTAGGCTTTGGGTAAGTCAGATCATCTCTCTCAGCTTTAGCTTCCTTGTCTATACAATGGGATCATCATATCTCCCTCGGAGGGCAGGTGAGATGCTGAAATCAGCCTTTGGTTTCCTCCATGCCACTGAAACTGCTCTTGTAGAGATCATCGATGACCTACGTAACTGTGGTCATGATACTCGCCCCCCATGAGAATTGGAGGCGTCTGACCCCTTCTTCCTGCTTTGCTCCTCCTGGCTTTTATGACACTCACTTTCTAGTTTTCCTTCTAACTCACCGATTCCCCTCCTGTCTTCATCCAAACTCTCCAACTGCTTCCTCTCTGGTCCATGCAACCATCGTGACCCCCCGGGAACACTACAGCAACCTTCCCATCCCCAGGGGATGGCCAGGGGAGTGGACCCTAGAGTAGGCTGTGGAGCCCCCCTGAGGAAGGAGGGCCCCTTGCCAGACCCATCTGGGACTAAAAGCAACCTTTCCAAGGAGGAGATGTAGGGCTAGTCCTGAGCACAAGTGTTTGCAGGTAGTTTGAGGGGCCTCTGCCTCTCGAACCTGCATGCTTTTAACTTTTCTCGCTTGCTGGGTCTGCATCGTCCCAGGAGATCAGAGCCCTTGGACTCCTTCTTCCCTCAAACACGTCCATGCCGAGATGCCAGTGACGGAACCTCGTAGAGAGTGGCCCCCACCACTGGGGGGGCGGGCGGTTCCCACTTAGCAAAGAACTAAGCAGAGAGCTAAAGAGAGATCTCCAGTTAGTGGCTGGGGATATTCATGGGATGCTTTCCTGGAAACTCTGAAATAGACCCCTTTGGGGGCTACTGTTTCCTCCTCCACGCTGGGCCCATCCTGAGACAGATGGTCCCCCTGTTGGGCTGTTCTCACGCACGTGAGCAGAGGTCCCCTTTCAGGTCCTCTTGGCCTCAGGAGTATTTTGAATCTGATGCCAGGAGAAGCAGATTGCCTATCCCTTATTCTGGGGGCTGTGGGTGGACGGGTTGGAGAGGAGCTCTCTTCCAAGAATGTGTTCTCCCTTTCACCTTCAGGATGCGATGCGTTTCACTCTCCACTCTTTTGAGGCTGACATGAGTGTGAGATGGCTTGGGGCGGGGTAACGCCTGCGCTGCCTCTGCCTCCGCTGCTCCCTTATTGGGGGGTGGGGGAGTCACCAGTGGCATCAGCTTGCGTGCCCTTTGCACAGGGCTACCCACTGGAAACACTATGGTCTGCTCCCCACAGCCAGCTTATCACTCCTAAAATGGCTCGGTGTGATCGGGCCAGTCCCCTGCTCCAGAACAATCCAAAGTCTCTTGTTGCCCCTGGAATAAAGTCCCAGGCTTCATTTTTGCCTTCAAGCCCCCTACCATTTGGCCACCCATGTCCCTCATTCCTTCTCCACCAACGTCTTCCCTCCGGGCAGCCAGGCCTCTCTCCTTTCCCAGAGTGTGCTGGCATCCCGGCTGCTCCCACACTGACTCGTGGTTAAAATGCCCTCACCCATCCCCTTCTTGTCTGTCTAAACTTCTTCACGGTCTCTCAGACAAACTTGCAAAGGCCTGCCTGCTCCCTTGGTCCCTTTGTTCATTCACCCCTGGCCCCATTGGACCAGCTATGCCTCTTATGGGTCAGTCTCCCGTGACTGACCACCCATGACTTCCCCCACTCCCCTGAGGAGGGTTCTTTACAAAGGCGCGGGAGGGCACAGAGGACTCTGGACTACGCTTTATACCTTAGACTTCCGATGGGTAAGTGAGGAGAACTTTGAATGTCACAAGGAGAAAGGTCCTCAGGATCAAGCTGTTCAACTTTATTTCATAGATGGGAACGTGGAAGCTCAGAGAGGGTTGGTGCTGGTCTGAGACCACACAGTAAGGGAGTGTCAGAGATGAGCCCAGAGCGAGTGTGGGCCCCATAGTTCATTAGTAAATTGGTTCTTTCGGAAAGACTACATAATAAATCACATAATAGGATTCTGAGTTTAAGTCTTACTGGCCATGCTGGCCATGCTTGGTAACCTGTGGAGGTCCCTAGTTGGGGGGTCTGTTTGTAAGGGGTGGTTGACAACCCCCAGGGAAGAGATTCATCCTGAAGGGAGAGGCCACTAGCAATGCCTTTGACCCAGTTGTAAGTGACCGGAAGTTAGGAATGCAGCATGGGGCCTGTTTCTCAAGCCTGTTCCCCACCTGGCTTCCTGGACACATACTTGAATCCCATGGAGGGCTGTGTGCGTGTGTGTGTATTTTAAGGGGAGCGCTCTGCAGTAGAACGTGAAGAAGCTGTTTTATTAAATTCTGAAACGCCTGGGATCCCAAGCAGCACTGCTATGGGACCCCTACAAGAGCGCATCCCTCACCCCCCAACACACCTCATTTTGTTTCAATTCTCCACCCAATTCCCCTCTGCTCTTTTATGAAAAATTAAAGCAATTGTATAGTGTTTCACAATTTTGAGACATTCATATATATTACTCTTTATAGCTCACAACAGGCCTGTGATCGAGCTAGGGCAGGGATTACTATCAATACATCCAGTTGTCAGTTGAGGGAATGAATTCAGGGAGGTCAAATAAATAGTCCAGGGGCTTCCCTGGTGGCACAGTGGTTGAGAGTCCGCCTGCCGACGCAGGGGACACGGGTTCGTGACCCGGTCCGGGAAGATCCCACATGCCGCGGAGCGGCTGGGCCCGTGAGCCATGGCCGCTGAGCCTGCGCGTCCGGAGCCTGTGCTCCGCAACGGGAGAGGCCACAACAGTGACAGGCCCGTGTACCGGTAAAAATAGTAATAATAATAAATAAATAAATAGTCCAAATGTGGAAAGTGATGGAACCAAACAGTGGGCTTGACTCTGAAGACCAGGCCCTTTGGATGGGACCATATCCGGTCCCCTCCCTCCACAAACACTGCCTTTTTCTGAATCTTCTCCTATTCTTTCTCTCCCTCCTTCTCCCAGCTCTTCCCTTTCCTCATCTCCATCTTCCCATCCTCTCTTTTCCACCTCCCCCTCCCTTCTTCTTTTTCCCTCTCTCCTTCTTCTGAGAAGCCAACGTTTTCTCTGGTCCAATACACCCAAAGCATTGTTTCAGGGACATTTTTGCTTGCTTCTTGATATCAAGAGTGACTGCATGGATGTATTTGTTAGGCGAGCCTTTGCCTCCAGGGAGAGAGCAACTAACTGGTTGCTTTCTGCTTCCTGTACCCACCAAAGTGTTGTTTGCAGACAATACACAGAAATTACAGGCAACATAAGTCATTAAGCAATCTTTCCTTGAAACAATTAGATTCTGACATCTGCTTACTGTTTATCATCTGACTGAGGAAATGGAAAAGTTGACAAACAGTTTAACCCAACAAGAGTCAAGTTCCTTATTTTTTGCCCTCTGTGAGTGTGTTTATAGAACACCGATCTGCCAAGCCCTCCTAGTCTCTCTGGAGCACTGGCAAAAGAAAACATAGACAAATATTTACATTCCATGAACTCAAAATGGTTTTCATGTTTAACTGATTTCGAATGAACGACAATGGCCCTTAATGTGGTTACAAGAATTTGCCATTAATTTTCACTTAAAATGGATCCAGCTGGTATATATGCCTACCCTGTATTCCAGGTCTTAATGATTTATCTTCCGAAAATATGGGCTGCTTCCCACTAGCTGACTGGTACAACAACTTAGTGGGGGTATCTGTCTCCTATTACATGTGAACAAAAATTAAGTTCAGAAAGTCTCTCCGATTTTGGAGCTCTTTGCACAAAGCATTTGAGCCAGGCGGCTGGGAAACTGGGTGAAGGCCACAGGAGTGAGGCCGGCTCGGCATACCATCCTTTCCTGCTGGCAAAGATGCCGGCTCAAGCTCCCAGGAGGAGAGAGGGCTGGGTTGCCAGGGCACCTAGGAATGCTTCAAGGTCTCAGAACATTTTAAAAAATTTCCTGGGGGTCTTTCTACCTTGGCTTTTGTGTGCATCAGTATAATGTCCTAGGTTCTTTGTGAGGTTTCAAGTCTTCCCTCCGTTGGTCAGAAACACTGATGTGGATGGTGGAGTAGAGACGGACCGGGACAAAAAGAGAAGAGTTGAGCCAGAGGAATAGGACTCTCTACTTTGGGGATGTCATTTAACCTTGGTAGCACTCAGTTTCTGCTGAATCGAGGTAACCAGATAATGGAATATTTTTGTAGGGGATAAATGTTAAATTGGTCAGAAAGTTGGGAAAACAGCCTTAAATGGGAGATGAGGTCCACTTATGAATAAGGCATGGTGGAGGGTAGGAAGTAGGTTTCATATCCATATTAACGCCAAGAGAAAGAGTGAGTTCCTGGAGTGCATCGTAAAGGATAAAGCAGCTCCTTCTGAGCTCAGTGAAAAAGAATTCCCTGATTGATTAGCAATGTCTGTCCTGGTTGCCCGGAACGGAAAGGTGGCACCTATGCCAGGTATTCACCATTCCTGGATTGGATGAGCTTCATAAGCCCTTTGATTCTATTTTTGTGATAAGGAATAATTGCTAACGTCTCTCTCTGGAGGTTGAGACCTAGAAAGCTAGACCAGGAGGCCTAAGGCAGTGCTTCTCAAACTCGAATGCGCACACTTGAATCTTGTTAGAAAGGAATCTGTAGGTCTGGGGTAGAGCCTGCATTTCTAACCATCCCCCGGGTGATGCCGAAGCCGTTGGTCTGCGGGCTGCACTTTGAATAGTGGATCCGAGACAGCACTCTGGACCTGGGGCAGCACCCCTTCACTGCAGGCGTAACAACTTCTACGTGCAGCCGACGTACACCTTCTGTGTATATGCTCCTTTCCAAGGATTTTTCACCGATCATTTAATTTATTCCTCCAGACAGCCTTTTCATGTTGGATAGATTATTTCCCACCTACCACCCACTTTATTTTTTTGATTTTTAAGGTTTTCTTTTTTCAGGTGCAGTGGATTTTATGGCTTAGCCCAAGGTCTATATATGGCAGAGCTGGGACTCACCCCTGCACCTGCCTGGCCCTTTGAGCACCTAACACAGAAGTGTAATCGTAGGGCTAATTGTGTGAGTGTCCTCTACTCAAATGGGGCAGCTCTTGGAGCTATGCCATGGGATTGGCCTGATACCAAATGTGCCCTCAGATCACGTCAGAAGGCCAAGTTCTGCCTCAGTGAGCGCCGGCTCCACAATTTTAGTCGGTCATTAAGGCTGGCAGGAAACATCCCGTGATCCTGGGTTCGTGGGAAAGAGCCCTCTTTGACCTTATGAGGGTTTTGGAGCCAGACAGACCCAGGTCGGAATCTAGCCATATTGCTTGACCTTGAGCAAGTTGCTAAACCTCCCTGAGTGAAGGCGGCCCCTCACTTGTTCAAAGAGATAATACATACTTGCTTTTCAAAGTTGTTGGGAAGATGGAAATTAATAATACAGTAAAATGGATGATACAGTGCACAACGCAGACGGAACGCTCCATTTCCCCCTTTTGCCCTTCTGAAAACTGTAACGGTTTAGTTTTTGCTATTCACCGCACAAATATGAGCATTTTAGATTCTCCTTCAATGCAACAGCATCATCTGTAAAACTTCCAAAGTAGAAGTTTAATGTGGCACCTTAGCCACATATGATAAAACAGGAAAATGTATTAAATATGAAATCCCATTCTATCCTATAGAACAAAAAAAGTAACTATTTAAACAAACATCAAAGCTTCTACGCTAAAGTAAAGCATGTCAGCACCACGAGATATTCAGTCAACACAATTTGAAAATGAGAAGCAATCTTTGAATGTCTCCATTGTGACATTAGCGAAGCCATCGATAAGTTTCACAACTTCTGCTGCCTTGTTTCTGAAGTGAGTGCTGTTATTTCTGTTAGAAGTTGTTGTCCCAGAGTGTTCCTTAAATAGTTTTTAATTGGTTTTAATTTGGAGAAAGAATGTTCTGCGGTAAGATACAGGGACAGGAATTGTCAAAAAATAAAAGGAACAGATAACATTCTAAGGAAAAACAGTGTAGACAGCTGTACTGTTCTATATACTCCCTTGGCAAATACATGGATACTTTCAATTTTGTCAATTTCGCTGGTTAATGATTTTCGCAGAGCAGTGGTTTAATTGGTAATGCTTCTAATGGGTCACTGGGACATTTATTTTTCACCTCCTATGTGTTCTTCACCGTGGTCTTTTTACCCGCATAAATTAATAAGGATGGCGGAAAAAAATGCAAACAAGTCAGGCATTGCACTTCACCCTGAAATTTGAGGTCTATTTGGTTAATTCAGGTTATCAATTAACCTGTGAAAAAGGATAAGCCTTATAAAACCTTTCTTTAAAAAACACTGCTGATGATCAAAGTACCATCACCCCGACACTCAGCAAGTAAACAGGTGGAAGCAAATGATGCAAAAATCTTTTTGTTATCACGGTATCTTGGCAAAGGATCAGCCAAAGCAGTCTATCTTTTCTTTTTTTAAGTCTCAGAAATATAGTCAGAATTTTTTCACCTGTCTTTTTAGGTATTACAGTTCTGTATGTATGAATTCATGATTCCATTAAAGAATTCTGTATCCCTTCAGCTAAGGGAGCAATGGTCATTCTGCCAGTGGGGTCTTTGCAAATGCCAGCCCAGGTGTCCACATTCTCTTGGCTGTAAAGGTAGCAGAGGTCACTATGCTTTCCTAGGAGCTGCTGAGTATGGCCAAAGAATAGCCCCAGTCTCATTACATGTAACATTGCAGGCATGCCATACTCTGTTCATACAGCATCTGGCATAAAATATGTATTAGA
Organism: Delphinapterus leucas; assembly: GCF_059928025.1. Classification (NCBI taxonomy): domain Eukaryota; kingdom Metazoa; phylum Chordata; class Mammalia; order Artiodactyla; family Monodontidae; genus Delphinapterus; species Delphinapterus leucas. The sequence goes on along the minus strand of NC_143130.1, from coordinate 68,664,922 downwards.
AACATTTTCTTTTTCCAAACTAAAGTAGATCTGAATTATGCAGGGGAAAATTGACAAGTACAGTGATCTCAGTGATATATCTACACTTGGGTGCTACGTCATGTGTCCTTGCATTTGCTTAGCCAATAAGATACGAAGAGTCAGGATTTGAATGTTCCTAACAGACAGAAGTATATATTTATGACTCCATAGGTAATTGGATACAGGATAGATAAGCTTGAATATTAATGGAATATTTCTCACTTGATTGTCAGGGAAGCCAGAGAGGAAATCTACTCAAGTGCAGCTTTGTTTATTCACCAGTGGTGTCATGTGTATTTAAAAGCCAGTTGTGTGGTCAACCACCTAACTCACGAGACTCTTAGAAGCCTACTATAGCTGGTTCCATAGAAACATTCAGTGCACAAGGGACGTTGAAACAGGGCATCATCCTAGTCTGACATGGGTCCCTTGGTTTCCCACTCTCACAGTTCTGAATCCTACGATGAAAGCCCCCACCGCCTGGCCCCGGCTTCAGCTCCAGCACCCCCGACCCAGAGTCCCCTCTCCAGCCCCCTGGCCTCATCATCCTGACCAGGACTTTGGCTCTTCTGCCCCTGCTCCTCTGCCTGGTCGTCTCCTGTTTTCTGAGTTTCTTTTCTTCTCTGCCTGCATCAGTCCTACTCATCCTTTAAGACCCAGCATAGACCCTGTATCAATCAGGGTCCTGGCAAGAAATTGATGATGATGCATCAGAAAGGATGACTGAAGAGCACTAAGGAAGGGACCGTTTAAGGGGGTGGCTTGGGCACAGGGGAAGCAACAAGTGCTGCTGCAGTGCTTGGCGCCTGCTGACAGCGGGGAGCTGCTACCATCCCTGGCTGGAAGGGCCGAGAGGAGGGAGCGTTTACCAGAACCACGAGAGAACCACGGCTGCAAGCAGGAGCCACACCTTCACTAGAGGAACTTGGTCCACCTGGCAGAGAGGAAGCCAGAGAAACACAGACACCTGCTCTTTCCTCCTGCCGTCTACCCCCTGCTGCTGCTCAACTTGGCCAAACCCAACTTGCAGGTGGAAGACATGATGTCCTTCTTGCCAGCTGCCCTTACAGGTCAGAGCAGCAGGGAGGAGGCTGGAGCCTGGACAGGGAGGGCCCTCACCTTCTCCTGGGAGCTCCTCTGGGGAACCCAGCCCAGAATGCGGCTCTTTTCTCCTAGCCCCGGGAGCACATTCGCCCTGGAGGAACTATAAGGCTTCTTGGTATTTTCAGTGTATCCTGTCTCCCCGCTGACTGCGTAAGCTCCCTGAAGCGGGCGCCTTCACTTATCCTCAGTGTACTTCTCATATGGAAACAACCAGACATCTTGGGATTTCTTGGTCACGTCAGTTTTGAACATTCTGCCCCTTTGTCGCCCCTCCAGGGCATCTGGACCTGGGCCTGGGATGTTGATGGCTATTCAGGTAAGGGTGAAGATTCTGAGGGTCCTGGGCCTGGTTTGGGGAGCTAGATGCAGCAGGAAACCAGAGCACAACAGTTGGCAGAGAGAAGCTAAAGGGCAACTCAAAAGGAGGAGTTGGCGTGATGGGCACAGGGAGTGTCACCAAAACCCAGGGGACCAGAGACAGGGATTGAAATGGGATGTGAGTTGGTAACACAGCGCTGGGGGAACCTGAGCAAGTGAGTCACCATCAGGGAGACGTCGGGAGGGGTGGGGAGGGGGTTTGGAAGCAAGTTTAGAGAGGCTGGAGAGCTGCAGTCTAGACCTTGCTATCCAATATGGCAGCCACTGGCCATGTGTGGCTATTTCCACTTCAATTAACTAAACTTGACTAAAATGAAAAATTCAGTTCCTTGGTCGCGCTAGCCACATTTCAAGTGCTCTATTGTGTTGGCCAGTGCAAGTTAGGACATTCCCATCATCACAGAATGTTCTATAGTACAGCCTGGTCCAGAACATCCTAGAGATTTTAGGGTCCCAACAATGCCAAAAAAAACGAACCAAAAAAACAAACAAAAAAACCCCACAGACGTGTTTGTCTGCTTTGATCTGTTCATGTCTGTCTTACTGTCAAACAGACCTAGTTCCAAATCTGCGCTTTGTCCGTGAGTCATCACATTATGAGTCCCCAAACCTCAGTTTTCTCATCTAGAAAGCAAAGATGATAATAGAGGACTAACTGGACTGGGGATTGAAAGTTGTCTTGAATGATCAGAGATGCCCCGGAGCTGCTTAATAAATTTCAGTTTCCAACCTCCCTTGGGACAACAACGATCTTCAGGGGCATTTGTTAAAGCTGGGTCTGCTGTCACTGTGCTAAATGGTTTATGATGACTGTCTCATGCAATCCTCACAATAACTCTGTAGGCAGAGAGCATCATCATTCCCATTTTGCACATGAGGAAATGGAGCCTCAGAGAGATTAAAGCACGCAGCGGTGAAGCCGAGTTTCTGTGTTCTTGGTTCAAACAGTCACACGTTGTTCTCTGCCGTTTCCCATGTCTTATCTAACCAACCAGGCCGCTAAGAACATCATCTTCGGCTTCGTTTGAATCCTGCATCAAGCCTGGCATGGGCACGGACTGACACTTGGTCGCCAGTTGGCACATCAATTTCGATAAACTGTAATAAAAACACTGAACATTTCTTCAGCCCTGATTATTGACGTTAACATTCGCTCCACGACGGGGGTCTTGAAAACAAATCCAGGAGCATTCAATCTTTGTCTTTAGTTAAGAGCAGAGCTGGCAGAGAATTAAAATCCAGGAGATTTTAGAAGCACCATGACCTTGGGTGCAGAGGGAAGAGATGGGTTCATGTTTGGGGAAACTTAAAAAAAAACCCAGAAAGTGGGACCATGACTGGCTTTGAATGTAAGTAGCCCAAAAGTGGAATCTGATGTGTCCTGGGGAAATCATTTATATTCTTGCAATTTCAGGTTCTTCACCTGAAAGAGACTAAGCCCTCCCTCTCCTGTGGGTGGTCTTGAGGATGGAATGGGTCTTTAGGAGGCAGTGCACAGGGTTGCCCTCAGTAAACACACTTCATCTCCACCCCAGGCAGCTTCCAGGTCACCCAGATCTCTCTGTTTAGTGAAAGGAAAGGAACTCTTGTTTGCACCACACATTTTCAAGGAAAGTAAAGTTGTGTCCTGGGAATTATACGAATGATGTTAATTTCCACCTTGATTGGAAAGTCTCTCCTTTCTTCCTTAATTTACTGAGATAAACTAGAGCTGTGGAGGGACAGACCCCCACACCCCATCACACCTCCCAGCCTCCCCCAGAGCTGGATCCTGGCTCCCTACCTCCCTGGTGACCAGAAGGTCTGCTTACCAGCTCCTGGCTGACGATACCAGTGGGGCACTGAGATGGTTTAAAGGAAAGAGAATAACACGTGACAACCCATGTAGTACTGGAGCAGGGCGGAGGCTCCCGAGGCAGTGAATCCCAGTCCCTCTGCAGCCTCAAGTTAGTGACGTCAGCCTGAAGAGAAGCCTGGGGTTCACTGGTCTCTCTCTACCTCCTCCTCCAGTCTCTCAACAGGTTATTTCCTCTGGTGAATCCCAGCATGAGCTGTTTTTCCCCTGCGTTATTTGTTGGGGTCTGTGGGGATTTCTGAGCACCCTGGGTGGGAGTCACTGCATTGTCCGGAAAGACCATGTGACTAAGTGTTGGGCTCAGTGACATTATCTCCACGCAGGTCAGGGTGTGGCAGTTCGGTGTGAAAAAGTTCTGATTTTAGAGTCAGACTTCCCTGGGTTCCAGTCTTGGCTCTCTTAGGAGCTGGGCGTCACTGGGCAGGTACTTCAGCTCTTTGATATTTTGAAGTACCAGCTTTGTATTGGGGTTTTCACAGAAGTTATGCATTCTAATTCTCACAACACATCCTCTTTATCCATTCATCTGTTGATGAGGTGTGTTTTTGTTTTTTTTAAAAAAAAACATCTACTGGCAGAGTAGAGAAAAAGTTCTGGGATCTCCTCTCTCCCGGAGTTAAGGAAAAGCTGGATGTAGTGGTCCTTCTGATTTCACTCCTTTAGCATCTCCCCGGGCACTTAGAGGTCCTCAGCTGACTGGTCAGTACACACACAGGGTGTTATTTCAGCCTCAAGCTGTGTTGGTGGGAAGGAGCTAGAAACCAAGCCCTACTCCCAAACCAAATGAAATGCACACGCCACCCCACACGGTTTGTTTCTAGGGGAACCGCCCTTCAGACTTCCTACTGCCACAGCCCCCTTTTCTAACAACCTCTACTTATGCTGGCCAACGATCCAGATGTGCTTCCAGAACCTCCTGCTTTGCCTGGGGCCTCATTCTTGCCCCCCCCCCTCTCTCCATCTTTGAAAGGGATAATTGCTTATTTTTATAGTTACAGACCCTCGTACAGTATGGTGAGGAAAGTAGCTGAGGAGTGGGCCCAGAGAGGGGAAGGGACTTGCCCAAGGTCACACGGCTTGTCGGGGGGGCCAGACTTTCTCTGATTCTCAGGACAGGGTGTTTTCCTCTAAAGCTCCTCCCCTTCCCCCCACCCCTGCAACAAGCTGGCTGGTGAAAGCAGGCTGCCTTTTGGCTTAAAACATCACCGCCTAGAACTACCTTGACTTTTCAGACCTCACTGAGAACAAAAAAAGCAAAGGAGAACAACGGCAACAAAGCGACAAACCCAGAAATTAATAAAACCTTCCGCGATTCCCCAGCCCTGACCTGAGAGGCCTTTTTACCGCGCAAATCAGAGGGAGGCATTTCCCCATGGCCTGCTCTGCCCAGGGTCATTCTGCCGGGGAAAGCAGCACATCTGGGGATATCACCCCACCCTGCCTTTTGTGGGTGCTTTATGTTTGTCCATTTAGGTTACATTGTCTTCAAGAGCGCCAGTCCTGCCACTTGTTTCTTTTCCACCTTATTTTTATTTTATTTTATTTTTCGCTGCCACTTGTTTTTCTTGGGCTGTTTTCATTAAGGCTCTGCCTCTCCCAGGCAGAGCCAGGGACTTAATTGCAGCTCCGGGAGGTTATCTCCCCAAACTGAATTTCATCTCTTCTCAGGCCACTGGAGCCCTCCCTGCCGGCTATCTTTACATTAGCGGCTGACCCGTCCTTTTGCTGGGAGGTGAGGCTGCCGGCGTCTGCGGTGTCACCCGCGCTGATGGACTGCAATGCTTTGTGAGAGGAGGCGTCCGCCGTCTGGCTCCCTTGTACTTTCTAGAATTGTAACACTGGCTCTAGTGATTCAGGGTAGAGATTGCATTATTCACCTTTGCATCCCCAGCACCCAGCGCAGGCCTGGCTCAGAGCACAGGAAAGTTCTGTTGAGTTAGAATGTATCTCCATGTACTTCTATTCCACTCAGGGCGGTCAACCCACTGGCTCTCAAGCCTGCTATTTGCTTCACACTTTTGTTCAAGCGGCTGCCCCTGCCTAGAATGCCCTTCCACCAATTTTTTTTTTAAATAAATTTATTTACTTATTTATTTTTTGGCTGCGTTGGGTCTTCGTTGCTGCGCACAGGCTTTCTCTAGTTGCGGTGAGCGGGCTTCTCATTGCAGTGGCTTCTCTTGTTGCACAGCACGGGCTCTAGGTGTGCGGGCTTCAGTAGTTGTGGCACACGGGCTCAGTAGTTGTGGCTCACGGGCTCTAGAGCTCAGGCTCAGTAGTTGTGGCGCACGGGCTTAGTTGCTCCGCGGCACGTGGGATCTTCCCGGACCAGGGCTCGAACCTGTGTCCCCTGCATTGGCAGGCAGATTCTCAACCACTGCGCCACCAGGAAAGTTCCCTTCCACCAACTTTTGACTGTTCAGAACTTTGTCAACCATCAGGGATCGATTCCATCCCCTGGTAGATGGTACACTCCCCTTAGGAAAAAGGTTGGACTAATTTATGTTTGTATCCTAAGGCAGAGGGCCTCAGCATGTGTCTGCTGCATGAATGAATGAACAAAACTTTATGTTTCCCCATTTTGATTCCTTTTTAAAGTCCTTCTCAGAAACCCCTCCAGCCCATCGGGCTCTCTCCCTCCCATTGGCCCGACCTCTGGATGCTCTGATCTCTGTTTGGCTCCAGCCTCCCAGGCTTGCTTGGCTATGTTGGAGAAATCCTCTCTGTCTTCTAATCCTCTTTGTCTTATTTCCCCCAACTAAACTGGTCCAAGAAGAAGGGCTGTAAGTCAAGCTGGCCAAGGTCATTCCAGAGGGTCCAGCTGAGGCAGAGAAGGACAGATGGAACCATTGGTCCAGGTAGGAAAGGAGTCAGGTGCTGGAAACAGGCTGGGACACCGGGGATGTGAGATCAGGCATGTGAGGTCAGGATTTTGGAGCTCAAGTCGATGGGTTTTTCCATCTAGAAGGTACAGCATTCCTGAGGGCTAGCATTGGCAGAGAGACGCTGTGCCAGTGACAGTAATGTTGGCGTCTGGAGCTCAGATCCCAAGGCAAAGACTCGTGGCTCTCAGCCGAGATTGGTCGCTCTGTGCGAGGCCTGGGGGCTCTTGACCAATAGGAACTGGCAGTGGCCAGAGGATGGCCAGAGGCCTGCAGGTGAATCCTGCCACTAAAGTAGTCAGGGGCATTGTAAGCCCCTTGACGGCTGGTATCATGTCACCACCTCATCCTAGTGTTTGTCTAAGTCCCATTGAAGTCAGATCTGGCCCTAGAAATCTTCATCTTTAACAAGCTCCCAAGGTCCCGATTAAGCCCTAAAATGTCACGACCACTGCCTTCCGCTTCTGAGCTGGACACACAGTGGGTACAACGTAAGTACCTCATACGATTGAAATCAGCTAATATGTTATGTGTGATCTCTGCCCCTTGAGTTCCAGCTAAGATTGGCTTAGACCTCCAAAGTTCCTCCCCGTGGAGATCCAGGGACCCCAAGATTCCTGACACCCTCTGGGGGATCACATGCTATCAGCGCCCACTGCCCCAGGCTCTTGCTTTCACACCTACTCTATCTCACGGCTTATGGACCCAGACGGGAAGTTCAGCCTTGTTTCATTTTCCATAGAACAATTCTATGGCACAAAGCATTTGTGGGTCAGGCAGATTAATTTGAAGATACAGGGTGGGGCGGGGGTGGGAATGAAGGAAGGTTTTATGCCACAGCAAGGCAAACAACTTCATGTTGAACATTAGGTGTTTCCGATCTTAAAATGCCCTCTGGCCACCCCACCACTCATGCTTCTCCCTTACCTTTTACTCCAGGCAGCTACAGCTTTTGCACCGTCTTCTGCTCCCCAATTCCTCCCATCTCTGGCTCTCTCACTCCCTTCTCCTTTTCCCCATTTTAAGCAATCCCTGATCCTTGCCTCATTTCCTGCAGAGCAGGCTGACCTCTGCCCCCATGGCCTTGCATCTGGCACACACCCACGCCTTCAGACCTCACCATCTGCTCTTTAAGGCATCTCCCCAAATAGAGACCTTCTGTGCCTTAGAGGAATTCTGGTACCAGCTGTAGGTGATAAAGCTTCACCTCATTGCCTGTATGTGGAGCGCAGAAGCTAGAAGAACCAGGCTGACATCCTGATTCATCCTGAAGATCATGAATCAAACTCAAGTTAGACAGGCAATGGCCCGAGGTCTCCGGCAGGTGAGAGGCAGAGTAGAAGCTAGAACTTAGGCCCCTGGCATTCATGCTCCCGCTGACAAATCGATTCCCTGAGAAACTCAGGATTCCAATGCACTTTTACAAGCATTGCAGTTCGGAGTAGGCTTCGGGGTCAGGCCACGTGGTCCAAACAGACTGCCCGATGACTCCTACTGGTGCTTCATCATCACCTCACCCTGACTCAGAAGGTCATTCTCACGGTCATAGCCCTTCTGCCTCTTCACTGGTCTTGGGCTGACAGACAAGAGGCAGGATTCTCACTCATTAATATGCTGCTTGATCTTGGCCCAGAGATGTCTTCTCTTCAGGTCTCAGTTTACTCACCCTTAAAAATAGCTCTGTGTTTGGCACTGTCCTAGAAGTTTGTAGCAATGTCTCAGGTGCCTTCAAGGGGCGGCGTACTTGGCTCCAAGTATCTGTGTGGCTTTAGGGGTGGGGAGGGGAGGATTCGGGGCTTTTCACCCCCAATCCAACTGGAGGCAGCTCCACTTATATCTGTTCTAATGACTGGGCTTTCATAAAGCCTTCTGATCAGAGAAAGATTTCCATTACTTCAAAAGGACTTGACAACCTCTGGTATAGCTGACATCGAGGGTCCAAGGCTCTGGTGAAATATATGAGCCTTCCTGGTTGCAGTGAGGGGAGCTGTCCTGCAGGGCGCGCATGGCTGTGCTGTCTGTGTGGCCACCATTAGCAAATTGGGACATCCATCACGAGGCAGCTGGGGCAGCTTGATGGGTGGGTCCCCACCGTGGAGGCTGTTTTGGGGACTTTCTGAGTATTGGCAAGTGTGAATCAGGCCCCAGGTTCTCCGTTTCCTCTGCCCGATACACCTTCATAAGAAGCTATAAGTGTGCGCTTCCGTGAAATGCAGACGCTAAAAGTCCCACGGTCCAAAGGGGATGTGGGCGAGAACGGACCCAACATTTCCACTGTGGGTGAAAATTCTTTCCTGCCTGCAGCCATTCCCAGGAGCAAGTCCCTGGTCAGCCCATGTGCTCCGTGGCCCTTGCATCTTGCGTGTCCCTTCTTGTCCCAAGTGTCTAAGGTTTGGAGAGCAGCCAAGGCATGACACCGGCAGCACCTGTGTGGATAAGGGCTCTCCTGGTCAGCAATGTTGGCCTGGTTCCTGCTCACAGGCAGACATGGCCTGGCCCACCATTGACACCCTCTGGCCTCATAATCATGGTCAAAAGGCACAATAACTTCTATGTACAACACTTCAGAGTTTGCCCAGTGCTTTCCTATCTGTGATCTCATTTGATCTCACGCAACACTAGGAGGGAGGCAGGTAGGGACCACTCCAGGTGTTTGGAATCGAAATCCAGTGCTCTTCGCTCTCTACTCCAAGACCTCCCAAACTCAGTCTGTCCTCATCCTCATTTCAGATTTCTCCATCGCTGAAAAGGGGACCATTACTGATGAAGTTTCCTTGGCATTTCTTATCCTGCCTGAGTTATTAACACAACAGCTTAATGATTTGTTCCCACAGTCATTCATTTATTCACTCACTCTCTGAATCATTCATTTGTTTACACAGTGACTCCATTTATTCAGCTGCTCATCTCATCATTTAGCCATTCATTCAAGTCCTTGAGTATTGGGCTTCCCTGGTGGCGCAGTGGTTGAGAATCTGCCTGCCAATGCCGCGGACATGGGTTCGAGCCCTGGTCTGGGAGGATCCCACATGCTGCGGAGCAACTGGGCCCGTGAGCCACAACTACTGAGCCTGCGCGTCTGGAGCCTGTGCTCTGCAACAAGAGAGAGGCCCGTGCACCACGATGAAGAGTGGCCCCCGCTTGCCACAACTAGAGAAAGCCCTCGCACAGAAATGAAGACCCAACACAGCCAAAAATAAATAAATAAATAAATAAAAGCCAAGCATTTGAAGACCTTAAAAAAAAAAAAAAAGTCTTTGAGTATTTACATTGTGGCGACTTTAGGGAATAAGAAGAATGCTAAGTTGTGATTCTTGACTTTGAGAAGTTTATACTTTGAGAAACTATGGGAAAGAATGTAATGTATGATTTCTCAGTCACATAGGCTATAATTTCATTTGTTCTGACCACTAAGGGCTGATCGATGCTACTGACTTCTATAAGTCATTTAGCTTTCTGAAGTCTCAGATGTGTTTTGGTTGGGGAGATGCTGGGTTAGGTGAGTTTTAGGTTCCTGCAGTGCTGGAGTCTTGTGCTTCTGCAAGAGTTTAGAGAAAGGAAGTTTCTGATAGCTGGGGTGGTCAGGGAAGGCTTCTCGGAAGAGGTAGGATTTGAACTCAGCTTGGGAAGTTGGGGAGGATTTGCAAAGATGAAGAGAGCAGACACAGACGTAGAGGACATGGGGAGGGGGAAGGGTAAGCTGGGACGAAGTGGGAGAGTGGCATGGACATATATACACTACCAAATGTAAAATAGATAGCTAATGGGAAGCAGCCACATAGCACAGGGAGATCAGCTCGGTGCTTTGTGACCACCTAGAGGGGTGGGATAGGGAGGGTGGGAGGGAGATGCAAGAGGGAGGAGATATGGGGATATATGTATATGTATAGCTGATTCACTTTGTTATACAGCAGAAACTAACACAACATTGTAAAGCAATTATACTACAAAAAAAGATGTTAAAAAAAAAAAAAAGATGAGGGAAGCATAGGCCGAGGTTGGTGGCAGAAGAAGAAGTGAAGGTTTGTGCATGTTCATGGGGCTCTGGAGAGGTGTCCAGGCCAGGTAAGTGGAAGTGTGCAGGGAGGATGGGGGGTGGGGGGAAGAGGCGAGCATGTGGGCAGGCATGAGTGGACGTGGGGAGGGGGAGGTTTATGGGCAGGAGACTGTGTCAGAACCTGCCTCCAGCCCTTCTGTGCTTGACTGTTTGGCTTTGTGTTGGTTGAACCTGAAGTCTGAGGAGGTAACAGCTCGGTAATTTTCCCTCCAGCTTTGACGAGAAACGTGGGTGCTGCTCTTTGGGTAGTAAAGTGGCCTTTGCCTCTTTCAGCCTTTGGCAATCCAAACATTATCAAATTGTTTTCTTTCTCTCTCTATTTTATTTGTGTGGTTTGTGTGTGTGTATGCGTGTGTGTGTGCGTGTGTGTGTTTTGTTTTGTTTTGCTTTGGTTTTTTTTTGTAGGAAAGAGAGAAAGAAAGTAAAAAATGTGAGTCAGAAAGGAAAAAGGTAGAGAGAAAAAGAGGGGAGAAGGGAGGAAAAGGAACAGATTATATAGGGAGAAGTTAAGATGTTGAAATACAGGGAAGACAAGGCAATGGGCAGAGAAGTGATACAGTTATAGGGAGGCTGGAAGGGGGAGAGAAGAAAAAAGGAAAAGGGGGGAAAGGAGGAGAGAGGAGATGGGGGGAGGAAACAAAGGAGAGGGAGAGGGGAGAGAAAGGAAAAAAGAGAAGAGAAAAAAGGGGAATGAGAAAAGGAGAGAAAACAGAGGAACAAGAAGAGTTGAAAACACCACTGGCATCTGCTTCATCCTCCTGACAGCTTTGGCTATCTCTTGCCCCAGGTACTTGGGATACATATCTGGATCCCTCAGAACCAAAATGCCACAGAAGGACCAACTCCTCGGGGTTAATCACAAAATCAACTGCTTTTCCAGATGGCTGTTTCTGCTTTTGCAGAGAGACAAAGGAGCAGCCATCTGGGGTCCTCTCCCTCTGGTCCACTGTATGTTGCCATGAGCATGGTCTCCCTGTGGTCAGAACCATCCCACGCTTCCTCTGTAACTATTAGAGGTATAGCTGGTGCTGCAGGAGCTATTGGAGTTATGCCTCTCCCTCCCTTCCCACAGAAATGACCATGAAAACACCCATTTTCAGGGGAGAAAACCCAACCCGTATACAACTCAAAAGACTTGGGAGAGAAGATCGTTCCCTAATCTGATAAAGAAAACCTATCTTAAGATAGGAATAAGACAAAGACATCCTCTGTCAACAATATCTTTTAAAACATTTCCCTGGAACTTTTAGCCAAGGCAAAATTTCATAAAGTACAGGAAGAAAAGCACCTTAACTATTGAAAATAAGAGAAAATTATTATGGATTTTAGGGTATATAATCATATCTCTAGAAAACAAGGAGCATCAATAGAGAAACTCTTAGGGTTTATAATAGAACTTGCTAAAGTGGCCAAAGGAATGATAACCCTAATAATCTCAGGGTCCCATGTGGGTTAGTCTCAGAACACAGTTACACTCAAAGGAAACCTAAGTTTGACTGTAGGAACCTTGAAGAATCATGTGGATTTTTACTGCAGGATTTCTTAGGAGGGCTAGCTATGACCAGAGGATTTACACATCCAAATACATAGAAAGTTTTGCAGAAATTCTCTCTAGACATTCTTTCCTCTTCCTAAAGCTATACTTTCATGGTGGCAGCTCGTCCCCTGGCACTTCTCCATTCAGGCGGTGCTTTCATCACTGTGGTCTCCTCTCCCACCTACACTTTGTCTTTCACTGGTGGACCCCACTGCCCTGTGTCTGAGACTTGAAGGTGGCTGGAGGAGAGGGCATCCTGTGCCTCCCGGTTGTCCCCACACCCACGGCAAGGGGAGTGCTGAACCCCGTGGAGCAGAGCCCTCCTTTTGCTCTCACTAATTTTCTTGTGAATAATCACTGGGAACCTTGCTAGTGAATATATTCTCCTCTCTGCAAGGTAAAATATATGCAAGCTGAAATATACAAAAATCAATCAATTTCTTATATACCCGCAATAACCAGTTTGAAGATAAAAGCAATCAAAAACATCATCTACCTCTGAATGATTCTCAGAGAGAATTCTGTGGGATTTTCATGCAGGAAGCCACAAAACTTGATTAGTTTTGTGTAAGAGAAGATTTGAATAAGTGGAGAGTTGTAATATGTTTTGGGTTGGGAAAAAGGAACGATGAAGAGACATTCATTTTTCCTGAATTAATATGGAGATCTAGCAAAATTAGAATCAAAATCTCAGTGGAAACTTGGTAATTTGGTAATGAACCTGAAAGAATAACAAGCTAAAAATAGCTAGGAAATATTTGAAAGAGCAAAAAACATGATTTGTTTAACAATATTCAAATGTATTTAAAAGCTGCAGCGATTGTATAGCAAGGCACTGGCTCCGGAACCAGCCAGTAGCAACGGCACATAACTGATCACTGTAAAACCAACCTTACTGTGGGTATAAAAGCCACATGAGATAAAAAGAATCATTGCAAATCAATGGGAAAGGGGTGGATTAACAACTGATGTTGAGAAAGTTGACTACTTGGGAGACAATCATTTTAGATCCTTACTTTTTTCTCAAGTAAATTTCAGATAAATTATAGCATTAAGCACAAGGAACCCCACAACAATAGAAGAAAACATAAGTGAATATTTAAATTATCGTAGAGTGGGAAACACCTATCTAAACTTAAAAGGAATTGAAGAAATCACAAAGGAAATTGTCTATGCAAAAGTTCCAAAAATATATTTTAAAAAAATGAAAAAATTAAAACATAAATGACAAATTGAGAAAAATATTACTCACAGATATGGCAAAAGGTTAACAGCCTTAGCATATAAAGAGCTCTTACAAAGCCAAAAAAAAAAAGAAAGACTAAGATCTCAGTAGAAAAATTGGCAAAAAACATTTACAAAATAAGACATACAAATGGCTAACATATGAAAAAATGTTTAATTTTACTGTTAGCCAAAGAAATGCAAAATAAAACAAGATTCTATTTCACCTGTTCAGTTGTTAAGATTGATTGACAATGATGATGAAATAAATATTGTGACCGTGTGGTGAAGCTGGAACATAAAGTGTCACAATCTGTTGAATTTCAACAGTCTTAATGTTTTTTGACTCAACAGTTCTATTTCTAGGAATCCATCATAAGAAAACACTGGTGATCAATCCGCCAAGTTCACTGGTCCAAAGTCGCTGGGATTGGAAGCAAGTTCCTGAGTTATCTGGCTACTGGGGGTAATGATACAATGTATTGGCTGTTTGTTTAAGGGCAGTTTCATGGCCTATAGGAAAGCATCTTGACCTTGCAAAGTGCTGTGTCACAGATGGCTCTCCGACCTTCCTAAGCATATAGGTGGCTAAGAGCCGTGTGGCTGACAGGGTCTTGGTGCTCCGGCTGGCTGTCAGGCCTGAGCCTCTGAGGTGGGAGAGCCGAGTTCAGGACATTGGACCACCAGAGACCTTCTGGCCCCACATAATATCAACCAGCAAGAGCTGTCCCAGAGATCTTGGTCTCAACGCTAAGACCCAGCCTCACCCAACGACCAGCAAGCTCCAGAGCTGGACACCCCATGACAAACTATTAGCAAGACAGGAATACAACCCCACCCATTAGCAGAGAGGCTGCCTAAAATCATAATAAGTCCACAGACACCCCAAAACACACCACCAGACGCGGTCCTGCCCACCAGAAAGGCAAGATCCAGCCTCACCCACTAGAACACAGGCACCAGTCCCCTCCACCAGGAAGCCTACATAACCCACTGAACCAACCTTACCCATTGGGGGCAGACACCAAAAACAATGGGAACTACAAACCTGCAGCCTGTGAAAAGGAGACCCCAAACACAGTAAGTTAAGCAAAATGAGAAGACAGAGAAACACACAGCAGATGAAGGAGCAAGGTAAAAACCCACCAGGCCAAAAAAATGAAGAGGAAATAGGCAGTCTACCTGAAAAAGAATTCAGAGTAATGATAGTAAAGATGATCCAAAATCTTGGGAATAGAATAAATACAAGAAACGTTTAATAAGGACCTAGAAGAATTAAAGAGCAAACAAACAATGATGAACAACACAATAAATGAGATTAAAAATTCTCTAGAAGGAATCAATAGCAGAATAACTGAGCCAGAAGAACGGATAAGTAACTTGGAAGATAAAATAGTGAAAACAGGGCTTCCTTGGTGGCACAGTGGTTGAGTGTCCACCTGCCGATGCAGGGAACAAGGGTTCGTGCCCCTGTCTGGGAAGATCCCACATGCTGCAGAGCGGCTAGGCCCGTGAGCCATGGCCGCTGAGCCTGCGCGTCCAGAGCCTGTGCTCCACAATGGGAGAGCCCACAACAGTGAGAGGGCCACGTACCACAAAAAAAAAAAAAAAAGATTACTCTACCCAGCAAGGATCTCATTCAGATTTGACGGAGAACTGATCAGAAATAAATGAAAAAGAAATAAAGGAACTACAGCAAAGATCAATAAAACTAAAAGGTGGTTCTTTGAGAAGATAAACAAAATTGATAAACCATTAGCCAGACTAATCAAGAAAAAAAAGGGAGAAGACTCAAATCAACAGAATTAGAAATGAAAAAGGAGAAGTAACAACTGACACTGCAGAAATACAAAGGATCATGAGAGATTACTACAAGCAACTATATGAGACTGAACCAGGAAGAAATAGAAAATATAAACAGACCAATCACAAGCACTGAAATTGGAACTGTGATTAAAAATCTTCCAACAAACAAAAGCCCAGGACCAGATGGCTTCACAGGTGAATTCTATCAAATATTTACAGAAGAGCTAAAACCTATCCTTCTCTAACTCTTCCAAAATATAGCAGAGGGAGGAACACTCCCAAACTCATTCTACGAGGCCACCATCACCCTGATACCAAAACCAGACAACAATGCCACAAAAAAAGAAGACTGCAGGCCAATATCACTGATGAACATAGATGCAAAACTCCTCAACAAAATACTAGCAAACAGAATCCAACAGTACATTAAAAGGGTCATACACCATGATCAAGTGGGGTTTATCCCAGGAATGCAAGGATTCTTCAATATATGCAAAGCAAGCAGTGTGATACACCATATTAACAAAGTGAAGGATAAAAACCATATGATCATCTCAATAGATGCAGAAAAAGCTTTCGACAAAATTCAACACCCATTTATGACAAAAACTCTCCAGAGGGCTTCCCTGGTGGCGTAGTGGTTGAGAGTCCGCCTGCCAATTTAGGGGACACAGGTTTGTGCCCCGGTCCGGGAAGATCCCACATGCTGTGGAGTGGCTGGGCCCGTGAGCCATGGCCGCTGAGCCTGCGCGTCCGGAGCCTGTGCTCCGCAACGGGAGAGGCCACAACAGTGAGAGGCCCATGTACCGCAAAACAAAAACAAACAAAAAAACCCCTCTAGAAAGTAGGCAAAGAGGGAACTTACCTCAACATAATAAAGGCCATATATGATAAAACCACAGTCAACATTGTTCTCATTGGTGAAAAACTGAAACCATTTCCACTTCAGGAAACAAGACAAGGTTGCCCACTCTCACCACTATTATTCAACATAGTTTTGGAAGTTTTAGCCACAGCAATCAGAGAAGAAAAAGAAATAAAAGGAATCCAAATCAGAAAAGAAGAAGTAAAACATCACTGTTTGCAGGTGACATAATACTATACATAGAGAATCCTAAAGATGCTACCAGAAAACTACTAGAGCCAATCAATGAAGTTGGTAAAGTAGCAGGATACAAAATTAATGCACAGAAATCTCTTGCATTCCTATACACTAATGACGAAAGATCTGAAAGGGAATTAAGGAGGCACCCCTGTTTGCCATTGCAGCAAAGGGAATGGAATGCCTGGGAGTGGACCTGCCTAAGGAGACAAGGGACCTGTATGTAGAGAACTGTAGGACACTGATGAAAGAAATTAAAGATGATACAAACAGATGGAGAGATATACCATGTTCTTGGACTGGAAGAATCAACATTATGAAAATGACTGTACTGCCCAGGGCAGTCTGCAGATTCAACGCAATCCCTATCAGACTGCCAATGGCATTTTTCACAGAACTAGAACAAAGAATTTCACAATTTGTATGGAAACACAAAGGACCCCGAATGACTGGGCCAATCTTGAGAAGGAGGAAAGGAGCTGGAGGAATCAGGCTCTGACTTCAGACTATACTACAAAGCTACAGTAATCAAGACAGTATGGTACTGGCACAAAAACAGAAAGATAGATCAATGGAACAGGATAGAAAGCCCAGAGATAAGCCCACACACATATGGTCACCTTATCTTTGATAAAGGAGGCAAGAATATACAATGGAGAAAAGACAGCCTCTTCAATAAGTGGTGCTGGGAAAACTGGACAGCTACATGTAAAAGAATGAAATTAGAACACTCCCTAATGCCATACACAAAAATAAACTCAAAATAGATTAAAGACCTAAATGTAAGGCCAGACAGTATAAAACTCTTAGAGGAAAACATAGGCAGAACACTCTATGACATAAATCACAGCAAGATCCTTTTTGACCCACCTCCTAGAGAAATGGAAATAAAAACAAAAATAAACACATGGGACCTAATGAAACTTAAAAGCTTTTGCACAGCAAAGGAAACCATAAACAAGTTGAAAAGACAACCCACAGAATGGGAGAAAATATTTGCAAACAAAGCAACTGACAAAGGATTAATCTCCAAAATATACAAGCAGCTCATGCAGCTCAATGTCAAAAAACCCCCCAAAGAACCCAATTTAGGCAGAAGACCTAAATAGACATTTCTCCAAAGAAGATATAGGTTGCCAACAAACACATGAAAGGATGCTCAGCATCACTAATCATTAGAGAAATGCAAATCAAAAACTACAGTGAGGTATCCCCTCACACCAGTCAGAATGGCCATCATCCAAAAATCTACAAACAATAAATGCTGGAGAGGGTGTGGAGAAAAGGGAACCCTCCTACCCTGTTGGTAGGAATGTAAATGGATACAGCCACTATGGAGAACAGTATGGAGGTTCCTTAAAAAACGAAAACTAAAACTACCATATGGTCCAGCAATCCCACTCCTGGGCATAAACCCTGAGAAAACACTGGTGATAGAGTCAGAATGCTCATCACAACATTATTTATCAAACCTAAATATTGGAAATCATTGTGGCATATGACAACAAAAGATTAATAAAATAGGGTATATTTATGTTGTAGAATACGTTTTTAAAAGTGTATATCAGGGTATATTTAACAACATGGGAATATGCTTACAATGAAATGTTAAAAATTAAAAAATAATCAAAAGTGTGTGTGTGAGGGTGTGCACATGTATGTATAGTGAATCTCAGTTTGCTACTCTTCTGTATGTAGGGTGGAAGAGAGGCAGAATGAACATGGCCTGTTACTTAACTTCTTTGCCCTCAGTCCTCTCACCTGTAAAATGGGATCATGATACTTGACTCTCAGGGCTGTGTGAGGATAAATGAGACAGCCTATGAGAACGTGATATAAGTTCTAATTTTTCATGCACCTGTATCACCTCTCTCCGGGGAGGCTGGATTTTCCTAAGGGCAGGAACCAAGTGGCTCCTTTACCTATAAGAGGAGGAATTGGACTGGTGTTCATTAAGATCCACAGGTAAACTTTAAGTTCTGGGACTGTGTTGAGTTCTAGCCCTGACTTAACCTCATGCTCCTTGCATGACCTTAGGCAACTCACCATCCACCCCTGGACTTCAGACTCTTGGGATCTGATGAGGGCATGACTATGGTTCCGTTGAGAGCTGTGATGATGCAATTCTCTTTGAACCTCACAGTTAAAAGTCACAGTCATCTCATAGTTCATTTGGGTCAGGGCTGGGCTCATGGGGCCCTCTGAGAGCGATACTGCCCACAGACAGATGTATCAATTGATCAAAGGACTCAGTAATTATGTCGGCACATGACGACAGGAGTTTTCTTCTGTTTCATTCACTTCTGTGTTTTCAGTGCCTAGAACAGGGTCCGGCACCTAGTGGGTACTCAATACCTATCAACTGAATGAAGAATGGATGGGGAGATGGATTGATGGGCAATTCTGAAAGAAGGCTAGGTGGCTGACTTGAGATGGGTGTCCTCAGGACCTCTCTCACGGGCCTTGGAGCCATCAGGGAAGGAAGAGGGAAGGTAAAGGTTAAGGTGGCTCAATTGAAGAGAGTGTGCAGGAGGCTGCAGCCTCCTGGGCCTCCACTAACAGCTGGAGGCTGGGGCTTGCAACTCCTGCTGTGTGCACGCTGAACAGGTCAGGGTGGTTGTCCCAGGACCCTGAGTCTGGCTCTGTGCTGTATGTTTTAACCTGCATTATTTCATTTGAACCTCACTTTAATCCTGGGAGGCTAGGACTATTATCCCCATTTTACGTACAAGGCAATGATCTCAGAGAGAGAGGAAATTTTGCCCCCATGTCATGTAGCTTTTAAATAGAGGAGCTAGAATTTAAACCCAGGACTGTCTGAATCCCAAGCCCTTGACCTTGAAGCTATACTCTACAAGTGTTTCTCTCCTCAAACGTCTCCCTTTAGTAGGAAGGAAAAAGTCCACTTTTGCTGTGTGTGCATCTCGGGAGGGGTTCCAGCTCTGCCCCTAAATCATCCCCTGGATATGAGTGCTGCGTTGGGAATGGCCCCGCCGTCTATCACGCCCCCGCAGCACACTGATACACAGTGCTGAGTGTAATTGGGGTGATGGTGTCCTGATCTGTGGGGGACGTTCATCATCCCAGGGCTGGTACCTTGACACTGTACCTTAGCTTGCTGCCAGCAGGACAGCTCCTTAATGTATTTCCGTAATATATCACCCACTGAAGGTGGCTAAGGAGGCCCGCTGATGCCAGTCGGCTAGAGCCCTTTCCATGAGTCTCCCTGAGTTCTCCGTCTCTTAAAAATTCATATGTTCTTGTGAATTTGTGTGAGCATAGAGAGAGAGCATAAGAGAGGGAGGCAGAAACAGAGAGACGGAGAGATAGAGAGAGGGTGAGAAAAGAGAGGCAGAGAGAGATGCAAAGGAAAAGAAGCAGGAGAGAGTCGGAAAGCAACCTAGGCATGCCAGCTTTGGCGTTGAGCACAGACATCATGGGGAACCTCTTTATCTGATCTTGGTGGGGCCTTGTTCCTCTGGGGGATGGAGGGGCTGTGGGAGGAGGTGTGGTTGCTGGAAGGACATGGGTCCAGGACTGGAAACTTCTCTTTCTCCCTTTACAGACAGCAAAGGGGGCTCCGTGGCCTGCCAGGAACTTTTGCCTTCTGTCTCCTTTGCTCCAGAGGTCACCTTGGTGGGGAAGATTCCCAAAGCTGCCTCTTGGGCCCCAGCACCCCTTGTCTACCTGCCCAATGGACAGTTTTACTCAGACAACCCAACAATACCACAAGCTTGGAGGACCCCAAACTGTGGTCACCTGTCCACCCTGGTCTCCCTTCTGGCTTCCTTATTGCAATGAAAGTTCTCGCCAGTCTCCAGTGCCCCAAATCTCATGGTCATCTTATCTCATCATTCTCTCCAAGGGCCCCACGTTCAGTTCTGTCAATTATTCTATTCTGTTTTTGTTGCTTTAATTCTAGTCCACATCAGTAATGTGATTGATTGGGCCAGCCATCAGTCAAATACTTCTGGGGATTATACTCTGCACCAGACACTGTGCTAGGGTGACAACTTGTACCCAGTGGTAGATCTCTCTAGTTGGCACATCACTATCCAACTGACCTTCCTAAAGCACCCTTTTGTCATCTTACTTTTCAGTCCCTAAAATTTGTGCCACCTTATGGACGGTAAAGAGCTGAAGGGGAGCATGATTTGCAGGTAGATGGTTCTGAGGGTCTAGGTCAAGCCAGGAGGCATGTTGCCCATGTTGTCTGTGGCTCCTTGGCTCGGCTGCAGCACAGAGCTTTAGGGAGGAGGAGACGTGAAGAATGTGTAACTCTAACATTAAGTGGAGCCCCACAGTGCCCAGTCTTACCATGACATTACATTCAAAGAAAATATTCCAGAAAACAAAAATAAAAGCAATTTCAATCTAGATTGCATCTCTCACAGGGTGTTAAAGGAGATCCACGTGATGACCCTTCTTAAAATCCCATTGCCTCTCCTCCGATCTTCTCAGTCCTGTAGCTGCTCCATGGCCTCTCCCCATCTAAACACGTCTGCTCCTCAATGTTCCACAAACACTCTTTCCAATACCCAGACATTCTGTTTCTCTCCTTTCTCCTCTCCTTCCCTCAATCCCTTTAATTTTGTAGAGCAATTTATACCCTTGGGCTTCTTATCACGTTCTGCTTGTTTCACCCATTGTCTAGATTTTCTAAAGACACAGGTGAGTCTGGAAGCTGACCCAGCAAGCCTATGGATGTCCAATTACTCCAGCACCATTTGTAGAAAAGGCTATGTTTATTCCATCGAATTGCTTTTGCACCTTTGTCAAAATCAGTTGGGCATATTTGTGTGGGTCTATTTCTGGTCTCTCTGTTCTGTTCTATTGATACATATGTCTATCCTTCTGCCCTTACTATACAGCCTTGATTACAGTGGCTATATAAGTCTGAAATCTGGTAGATAGATTCCTCCCACTTTATTCTTTTTCAAAACTGTTTTAGCTATTTTAGTTCTTTGCCTTTTCATATAAATTTTAGAATAATCTTGTCTACAAAAAGTCTTTCTGAGATTTTGATAGGAATTGTGTTAAACCTATATACTAGTTTGGAAGAATTGACAATTTTACTCTGTTGGGTCTTCCTCTTTCTGGAAGAGATTGTGTAGAATTGGTGTTAATTCTTCTTTAACCATTTGGTAGAATTCTCCTGTGAACCCATTTGAGTCAGGAGATTTCTTTCCTGGGAATTAAAAAAAAAATTGTGAATTCAGTTTCCTCGAATAATTTTAGATTACAGCACTATTCAAATGATTTATTTCATATTAGTGAATTGTGGTAGTTTGTATTTTTTAAGGAGTTGGTCCATTTCATCTAAATTATCAAATTTATTTATGTAGATTTGTTGTAGTATTCCCTGTTATGCTTTTGATGTCTGCAGGGTCTGTAGTGATATCTCTTGTTTCATTTCTGTTGTTGGTAATTTGTGTTTTCTGTCTCTTTTTCTTTCCTTTGTGAGTTTTTCTAGAAATTAGTCAATTCTATTGATTTTTTCAAAGAACCAGCTCTTTGTTTCATTTGTTTTCTCAATTGTTTTTCTGTTGTCAATTTCATCAAATTTACTCTTATATTTATTATTTCCTTCATTCTGCTTGCTTTGGGTTTATTTTACTCTTCTTTTTTTCGGGTCTTGAGGTGGGAGCTTAGATTATTGGTTTGAAACTTTTCCTCTTTTCTAATGTAAGCACTTAGTGCTACAAATTTTCCTTTCAGCATGACTTTAGCTGTGTCCCACAAATTTTGATTTGTTATATTTTAATTTTCATTGAGTTCCATGTATTTTTAAATCCCCCTTGAGACTTCCTCTTTGACCTATGTGTTATTTAAAAGTGGCTTCCTTAGTTTCTAGATGTTTGGAGATTTTCCTGTTATTTTTCTGTTATTGATTTCTAGCTTGGTTTCATTGTTGTTGGAGAACACACTCTGTATGGTCTCAATTGTTTTAAATTTGAGGTTTATTTTATAGCCCAGGATATAGTCTATCTTGGTATATGTTCTTTGGGCACTTGAAAATAATGTGTAGTCTGCTGTTGTTGAGTGGAGTGTTCTATAAAAGTTGACGAGGACCTGTTGGTTGATGGTGTTGTGTTCTATATTCTTGCTTGTTTTCTCTATAGTTGCATATAAATTATTGAGTGAGGGATATTTAAGTCTTTAATTATAATTGTGGATTTGATTATTTCTCCTTTTAGTTCTATTGGCTTTTGCTTCATGTATTTTGCATCACTGTTTTTTGGTGAATTAGCATTTAGGATTTCTATGTCTTCTTGGTTTTACAATGTCCTTCTCTTGTCTCTGGTATTGTTTTTTTTTTTTTTGCTCTGAAGTCTACTTTGGCTGATTATTAATATAGCCACTCCTGCTTTCTTTTGATTAATATTTGCATGATGTATCTTTCCTTTCTTTTATTTCATCCTGCCTATGTTGCATTTGAAGTGAGTGTGCTGTGGTAGCATTTGGTTGGGTCATGCTTTTTAATTCACTCTGCCAATCTCTGTCCTTTAATTGGTATATTTAGACCATTTACATTTAATTTAATTATTTATATTTCAAGGTTTAATTTTGTTTTTTATTTTCTGTTTCTTTTCTCTGTTTTTTTCCCTCTGTTTTCTTTTTCATACTTTCTATGAGTTACATGAATATTTTTTAGAATTCCGTTTTGATTTATCTATAGTGTCTTTTTTTGAATTTTTTTATTTTTTTATACAGCAGGTTCTTATTAGTTATCCATTTCATACATATTAGTGTATATATAAAATCCCAATCTCCCAATTCATCACACCACCACCACCGCCATCACTCCCCGCCACTTTCCCCCCTTGGTGTCCATACCTTTGTTCTCTACATCTGTGTCTCCATTTCTGCCCTGCAAACTGGTTCATCTGTACCATTTTTCTAGGCTCCACATATATGCGTTAATATACGATATTTGTTTTTCTCTTTCTGACTTACTTCACTCTGTATGACAGTCTCTAGATCCATCCATGTCTCTATAAATGCCCCAGTTTCGTTCCTTTTTATGGCTGAGTAATATTCCATTGTATATATGTACCACATCTTCTTTATCCATTTGTCGGTTGATGGACATTTAGGTTGCTTCCATGACCTGGCTATTGTAAATAGTGCTGCAATGAATGTTGGGGTGCATGTGTCTTTTTGAATTATGGTTTTTTCTGGGTATATGCCCAGTAGTGGGATTGCTATGTCATATGGTAATTCTATTTTTAGTTTTTTAAGGAACCTCCATACTGTTCTCCATAGTGGCTGTATCAATTTACATTCCCACCAACAGTGTAAGAGGGTTCCCTTTTCTCCACATCCTCTTCAGCATTTGTTGTTTGTAGATTATCTGATGATGCCCATTCTAACTGGAGTGAGGTGATGCCTCATTGTAGTTTTGATTTGCATTTCTCTAGTAATTAGTGATGTTGAGCAGCTTTTCATGTGCTTCTTGGCCATCTGTATGTCTTCTTTGGAGAAATGTCTATTTAGGTCTTCTGCCAATTTTTTGATTGGGTTGTTTGTTTTTTTTAATATTGAGCTGCATGAGCTGTTTATATATTTTGGAGATTAATCCTTTGTCCATTGATTCGTTTGCGAATATTTTCTCCCATTCTGTGGTTTGTCTTTTCAACTTGTTTATGGTTTCCTTTGCTGTGCAAAAGCTTTTAAGTTTCATTAGGTCCCATTTGTTTATTTTTGTTTTTATTTCCATTACTCTAGGAGGTCGGTCAAACAAGATCTTGCTGTGATTTATGTCAGAGAGTGTTCTTCCTATGTTTTCCTCTAAGAGTTTTATAGTGTCCAGTCTTACATTTAGGTCTCTAATCCATTTTGAGTTTATTTTTGTGTATGATGTTGGGGAATGTTCTAATTTCATTCTTTTACATGTAGCTGTCCAGTTTTCCCAGCACCACTTATTGAAGAGACTGTCTTTTCTCCATGGTATATCCTTGCTTCCTTTGTCATAGATTAGTTGACCATAGGTGCATGGGTGTATCTCTGGGCTTTCTATCTTGTTCCATTGATCTACATTTCTGTTTTTGTGCCAGTACCATATTGTCTTGATTACTGTAGCTTTGTAGTATAGTCTGAAGTCAGGGAGACTGATTCCTCCAGCTCCGTTTTTTTCCCTCAAGACTGCTTTGGCTATTCGGGGTCTTTTGTGTCTTCGTACAAATTTTAGGATTTTTTGTTCTACTTCTGAAAAAAATGCCATTTGTAATTTGATAGGGATTGCATTGAATCTGTAGATTGCTTTGGGTAGTATAGTCATATTCACAATGTTGATTCTTCCAATCCAAGAACATGGTATATGTGTCCACCTATTTGTATCATCTTTAATTTCTTGCATCAGTGTCTTATAGTTTTCTGCATACAGGTCTTTTGTCTCCCTAGGTAGGTTTATTCATAGGTATTTTATTCATTTTGTTGCAATGGTAAATGGGAGTGTTTCCTTAATTTCTCTTTCAGATTTTTCATCATTAGTGTATAGGAATACAAGAGATTTCTGTGCATTAATTTTGTATCCTGCAACTTTACCAAATTCATCTATAGTGTCTTGGCCATATCTCTTTGTATAGCATTTTAGTGGTTGCTCTCAGTATTACATTATATATATATAAAACGTATCACAATCTACTGGTATCATCATTTTTCTCATCCAGTGAAGTGTAAAAACCTTACCTCCTTTTATGTCTTTTTACTCTCCCCCTTTTTAAATTGTCATAACTCTTTCCCTTCCTACCATTTAAAACCACATCAGATAGTGTTATAATTGTTTCTCCAACAAACGTAATCTAGAGAATTCAATAACAGAAGGAAAGCCTATTTTTTTTTACCCACATTTATGCTCAGTGTTCTTTATTCCTTCCTAATGTTTCAAGTTTTCTTCTTTTATTGTCTCCTTTGTGCATAGAGAACTTCCTTTATCTATTTTTGAGTAGGTGTGCTGTAAACAAATTCTCCTAATTTTCCTTATTCAGTATGCATCTTCATGTTCTAAGGATATTTCTGCTGAGTATAGGATTCTGGGTTGACCCTTTTTTTTCCTTCAGCACTTGAAGAATATTGTGCCACTTCTTCAGGCCTCCACGATTTCTGATGAGAAATATGTTGTCTTTTGAATAGTTTTTCCTATATAGCTGAGGTGTTATTTTTCTCTGGCTGCTTTCAAGATTTTGTCTTTAGTTTTCGAAGTCTTGGCATAGGTTTCTTTGGCTTTGTCCTATTTATGGTTCACTAAGATTTGCGAAGTTTTCAGCCATTATTTCTTCTAGACTTTTTCAATCCTGCCCTCTATCTCTTCTCCTTCTGAGACTCCAAGGACATGAAATTAGATCTTTTGTTATAGTCCCATAGATCTCCGAGGCTGTGTTCATTTATTTATTTAGTCTATATTCTCTTTGCTTTTCAGGTTGTGTATATTATTCTATCTTCCAGTTCACGAATTCTTTTCTCTGTTCCCTCTACCGTGCTGTGGAGCCCATTCACTGAATTTTAAATTTTAGTTATTATATTTTTCAGTTCTAAAATTTCCTTTTGTTTCTCTTTTATATCCTCTATTTCTTTGCTGAGGCTCTTTTTTCATGTGTTTCAGGCATGTTCATAATCTCTCGTTGAAGCATTTTATCATGGTTGCCTTCAAATCTTTGTCAGATAATCCTGACATCTTTGTGATCTTGGTGTTGGCATCTATTGGTTGTCTTTTTTTCATTCAGTTGAGATCTTTTTTGGTATGATGAGTAATTTTTTAATTAAAATCTGAATATTTTTGTATTGTGTTATGAGACTCTGGATCTTATCTTAAACTCTCTGGGTTAGCTGGCTTTTTTGGACACCACTCCAGCCAGGGAGGGATGGGAAGACACTGACTTGTTCCCGCAAAGTGCTGTAGAAGTCCAGGTTCTGCACTCAGCCTCCATTGACATGTCAGGAGGGGACCCCTCATCACCCCTGGGTGGGGTTGGGAGTTCCAGCAGTCTCCATTGCTATTGAGGTGGGGGTGGCCCTGCTCCCTGAGCTACGGTAAAAGTCTTGACTCCCCACTGGGCCTCCTCTAACACCACACCCCACTGGGGAGAAGGAAGGAATGCTTTGTTACTGCTGAGTAGGTGGAAGTCTAGGCTCCCCACTTGAACTTTGCTGGCATGGGTAGGGAAGGGGCCACAGTTTTCCCTGTGGTGTTTGCCTAGAGTAGAACAGTATTGTCTAACTATTTCCTGTCTTTCTAGGTTGCCCCTTTACCTGTCCTTTGACAAGAGAACAAGCTTTCGTTGGAAATTTTTTTGGTCTGTGGTCATTGAAGTTTCTGGGTTGTTGGCTTTTTCAGCTCCAAGTCTGGGATGTATGAAGCACAAAGAAAAACCAAGGAACTCATCAGTGTGTAGTTCCTTGGGTCCTGATATCCCTAGTTGGTCTGCTTTTGTCTATCCACCTCTCAGAGTCTGCCTATGATTGTTTTATATATAATGTCCAGGGATGCAGTTGTCCTTAGCCAGAGGAATAGGGGAAAAGCACCTCTGTTCCACCTACCTGGAACCAGAAGTAGACCTGACCTTTACTTTTAAGCTGCTGAACCTTTCCAAAAGTATTGCAAGTGAAAGCCCAGTATTTTAAGGAGAAAAAAATTGAGATGTTCCAGTTGAAGCGAGGGTGGAGATGGCAGCCCTGACCACTAGTTCCCTGGCACTAGTAGCCATTGAAGTAACTCCCAGAGTTCTGAATTTCCAGGGGGAATGCAGCTTGAAAACCAGAGTCCTAAATGACCCTTCCTTTTCCTACCTTCTGGGACATCCATGGGGAGAAATTCCACACAAGAGGAGAGACTTGAGGACTTCAGGGTATAGGTAGATTTTGGACAAGTATGAGCCACCTGGCTACCTCCCAAATGAGCCATTGTTGCCCACAGCAGTCACCTGCCCATTAATGGAACCCACACTGGCCACCTTCGCTTCCCTGACCACTTCCTACACTCCCTTCTTGGTGTTTCCCGCGATTACGTCTCAAATGAAGTACTTGCCCTCAAATCCTTGTCTCAGGGTCTCCCTCTGGGAGGAGCCAAACTAAGACCCCCCCCCCACACGTACATTTAATTAATGTAATCAGGGCTGTGTGTATGAATGATGGTGATGGACTGACCCGGAAATAACAAATAAGAGTGATCTGTCCTCCTTGCACCATCCTCCAAGTTCAAAGGGACAGCAGATCAGAGGAAGTTTTACCCTGAGGCCAGCCTGTTCTTTAGAAGGGCCGTTAAGGAGGGGTTGTACGCTGGCTCAGGCTGAGGGTGGCTTCAAGTTCAGGGGCCTGGATGAAGGAGAGAAACTTAACCTGTTTGGTTAACAAGCATCTTGTTCCATTTGATTAGTGGAGACAAAACAGTTCAGCTAATCGTTTATAAGAAAGGGAATGGAATTTGGAGGGTCTGTGTCTGCTCTGTCATGGGTAAACAAGGGGAAATCATGAGTCTTTTCTGAGTCACATGGGGAAGGATGATGATGAGCTACCTTTTCTGAAACAAAAAGGGAGAGGGGGATTTCTCTAACCCTTGCTGTTTTCCAGGGTCACAGGTTCAGGAAAACATTTTCAGTCCTGTCCTAAAAATTGAGTTGAATCCTGCAGGAAATATGAAATAGATCCAGCGTTTCTCCGTGAGGATAATTAGGGATGTTAGCAGAGCGGGTCTCCCACGTGAGCTGCTCTCAGCCAAGCAGAAGTTCCCTCTGAGCGCTAAGGCTGTGGGCCGGGGTGGGGGGCTTCCCAGGCGGCTGCTCCGAGCTCAGAGCTTAAGGTCCCTCCTCCTACTGCCCCCACCCTCCCTGCTCCCGGCCACCCTCTTCCCCGCCTGCCACACAGCTGTTTTGCCAACATTGCTGCCTGATTATCTTTCAAGTGGCTTCTTGGAGCAGATGTTCCTGGCTCCTCGCTGCATCAAAAACAAACAGGAGCTGTGTTGTCATTTGCTCTCCTGGGGAAAATCCCTCTGCTGCAGCAGATTCTTCTGGAGAGGTTCAGGGAGGGCTGTGAAGTCTCTCCATGCTGCTTCTTGCCAGGAATTGGCCTCCAGATGGATGGCAGGGCCTCCTCAGGTCTTCTGAGCTGTGTGCGGCCCCTTGGGAGCGTGGGCTGGAGAGGCACACTTGTAACAGAATGAAATTCCCACCTGGGGGAAGCAAGGCTGGGCTTTGCTCCTGTCACTACCTCCTAATATCAATTAACCTTTTGAAAAACATAAACACCCCAACTATTTTGGTTTTGAAAGATCCCCCCAGGGGTTTGTCCCCAGTTGAAAATCTCTCCTTGTTTCCAGTAGCCCCCATCAACAAGAAAATGTTCTTGGCTTGCTTTTTGAGGTTCGTGGTATGCAAGAGATAGGTTATTGGTTTCTGTTTTGTGAACATGAAAGTCTAATACGCAGTTGAATGTGTCTTTTAAAAGTTGCCCATTGAGCTCCCTGCGGCCCGTCCCTGCGGCTCCCGGGTCCTTCCGCCGCCGCCCTCCTTCCTCCCTTCTCCAGGGGCTTCACTCCTACCGGAAAGAGGAGGGGAGATGGGGGCAAGGCAACAATTTCTGTATCCTGGACCCCGCGCCAAGCCTTGATGGTATCAATAAACGTGAGCCTCGGTTTCCTCTCTGAAAAAAAAAAAAAAAAAAAAGATGCCCATTTCATTGCCATCTGAGCGTCAGGGCTCTGGTGGACCCGGCAGCTGCTTGGCGGGGGGGGGGGGGGGGGGCGGGGAGCTGTGGTCAAGAAGATCTGTGCGATGCCAGGAAGGCCTTCTTGCCAAAAAGTGCCAACCTGCTGTGGCAAGGTATTGCAGCCTTAGCCATTCGCTCCTGGGAGGCGGAGCCCGCGGATACAGATCACAGTTGGTCCGTAGTACATATACCAGTTGACTGCAGCCTGCAAAGCGCTCTAAAGAAGAGGGGAGAGGCACAGGTGGGAGCATGCCTAGGGAGGGAGACGGGACCTAAAGGAAGTCCTCAGCGGCGTGGTCTCTCGGGAGGAGCGGGACATCTGAGGATGCTGGGCTCGGTGTGAGGAAGCTGGGAAAAGAAGCCTTCCTGGTATGTGCTAGCATGTCTACTCCCCTCAACCAGAGGACTCTGGGAGCTGGTATCAGAGCGGATAAAATCGCAAGTGAAATATGTTTGTGGGTCTGTCCTCAAATGTTCCATTGACTTGGATAGTAGGTCTAGCACGTGGTCCATTCCACGTCCCCACTTTGTTGCTGGAGTGTCCTCCTCGTGTCCACTCCACACTGGTGTGGCCCCAGCCATCCCCAGCCCGGTGGTGTGCGCATTGCCACATCCCACGGGAGTACTCCTGGGCTCAGCCTACCCAGCAGAGCCTACGCAGGCTCAGTTGAGCCCCAGGTCTCTATACCCCCTCCTCTCCTGGCTTCGGAGACACCATCCTCTCCTGATTTTTCTCCTATTTCTCTGGCTACTCCTGCTCTGTCTTCTTTGCTGGCTTCTCCTCCTCAATGTGCAAATGTACACCTTTCTCAGTGATGCGGCTGTGCCCTCCTGTATTCTCTCCCCAGACCAGTGTTTCACACAGGTTAGATGGCATCCAAACACTCCAGGGCGATTGCTAACCATGCAGGCCCCTGAACCCCATCCTCAGAGATCCATTTTAGTGGCCTGGAGGCCTAGAAATTTGCATGTTCAACTAGCATCCCGAGGGATTCCTATGCAAGTAGTCCATGGAACACGCTTTGATGAAGTTCTGCATTGCACGACTGCATGTGTGATTCATTCAATCCCAAGGCATTGCACAGTATTTATGTGCTGACAACTCCTCAGTTTAGACCTCCAGCTCAGACCTCCCACCTCAGCGCTCCAGGCTTCTATCTCCGGACCTGCTTAACATCTCTATTTGGACATTACCTAAACATCTGAGCCTTAGAATTTAAAAGAAAACTTGATTTTCCTCCTTAAACCACCTCTCCTTAGCATCATCTCAGGAAATAGAAACACCAATCCCCGGTAGCGCCTTCAGATCGCCCTTTCTGCCAGCCCCATGTCCAAAACATTGGCAGATCCCTGGGCTGTGTTTACAAGTATTTCTCCAGTCAGCTGCATCTCTCCCGCTCTGGTGCCACTCTGCTACTCTGCTCCCAGCCACCTACATCACTATCTGGTCGACCACAGTAGAGACCTAAACGGCCTCCCTGCCCTAATTCATTCCTTTACCGCAGCCAAAGAGGAAGCATGAAACATACCGTAGTTACTGTTGCTCCCTTTAGTGGCTTCTCATCACACTTAGATGGAAATCCAAACTCCCCACAGGCCCTCTGATATCTGGCCCCTGCCTGCCTTTCCCATCTTCCCCTGTCACTCTAGGCCTTGCCCTCTGAGCTCTGTTCACACTGAACTTCTTTAAGCTCCTGAACACGTTAAAGACTTTCCTGCCTCAGGGCTTTTGCACATGCTGTTCCCTCTGCCTAGAATGCTCTTCCCTAGTCCTCCAAGTGTCTCTGGCTCTTCCTCACTTTTTAGGTCTCAGCTTTCCTGACCTCTTTATTATTAATATTATCACATCCATCCTATTCTTTTTTTTCCATCCTATTATTCTTAAGCATGGCCACCTGTCCATTCTTTCATGGTATCTCATGAACACTCATATTTGGTAATTATGTATTTATTAATGCTTACTTATGTCTTTTTATTTTTTTTGGTCCCTTTCACTAGACAGTATGTTCTATGAGGGCAGGGACTATGTCTATTTTTTTTTTCTCACCTGGCATGGATTAGCACCCAATAAATATTTATTGAATGAATGGAGTGAATTTTATTTCATCCACTTATATAACATTTAGCCACAGTCCTATTATTCCATTGCACCGTCTTCTGTTCAGACCTGTTCCAGTCTCTTCCATTCTATTTTAGTCTGTTGAATTCTATTCTTTTCTATCCTGTTCTATTCTTTTTTATCCTGTTCCATTCTGTTCTGACCTGGTCTAATCTGTTCCATCCTGTTCTATTCTGTTCCATCTGGTTCTATTCTCTTCCATCCTTGTCTATTCTGTTCCACCCTGTCCTAGTCTAGTTCAACCTGTTTAGTCTGTTCCACCCTCTTTTATTCTGTTCCATACTGTCCTACTCTGTATTTTTGTTCTTTCTCCTTCCTTTCACCTATGCCATACTATTCTTCTTGGTTCTACTCCATTACATTCTGTTCCAATTCATTCCATTTGCTCCATTCTGAGAGATTCAATCTCATTTTGCCCCATTTCATTCTGTTTCATTTTATTCCAGTGCCTCCCTCAAGATTTTTGGAATACCTGCTTTGTGCTCGGCATTTTGATAGCGATCTATGAGATTATAAGAGAAGAAAATGTCATCCTGAGTATGAGCTAGCCCCTTTAAAGGCTGAGTGAATGGGAGAGAGGAGAGAGATTGCCATAGGGATCTAAGCTGACCCATGATGGGGAGGGCTTGGGGAGGATGCTGCCATGAGAGAAAGCAGGGAATGGGCCTGAGGGGTGGTGATACATGAGGACACTGGCCTGGGAAACATAAGAGGGAGCCCAAGGTTAGGGCAGGCAGAGGGTGCTGAGTAATGAGAGATAAAGGGGTAAAGGGGGGTTAGTCTCCTTCTGTGGCTTGACTTGGTGCTTTGATGTTTTCCAACAAGAGAACTCCCGTGGTTTGGCGACCATTATTGGGACGCCATCCATCCTGCTGACACCAGGAGAGGCAGCGTGGTCCTGTGGATGAGAATCCTTGGGTAAGGTGACTAGCCTTTCTGATTCTCAGTTTGCACTTCTGTAAAAAAGGGACAATTGCTCTCACCTAGAGTTATGTGCAGGTGAATAGCTTATATTCCTGTGCCAAGGGTTGAACAAGTACTCAGCACCGCACCCGATCCATCCTAGGTGCTCAGTAAATTCTTGCTCTCTCCCACTTTGCCCTCATCCACTAGTCCATCCCAACTCTACTAGGTTAGCACTGAGCCTCAGTTTCCCCAACAATGAAATGGGGACAGTGTGAAACAAACATGGGATACCAGGTACTGTAGCGTTACTATTGCTTTGAGCTTCAAGGGACTAGACCCACGACCGATGTTTGTCGATCGAAGGATTGACTGTAGCTCCCTTACACCCACCATAACAACACTGAGCGCAGGGCTGGGAAGACAGAGGCACTTAATAAACACCTTCGACTTGAAGCCAATGCAGAAAGAACCCAGAAGAGTGGCAGATGGGTAATACCCTTTCCAACGCAGCCCAGACAGGGGGATGCTGGGACTGAGCGGATGAAATTCACACTAGACCTCCAAATATATTCAGAATCGGGGAATTAGGAGACAACAGAGGAGGCTGCCAAAAAGAATTTATCTCTGAAGTGGAGCTTGGGGAATAGCGCTAATATTTTCGGAAATTGAAACTCCAACCATGAAATTGCCTATCATTTATCATACACGGTCTCTCAAAGGGGAAACGGAAAAGCATTTAGTCTTATTGCTTTTTAAACACATGATTGCTGAGCACAGCCATCCGGGCGGCGGTTTTAAAAGATGATGTGTCTGAAAGGGTCCGGCGAGGAAGCCCGTCCAACCTAACGCAGGGCTCCTCTCTACGGACTCTCCTGCATCGAGGCCTGAGCCATGCACGCTGAGGGTCCAGCCCACGTGGGCTTGAGCAGCTGGGTGTGGTGCACACTCTAATTGTGTAGAAACCCCCAGTCTTCTCAGATCTTCCCCAGCCTCTTCCTAATGCCCAATCGAAGTCACTGTTAAAGCCATTAATACTTGAATCCTTTGAAAGTTTCCACTTCTACCTCTATGCTGACGATTATCCCATTTCTCTCTTTCCCCCTGGACCCCTTGGGGGTTTTGGACCTCTAAGTGCAGGTGACTCCACCTGAGCCTCCACACGCTCACCAGATGCAGCATGCTTGCACTGTCGACGCCATCTTCCCGGGTACATCGTCCAAGGCCACAAGGCTGGAAGTGAGACTGTGGGATTCTCACCCAGGTCCACTGATGTCCTCCAGCACCATGTTCTTCTTCCTGAACAGAGAAGGGCCCTGGGACAACGGCGTACACTGACCGAGAGTCAGGACATGAGTTCTCGCTCCTGCTCTGCACCTCTGCCTGCGGCTCTGATACTTGGGTCGGCCCTGGGGAAATGAGGGTATTTCTGAGGCAGCGTTTCCCAGGACTCCACACCCATCCTGCTCGTTGCACTCTTGCCCACGGCTTTGAACACCATCTCTGTGCTGATGGCTCTCAGACCTGCACCTCTAACCAGACCTTTCCCCTGAGCTTGGGAGCAAATGGCCAACTGCCTCCTGGACACCTCTCCCTAGAAATCCTACGGGCACTAAGTGACACTCTTTTTCTGGAATTCTAAGTCCCACACTGGAAATCATCACATCTAGACCTTCTTAACTTCACTCCTACCGGAAAGTCTTTTTGGAATTAGGTTTTATTGATTTTTCTCTCACATTTCTTCAAGAATCACTGCCACAAATGGTTATGTAATGAATATGTCCTTGTACAGTGTTAGTCTTCTACCTTTGTAGAATAAATTGTCCTTTATTCTGTGAATGCCTCTTGTGAGAATCTCTAAGGCATATGCCTGTTATAACAAGTCCTGGCCAGGGATGGGGGTGGGTGGGCTTGAGATCCCCTGAAATATTTTTCCATAAAAATATTGTAATATTTTCCCACTCATTAAACATCGAGATGTAAACGTTCCCTTTTATATCTTGGTTACTAGGAAGCTCAGAACATAAAGAAATGCTCAGTCCTACTAATTTCATTAGCCCACAATGTAATACCTATTTGCTTTCATTTTGTACATTGTTTTTATTGTGGTGAAATAGACACACCATGAAATTTACCATGTTAACCATTTTAAAGTGTACAGTTCAGTGGCATTAGGTATGTTTATGCTGTTGGGCAGCCCTTACCACCATCCATCTCCAGAATTCTTTTCACCTTCCCAAACTGAAACCCATACCCATTAAATAATAATTCCCCATTTCCCACTCTCCCCTGCCCCTGGCCACCACCATTCTACTTCCTGTCTCTATGAACTTGACTGTTTGAATTCATATAAACATTTTATGCTAGTAAGCTAAAATCCATTCAAAAATATGCAGTTTGTCCAATATCCTGGAGGATCAATGATCAGTATGATATAGTCTCTGCCAGAAATAATCTTGCAGTCTGAACGAGTGACTCTCATATTGCCATAAACTAAAACTGCGTACTTCATATGACTGGAATTATACAGTATTTGCTCTTTTGTGACTGACTTATTTCACTTAGTGTAACATCACAGGTGTAGCATCTATATTGTTATGTGTCATAATTTCCTTCCTTTTTAAGGCTGAGTAATATTCCATTGCATGGATATACCACATTTTGTTTATCCATCCATCCACTGATGGACCCGTGAGTTGCTTCCATCTTTTGGCTATTGTGACTAATGCTGCTATGGACCTGGGTGTACAAGTATTTGTTCAAGCCTCTGTTTTAATTCTTTTTTTGTCTGTATCTGCACATGATTTTTTTTTTTTTTTTTGGCCGCATTGGGTCTTCGTTGCTGTGTGCGGGCTTTCTCTAGTTGTGGCAAGCGGGGGCTACACTTAGTTGTGGTGTGCAGGCTTCTCATTGCAGTGGCTTCTTTTGTTGAGGAGCACGGGCTCTAGGCGCATGGGCTTCAGTAGCTGCGGCGCGCAGGCTCAGTTGTTGTGGCTCGCAGGCTTTAGAGCGCACGCTCAGTAGTTGTGGCACATGGGCTTAGTTGCTCCGTGGCATGTGGGATCTCCCCAGACCAGGGCTTGAACCCATGTCCCCTGCATTGGCAGGCTGATTCTTAACCACTGGGCCACTAGGGAAGCCCTGAACATGATTTTTAATTTTCTATTTCAACAGCTTCATTGGCTCTGTGCCTATTGATATAAGAGTCAAGTGCACCTCACCTGTACTGAATAGCACTGCACACCTGGCACAGTTCTAAGTTCTTTAAATAGGTTTTATCGTTTGATCCATTGTAATCTCTATTTTACCGTTGAGACATTGCTTCTTTTTGGAAGAAGGCAGGGTAACAATGATAACAAAGATATGGATTAAGTAATCGAGCTGCCTGTACTTTCTTACTCCTGACTCACTCCTCAGGCCAGAGCTGCGTGACCCCCTCCACCCCACGGCTCCCTGGAAAGTGCTTTGGCAAAGATCACCAGTGACCTCCATGCTGCCAACTCCAGTGGAGGCTTCTAGGCTTCCTCTACCTGCCATTCATATTGACCCCACTGACTACCCACCTGTCCTTCCTGGACCTTCTTCCCTGATGGCTGGGATACCGCTCTGTCCTGGCTTTCCCCCTGGTTTCCTTTTCTCCTCTGTCTCTCTGTAGGATCCTTTCCCTCTGACGACCCTCAAAGCTGGGCACTGTCCATGGCTCTGTCCTTGAGTTGCTGCTCTTCTCACTTGATGTGACCTTTCCAGGAGACCCCCTCATCGTCCTGTCATTGTGGTCACCCACCATCCTTCCTTACTCATGGCTCCCAATTCTCCTCTCTAGTCCTGGGCCCCACCGTGAGCATCACACTCACATCTCTACCCTCCAGTCTAGTGTATTTCTCCCCGAATGTTCCACAGTTAACTTAAACTCAACATGTCCAAAGTGGAGTTCATCACAGCGCCCGCCCCACCCCCTGCCACTGCCCCATCCTAGCGAGTGACACCATCTACCCAGCTGCCTAAGCCACCAACCAATGAGCTCTATTCAAGTTTACCCTGGTACCTCGCCGATCTGACCTCCTTGGTATTTCTAAGGCTGAGCCTTCTTCTCTGTTCTGTCTGCTTTTCCAAGATCAGGCCTCATCCTCCCTTGCCTGGAGTATCAGAAGAGGCTTCAGACTGGTCCCCCTTCCTCTAGGCTTGCCCTATTCACATTCATCTTCCACAGAGCTGGCCCTGTGACTTCTGTACTTAAACCCCTCTGTGTCTCCCTGGTGCCCATTTAGGATGAAATCCAGGCTCTGGGGCAGGCACTTACACCTCCACAACCTCGCCCTTTGCTCCACTCCAGTCCATCCTTGCCTCTGCATCGTCCACCATTTCCTTGAATGTGTGCTGAGTGCCTACCACGTGCCAGCTATGAAGGGCGGGGTGGAGGAGCTGGGAGGGCAGTGGTGAGAAGTCACCGGCAGTGGAGTGATCACAGCTAGTGTGGGAGAGACAGTCCAGTCACCAAACAAACTGAGAGGCAGCCAGTCTGCTCATTTTCATGATGAGAAAGTACCTGGTGATAAAGGAGCATCTAAGGAGTAGGAGGGAGTGCTCCAGGCAGAGGAGAAGGTCAGTTCCTGATCTTTCCTGATGCTGGAAATGCTAATTGGTCCATTAGTCCTGATGACGATTCTACACTCTCTCACTCCGTCTTCAGAATCCATCCTTCGCTGTGTCTGCTGTCTGGCCTAATTCAGGCCTTCCTGATTTCTCACTTGGATTACTTCGACGTGTCCTCCTAACTGGTCGCCTCTCTTGACCTCCAGCCCCCCCCACCCAGTGCTACCAGAGTATCCTCTCTACAGCACAAATCTGAAGACTGCTTCAGGGAACAGCCCACTTCTTTGTGTGACCTCTGAGGCCCTTCATGGTTCGGGTTTCTTCCTCTCCCCCAGAGCTGCCCTTCCCTCCTCCTCTCGGACACGAGCCCATCAGTTCCTGAGCTGGATATACAGATGCGCATCTCTAGCCATGGTGGACAGAAAGCCCAGTGAGAAAGAGGAGACAGGAGCTGCAGACCATCCTTTCAACACATTCTGGAGTGAAGGGGAGCGGGATGGGAGCTGGGGACAGGTGTGGAGATGGACGGAGCTGGTTGTGTATTACCAGAGATCCTGAAGCAGGTGCACCTCCTGCCATGGATGATCTGGTGGAGAGGGAGAAGATGGTGATGCAGAAAGAAGGGACCCCCCCCAGGTCCTTGAGCAGGTGAGAGGTGGGGATCCAGGCCTTGCGGTGGGGGGTTGCCTCGGGCAGAGCAGTGACCTTCATCCATGCATTGACTGGGAGGGAGGCAGAGTGTGGGTGCGGATATGGGAAGCTTGCCACGTGTCCTGATGGGAAGATGAGGGCGCTCTTTCTGATTGGGACCATGTTCTGAACAAAGCACAAGGCCACTGAGGGCGGGAGCAGTGAGTGGGGTCTGTGGAGAGGAGAAATGAGACACTTGTTTGGGAGAATGGGGAACGCACAACGAGGCAGCTAGACAACTATCATAGCCCTGCTGAGTGATGACGGGACACTTTTGAGATACGAGGCTAGGAGTTTAGAGGAAAGTCAGCTCTCTTTTTCTCCAGCCGTGTTCTGCTGCTTGGATGCAGGCATCGAGTAGGTGTGTGGATGGATTTAACCAAGGTTGGGCATGGTTTCTAAGATAAAGAAGGGGGAGAGGAAAGAAGGTGAAAGATGGAGGAGAGACAGCAGAGGGGCATGGATCCTGAGTCAGTGGTGGTCAGCGGCTGGAGGGCTCCAGCATGGCTGAGGGAGGGTGACCTGGAAGGATAAGAGGTGACAGGTGATCACCCGGAGGGATGCTTGATGTAGAGATGGTGCCATTTCCACCATGGTAAGGTCAAGGGTGGGACACCCACGGGAGCAGGTGGGTGGGTGGGACTCACCAGGTGGAGAACAGAGAGGCCACAGTGTTGGATGGATGCTCAAAGTGGATGTTGGAATCACCCCAAATGATGCCAGCATGCGGGTGGAGAGGAAGACAGAGGGTGAGGGTGTTGGTTAATTCTGTAATGAATGAGGGGTGCAACGCAGTGGAGCAGTGCATGCACCACAAGGACAGTGGTGAGAGGTCAAGTCTCTGGGTACGGAATTCAGAGGAGCGGGGGTTTTGACTTGAGAGGGAGGATAAATGTTTGGGGAGGGCAACGGGGAGCTAGGAGGACACCCACCTCACCTCCCAGCCCCAGGTGATGTGGGATGTGGAAGAAAGAACAGCCTCCCCTTGGGAGGGGGCAGGAAGTGGTGTCAGGGGCAAGCCAGGTGTCAGTCAAAGTAAGAAGTTCAGGAAAGATGTTGGGGAGATGGGGTGTTCGGGATGCCAGGCCCTGAGCTCCTGGAGCTGGGAGGGTGGTGCTCTCAGGGGCTGGATGTCTTGGTATCTGTGGGAGGCTTAGCTTCTGCTCCATGAAAGGGGCACCCGCCCCATGGCCCCCTAGCTTCTGGTTCCTCAGTAGCAAAATGGCATCATGGTCACGGATGATATAAGGAGGCTATGAAACGAGGGGGTGGGCCTGGACCCAGGCCAGCCAGACAGGAGCCCTCCGATCTTCCTTGAGGCTGCCGGGCGTGGGGTGTCCAGCCAGGCAAACCCACCAGCTGGTGGTGGGAGGTTGATGGCCCTGCTTGCCGTGGCAGGCCCTGCCCTCCGCGCTGCCCAAGCTTTGCAGGTAAGAGCTGAAATGCATTTCAAGGGCAATTGAGCACTGGAAGCTTTGTGGCTTGGCAGGCACTCGCGACACAAGTGTGTGGATAATTGTGATACACGCAGAGATGCGTGGAGATGCAGCCGTGGGCTGACCTGGGGCAGGGGCAGGCACAGGCCCACCAGGGCAGGTGGTTTCCCCTTGCAATGGGAAGAAACCAGGTGGGTGAAAACATTTGCGTTTCTTTAAATTAAATTAATTCGGACTCTGAGTCCCTATCCTATCAAGATGGGGGAAATTTAACCTTGTGGCACTGGTTTCCATGGAGATACCCTTTCAGAGTCAAAATTTTGCCAGAAGATTTGCCTGGGAATGTGATGCCTGGGGCCCCCGAGTACCGCTTGCCTCCTTTGCCTGCCCATTTTGCAGATGAGCCGGTGGAGACCCAGCGAGGCCAAAGGCTGCTTAGCCCTTAAATAATGGCTCCTCTACCCAGTGCTTTGAATCTGGGGTCAAATCACTAGTGGACAGAGAAGGAGCCCACTTGCAGTCGGGAAAGGCGTGGGGCTGTGGGCAGGGGAAGGTGTTCCTGATGCCGACAAGGAAGAAGAGCTTTTTGGAAGAAGCAGGATCTGACCGGGACCTGGGAGGATGGGCTGGACCTGGAGAGGTGAGAAGGGAAGGGCATTCCTGGGGAAGCGAACAGCAGGGACAAAGGTGTGGCAGGAGAATGAGCTCCCAGGCCACAGAATTTATTATTTAAATTGGCTTTTTGTGTGTAGCTGGATTGAAGTGGCCCCTGAGGTTGGTATCTTCCCAGCCACCCGGCTTTAGACTCTAAGCTTGTGGACCGGAGGGAAACGGCTCACTTAATCTCATCAGCCCTGAGGGGCAGCTGCTTTTGGTTCCATGGTGCAAAT
Organism: Delphinapterus leucas; assembly: GCF_059928025.1. Classification (NCBI taxonomy): domain Eukaryota; kingdom Metazoa; phylum Chordata; class Mammalia; order Artiodactyla; family Monodontidae; genus Delphinapterus; species Delphinapterus leucas. The sequence goes on along the minus strand of NC_143130.1, from coordinate 68,625,623 downwards.
AAGGAAACTGAGGGTCAGCCAAAGCCCTCAGGATTCGACCTTGTACCTCCCACCACTCACGTGGCCACGGACAAAGCTGGGAACACATGCTGTGCACCCCTGACTAAGCACCACGCAGAGGCGGAAGGGTGCCTGGTGATCCCAAGGGCGGCCCCCAGGAGACTGATGGACAACTGTCTCTCTCTGAGGCTGTCCTGTGGGGCAGCGAGGAGAACTGTGAAGGCAGAAGCCCAGGGGGACGTCAGCTCTGTCCCTCACGGCTGGCCCACGTCGGACCCATTGGTCCTCTCTCCTCTCCCCCATCCCTAGCAGGAGAGGTGCGGCTGAACAACCTCTAAGTCCTTTCACCGCGATAAACTGGGCTACTTGTGTTTCATCTGTTGCTTCCAGCCTGCTCGAGGCTGAGAACTTGCTTCATCTTTGCCCCCCTGACCCTCCCCAGCTGTGGATTCGATGCTTCTCACGTCCTCTTCAGCTTAAACATTTTAGGATCTGAGATCTGTCTCAACACAGCCCCATCCGAGTGCGGTTTGTCTTAAAATGGGCTCCCCTATGGGTCCCAGCCCCCACCCCTTAAAAGCCTTATGGATCTGAATTCCCCACTGAAAGCGGACATTCATCCAAAACACATGTGATGGACCCACCGGGGCTCTGATAATGGGAACTGCCGTTGACAGGGTGCCTACCGTGTGCAGACACGCTGGAAACTATATCCATATATTATTTTGCATCCTTACACTTCTCCCTGCCAGGAATGGAGTTGTTTATCCACTGTACAGGTGAAGAATCTGTGGCCCAGAGAGGTTAAGTGACTTAACGAAGCTCTCACAGCTTGCAAGAGGCAGAGCTGGGATTAGAACCCAGAACTCCATGACTTCAATGCCTGGCCTCGTGCTGTGTGACCTATCACTGAGATGCCTGTCCCTGGCTGGACCCCAGGATGCAGAGACACTACATTAGTGCCCCTGCCCGAGGGATGCTGCCAACACCTTCTGCTCCTCAAGGCTAGGGGCTTTGAGACACACACCACCAGGGGCCACTACCCAGAAAGGACAATCAGACCCACTGGGTGGTCTCTCCGTGGCGTCGGTAGGCGGGCCCCCCTCTGGCTGGAGCGGGCAGGCGTGCACAGCAGCTGTCTCCAGGCAGCAGTAGGGTGAATAACTGACGGTGATTAGCTAAATCATAACATGCATAAGTGATGAACCAACTGGTGCTGGGACACACTGAGTGGCAGCGGGCACCGCCAGCCCCCCACGCCCGGCCCGGAGAAGCCACCGCAGGCTGCCTCCCTGTGTTATCTGGCATATCAAGTGCTACGACAATGAATATAGATTGACCTTATTATAGCAGCCAGCTGCCGGTGCCAGGCGCAGCCAGGCATCCTTTGCACAAATTAAAGGTGTCAGCATGTAATTTACGGTTCACGGCGAGAAGGGGGGCGGGGGGTGGGGGGAGGCACCGAGGCAGGTAGGAAGTAAGGGGGGCCAGCATCAGGCTTGCACCAGGAGCCCACGTGCCAATGACGGGAGGTGAAGTCCACGTGTCGTTTCCTCTGCCTTTGCACGTGTTTTTAGCTATTCCTTGCTCAAGGGGAGCAGCCCCCTCTCCTAAGCTCCCCCTTCCCACGCTCTGTGTGTGTGTGTGTGTGTGTGTGTGTATTTTTCAGCTAAATGACGGGTTTTACCTGAAAAGCGTGAAGTAGGTGAGCTAATTTACAGCTCGGCTGCTAAAGCCGCGTTGCGGGGTGCTGTCTGGGAGGTCTGTAATATGACATCACTTCACTAGCACACCCCAGAGCAGCTTGACATCTCGAGTTGGGCCTGTGATTAAAGTTGTAGTTTTCTTCCCCCCTCCCTCTCCCTTCTCCAACAAGGAGAACAGATTAAACTCTAAGTAATAGATCTTGGTTTCCTTGCCATCCCACTGATATTCACAGTACACAGTTTGACACAAAGAGTAAGTTATACGTCACAAACAACAGCCTCTGCTCTTTACCGCCCAGAAATAATTTTCCATTTGCTAAGATTCCTTCTTCTCCAAGCCCATTTTCCTGTCGAGCGGGCCTCTCTCCCTTCTAGAAGAGGCAGAAGAGGAAACTCTCAGGTCAGGACTGGGGAAGGTGGCCCGGGACAGCTGGTTTAGCCCCTACGGGTTACAGAGGAGGAGACTGAGGACTGGAGAGGGGAGGTGACTTCCTGATGTCACCCTGTGTGTTTGTGGCAGAGATGGGGCTGTGTCAGGCACCCTCTACCTCCCCCGCCGCCTGTGGAGTGGAGAAGGTGGGTGGGGACTGGAGCAGCTGGGTGATGGCTAGGCTGCCTGAGAGCTGGTTATTCTCCGTTTGTCCCCGTGCTCCCCCCACTTGCCTATAGGAAAGACTCTCTCTGCTTTCTCTGCCCTGCTCTGTGTCCTGGGAGGGGACTTCTAGGGGCTGCTGCTGCCTGGGCTTGGCCTGTAGAAGGTACTAGAACGAGAAGGCAGGGTGGGAGGGCTACTTCTTCTCTGCTTCTCCCTGCAGGGATGCTGTAACTCTGGGAATGGCTGCCTCCCTCTGGCCTGCTGCTCTTGTCGGGTGGCCCCTCGTCCACGGCTCCAGCTCCTACTGGGCTCTGGTGATGCCTCCCGCCCTTACCTCTTTAAGTTTGGGGTGCTAACAGCCATCTGTCATTGCTGGTCTCCCAGAGCCTCACCACACTTTTGGATTCCCTTAACCCTGCCCACCCCTGTCAATGGTCCCTCCATTCATGTCTCTTTGGCTGAACCATCTGGGGGGATTCTGTTTCCTGTGGGGACTCTGAGTGACCCTGTTCTTCTTTGAGGACCCAAGCTTGCTCAGTCCTGCAGGTACACATGGGGGGCAGGCTTCCCAGGGAGTCGGGGCCCTCTGGGAGCATTCTGCCATTAACCCAGCTGCCCTGTCCCCTTCTCACCAGGCCCTGTGATAAGTGCTCGCACACTTCACCTCAGGGGAGCTCAGGGCAGCCCAGTGAGCTAATGTCTTTTTAGGCGCATCTCAGAGATGTGGACATTGAGGCTTGGAGAGGTTAAGTCACTTCCCCAGGGTCACCCAACCTTAGGCAGCAGAGGACAGCTTGGAACTTGGGCCTTGCTGGCTCCAGGGCTGAGCACCTTCCTCTGTGCTGTGAGGGAGGCTCACCTTGCTGAACTCACATAGGAAACACGTGAACACACCTGCACACACACGCACAGAGGACAAAATGCCTTTTGGGAGCGGTAGGTGAGCACAAGTAGGGGGCAGCGCCAGGAGTGATGAGGATTGGAGATGACAGATGGGGTGGGTAAATCAAGGAGGGCTTTCTGGAGGAGGTGAGTGAGTACTGAAAAGGAATTAGAGCCTGAATGGAACCGTGTAGTCGAGCACCCTGCGTAGACCATGTTAGGGGGGTGGGGCTGGGGAAATGCTTTAAAAATACAGATTCCCAGACTCACTTCCACCTTATTGAATCAGAATCTCCAGGGGTAAAGCCTAAGAATCTGTTTTGTTTTGTTTCATTCTGAGGGGATACTGAGATGCAGCCAGTCTTGGGAACCACAGGCCCTCCCCATCTTACACAGGGAGGTATGCGGAAGAAGTACAGACAGCCTCAGTGACTCACAGCCACCAGTCCAGAACCAGGGCTAGAACGCAGGTCTCCTGGCTCCCAGCACAGTGCTCACCCCACCACTCGTTTGGGGGGCAGGGCAGAAACACAGCCCCCAGACCATGGTCTCGCAGCCCTCCCCCACCAGCTGCTCTGCAGCCGGTCCTCAAGATGGCAAGCAGGGGGTGGAAGAAAGTGGTGGCAAAGCGAGAACACGCCTGGAATAACATGACATTTAGAAATCTGAATCAGCTGGCACTCTCAGTTTTTCCCTCCTCCCTGCCACACTACCCCCACCCCCAACACCCCACCCCTCACCAGGCACCCTCTCTGAGCTATAGGAACACCAGGCCTGGACATCCAACAGGGAGTGGAACCAGCAGGGGGCCACCCACTTGGAAGGGTGGATGGAGTCTGAGATGCGAGCAGAGACCTGGGCTCCAGGCCAAGTGCTGCCCCTTCTTGCTGTGTGACTTTGGGCCAGGTGCTGTACCTCTCTGGGCCTCAGCACTGGGATGCTCACTGTCAGTCCTGTCAGTGCCCTTGGGCTGCCACGTGAGGAATGATCCTGCAAGACTCACTCTATCCTGAACCCCCGCTTCTGCCCTGCTGTCCTGGAATTCTACTGTAGTGTTCCATTCCTTTGCTCCCTGAATAAATGCAGCCTAGGATGGTGCCGTGTGAGGGTGCTGGGGGGTGGGGAGGAGGCTAGAGGTGGGAGGGAGCCAGCCGGGGCAGAGGGTCAACAAGCGAAAGGCCAGCGGCTCAGACAAGTGACTTGGGTCCCAGTCCTGCTCTTTCACGCTCTCAACTCAGGAGCGAATGATGCAGAAGTAGAGGCAGCCCCCCGCCACACCATAGGCACCCGGCTCCACACCAACATGCAGGTGGTGAGAAGTGAGCAGATGGTACCCTGGGCCTCTGGGGGTATGAAAGGTGGCTGGGCATGCCTCAAGTTTGGCCGGGGCAGCCCCTTGAGCAAGGGTGTCTGGGCTTCTCTCCCCATGCCCTCCCTAGCCCCCTGCACCAGCTGGAGGAATGAATCAGCTGTGTGTGTGTGTGTGTGTGTGTGTTTGCATCCCCCAACCCCCAGATCAGGCCTGACTCACCACATGTCCCCACAGTCCGACACAGTGTTGGATGCACGGCAGGAGCCCTGGGGACACCCAGTGGATGGAGTCCACGCACCTGGCCAGGACCCTCTCAGCCCTGCAAGCCTTGGAGGCATGGTACGAAGAGGGGCGCCCTCGAGCAAGGCTCCCTCCTGGGTGGGAAGTGGCCACATCTGGGAAATGGGGGTGGTGGTCAGGCTTGTAGGTGGAGGAGCCCTTCGGCTCTTACCCTCCACAGGCCCCTCTGCCTCAGCAGGAGAGCGGGGATGGGGCGGGGATGTAGAGTCAGAGCACGAGACAGCCATGCCCGTCTCACTGACCGCTGGGTACACAGTAACTCAGACAGGCTGGCACATAGTAGGTGCTCTTTTAATGTCTATGGGGAGAGAGGGGGAAAGAAGGAAGGAAGGGGGAGGGAGAGGGACAGGTGGGGTCAGGCTGGGATGTGCGGCCCCATCAGCTGACCAGTCCTTTCCCTCCTGCCCCAGCTGGTTCCTGCACAACCCCTCACTCCCCCCACTTTCCTGCTCTGGCCATTTCCCCCCCTCTCCATGGAGGTCATCCTGGAAGGGGTGGTGGGGAGGGGCGCTGGAGGAAACTCCCTGCACAACGGAGCTTAATTGTAGAGACTAGGGAAATTCTACTTCAATGCTCCAGACCTCCTCCCCTGAGGAGCCCTCCGGGTAGTAGGAGTACTCAAAACTGAGCACCCCAAGCCCCGAACCTTGGCAAACCACTGCACCCCGAAGCCCTGCTGAAGGCATGTGTGTTGTAGACCCCTGTCTGTCTTGGAAGGATGGGATTTAGCTGGTCCCTGAGTGAGGGTGTGGATGTGGGGTGGTGGCTGAGGGTAACGCATCCCAGGAAGCAGGAAAACAAGAAGGGGGAGACTTTCCATGCCGAGGGGCCCAGGGCCCATTTGTGGCTCCCTACCCGGATTTCGTCACCTGCCACTGGTCAGAAATAGACCTCTGCTCACCCTCGTGTGTGGCCAGCTGTGTGGTCAGAGCCCCCTGTCTTGGCTGGGGCTGGTCTCCACCAACATCCTGGCCTGCTCTGCCCCCAGCCCAGGCAGGAAGTGCTCTGAGGTACCTCTGAAGGGCACAGGGCTGCCCTGCTATTGGCTAGATGGGAGACCTCGATTTCTGTCTTGGGATGTTTTTCAAGGCAAATTTCTTCCTCTTTGTCCTCTGTCTCTCTTGTTTCTTGCAAAGGCCATTTGGCAAAAGGACATGGCCCAGAAGCATTTCCTTTCCCACCCTGGACATGAACACTGTTCCCCATGGGTGTGGGGTCTTGGCTGGCATGTAGGGTGGGGAGGACATTGGGACGGGCTGAGCCCTAGCTTAGCACCCAAGCATCAGGAGGCTTTAAACTCAAGAGGAAACCTTGGAGGGCTATAACCAGGCCATTTAACCCCAGAGGAAGCAGGAATCCCTTAGAGGCTATGTGACTCACCCAGTGACTTAACAGTCCCATTTTACAGATGAGGAAACAAAGTCTTAGAGATGAAACATGGCTTGCCCAGGGTCACACCACAGTAGAGAGCTCTGCCTGGAACCCAAATCTCTGGGCTCCTAGCTCCTAATTCTCTTCCACGACAGTCTGCTAGTCACCTTTAGGTGCATGGTTATTTATAAAGTAGTTTTGATTATCCCCATTTTACAGGTGAGGAAACTGAAGCTCAGAGCAATTATACCTTCGTCTCTGCTGAGATCAGATGCCACAGGTGCAGCAGAGACCCAGGTCCCAGCCCCTCCAGGAAGCCCACTTGGAGTGCTTCCTTTTCCAAAGTCTTAATACACTCATTCTGAGGGATAGAAAAAGAAAATAAGGATAAGAAGGAAGCAAGAAAACCTTCATGAAACAGCCACTCCTTGCCAAGTACTGTGCAGGTGCTCTCGGGATCTTTATGGACCGTCCTGCGAAGGACTCATTTTACAGGTGAGGAGACTGAGGTTCAGAGAGCTCAGGTCCAGACCAGGTCTGTCTGATTCCCAAGATCAATGCGTTTTTCTCCCTTATTCAACGCCGTATTCTTTTATTCTAGAATGTTTCCTGGGTGCTGTCTTGTCTCTGTGATTCAGCTCTAAGTCCACCGACTCTGAAGAGCCTGTCTTTGTGTGCGCCCTGCAGCTGACCTGGGGCTTGGCCCCGGGGCACAGTCAGCAAAGACTCGAGGCCCTGAGAAGGCAGCGATGGGGCAGAGGCAGTGTGGGCCCTGGAGCAGGTTGGTGGATTTCAAATCCCCCATCTGCCACTTACTAGCAGCATGACCCTGGGTCTTAATTCACCTCTCAGAGCCTCAGCGCCCTCATCCATAAAGTGGGGTGGTAATAACCCCGAGCCTCAGGCTCACTGAGTGAAGTTTGGGGGAGGGACCGAGTTCCTAGCATCAAGCGCCCAGCGTGGAGCCTGGCACAGGGGGTGCACAAGCCGAGGCAGTGACTGCTCTCATGAGCTCGCTCCTGTCAGGGGCACCTCGGGGGTGGCCCCCATCTCCACCCCCAGCTACCACCTGGCCCTCCTCTCCTGAAGGACGCCTGATTCTCCTGAGCCCCTGTGTGTGCAGGGGCCTGGATCTAGCAGATGGCACACGGGGGCCTGTTTGCCTTTGTGTCACTAGCCGTGGGTGGCAGCTGTGAAAACTGCACTCCAAGTGTGCCCCCGCCCCGCCTCCAGACTGGTAATCCTGAGAGCTGAGGCTGGGGTCCTTGGTACCTCCAAACGCCCACAGGGAGGCAAGGAACTCAGCGAAGGCACTGGCTCCCCCCGTCCCGCCCTGAGCTGGGGAGGGGCCCTGCAAGGTGAACTCTGGGCTTCACGGCCAAGGGGGTGTGGGTCGTTGAGCAGAGCACAGGCTGGACAATTGCTGCATACACGCTGCCCGCCAGTCACACCTCCGTCACCGCGTGTCAGCTGCCAAGACCCCAGTTCTGATGGAGGAAGCTGGGAGAGGGAGACAGGGAGCCGCCCAAGTCACCATCAGGAGGTGGGATGGGGAGGCCCTGCCATACAATCTGAGCTTCCAGCCAGCTCTCCCATCCTTGGTCTTCAGTGGCAACGGCTCCCTTGGGTGCTTAAGAACCAGGCAGACCTCTCAAAGGGGACTGTGGGCCTGTCGGAGGCTGGAGTGCGGATAGCTCTGAGTTTTCTTCTTTGCACTGAATTATCACCTGGGGAGAGGTGGGGAGCGGGTGTCAGAGATTCCAACCTATAATGGTAAACGCAGTGCTGCCAGATCTATGTCTCCATTTGCTCCTGTTCACTTCCCTGGCCTCTCCCACTAGCAGCTGAGCTGTTCCCTCTGCTCCAGCTACTCCAGGCTGTTTTCTATCCCACTGAGTAAACCAAGGCTGTCTTCTCCCCTGGAGATGCTCAGATCTTTACACAGGGGACTCTTTCTTATCAAGACTACCCAGCTCCTGTGGGTCCCTGTGCCCTGGGGCAGGTGGCCCTCTTTTATGATCTCCAGAGTGCATGTCTCCGGCAGGAGTTATGATTTTTTGTTTTTTTAAATTTTATTGAAGTATAGTTGATTTACAATGTTGTGTTTAATTTTTGCTGTACGGCAAAGTGACTCAGTTACATATATATATATATATATATTTTTTTTTTTTCATATTCTTTTCCTTTATGGTTTATCATAGGATATTGAACATAGTTCCCTGTGCTCTACAGTAGGACCTTGTTGCTTATCCATCCTATATACAGTAGTTTGCATCTGCTAATCCCAAACTCCCAGGAGTTGTTTTTATTAGATTGTTTCTTGCTTCTTTTCTGTCTCCCCCATGACAGTAGAAACCCTCCCACCGAGACCATGGATGTTTAACCTGCGCTGTGACCCCAGTGCCTAGCACCGAAGGTGCTCAGTACATATCTCCTAAATCAGGGTCCCCAACCCCTGGTACCAGTTCGCGGCCTGTTAGGAGCCGGGCCACACAGCAGGAGATGAACAGCAGGTGGGTGAGCGAGCAAAGCGTCATCTGCCGCTCCCCTTTGCTCACGTTATTACCGCCTGAACCATCGCTGGCATTACTGCCTGAACCATCACCCCCATCACTCACATTACCGGCTGAACAATTCCTGCGCCCATCCGTGGAAAAATTGCCTTTCACGAAACCAGTCCCTGGGGCCAAAAAGGTTGGGGAGCGCTGTCCTAAATGAATGAGAGCCCCTGTCATCCTGCCAAGCTGGATAAATGATGACAGGACACTGAGGGGGAACAGGAAGTTTATTTACAGAAAGTTTTTCTGACTTTCCTATTGCTCATGACACCTAGGGCATTAGGTCCCCTGGAGAATCCACAGCAGTACCACGGCCACTCCCCTCATAGGTGAAGGTATAGAGACCCAGGGAGGGGAAGCGTCACAGTCAAGATGACACAGGTGGCTGGAGGGACAGCCACGGGAGTGTGTCTGCCTGTCCTATAGTTGGATCAGGCTTAGGAAACCGGGCACGAGGAGGCACATTTGCACCTGCGAATGGAGCCTCAGGCTACCCCTCCTGAGGGTGCAAGACCCCTCTAATAAAGCCTCTCCTGCCAACAGAAGAGGGGCTGAGGATCAGGGAGGTGTCGTGGCCGGAGGTCACAGTGCAAATTACAAGTGGTCTTCAATTTCATTTCCATCAGTTTCTTCATTTGCCAGGCTGGAGACATTATGTTTGCAGCTAAAGGGGTCTCAGATGAGGGTCTCAGAAAGGGTCCTGAGGAGGGAGGCCCGGGCACGGCTGCCTGGAGCTCGTTTTTGGGGCCCCTCGGCAGGGAGGGGGCAGGACAGGACGGAGCTAAGGGCAGTGGTCTCTAAACTTAGCAACTTCTGCCTCATTATCAAGAAAAAAATAGATCCCACCTCCACCAATATATGTATTGTTTATTCATTATGCACATTTAAATGTAATCATACATTATGTATACAATGAAAATGTACAAATAGAGATGTTTTGAAATGTGATTTTAAAATGTAAATAACATTCCTGTTATTTTCTTCCCATCCTGTTATCTCTTCCCATTCACCAACATCCAGCCTGGAGGTTATACACCCCATCTGGGGACCACTGACTAAGAACATGGGCTTTGGAGGCCAACAGACCTCTGTTTGAATCCAGGCCTTTCTTCTGATTATCCGTGTGGCATTAGGCCAGCCTCTGGGCCACTCTTTCTTCTGTAAGGTGGGATAATAATTCCTACTTTGCTGTGTGGCTTAAATGAGGTGTAGGATCCAGGGCCTGGCAGGCTGGAAGAGCCCCATATGGTAACTATGGTGATGATGATCATGACTGGGTTTCCTCTTTCTTGTTAAAATTATTTAAACTCAACCCCAGATACTATGGGCCGCAAGCATGTTTTCTGACCTTCCGTATAGTCACCAGAGATGGTGAGTCATGGCCCAGCATAGGATGGGACTGTCTTCTGTCCCGCCAATATGATGGCCCCAGATTCCATGCGGACAGATGGACCTGGGACCTGGGTGAAGGAAGGTGGGCTTGGCGTCCCTGCAGGGTGGATGGGGCTGAGAGATGGGTCAGGTTTCTGCTTTCTTTGTGTTCCTTTTAAAATAATGGAAGTGTCAGCTTGGGTTCACGGGCTGGTCACAGTTTCGATCCCTCCTTAACTTCATAAGGCAAGTCCATGAATTATACAGTGCTGGAACAGACGGCGCAAAATACGGATGCATCACAAGCTGGGCTTAATAAGGACACTCCAGCTATTCTTGGAGCCATTTGCAAGTCAAAAATATGGTGCATGAGGATTTGATGCCGACTTCAAATTCTGAAGATTTCAGCTGGGTCAGCAGTATTTTATGTTAAATCCCATCAACGCAAAATAAACGACAATGAGGGGGACACCGTACTTTGTTTTGTTTTGTTTTGTTTTTAATTTTAATTCTTTGGTGATGGCACACATGGTCAAATGGGCCCCCCCCTAACAAATAATGTCAACACACATCTGCCCACCTTCCCAGGGACTCATGGTGGGGATGGGACACTCCCTTACTGAGGAATTAGAAAATGTTCCTCCCATTATAGCTTCGTGCTAAATAGAGAGAAGATGAAAGCTTTTCTATTTTCTCTCTTAGTTTTCACCAAGACTTTGTATCACTGATCCCTGCTGTTCTCTATGATATGTGTATACCAGCTCTTAGAGACTCAGTTGAGAAGGAAGAAAGAGAAGAGAAACCAGGATTTTACCATTTATCCAAAAATGGGGACTGACATCTGTTTAAAAAAAATGATTAAATTGCACTGGAGGAGAAGAACCACAGTGAAAGGGGAAAAGCTGGTCTCCTCTGATCCAGGACGGTAGCGTTTCATAAAAACACAGATGCTGGGTCCTGGCGATGCAGAGCTCCAGCCCTGATGGCTTCATGCGTGGGTTTGTTTACAAACACAGCGTTTAAGGGGCAAGGCATGCAGGCATCATGTGCTAGAGATGATGGAGGAACGGAAGCAGGAACAGCCCAGAGACCTCTGTGAGCCTCCTTCTCTGTGTATTGATGAGAGCATAGGACCACGGCTTCCCTGACTCGCCTCCTCGGAAACTGGCATCCAAGGTAGCATCTTCAGGCACACAAGGGCCAGCCCTACTTTGGGAATCCCCAAGTGTAAACCCACTAAGGCAGTAATGAAGGTATTTATGGCAGCAGCAAAATGCAGGAACAGCCTGTGAATTGGAAGCCTCTGAGGCTGGAAAAAGTCCCAGTACTTGAAAGGTGTATAGAGCAGCCCTTCTCAAATTTAAACGTGCGCAAGAATCCCCTGGGGGTCTTGTGGAAGTAACAACCCTGATTCCGGGAGGGACCTGAAATGTTGCATTTCTTAAAGGTCCCAGGTGATGTTAAGGCTGCTGGTCCATGACCGCACTTTGGCTAGTAAGGGTGTAGACCAGGGTCATTCCTCCAAGAAGATGTGCACTCAGGCACTGGGATGGGGGCATAGGAATGCTAACACCTGGTTCATGGCTTCAAGCCTGCTTCCAACCAGCACCCTAGTTGGTTGGTCCACTTAAGATGCAGGGCCAGGAGTGCTGGACAAGCACGGACAGAGGACAGAGCACTGGACCAAGAGTCAGGAGAAGCTCTGGCTTCTGCTAGCATCACCTGGCTCCACTACTCAGCTGTGTGACATGGGCAGCCTGCCATAGCTTCCTTTTCCTTGTCTGCCTGTGCGTGCTATACGGTAAGGGGATACCTCTACCGTATGCTGTAAAATTGAGTGGGATTGAGATTCAGGAGGCTGGAAGACGCCCAGAAAATAGCAGGTAGGGAAAGAGAACTGCATAACTATGAGTTCAAATCCTGCTTCTGGTACCAGTGGTGGGTTTTTGGGTAGCTTCGCTCATCTGCCTGAGCCTCAGTGATTAAGACACTGGTTGGGTGACCAATAGACATAAGCCCAGATAATCTTGAGAGAGGGATGTGGGCTCGGTCCCGTTCCTTTTTTTTCCTCTTGGGGTCACAGAGCTTGCTTCCCAAAGATCAGACCATGGCAACTTCAGCACTGACTGAAGCAGGCCTCCAGTCCCAGAACTCCCAACTAAAGCCTTCCTGTGTGAAGGCCCGGCTGGCTGGCATCAAATTCCACATCCACAGAGGATGAACCCTCTGGCTGGCTCGCCTTATAAGAGAAGTCAGCCTTACAAGGGAAGTAACTTCTCATCTGGGCACATCTGACAGATAGATATTTCTCACCACTTTATCTCTCAGAGTTACGGTGGGAAATGGAGGGAAGCCCTTGGTCCCCTTCTGGTTAGGGATCGTGCGAGCCTGAGAATGAGAATGCAGGCTTGCTAAGCAAACGTAATATTTGCATCCCCTCTGAGACTTTTTCAAATACCTTCTTTCATGGACACTTGTCTATCTCCCTATGAATTCATTTCCTCTTCTAATAAAAGCCCCAATTTTAGGTTTTAAGGGTTCTACCCTTGCCCACTCTGGTCCACAAGGTCTGGTTGAGACTCAGCCTCAACTCAAGCCCCATCCAATCAGAATGAGCACTCCTCTAGCCACAGTGATTGGTTCCATGGGCTTGGGCATGTGACATGGGCTGGTCCGATCAGAAGAAGTCTCTGGATAGTTACTGGACATGCTGTTTTCCATCCCCACTGTCATCTATGGCTACACCTTCACTCGAGTGAGGCACACTTGTCAGCATCTCTCCCCACTGGTGCCTGCTGAGATCTGCCATCCAGTCTGGTCTTTGGACAATTGTCCCCCACGTGGGACAAGACTGTGTCCTCATCTGATCCCACAGGACATCCATTCCTGTTGTTGAGAGTCCCCTAGGAGGCTCTGCTTCTCAGGTAGCCCCTCTGCTCTCTACGGGCATGGACCCATTTATTTACTGCCCCAGGCTGGGTGGAATGGGACTCTTGGGTCCATGTGCCTGTGCTCCTCCCCCAGACAGGTATCCTTTTCTACGGTTTGCTATCATCTCAAAGCCCTTCCCTTCTCATTTCTCAAACATGTCCGAGTCTGATTTTATTGCCTCCTCTCCCGCTGAGGTTTGAACCTGAAGAGACTCAGCCAGGAGGCTCCTTCTCCCAGCCTCACATACGAGCTGTGCCCTTTTCTGCTCTCATCTCTGCCTCCCATCCACCCCTTCCCGCCTCGCTGATCCACAGCTAATCTCTGACAGTTGGGAGTTTGGCTTCCCTCTATCCTTTTCCCAATCTATACTTTACGGCCCTTCGGAGCTTTGCTGCTGATGCTAAAAAGTTAGAACTTAAGAAAACGGTTCCTGCAAATCAAAAGCCTTAGCTTTCAAGAACTTGTCTCTGCTATGAGTATCAAAAATCTGCTTTGAATCTATCTTTTCTCTTTGCGTTTCACATTCCTGATCTTTCTTGAGGCGAAGGCACCTCGGACGGAATGTCCAGGGCTGTAGGAAGCATGCTCATCCTGCTGTGGCATCGGCGATATTCTCAGCTCTCTGGGGCTTTCTGAGTCTCTTGCAGGGGACCAGGAAGAACGACTTTTGGAGTCAGGGCATCCAACTTCTAGTCCCAGTTCGGTCACCGAATTGTCGCGCAGTTTAGAGACGTCACTCAATCTTTGTGAACCTCTCTTTCCTCGTCTATAAGATGGTGCTTCTTATCCACCATAGCCTACCCTATCCTGACTAATAGTCTGTATTTAGGCTGATTTAGAAAGTAATCTTGTGTAATTGGGGATTTACAGGACCTCAACTTGTCTTCTTTTCCCCTTTGAACTGGTTTGCAGAGGGATCTCTGGGATATCGTGGCTGGAAAGAGACAAATGTACATAGTGCTTGACACTGGATTTGCCCACCTGGGTTCTCAGAGTTCAAGGAGTCAGGAGTTATGGTGAGAAGGGCCATGGGAAATAAATTAAGGGTCCAAAAGACCCCTTCTCATTGCTGGTTAAGGTAAATAAATGCCAACTTTACAGAAAGATAGAAGATGATTGTATTTATTTAATTACCACAGATGTCACTATTATCACAGATGACATTAATTTTTAAGAGAAAAGGAAGAAAATATGTCACATTTCTGTTTTGTGCATATGCTGATCGAAAAGTTTATACCAGATGCCAACTTAAAATAAGGACATATAAATATTTAATTGTTTGTGTGTATACATACATTTCTGTACACACAATATGTGTCAATGTAGACACAGAGCACTGGTTCTCAACTAGGGCCAATTTCTGGTTGCCCCAAATTGGGGATGGGGGTTGCCATTGGCATCAAGTGTGTAGAGACCAGGGATGCTTCTAAATATCCTACAATACACAGAACAGCCCAGATTATCTGGCCCAAGCGTCAGTGCTGCTGAGGTTGGGAGATCCTGGCATAGATGTTCATCTGAGGCCAGGGGTGCTGGTGAGGTGTGTGTATGAGGATGTGGAGTGTTGGCACCTTGCTTTAGAGCAGTGTTGACATACATCTGTTTGATTCAGTTCACATCTCCATTTGACCGACTCCTCTAGAAGAAACCACAAGTCTTAGCGAGGGGGAGGCTGGCCCCCACGGTCCACATGAGACACAGCCCCTGTGTTCCCTAGGAACACGCATGGAGTCAGGCACAGCTGACCTGCTAGCTTCTCATGCTGACAATTATTGATTGACAGCTAACGTGTCATGCGGCACCCCTGGGCTGGGAGCTGCAACTGTGGAGAGAAACAGGGTGAGGGAGAAGGGGAACTGGAGAGCAGTGGACAACGCATTTTACAGTTTTATGAAGATCTGAGTATTAGCGCATTGTTTAACCCACTGCCTCCGAAAGAACTGCTTAAACCTTGTTTGTACATGTACGAAGGCATGGAGGTACATGATTTTATAGCTATATGTAAAATATTTATATACATGTATAAGTTTGTACACACACATGTAATGAGGCGAAACATTTACCGTCCTAATGGCTGGCACCAAAATTCCACATGCATTGGGCACTGTCTGAGAAATTTCCTCAATAAGCCAGTGGACTGGAGTGAGACAGAGAGCGAGAGCGAGATCGAGAGAGAGAGAGAGAGAGACAGAGAGAGAGAGAGACAGAGAGAGAGAGAGAGAGAGAGAGAGAGAGACTCTTCACGCAAAATTGTCAGCTGGACCCCCTAATAACAAGCTGGCCTGCTGGTGAAAACGGAAAAGTTTTAACTCTTTCTTGTGATATGGGGGAGTAGGAAAAAAAAATAGAAAGACCAAAAAAAATGGTGAAAGGCCAAAAATGGTGAAAAGGGAGGAAGACGGAGTCGATGGGGAGATGGGGAGATGCTGGGATGCTTTGTGGGGTGGCAGAGCCCTCTAGAAATGTGTGCTGTGGGGGTGAAGTCGGAGGGGCTTTGAGGACTCAAAGTGTGGCTCTGTACCACTTTACCACAGTTTAGAAAAAAAAGTTTAGAAAAACAAGGACAAGAGTGTGGATCTGGGATGTTTGTCGTGCAGTGTGCTCAGAACCATATTAGGACATCTCTCTCGTCCGCTGCTTTGGTGAGCTGGTTTGTACAGCCTGGGAGGAGGCTGGGCTTCACGGAGGCATCTGTAGCAGCGAGGAGCAGAGGGACTGGGGGAGGGAGGGCTGGAGACCTTGGGCACTCATGAGACAAGGGTTTGCGGCTGCAGTCACACTGATCTGGATTTTAAAGGGGCTGGGGAGCTCCAGCGGACAGCCAGGACACCACACCCCTCCTCCAAATGATGAGGCCAGATGCCACCTTCTTTCCTGACCTTGGTGCCAGAGGAACAGGAAAAGCACTTAGGGAAAACGAAGCAAAGAATCTGAGACAGACACAGATTCACTAAGTGGAGATTCCAAACACAGTTGCACATAGCAATAAGACTAAAAATTCGAGGGAGGCAAATTCCTGAGCTGGATCACATATTTACACTTTCAGTCTCTTGAGATTTCAGTCTGGGATCGAGGAAGGGAAGTGTGACTTAGTCACACGCTGCTCTGGGCTGCCTAATCCTCCTGCAAGTGCTAAATGGATTGTCAGTGAGGGTCACCCCAGCCTCACTCAGCACCGTGAACAGCCTGCTGAAGGCAGAGCCCTGTGGGGTACGTGCCCAGGTTAGCCCAGGCTGAGCCCCAGATCCTTAACTCTAACCATTAGGTCTCATGTCCCTTGTTTCCCTTCACTTGTCTCTGCAGGGCCTTTTATACTGGGACTCGAGTTGGATGTCATCCACTGGCCCTCAGCATCCATTCTCACCTCCTTTTAGGGTGCCTTCCTGTGCTCCAAAGTTCAAAAAGATAAAAACAATGTCTCTCAGACTCCCTTGCAGCTAGAGTTCTGCTAGTGAATTTAGTTCTGCCAATTAGATGCCACCAAGCTGAGATTTGGAAGCAGAATTGAGGCAAAGGCCACCTTCCTGGTGCTTTTAGCTGGTTTCTGTGGGCAGACAAGGTCAGGAGGTGTGGGGCTGGCTTGCTTGCCGCAGTGTTTCAGCATCCAAGCTCCAGCCCTGCCGGTGGCCCCGCATCTGTTCAGCTATCACACACAGTGCATTCTGTTACATGCAGGCATCACACACACATACACAGGTGTAGGCACAGACAAGAACACATTTTTCACAAACGCGGTCCATGTGTGGCTATAGAAGTACGTGTAGAGACAATTTGCCCTTACCACAGGAGGAGCTATCAGTGCTGTTGTCCTCATATTCCCCTCCCTCCGTGGGGGCCAGGGCCTTTGGATGGTTTATCAAGAGGCCTCTGTGATCCCTGATGTATCTCATAGCTCACTGGGTACCTGTCCCTTCTCAGCGTAGGACCCAGGGTCTCAATGATTACCAGTGCGCTTCTATAGACAAAGTCATAGAAAATATGACCATTTTCTCAGCAAACCTAGGACAGGAAGTAGTTTCTGGGGGACTGTGTGTTGGTAGTGAACCAAGCTCGGGGAGCTGGGAGTCTTCAGCTAGTAGAGATTAGACAAGTTTGAGAGGCTATACCAGAATTCTTCACAATAGAGTTTTCAAGTGGATGGGATCCTAGAAATGATCAAGCAATAATGATAATGATGAAAATAAGAGTTGTCCTAGATGAGGTTTCCTGGAATCAGACGCTGAGACAGCTTGTAGAACCCGGAAGGTATTCACGGGAGACACACATAGAAAGAGGTGAGGAGGCAGACGGGGCAGCGGGGGGAAGTTGACCGGCAATGTAGCTGCACCGGAGGCCTCAGCTGATCCTCCAGGAGGCTCTGGAGCTGGGATGGCCCTTCAGAATGCTCTCCAGTTGAGGTAAGAAGGCTGGGCCTTGTATCCACACATCAGCCCGTCAGTGGCCATGGGCCCCCTTGCGAGGAGGTGTAACTTTGGGAGGGTGGTTTGCTGTGACCTAAGGCAGGTTCTGATGAGGGATGAGCTGTGAGCTTCCAGGTGGCTACAGGATTGGTGTGCCGGCTCTGAGAAGGGGATCCTGGCAAAGCGTCATGGCATCCACCACAATAGTGACGAGGTGACAATAGCCAGACTGCTGATCACCTACACCAAACCTATAAACCTCCCCAAGTCTTCCCCAGTCCAGTAAGGAGCGCTAACATCCAACCCCATTGCTCATGACAAAATCATAGGAGCCATCCTTGATTCTCCCTTTCCCTCCCCTCCCCAGATCCTCTCCATCATGAGAAGGATTTATTGCCTATACCTCCAACATATATCCTGGATCTATCGACTTTCCCTCTTTTCCCATCACTCTGGCCCAAGCCATCAGGTCTTCCCTGGTCAACTGTCATCATTTCCTAATAGGTCTTTCTGTTACCACCCTTGTGGCCCTGCCATCCATTCTCCGTATCACAGACAGAATGATCTCAAAATATTACTCTCCTAACTAAAGCTCTTTAATTGCTTTTTGTTGACCTTAAGCCTAAACTCTTTACTGTGGGATGCAAGGGCCCATACATTTGGTTCCTGTCTCCTTCCCAACCTCTGTTTTTCCCTCTGATGTATTACAATCTCCATATTCTAGCTGCACTGGCTTTCCCTTAGCTCCTTGAACATGTCAAGCTTGTTCTTGCCCCAGAGCCTTTGCAGTAGCTGTTCCCTCTGCCTGGAATGACCTTCTCCAGAACATGCCAAGGTATGGTCTTGTCATTTAAGCCTCAGTTCAAACATCACCTCCTTAGGCCTCCCCTGGCCACCCTAATGAAATTCTAACTGGGGACATCAGTCTAGCTGGGTTTGAAGGGCCAGGCCCGCCTCTTACAGGCTGGGGGCTGTTTGTACTGACCAAAGCTCTCTTCGTACAACACGACCTGGTGGTGGGGTGTCTCCTTTGAAGGAAGGTTCTCATGTGGTTTCTCTTTAGGATCCCAGAGCCAAGCCATCTGGGGACCTCGTTGGCCAGGATGCAGCCCAGCTAAACTGAGCACTGAGTAGGACGAACTCAGGAGAGTATAACTTAATCCAACTCCTCCAAGAGAGGCAGCTAGCAAGTGGAAAAGAGAAGCCCCTTCACCACTGAATTTTTAATTGCACCGGAAGCTGCACAGCCCTTTGGTCCAACGCTGAAGGGAAATTCAGTTACTCCGTTTACAGGCTGAGGGTACGGTAGCAACAGAGATGAGGTTGGAAACATTCTTAACCTGTGTGTTTTCTTCGGTCATTAAAGGAAACAAAACAAGCTCTCGCAACGTTTGAAGGAAACCATCATCCAATTTACGAGCAGTTATTGGGTTCTGACTGGGACTGAGACATCGAAGGGCTTAGGTGATGTGCTGGGACCCCTGGAGTGTGACACGGCCCCTTTCATTGTGGAGCTTACTTCTAGAGAGGGGGCAGGGCTGAAGACAAGGGGCACGGGACAACACTCACTGGGACCCCACGCTGCATCAGGCTGTGTTGGGGTTCTCACACGCGCAGGGCTCCTCTCAAATAGACAGCAGGCTGGAGCCCGGGAACCAAGAGGCCGGGCAGGCGGTGAGGCTGAATTCCCAGGAAGGGGAGCCAGTGGGCTCCGTGGGGCAAAGACCGTGAGAAGTGACTTCCCCTAGGAGGTGGCCTTGGCATCGGCTCCAGAAGGACCTTGGGCTCTACACGTGCGTCGCTGAAATAACACGCCATCAAATCCATCTCTCCAGCCCAATTCTGCTTCTCCGTCTCCTCTCCCCACCCTTTCCTTCCCTGGCTGGGGAACACTCAGAAACGACTTGCTGTGCCCCGGAGGCCACCCTACTTGGCTGGTATATTATAATCTCCAGCAACCAAACACCAGTGGTGCTGGAAGCACGTTGGCACCTTGGAACCTCTTCTTAGAAAAAGCAAACACTTAGCGCTTGAGCCTCCTTGTGGATTCCTTTGGAGGGGGCAGAAACCACTGCCAGGAGGGATGAAGGGGTGAAGTGGAAAAACATGGGCTGGCTTCAGGGCAGAGCACAGGGAGGCTGGGAACAGTTCTGCTCTGTGAACAAAGTTGGGCTAAAGGCAGAGAGAGGGGGAGAGAGAGAGAGAGAGAGCCTGGGAGCTTGAGAGCGAGGCGGGGAGGGAGTCAGCTCTTGGTAATTTGAAGTTAATTTTTAATTGCCTTGAAAATCACCATGCAGCACCCAGTTCTGCCTCTGATGGTCAAAAGAAACCAGATGCTTTTATTCCTCTTCAGGACTTGTTTTCCCCCCAGCAATGATGCAAATTAGGCAATGCAGCAGTAGAAGTTGCAGCTGGTGTAATTTCTGAGGCAAAGGTCAGGCTAATTGTTGGTAGGGAGCTAGGAGAGATGGGGCATATTTCTCCTGCTTGCTCTGTCCTGTTCCCGATAATGTCTTACTGGCATCTTCAAAGACAGGCACCCACGTAAAATTAATATCATGGAGGCTCCCCTGAAGGATACGCAATGCATACCTGTCTCTGGGCAGCGTAAAATGTACCTTTGTACCACATTTAAGCAGCCATCTAGGAAGCTCGCCTGTGCTGTTTGGGGCCCTTGTAGAACTGTTTCCTATGAGCGGCAGGCTGGCGGGTTGCCAGCTGCCCTTGAGGAGGACCGGGGAGGGGTTTGACCCTGTGATGGGTAGAAGATGGAAAAACTGTCATCGCAAAACAGCAAGTGGCTCCTCTCTTGATAGAGGTGCAGACTTGCATCTTTGGGGCAGACTTTTCCATTGTGCTGCTGAAAAGAGCAGAACGGAACTTTGGGTCCATAAAGTGTTTCCTCCCGCGGTTTGGGGGAAAAACCGGGAAGTAACCTGAGTGTAGATGTTGTAGATGGGATTAGAGGGGGTGAATTTGTTGTCTGGGGCTACGCCAGAGCTGGGTCTCTCCTTTTGTCTCCCTCCGCTTTTCTCCCTCCTGTCCTTGCTGACCTCACCTCCCTCTCCTCCCCTCCCCCTCCCCTCCCCCTCCCCCTCCCCCGGGCCACACACCTTAGCCAAGCAGTTTGACCACTGAATGCTTCTGAGCCAGAAAGAAATCATGTCCCCTTGGCTGCTTTCTGAGTAAAGATCAGGGTGAAAGGGGTGGTGTGGGGTGTTACTCAGGTCTATTTTGGAAATTCAGGATTCCGTCCTGACCATTCCTGGGCATGATGTGTCTTTCTTTCCCGACAGCAACCCCAGGTTGCCAAGGGGGGACCTAGGGGGATTCAAACTTAAGGCTTGTTTGCCCACCTGGACTCTCCTGTTGGATGGCCATGATCTTAGAGCATTAGGATAGTGACATCCTACGGTGGCCCTCGGGGGGCCCAGTGGGGACTATGACGGGTCTCTGTGTGCTTTAGGAAAACGCTCTTGTCACTCTTGCCTCGGAACCTTCTGCATTAAAGGTCTGAGTGTGATTAGCAGATTATTGGCCTGTCTACTGGGAAGGCAGTGGAGGATGGGTAACAACCCGGTCCCTGCGGAGGGAACGCTTAGATTTGCATTCAGAGATACGGGGGAGGGAGGGACATTGATGAGATTAGTCTTTCAGAGCCACCCTGGAGACTTCCTCACAAAAGAGAATGTCCTCGTGCAGCCCTCCCACCTGGTGCTGGGTCTGACGTCCCCCACCAGGCAGCTCTGACCATGATTTGGCCCCCATTCCCCTTAACCTTACTGGGGCATCTACAGGAACAGCAGGTAAGACGCCAGCTCCTTCACCTCCCGTACACCACACATCAGACCCTCTGACGTCTTCCCTCCCCCATCCTCATAGCTGCTGCTCAGTCATTCCATGGGGCAGGTGACTGTCACCCAACTAGGGTGTGGACAAACAGAACAAGATGGACGGGCTGCCCTCAGGCCGTCTCCCCCAAATCGAGGGCCAGACTAGACTCAATCACTCCAGCTGAACTGGGAACCCTGTGGCTTACCATCCACTGAGGGGCTGGCAGAAGCACTGTCCACCTGTACCTCCTGATAGATGGGGGCCCCACTTGGGGTACCCCAACACTTTTAAAGAATACCTCCTTTCTAGGGGCTCCATATGCACCTGTGGGACTGTACTTTTTTTTTTTGGGGGGTAGGAGTTTATTAATTAATTAATTTATTTTTGCTGTGTTGGGCCTTCGTTTCTGCGCGAGGGCTTTCTCTAGTTGTGGCGAGCGGGGGCCACTCTTCATCGCGGTGCGCGGGCCTCTCACTGTCGCGGCCTCTCTTGTTGCAGAGCACAGGCTCCAGATGTGCAGGCTCAGTAGTTGTGGCTCACGGGCCTAGTTGCTCCGCGGCATGTGGGATCCTCCCAGACCAGGGCTCGAACCCGTGTCCCCTGCATTAGCAGGCAGATTCTCAACCACTGCACCCCCAGGGAAGCCCGGGACTGTACTTCTTATGTGGAAGCCAGACGTTAACTGGTCTGGCCCCTGAAAACACGGTGACCTGCACATCGGGAGTTGTCATGAGAGAGAGTCTAGTATCTAAACAGCACTAGTAGATCACCGAGCCCTCACTTGACTGTAGCAACTTGGGGAAGCTTCCTGGACAGCTACCTGACTCATCACTTGTGTGCACCCTGTGGCCAGTTATCCCTATAATGGGGAGCCTCCACTTCGAACAGGTGGTACCAATTTGTCCCTGACTTTAGCTGACCTCACCTCGCCCTGGGAGGCATGCACGTCAGCCTCAGCTCACCGACCCGAGTTGTTCTAGATCATAGAATCACCCTAAACGCTTTCCTGGCAGGCCCAGGGGGAGCCTGTGTGGTCCCTAAGACATCCTGCCCTACCTGGACCGCTGCCTTGGGCCAAGTGGAAAGGTCAGCACAGAATCGTCAGGCAGAGGCCCCTGGCTTTCCCAGGGAGACCGGATTGTTTATGGCTCTGCTCAGATGGCTGGTCCAGGACTCTGGGGAGGACAGGATTGAGGTTAATAGTGCAGGTTGGTCTCATCTCACTGCTTGGAGTTCTGTTGGTAGTTGCCTTAATTAAACGCTGCATGAGGCTAACGGAACAGATCTGGTCCTATTCTCTGTTGGTCAAATTAATCAAAGAGGCTGGCAGAATGGTGTACTCAAGGGCAAATCTGCTAGAAGCTGAGGCTTCCAACAAGGGGTGCCTATTGCTGGGAGACAATTCCCCACGGGCTTTTGGCATTTCTGCATCTTTTGGCGAGCAGAGGAACTACCCCCCTTTATCTCCAGACCGTCTTTTCAAGAATGCTGTAGAGCAAACAGCTTTGGAAGAGAGCGTTCCCCTCCGGAGCAGAGAGCAGGCGGCCTCACTATTCCTTATACAAGATTCCCCTTCCCTAAGAAGCGGGGGTTTTCTCCTGCAATGCGACCCATGCGACCCACCATGGGTGCCGCTGTCATCTGGTCCCTTTCATGTTGCCTTGTGCGATTTGGGGCTTGGGGAACCGAGGTAAGAAAATGCTGCCAATTTGTCTCTTGATATTTCTGTGAGGGATGAAATCCTTTGTCTCTGACCCGGGAGCCTTGTGCTCTCTGCTAGGTGCCATGAGAGTAGGGCAAGGTGACCCATTCGTGTGTAAGCAGGGACAGTCTTGGACACCTCACAGTTCTCAAACAGCCGTGTCTGGCCTGGACCACCCTTGGGTGAGCATCACGGGAGGATGAAAGTCGGAGAGGGTTGCTACTCCCATCCAGCACTTTCTTTTGTCCATCCAGACCAGGGAGGCTGGCTGGAGAAGGCTGGGGTGGGCTTCTGGGGCCAGACCACATGGGTTTCTACCATGAGCCTCCACACAGCACAGCCTCTGTTTCCCATCTGTCAAGCATGGATAACTATAGCACCTACTTCGGAGGGATTTTGTGGGGACTCACCAGGAAGCCTCGCCCCCGGGAAGCCCTAATGAAGGTACCACTGGCTACTGTTGTTACTATTACTCTCACTGATAACATTATTGCATCGACCTGCACTCATTCTTTATGAGACTCGCCTCTCCCTCTTAACAGCCTGTCTGTAACCTGAGTTTCTCTTTTCTACACAGAAATTGGCCAGTTTACATGGCACCCCTCACCACAGTCACTGGATGTGCCTCTAATCTAATTAGACTAATTTCAATTTCCTGGATTTAATTACTTTTAATTTAATTAATTTAGAAGGCAGTACACAGGGTGATTAATTAGGAAACATTACTGAGGGACTCGGAAGGTGGATTGCAGTATGCAAGTGTTTAAATCTTATTGTGCTCATGTCCTCCCATTGTTGCTTCACACAGGAGGCTGCCATGGCCCCGGGATGGGCAGAGCCCAGAGAGCCCAGGGTGGCGCTGGGATTCGAATGGAAGTCACCTGGCACCAAGCAGTGCTCTGTCATTTCGTGGCTTTCAGTGACAACTAGCGACTCAAAGGAAAGGCAGTAGATTCCAGTGAACTAAGTTGGAACTAAGGCAAGAATCATGTAAGGTGAGGACAAACTTCGTTTCTCCATAGAACATAGTTCACTGTGTTTTTCACATACACGATAAATAAGCAAATCATAGGGCTCCCTCTGAGCTGTCACGCAGTGAAATTTTTTTCCGTGCTCATGTGTTGAATATCTGGAATAATAATCATACTGTTAACAAACACACATATAGTGCTACATGCAGGCGCTCTTCTAAGTGCTTTTATATTGATTAGCTCGTCATGGTCCTAGGAGTTAAGCACCACGAGTGGGGCACTATTATTTCCATTGTCTGAAGGAGGCATCTCGGGCACTGTGTTGGCTCTGCTGGGGACATTTGTTATTTGTATTGTGCAAAGAGACAACTCTTAGCGGAGTTCAGTCTGTGGCAGGGAGACGGGGAAGACAATTTAGGGCTGGGCGTTGCTTCGAACGCCCTCGAAGTCACAGGTTGGCCCCGTCCATCTTTGAGAGGTTATAATAAAAACCGTAAACGCCCGTGGAACCCTTCTGTGGGTCAGGTACGCCTCAAATTGCTCGTGGCATGTTGACACCACACATGGCTGGCGCACCCAGTGCTCGCTGAGGGCAGGCTGCCTGAGGCTTCCCCACAGCTCAGCTGGGCCCCAAAGGTCAGCGCGAGCCCCTCTCCCTCACTGCCTCTCTTCTTCTTGGCCAATGACTTGAAGAGGCCACAGGCTCTGTTTGCCAGTCGGGGCTTCAGACTGCAGTTCTGTTGGGCCCCCGGAAGCAGAGCTGAGCCAGACACTTCGCTCTGAGCTGGGCCCACCACCCTCAAGTTCTGCTCCAATCCCAAGGGCACTTATTTTCCAGATGGGTTCTTTGAGCATCTTCGGGGCTGTGAGTCCTGTTCTCGGATGTGGGCCAGGATGGGTAAGGAAAGGAGTCAGCATGGCGCACACACAACCCCCCCCCCCCCCCCCCCCCCCCGCTGCACAAGTCATGTCTGATAGGGCTGGATTCTATTCCCTGGAGAAGTAGAGACACAAGAGCTGTGTAGGAGAAATAGGGCCAGTAGGTGGAAGCCATAGAGAGATTCTGTGTAAGAAAGAATTTTCTAATAGCCTGAGCTCTCTTAGCTAGAAAGGGCTCTTCAATAGGCTGTGAGCCACCAAAGGGGTTCAAAGAGAATACTCATCTAACACCCATCACTGAGGGGGTTCAAACTGAAGCTGCGTGGCAGTCATTTGCTCACCTGATCTTCTCTTTCTGGAATGTTCTTCCTTATCCTTTTCT
Source organism: Delphinapterus leucas (assembly GCF_059928025.1). Taxonomy (NCBI): domain Eukaryota; kingdom Metazoa; phylum Chordata; class Mammalia; order Artiodactyla; family Monodontidae; genus Delphinapterus; species Delphinapterus leucas. Next base: position 68,600,429 of record NC_143130.1, on the reverse strand, counting down.
GCTGGTTGATTCCTAGTCAACATTTAAGACTCAGCTCAGGGAATTCCCTGGCGGTCCAGTGGTTAGGACTCAGTGCTTTCACTGCTGTGGCCTGAGTTCAATTCCTGGTCAGGGAACTAAGATCCCACAAACCACGTGGCATGGTCAAAAAGAAAAAAAAAAAGACTCAGCTCAGGCATCACTTCTTCCAGGAAGCCTTCCCTGCACACTTCAAGCACCGCAGACAGAGCCAGGGGTCCTCTGGCTTCCTACAGTGCCCTGGACCTATCTTAATCATCGCCTTCACCATCCATTGTGATGGTCTGTTCATCACTTTGCCTCTGTCACATTCTGTCCGTGTCACCCTCCAATAGCCCTGCAAGGTAGACATGATTTCCCCCAGTGGGAGGATGGAGAACCTGAAGCTCAGCATGGCGAAATCTCCTGCCCGTGAAGCCAGAAGGAGGTAGAGATGGTTGGGTCTGGTTCCCAAGCCCAAAGTCCATCACCTTTCTACTGTGAGGCTCTGCTGGTCTCCTGGCGGGGCCCAGATCCTGTGATTCAGGAGGGCATGGGCTTGTGTGCGAGCTGAGCAACTGAGGCAGCAGGGGCAATGCCCCCAAGAGGCGGCATGTGGGCCACCTTTGGAACTGCATCAGCATACCGATGCTTGTGTGTAGCCAAATGAGCACACCAGCCCATGTCATCCTCATACAGGCTCACTCCCTGAGCCCTTCGGAGGTCATGGAGAGGCCAGGAGAAAATGCAAACCAGGGCAGCCAAAGCCTGGGTCTCTCCTGGGCCTGGGGGACTTGTTTAAGCCTGAGCCAAAGCCCCCCTTAGCACCCTCACTCTTGACTCAACAAAGGTGAGGCGAGCCCTGCCTTGCGGTTTTAAGGCTGGATTTCATTTCTATTAGGATTGCTGCCGGCCCCATAAGATTTACCCACAGTCACCCCCGTGAAAGCGGATCCGACTGGAAAATCAAGTTAGAAAATTCTGCCTTCCCTTCCCCTCACACCTCAGCAGATTAAGGGAAGGCCTGATGCTGAGTTATGGGGATTTATGGGAACGTGCAGTTGCTGGCTGGTAAACGCTCACTCTTTGGGATGTTGGCACCCTTGCTTCCTATAAATCATTGCTGGTATTTCTTAGCCTTTCCTTGCCAGCAACGCGGAGGCCTGCAACACCTTTTCCGTGCAGTAGCCTGTGAAAATATTGAAGTCGGGCCCAGAAAAACACCAGCCTAGAAAGGGGAAACTTTGATGTTTGCTAGTTATTTTCAGACAACCCTTGCCAAATCTTAATTTTTCTAGTTTACAAGTAAGGGATTCTGACCATCTGTCTGCTGTCAACTGATGTTTGTTTGGACAAAGATTTTATTTTTTTTTCCTCCCGATCTCGCACTCCTGTTCTTACAAGTAGTTTATTGGACTTCATAAATGTCAGCTTTTTGCAGGCATTTTGTAAGCAGCTTTAGTATTTATGATTTAGTATTTAATCAAAATTGAGCAGTCAGTGTCTGCAATCAGTCTGAAGCGGGAATAACAATGAGACTGAAGCTTAAAATCCACCAAGACCGCCGCTGATGCCTCCCAAACTATCTCTGGGACAACTAGGTTTGCATCTGAAGGTATGGGGGTGGGTAGAGTGATGGCGGAAATACACACGTGTTGGGTGCCTATCGTGTGCTATTTTGCGATTGTGTCTGCTATCGGTTGCCAAAATAATAGAAACAATCCCAAGCTCAGGGGCTTAAAACAATAAGCGTGTTTTAGCTCCTTGATTTAATGAGTCAGCTGCGAGCCCCTTCCAGCCTTGGCGGAGCCCTTTAAAGGTCTAGGGATGGGTCCTGTTGCTTGATCTTGGCCTCATCTGGGATAACTGGGGCAACTGACTCCACTGCCCACCTTTCTCATCCTCCACCAGGTTGGCTCAGGCATATTCTCATGGTGGTGGCAGAGTGCAAAACGCGCAAACCCCATCATTCAAGTGCTTTCCCAAGCTTCTGCTTGCCTAACACCCTGTTAACCAGAGCAAGTGACATGGCCTGGCTCTGAGTCAAAGAGGGGGATAGACTCCACCTCTTTATACTGAGGGAATTAAAAACTCACAGGCAAAGGCCATGGGCACAGGGACAGGTTAAAGAATCGGAGCCCCTTAATGCAGTCAATCTATCACAGTGATGCTGGGAATCCCATGAGGGAGATAATGGTTATAACCCCAACATCCAGATGGAGAAAGAGAAATTCAGAGATTAAGTCATTTGCAGTCAGCAAGGAAGTTAGGAGCCTTTAGTAGCTTCACTCTTGATTTACTTCTGGCTCCTTGACTCTACTTTTCCCTAGGAATAGGTAAAGTGGGCGTAGTGGGAGTTTCTTAGAAATCACTGATCCATCCCCTAACTTTGCAGATGGCATAATTTTTTTTTTTTTTTTGTGGTATGCGGGCCTCTCACCGCTGTGGCCTCTCCCGTTGCGGAGCACAGGCTCCGGACGCGCAGGCTCAGCGGCCATGGCTCACGGGTCCAGCCGCTCCGCGGCATGTGGGATCCTCCTGGACCGGGGCACGAACCCGTGTCCCCTGCATCGGCAGGCAGATCCTTAACCACTGCACCACCAGGGAAGTCCCTAACCAATATTTACTGAGCATATACTATGGGCAAACTCTCCATGCTCCACTGGGTGGGAGTCTGGGATTTCTCCTGGGGGGGAGTTCTGAGGGCAGGGGGACAACCTTCCATGACGCCCACATTGGTTCCCTGTCCCTCATGTAGGCAGCCAGCCATGCCTTCAATGTGTAGGTTTTCCCTCATGGGTTACAGGACGAGGGGCCCAGGAGGAGGCACATTTGCCTGGCTGATCATCCCAGCAGCTCCCGACCTGGCTCCCAGAGCGGCCAGGGGCCTGTGGGAGGGGCTGCTGTGCCACGTGTAACTCCTCTGTAAAGTGTCCCAAGGAGCCACATGGACAGTGGGATTTTGGGATTAATTAAATCGGATACTTCCTCAAGACCTCAGAATCATGAATTCTAATATCTGGTTAAGGGATCCTGACACCTTAGCTCTATTTTCCCTTGGTCTTCTATTCCCACATGAGCATCCTGAAAAATGTTCTTTGGCATCTGGAAGGGCATTTTTAGTCAAGGGCAGTGAGCACTGATTGGCTGGACCAGGTAGGAAGGGTAGCAGCTGAAATGGATATAGGGAGAGGAGAGGTTGCTCTGTTTCTCCTTTGCTACCAGCTTCCCTGCCTCTAAAGGACCAGCTTCACGTTACAAGGCTTGGTAAAAACTGTCAGGAGGAAAGTGAAGCTCATGAGAGAGACTGACGTTCTCCTAAGAATCAGCCTCCTGGCTTCTCCCCTCCCCCCTTCCCTCTAGCTGACCCTCCTTAGCTCCCCTGCATTGCCTTCCATCCCCTCAGCCCTTCCCAGTCCATCTCTTCCATCCTGACTTCTCTTGGCAGCAGGATGCCAAGGCAAGAGCCAGCGTGACCTAAGTTAGACTCCACTCAATGGCTGTTTATCCCTGGTAGCCGATAAACCCCTCTGAGCCTCAGTTTCCTCCTCTGTAACACGGAAGGACCTGGGTTTTTCTGAGGTTGCTGTAAAAACCATACAGTCACACCCAAGAGAATGTCTTACTCGTGGACAATCAATTAATATTCCTTTATCATCCACCCCCTCCCTACTTCTTTTGACCCGAACCTTCATGGTATTTTCCTCTCCCTTCAATAATTTAGCATTAATGGTTCATTAAATAGAGGCTTCCGAACGGGTTGTTATTGACCTGGTGAAGAACAGATCTTCCCCTGTGGGGTCGCCCAGGCCCCTGAAGGAGAGTAGCTGATGGCGGGAGGCTGATGGAGATGGCATCCTCCTGCCAGGAGGGAGAGCTGGATTCTGAGTCTGTCACCTTCATGCCTTGAGAAACCTCTTGGCCTCCTGAAATCTCAGTTTTTGCAAAATGGGGCTCATATTTCCTTTCCCATGAAGTTTCTATGGAAATTGAAACAAAGTATGGGAAACTCTCAGCTCCTGACCATTCCTTGCTCTGCACCCAGGGCTCAGGCCAGCTTCCCATCTGGGAAAGGAGGTGAGTCACCCACCTGCTCTACCTGCGGCGGTACCCGGGTGTTTCCCCAGAACTGGTCACATTGCTTGAAGCATCACCATCATAGAGTCATTCCTCTGGGCTCTAAAGAGCAGTTTTACCTCCAAGAAGTCTTCGTGATAGAAAGACATGTCTTCAGGTTGGAGAAGTCCTCGGGCCCCTGATGACTGATGTTTAAGAGGTGGGCCCTTGGGATTTTGCATGCTAGTTCTGACTCTGACGCTGGAAAGGGTCACTGTGTGACCTTGGATAAGTTGCTTCCTGTCTCTGGGCTTCAGTTTTCTCAAATGTAAAGTGAAGGGCTTGGGTTGTATGGAATCTAGGATTTTGATTACCTCAAAAGTTTAATTGTGAGGTTCCTAATGCGGTTCCAAAGAGATGGGACTCCAGATGGATAGCTTTGATGAAGGTATGGTGAAAGGGCAGGAGAAAGGGACATGGGGTGGGGCAGGCAGAGACAGCCTACCTGCTATGGAGCCTGTGCTCACTCAAACCTATTAAACTCTGTGGTTCAAATCAAGGCCTCCTCATGGACTGATTGATTATTGATTCATGCATTCTCTTCATAAGGCTTTCTCTGAGCCTACCAGCCCAAAGTGCTCTCTCCCTCCCTGACACACAGTGGCCCTTATTTGCAGCCTGACTGCCACCTCTTGTGACATCTCCCCTGCTATCCCTTGATGGCCCTGGCTTGTGTTCCATGCCCTCTGTACCCTCACATCGGAAGGCCTTCCTTTCCGTCTCTACCTTCCAAAGTCCTGGCCAGCGGTTAAAGGCCTGTCCGGAAGCCACCTCCTTCAGGAAGTCTTCCTGGGCATCTAATTCAAAACTTTCCCTGTTCTCTCTCTATACCTATTTAACGTCCTTCGGTGTCTGCCCATTGACATAAGACAAGACCAGAACTTTTGGCTTAGCTCCCCAGCCTCGTCTCTCATCCCTGCCCTCTCCCACCACCCAGCTGCAGGTAGTCCCGGTGTCTCTTACCTCCACAAAGGACTGAAGCCGCTTCTCCTGCCTGGGAAGCCTGTTCCCCACCCTGCGCCCACAGTGAGGACACCTAAGGACTCTAGAACACTGCTCATGTGCCCGGTCCTGGTAAGAGTTTCTCAAACTCACCTTTTGGTCTATATCTCTGCTTTGCCATGAGCCAGTCTTGTGCATGAGTCTGATGACCCTGAGCTATCTGTCTCTGAGCGCATAGTGCCTTACATAGGGCCTGACACTTAGCAGGCGCTCAATAAACGTGGCATTGAAGAGAATTCTCCCATGTGTCCATCACAGCACCCGGCAGCAGCTGGGGCCCAGGCAGGTGCGTTGATGGGATCCTTGATTCAAAGCATTGTTTGCGGCTGCTCTGGGCTCTCGGATGGGATCTCGGAGCTGGCGGAGCTGAGGATATGGCTCCAGTGGTGACGGTATGTGTGTGTGTGGGGGGAGTGTGGGCATGCCTGCAGTGGTCTTGGTGGTCTGCCATGTGTGGGGGAAGCTGTAACTCCCAGGATCTCATGCCTCTCCCCTGACATCCTTTCCTCCTGGGCACCAGGCTACCAGCCTACCAAGTCCAGACTCAACGCCAGAGCTGCTTCTGGAGGGCTCTCTGCAGTCACATAAGGAGACGGTGTTCTGCAGGGGACCCCGCACAGTTTTAGGGCTGCACGGTCCTGTACTGGGTAGCCCGGGGCAGGCCCCTGAAGCGAGAATCCTCTGGGGTAATTACTCGTGCAGGGCTTCCCGTGAAGCCCCCGTGTGGAGGATCTGATTTAATCTTCGTAACCACTCTCGTTTGCAGAGGGGAAGCTGAGGCATGGGGAGGTTACAGAGAGCAGGGGGAATAATGCTGGGCAGCCTTTGTTCACAGCCCGCGCTCTGGGGCACGGCTTCTGCTCCCTGTGATATCATGATGTCTCCTTGAGGGTATTGAACTCATGTAAATAAAGGACATTTATAATGTGCCTGGCACAGAGCAGGTGTGCAACCAGTGGAGGCTGATATAACTGATGTCTAACTCAATGCTCTCATTTTTTAAATTAATTTTTATTGCAATATAGTTGCTTTACAATGTTGTGTTAGCTTCTTCTGTATAGCAAAGTGAATCAGCTATACGCATACATATTTCTCCTCTTTTTTAGGTTTCCTTCCCATTTAGGTCACCACAGAGCACTGAGCAGAGTTCCCCGTGCTATACAGTAGGTTCTCATTAGTTATCCATTTTACATACAGGGGTCTGTATATGTCAATCCCAATCTCCCAATTCATCCCACCCCCCATTCCCCCCTTGGTATCCATACGTTTGTTCTCTACACCTGTGTCTCTATTTCTGCTTTGCAAATGAGTTCAACTGTATCATTTTTCTAGATTCCACATATAAGCGATATTATACGATACTTGTTTTTCTCTTGCTGACTTACTTCACTCTGTATGACAGTCTCTAGGTCCATCCACATCTCTGCAAATGACATGATTTTGTTCCTTTTTATGGCTGAGTAATATTCCATTGTATATATGTACCACATCTTTATCCATTCCTCTGTTGATGGACATTTAGTCAACCCTCTCATTTTAAAGGTGAGGAAGTTAAGGCACAGTTTGTGTTAGTGACTTGACAGCCAGGTTGTGAGTTGGAGGGCGGGACTCAAAACCAGGTCTCCTGATGGCCAAACTAGTTTCGTTTTTCATTATGCTGTGTCCTGGGGGATGGGGTAAAAATTAGAAGGAAAGAGAATCTAACATTTTGGAGGAATCGAGGTAGAGAAGAAGGTGGGGTGGGGGGGATTGAGGGTATATGAGGAGCTAGCCCTTCACTGTAACTTCCCCAACCACAAATTAGGTCCTATTATCCCAATATGCAATTGTGCAGATCTGATCTTAGGGGGCTGGGTGACCGGCCTGAGAGTGTTAGCTGGTGAAAGAGAGCAGGAGTTGAACGAAGTGTTACTCCAAGTCTAGTGCTTTTTATCTGCATTGCCAGCCCAGAAGTGGGGCTCAAGGTCAAGGTTAGAGTAGCCACAATTTTGAACCGTCCCTTGTGACGGGAGGTGGGCAGGCTGCTGGTGTTTTTCTTTGAGAATATCAGGTGAGCTCCTGGACTTGGGGTTGGAGGGTAGTGTCGGGAGGGCAGTGTGCACCAGGGGAAGAGTTTACTTTTGAAACTGGAGGTGGCTGGATTTCCCCCTGGAGTACTGAGGGATCCCAGAAGAGCCATTTGGTCTCTGTGCAATCAGATAGCCTCTTGGGTCACTTTTGTCTACTAGGGTGACTTTCAAAGGGCATTGAGTGATTTTAGACCCACAGGTTTGAGGATCCTCTACTAGTGATAGCTAGGAAATATCTTGGAAATCTTAGGTTTTATTTTAAAAATTCATGCAGACTTTGCCTTCTTTCCCACAGCATATTCACATGTGCAAACGGAATGAATGAATTCAGCTACACACAATGAATGACCAGCCTAGATGGGAGCATGCCAAGGGACTCCATCTTTGGCCCCATCTTATTCAACACTTTTCCAACGACTAGGATGGAATTACAGGTGTAGGGAGAGGATGAACATTTATTGAGAATCGTCTAAGTGTCAACAAGCACCGCAAGTACTTTACATAGATTATTTACTCCCCATAACATTCCTGTAAGATAGGTGTATTACTCCTTTACAGACCAGGAGAGGGTGAGTGGCTTGCCCAGCATCCTATAGCCATTCACGTCCTAAGATTTGGGACCCCGATAGGTCTGACTCCAAAGGCTGGGGCACTGATTCACCCAAGGTGCTGAACTGCCCTCTGATGGAGGGGCATGTGGGAAAGTGGGAGAGGTAGACAATACAGGGAAGGTGAGAGGCAGGACCTGAAAAGGCCCCAACAGGGCTGAAATTAACATTGGGCCAAAATAAATGCCTATCAGGCTGAAAGGCAGCAAAGACCTCTGCTTGCACTGGGGTTCAGAATCCCCATCAGACACATACAGGATGTGGGATACCTGGGTCAACAGCAAAAGTGAAAGATGTCGGGTTTTTAGTGGGCAGGAAGTCTTTATGAGTCAACAGTGGGGGGTGGCAGCCAGCAAAGCTAATGTCACTGTGACCTCCACAAGTTGAGGAAAACGAGCAGAGAAGGGAGGAGATACTCTTAAGTCAGGGCGCACCCAGGAAATAGAGTCCTGGAGCCCTCAGTGGGAAAGGGGCGCCAACAATCTGCTGGGCTCTCAGATGTGATGGCTGCGGTGTGAGGGGGCTTCTCACCACTGTTGCTGTAGCTCCATCCCTCCCATCCTTTGTCATTACCAAAGCATGTTAATATATTTCTGAGCAAGCATAGCCTCTTCTTGACTTTTATGCATTTGCCTTACCTGCTTTGGGAATATGCTACTTATTCAGTTTTGATATTTAAATTAATGTAACCTGAGTGAATGTGGGGATTCCTTGTGACCCCGTCTCTACATTAAGTCACATTCAAAGAAGCAGTCCAGCAAGCAAATAAAAGGAAGAGATTTCAGTCTTCACGCACATCTCTCTGAGAGATGAAAAAAGGTTGAGGCCCCCTTTTGCTTCTCTATCTCATTATCTTGTGTTTCAAATCTTCTCCAGAAACTTTCACTCTACCAAAGCATCCCAAACCCTCCTGACATCAATCCACCTGACAGGCCACCTCTCCTTTGTCCTTCCACATATAGATGGACTTAACACGTCTGTCTTCTTTTTCTTGTCCCTCCCTCTCCCCGCCCCCCCCTTCATTCTTCCTTGGTTTTCTTTCCACTTTACTGCTGACCCCAGTTCTTCCCCACAGAGGACCGAGGAACTGATTCAACAAGCTGGGATACTCCCCAACCTCCGGTCTCTTCAGGGCCGTCTTTCCCTTCCTATTTTCCCAGGAACTGGAATGGCCAAGCTAGAACTCTTCTTAGGGAGCTGGTAGAGGAGTAGCAGAGCAGGCAAGAAGTAGATTTTTGATGGGGGAGGTGGCAATGGGAGGGATGGTGGGGAGGCTGGGAACACTCTGCGTATGAAGCTTGTCCTCATTGCGTTAGCATATGGTCACCTTGGGTGGAAGAGCCTGGCCACCCATGCATACGAACCCCACCACAGATTGCCGTGTGATAGCTACTTGCACGAACAGCAGCCAGCAGAGGCCCTTCTTGGCCCACAACGTCCCCGTCACCTTATGTGTTTCCTTCCCATTATACTTCGTTGGGCTCCTCTTCCTTACAGAGTTGACTCTCGTTTCTTTGATGCCATAGCCTGCGATGTGCTGTCAGAGACGGCACTCACCCACATTCCGTGGCTCCACTGCCCTCCCCAGCCTCCTCTGCAGCCAGGTGGGCTCCCTGTGGCTCATTCTGACCCAGAGACTGAGGCTGTGGCCGCTGAGAGCTGGTGCACCTCCTCCCGCCCTTTGCTGTGCTGACTTTGGAGGCCCCGTGTTCCAGATGGCAAGCAAAATGGGGACGGTTCTCCCAACTCACGTTGCACCTTATAGGAGCAAGAAATAAACTGCCAGGGCTTCCCTGGTGGCGCAGTGGTTGAGAGTCCGCCTGCCGATGCAGGGGACACGGGTTCGTGCCCTGGTCCGGGAAGATCCCACGTGCCGCGGAGCGGCTGGGCCCGTGAGCCGTGGCTGCTGAGCCTGCGCATCCGGAGCCTGTGCTCCGCAACGGGAGAGGCCGCAATGGTGAGAGGCCCGCGTACCGCAAAAAAAAAAAAAAAAGAAAGAAACTTCCATTGTATTAAGCCCCCGAGAGCTCAGCGTTGTTATTGCAGCATCACCCGGCCTAGCCCAGTGAATACCCAGTACGTCAGACTGAAGTGAGTAATTGCTGTTCGTGAGGTCTGTCCTGTGCTGAAGGAAGAAGCCGTCTCTGGAGCCACCTGGGGCAGCTGAGCGTTGCTTTTTCTCATCGTCCTCACCCAGTGCAAATGGCACTTCCTGTTTGGTGACACTTCACATGGGCTGCTCATCCCCCACCGACTCTGCCGGTCACCATCCCACACAGTCAAGTGTGCACAGGGTTACAGGTTTGCCAAGAGCACACCCTGTGTCTGCCGAGCAGTGCCTGATGGAGGAAGAATTCTAACAGAGAATGTCCGGAGGGGAAATGGACTGCCTTGGGGGGCAGTCAACTCCTTGTCTCTGATGTGAGCAAGCGGAAGTTCAGGGTCCACTGGGGACGTGGAGGGGAGCATATAGAGGGGATAACAGCCTTGAATGGGGAGGCGTTGAGCTGGGAGGTACAGGATGGACCAGAGGACTTTGAAGTCCCATCCAACTCTGAGAGTCCCCAACACAGAGTCTAATACAATTTTTTTTTTTTCCTCCAGTGGATGAATGGATACATTTTGGGCACTAAGAAAGTAAAGAGCTTATGCAATCCAATAGCCTGGCTTAATGAGCAAATAAGTATCGGAGCACTGATATCCTGTCTTAAAGGTAGAGTCTCATGAGATCAGCGTTCTCAGCTCTCATGAGGTTGACAGAAGGGGGCAAGTGGTCACGAAGAGCTGTGAAGCATAACTGTAATTTACACGTCAACCTCGAGGAAGTCTGAGGGAGGAGTCAGAGCCTTGAAACAGACCAAAGCCATCGTGGTAACAGCCCGGTAAGGGGAACACTGGCGCCTCATCATGCACAGCGTGTTTTCCCTGACATCCTGAGTGCTCGGCGATGACTGTCTCCGGGCTCATTATCCTGTATCATACATCGTCAAATATCTCTGAATGTATTAGCGTAGCCTCAGGAGAAGAAGCGCTACCATTCTCACTGTATAGATGGGCAGGGAGATTTTCAGAGATTTTTTTTCCTCCCCAAGATCACATAGCAAGTGAGGGTGAGATCCAAGACTTGAACCCAGATCCTCCGACTCAAAGTGATGGATTTTTAAACCAAAAGAGCACATCTACTGCAGGCGCTAGAAGCTGGGGCTGAAATCAGTTCACACGCTCCTTGGCCCCTGAGGAGCTTTCACTTTCAGCCTATAAGCTTGTGTGGGGAGAGGTGTTAACAGGGAGAGAAAAGCGCTGAACTGCTTCCAGGCAAGAGGCGTTTTCTTGGGAAAAGCCATGGACTGGGGGACAGAGTCCTGGAGTGCAGGCCTTGACCCTTTGACCCACTTCATGTCTGTGAAACCTCAGTTTCCTCATCTGAAAATGGGAGGAAAGACATTGATCTACCTTAAAGGATTTCTGTGAGGAAATCCAATGGAGGATGGGGTGAAAATATTTTGAAAATCCTACAAAAGTGGAGGTTCTTATTTCAAGTAACAATGTTTCAGCTGCGAGTAACAGAACAGCTGGTTCCAGTGGTTTTACCAGCTGAAGCTTTCTTTTTCTCATGAAATAAGAAGTCTCTGGTGAGTCGTATAGGGCAGGGCAGAAGGTGATGTAATAATACCGTGGAGGGCCTGGCCTCTTTCTGTCTTTCTGCTCTAACTTCATCCTCACGCAGCTACCTCATAAACACAAGGTGGCTGCGGCACCTCCAGGCCTCGTGTTCAAGTTCCAGGCAGGAAAAAGAAGGGAGAAGGAGGAAGAGTTGGGGCCTATAGTAGGAATGCAAACATTTTCTTAGAAATGCAATAGCTCATTGGCCAGAACTGTAATCGAAGGGCCAGCTTCTAGGTACATAGGAGGCTAGAGATGAGAGGATTTGTGGCCAGGCACACCACCATCACTCTGATCAAATCCAGGGTTTGACTGGGAAAGGAAAGACCAGGATCCATGGCGGGTGGCAGCTGGCAGTGCCCACCACAGCTCTGCTACTGAGATGAGCACTGAATTCATAGGGATCTTTTATGTTCAGTCTCTGGATTGAAGGCAAATTGGGTAGCCTCATCCTTTGAGGAAAAAAATGAATCACAGCATCCTACTGTCGGAATGGGAAACAGAGGCAGGCTGGGGACAAGAGGAAGAGGGAGTGCTGCAGCAGGTCTGGGAGGCCGACGGATAGAGGTTCAGTGTTCCCTCCGTCCCTCCCTCCACCCCACCCTCTTTCTCATTTGTTCCGTTTCACGAGTCCCATTGGTTGGGGCTGGGAGAGCTGAATCCGGGGAGCTCATTTCTAGCCACTGTGTTTGTGTATGTCTCCGCCCGAAGATGTCTAACCACAGACTTCCTCTTGACTCCTGGCAACACAGAGAAAACAAAACCACAGAAGCTTTCATTGCTGAAAACACAAAACTAACTCGTTTGCCTAATAAGCCCAGACGGAAGGGCTTTATTTCTGGGAGGAAATGCTGAAGCCTCTAGTCCGAGGAGCCTTGGTTGGGCAGTCAAATTGCCACACTCTGCACTGCGATGTCCAGGCAGAAGGCAGCCACTAGCCCAAGGGTCAGTAGGCCGAGGGGTAGGGGCCACATCACTGATCGGTGGGGCCTGGCCTGACGGTCATGCTTGTGGAACCCGGGGCCTTTGTCCAGCCCTGCAACACTGTTAGCCTCTTTAGCCAGTCTTGGTTTCATGGAATCTGTGTATTTTCTTTTCTTTTCCCTTATTTTCTGTGTTATTAATTTCAGCCATTGATTAACTCCCATTCCGTACTTGCTTTTTCTGTTTGCTTATTTTTCTCATTTCTTATGATGTGTCTTCAGCTTCTTTATTTTTAGTCTTCTTTAATAATGAAGGCATTTCCGGGCTGTACATATCCCCCCGAGTTGAGCTTTTTTCCAGATCCCATAGGTTTTGGAAATAAAGTGTTCCCCTTTTCATCTCTTTCTAGATGATTTTTAATTTCAGCTCTAATACTTCTTTTGATCCCTGGGTTATCTGCAAGAATGTTTATTAATTTCCAAGTAGTTAAGAATATTTTCAGTCACATTATTATTTTTTGTATGTAAAAATTTTGGATTATAGTAACGAACTGTGGCCTGTTAAAATCTCCAATTTTAAATTAAAAAAATTTTTTTTCCTTGTGTCCACATATGTGATCAAACTTTATAAATGTTCTATGGGGAAGGGGAAGCTGAGCTGGTCCGATTGATATAGAAAAGAATGGAGTTCCAAAATGTCCTGGTTCTGCAGCCACATCGCCCAGTTTGAAATCTTCTGTCCCTTTCCAGCTGTGTCTGTCCATAAAGAGAACACAGAATTTTTCTGAGCTTTACTTTCCATCTTTAAAATGGGAACAATCCACCTCCTCGCCTTGCTGTAAAGATTATTCTGAGATAGTGTATGTAAACCTGCCTAGAATGGGGCCTGGCTCAGGGGAGGTACTCACTAAATAGAAATGTTGCTATTTTCATCGTTTTGTTATTTTTGCAAAAAGGGAGGAAGCTTTACTGTCTGTGCCCTGAGCTTTATTCCTAACCCAGAGCTGTGGTTTATGGTTATCGTGGGGACTGGAAGAAAAGAGGAAATGGATGGCGCAACGTAGCCATGGCCCTCCCTGTGAGGGGAGGCACCTGCAGCCCAGAAGGATGGGGCCACCTTCCCAAGGAAGCACAGCAATTTGGTGGCAAGGCCAGGCCTCAGCCGGCCAATCCCTCCCCCTCTGCTGGCAGCTGCTCTAGTTCTCTCTTGAAAGAAGAGATACTTGACCCAAGGTTGGCCTCTGAGATGCAGGGAGGGCTGGAAGCTCTGGTGGGGTGGCAACTTCTGAGCTGGTCATGTTATACCTTAGCCATCTGGGAAGAGTAACTCTGAGGTCAGTAAGTTCCAAGAGAAGATGTAGAAAGAGGGTTCGATTGAGTGTGGTTGGATGCTTCGGGCATCACTGTTTCTTTGCTCAGTGGGGGCAGGGGGAAGAGCTAGGCTCGATCTGTGGGAGGGTCCTCTAAGGCACCCCAGGAGGTGTGTGTACTCCTTCGTGCCAATCTGCCATGCTGCCCTAGCCCTGACACTGACCCGCGCAAAGGCTGGACCCTATCTTCATCCCTCTGGCAGGTCTTCTCTGGAGCAGATGTCAGAGGCAGGAGCCCTACATTACTGATCAGGGTGGCTTGGCTGCACAGATACGCTCATGGAAACTGGAGGGACTGGGGTGACAGCCCGAGCGGCACTGCGGAGGCCTAATTAATAAGTAAGGCAAAACGGAATGTGGGGCTGGCTATGCTCTCCAGCCGACATCTGAGTGGGGCTGGCACTGTGCCCTGGGGCACACAGAAGGCATGGGACCTTCTCTGTGGTGGAAGGCTGGGGAGGGGAGGGAATTGCAGGACAGAATTACAAGGTGGAGGGTGGCTGAGTTATCTGATTGGGGCCATTGATCTTGGGAGCAAATGACCATTTCTTGGCCAAGGATTCCCTATAACTGGAAGCATGTAACCATGCCGGGCATGGACCACGAGCGGACAAGGATGCCTGTAACAGATACAGCAGCACATGGTTAAAGTTCATGTGTGGACATATCTGGGCAGCCAGTCTCTGACCTCAGACACGGTACATGTTGTGGGTAAGGCTCGGGATTACAGGCTGATTCCAGTGGCTCCTCCATATTTAAAAAATATGGCTCCCTCATGATGATCATAAAAATTAAGTCAGTCAGTGTGTGCAGAAGTGCTTTGTAAATACCAGCACAAATACAGAAGAAAGTCATGGTGTATAGAATTTGGTTAGCAAATGCTTCCTGATGCTCTACTCTGCCCCCAGCCCTTTGTTAGAAGCTGTAGAGGAATCAGGTGGGGGTAGGTCTTGGGCTTTCTTAACTGAAATGCTTTGCAAACATCATCATCCCTCCCTCTTCCTTTTTTTTTTAAACTTACTATATTTTATTTTATTTTATTTATCTATTTATTTATTTTTTGCGGTATGTGGGCCTCTCACTGTTGTGGCCTCTACCGTTGCGGAGCACAGGCTCCGGACGCGCAGGCCCAGTGGCCATGGCTCACGGACCCAGCCGCTCCGCGGCATGTGGGATCTTCCCGGACCGGGGCACGAACCCGTGTCCCCTGCATCGGCAGGCGGACTCTCGACCACTGTGCCACCAGGGAAGCCCCTCCTTCTTCCTTTGAACACACTTTAATTAAGACAGGAGCAAATGGGTGGGTACGAAGCCCGGTGTGGTAGCCAGGGACAGAGAGACGGATGGGTTCTGTGGGCACGAGGCAGGAGGCCACGGGCAACAAGCCCAGGAAGGCTCCTGGAAAGCTTCAGGTAGAGGGGGACACTGAGGTGCATCTTGATGAAGGAGCCGGGATGAGGAATTGAATCCTCATGGGGAACCAGGGCAGAAGGAACAGCATGGACAGAGGCATGGAAGCGCGAAAGCCGCGCACACA
The DNA here is from genome assembly GCF_059928025.1 of Delphinapterus leucas. Taxonomy (NCBI): domain Eukaryota; kingdom Metazoa; phylum Chordata; class Mammalia; order Artiodactyla; family Monodontidae; genus Delphinapterus; species Delphinapterus leucas. The sequence goes on along the minus strand of NC_143130.1, from coordinate 68,585,144 downwards.
AGGGCATCAGTGAACCACGAGAGCCTAAATCCAAGTGTTGATCCCAGGGTGCAGATGGGCAGTCTTGCTGGAGCTCAGAAAAGTTGATGACCCCAAATGGGACACACGTGTTTAAGTGAACTCCTTGTGGTGGCAGTGTGGGCCAAGGCCATGGATGAGTTTGCCCATTAAGCAGTGGGTGTAGTGGGAAAAGCACAGGGCTTGAAGCAGATGGTCCTGGCTTCTAAATCAGACCCTGGCGCTTGCCAGCTCTGTGACCTCGCTCACTATGAACCCCTCTGAGCCTCAGTGTTATCATCTCTAAAATAGGGACAGGTGACATGAGCATTCTCTTGGAAATCTATGTCCTTGGTTGGAAGGAGTAGGCAGAAGGGGGCATGGGTGGGTGGGTGGACAGAGGCCAGTTTACACTGAGCATGGCACTGGGGAGACCCAGAGATTAAGTTGTGATCTCAGCCCTTGCAGAGCCCACGGTGTCTTTTCTTAAAAGACAGGAAAGCACAGTCTGGTCTGAGTTTTGATAGGCTGAGCGAGGCCAGGAGATATGGGAGCCCAGGGGAGGAGCCCTTAGCCCAGCCTGGGAAGTTAGAGTTTTCCTGGAAGCAATGTGTGCGGAACTAGGGGCCTTCCCGAAAGTCAAGGGGAAGTTATCACGCCAAAGAAGGAAGCAAAGGGAATTCCAGGCAGAGGGAACAGAATGGGCAAAGGTATGGAGGTGGAAGCCAACTAAGACACAAAATCGGAAATGGGGGTGATGAGGTGCAGAAAGTAAGCTTGAACGCTGTGTCAGGGAACTTGGACTACATCCCGTATGCAGCGGGGAGCACTTAAGGAAGAGAGGCACAAGGGAAAGGATTAATCTGGCTCTGCCACCAGTAAGGTAGTTGTGAGTGGGCCAAGGGAGGCAGGTTGCAGAAGCCCTAGATGCCAGCATGTCTGAGGTGGGACCCATCATTTAGTGAGTCCAGAGCACCATGGAGGTTCGAGGGACGGGCAAGCTCTCTTCCCCACACAGCACTCCTTCGCTCACAGTGGACAGAGGACAGGGCCCAGGGCCGTAAGAACTCCCCTGCAGTGTGGGGTCTTCAGAGCAGCCCTCTGCGGGGAGGGCCTCCTGGGGCCCTGGTGGTCTAGCTGGGGCTCCTTGGCTGCAAAGGACAGCTGTTTGCTCAAGCAAAACGATGACCTTGTGGGAAGGATATGGCAGTATTTCAACAAAACCCAAGGGTGAAAACTTCAGCCCTGCCTCTGAGGAACTAGGATCAGGAACTGCAAAGTCATGCCTGTGTCTTCCCCCCTCCACCGGACCCCCTCCCTCGCCCCCCTCCCAAGTTTCTCTTCCTCTTTTCTCTCTCCATTTCCGGCCAGCTCCCTCTGTTAGGAGCGCACAGCTGGCCCCGCTCCTGCTTCCCACTGCCCAGTGTCCCATAGAGGCTGAGGAGAGAATCTGGGTCCTAGTCTCCCAGGGGAGCATCTGATTGGCTGAGCCCGGGCAGCAGACTGCAGGTCTCGGGGCGGGACCCCTGAAGGGGTTTGTCTCCTGGATAGCGTGGCTCCAGAGCCCACCCCTGTGGGAGTGTTGGGAGTGGTTCTTAGGGGAGGGGTGCTGGCCCTGGACTAGCCCCCCAAAGTTGTCTGTTCTCTGCAGACCCTTACCCTGGGTGTGTAGGGTCAGTCCAAGGGCATCTGGGGGAGGCTTCCCTCAAGACGCACAGTAGCCAGAATCCACAGAGACCTCGATTTACCTCTTCAGAGAGAGAGACAGAGACAAGGAAAGTAATACTCGGAAGAATCTTCATGTTTGATACTGAGGTGTGCCCTCTAAACACACCTTGTGAGGGCAGCCAGGCCAAGACCTCATCATTCCCGGGGCACAGCTCAGATCTGACCTTCTTCATTATAGCTCGCCAAAGACCTGGGAAGGAGTTCACCTCTCCCTCCCCTACTCCCCAGGCTTGGAATCTCAGTGAATCCGTGCCAGGGAGAGGCAGCATCCTGCAATGTGTGACAGTGCATCTCAGATGTGCCGGTTCAAGGCACACCTCTACCTGTGTGACCTGGGCTTCTCTGTGCCTCAGTTTCCTTGTGTGTCAAGTGGAGAGAATACAAGAGTACTTTTGCATAGGGCTGTTGTGAGAAGTTGATACGTACACTATCACAGACACTACCACTTGGCACCTAGGAAGGGCTCACTAAAGGTTGGCTATTTCTACAACATAATCTTCAAACATGAATTTTAATGGCTGTGTCATCTTCTATTGCGTGGGTAGATTATAATTTATCTAACCACCTCCTTGTTACTGTAGCTGTTTCCAATCTTTCACTCTTATAAATAATGCTGCAGTGAACATCTTGCGTATAAATCTTTCTGTTTATCTCTGATAGCTTCCTTAGAAGAACTCCCCAAATCTCGCTTGTCTTTGAACAAAGTCCTCTTCCCTCCTGACTTTTCAATGATGCCCTTTGAAATAAAAGTAAAGCCTGTTTTCCTTCAGAGAAAGAAACATATGGAACACGTTAACCAAGAGGTGGTTCAGGAGGAAGGTAGAAATCGGTTCAAGATGGGTTTGGATCCATTTCAGGACATCTGACACAGAGTCAGTTATAAAGTTCCCCTCGAGCCCCCTTCCCAGAGGAGAGGCAGCATCTTGATCCCCAGGGACCACTGCTTTCTTTCTCTGAGGCAATTCCAAGGGGCTTTGATGTTTTGGACATTGGAAAAGCAACAATGACAGATCAATAAATGAAGCCAGAGTTTGTGGACAATACAGGACTCCTCCAGCCAGTAGGGGGCAATATCGCCTGTCTCTGCCAGCCGGGTGGGCCTTGGTGGATTTCTTGCTAACAAGGACTTTGCTGTTGTCTTAAAACTTTGGCTTACATTTTATGTATTTCTCCCACCTGCTTTTCTCCCCTTCTTCCCACCTTTGCACTTTTCAGATTCACTTTGGGTTCCCCCCTATTCGTCCATTCATTCAGGGGAAATCTCTTGAGTGCTTCCCCTTGGCCAGACATCAAGATGGTGTTCAGACTTTTAAGACCTAAACACATGTTTTGGAAGCTCCACTCTACACATATCAAACCTACTGAAGTTCACCCATATTCCAGATTAAGTATATATATTTTTCTGTTAAAAAGAAGAATTATTTTTCTAACCTTGCTTTTGAAATTATGTGGCCACAAGTAATTCATTCGATTTACAGTTGGCTTTGATGCCTCAGCAATGATCGGGGTACTCAAGAATTCTTCCAAAGTGAAAAAACCCAACCTGCACATCGTTTTCAAACATAATGAAATTTTTGTGAATTTTTCTGAATACTCAATGAAACCATTAATGAGGTTGATGCAATATTTTGTTTGGTAGACATTTCATTAAACTTTTATTCATTTCTATTGCAGAGTTTCCCTTCGTGTCTTGGATCTAATAATTTTGTTTTTAGGTATCCAACTTTTTCAGAGATCTTGGAGAAGTTCTCAGGCCCTGTCGTGCCTAGCGGCTAGCAGAACCCTAAAGGCTTAGGATGGAGAGATGAAAGACTCAGTGTGGTTTTTATAGAGTTCCCAGGCCATTGAGTGACAGATGAGCAAACTACTGTCACAAAAGAGTAAGTATGGATGTAATGGAGTGTGATCAGGTCACAGGGAAAGTATCATCTCCCCTAAGTCTACTTGGGGCAGGAGGGGATCAGTGAAGATTTCAGGGAGCAGACACTGCCCAAGCCAGAATGGCAATGGTGAACAGGAATTTTCTAGCAAACATGAGGGGGAAGGGCGTTGTAGGCAGAGGAAACAGCACATGCAAAGGGGCTGGCCTGGGAAAGGACCAACCAGTAAACAAAGCTGGCTGACCACCCAGCTCTGCCCACACTCGTCTCTAGGCCCTCGTTGTTCAGACCAGCAGCATTGGTATTGCCTGTGAGTTTGCAGAAATGCAGAGTCTCAGGCCCCCCAGGACCCCTGATTCCGAACCTCCGTTTCGACAGCATTCCCCGTGATCCACGGCCACACCAAGGTCTGAGAGGCAGGCTCTAGTTCCACCTGGATCAGAGACAAACCTCCTGCAGGCGCTGGGGGTCTGGGAGATGTGGGGTTCCGGGGGGTGGCTGGCCTGGAGAACTGCCGCGCGAGCAGAGCTGCAGTGGTGCCTCAAGTTGTTTTCAGGTTTGGCCTGAAAGTTTGTCTCTGGGGGCCCAGAGTTTCCATGCTTGGAGCATTGGGACTTTCCCACTTAGAGACTCTTCCACCCACTGGGCCCACACTGTCCTTTCTGCTGGCCTCGGCTCCAGACAGCCGGTCTTGCCTGCTGGCTCCTGAGCCAGAGCCCCACTGATTATCTAATAGGCTGCAGGCTGTGTGCATAATTTATTCCTGCGAATAATTGATCACATCAGGATGAGCAAGGGGATGTACCAGGAAGAGAAGGGAGAAGAGGCATCGGTAACCACGGGAAGGAAACCCACTACAAGCAAGCATCTAATTAGATGTTTCTCTGACACAGCCCATTCAGCGTAAGCGTCCCTCTTGCTGTTGTGGGCTGACCACGCCCCCTCCTCTGCCCACACGCACGTGTGGCTGGGCTTCCAGATGAGTAAGGGGTCGTGGAAAGAGCTCTAGACTGAGCTAGAAACCTTGGCTTCTGGGCTAGGTGATCTTAGTCAAATCACTTCTCTTGGGGGACTGGATTTACATCAACTGTAAAATGGGAAGGGCTGGATCCATGGTTTCCAGACACGGCTGGTGTCAGGATCACCAGAGATAGTTAAAAAATATAGATTCCAGGGGTGCATCTCCCCAGTGCTGAGAAAGTAGGTACAGTGGGAGGCAGGAACCTGTGTTGTAACAAGCACCTCGTGTAACTCTAACCCGGCTGGTCCGATGGGCAATGGGGAAGCACTGGGCTGGAAAGATAACCTCAAACCTCCTGCCCAGCTCTGACATTTTCAGATTATCGATAAGGATGGATTTTCCCATAATCCCTTGCAGAGCATCAGTACAGTGCTGAGGACAAAGAGATGAGAAAGGCAAGAGGCGCACCTTCTCCTCCTGACTCTGCCACTAATTCACCACCTGATAACAATCCCTCCCTGAGCCTCACTTACACTTGACACATCCACTGACAATGTCATAGTGCTTTTATCTGAGCACCTGGGGAGATTTTAAAAACACAGCCGCCAGGTCCCCGTCCACGCAAAGATTCTGCTTCAATACATCTGGGGGGGGGGGGCGCGTGTCGCTCAGGATGCTGTATGTTCAGAGACTGCCAGGGAATTCCAAAGATCAGCCAGGTTGGTAAGCCAGTGACCTGTCCAAAGGCATTGCTCAGTGGGACAACTTGTGCCTCATGGGACAGGGCAGCCTCCAGACCCAGGCAAATCCTCATCATCATTTGGCCTCCAAGTGAGTCTGGACAGATCCTGCCGATGGAGGACTCCACTGTGCTGCATCAGAAAGAACAGAAGACCTGTGTTCAGCGCTGGGGCTGTCACGACAGGGTAGCCTGGGGCAAGTCACAGGAGCAGCCTGAGTCCGTTTCTTTGTCTATAAAATGGGGTCAATGGTAATTCCATCCTCCCAGTCCGGTTGGGATTAAGCAGAACAACTTGGAGCCTGTGCTCGAGGAGTGATCGCCTCTGCGCAGATTGCCCACCCACTCCCAGCTGCCCTCCGGCCACCTACGCTGGGACCAGTGGGAACCAGCTTGGCTGAATGTTAACCTCTCTCCCTCTGATGAAAGCGGAGAGGGTCTGCTGCTCCTCTGGGCCTGGAGGCCAAAGGTCCCGTGAGGAAACAGACTCCCAGCTGTTGGTCCAGGTGGTCCTTTCTGGAATTACTCCACACAGCCAGCTGCCTTGCTTAGTACATTTGTGTTTTCTCTAATCTTTTGGAGCCTTGTTCAATACCCCAGTCGGTCAGCAGGGGCCTACACGCTGCCTAGTTAGTGAGACCGAAACCAATTCCAATGGGGATGAAATCCTGCATCTGTCACTTTCTCTCCATGCTTTTTCTCATCATCCGAATCCAGGGCACCTCCAAGGGGCCATCACTGCCCTCTGCAGATGTGTTCCCCTCGTCGCGGCTGGAGGGGTCCTCTTCAGATATAAATCAGGTCATACCATTCATGTTGACTGGCTCCCCATTCTCACTGAATAAAATCCAAACTGGTGTGTAACGAATATCCTGGAATGCCTGGTGCATCATGGGACAGAGCAGCATCCAGTTCACATTTCCTCCCCCGGTTTACATAGCCCTGAACAACCTGGCCATGTATTTCTCATCTCATGCCACACTACCTACCCTTACTCACCTTGTGAGGCAAAAGATGCCATGTGCTCTCCTAACCTGTTTACTGTCCTCCTTGGTGCATAGCTGGACTCCGTCCCCAGCCCCTCTGCAGTCAGGCAGCACCATGCATTTCAGTTCCGGTGGATGGAATATGAGTGGAAGTGATGTACACCACCCCCAGGCTTTGCCCCGAAACGTCCCAGGACTTTTCCTCTTTGCTCTTGGCTGCAAGTGGAGGATACAGTGGACAACTCCAAGGAGACCCAGGGGATGGCAGACAGAGCAGCTAATTAGAAGGAGTTTGGGTTTTGAAAAACTGAAGGACCATCCACCAAACACCTGATGGGCTCTGACAAGAAGGAGGAGTAAACTTTTGCTGTTTGAAATCGCTGAGATTTGGGTTCACCAGATGTGCTCTAGGAGCTAGAATCACTTACCCTGACTAATGACCTGTTCTCAGTGCCTGGAATGTGTTAAGATTCATTCTGCTTCTCCCACGCTGTTCCCTCTGCTTGGAATGCTTTTCCCTACTATTCCTCACATGCTTATCTCGTCAGCCTCTAGATCTCATTTAAAAGTCACCATCCAACTGTTAGCGTATGTTCTGAGTTCTTGTCTATTTTTTTAATAGAAATTTTACAACTTGTGTGTTTTTAAAAATTTGTCTTTCATGGTGTTTCCCCCTAGTATGTAAGCTGCCAAGGGCATGAATCAAGTCTGTCTCATTCCCCTTTGTATATCCTATGCCAAATAAAGTGTCTGACAAAAAGTAGTCACTCAACAACTATTAGCTGATGGATTAAATGAATGAATGACCCAATTATGTACAGTTCATTTCAGTTCAATTCACATATTTACTGGGCACCAACTTTGTGCAAGGCACATATTACGCAGTCTCTACTCAGTTGTCATTAAACCCTAGGGAGGAGGTAAGATTATTATCCCCACTTTACATATAAGGATCAAGAGGCAGTGCTAACAACCGTACACAGATCCTTTACGCACGGCATCCTCCAATCACCATCATATTCCGGAAAGGTAGGCACCATTAGCTTCATTTTACAAAAGGAAAAACTCATGCTCAGACAGACCAAGTCACTTCCCCAAGGTCATGCAGCTAATGAGGTCATGGATCTGGGATTTAAACCCAGGCCCAGGAGGAGGGGATGGAGGAGAGTGGGGATACTCCTCTCTTACAGCGCTATTCTTCCTAAAGCCTGACAGCCTCATTAGAAATCCCCAAGGAATATCCTGAGTGTGGGGAGAAATGGAGACATGGAATTTCTCCAGAGTCTTATGGGCTTAGTCTGCAGTGGGATTTCATTTTAAATGCAGGACCCATTTCTCCCCTGAGATGCCTGGGATTAGGGGGTGCCATTTTGCATCCTGGGAATGCAGCTCCTGTGACACGTCTGAGCCTGGCTGGGCTGGCCACCACGGAGAAGCCGGAGCCAGGAGTGCCCAGGTTCATCTGGGGAGAGCAGCCGCAGCAGTGGATAGGCAGAGAAAATCTGTGACTAATTATGGCAGATGAAAGTATGAAGTAATGGATCCTTTTTGAGGGCTGGGCGAGCTGAAGCGTCTCATTCTCTGAATGCATTTGGAGACTGCACAACCCCTTCTGAAACCGGCAGTAAACTTGAAGGGCTGAAAGTTCTGTGACTTGGCAGGCTGGAGATTGGATGGCGCATAGAGCTCATGAATTGTCTGGGGTGGGAGCTAATTAGGGTGCAATTTTTCAATTATGGAACATTGAGTGAGCCTCTCCCCCGGCCCCCCCCCACCATCATCCCTCAATGGCTACACTCTATTTGTCTATTTTCCTTTATTTCTTAATCATTTGATGATATGACAGCAATTATTTGTCATTTGGAAGAGAAAATTGTCACGGAGCTATTGTTTCCCTCTTGAAACCCCAGGTCTTCTGCTGAGATGGTTACATTTGATAAACGTTTTGCATTCCCCCCACCCCTCTCCAACTCCCACTCGGGGTTGGTGTGGCAACAGGAAAACATTAGCCTGTGATGCGGGCCTGCTCCCACCGAAATGCCATTTGCACAGAGGCTTCGGAAGGAGCAGGACTGAGTTTAAAAGCGCCACAGCTCAGAGCGCCGGGCCCACCCACGTCACCTAGGTTGAGACTGTGGGACATTTGCTTTGGGAAATTCGGTCATTTCTCTGAGCTAATAAGCCAGCCTCAGGATCAGGAATGCAAAACAGAAATGGCTCAAAAAGAAAAAAGAGGCAAAGCAAAGAGCAGAACTCCCCCAGAAATGGAAAAACTTAACTGACTTTGTTTAAATGTCATGGTACTCTCAAAACCCTGTTCTCATATGTATGCAAGTTAATTAAATGGAAAAATGTCAAATTAGTTGCTTAAAATATTAATGGCAGGAATTATCCCTGATTCTAGAGCGGGCAGAATCGAGGAAACGAACCTTTCAGGGCTTAATTAACCCTTTTCTTGGTCATCCTCTCATGAAACAGGGCTTTCTTTCATCCACGAAGAGATCGGTGACTCTAAAGGGTTTGGTGGGCTTCAGGACAGGAGATTTCCAGTGGGTTTGTAGCCTGCCATTCTCTCTGTGACACAGGACTCCCTAGGGGCATTTATTTATCAGCTTTGCATGGGGGATTTGAGGTCCTTGGAAAGGCCCAGCGATTATGAATCTGTCCTAACGCTCTGTTCTGTAGTGTGGGTAATTTGCCACTTTTTCTTTTGGTTTCTGAAGGGTATTTTGGCTTAAAGAGCCCATTAAAGTGCAAAATAGGAAATGATTGCACAAAAAGGGGTGCCAGTGTTCTACATGCCAAATAATGATTCAGTACCAATGGGGTCCAGAGCCTGGGCTGAGCAAAATGGTGGGAAAAGTGAGAGTCACAGACTCGAGGGTTTGCGACCTGGTAGGGAGCCACGGGGCCCCTAATCTAGCCTCCTATTAGCATGCAGGGCAACCGAAGCCCCAGGAAAACAAGGACCGTTCCCACAGCCACAGAGCTACTGAGCGGTGAGTCAGGCTCATTCACTCCCGCAACACTGTTCCTGCCAGCCTCCCCCAGGGTCTTCCATATATTAGGAGAGGACAGGGCAGAGAGATACAGGACCGTGCATGCTGTGTGCCTAACACTGCAGAAGGAAGAGTAGAGGGTGGAAAGTGGGGATATGGGTATCACGGAGACTGCACCTCCATAAGACAAAAAGCATTTACTGTCTGCCATGGCAGCCAACCAACTGTCATAGTTTCTCTCCGCCCCAGCCAAGGCAGGCAAGGAAGGCAAATGCCATTTATTGAGAAATTATGGCTAGTCCCTGTGTAAACACACTCAAAATTCTCTCCTGTAATTCGATCATCAGTTTAGCTCTGACAGATAGACATTATCCCTGTTTTACAGAATAGGAAAGTAGGAGACCACCAAGCAAAGAAAGTGGCTGAACTGAACCTGTAGGAACTTGTAATCCTACAGTAGACGCTGGGATATCCGTTTATCACTAACTACAGATTAGCGACAGAAGTGGCCAATAATAGGGGAACGGCCCAATTTCCAAAAGTGGCATCCTCAGAAGAAGGGAGGAGATATTCTTAGATGTGGGGAAAAAAATTCCAAATACTTTAGGGAAACTCTACATATCCTTAGCCTTTTTTTGTATTACTCAGTGTGGTAAACTGAATTACAACCCCAAATAAGCCACATACTAATCTCCAGAATTTATGAATGTTACCTTGTATTTGCAGATGTGATTAAATTAAGCATCTTGAGATGGGAAGATGATTCTGAATTATTCAAGTGGACCCAACGTAATAACAAGCGTCCCTGTAAGAGGGAGGAAGGAGGGTCCACATGAGGAGGAGATGTCGCAACAGAAGCAGAAACTGGAGCGATGGACTTTGAAGGTGGAGAGAGGAGCCATGAACCGAGGAACATAGGTGCCACTAGAAGCTGAAAAAGACAAGGCAAGGGGTTTTCCCCTGGAGTCTCCAGAAGGAACCAGCCCTGTCAACACCTTGACTATAGCCCAGTAAGGCTGGTGTTGGACTTCTGACCTCCAGAGCTGTAAGAGAATAAACGTGTGTTGTGCTTACTTAGGTGCTTGGTTGGTGGTGATTTGTTACAGCAGCGGTAAGAAACTCACATGGTCAGTTAAGGATAAGTAACAAATCATCTCAAGGCTGCTTTCTGATCCCGGGCTAGGGGCTGCATATGGCAGCTCTGGTTCAGATCAGGGCCTGGGTTTTTGTTTGTTTGTTTTTTTAATTGAAGTATAGTTGATTTACAATGTTGTGTTTAATTTCTGCTGTGCAGCAAAGTGACTCAGTTATCCATATATATATATATATATATATATATTCTTTTTCATATTCTTTTCCATTACGGTTTATTACAGGATTTTTTTTAAACTTTCTTTTTAATAGATATTTTTGGGAGTATAATTGCTTCACAATGCTGTGTTAGTTTCTGTTGCACAACAAAGCGGATCAGCCATATTACAGGATATTGAATATAGTTCCCTGTGCTATACAGTGGGACCTTGTTACTTATCTATTTTATGTATAATAGTTTGTATCTGCTAATCTCATACTCCTAATTTATCCCTCCTCCCGCATCCCTTTTGGTAACTGTGTTTGTTTTCTATGTCTGTGAGTCCGTTTCTCTTTGGAGATAAGTTCATTTGTGTCATATTTTAGATTCCACATACAAGTGATATTACATGGTATTTGTCTTTCTCTTTCTGACTTTTCAGATAATCTCTAGGTCTATCCATGTTGCTGTAAATGGCATTATTTCATTCTTTTTTATGGCTGACTAGTTTTCGTTGTATATACGCACCACATCTTTATTTGTCGAATGGACATTTAGGTTGCTTCCATGTCTTGGCTATTGTAAATAGTCCTGTATAGCTTGGTTTTAAGTCTCTCCACCAGCTACATTCTGGGATAGTGGCTGCTAGAGGTGTGCTCTTTTCATGGCAGTGGCAAAAACAGGAGAGAAAACTAGCAGACACTTGCCATGTCTGTTCCCATTTCGGCTCTGAGACACCCCCCTTCGACCCACCTTCCACTGGCCAAAGTCAGTCACGTGGCCAAGCTGAACACCAGTGGGAACTAGAAATGTACGCAGCCTAGTCTAGAGGGAGGTACTGCAAAGTCACATAGCAAAGGGCAGGGACCTATGATTCCAACACTGCGGAGGGGTAGTAAGAAGTTGGGACCCACCACACTTTCCTGGAAAATGCACACGAACATGGTGTGAGCTCTGAGAAGCTCAGAGTAAACAAGCCTGTCCAGCTCTGTTAACGCGGTGGTCCCCCAATTTCTTTGAGCACAGACTCCTGCTACCACCCTACAGGGTTGATACTTTGAGACATGCTCATGGAGACAGTTCATCTTCAGATGTTCAAGGGAGGAGAAGGCTATGGACTTGACTGGGCCTGGAGGAATAGATCCAGCTGAGCAGTGGATGAGGTTTCCCCATGGTAGAGCAAAACTGAAAAGTTTTCATGTGAGTTAAAGTCCCTTTCTTCAAGGGATCTTTCTCATGAGAATCTCATCAAACCCTCCATTCCCCCATGGACCAGAAGAACCCAGAATATCCGTGTGGTCTGAAAGAGAACACGACTCTCTTGGAGTCTGATCTTCACTAGTGCAAGGCCTTATTGGAAATTCCTCAAAAGGAGATGCAAGAGGGAGGAGATATGGGAATATATGTAAATGTATAGCTGATTCATTATGTTATACAGCAGAAACTAACACACCATTGTAAAGCAATTATACTCCAATAAAGATGTTAAAAAAATAAAATAGGGCTTCCCTGGTGGCGCAGTGGTTGAGAGTCTGCCTGCCGATGCAGGGGACACGGGTTCGTGCCCCGCTCCGGGAGGATCCCACATGCCGTGGAGCGGCTGGGCCCGTGAGCCATGGCCGCTGAGCCTGCGCGTCCGGAGCCTGTGCTCCGCAATGGGAGAGGCCACAACAGTGAGAGGCCCGCGTACCACAAAATAAATAAATAAAATAAAAAATAAGAAAAAGGCAGGCATTCACCTCTTATCCAAGGCCTGGGGCATCTCCTGCCAGCTTGGCTTCCTGCAAACACGCCTGGATTGGGAAGTGTTGCTGGATTATAAACAAAGAGACAGAGGTGTGTAAGACAGGTTTCCCACCAGAGCCTCATCCTCTCAGGCCTGCTACTAGAAGTTCCCCTGGAATGGAGATGTGCGCTCTGTTCGCCTTCCCATGAGGTCCTAGGCTAGGGACAGGCAGAGGAGCAGGACACGTGGGCCCCAGCATGGATGCTTCAGCTCCAACTTGTGCGGGAGGACAGAGGCACTGGGGGCGGCATCTCACACCGACTCTGGGAGGCACCCAGAGCAACAGGGCGAGTCCTCTGACACATGGGGGCTGGGAGCTTCCTCTGCTCTGAGAAACAGGGGTGTGGATGATGGGCTCTCCTTGCACCCTGTTTCCCTCCACCTCGAGACACCTCAGCCCTGCCTGGGTAGGGCCGGCCACTCTGTGGGATGGTGACTTATTTGACACAATTAATTAGCCTATTTCCATGTAACACGTTTTCATGGAGGCCATTACAGCCTAATAAAAGGAAACAATAGTGCCGTAAATTCCAGGATCAATAGAAGAGAAAGCAGCAAGGATATTTGCCAGCTCCCTCACTCCCTTAGCAAATATTTAGAGAGCACAGACCATGGGCCAGGACACAGACAAAAGGCATGGGCTAGTAGGGGAGAAAGACCCAAGAACAGGACTGTTACAGTTCAGTGTGGCCAACGTTATGAACAAGAGCTGGAGGGAGAGACTTCCCAGAAGCAGAATATTTGAATGGGTTTTAAAGGATAAACAGAAGTTTTCTGGCTGGAGATGGGAGTGGGGAAAGACAATGCTAAGACAAGGAGCAAGGCTCAGAGGCAGGAAAGGGGTGTGGTGAGCTTGGAGACCAAGGAGGGAGAGAGAAGCAGAGAGTGTAGACGTGGGGAAGGGAAGGTGTGGCTAGCGAGGTATGTTGAGGCCCGGTGGGGGTGGGGGAGAACCTTCAGTGTCAGCTGGATTTTGGATTCCTTTGAAATCCAGAGAAGCTGAGGGAGATTGGAAGGCACCGTGATCAGAGACAAGTACTGCAGAGAGGATTCCTTGTCTCGGTTCATTTGGGACCCCAGGGGACTGGCCCGGGACCCTGGTAGCTTTGCAGGAGCTTCGGGTCCTGCTCTCCCAGGCAAACCTGGTAGGGGCGCCATGGCCGCTTCTGCTTGTAGCTGAGCAGATGTGAACCTCAGCACGGCGGTGAGCACAGTACCAGCGCACAGGTTTGGAGGCAGGACTGGAGCGGGTGGAGGAAGACAGCGGAGGAGGGACTGATCCATTCACCTAGAAGGAAGGTGCTTGATCGGGAGACGCCTGTGAAGGTGTTTTGAGGGACACACGAGATGTTCACACTCCAGGTGGCTCCAGGAAACACCACCAGCTCTCCAGGAGGTACCGTGCTAGTGAGTGGGTACATGCCTACGCCTGGTTAGCCTAGCGGTGGAAGCCTCACATAGCAAAAGGTCAAGGTCGCCAGCTCAGGCCACTTTCCCGTTAACGGTGATCAGAAATCTCACACGTTCATTAGTTGTGTGCAAGAAGAGAGCTGGATTCTTAGCTTGGCTTTGCCATCAGCCAGTGACTTCACCTCAGATGACTCACTCCATCTGTCTTAAAGACAGATAAAGACATCTCAGTGTCTTTATGGTAAATGGATTTTCCTCAGTCACTCTCTCCTTCACCCAATCATCAGATCCGTTGCCAAGTTCAGTTGATAGGACCACAAATGTGTTTGCTTTCCCCTAGCTGAGGCCACTGTCATATCTCACTTGGGAACTGTCAGAGCCCCTGACCTGGGTTTGACTTCCCGTCCTGCCTCTGTGCTCTCCAGGCTCTGTACTGAGCCTGTGAAGAGCTGGGTAATAGCTGTTTAGGCTTTGGGAGCCACACACATCTATGTTACATATTCTTCTCTGGTAGAAACAGCACAAATGTCCATCAGCTGATCACCGAAATGTGATCTATCCGTTCAATGGAATATTATTCAGCCATGAAAAGCGATGAGACCCTGTCCATGCTATGATGTGGTAGAACCTAGGAACATTGTGGTAAGTGAAAGAAGACAGACATAAAAGGCCAGATATTATAGATTCCATTTACATGAGATCTCCAGAGTAGGCAAAGCCATAGAGACAGAAAGTAGGGCTGGGGTGAGTGGGGGGGATGAGGTGTAGTAGCTAAAGGGAACAGGGTTTCTTTTTGAAGAGATGACAATGTTCTAAAATTGACAGTGGTCATGGTTGCACGACACTGTGAGTATGCTAAAAGCCATTGAATTGTCTACTTGAAATGAGTGAATTATACAGTATGTGAATTATATCTCAATAAAGTTGTAGTAAAAAATTATAAAAAATGTTTTTTTAGTTCACAGGCCATTAAAAACAAAAAAACAACAACAACAAGCTGTGGACCAGATTTGGCCCATGGGCTGTGGTGTGCTGATCTGGGAGGTTTACACTGCTGCCAATACAAATGGTCCTAAAATGCACATCTGATCTTGTCCCTCCCCCGCCGGGAAGTCTTCAATGGCTCCCCATTTCCCACAGGGTGAAGAGCGAAATCTCTGGCTCTCATTCACGGCCTTTGCACATTCTGTTCCAAGCTTGTGCTTCTGGTCTCATGTCCTTCCATCCCTCTCACGCTACGACCACATAGATGAGTTTTCATATGCACTGACACTACCCTTTGATTTGGTTTCCGTTGTGCCCTCTGCCTTCAGTAATTTGGAAAGTTCTTATTCATCGCTCAAATTCTCACTCAGGCATCCCTCTGCTCTATGGAACCTTCCTCAGTCTCCCCGGGAGAATGGATTGCTACTATGGGATGTGTTGTCTTATATCATATGTACTTGATTAAATATATGCTTCCCTTCATAAGACTGCAAGCTCCTTGGTGGCAATGAATCGGGAACCATGGCTTTTCTTCTCGGTCTAACCAGCACAAGTGCCTGGTGTGCAATCAACGTTTGGTTAACTGCTTTCTTGAAATGAACTGAAGCCCAGTTCAGCTTCAGCCCAGTTCAGCCCAGCCTGCTGTTGAGAAGCAGGCTAGTTCAACTCCACGAGACAAATTCACCAAAATCGTACTGTGGGAAAAGGCTCTTCGAGGCTCTCCAGTAGCCTAAGCCCCAAATTTTTCATGATAAAACAGAGAAGGGAAGTTACTCACCTGGAGTCACCCAGCAAGTAGGGGCAGAGGCATACCTAGAGCTGAGTCTCTACCACACCTTGGGGCTCTCGTGTGCACACCTCCATGCCTTTCTACAATACCTTCCAACATTCATACTCAAGGAATCGGGGTGGTTTGCCACAGCCAGGTTTTCTAGCCATCTCCTTGGCTCAGCTTAGCCAAACATCCCATGGCCAGCAGCCTGGTTCTCTTCTCTCCCTCCCACTCCGGCCACTCCCAATCTCCCAAGAAGGGGTCAGCTACCTCTGGAGTGGCCCAAGGAGTTGGCCAGCAGCTCCCGGCAGCAATGCTGGCTGTAGGAACAGAGAGCTCAGCCCAGCCTCTGATGCAACTGGAACTGGAGGCTGGACCCCAGCTCGGATTTGGATCCCACAGTTTGATTTATTGCATCAGGTACTTGTTCTGCATGTTTTTCTAATGCCCGGGGTCACCCCAGGCTGACTGCAGTTTTCTCTTCCTTTTATCGTGTGTGTACGTGTGTGTGTGTGAGAGACAGAGACAGAGAGAGACAGAGAAAAAGAGGGAGGTGTATTTCTGAGCCAGATGCAGGATCAAGGTCCTTCCAGGCTGCTAAGGAATGCAAGACTACAGGATTTCACTAAGGTCTATTCCTTCCATGCGGGTGCACGTATGGCCAGATTCAGCCTCCACAGCCAGCCGCTGAGCCCCTACTGTGTGCCAGGCACTCAATCCTTTTCAGCCTCACAACAGCTCCAGGCAGTAGCAGGGATTGTTCTTGTGTTGAGGATGAGGCTTGGAGAGGTTACACCCCGTGCCTAAGGCTCCTGGTGAGCAATGGTGGCCCCTAGACCCAGACTCTGGCCTTTGTTTCTGCCACACTATCCCTCTCACCCTCCCCTTTCTAGGAAGGGCCTCCTTTGTCTGGGCACCGGGCTTCAGTGGTGACAAACATCTGGTCCCCACCTTCCTAGAGGTTCAATCACGTTGGTCTGGTGTCACGCGCCTGCCAGCCTTGGGGATAGCTTTACTAAAACTGAGCAAACTCCAAGCTCTTTTCTTGGCCCACTTTTATGTTTTCTTGATTCTCCGACTTCTTGAGCTTAGAGATCAGCTGTTCCAATGTCTCTCATTTAGCAGAGGAAGAAATCAAGGAGCTGGAGGTCAAGCAACATCCCAAGATCAGCTAGCTAGTCGCTGACTGAGCTGGGACAGCAATCCTTGTTTCCCACCTCTCAGCTCAAGCCCTTTCTGTCCTCTTGGCTTGCCTTCCCATGACAGGCTTTCTTTCTCCATGGAAACTTATTGGACCATATTTTGTCCCTTCCCCTTTGGCTGTGGGGAGTGCTCTTCCTCATCTCAGGGTGTGTTTATATCTTTGCGATGCTCTCTTGTCTCCACGGGTGGAAATTGCACACCAGCTCAGTAACCAGGAGACACAGGTTCTGTTCCTGGTTTCCATGCTGCTGGCTTTCAGAGGCCTCGAGTCCTTGCCCGAGCCTTCCCTGGCATGGGTGCAAGGACAGATCTGGCAGGGGACTTAGACTCACTCTGTCCAGCCTTCCCCATCTTACAGATGGGACGTTGAGGCCAGAAAGGGTAGACGTGACAACCCAAGCACATACAGAGCTTGCAGTCCCATCTAAGACTAGAAATTCCTGCCTCTGTGGCAGGTTGTGGTTGCAGTTTTGAGGAGACGTTTACTTCTTCCGGTGTGTCCCACGTGGAAGCATGAGAACCACGGGTCCTCGTGAATGGGGAGGGAGATGCTAGCTCATTTGAGGAAGCACATCCTGATGCCTAGCGTTTTCTGAATTGTGAGAAGATCATCTGAGAGGTAGTGAGCTCCCTGTGGCAGGAGATGGCCAAGTAGAGGCCATATAAGCCCCCCAAGGGAGTGTGGAGCAGGGATCAGATTGAAGGGGGCTCAATGACTTCAGTGCCTAACCCAAAGAGCTCATGACCCCCCCCCACCACCACCACCAGGATCCAAGACTCCTGCCTTTCTATCTGGGAGACTGGGGGAGCAGGAGGGGGTGGGGCTTCCATGATAGAAAAAGCCTTCTGCCTTAAGAGGCCTCATTTCTGGCTGTCAACCGAAGATTTTGTGAGATGTTTTCTGAAATGTAGGTCTGGGCCTTATAATTTAATTTTAGCCCCAGAGGGGGTGTCTAACTAGATGAAAGGCCAAAGCACTTAGAGGACGTTCCAGAACGTCCTTCTGAGGAAATGAGCCCAGGAAATGGGTGGGGAGTGTCCCAGACACTCAGCTGGAATTGATGGGGCAGATGAAAGCACAGGAAATGGTCCATTGTTCAATTCTGGGCAGCAGCCTGGACATCTCCAAGGACCAGGGTCTATGGACCTCAGCATCCAGGGGTCCTTGGAGGGTGGGGTCCATGGAGGTCTCTTCCAGTAGGTGAAGCAGATCTGTAATGCCTCTCCCAGCCCTGTGTCTCACTAGCTGTATCCCTGGGCAAATCCCATGGCATCTGAGTGGGTTTTTGCATCTCCCTCTCAGGTTGTAAGTGGGTTTTTGCATCTCCCTTTCAGGTTGTAAGCACTGCCCAAGAGCAAGTAGATGATGTTCCTAGCACACAGCTGGGGGAAGAAGTGGTTTGAATCCTACATCTTGATTTACTGAGTGGAGTAGTCACTCTTTGAAGTTTCTTCCTCAGCTTGGGGCCAGCCCAGACCAAATGTGGTTTCCTGTGTGTGTGTGTGTACGTGTGTGTGTGTACATGTGCCTGCATGTGTATGGGCAAGTGTGCGTGCATGTTAGTTACTTGCTTTTCACTGGCCCCAGGCTTCATGTCCACCTGAGGAGCCCAGGACTCCCTCTCAGACCTGCCCAACGTGCCAAGATGTCCTGGGACCCAGCAAGACCAGGGCAGACAGACCCCGGTGAGTGTTAATGGGGTGTGTTCCTTGTAAGGGTGGGAGTGGGGTGGGGATATTGCCCTTGGAAAGATCATGTAATGATGCAAGTCACAGAAAATAAACTTCAGTAAGCGAAAGAATTCTCTCCCTTTCAGTTTTGTTTCTGACAGATTTTCTTAAACCTTCGATACCTGGTGTTACCTTTACGTTAGAATCTGGTGTAAGTCTGGATCTGACTTGACACCGAATCAGCTATTAGTTACTTCATTTGACTCTCTCTAGGTCTTTCAGAGAGTACTTTCGCTTCCAGACCATCTGCCCCCAGAAAGCTTTGAGAATCCCTGAGAGCCACTGCTCCAAAAGGATGATTATTCATCGGAAGCGGGGAGACTTGGGATCTAGACGTGGTTCTCCACCAGCCCACCATTGACAACCCTCCGCACCTGCTGGGCCTCAGTTTCCCACTTCTGTTTGGAGAACAGCAGTGCCTACCTCATCCTACCTCGTGGGTTGGTACCAGGCTCGAGGGGGTGGAAGAGTTGTGAAATGCCAAGTCAACCCGTTCTAGCTGATTCTTACGTGAGTAAATTCCACAATGACTGGGTGCAGACTCTGCGCAAGTGTCATGCTAGGCTCTGGAACCCAGAGATAGCAGGACCTACCCTCTGCCCCCATGAGCTCACAGGCTCTTCTTGTTTCTAGAAGTGGACTTCAAGTCTGTGTGCTTTTTTCGCCCATGTGGCATAGAGTCTGCTTGCCCTGTGAAGTTTTGGTGAGGGAATTCTTAACATGCTTGCCTCCCCTCCTCCCTTTCCCCCCTCCACATGCTCGCTCTGCAGGAGAGGAGGGGGGGCCTGCTAATACCCCTTGTCCAGATAGCAGGTAGGGCCAATGAGGCTCAGAGGAGTGAGTGACTCACCAGAATTGTGTAGCAAGATGGTGGCCGATGGGAGACCAGGGCTCCTGCCTGATTTTTTTTTTTTTTTTAGCATTTTATCAAGATTTAATGTACATTTTTTCTTAACACGTGGGACATATAGTATAAAGATTTCATGCTGAATAAATGATATTCATTAAGTCAAAAAAAGAAAAAATGGAGGACTTTGCATTTTTTCGGCTACATTATTTGAAATACAAATATGCAGATTTTGTCACTGAGAAAAATCTGAACTGTGTTTCTTTATCGGTGGCTTCAACTGAGGCTAGGACTTTTTCACACCTCAATTAGAAAGAAAACACAATAACAAAAAGCAGAAAAACTAGACTAATAGTTCCTTGGCTTCTGAGACAGTCAGGCCTGTTCCACATCGTGTCAAGAGTGGTGACATCTGGCAAGAGATTAAATGGCTATGTTGCACTTTGCGCAGGTCACCAACTTGCTAATTCATGATACTGTAAAAGGGTGGCTGGGAGGGGACCAAATTGTGCGGACCCAGAGGGTGTGCGCAGCAGGAAGGTCATATGTACAGATAGCAGAGTTCGTTTCTTTCCCAGCAATGAGTTGCAAAGCAGAGACACCAGGCATGCTCAGAGCTTGAGTGCCCAGGGCAGTCTCCGTGTCACTGGCATGGCTGGGCTGCCATTGGAATCTCATCACGTGCCAGGGCTCAGGAAGAATGAGGGACGGCATCTTAGGGAGGGCCCTTCCCAGCCTCTGTGGACCAAGCGTGGAGGAGCCAGTGCTGGAGAGGACCTCTGTGTTATCCAAGGCCCATGCAGGTGGGAGCAGGACCAATGTGCCTGGACTGGCCTTCCTGCCCTTCATCACAGGAAGAGGTG
Source organism: Delphinapterus leucas (assembly GCF_059928025.1). Classification (NCBI taxonomy): domain Eukaryota; kingdom Metazoa; phylum Chordata; class Mammalia; order Artiodactyla; family Monodontidae; genus Delphinapterus; species Delphinapterus leucas. The sequence goes on along the minus strand of NC_143130.1, from coordinate 68,564,967 downwards.
ACCCTCATCCCTGGCTTCCCCCAAAGACTGTCTCCTTGAGTTCTTCCACAGAGGTCACCAACTGGTGACCTGAGGGTCTTGTGTGGGCTGCAGACAGGTTTTATTTGAATGAATTTTTTTTTTTTAACAATTGCAATAGCTGTCAGCATCGAAACACTGAGTGTTTTCACATCAAAAATCTGGCCTTTCCTGAGAACTTGGGACATCTGACCACACTGGGCTGGGCTCCTGCATGGCCACCATCGCTGGGGCCAGTTGAGTCCCCACTGCCCTTTATTATTATTATTTCTTTCTTTATTTTTTTGGCCACACGGTGCAGCATGTGGGATCTTAGTTCCCCGACCAGGGATCGAACCCACAGCCCCTGCATGGGAAGCCCAGAGTCTTAACCACTGGACCGCCAGGGAAGTCTCCCTCCCCCTGACCCCACCCCCCCACCCCCCCACCCCCCCCACCCCCCCACCCCCCCCACCCCCCCACCCCCCCCACCCCCCCCACCCCCCCACCCCCCCCCGCCGCCGGGGCACCGCTGCCCTTTAGCATATGTGTCTTGGTCCCCACCCAGCCAGGCTCACTCACTTTCATCACCTCCCTGGCCCCGTGGCATGGGCACCTGTGACCCATCGCCAAGCCTGTCTGTATTTTATTGATGGGGAAGCCGGAGACCTGGTTTAAAAGTCCTGGAAATTGTAACTCTGAGAGTACTCCCCTCCCCCCTCCCCCCACCCCCCACCTCTTTCAAGCAGCTCCAGGCTTCACTGGCCGGAAACAGCTGGGTCAGCAGGAGAGGCAGAGATGTTGGCCTCCACCCCGCCCTCGCTGTGGACTGTGCCCTCTCCCCACCCCCTACAGCCATTGCAGTTTCCAGATTAAAGATTCCCGGTAGGCTGGGGCGTATTTCCCACTCAGTGTCTGGGGCATATTTTCTCCTTCAAGTCACTGCAGGCTTGAGATCTCTAGCGACCCCAGGTCTTGAAGGCGGAGCTGCCTTTCCTGACAGCCCCGGGGTGCTCAGATACCAGGCTTCCTGTGTCCCCTTTCCATATGCCTCACTCTAGCCTTTGGTCTGAGTGTAGCCTGTCAACATTAAATAAGTGCTTCTTGTGGTTCGCTCATAACAATCCTTTACATCTTGGGAGCCAGGCTGTGGAGCTCTGCATATGTATAGATCTCATTTTCACACAACAGGCTGCTTAGCAGATGGGGACCCAGACCAGCCTCCAACATTTAGCTGTGAGTTAAGACGTGGGAAACTAGGTGGCTTCTAACCAGCCTGTACTGCCAGTGCTCAACCTTAGGGAATTTTCACAGGGAAAAGAAGAAAAAAAAAAAAAAAAAGAAAACGACCCAAAAAACCACCACCACCACCAACACACACACATAAAACCAACAAAACCACAGTTTTCCTTGCTCCCCCAAACCAGATGGCAGATGGTATGGAACCATTAAAACACAGATTCAAACGTTTGTTTATTTAACTTTGAAAGTAATATGGCTTTGTGGTCCCTTGCAAGGAAACACCAACCTTCCAACCAAAGAAATGACGGATTACAGTCAAACCTCAGGGCGGCAGTTGGAGAAGTTTCTGGGGAGGCTTTGAAAGGAGGGGCCAATTAATGACTGGACCCCAAGCCTCGTGGCCCATTTGCCTCTCTGGGCGAAGGCCTAGGAGGTCTTCTTGAGTGCTGAGACACTTGGTTTTTGTGGCTGGTCTTTGGTCGAGATTCAGTGTAAAAGGCAGCCAGCCACATGAGGAATGTTTCTGCGTCATTTCTGAAACAGCTGTGGAAGATGTCGATCTGGGCCACCAATGCAAAAGATCATGAGAAAAAGGCCAGAGCACTTGGGCAAAGGCTCTCTTTCTTGGTGCTTTGTGGTTGTGATATCAGAGAAGGGGAGCTTTGTGATGCAATGTGGTTCCCTTTTCGCTTTGGCTTCCAAGAGACCCAGAGCTAAATTATATGCTCAGTTGAAATAACTACATTCGTTAAGATGCTTTTGGTTACAAGTGGCAGAAATCCAACCCAAACTACTTTAAATAAAAAGATAATTTATCAGGTCAAGTAAGTGCAGCGGGCTTCAGAGATGTCTGGATCCAAGGGGCTCACTCTTTCCAGGGCTCCCTTTCTAGATCTCAGATAAGCTTTCTCCAGAAGACAGCCCCAAACTGCCCCAAACTTACATCTTATGAGTTTAGCAGCCCCAGAAGAAAGATAATCTTTTCCACCAGCTCTGGCAGCAAAGCCCTATTGGATATTCTGAGTGGTCCTGCTTGGCTTATATGCTCATTTTTGAACCAGTCACAGTGGCCAGAGACTTGAGGTACTCTGATTGGCCAAACCCAGGCCAAGTGACCATCCTATAGGTGGGGAAAGGAGCCCCACCCTAAGCACATGGAATAGATTCTATATAGGAGATGTGCGGAGGGGGAAGGGGAGCTATCCAAGCAGATGTCTACTTCAGCCTGGGATTCTGGCATAGCTTTCTGTCCCCTCCCCCTAATTCATTATATGTCGCTCTCTTTTTTAATGGTGTTACTAAACGTATGTTTTACATGGTTAGCAGTCCTAAAAATTATTGCAAGGAGAAGTAACTTATTCTGAATGAATGAAGGAATAAGTGAAAGATCGAGCATGCTCTGAACTTTAGAGCTCCTTGGCAAAACTGAACTGTCATAGACTCAGAATGCCAGAGCCAGAGAGAGCTATGGAGCTCAAACCGTTCATACCAGTTGGATTGCGGATGAGATCGTGGAGACCCAGACAAGGGCTGCTTCGCCCAAAGCCTACTAGCAAACTATCTGAAGAGGCTGGAACCTGGAACCTGATTTCAGGCTCAGGGCTCTTCCTGTTTCCTGTCTGACTGTGGCCTCTCATCTTTCTAAGTCTCTCTCTGGCTCCCTGGGCCTGACCCCACTTTCACTCTCCAAGTCCTCGTTCTGGAGTTTTGCTACGAGTTGGCTGGTAAAAATTTCTTGCCAATGCACGGACTTATTAGAGTGAAACTGAATTTCCCCCAGACTATTTGGGACTTCCAGACCCCAAAGAATGCATCTTTAAGAATAATCTATCAGGGGCTTCCCTGGTGGCGCAGTGGTTGAGAATCCACCTGCCAATGCAGGGGACACGGTTTCGAGCCCTGGTCCGGGGAGATCCCACGTGCCGTGGAGCAACTAAGCCCATGCATCACATCTACTGAGCCCGCGAGCCGCAACGACTGAAGCCCGCGCGTCTAGAGCTTGTGCTCCGCAACAAGAGAAGCCGCCGCGATGAGAAGCCTGCGCACCGCAACAAAGAGTAGCCTCTGCTCGCTGCAACTAGAGAAAGCCTGCGTACAGCAACAAAGACCCAACACAGCCAAAAGTAAATAAAATGAATTAATTAAAAAAAAAGAATAATCTATCAGCTTGTTAATGGCTGAGTAGCAGAGCAGCTCAAATGTAGCAAGTTAAAACAACACACACATTTATCATCTCACAGTTTCTATGGGTCAGGAGACCGGGCACGTCTTAGCTGGGTCCTCTGCACCAGATCTCACAAGACTGCAGTCAAGGTCTTGGCTGGGTAGCATTCTCATCAGGAGGCTCAACAGGGGAAGGATCCACTTCCAAGCTTACTCAGGTTGTGGCTGAATTCATGTCCTCGTGGCTGTATGACCGAGGGGCCGGCTTTTTGCTGGCTGGGAGCTGGAGGCCGTCCTAGAGCTGCCCACCCCCGGTTCCTTGCCATATGGGCTTTCTGAACATGGCTGCTAACTTCATCAAGCAGGCAAGGAGAATCTCTCATTGCAGTCTGTCAGTGTGGAGTTTTCTATAAAGCAACATCATTGTGAAATTGACAGCCTATCACCCTTGCCTCACAATGTAACCAAATCATGGGGGTGATACCCCATCACCCTTACCCTGGTCTGTTGGTTTGGAGCAAGTCACAGGTTCTGCCAGGGGTAGGGGTTATTAGGGTGACATTAGGGGCTTCCTCCACAATCTCTAACACCTTGGTGAATCACCCAGCATCTACCTATCTCTATGTAACAGGAAGCCCTTGTTCCATGCTAGGCAGCACACTGGTCTCTGTAAATAGTCACGTGGGGATGATGAGCCTATGAGCAGAAAATGGCCTTATAATAAGGTAAATGCCCAAGGCTGTGTATCTGAAGGGTCTGGGAGTCTGGGAGTCACAGAGAATAGAGTATCTCCTTGGGCTGGGAGGGCAGGGCAGTAGGGTCAGAATGGGCTTTCCAAAGGAGTTGGCACTGGCACAGCCTTGATGGATGTATCGGAAATTGACAGGAAGAGAAAAAGTGCGGCAGAGAAGGCCAAGACGTGGAAGCAGAGGTGAAGGGGCATTTGGGGAGGTACGAGTAACCTGGTGTGACTGATGTGAGCACACCGGGGTAATGCGGGCGAGGCCAAATCACTGAAGGGCTTAGAAGCCAGCTTTAGAAGTGTGTCTTCCTTCTGTGCTCCCTGAGGGCCACCACGAGGCCATAAGAGGGAAGCTGGGGGCAGTGGCGTGATGAGCTTGGGGCTGCAAGGAGAGATGGACCCCAGCAGCAGCCCGAGCAGGGAAGTGGCTCTGGGCAGGAGACACGCCTCGCTTGTCTGCGTTAAAAAGGAGGCCTCCGCTCTCCCCCACAAAAGCCCTGGGGGAGGCAGACCTTCTTCCAGCCGTTTCAGGCAGCCAGGCTGTCAGAGTGATGAGTTCTGCAGCCTAGAAGCTGAACGAAAGAAGAAAGTCCCAACAAGCTCCATTTCACTGCCCTTGACCTTGCAGTAGAGCTCTAAGTGCAAAATCTGTCATCTATTAATCTGTTAGAAGTTGACAAAAGGGACTTTGATCAGCGGTTGTTACCCCCCCCCCCGCCCCTTCTTAAGTTTCCTGATGACACATAATAGCCCATTTCAGCCGGAGGGCCGGAAGCACGGCCATCATTCTTTTGCTCACTTCAGCCCCAGTGGCCTCCCAGCCCTGTGGCTCTCTCCCCGCCCCGATATTAATTGGCCTGTAAGTGGTTACATGTGTTCCTTTTTATGTGTCAGTTGGAGTCTGTTATTTGAACTTCACAGCTATGGGAACACAGGAGTGATGCTCGGGGCCATGTCACACTGGCTCTCACCTCAGGATTTTTGTCTTCTTCTATCCCCGAGGCCTTGATGCCTCCTACCCTCAAACCCACTCCCACCTCATCTCTGTCTTCTGAGTTAGGCCCTCTAACTTTGCAGCCCAGCTCTTGGAGCCACGAAGTTCACAGCCAGGAGAAGCCTTCAGAGGCCCATACCGTAGCATCTGGTTTTAAAGGAATTGAAGCCTGGGTGGGACGGGGGGGGGGATTTTTTAAATAAAAATAACATCTGTTGAGGCTCCATTATGTCCATGTTTCTTACATGTGTTCTCTCATTTCATCCTCGAAATAACTCTGGGAGTTAGGAATCATGGCCATTTTTTTCAGATGGGGAAACTGAGGCTCTGGGAGACGAAGCAGAGAGAGCTCTAGGGCCAGCTTGCCTCAGACCGTGTCCTGCCCCTGACACTTAGCAGCTGTGTGGTCTTGGGCCAGTGGTTTCTGTGTCTCAGATCAACGTCATCAACGATGGGTCTAGCAACAGTACCTACTTGCAAGGGCTGTTGTGAGGATTAAATTGATTTTACGTTTTTAGGGGCTGAGAACAGTGCCTGGTGCACAGAAAGCGCCTGATAGATGTCAGTTTCTGCTGCTTCGTGAGGCAGTGTAGCACAGTGGTCTGGAGCGCTGATTCCAGAGTGAGACGTCCTTGGTTTCGATCTCTCCTCTACCGGTTCACTGTGTGACCTTGGGTGAATTGCTCATTTTCTCAGTGACTGCACCCCAATCTACAAAGTGGGGATATTCCTGGTGGCTGGAGGGTGTGTCCCTAAATGAAATGGTTAGTTCCCCACATCATTACCTTGTAGTGAATTTCACCAAGTGACAAACCCCATTCAACCCCACAGAGCTTTTCATCTAATCCGTAGTGACCCATTTTCAATTGTTTTTTGGACTTCAAAAAATTACAAGTAATATCAGAAAGATGAGAAGCTATTGCCTCCAAAAAGCCAACATCAGAATGTAAAAAGAAACAGTGGAGGATCAAACTAAGAATTACACAGAGCTCTTGAAAATGAAAATTAACAGACCAAAACAATGTTTTAAATAACACAACATTTGGAACACGAGGCGAACTCTCAGAAAGTAAAACAAAAGGATAAATAGACTGAAAATAGGAAAGAAACATAAGAAAATTGCAGGATCCATCTAGGCTATTCAGCATCCAAATAGTAAGAGTCCCAAGAAGAGAAAAAATGGAGAAAACACAGGGGAGGCAATATTCAAGGAAATAATACAACATAATATTCCCAGAGCTGAAATCACGAGTTTCCTTGTCTGAATCCAGCACATGCTTGACACAGCAAATGATGAAAAGACCCACATCAAGGCAAATTGTTAGAAAACCAGGGATAAAAGGAATATTGAAAACTTCCAGAAAGGAAAAAATGAAAAACACAAACAAGATATGTATAATGGATCAGGATACAGGATGACATTTGGATTTCTCAACAACAGTCTTTGAAGGTGATTTACACCCTTGGATTCTATACCCAGCCAAACTATTAATCCAGTGTGGGCTTCCCGGTAGCAGCACTGAAAACTAGAAGCAAAAAAGCAACGTCTTCAAAATTCTGAAAAGTATTTGCAATGTAGAGTTCGTACCCAGCCAAATAACCCTCCAGCAGAGGCTCTAAAGACATTTCTAAAACCGGAAATTCCTCCCAGATTTGCCTCCCATTTTCCCTGTGTCATGATGCTACCGGAGGGGGTGTTCTGCTAAAATGAAGGAGGTCCACTAAGAAAGAGGCAGATGTGGGATCCATGAAGCAGGTGATCCAACAGTGGAGAAAGAGAAGGCATTCCTAGGATGATGCGGAGAGATGCCAGGATTGCTGCCATGGCCCAGGGATAGGGCTCCATCTCTCCCCGCCACCTTACTGAGACTGGTGCTGTGCACCCCCTGACAGCTGACTGACCCTCGATCAAGCCCTGTCTGGCTTCCCGAGTCACCCCCACTGCAGCTCTCTGTGCCCCACAGGAATTGAGGAAGACTCTGGTTCTGCCATCTGTGTTCTCAGTTTGAATGCCCCACCCCAGTTGCCTCATCTCTTAAACACGATAATAATAGCACCAGCGTCACGAGGTCATTGTGAGGGTGAAATGAGTGAATGTTTGCTAAGCACTTAGAATGGTATCCAGCACGTAGTCATGCAATATTGGTGTTCGTTAAATGGAACACGTTACGTAGTGACATGAAAGTAAACTTGTCCTGTAGTAGGTTAGAGAGACATAAGTTTAAACTTCAGCCGCAGCTCCCCATTGTCCTGTATAGCTAGACACTCCCAAATGTATTATTCTAGAGGCATCTCAACTTGTGATGCCAGTACAAGTCTGACCACATCAGTTCCTGCTGAATGCGATTTAGCGGCTCCTCATTGCTCTGAGGAAGAAGCTGGAGTCCTCTCCCCAGTCTGCCAGGCTTGCTCTGCTGTCCTCTCCAGCATCACCTTGACCCAATCCTCCTTTTCTGCCCGTCTTCCATGCCAGCAACCTCCTCCAGTCAGCCCCTCAGGAACTGTGTCCTCCTGCATCTGGACCTTCAGCCATGCTGCTCCCTCTACCTGGGCTTCTCTTCCTGCCACCACCCCTCCTTCCTTCAGCTGGTTTCTACTCGCTCCTTGAATCTCAGCTAGATCATCATTTCTGCAAAGAAGCCTTCCCTGGACCCAAAGGTGACCTGTGACACATTCTCATGGCCCAGGATAGGTTTAATTCTTGCACTCAGCATGACATCTGCAATTCTTTGTATCATTCATTCATTCAGCACATACTTGTTGAGTGCCTATCATATGCCAGGCACTGTTCCTGGCCTTGATGATACAGCAATGAGCCAGATAGACAGAAACCCGCACCATTGGCGGGGTGAGTGTGCTATCTAGTGATTACTGGATGTCTTCACCTCACTGAGCATCAGCACCATGGCTAACGCGTACTTATCAAAAAGAATAAATGTTTGCTGAGAAATAAACCACAGGAACAACGCTGCCTTCCCCGAGAGAGCGAAGACGGGGGCTGAGGCCACCATCCCCCTTCTATTAAGCGTGTAAAGATCTCCTAGTAGCGCTGGCAGGAAGGGAGTGGAGTTGCTGACAAGCAGTTTCTCGGGCAGTTTGGTAAGAGAATGAAAGAAGAAAAGAGAAGCCCCATCCAGGTGGAAGGTCAGAGTGGTTCCCTCAGCCGTGTCCCCCCACCCCCACCCCAGCTTCCCCTCTTCACCCCCTGCTCATCTGGCCTTGCTGGTGACCAGGCCAGCCTTCCAGATGAGCTGGGGCTGTAGGGGCAGTCAGTGGCGGAGGCATTCGTGAGTGGGTAACCGTGACTAATCTGGAGAAACAGCTCTGGCCCAGCGGTTCACCCCAGGCTTGTTTGTGTCTAATTTCCCCGGGGGGCAAATGGGCCCCTTATTTTCATTTTGAGGTTTAGGGTTTCCCCTAGAGCTGGTGGGGAGACGGGCCAGGATGTTTTGCATACGTGCGGAAAGTCTTGGAGTTGGAAGTAAGAGAGGAGGTCAAAGTGAAGGGGTGAAGGTGAGCCAGGTGGGGGGGCGCTCAGCTGAGCCTGGAGGAGCTTTGGCATACTCCCCGATCTCTCAGCTGTTTCTTCCCAGGCCACTTTGCAGAGGCATTTAACAGTAACACCAAAGGAGACAGAAGGATTTAGGGGTTTTTTTCCCCTAGGGGAAAGGTGGGGAGAGGAATAAGAATTAGGGAGCACAAGGCCCTAAACAGATGAGAATAGGCTCCATCTTTTGTACCCGAGCCAGGCATGGAGCTCAGCATAGAGTGTGCATTTCACACATGCTTTATATTTTCACACACAGTTCATTCCACACATGAGCTGGAGGAACTGGGGATTACAAAGCACACCTCCCTGGATTTGGGCCCAGCTCTCTTACTTCTGTCCCATAAATTATGGACTTCTTTTTTTTTTTTCAGGTGTCCGCTCTGTGCTGGGCTCCAGAAGTACAGACACAAAGGAGAGAATCCCTGTGCCTTTGTCCTTGAGAAAGTCACTTCACATCCCTGACCCTCACTTTGCCTAGGTGAACGTTTTCTCTGCCTGCCTCAGAGGGTCGTGAGGCTTACACAGGACAGTGCTCTGCACATGACAAAGGGCTGTGGCACATGTGATTAATTAGCAGAACCCTCTTAAACAATCTCCAACTAACCACCTTGCCAGATTACCGGAGGCTCTCCGTGCCCCTCAGCAAGCACGGCGCCTGTGCCCAGGACACACCAAACCCTTGAAGCTAGCAGGTACTCTCCAATTTCCCCAGGCACGTCGGTTCCAATCAGTTGAGTTGTATAGGCTTATCGAGAATTATTTGTGTTTGTTCTCAACCTGTTCCTATCACTTTAATTAAATAGTTCAATTATTATTCCGTAATGCAATGAAATATGAATGCGTAAAAACAGAGCCGTTCCATCATAAGCTAAGTTGAATGCTTGGGAGAGAATCAATGCATGTGATGCTCAACAACTTCCTGGTGAATGAATTGTAAGTGATATAACTGTAAAGGTTAGAGGGGAAAATAAAACCTGTAAAATTGAGTCTTTGGCATTCAGTTTTATGTTCTCAGTCTACCTTAAGGAAACAGAGGCTATAAATTGTCCACAATACTTTGTGGGCGTGTTTTTTTGGGGAAAGATAACAAAGGGTTCAAATCAGGGAACCCAAGGGATTCCCCACTTTCTATGACCTGTTGGGCCAAGTGACCCTCATCAAGCCAGCTCTCATCAGGTTCAAGAGAGTTTGTTCTGTACCTTTAATGGCTCTCCATGAGCTGGAAGGGGGAGTGTCATGGCTGACTCAAGCCATATCATTGGGGTGAGCCCCTCACAGTTGGGAGAGGCTTCGTAGTCACTGGGCCCAGGCTCTTCCTGTGGTAGGCATGCCCACCACAGACCCACTGCCAAGTGGCCGTCAGGGCTCTCTATGAATGCCACCAGGGACCCACCACCACTCAGATCAGAACCTGGCTAATTTTGAATTGTATTCTGGTAAGCATGCTTGATGCCCTTTTATCTCCTCTTTGCACTCCGTGAAGAGCCCTCCTCCTTTGCCTACAGGTGAAAGAGCTCCATTACTCACCCTTAGCTAAGAAGACAGCAGGTCCAGAAAGCAGCTAACACTCTAGTCTGAATTAGCTTCATTCATATAATGTCTAGGAATCAATTTTCCCAGCGGCAGCAGCAGGGTCTTCTTACCCCTTCTAATGATTCTTTATTCCTTCCTAGGGCCTTCCCACCTCTCCAGCCCCTTCTTCCACAAGAGCAACCCTTGACCCCCTTTCTGGCAAGATTTCTGGCAAGATTCTACCTGACCCCTGCTTCAAGTATATAGGGGTAAGTACTGTACTCTGGATCAAGACAGAGTCTAATCCTAGCACTTTCTACCTCTGAGAACTTAGACTATATACTTAACCTTTTCTGAAAGCTGTGATTTTCTCATTTCTATAATGGGAAGTAAAATAGCTTATTGTGATGGCTCATTCATTTAACAGTTATTTTCTAGTACCTGCGCTATGCCAAGCACCATGCTGCTAGGTGCTGGGGATACAGGAGTGGGAAAACCAGAGACCTGCTGGAACAGCGAAGGGAAGGAAGCTTTGCTGGGTGATTGATGTGCCGAGACAGGGGTTGGCAAACTCTTTCTGTAAAGGGCCAGATAGTAAATATTTTAGGCTTTACTCTGCCATTTTAGCACAAAAGCCAAGCAAGCCATAAGCAACACATAAACAAATGGGGGTGGCTATGTTCCAACAAAACTTCGCAAAAACGGGCAGCGGGCCAGGTTTGACCCGCAGTTTGCCTGCTTCTGGGCTAACGTGTTAATACTTTTGGACTGGAGGCCAGTTCCAGATCGCTCCAAGAAGGCGCCTTCCAAATTGTCTACTGTTGGATTCAGGCTTGAATGCAAGGAGTTCTTCTGGAGGGTCTCCAAAAGTCTTTCTCTCCCTCCACAGAAGTTTCGTGCCTTTTGCTTATGTGGAGCTGGATGTATTAGATCCCAAGCTGGCTTAATTAGCTTTTCCAACCTGCTTCCCTAATGGGGAAGTGCGAATTCAATAGCATTCAGTGGTCCCTTTTAACGAATTCAACAGGCACGACAAAGAGGCAACCGGTTCTGTGCTGCTGGGCTGGGAGGGCAAAGTCAGGCCTCCTCTCCAGACTTCAGTTTGTCTCTCTTAAAATGAGAGGGCTGGACTAGTGGTTTCCCAAACTTCAACACTCATTGAAGGATGCAGGGTGCTTGTTAAAAATGCAGATTCCTAGGCCATGACTTTGGCTCCATTGTCTCAAATTCTAGAGATGGCTTGGGGACTCTGGAGTATTAACACGTGTCCCAGACGACTCTGGAGGAGGACACCCCAAGGAGCAGAGAACTTGGCCTCTTCTAACCCTGACATTCAGTGGATGTCAACAGAGTTGAGGGAGACTGTGTGCCTTCCCTGGGCTGGGCTGGGCTGTGGTGGTACAGAGAATGGCGGTGGTGAGAATCATTATCTCGTCTGCAAGGACGTGGCAGGATGTGGTTGACCTGAACTTCCTGTGAGTGGGGGGAACCAGAGAACACGGGGACAGATTCGCACCCAGGCAGGAGGCTCAGCCCAGAGGCCTAGAGTGTGCTCAGTGGGTATTGGGAAATAAGAGCGTGGCCCTACCTCCTCTCTCTGACCGTAGGCAGGTCATCTCACTTCTCAGAGCCTCAGTCTCGTCATGCATAAAATGGGGATGCTGGTGGGTCCTTGCAAGGGCACCATGAGGAATAATAACACTTATAAAATCTCTCCCTCCATTAATGGTAGAAAATCCTCTTTCAGTGGAATGAGTGTCCCCCTGAAAAGATCCAAGGCCAAGGTTAGGAGACTGCTCCAGGGGCTGGGTTTTACTGATGACTCAATGCTTGACCATGGAGTGAGTGAGACCCTTGGCCTTACTGGGCCTCACTTTGCTTGACTGTAGAATGGGATGCTAATGCACTTATGCTTCCCCACCGCCTTTCTCAGGACTCTTGAAGACTGGAGGAGACTATAAGTTAGAAAGTAGCAGTCAGGGACTATGGCAAAAATGTCCAAGACCTTCCTCGTGAGGCAGGGACGCATCTGACTTTCATAATGCCCTTGCTTTCCATCTGTTCTTTTTCAGACAGAGGAAGGAAGACAACAGGATCTCTGAAAGACATCCTCACCAAATACAGCATTCTCTCTTTGACTTCTTTCCCTCTGAGTTTATCAGTTGATTAAGAAACTCACTGGATACCAACCGTGTACTAGGTGTAGGAAGGGGGATCCCTAACCATGAGACACTCACTGTCCGGTTTGGAAGATAACACGTGTGAAATAGCGCTGCAATGATGCCGCTGATGGTGACGAGGCTGGAGACGATGGGGAGAATGAAGATGATGGTGGCGCTGCTCATCCTGAACCACGTACAGTCACAAAGCATGTTTATGACCATGATCTTATTTCACATTCAAAACTATCCAAAAGAAACCCAATTTCAGGGATGAACAAACTGAAGTAACAACTGCTCTGAGATCAGGTAAGAAGAAAATAGCTGAGTTGGATTCCAGCTTCTTTTTTGGGGCTCCACAAATGCCATTGTCCCCGAGATATCACAACTTTTTTCCTTTAAATTGCAACAGAACGTTGCAAAATGCACATAATCATTAGACAGTAACTTGAGTAATTGCCACATGGGAAGTGAATGTGACCAGAGATCAGAGAGCAGGCCGGTCAGGAGATGGGGCTGTAGTGATCAGAAGAGGCTTAAAGGAGAAAGGAGCAACTGAGTGCCGCCTAGGAGGCTGCACAGTATTTGGATATGCAAGTGGTAGAGATGGGAGATGGGGTGGCATTCTTGGCAGGAGGAAACATGTAGGTAAGAAAGGAAGTAAGAGAGTTCAAGGTGTATCAAGAAAGGCCAGACCCTCGTCTGACCGGAAGGAGGGCATGTACAGTAGATCTGCTGGAGAAGAGGAGAACTTGGGGATGGTTTCTTCCAAAGGCCTGGAGCATTTCCCTTCATTTTGCCATAGGTGGGAGGGTCCACCCATCTTCTCTCTGTCATCCTTGTTGCTTTCAACCCCAAGTCCCTTTATAATCAAATCAAATCGAAGGACTGTCTGCAGTCTTAGCCCAAAGACAGAGCCTGTCACTTCTGACTTTTTTCTTTTAAAAATGTCAGAGTGCTGCTGAAACAGGAACAGCATTGAGGCAACAGCAGCTCTGACTCACAAAGAGAACATCAAAGAAGCAGCAGCGATAAGGGGCTGGCAGTAATTGTGTGTGTGAGCAGAGTTTTCCTGACACTCTTTGAGGCCTAGGGGCCCCTCTGGGCAGCCTCGTTGTGGAAAGAAGCATGTGGTTTTCAGAAACAGGGTGACTCACCACACAGGCAGAGTTTGGGGACAGAGATATAGTCTTGGTCTGCTGGGACTTTCAGCCAGGAGCCCAGGCTTAGGGCTCTGGGTCGCTGCACATCTCAGGTCTCCAGTGAGCTAAGATTCATCTGTCCATCCAAACATTCAAGCATCCATGAATCCACGTATGCATCTATCCATCCACCCATCCACCCATCCATCCATCCATTTAACAAATACTATGAGCACACACTCTATGTAGGCCCTGTGCTAGGTGCAAGATGATATAGTGGTGACCAAGATAGACACAGTCTCCGCCTTCAAGAGGCTGACAGTCTAGTGAAGAACAGATGTATTGAAGAAATAATTACATGGGTAACTGAATCACTACTGTGATAATGCTGTGAAAGAAAATATAGAGTATCCTGAGGGGGCACATAATAGGAGAGCTGACCTGTTCTGGGAAGCTGGTCAATGAAATCAGGGGTGGATGCTAGAAGATGGTGATACTAATAACTGTATGATCAGCCTTTTAGCACCATCTCTCCCACCATCAGGGATGGTAAGAGTGTAGAACTCACCCTTGTTCTTTCAAACCCTCTCTTTCTCCCCCCTCCCCCTCCCTCTCCTTCTCTCTCTCTCTCTCTCCACACACACACACACCCACACACACACACAACCCATGATGAGTTAATGGAACAATCATGTACTCTTTTTTTTTTTTAATGTCTTTATTGGAGTATAATTGCTTTACAGTGCTGTGTTAGTTTCTGCTGTATAACAAAGTGAATCAGCTATATGCATACGTATATCCACATATCCCCTCCCTCTTGCGTCTCCCTCCCACCCTCCTTACCCCACCCCTCTAGGTGGTCGCAGAGCATGGAGCTGATCTCCCTGTGCCATGCAGCTTCTTCCCACTAGCTATTTATTTTACGTTTGGTAGTGTATATATGTCCATGCCACTCTCTCACTTCGTCCCAGCTTACACTTCCCCCTCCCTGTGTCCTCAAGTCCATTCTCTAAGTCTATGTCTTTATTCCTGTCCTGCCCTTAGGTTCTTCAGAACCTTTTTTTTTTTTTTTTTTAGATTCCATATATATGTGTTAGCATACGGTATTTGTTTTTCTCTTTCTGACTTACTTCACTCTGTATGACAGACTCTAGGTCCATCCACCTCACTACAAATAACTCAATTTTGTTTCTTTTTATGACTGAGTAATATTCCATTGTATATATGTGCCACATCTTCTTTATCCATTCATCTGTTGATGGACACTTAGGTTGCTTCCATGTCCTGGCTATTGTAAATAGAGCTGCAATGAACATTGTGGTACATGACTCTTTTTGAATTATGGTTTTCTCAGGGTATACGCCCAGTAGTGGGATTGCTCGGTCGTATGGTGGTTCTGTTTTTAGTTTGTTAAGGAACCTCCATACTGTTCTCCATAGTGGCTGTACCAATTTACATTGGTGCACTGTTGGCCCGCGTACCGCAAAAAAAAAAAAAAAGAAAGAAATCTGCTAATAATCTTATTGACAGTTCTTTGTGAGGAATCACTTCCCTCTTGCTGCTTTCAAATTCTCACTTTGTCTTTGTCTTGCGATAGTTTGATTACAATATGTCTTTGCGTGGGTCTCTTTGAGTTCATTTTACTTGGAGTTTTTTAAGCTTTTCTTTCACTGCTGCGTTCTGAGAGGGGGCAAGTGGTAAAGTAGAGGTCGTCTCTGTGCTGTGATTTACAGGGTGCTTTGTCAGCAGCAGCCTGTCTTCCCCACAATGCCGGAAACTCCCCATTACGACTTCAGGTGAAGACCAATAAAGGGGCACCGTGGCCTCCTCCCATCAGCATGCAGTTCTGTACTAGGGAACGCGTGAAAACTATACGCGGTGGTTCTCACTAGGGCTGTTTTGCCTCCAGGGCACATTTGGCAAAGTGTGGAGGCATTTCTGTTTGTCACAACTGGAGGGTGTGGTACTGCTGGCGTCTAGTGGGTAGAGGCCAGGGATGCTGCTTTACAATCCACAGGGTAGCCCCCGTGACAAAGAATTACCCAGCCCAAAACATCAACAATGCCGGGGTTGAGAAACCCTGGACTGTGGGATAAATGGATGAGTTGGAGCATCCCTAGAAACATTCATTTTACTCATTGATAAATAATTTAAAACAACATTTAATATTAAAATAAGTATACCTATTAAGGTGTTGTAAAGCAGGACAGATTTTTTTTTCTTCCCCTAAAACCCTGTCCTCCCTCCACCCTCCCCTCCTCTACACCCTCTTCCTGGGGCTTAAGACCCATCAAAACCTCCTCAGGAGGCTAGCCAAGCTGAGATAAAGGAGAAGGTCCTTTGTCATCTATCTCACTGCAGGCCTAAGGGCCCACTGGATGGTGGAGCCCGGGAAGAGGGGTAGCACTGTGTATGTGAGGGGGAACAATGTGGGTTCAGAGGTGAGAGTCAGGTAAGAGGGCTGGGGGAGCTGCATGCAGGGCGAGAGCAAGCGGTGTCCTGACAGGAGCACAGGGAGTGTGAGGAGGGAGAGGACGAGGCAAGTACCACCCAGCAGGTGAAAGTAGAGTGGTACTTGAGAGACCACAGTTAAAAAGTAAATACCTGCACTGCAGAAAAACTAGTTACTCCATAAATCACCTGCGAAAGTTGTGGGTTGTAATGGGGGGATAGGAACAAAGAGAACCATCCAGACTGAGTAGGATGAGAGGGGCTACTTGAGGAGTAGCCCTTCCTGCATCCCTGACCCCAGGTGCCCTGGGTGCAGCCTGCCTGCCTGGGCACTGATGCCTCGGGCTGGTCTGGCTGATCAGGGCTCCTTTCCCTGCTCTCAGCCTCTCCCTGCCACTCTGCCGTTCTTCCGGGTCCTCTTTGTTCAATACCACTCTCATGCTGCACTCCCCTGCTCGAGAGCCACCAGTGGCTCCCTATGCCTTGTGTCATCACATCCAAATGCCTCTCTGTGGCTTCTGAAGCCAATTATTAATTCAATGAGTCTTTATTTTTAAATCACATGTTGAAATTGAAATACATGAACATGATCAAATAACCCAACAGTATAAAAGTATCAATATAAACAATGAATATTGCCTCTCACTCAGATCCTCAAATACCCCAGGGACCCCAGAAATGTGCTATAGATATCAGATGATACATGTACATGCGTTTTCTTACAAAAATAGGACATTATATACTTTGTTCCTCACCTTGACTTTATCCCTTATAACTATATCTTTGAGATGCCTGCCTTTTAGCACAGTATTCCATCAGACGAAGGCACCATGGTTTATTTAATCAGACCCCTACTGAAAACGTGGCTTCTAATCTTTTGCTAAGATAAGCAATACCACAATAAATACCCTTGTACAGCCCCTTTTGCATATGAGCAATGCACAACTACACCTGAGAACTAATTCTTAGAAGCAGAGTGGCCATATCAAAGGGCATGTGTGTTTTCCGTTCTGATAGGTGCTACAAACCGCTTTGCAGGGCGGGCAGAGCCAGCTTCCCTCCACGCTAGTCAGCCCGTGTTCTCATCAAGCATTGTGATCTTTGCCAATCTGCTAAGTGAAAAATAGCGCTTGTTTTATTTTGCATTTCTTTGATTACGATTGAGGCTGGGTATCTTTTCATCTGTTGCAAAGTCATTTGTATTCTTTTGCCTGCGAACTGGCTGCTTTCAAGCCCTTTGACAATTCCTCTCTAAGGGTCTGGAGCAAATATTGATCAACACCCACTTACGTGCCAGGTAAGTCAGCGATGGCCTCTGCCCACCCTAAATAGTCGATCCTCGTCCTCCCGAATCCACTGTTATCCCTTAATCCCCCCTCCCCAAACCCCAGCTTCCATCCCGTACTTCTGTCATCTTCCAGACACCACTTGTCCTCACCACAGCCTCCCCTGCACAAGGTAAAGGCAGGCGAGTGTGCAGAAGGGATGAGTACCTCTCATTCTGTTAATAACATCCTTCAATTTCTAAAACAGTTAATTATTTAAAAAAATAATGCATACCGGGCTTCCCTGGTGGCGCAGTGGTTGAGAGTCCGCCTGCCGACGCAGGGGACACGGGTTCGTGCCCCGGTCCGGGAAGATCCCACATGCCGTGGAGCGGCTGGGCCCATGAGCCATGGCCGCTGAGCCTGCGCGTCCGGAGCCTGTGCTCCGCAACGGGAGAGGCCGCAACAGTGAGAGGCCCGCGTACCGCAAAAAAAAAAAAAAAAAAAAAAATGCATATCCTCGTAGAACACATAGATCATATAGAGAAGTATAAGTAAGAAAATTTAAAAATCCCGTGTGATGCCAGTCACAGAGATAAACATCTTTAGGTTACTTCCTTTGCTACTGCACTCTGCATATATGTGTCCTTCTTATAAAACTGAGCTCATACTGTCCGTATAGTTTGTTTTGTCTTTTCCCAGTTAATACTATGTTATTGAGAACTTACGGGCCTCTCACTGTTGCGGCCTCTCCCGTTGCGGAGCACAGGCTCCGGACGCGCAGGCTCAGCGGCCATGGCTCACGGGCCCAGCCGCTCCGTGGCACGTGGGATCTTCCCGGACCGGGGCACGAACCCGTGTCCCCGGCATCGGCAGGCGGACTCTCGACCACTGCGCCACCAGGGAAGCCCCAAGGGTTGAATATTTTTAAAAAATTATATTTATTAAACTATAGTTGATTTACGATATTGTTTTAGTTTCAGGTGTACAGCTTCCGATTCTTTTCCATTATAGGTTATTACAAGGTATTGACTATAGTTCCATGTGCTATACAGCAAATCCTTGTTGTTCATCTATTTTATACATAGCAGTGTGTCTCTATTAATCCCATACTCCTAATTTATCCCTCCCCCTCCCCTCAAAGGATTGAATATTTTTACGGTTCTTGATTTGCTCAATTGCTGGTTCAAAACATATTCTACCTCCTTCTAACCAGTATGTCTAGATATTGGACAGCAAAAAAAAACATGACCCCCTCACAGTGTGGATTCTTGTTGTGATTTTGGTTCTGTTACTGAGGCGAACTTCTGTGAGTGCGATTCAAAGCTAAGTCATGGGTCGGGGAGAAGGCAGGAGGGGCACGGGGCACCCGTTTTGCCAGCACAGATCAGGGCAGAAGTGGCATGGCCCTGGAGCTGTGAGTCATGGTGGCCATTCCTGTTCTGGAACTTTCTGATCGAGGCAGAAGCAGCAGTTCCATTGGTAGCCAGTTCTGTCTTGTGCTTTTGAGACTCATCCCTGGAAGCCCAGCCTAGGAAGATTACTTGCGCTTCCTGGTGATTCTGCAAGCTACCTATTTTCCTTAATAAATTCTGTTCTGCTCAAGCTAGCTGAGTGGATTCTGTTGTCCACGGCTAAGAACACTGACCAACAAAACCCCCGTTTGTCAAGATGTCCACCAGGAAGGTCATATCAATTTATGGTCCCACAAAGTGTGAGCGGACGTGATGCTAAGGGCATTTCAGGAGAGCCTGCTTCTCTTTTCTGGGGAATGTGGTCAGGGAAGATGTTCTTAAAGAGATCCTGGCTGGGACGGTCAGTGCTACTGCTTCATTTTTGAGCACTTACCATGTGGCAGACATGAATCTTATCAGCCTTTCAAGACCACTATGAGGGATGTAATATTATCCCCGGTTCACAGAGGAAGAAACTGAGGCTCAGAGAGGTCACATGACTTGTCCCAGGCCACGCAGCTAATTCAAAGGGAAGATCGGACACAACCACAGATTGGCTAGACCCCAAAGCCCATGCTTGGCTCACAGCTGTGGTCTACCTTGCGTGTCCAATTCTGTTCCCGGGGTTATCCGCCTGTCACTAGAAATTCTCTTCTGCCCCTGGCGTCTCTCTGAGCTCAGGGCACGTCACAGCACCACCAGTGACATCTGGTCCCTCTGCTGCTGTTTGCTGGGAGCCCCTTCCGTCACCAGGGGAGGGGGGCCGTCTTCTTGATCTCCAGGTCCCCTCCTAAGCTTCAGAAAGATGTTCATTGAACACCCACTGCTGTTCACCAGGCACCTCCTCCAGTGTGCCTGGACGTTGTGCTCAATACTTTATTCACATCGTCTCATCCAGTCTCCAAACGTCCCTGAGAGGCAGAAGTACAATCTTTGTTTCATGAGTTCAGAGAAATTAGGTAATTTGGCCAAGGGCACACAGCTGGTGAATGTTGAAATCCAGCCACAACCCAGCTCTGCTTGACTTGAGTCCAGGGTTAAAATAGGATCATATTCCCCAAAGAGTAGGAAAAATGGGAAATGTGCGGGGGAGAAAGCCTGCAGATACCACCTCAAGCCAGAGTCAACCAACACAGCCATCCCCGGCGATGAGTGGGCTGACATCACATGTCCTGACTAGCTGCCCCGAGAAGGACTCTGCATCTCTCCTGGGATAGCCCTGCCCCAAGTGCGTGTCCTGAGGAACTACCCTCAGACAATGCCAAAGGGAGGGACATTCTACAAAACAACTGGCCTGCACGCTTTACAAGTGTCAAGGTCAAGAAAGACAGAGAGCACAAGAACTGTTCCAGACCAAAGACATCCAACAAGCAAATGCAAGGCCCGATCCTAGATTGGACCATGGACCAGAAAAAAAAAATTGCTCTAAAAGAGGGACAATTGGCAAAATTTGGATGTAGGCTGCATACTAGCATTACATCCCTGTTGTGTCCTGAGTTTGTTGATGTGGGTATATGAGAAATTACCCTTGCTTTTAGAAAACACCTGCTGGAGTAAAGGGGAGAGGGAATAGTCATAGCAATAGACAGTGTGATATGTATAAATAGTGATCAAGCAAAAATGGTAAAGTGCTAAATTGGCAAACCTAGGTGAAAAGTACATGCGAATTTGTGGTCCTATTCTTTCAATATGTACTTAGGTTTGAAAAATTACAAAATAAAAATTGGAAAAAATATCGATCCTTCCTGGAGCCAATGCTTTAAGCTACGGACAGAAGAGGAAGAAAGGCAATTCCCACTTACAGAGGACCTGCCCTGTGCCGGGCACTGACTTCCATGTTTAGATTTTCACAAGGCCCCTGGGAAGTGGTGCTGCTTGTGCCCATTTTACAGAGAGGAAGCTGATGCTCAGAGACCCAAAGTAACCAGCCTAGGGCACACGGCAGTTAGTGGCCGGGCAGGCTTTCAAGTCCACGGTTGTCTGACTGCTAAACTCACGAGCTTCCCACCTACCGCTGGACAGAGAGGCAGTGCAGGAAGGGTGTGGGTGGGGATGACAACCTTGATGTCTGGTCCTAGACTGGCCCCCATGGGCCCTGAGGGCAGAGAGCCTGGCCAGTGGAGGGTACTTTGGGAGGATGACCAGTGAGGGGAGAGAATGTTGGGAGGGGGCCCAGGTTTCCCATGCCCGCAGCTTCGGATCACAGCCCCTGTTGTCACCCAGGCTTCTTCTGAACGGGGCCGCCGGAAGGCAAGAAGAGGGCCAGGGTCCGAGCCGGCAGGAGCTCAGAGCTGCTGGCTCTTTGGGGAGGTGACAAAGCCTGGCAGCTGGGTCTGAATTCCAGTCCCACTCTCCTTTTATGGGCAGAGCCTACTTTCTCTCACTGAGGCGCTAACTAGTAAAATGACGTGATGGATAGTGGCTGTTCTAAGCACCCACCCTGTCACTGTGAAGCCATTTTATATCTCCTCATCCTAACGATCCCTGGAAGCAGGCATTGCTGTTCCCATTTTACAGAGGTGGGGACTGAGGCTCAGGAAGCCTAGGTAACTTGCTCAAGGTTGCATTGCTCAGGAAAAGCAGAGTTGGGTTTCACGAGGTCTGGGTGGCCCCGCAGCCTGCCATGGTGCTTTGGCCCTGGCTCCAGACCCCAGCAGGGGGAAAGGACCTTTGGAAACCAGCATGTGCCTCCTCTTATTTGGCAGTGGAGGGAGCTGAGCTCTCCAGGGAGGCATGGAGACACACCCAAGGCCCACTGCCAGGGAGTGGCCAGCCAGCCCCAGAGGCCAGGTCTCCGGACTCCTGGTCCAGTGCTCCCTTTGGGAAGTGTAAGGTGTGTGCAGAAGCTGGGCTGTTGGACTAGTCGGGGCCACCGTGGGCCAAGCTGTGCATTGGATGAAAGGGTTTCTGATGGTGCACTCGGCCACCTCACCTGCTTTCTCAGATCCTCCTGTACCCTCGGCTCTCTCATTGCAACCACACCCAAGCATACTCTGTCTACATGCTGTGTTCTGGATGATAAGGGCCCCCTACTATGGTGACCTGTGCTCCAGTAACCCCTGCCCCTAGCCATCTGGGAGAGGGGTCTGCTAAAGAAACTGACAGAGTCAACAACTGTAACACTGTGTAGCATCCCTTTATTTAACAGCCATCTTCAGGAGATCATGATGCCTTACTTCCAATGAATAAAGCTCTAATATAGAACTTCAGGCACTATGGTAGGCTCCCAGGGAGACATGTTGAGATGGAGCCTGTAGTTTGAAAAATCACAGTATCATAAAACCTCAAGCCACCCAGTGTAATCCCCTACCCCAGCCTGAGGCTGGAATGCCCTTAAAGTATCCCCACCAGGGGTCATCTGGCTTGGTTACCTCTAGTGCTGGGGAGCTCATTACCTCATGAGTCAGACTATTCCATCCTGAGTGGCTGCTCAATAGCTTCGTTGTGTAACAGCTAACGTGATCCTTTTTTTTTTTTTTTTTCCAGGGCTCCAGCTGGTCTGTCTGAGGGCAGGCGGCTGGTCAGGGTTGACTCTATTCCAGCAGGAACAGGTGTGCATTTCTCCCCGTGACAGCATGGAATCAGTCATCCTCACACCCGAGGTCAAACATTTGTCGCCTCTCCATGGTGGCGGCAGTCAGCCTGCCTTATTTTTCCATGTCGGAAGAATCCAATTTTAGCAGGACCTTTCTTGGGTTACATGTCACAGAGCTCTCTGACATCAGGTCGTATTTACGGGCTCGGTGCCAGGACTGTCCCCCAGCACGCCCCACCTTGGCTGGCCTTATTTCCCATCAGTTTCTTTTGAAAACATGGAAGTAAAACCCCCGAGTCTCAGTTGAGTGTAATACGCGTGAATGGTGGCAACAGAGGTCTGTGCCCCGGGCCCACCCTACAGTGGCATACGGCGCTGTCTGGAAGGTACTATGCTGATGAAAGAGACACCAAACCAACCAGCTAAGGTCATATCACCCAACTCGATAACTGTCTTTCCACGCTTCCTGATGTGTGCCACACTCTATATTGGAACAAATAACACTAAATAAAATAGAATTCGGTGCATCAAGATTTGGTTTAGGCAATACGTTCTGGAATGCATGGTGTGGTATGTGAGGCAAGATATCATTGCTGTAATCAGGGGATACTTCCTCGGGGAGGTGGCCTTTGGGTAGGTTTTGAAGGATGGTTAGAAGTAGCTATGCAAAGTGCAGGAGTTCACCTGCTGTAACTAACGGCCAACGTAACAATGGCAGTTTATTTCTCCCTCATGTAACAGTAATAACTTAAGCAGTCCGGGGCTAATATGGCAGTTTCATGGTTTTGAAGACCCAGGATCCATCTGTCTTATTGCTCTGCCATTTTCTATCAGCAACTTTTATCATATGGTCCCCAATATGTGCTATAGCACCTGCCATCATATCATGAGTTCAGTCTACAGAAAGAGAAAAAGTAGAAGTTGAGGAAATGCCATCTCCATTAAGGACAGACATGACCTAGAACTTGTACACACCACTTTCCTCATATCTCATTGGTAGAGCTTTATCCATGGCCACACCTATCTCCAGCCAGGGGAATGGAGTCTTTAGTTCTATTCCCAAAGGCCATGGGAGAATGGATCCCTGAGGGAAACCAGCAGTCTTTGCCACAAAGGAAGAGCCGAACCCAGGCAGCAGGAGATTGGCATGAACTTGGCCTGGGAGTGAGGGGATGAGTCTGTGAGGAGGAACATTTCCCCAGACGTGGAATAGTGGAACACTGGACCCTCACACTGATCTTTGAGAAAAAAATCTGTACTCCGATAAGTCTGGAAAATGATGCCCATTTTATCTCTCTCTACTTGGAGATCGACCAAGCACAGCAGCATAATGATGGTTCTGATAAGCCCTGCAGAATAGAATCCGATAGGCTTTTAAATCATTATTGTTTCCCAAACTTTCAGGATCAGAAAACAATCTGCGCATCTGGCCCGCCAGGCCACTCCTCACATTCCTCTCTGATAGGGTTCCTCCAACTGGAAAGAGGAGGACGGTTAATCGCCAGGGGACCCCAGGTAAGGTCGTGGATTATCTAAGTTGCTTAACATTTCTGTTGAGGTTTTAGAGAAACAATAAACAACACCCCTTATCTTGCCCCACTTGAGTTCAGGACACATTGAGAGGTGGCTGCAGGGTCACTCAGAGGGAGATCAAAATGTCAGCTTTATTCTGGTAAGTGTTACATATGTGTACAAGGCTCAGGCTCGTGGGCAGAGGGGTTGCTCACATCCCGCCTGAATCAGCCAGACTTTCCCACCCAAGCACAGACACAGCGAGCTGACTGCAGGCCCCATTCTCAGTAGTAGGACTGAGGGTGCCCTCGGTACAGGCAGGCAGACCCCCAAGAGGGAGAGCCCAGAAGGGCAGAGCCATGGGGCTCAGTTCCTTCCCAAACTCACCACTCAGGTAAGTCACCCACCCCTCCCAACACACTCCACGCCTCGGTTTCCTTACTTGTCAAGTGGAATAAATGAAACCCATACTATCTCCCTCCACGGTTGCTATGGGGATGCCACAAAGGTTGATGGGGAAATGTCTTGAAACAATTTAAACCCAAAATTATCTTATTGGGGTATCTGTTCTCATATTTTTCTCATTGGGTTGATGTTTACGTTAAATATTCAATGACTCATTCATTCATTCAAAGAGTACATAAGTTAGGTGTAAGCTGGGAGCTGGAGAATACAGCACAGATTTTCTGCTCAAGGAGAAAGAACAAGCTGGGCTCACCTGGCCCAAGCCCTCATCTGTGGCTGAGGAAGCAGAGCTTAGAACCATCAAGGGCCTCATCCAAGAGCTGGGGCAGCTAGGCCACTTGAGCCCCCAGGCTCTCCCAACACGCCACATCCCTCCCCACCTCTGTGCCTGCCTGACACCTTGAATGTCCTCTCCTCTCGACTCCACTTACACAAATTCTATCAATTCTTTGAGATAGCTCCAGACCCATTCTGTCTGCTATACCATTGTTTATTTTAGCCATCCCTATCTTGGCGCTCACCAGACCCTTCTTATCTTCAATGCTCATCTTAGCCCTTGACTTTCTTCTCTGGTTTTACGAGGCTACGTGTCATCTCCTCCCTTAACTGCCCCATGCCCCGGTCTCAGGCACAGGACTGGACACGTAGGAGGGGTCAGGGAGGGCTTGGCGACTGACGGCCTGCTGACAGATTTAGCCAGCCGGGAAAGGTGACAGTGTGGACATGATCTCATTTTCCCCTTTTGTTGACATGTTCCTAATTCGGCTTTATGAGATTTTTCTGGAGTGTCAGCTGTGCTGTTTTGAGCTGGGCTGTGAAGGGCAGAATGTCCAGAGGTAGGGGATGGCATGTGGGAAGGGCTTGGCCGAGGGCAAGGGTGTCTGCAGCCTTTCCCAGCCTTCAGAGGGTCTCGGAATGTTCTGGCCCACTTTGGAGTCTTAAAGGGACACGTTGAGAAAAAAAAAATACTTAGAGAGATTTGGGAATGTGGACCACAGGGAAAACATAATAGAAGGCCCAGGGTAAGGTGCCCTGCCCCGGGCAAATCACTGAAGACTGCGAAGTTGGGGCTGTGAGCGGAATGCCATCCCATGATCAGTGCCGACGGGATGGGCGACCCGGAGGCGGGATTCCCCAGAGATGACTCAGCCGTGCTGGACCTTGGTCTGCGTGTGGTCTCTGATGGCCGCTCTGTGACTCAGTTTCCTCATCTATTAAAAGCGGATGGAGTTGGACTCCATCTCCGGTTACAAGCTAGTCTCGGGTGTTTCATTTTTAAACTTGAATCGTTTCTCTATTTAAAAGTTGGAATATTTCACATTAAAAGTTGTATTTTATAGATGTCCTTTATAAAAAGTCAGAACGCCCAGAAGTCCTGGGCCCGCAGGACAGTAGTATGTGTGGCTGTCACCACCCCTCCCCCTGACGTGTCCTGGCTCTCCTTTTCCCCGACATGACCTTGTGGCCCCAATGGCACTCGGGTTTGTCTCCGACCACCGCCCTGACCCCATGCTTCCTGTCGATTCTTCCAGTGACAGCATCGTGTGATTCTGAGCGGGGAGCGGGAAGGGCAGCGCCTAGGGGACCCGGCTCTGTGTTCTGGCCCTGACCCTGTGCTGACCCGTCGATTGACCCCGGTGACCCACCTCCCCTCTCTGCCTTCATTTTCCTCAGCTGTTTAAAGAGGGGGTCGGTCAAATCCATCAATAAGGTCTTTTCAAGTTCTCACAATCTGTGACTCTCTGAAAATGCCGAGTACCAGAGGGAAATGGAACCATGATTTAAACCTTGTGGAATTTGGCTGCCCTGTTCCCTTGCAAACTTCATGTTGTGTGTGAAGGGGGACGGGGAGGGAAAGAAGGGATGGGGGCGGGGCTTGAGAAAATCCTCCCTAGTGAGATGGAGCAAGTCTTCAGGCAGACCTTCTGGGCTGTGGATAAAGTTGAAAGAGGCAGCGCCGTCTCCTGAAATTCCTTCCAGGTCAATTGAAGTCTTGGAATTCCCTCAACCCAACACTTTCCAGAAACCTGAGGCTCTGGGTTAAAATGGTTGGTATATATACACTACCAAATGTAAAATAGATAGCTAATGGGAAGCAGCCACAGAGCACAGGGAGATCAGCTCGGTGCTTTGTGACCACCTAGAGGGGTGGGATAGGGAGGGTGGGAGGGAGACGCAAGAGGGAAGAGATATGGGGATATATGTATACGTATAGCTGATTCACTTTGTTATACAGCAGAAACTAACACACCATTGTAAAGCAATTATACTCCAATAAAGATGTTTAAAAAAAATGAAAAAGAAAGTGCTTTGACAAAAAAAAAAAAAACCAGTTATAGTAGTAATAAATGTTCAGATGAATCAGAAAATTCACATAAACAGAGAACAAGTTAAAATTATGAATAATCTGAGAGACAACTCCTGTTAAGATTTGCTGCATGATCTTTCAGAGTGTTTCTATACATATATACATATATGTAATTCTATGTATTTTTTCCCAGTCAAAATAGAACTCATAGTATACACAAAAAAAAAACAAAAAAATTGATGGTGTACAAACCAAGTGTTCACAAGGGCAGACGCAGGGACAAATTCTCTGTCTACTCTGTGCCAAGGAAACTTCCAGATAAGGCCCGGGGTCAGAGGAGAGTATGGAACCATGGCACTCAGCACGAGGGGCTGCTCTGGGCTTGGGAGCTGTCTGTGTTCACTCCATCTCTTTCCTAACTGGCTATTACTTTATTTATCTGAGCCTCGGTTTCCTCACTTGTCAAATGGGATTGAAACAACCCCCAAATTAACCTGGGCTATCTGTCTCCTAGAGGGAAAAACACTAGAGAACAGAAGCCAAACTCTTGGAGAAGAGATGGATGGGCCACCCGTGGGCTTTTGGGGTTTCTTGGGGGTCCTCCCTGCGGTTTTCGTACCACGGTTCTCCAGGACCATGAGGGTCTGCCTGGAGCAGTGCTGGCGGACAGATGCCTCCCCACTGAGCCCTCCTATCAGAGGGGGCCTCCCAAGCAGCAGGAGCCCTGAAGAAGGACTTGCTATCCAGGGGGATCATACACACCCACTACTAACCCCCTGGTCTCTTTCACAGCATCTTCACTGCCTCAGGACACCTCAGTCCCTGCATGGCAACTGGGCAAGAGGCCTCCTGGCTGGGGGAGGAGCCCTGAGGGAACTGCAGAATCCTGGCAGGACTTGGCACCAGAGCCCTGATGCAGGCAGTCCTTGTAAGCCGGCCGTCGTGAGCTATAGAAGTTTGAAGACCTGTGGAGTCACCAACACACCTGGGTTCGCAGGCAGTACTGTGAGATGTCACAGAGGGACACTGGATTTCGAGGTCTGGATCTGTCCCATCCTATCCCGGATGACGGGGTGTTGCTGGTTAACCATTTTGTTTATCCCTGAGCCTCAGTTTCTTGACCGTAAAATGGGAGAACATCCTTGCCTGGTCTCCCTCACATCTCCCTCACATCTCCCTCACGTCATCTCCCTCACAGGTCTCCCTCACCTGGTCTCCCTGAGAACAGATGGAAAGAGGCACCGTTCAGGCCTGCAGGGCAGCTGCTGCCAACAGGGGCATGGAACTGAGCAGGCCGACTTTGGAACAAGAGCAAGAGTGTGGTGGAAATGCCCTGGTAGAAGGTGGTGAGACTGGGGGAGGGAAAGAGGGCCCGCCTGATGGAGGGACACCCTGTCTCCTTCCCACAGAGGCTGCCTGGTGAGAGGGTGAGAGCTTGGACTTTGCAGCCAGGCTGGCCAGAGTCTGAACCTGATCCTGCTGCGTAGAAGCTGTGTGGCCCTGGGCAAGCCGTTGTCCCTCTTTCAGCTCATTGCCTCTCTGTAAAATGGCGCTAGTTATTCAGACCTCACAGGGTAGTTTGGAAGATTAAAATGAGAAGGGTAGATGTATGTCAAACGTCTAGTGCAGAGCCTGACACACAGTGGATGCCTGATAAGTGTTGCTGCTAATATTTTCTGTGAGTTTTTGCTGTGACTCACTTCCTTCCACTAGGCATCTCTGGGCAGGCCCCCGCCTGAGCCCAGCTCCTGGTCCAGCAGAGAGGATGTAAGATGCTCCCTGGCTGAGGCAGGAATGACGTCAATGATGCATCCCTCCTGGGACCGTGCTTTGTGCTGCTGCCTCGACCTCTCACTCAGTGGTGGGTGTCTGTCTTGCCTTGACCATCAACACCAGGCATCCCCATTCCTGACCTAATGTATTCCTTCTTGACTCCTGGACCTGCTGTGGCCGTTCCCTTTTCAGCCTGCCTTGATGCTGAGCGACAGGGATTAGTGTCCAAAGGCCTCGGTCTTCCAGCCTTGAAGGAATCAGAGGAGGCTTATGAGCTGTCTGAGGCCAGTCCAAGGCTCCCTGAGGTGGCTCCTGTCCCCTACCCTCCAAGCCCCTACAGAAATGAACTCACAGTTGCCTGGACAGTGGATTTCTATCCACCTGAAATTGATTCCTTAGGTGGCAGCCCAACAGACTCCTCTGAGTTCCTGTGAGTTTCTCCTATAGCATCCTGACCAAGGGCACGTGTATGCTCTGTAGCCAGACTGACTGGGTTCATGATCCCAAGATCACGGCTATCTAGCCACGTGACCTTAGGTAAGTTCCATAACCTTTGTGCATCTCATTTTCCCCAGGTATAAAAATTCTTCCTCACAGAATCCTCATGCGAATTAAACGAGACAATGCAGTTCTTGGTGCGTAGCAAATATTACATTCACCATTCATTTTGCCCCATACCTCCTGAAATATCCACCTTGGATTTGTGTCCAAGTCTTCTCCCACCCACCAGCCCACTTGGTGCTTCTTGGAGGGCATAATTCCCCCATGAACTAAGTCAACACTTGGACCTGGATTGGAAATGTCCAAGGACTGACCTAGAGAGAAAATGACGGATGGAGAATTGAATGGTGGGGTCAGCCAAGCGAGGGAATGGGCCTGGCACGTTGCCTCTCACCTGCCCGCCTTCACCTGGGTATAGAAGGCAGAGAGGTCACCCGTTTGGATGGATCCAGACTTTATGTTGAGCTCCCTCTCTCCTGAAGCACCACTCTCTCCCTGCAATAAAATGGTGAACACATGCCTGGGCCGGATACGGGCAAGAAGGTGTGTCTCCTCTGACGAGGACCTAAGCTCCAGAGTTAGGCACGGGAATTGCCCCCAGGGCTCCTTTCACCCACTTACTCCCTTCTTCCCTTTGCCCCTCGTCACCGGAGATACCATGCACGTGTCATCCCGCACCCAAGCGACTGGGTCCATCTGCTAGCGAGTCAGGGGTGAGATGGTGGTCTTACTCTGCAGTTCTGTGCGACCATGTGGCAGTGCAGGAGGGCTGGTGAGCACCCCTGGAACGGGAGGTCTGGGCAGGGGTGAGGCCATGGCAGCCAGCGTTAGGCCCACTTCCCTTCCCGGGTGAAGGCCAGAAGACCAGGCCAGGCAACTGGACTAGCCGGTCATGCGTAGGGCTGTGGTGGTACATGTGACTGTGAGGGTGGGTTGGCTGGGAGAGGTGGGTCCCCATTGGGTAGGTTTTGGTCCCAGGCCTGGATTGCCCTGTGGGTGAAAGCCGTCTCCTGGGGTCTACAGAGGGAGAAAGCAGTCAGTGAGCTGGAGCTTTGCTCAGGGCTTTCACAAGCCTTATTGTAGCAAACCCTCAGAACACCCAGGGATGGAGGGGCTGCTTTACAAGCCCTTTTTTCCCTGGTGTATGACTTGCCCAGTGTCACGTGATCCATGAGCAGTGGGTCTGGGATTCACGAATACAGCTCTTCTGGTTCCAAACCCATGCTCTTTCCCAGGATCTTATAATTATCACAGAGGGTTTACCTGCACTGTGTGTGCAGTGCTGGTAAAAATAGGAGATTAATTCATTTACGAATATTTTTATTACCTATTGATATCCTGACTACTTCCAAAGAATTTTGATCCAACTTATAATATGCAGCTTACATATGCGAAATCTGAGAGAAAGAGAACATAAAATCAAGGTCTTGGTCTTGAAAGCAGAGGCAAGGGGTAGGAATTAATAAAGACCAAGAGGTGAAACGCCACTGAGAGCCCCCAGGTGTCCAGCACCATAGAAGGTTCTGTGGGATGTGCAAAATTATTTGATACCCCTGCAAAAATAATTAACGCCTGGATGATCATAGTTCAAATAGAATGAAGTAGTTAAATAAGAGTCAATATTCATTGACTGTTTATTTTGTGTCAGGCCTTGTTCTAAGCACTTTACTTGTTTTGAAAATAAATTTTTATTTTGGAGTAATTTTCGATTTACAGAAAGGTTGCAAAGAGAGCACAGAGAGCGCCCCTGCACCCATTTCCCCGGTGTAATTGTGATACATTTGTCATGACCAAGAAACTAGCATGAGTATGTCAGCAGGCACATACTAGCATTCACTAAACTACAGACTTTATTTGGATTTCCCCTGTTTTTCCACTAATGTCTTTTCCCTGTTTTAGGATAAAATCCAGGATTCCACATTGCATTTAGAAGCTTTATACTTTTTCTTTTCTGCCTCCCTCTCTTTCCTCTCCTTCCTCTCCTCCCCTCCTCTCTCCTTCCCTTTTCTCACTTTTAATCCTCACAGTTAAAGAGGAACCGAAGGGCTTCCCTGGTGGCGCAGTGGTTGAGAGTCTGCCTGCCGATGCAGGGGACACGGGTTCATGCCCCGGTCCGGGAAGATCCCACATGCCGCGGAGCGGCTGGGCCCGTGAGCCATGGCCGCTGAGCCTGCGCGTCTGGAGGTTGTGCTCCGCAACGGGAGAGGCCACAACAGTGAGAGGCCCGCGTACTGCCAAAAAAAAAAAAAAAAAAAAAAAAAAAGAGGAAACTGAAGTAGGAAGAGTCATTTTCAGACGGCTCACGGCCACACTGCTGGGACGTGGCCTTGCTGAGTTCAGACCCAGACAGGCAGCCCTGCTCTTGGCCTCTGTGTTGGACAGACAACACAGCACAGGGTCCTTGCTGAGGAAGGGAGGACCAGAGGGGAAAAACAAGGTACAGTGAGGACTCAGAGATAGAGGCTTCCTGGAAAGTGCTTCAGCACCTTTTGTTTTACAGAGGGAAAGGGAAAAAGGCGTGGGCTCCAGGGTTCATGCCTGCACAAGATTAGGAGGGACAATCACCCCATCTCTCTCGCTGCCTCCCCCTCCACTGGCCGTGGAAAGCTTTGCAGGGAAAGACCCAAGGCACAAATGGTCCTCCAGACCATTCCTCCCTTTGGGATGAAGGAGCCCTTTCCTTGGGATGGCTTCTTCCTTTTGCTATTGTTTTCATACCCTATAAGTAATACCTATTTATGTAAAAAAAAAAATCAGACAATGTAGCTAAAATATTTATCATCGAGAAGAATGTTTATCTCTGAACTGTCATGCCATATATCAGACTTTTTAGCAGAAATGAAATGCTACTGGATGGACTACTGTGTAAGCTGCTTTTTCCACCCAACGATATTTCATGAACACCTTTTTTTACGCTAATGTACACCTTTGTATACCTTTGATTCTAAAAGAATTCCATAGATGTACCACAGTTAATTCAACCAATCCCCTCTTGATGGACAAGTGGGTTCTTTCTAATTTCAACGAGTATTCCTGAATTCAGATATCTGAGTCCATTCTTTATTATTTGGTTGAGATGGACACCCGCCCCCCCCAAGTAGAACTGCTGAGCTCAGAGGCAGGTGCCTGCTAAGAGTTTGCCTTGCACCTGCCGTAACCCTGGGCCTCTCCACCCGAGGGTCTGCTGCTCTCGACAGGCTCCCGCTACCCTCGTCCCCACAGGGTTGTACCTCTTCCTTTCTCACGTGTGCCACAGGCATATCATTGGTTCATTCTGGTTTCCTTGCTTTTCACCAAGATTGAAAATATGTTCACGTGTCCCCCAGGCACCCTCTTCCTACTGTGAATGGCTTGTTCGTCTAGCTGAACTTTCTGTGTTTGCTTTGCTTTCTCTTGCCTGGAAGCAGTAGTTCCTGGCTGAACTGATGGCTAAGAGTTGAGCCAGGATGTGGGCATCCTAGCTTCCAGAGGTTTCTAAGGTGGAAAGAAATGAGCCAGTTGGCCTGAAAAATCTGGGCGTGCACCAGCCTCCACTCCCTGCAGGAAGCTGGGTGGGACAAGCTTTCCACCGGATGTTTTCCAGGGAGGATGGACAACTACTTGCCTTGATAGAGAGGGCTGGGCCGAGTGGTTCTGGTGGTTTCTCTGATCCTCAGATTCCATGAAAGATTGGGAAGGTGGAGGCCAAACTGAGATATGGCTTGGCTTTCAGATCTGAGTTCTGACCTGCTCTGGAATCAGGATGGGGGTGATGGTCAGAGTCGGGGGGAGGGGAGGCTAGACAGGCAGAGGAGCGGCAAACTCACTATGCTCCTAGAGCAAGTGAGCACCCGACGTGGAGCCTGACTCACCGCTTAGCTCCACGCATCACCGTGGCCCTGTGGCACTGTCTGCTTTCTTTTCCTCTTTCCCTGGAATTATTCTGGCCCCAGAAATATGACCACCAGAGCTAGAAAGGTCCTAAAAGATCTTCCAGAGTGAGGACAGGAGCCATGCAAAAAAAAACAAGAGTTAAAAACAAAGATGAGGGCTTCCCTGGTGGCGCAGTGGTTGAGAGTCCGCCTGCCGAAGCAGGGGACGCGGGTTCGTGCCCCGGTCCGGAGGATCCCACATGCCGCGGAGCGGCTGGGCCCGTGAGCCATGGCCGCTGAGCCTGCACGTCCAGAGCCTGTGCTCCGCAACGGGAGAGGCCACAACAGTGAGAGGCCCGCGTACCGCAAAAAAAAAAACAAAAAAAACAAAGATGAGCACACATGATGATGACCGCATTTATGTGCTTATAGGAGGTTAAATGTATTTGTGCAGGATATCTAAAAAGAAAATGAATAAAACGTTTTTTAACAAAAGATTTCCTTCCTCCCAATTATTCCACTAAAGCTCCGTTTTTTTAAAGAAGGGTGATGGGAAGTATGAGAATCTTCCGATCCACCCCACCTATTTTATAGAAGGGGAAACTGAGGCCCAGGGCAGGCACACGATTGCCACATACGGCAAGTGGTGTTTGAATCTGAATCTCCTGCCTCCAGGGCTGGGGTCCTTTCCTGTGATGTCTGGCTCCACTATTTGTCCCTTGAAGGGCTGCTTCTTGCCTTGGGATTGAGAAAATAAACCAGAGCACGGGCTGTGTTAGCAAATGTACAGCCAAAGGAGAAGGATTCCCTTTTTATTCTGACCTCCTTCGACAGGACACCATTTTCAACCTGATGGAAAATGGTCCTTTTTTTCCTTCATTTTCTATATATAACTTCGGGATTTTGTTTTTGAGCCTCATGTGCCATCACTTCAAAGCTGACAACACATATCACACGGACGAGAATCAGAGGGACAGACGGGGCTTGGAGGTGGTCATAGAGCTAGTGTCAGTGTTGGGACTTGTGGAATATTTCCTGCTCACTAAGAAGCCTCAGAGACTTATTTTTCCTTCTTTTCTTATAAGTAGGATGCTGGCTTTCTAATATTGCTCCCTCCTCTACGCCCATTCTAGAATATTCTCTTAGGTTCTTTCTTTTCACTCTCCATGTCCTTAGAATCCTGCTAACCTCCATCCTTGGATCACTTTCTCCTTTACGGAGCACTTTCCCACTGAATGCCTCATTGGATATCAGAGTGTTCTGTCAGGGAGATGCAGCTGGCTTAGGGTATTCCTCTTCCACAGAGACCTTGCCCCAAGATCTTAAGGGACAGTCACCAAGCGCATCAAGGTCAGAACTTCAAGACTTCTGACTGCAAAATCAGAGCTCTCTCTCTCCTTCACCAGCAGGTGTGTGGAGGGCACTTGGGGGTGGTGCGTTGCCAGGGGTTGGGACTGAGCCTCAGGGCTGAGCAAGCTTTCTTGGAGGTTCCATCCTGGGGCCGAGCTCTGGGGGACGCACGGGCTGGGCTGAGAATACCAGCCAGATGGCCTCTCTGGTGTCAGCCACTCTCCACATCTCGCAAAGTCTGTGATTCAACTGCTCTCTGAATTCAACCTCACTAGAACTGCTGGGATTTCCAGGCCGACAGACTTTTATTTTCCAGAGCTGTCCTGAATGTGTTACTCTGTTGAGCAAAACCCTTTCTTCATGGGCCATTTCTCTTTCTTGGATGGTACTGCTACTTCCCTTTGGCAGAATGAAGAAGACAGTTGTCTCTGCTACCTGCTCGCATCCCTTTTGGCCCTATGAGCCTGCCCAGGGTCCTTACAGCGGCCCAGTTTCCCCCAACTCCTGGTACCTTGCATCTGGCGTGAGCATCCCCCACGATACGTCTCACATCTCCGCGATATTGCAGATAAAAACGGAATTCACAAGGCTGAAACTGAGCCTGCAGGCAAGTGAAGCCAGACTGCCCACAACTCGGGCACAATTCAGCTCATGGAATTCCCAGCTCTCTGCATAACCTGGGTGCACTGTACCAATGGACAGACGCCCTTCCCCTTCTCAACATGGCACCTCCATCTTCCTTCCTGGTTCGCCTTGCCCAAAGTTTGTTTTTTTGGTTGTCTGCTCTAGAAATCAGCTCTAACATTTGTACCTCAGCCCTGCTATGTGTCTCTCGTCTTCCTCTCATAACTGTCATCTCTTTATCCTTTTTTTTTTTTTTTTTCCCCTTGTGTCCCAGGAGAGCTGGCCAAGTTCTTTCTCTACTTTGCTGATTTGTTTTTCTGGGTCATCAAGTCTGTTTTTCATTACCTTCTTCCAAAGTGGTTTTTAATTCAGCTATTATGTTTTTAGTTGCTTTATAATTCTTCCACTTCTCACACATCTCCCTTTTCACATTACCTCGTTATTTCATCTTGAAATGAAGTCTATATTCTCTCCCTAAGGCTTTCTGCTCCTCTTTTAAGCAGGTCACTCCTTCTTTTCTACTGAGCTCGCTGGGGAGGTAGATACGTGTTCCTCTCAGATCTATAGCTGGGGCAGGCTGGTGTGAGGGCTCCCAGCTCAGTCCCTGACTCCTGGTGTATCTGTGCTGTGCTGGGGTGGGATTCTGTCACCACCACCATCCCCGCCCCGGGGCCTTGGGCACTTGAAGATGCTGTTGGGGTGCAGGGAACCCCAGCACACCCTGGCAGTTATGCTTCTCCCCTCTGGTCCCAGCTCCAGCTGCCGGTGAGAAAGCCATGTCCCAGAATGCATTCCTCCACCTGCTCCAGACTTCCATCTTCTATCACATGGCTGTGGACAGACGGTGACAAAGGAAAGAGAGCGCTACCGTGAGGAGAGGTTACCACACTCTGCTTCAAAGAATAGCTCTTAAGAGCCAGAGAGGAGTAGCTGGCCCCAATTCTGGTGGGTCCGAGCCTGGGTCACTGACACAGGACCCATGAGAGAAGAAGCGTGAAGGACCCTTCCACCTTTTCCCAATGGGTCCTTCGCTGCCTGATGGAGGG
Organism: Delphinapterus leucas; assembly: GCF_059928025.1. Classification (NCBI taxonomy): domain Eukaryota; kingdom Metazoa; phylum Chordata; class Mammalia; order Artiodactyla; family Monodontidae; genus Delphinapterus; species Delphinapterus leucas. Next base: position 68,529,331 of record NC_143130.1, on the reverse strand, counting down.
CATCCTGGGCAGGTTGGGTGATATTACTGGGAATTCTCCTAGACAGGCTTAGTGAGACGTTTTAAAGGCTAATTGGTGGGCCACTCAAGATTTTGAGCTAGATGTCTCATAGTCAACTTTTAGTACACACTTACTCTTTAATCCCTCCTCTGCATTGACTCCATCTTACAAGGACAGCTGATTTTTCACTTGTTACTAATCCTTTCTTAGTCCAGGTGACCTGGGTGGGGCTCTGGAGGTGGAGCACATGACCTTGACCTCAGCGAATCGGCACTTCACATTCCTAGGCCATAGTGATTGGTTCAGGGGTGGGCATGTGACCGGAGGCTGGTACAATCAGAACGAGGTTCAGGACTTTTGTGGAAACTCCTGGAAAGGATGCTCAGGTTTCCCCTCTAGACCTGAGCCTGAAGGCTTGTGAGCTGTGGGCTAAGCTGTGGCATCCTGCAGCCTGGGACTACAGCTGAGGACTGGGGAGGGGGTGTGTCCTGAAGGCGGTGAGGCGCTCCTATTCCAGCTTTGCCTGAAGCTGGCCCTACCCTTGGATCTTTTAGCACTGAGAACCAGTGAATTCTCTTTTATGTTTAAGCTCCATTTGAGTCAGATTATCAGTCACCTGAGATAGAATGAGTCCTCATTTACACAAATGTGACCACAGAATTAGGAAAAACAAGACCAAACGTTTACAGTATTATCTTTGGGTAGCAGGATTGTGGGTTATTATTATTTCTCTCTTCATATATTTTATTGCATTTTCCTACATTTTTGTAGCAAGCATGTTTTGTGAATAAAGATCAAACAAACAAGGAAAACCTCCAAGATATACTATAGTAAAACTCTGCTTCTTCAACTCGGAAAGGCAAGAGGCTAAAGGGACCGGTGCTCAGGCCCCGTGGAAGCCGTGGATCCCCTAGAGGGCTGTGCGGTGGAGGCGGGCCTCCCACCCAGCCCTGTAGCAGACATTTGAGGAGCTCCCCTTAAAGCTGGACAAGGAAATCCTTCTCTGTGCAGTGAGAAGCAACTTAAGGCAGCTGTTCTCTCCAGAGAAGGTGCAAGTTGAAAAGAGAAACAGTTTCAAGAGGTTTTGAACCGTTCCTGAAGGGCAGTTCTGCTGCAGGATTGGAGGGAGGGGTGGTACGTGTGGAGCTGTCTCTGGCCTTGGGGTGGGAGTCAGGGAGGCCCCCAGATTCTCCCTCGGGGCCGAGCCAGGACCGTCTGCGAGGCTGGGCCACTACACTAGACCCATCTGGTCTCCCATGTCAAGGTGTCGGCGAGGCGGGTGGCAGCACACAGCCCTTGGCCCAGCTGAGTGCCCAGGGCTCAGGAAAGCACACGTGTTTTTGCACTTGCTGCATCCTGAGTGGCGCAGAGGATGAATGGGCCAATGGAGAGTGGAAACCCCAAACCTTGAGTCACCGCTGACTGTTGCCACAGGCGTAGAACTCCAGCTGCAGGCACTTAGCGGGGCTTATGCCTGTGCATCCAGGAAGCTGAGCGGTGGCGGAAAAAACATGTTAAAATGGAGTCAGGCTGGGCCGGGGAGTTCCTGTGTGTGTGTGTGTGAGAGAGTTTTGGAAGTCATGCAGGACGTTGTCTTTCCTCAGGTGACACCTGGGATCTAGTTTTCTCACAGTGGGTTCCATTGTGTTCTAGTTCTTGAAATGGGCAGCGAGGAAGCGTGTTTGCAGCAATATTCATTTGGGATCTAATTTATGAATCCTATAGTCCTGTCTCGGAGAGTCACAATGTACGCTAGTGTATAAAGGCTCTGAGAGGTCCTGCGGTAAAGGAACCTGGTTGATTGAAGGATCATAGAACTCATTTTGGGGGGATCACCCACACGCTGGATGGAATGCGGCGTGAGGCCAACTGTGCAGAGGGTGACTACTCCCCAGAATGTGGACACCTAGAGCATGGTGGAGTTTTGGGTATGGATGTGTGACCCAGCCATGTAGGCTGGGCAATTCGGCCCCAGAGCATTAAAAGCATAAGATAGACTGTAAGATCATGGAGTTCATCTGATTTAAATGCCTCACGTTATAGAGATGGCCACTGAGGTCCATAGAGGAGAGCTGAGTTACTCATTATTACCAGAGTTCTTGGCTCTATACCATAGACGCCAATGCTGGATAACCCAAGGGGGGAAAGAGATTTGGTGGGCATATTACCAGGGAGCCTGCCAACCCATTGGAAGCCTGGGGAACCATGTTCAGAAAACAGGCAGGAACCCAGGGTAGGTGGGCTGCTGAGCCCGTGGCCAGACCATGCCATGGAGTTGGAGTAGGCTGCTTCAGCTAGAGCCAGGATGCATTAGAAACTGACCCACAGCTCTTTGTGTCGCCCCCGCTGGGAAGAGCCAATTGGCTGAGCGCAGGCTGTGTGCCCCTCCCCAGCCGTCAGGCTCTGGGAGAACAGATTTCTGGCTCATTTGGCCTCTGCAGCTGAAGTCCGGAGCCCGTTTCTCCCTGAGACTTGCAGATGAAAGCAGCTCAGCCATGTGGCTGGGGGCAGAGCAAGGTCACAAACCCCATCTCCTATTTTCCAGTTCACATCATGCCGTCCACGTGTACTCTTCCCTATAAATGTTTCCAAACTTGATTTAACTAACAACATGGACCTTGAGGAATTTCTACCCACCCTGGTAGGATCAGATTTTGAAATCATTTAAACATTCACCTGGACTGTTCTTCCTTGATGTTTCCTACCCTTTCCTAGTCTTTACTCCCTGACCTCATGGTTAGTCATCACAGCAGAAATAGAGAAACAAGTGAGTATGTAGGTTTTGAATTTCAGGGCAGATATAGTTGGGGAGTCTCAAAGTGTTTCCTCTGGAGCATCTAAACCCTGAGGGTGCGCGCCCCGGCAGGACGAGGGTGTGGTTAGTTAACCATTTTTTCCTACTTTACCAGATTAGATTAGTGCTTCCTTGAGCAAAAAAACGGGGCCTCAGAAGGAAAGAGTTAATGCTGACATGGAATTCTGAGAACGGTCCTGCCACACGCTTCATGCCCCCACACCCTGAAGTTGAGGGGAAAATAGGATACCCAATAGTCTGGGGGCTCTGAGAGCGGAGGGGAAAGGTGCCCTACCCCCTGAGAGAAGTTGGGGGGCTGGAAGTTTCATAGAGAAGCCCCAGTGTTCAGTGAGGGAGCAGCAGCCTGAGAGCCCAGGCTGCATCGCAAGCTCCAGCGTCTCATTGGCGGAGGGGGCAGAAGGATACTTTGGCTGGTGGCCTGAGGGCCAGCAAACCTGGAGGGCCTCATGCCTGGGGTGGTGGAGATGTGACAGCAGGTGCAAGCGTGGGCCAAGAGTGGCAGAAATAAGGACACCTCACCAGCCCGTGTGGGTGGCCATCGGGGACCAATGCCCTGCTCAGCAGAGGCCAGTGTGGACAGGTGACCGCAGCGAACCAGGCATGCTCCCTGGGTGCTCTGTTCCCCCCACCCCAGCTGGGTGCCACCTCTGGAAGGAGAGAGGGGGGACCACGAGGTGACTAAAATAGAGGTTCTGCCCAAAGTGGGATGGGAGCCAAGGGGGAAATAAACTTTTGCTTTCTTTCCCATCTGAATTTGTGGCCTATGAAATTAATTCTGATATAATACAGTTAAAACGAATCCAGTATATTTTCTTTTCTTTTTTTTTTTTTTTTTCTGTGGTACGCGGGCCTCTCACAGCCGTGGCCTCTCCCGTGCGGAGCACAGGCTCTGGACGCGCAGGCTCAGCGGCCATGGCTCACGGGCCTAGCCGCTCCGTGGCACATGGGATCCTCCTGGACCGGGGCACGAACCCGCGTCCCCTGCATCGGCAGGCGGACCCTCAACCACTGTGCCACCGGGGAAGCCCCCAGTATATTTTCTTAAAAAAGGTTTCAAGCATCTTCCCTTCTTGAATTATTATCTGACATTGGTTTTTCCTTACCCACGCTCTGGGTCAAAATTAAAATGACGGACAGCCCATTGGCAGTTATTTTTTGTAAAATAGGGCTGGCACTGGTGGCCACCTCTTGGGTTCTGCTGTGGGGAGTCCTGCCCGCAGCCCACCAGTGGCTGAGTGTCCAGGAGCAGACTGGGTCCCTCATCTAGCCCTGCCTCCTGGGCTGAACACCCCGTGAGTCATTCTTGCTCCTGGTGAGGTAAACACTGGTGTAAACACAGTCATCCCTCAGTATTTGTGGGGAATTGGTTCCAGGACCCCTGTGGGTACCAAAGTCCATGGATGCTCAAGTCCCTTATAGATGGCTCCCTGTATCCACAGCCCTGCATCCCCAGATAGGGAGGAACGACTATACATTTACTGAACAAAAAAATCAAGTGTAAGGGGAGCAGTGCAGTTCAAACCCATGTTGTTCAAGGGTCAACTGTACATCGAAAACCCCAAATCTCTGCCTGTGACAGAGCCTCCCCTTGGGGCTCCGTTTCCTCACCTGTAAAATTCACTTTGCTGCTCACAGCAGCCCAGCTCTCTGGTCTCCAGCGACTGCCACGGGCAGGCGCCTTCCCCACAGGCCTCTTTTTTTGTCTTCACGACAGCCCTGTCAGTTTACAGATGTTGGAAGCAGGTTCACAGAGAAGGGCCTTGCCAAAGGCCAGACAGTCAATTCATCGAATTTAAGACTTCATAGATGGTGGGACACACTATGATTTTATAAACAGGAAAGAAAGAAAAAGAGCTGCCGATTATAACCGCAAGGGGTCACAGCTCATAAGGCCATTCTAATGTCACAGACGTTAAAAAGTGTGAATAGCGGGCCTTAGCACTGACGGACTGCTGAGTTGAGCAGACAAGGGTGCAGTCCCGAGCCTGAGGGATACAAAGCTCACGGTCTTTACGTTCAGTCCAGCTGCCAAAGGCTGAGGGGAGTGAGACTTGAAAGAGCGACAGGACATAACAGGACTTCTAATCGTGTAACGTGCTGGGCAGACATAGGAATCATCACAGGGAGGCACATGCCAACAGCTGGAACGGAATAAATCCCTCGCTGACTCTTACAGAAGCCGCCTCACTTAGACAGATTTTCAGTGAATTGGAATTGGGGTGAGGTTTGGGTGGAATTGGATCACAAGGCCAAAAACTGACTCTTGCCTGTTGTGTCTGATGCAATCTTATGAGCCAGCTCATCCAAGAACTGCTTGGCTTACCCCAGACCCAATTCTCTACAGGGAGTAGCCTCCAGATTTGTTGGAGATTTGAGGAGGCTTCCAGTTGACACGATGGACCAGAACAAAGTCCAGAAGACTGCCTGGGCTCCCCCAGGCTCTCCCTTGCCCTGAGTCTGGGGCTGCAGGAGGCTCTGGGGCCTGCCTCTCACCAGCCCCTCTCCTTGGGTGGAGCAAGTCCCTCTTCCCCGGGGCCCACTCTTGACTGGGGACACGTTCGGGTCAAACAGAGGGTCAAGTATCCATGGACCCTGGAAACTGCCTTTGCCGTGAAACCCTCCCCCAAATTAGATCTATCCCCTAGATTGAAGCCTGAGTCTCCATAGCTTGGGACACTGGGATCTAGACCTTTAATCACTCCTCGTAGTGTACCCTGTCTGGATCTGGACCCGTCCTTTCCTGGCTCCTTCGTCTCCTCTGCCGTCCTCCCAGATGGCCATCTGACAGGAGTTACCGTTAACGCGGGTGGAGCATGACCTGTCCCAGCGCTTCAGGGACCTAACTTCATCAGGTACGCTCAACACTCTGAAGTAGGAATTATCATCCCCATTTTAAAGGTGGCAAACCTGAGGCTCAGCAAAGCCAAGAAACAACACACCCAAGGCCACACGGCCCCTAAATAAGAGAGGTCTTAACCAAGAGCAGTGCCTGAGTCAGCAGGAGCGCTCAACTACTTGTTAGATGACAGAGTGAAAACTGCCTTATTATGATGATACAAAAAATTTTGCTGCGAACTAACTGTTATTTAATTTTATTCATCTGAGCACCTGCTTTTGCGTCCAATGAGGACCTACAGAGGAAGTGGGTTCTGGGCAACCGAGGCTGTAACGTACATGCACACGCACACACAATCCTCCCTTAATGACCCGCCTGCAATTGATATACTCCTAAGTAGCATTTCGTGTACTGGGGAGATTCTATTTCCACACTAGCAGCAAACTTGACCTTGGTGTCAGCTGCTAGCTGCTTATAATTCTGACAGATGCGAGCACATTTCTGGGAAGCTGTAGTCACTCAGGACCTCACAGATCAACAGGCAATGTTGGCGGCTTTGGTAAGATTGATCGACCTTCGAGAATCCCATTTACAGCCCGAACAGAGCCTCGGTTTACCACGGCCCGGGCCCTGATGACTTCGACAGCTCCCTTCTAAATCTGTCAGCTGGGGCGGGTGGCGATATTAAAGAACACTCTATACGAAGCAGCAATTAGAGGAATGCTCACCAATGGGGCACCGCTTCCAAGTAAATCCCCGGCCTTCCAAATGGTGTCACGCTCATGGTTATTTTAATCCGCTTGGAATTTCAGGGATATTAATGTGACGGGCCATCGCGGAGGATTAGCCAGGTTTATTTCTGCTGACATTTCAGAGAGCACACTCAGGTTCCCAAGACGGCCCGCACCAACCTCCTGACACATCCACATCGCTGGGCGGGGGTGGGGGGGCAGGCGGGGGTGGGGGCGGGGGGGCGGTGCCGGGGGAGGGAGAGGCAGCTGCAGAGAGGGGGAGGCTTCCCCGTAGGCTCCGCCTGCCCTGCTCTCTCTTTCTTCCCCTGCCATCCTCCTCCTTTTCCTGCAGCACATCCATTTTCTGCCCACCTCATTCTGGGCCCCTCCACTCACTTCCTCCCTGTTCTGTCCTTTTCTTGTTCTCTCCAGGAAACCAAGCTGTATCTGAGGTGATCTTCTGGACAGAAGTATAAGGGGTCCCGTTTGACAGTTAATGGAGCACTGGTTATAACTGACCTAGGAATGGGATTGCCAGAGAAAATGCAACATCTCACTTAAATGTGGATTTCAGATAAACACCTAAGACATTTTTCAGTGTATGTGATATTTTGAGACATACTTATAAAATCCTTCATTGTTTATCTGAAATTATTTCATGGAGTGCCTTGAATTTTTATTTGCTATATCTGGCAACCCTACATGGGGAGGGTGGGTATCAAGTAGACAGACCGGTGCTGGACCAAAAAGTGTCACACCTTCATGCACGGGCTGAGTTTGTCCTTTGTCTCAATCACCTTGTTAGAGCCCCCAGGGCCCTGGGCATCCCATTACACAGCCTCTTACTTTTTGATGATTTTTTTCCTGCTACATTGTGGGTCTCCTGAGGGCAGAGACCAGGCCTTATTTCTTTTAGATCCCCAGGTCCTGACATGTGTGACATTTGAAGGTGATCAATAAAGATTTATTGAATGGTTGGATGAATAAAAGCGTCTTTTACTCCAATAATGATGATGTCATCTCTCAAAGCATTTTGGGAACCCTTTTTAATTCAGTGATGAACCCACTTAGGAGAGCAGGCCCCTGGTGCTGCTTATGAACTCTTCAGTTGCTAGATTGTAGGGAACTTCTGGGAGGATACTGGGAGGCCCTCAGGGAGATGAAGAGCTGACTGTTGCTAGCTGGTATGGAGATATTTCAATGTTTTCGCTATAAGCCTGGCTGCATTGCTGTTGACAGCAGCTGAATATCGTTGTTTACCTCTCCTGGAAACAGAAATATGATCACCCACCCTTCGCCCCGACAGGTGAGCAAACTGAGACACAGAGAGGTTAGGAAGTTTGTCACTGGACACACAGCTCAAGCTGCAGTGCCAGGTTTGAACTCAGGCAGCCTGGCCACAGCCTGCATGCCAGGTTCCCTTTCCCAGTGATTTCTGCCCCTTTATTACGTGCTGCCAGGCATTGTTCTAAGAACTTTCGTTTTTACGTGCTGTCTGTCTTGGTCTTCTCTGGCTACTGTAACAAAACACCATAGATTCTGCGTCCTAAACAGCAGAAATGTATTGCTCAGTTTTAGAGGCTGGAAATCTAAGATTAAGGTGCCGGCTGATTCAGTTCCTGGTGAGAACTGTCTTTCTGGTTTGGAGAATGACTTCTTGCTGTGTCCTCACATGGCAGGCAGAGAGAGAGAGAGAGAGAGAGAGAGAGAGAGAGAAATGGTTCTCATGTATCTTCTTGTAAGGGCACTAATCCCATCACAGAGGCTTCACCCTCATGATCTCATCTAAACTTAATTGTTCCCTAAAGGTCTCATCCCTGGATACCATCACAATGGGGGTTAGGGCTTCAACACATGAATTTGGGGAGGACACAAACATTCCAGAACCCAGTCCTCACGACAACTCTATGAAATAGGTATCCCGATTATTCCCACTTTACAGATAAGAAATTGAGCCAACCTGAGGTTAAGTTACTGGCCCAAGGCTACGCAACTAGCAGGAAGAGGGGTTAGGACTGAACCCCTGACTGCAGAGTTTCTGCCCTCACCCAAACTCCTATGGGGCCTCTGAATGGGGGTCAGGACCTTATTTCTCAGTTCCCATAGAACTTATATTTGGGGATCATAGGTCCTGGGCCCTTGTTTGTTCCCCCAACAGGTGCTTAGAAAACACCTGTGCCTTGCCAGGCACCAACCATGGTTGACAGTATGAAGGACAGAAAGGTGCATGGACCACAGTCCCTACCCTGAAGTAACTACACCGGGGAGATGAGGCCTGTACCCCATCTGTTGCCAAGTACCAGCTCTTTATTCTACCTCTGGAGGGTCCTCTCCACCTCTTCACTTCTCTACAGCTTCTCCCACGCACAGCTTGGCTAGGATCAGGTGGGCCCTCATGGATTCTATCACAACAGGCTACTAGCAGTGACCCGGTCTCTCTAGCCCACCTTACACCCTGTCCCCCAGATCAGCCCATGGTGGTGTCCTTTCCTGCTCAGCATCTCTCTTATTTGTCTTTGACAACTTTCAAAGATGCCGTTCGTCTGCATGTTGTCTCTCTGGGCCCGGCCCCGTCACTGTCTACAGTGTAGAACACAGATCAGCTGGAGCTTCTGCAGCTCCAATGGTGTGGGGCCCAGGATGCAGCAGCCCGTCCCTCACCCTGTAGCAGACTTGGGAATTCTGCCAAAACCCAGGGTTCCAGGAAGCAGGGTCATAGCCGATGGCCTGAACATACAAGATGGCACGCCACAGCCTGGCCTCGAGGCCTTCCGTGGTTGGGTCCTCAACGGTGGGTTCCCTGGATTTACCCTGCAAAGTCTCTGTTCCAGCCAAAGCTGGCTGCTTCCTGTCCTCTGTACTGGTCTGAGGGGGCTGGGCTTGTATTTCCCAAAAGACCAGCTCTCCAATTAGGCCAAGGTCATGCCAACAGTCTCGCTGTGGAGGATGTTTCCAAGGGCAGGTGTGGGGAAAGTCCAGCCCTGCTGTGTGCCCAGCACCATGTGTACACTTCACGTGCAGTCGTGGCGCACCCTCACTCCCACCTTCCAGGCTGTATTGTCAAGATGGGCCTCCAGGCATTTGCATATTCAACTCTCTGGTCCTCTCCACTCAGAAATCACCTCCTCCGGGAAGACTTCCAGGACACCCAGACTGACAGCTCCCCCTCCTCTGTGTTCCTGCAGCATTGCCTACATCCTTGTTTGATTAGAGTTGCCTGGTGACTTGTTGGCCTCTCCCACTGGACTTCAACGTCTTTCCCTTTGCTATGTCCCCAGACACCATTCTTGGCACATGGTAGATGCTTTGTCTGTGTCTACCCGGTGGATGTCTCCAAAACCCATGTTCTTCCTCTGCCCATTGAGGCCCCAGACAGCCTGGCAGGCCAGCGAGGAGGAGCTTACTGGCTGGGACACAGGCCACCTCCATATCAAGCCATGGCTCCCAGGGTGAGAATTGCTTGGTTTTCTGTGACTTGGCCTGTGGCTGGGATGCTGGGAACCCCGTGACAGCCCATCTGGGCCTGTGGAAATGTAAAAGTCAGAGGGTTTTATTGCTGCTTTAGGAGTCTTTGGACAGTTCCTTCTGGAAATAATTTTAGAAATCAACCAAAGCCTAGAGGTATCCAGAATTCGGCAAGGGACCAAGAAGGAGGCAGGCCTGGCCTCCGTGACTAGCTGCTCCGCCCAAGCGTCGGGCCAGGAGGAGGTTTATTGCGACTCTGGCTCTCCATCCCGGAGACCTGGTCATAACTGTCCCAACTTTTTTCCTTGGGCGGAGCCCCTGTTCCTCCAGAGTGGGCCAGGAGCTGGAGGGGGATACGGAGCAGGCCATATGAACCCAGCCAGGGTGTGTGTGCATGGAGGGGGTAGAGGTTACTGATGGAGAAAACCCCGATTCTCGCTAGCAGCCCGGGTTCAGGAACCAGACCTGCCCATTCCTCCTCGTCTGGCACTTGTGAGCAAATCTCGACTCTCCAAGTCTTAGCTCCCTTGTCTCTAAAAGGTGCATCATAATATCAGAGGGTAACGATGCAGGTTGTAGGGGAGCAGGATTTTGGAAGTGTCTGGATAACTCAAACATACCACTGAGAGTTACTCAGACTATAACTGAAGGTTTAAACAAACTCAGACCTTGGCATCACGAATATACAGAACTATGGACTTCAGCTCTGCCTTCAAGAGACTACACCCTAACATGGTTTCACGACCCTGAGAGAATTTGGGGCATTGTGTGCTAAGCTAAGAGTGGGCAGAGAGGAGAAGCCAGGTGAGACAGAAACAGTCAGAGGATGCTGGGGGGAGATGCTGACCTAGGGGAAGCTGAGGGCTGAGCACCAATTCTGGGAGGTGGGACCGGGCAGCACAGAGCCTCTTAGTTGTCGGCAGGAAATTATTTTCCAGTTCTGAGAATAATATTTTAATTATTTTCCAGTTCTGTAGAGGGTAGGGGATGGGGAGTTGAAAAGCAGAGCCAAGGCCCCCAGCTCTACACAGGTCCCGGGAAGCGAGGCCTCAGATGGAGGGATACTTAGGTAGCCCTGAAGCCATGTCCTCTGTGTCTGTCAACCCCTGCTTCCTTGCCCAGAAATCCCCCCTGCTTTGCTGTGATCACAGAAAGCCTGTTAAATGCTGTCTTGTGTGTCTCTGTCAATATTCCCTTATTTCCATCCACTAAACAAGCACATGTTTTGGAAGTCAGAGAGCACCATTCCTCTCCAAGACTTCCTCATCCTCTGGCTTAATTTCCTGCTATGTGTGTGTATATATAATTGAAAAAAATTTTTCTCATGAGAGGAAAGTCCTATTGACTCTACTCTTAGAGTTGATGCTTCCATTCAGAAAGAGAGGGAGTTGGTCTCCCTTCTGCCCACCCTCAACCTCTGCCAAAGGCTGCATGGCAGGCTCCTGTGGAGACAGACCCACCATGCCCAGAGCTGGGTGACGTGCCTGGTGCCCTATGCACGGGCCGAGGGCCACAAGCCCTGGTGCCCGGCCCCTCGACCTCTAGGCTGGGAGAGCTGACACCTCGCGCAGACCATTTGGCTTCTGTGCCCAGAGGAGGTGGGGATGTGTTGATCTTTCTCCCTCTCCCTCCATCTCCCACTTCCCATCCTCCCCCTATGTTCCCCCACCCTCACGGGAAGTGTTTACCACAGGGCGGGCTTTGCTCTGAGTGCTGGCTGGAATAAGGGCGCCAAGCCACACGTTCAGGGGGTCCCTGGCTGCGTAGCTGGTTTCCCTTTGAAACCCTTCAGCTGGAGAATGTCCTCAATAAAACCAGACTGGGATCGGAGCACAAGTCTTCAGTAACACTTAGCTCATGAGTGAAACCAGACAGAGTATAATGCTATTGGTTCCACGTGGGGAATCTGGATTTTAAATCAATCTGAAATTTCATTTGGAGAATTTCTTCTGGGTGGAAAGTTGAGCTCCACCTTTGAGAGTGAGGTCGGGCTGGCCCACAAGGGCTAGAAATGACAGCCATAGGAAGCCACCCATGGGTTGGAAAAGGCTCGCAGGAGCTCATAGCAAGGGGGTGAAATCGCGTGAGATTGGAATCCAGCCGGGAAGATTGGCATAGGGCAGCAGCCGGCCAACCTGGGTTCAAATCCCAGCACAAATATTGAAAAGCAAGTTGTTTACTATCTCAGAGCTCAGCTGAGGAGGGGGTGGGGGGGGGTTGGGGGGGGAGGAGTAAGAAAGAAAAAAACAAAACCCATGCACTCTTCTCTGACACCACATGTGCTGTTTAAACTGACTGCATTAATTCCTGGAGGAGTGTGTAAGTGTGTGTGCGTGCATGTGTGTGATTATACCTGTGATCAATATTGTTCATTTGTACTGTATCCACTGATAAAACTTCACATTAGTTAAATATCCATTCTCTCACAACCCTACAATGGGCCTCTTCACCTGCTGGGCTTCTGTTTCGCCATCTGTCCAATGTAGATAATAAAAATAGTTGCTTTCCCTCCAGAATCCACATGGTGGGAGGGAAAGAGCAGGGGTGTTGGAATCTATAGCCGCAGATCAAATCTAGTGCTAACACGAACCAGCTGTGTGAACTGCTTCCCTCAGTCATCCAACAAATCTGACGTTACCTTTCTGGCTCTCAGTTCTCCCACACGTAGAATGGGTCAAAACCATGGACCCACACCATGGGGCTGTCACTGAAGGCATGTAAGGCCGTGGTTTTTTCCTGGCAGCCACCCCGGCAGGCACAGCTAACAGGGAAGAGCACGGATAGAATGCAGTCTTAGGAAGAACAGAGGCAGCCTACTTCCACTTCTCTAGGGGTTCACAGTCTGGGCTTGTTGGTGAAAAGGATGAACTACGGAGTCAAGGACAAGGTGCTTGCACAGCACAGGGAACATAGCCAATATTTTATAATGACTTTAAATGGAGTAGAATCTACAAAAATATGGAATCACTATTTGTACACCCGCAACTAATATTGTATATCAACTATACTGCAATTAAAAACAACAGAAAAAACTTTAGAGCCCTACCCCCTACCTCTATGACCACTATGGGCAACTCTTCTAATTGCTCTGGGCCTCAGTTTCCCCATCAACAGACTGGAGCCAAACCCATCTTTGCATCTTGGGAGTGCTTAGAATGGGGTCAGGCGTGGAAGTTGCCACCATTACCCTTTGATCAGACTCCACTGTGTCACCGAATCGCATGTCACCGGAAATAGAGACTCAAAATAAGGGGGAAAAAGGCTGGGTCTCCTGCTTGTTTCTGATTTGGTGACAAGTGACACCGTCCCTTGGCACAGTTTGGGGAACACGGTGACATTTTAAATGAAGTTTGGCTACAGAGTGATTAAATGCTCAGGCAGGTCCTTCTTTCTTTCCTCCTCGAAAGCCACACGAATCTAGCCAAACAGATTACATGGTCATTATGTGGTTGACATCCAACGCTGTTCCCATGAAATGCACTCATTAGCTTGTAAAAGTTCGATAAGACCCCTTTAGATAGCTTCTCACTCCTCCACCCCCCTCCCCGGGTTCCCTATCAAAAGATACCCCCAAGTTTCCGTGCAGCCGTCAAAGACCTCCACCAGATCCTCCCCAAACCATCACTTACTAGGCTGGAGTTCCTCCTGAATGGAGAAACTGTCTCCAGAAAGATATAAATAGGGCTAACTTAGATATCTTTATGGCCATGGCTCCACCAAGGGACCTAGACACGAGATAGATTCCTGAGACTTTCTTTAAATGTGACCTCATCTCTTAGCTATCTCCTCTTTGAGAGCAAATGGATTTCAATTACTCCACGCCTGAGCGCAGGAGACATGGAATTTATGCCTGAAATTCCCCCATTCACCAGTGATTCAGGTTTGTTTGTGCCGTCAACGAATCTTTGTGCTGGCGATGCTAATGTGCAGAGAACAGGGTTTGATTTCACATAGAAAAGCTCCCAATTCAGCGCGACTTTCCAGGTGTGCTGTAGCACAAAGGCCTTGATGTTCGGGTGATTTCTCATTGAAACCTGAAGTTGATCACCCAGGTTCTGAGGCCCCTCCACCTGCCGTGTTTGTCCCCGCTCTGCTTGAATGCCACATCGCTGTAGGGGCAGCACATGGAGGTCAACAGCAGAACTCTTGGGCCACTGACTAGTTGAAGTGGCCTTGGGCGAGGTGCCTGACCTGCCCACAGGGTTGCTCTGGGGATGAAACGGAAGGGGACGTTGCCCTTGGGAACCGTGCTGTTCTACACAGATGAAAGATGTCACTATCTTATCTGCCTGCTCTGTCTACTCCTGTCCGCTCGCTTCTCTGATGTTTTAGTCTGGATCACAGCTAATGCTCATACCAGGCAAGAACTGAGGGACTTCTAGAATGTTCTTTCTGTCCAAAGGACGACATATTAGTTTGCGTTACCTACAGTTTTTCCCAGAGAGTTGGTTTGTGCTTTATTTGCATCATGGGCTCCAGGGGTCTGTGGGAGCAAACAAAAGAAAACTTCTGGCTAGGCTGGCACCCCCTGGAGGACCCGGGCCTAGGAGAGAAAGCCCCTCAATCTTCTGAGGAAGGGGGAGAGACTTCCAGATAGGCTTGAAGGATATCACCCCCAACTAAGAATTGGGTCAGTTAGATTAAAGTTCAGAATTCTGCTGGTCTCTAGGAAGAGACAAGCAAAACTCTAGTTTCTGTCATTGAAGCCCTGATTCTATCTGCTGAGCCCTTGGTAACGAGAGCTCTGTGTTTCCCCGATAAGATCTGGATAGTGATGGTGAAGGTGAGCTTCCCGTCCTTCTGGTGTAAATGATGGGAACGTGGAGAAAGCTCAGACCCTCTGAAGATGCTGGGCCGGCAGGTTCACACTGCTCATTAGCAGGTGCGTTGACAAGCTTTCTAGAACCTATCTGCGGTGAGAAAGAGGGCTGTGAGGAAAAAATGACTCCTAACGTTAAAAATAGCTAAGGAGGGCTTCCCTGGTGGCGCAGTGGTTGAGAGTCCACCTGCCGATGCAGGGGACACGGGTTCGTGCCCCGGTCCGGGAAGAACCCACATGCCGCAGAGCGGCTGGGCCCGTGAGCCATGGCCGCTGAGCCTGCGCGTCCGGAGCCTGTGCTCCGCAACGGGAGAGGCCACAACAGTGAGAGGCCCGCGTACCACCAAAAAAAAAAAAGCTAAGGAACTTCCCTGGTGGTGCAGAGGTTAAGAATCCGCCTGCCAATGCAGGGGACACGGGTTCAATCCCTGGTCCGGGAATATCCCACAGGCCACAGAGCAACTAAGCCCCTGCGCCACAACTACTGAGCCTGTGCTCTGGAGCCCGCATGCCGCAACTACTGAGCTCGCGTGCCTAGAGCCCGTGCTCTGCAACAAGAGGAACCACTGCAATGAGAAGCCCGCACACCGCTACGAGAGTAGCCCCCACTCGCCACAACTAGAGAAAGCCCACGTGCAGCAACAAAGACCCAACGCAGCCAAAAAAAAAGCTCATAATTTAGGCATTTGGAATACATGTGTCCATAATCTTCATATAAGCCCTGTGAACTAATTGTTTTTATCCTCACTGTGCTCAAGCTTTCAGCTCAGAGTGATGAAATGACTTTCCCAGGGTCACACAATGCACGACAGGCAGGATCTAGAGCTGGACCTTTGCCAGGACTCTACGCTGGCCATCAGATCCAGCTGGCTGTCCTTGCGGCCAGCGTGGCTGCAATTTTGACATCAAGGGACAGCCAGGTGGCAGGGCTGTGGTGTGGGGCAGGCTTCACACGAAGCCAAGGGAAAGCCCTGCCGAGCCCTGCCGGGCCTCCCACCTGGAGGATGTGTTGAAACAGGGCTCTCAGCCTACATCACACAGGTACAGAGACAGGTGAGCCGCAGGCAGGGGTGTGTGGACCCAGCTGGGTTCCCAGCAGCAGAGGACTGAGCCTTGTGAATACACACTCTTTAATCAGGGGGCTGAGGAAGAGGGTCAGGCTGGGAGGCCAGGAAACAACTGGTTCTGTTTGTGTGCACCTGACATTTGGGTGGTTCAGGAAGGTGCAAATCCAGCTTTCCTGCTACCCTGACAGGGACCAAAAATTGGTCCTTAGCCCTAGACCTGGGTCACCTGGGAGGGAGGCAGAAAGGGAGAAATGGGGTCAGCTTAGTGGCCACAAGACCACATGTGCATCTCAGGGCACCCATGGGCTCACTCTCCCACCGTGGGGGGCTAGAGGAAGACCTCCTCCTCCCAAAAACCTTCCACCGTTTTCTACTGTCTACGGTAGAAAGTCTGCACATAGTTTTTGAACCAGGCCCAGTTCTCACTCTACCTTTCTACTTGCAGATGCAGAAACTGAGGTCTGGAAAGTGACGTGCAAAAAGATAATGTCAAAGAGGTCCCTAGACTGGGTCTCCAGCCTCCAACGCAGGGCATTTCTCGAGCTTCTTTTTTTTTAGAATTTTATTTATTTATTTTTATACAGCAGGTTCTTATTAGTTATCTGTTTTATATATATTAGTGTATATATGTCAATCCCAATCTCCCAGTTCATCCCACCACCACCACCGCCCCGCCCCGCTTTCCTCCCCTTGGTGTCATATGTTCTCTACATCTGCGTCTCTATTTCTGCTTTGCAAACCGGTTCATCGAGCTGCTTTATCCGCTCCTCGGCATTGGCTTTCAGGACCCTCCCAACCAGGTCAATTTCCCCTGGCCTGTGGGCTTCTTCAGGGACAGGGGTTGTGACAGAGTTCCCTGGTGTCGGCCTAGAACACGTGCGACAACTTGGGCTCCATAAATGCTTCCTGAATGGATGACTCCAACTTGGGGGGTGATTTCTCTTCCCTCGGGAGCCCCCTTTTTATACACAGTTCCAGGGATATGGGTCCCCTCTCTGAGAGCACATCCAGGTGGCAGGTCCTGGGTGAAGCAGGGCTGGTGGTCACTGTGGGCTTGTTGGGGGAGGGGTGGTGTGCAAGAAGCAGGGTGGAAGCACCCCAGGGCATTAAGAGCTTTCCTGCTTATTCTAGGGGCTCCTGGAGGGCAGGGCTGGTCATCCTCACAGGCTCCTTAGACACAGCGCTCAAACCCTGCAGAAGCTTCACAACGACCCAGTCGTGGAGTTGACTGAGGCCAGACCTCCAGGACACCAGCTCCCAGGGAGCCTGGGATTAGTCCCTGGTTGTCACAGAGGAAAGTGCTGGAACTTATTTGAGTCAGATGGACCCAGGTTCAAATCTGGCCTTCTGTGCTTTCTACGTCTTTGGCCCAGGACAATCACTTGGCTTTCTGAGCCTCAGTTTCCCCATCTGTCCAACGAGGCTGAGAGGGCGCCCTCCCAGGCCCTGCGCATCCCAGCACAGACCCTGGGACCCGGTGCTTCATGGGAATAGATCCAGGGGCCCCTGCTTGCTGCCTGGATGCAGCTCTTATAACCTTAAGAAGTCACTTAAAACTTCCCTGTGCTCCGTTTTCCAGTCTGTAAATGACGGGTTTCAATTAGAACAGTGGCTTTCAACGGTGTGGTGGATTCAGCGGCAGGCACTCTGAGACTCACTGGAGGCAGAAGCATCTACCAGCCGATGCCACTGCTGCTCTAGATGCAGAAGCAGGATTGCTCCTGGGAACTCGGCCTGCAAAACTGAGGGAGAGGGTCTTTGAGCGCCGGGCCAGCCCAAACATCCCAAATCCCTGAATCCTCTAGCAGGGACAGCACAAGCCGCGGTACCTGAAGTGTCAACCAGCCTCCCTTTCTGCCTTATGTGATTATGTTGCCTTTGCCTTGGAGATCAGGTAAGGATCTCTGGGTGCAAATAATGCAAATGACTCTGGGTAACTTAAGACAAAAGGAGGTTTCGGGGGCATCCATAGAATTGAAGGAGCTGCAGAACCTCTGGACCTCAGTAGCTTTGGAGACTTCAGAAGAGGGAGTTGGTGGAACATCTCTTTGAGTGCCGCCCCCAGTGAACCTTGACTCCAAACGGCCACCAGTCTCTGTGGCTTTTGTTCAGTTTCAGGTCCCCACAGAGAGAATGTGATTGGCCCAGTGGGAGTCAGGTGTCCATCCCTGGCCCAATCAACTTTAGTTGGGACTAAGACATGGCCACTTGTGTCTCTTGAGAGGATTCCAGAGAAGGGGAGGTCCTGGTATCGTGACAGCATAATTGATGGCTAGGACATCTTGCCTCCCCAGTTATATTGCCCATTCCTGGAAGATAAAAGCCATGGCCGAAACCTATACATGTTTAAATGCCTCTCCCAGAGCAAAGCAAATTGCTCCAAGTCCAAAATACAGGCACAGGGGCTCTAGAGACATGGTTCGGGGATGTGGGAGCATCTCTTTCTCTGTTTCCACAACTGCAAAAGCCTACAACTTAAAGTATGATGTGGGCAGAGCAATTTCATCCATTTTGTAGACAGACCAGTCAAAACATACACCTCACTGGTCCTGGGAGGAGTGAGTGTGAAAAATCTGAATGTGCCTTTGAATGAGGAGGAAAGGGTGTGTGTGTGACATCTACAGAACCCCAAAACACATCCAGACAGGCACCAAAAAAGGAAATCACACTTATTTGAATGTATGCCACTTTAAATGTCCTTTATCATTAATACTAATAAATAAATGGCTCAGGGAGTTCTAATTTTCTCTTGCTCTCAAAAATTAGCATTTTTTTTCCATTTTCCTAAATTGCTACCTTTTGGATAATGTGTATATAATTACTGAACGCTCCCTGATTCCACCCAAACTCACTCTTTGTTAGGCTGGCTGACTTTGCCTGCCTGCTGTCAGACGCTGGTGAGATTTTTTAAAGCACTGTTATGATTGATGTAATTAAATCGAGACAAGCCTTCCATTTTGCCTTTTTTGCTCTTTCCTTTTCTTCCTCCCCTCTCCATCACAGCAGAGTTGAGAGAGAGAGAGAGCATTAGTTGTCTTTGATTTCTTGGAGCCGCTTTACCAGAAGGTACAGTATCTGCATTTTGCTCAAAGAACTTAACAAAACACCCAGAGCAAACTTCAGGCTGAATTGTTCTCGTCAATTACTGGTGCGGCCGGGCTTCTCCTTGTTAATTGCTGCGAGCAGGGAAGCCTTACTCAGTGCGCAGTGTACCCAAGCATGGATGGGGTTTAATGAATCATACTAACTCTGCACTCCAAGCGATTAGGTAAATCTAGCTGTTAGTTAGTGAGGCATAAAATAAATTTAATCTCTCTTCTAGAAAATCAATTATAGTGCTGTAATGTATAATTCAATTTGGGTCATGCTACATAAATTTTCTGTTTTTAGTATGTTTTTAAACTGGTTGTTATTAGATTTTGCAAGGGGTGTGTGTGTGTGGTGTGTGTGTGTGTGTGTGTGTGTGGCATCGTGTGTGTGGTGTGTTTGTGTGTGTGTATGTGTGTGTAGGCTGGAGGATGGGAGGAAGGGGCAACTCAGAGAGTCTGGATTTATTAAGGAAATCGTATCTCACAGGGTCCCTGTTCATTTGGTTCGATGTCTTACACAAACACCTACTGTGTGCCAAGTCTCATGGAAGTTAGAGGGAAAGTATAATAAATGTCTGCCCTCAAGGAGCTTATAGTCTAACTGATAGTGCAAAACCAAACCAAATAGAAAATGAGAACATAAAACTCACGTGAAGCTGGATGGAACAGACACAAGAAAGGGGTGTTGGAGAAAGAATTTGGGATTTCCAATCTAGGTATTTGGGCTCCATTTTTTTTTTTTTTTTTTTTTTCTTGGGCTGTGTTGTGTCTTCGTTTCTGTGCGAGGGCTTTCTCTAGTTGCAGCGAGCGGGGGCCACTCTTTATCGCAGTGCGCGGGCCTCTCACTGTCGCGGCCTCTCCCGTTGCGGAGCACAGGCTCCGGACGCGCAGGCTCAGCGGCCATGGCTTACGGGCCCAGTTGCTCCGCGGCATGTGGGATCCTCCCAGACCAGGGCTCGAACCCGTGTCCCCTGCATCGGTAGGCAGACTTTCAACCTCTGCGCCACCAGGGAAGCCCCTAGGCTCCATTTTTAACTCTGCTATTGACCAGCTGTGTGGCCCCAGGCAAGTGACCTGCTGTCTGAGCCTCAGTTTCCTTATCTGTAAAATGGGGCCTGATAGCCCCTTTCTCTCCGGGTTTTTGAGATGGATCTAGGTGATACTGGCTGGGAGCACACTCTGTAGTATCTTAAATCTGCTGCCAGCCTGGAGAAAAGTGGCTATAAATGTCTGGTCTCCTCAGCCCCCTGCAAGCACCCAGAGGCAGGGACCATGTCTTGCCCTCTCTAGCATTGTTCTTGGCCCCAGCCCTGGCCTGGCAGGCAGAGAGAATGCTCCCAATGTAGAAAGTGAGGAGAGGTAGATGGTACAGAACTGGGTGGCCTGGAGAGTGGATATTTGGAGAGTTAACCAGATAGGCATCCATCCCAGGCCACTTTGCATCAGGTGCCACGCTCATCATCGTGATCCTCAGAACAGCACTGCGTGGATAGCCCTAGTTACAGGCGAGGAAGCTGATACTCAGAGAGGTTAAGCCTCTTACCTAAGGCCACACAGTGAAAAAGCAGCAGGATAGACATTTGAACCCATTCTTTTTTCTCTTTACCCTGTCTTGTCTATCCCACATGGATGATAGGCAGAGGTAGGAAAGATGAGAGAAGGCCCAAAGGAAAGTGGAACTTACACCCCAGAGCTTTGCTGAGGTCCTGAGCCTAGAAACTGTCTCCCAAGGAAGCCTCCAGAAAGCTCTCCAGCCCCCCACCCCAGCTTCTGCCTCCGTCTGCCCGTTTGATTCTGTTAATGGAATTCTTAGGAAAAATTACACACCATTACATTTCCCTGCTAATCTCCCGGCAACAGCTATGGTACCAAACATTATTAAAATAGTTAAGGCTCCATCCCAGCTGTCTCTTTCCAATTTTCTTGCTTCCAGGGGGTGCTCAGCAAGGCGGTAGGCAGGCTTACCTACCGAGCGCTCCTTCGTTGAGAGGCAAAGCCCAGCAATCGAACCCAGAGCTCCCAAGACAGCCGGGGGCACGTGGGCATGTGCAGCATGGGGTCAAGGGATGGAGGTGTGGGGACTGGAGAGAAATGGGGTTCTCAGCCTGGGTCCTGCCAGTCTGCTGGGAGGCTGTGGGCAGATGGCTTTCCCTCTCTGGGCCTCCGTTATCTCCAAGGCCTGCTGGGTTCCCCTCCTGCTCAGAGGTTCTCTGCGTGTGTTCTTTGTGACTCTGAGGACACACTCGCCGCTGGCTGTGCTTGAAAATGGAGGCTCTGGAGTGCACTCGGTGTTACTGTCTAATAAGCCATGAGCGGCTCAGTGTCATCAACTGAGTCACTTTGCAGAGCCTATGGGTCGTTAAGAAAACCCCAGAAAACCTAAACTAGTGCATGTGAAGTAGCTGCCACAAAATGATTCCCATCACAAAATAAGCCTTTAATTAACAGAGTATCATACCCAGCTGACGCACGACATTCACAGACATACACCCCGTGATGTTAATTATGAAATGAACTTGCACGTGCATGATTTATGGGCCTTTGACTTTAAAGAGAAAAAAAAAATCAGCTTCCTGCTTTATTTATGCTTTCTGCCCTCTGAGAGGATTCACAAGAGATACCATGGACGGTTCCAGGGTTTCTTGGAAACCTAACGTCCATTTCAGTGACTTTTATGCTTTGCTTACATCAATCGGCTAAATATTTACTGAATTCTCAATTGCCCAGCACAGAGCCAGAGACTGGGGATGGGGGGGACGGAGGTTCAGGACGAGTCACAGTTCTGATGCTATGTGTAGATGAATTATGTACCCTGGAGGGACCTTGCAGAATGTAGGGTCTACTTTCCTAATTTTACAGACTAGGAGGCTAGCCAGGAAGCGGACTAACTCCCCCAGAATTGCACAGTGAGTCAGGGTTGGCGCCCCAGCCCTGGCCTGATCTCCTGGCTGGGTGATTCCATGGTCCCCCAGCCAGCGCGGGAGGCACTCTGCTAGGCCCCAGAGCAGTGAGGAAGTACTGCACCCACGGCCTCGGTGGGTAGTTGAGACATGAGTGTGCATACACACACCCGCGCTCTGCAGACACCCCTGCGGAGCATAAAATGACAAGATGAGTGGACTGCAGAGTGACACCTGTTGAGGGCCCCAGGACTGCGGGAGCTCTGAAGGGGGGTCCTCAGAGCAATCAGGAGCCCCTGGAGGAGGTGGCCCTTGGTCTGGCCCTGCGGGGAGTAGGACAGGCAGAGTGGAGGGGACACTTCTGCAAGAAGCTGGCACCGGTTGGGAGCATCTTGCAGGCCGGGGGAAAGCGGATTTTGCAAAGCCTTGGTCCATATGTGTTTCCTTCCTCCGCCTTTTGCACACATGCCCCATCTTCCTCTGGGCAGCCGGACCAAGCTGCCAGTGAGTGACAGGGACAGCCTCCTGGATTTTTGAGCTTCAAAAGCTATAAACAGTGCACTTGGAGGGGATGCTTGCTGTTTTTGATTCCCACCCAAGGGGTGACGTGGGGCTAGGAGGGGAGGCGTTGAGTCGTGAGTGGGGAGCAGAAAATAATGAGAGAGACAGGACCCCCTGTGGGCCGCCCACCTAACCCGCTCTGCACCAAAGGGGGCTAAGGGTAGACCCCGCCCCTCGGATAGGCTTTGGGGAACTGCACCCCTCTCCCTGTTCCAGCCACACAGCATCCACGGAGGACTGGGCAACGGTAGTGGAGGAATGGGTTGTCAGGGGTGGCATGTAGACAGACGGGACCAGACATCTGGTGGCATTCCCCATCCCGGCAAGCCGGCAACACCTGAACCTCGGAGACTGCAGGCTGGTGGCCTGGCGGGGGCCTCGCGGTGTGGAGAGGGCCCAGCAGAGGGTGGCTGACCTTTGGCTCTATACCGGCCCCTGCCACCACCACCTTCGTCATCTTAGATCAGCCCCCGGGAAAGGAGGAGTGGGGAGGGCCAGGAACACCCTGACCTGACTGAGAAAACACTGGAATGATTGAGAAGACGCAGAACTGACCAGCTAATATTTCTGCCAAAGTAGACTTGAAACTGATTTAAGGAAACTGATTTATGGGGAAGCGAGTTGAGATAGTTGAGGTACAAGCACCTAAGTCTGTGGGCTCTAAGCTCCATCCCCAGTGTTTGCCTGGAGGAGGGAGAGCAGGAGAAATGGCAGGGAGGTGGTCGGCAGAGGACCCCGATGCGGAGGACGGGGGTCTCAAGTTGTCCCAATGCCTCCATTGCCTGGCCAGGCCTTCTTTCAACGTGGAAGGATGACAAGATAGAGTTCTAGACACCCCAGGGGACAGAGCCCATGGCTTCTTGCTTAGCTCTGCCACACACTGGCTGTGTGACCTTGGGTAAGTGGCTCAGCCCCTCTGTGCTTTAGTGTCCCCATTTTAAAATAAAGAAGGTGAGCTTTTTAACCTCTAAACCGTTGGTTCTCAAACTTCAGAGTACTGGACACTCATGGGGGAATTGGGTTAAAATGAAGGTTTCCAGCCATGACCCTCAGAGATTTGGAAATGAGCGTCTGGATTTCCTTGGAGAACTGCTATTCCTAGGAACCGTTGCGATGACCATTTCATCTAAGGGCTGGGTGGGCTCTAAGATCCCGTGTTTCTACAGCTGGACTTACTCTCTCTCCATCTCCCTGCGCACATTGTGCCTCTGCCCCAGCCAGATTGCCCGCATGCCCCCAAGGTGTCCTCCTTCCTCAGTTCCATGCCAGTGCCTGGAATCTCTTCCAAGCTGTAAGAGTCTAAGCTTTGGGACATGCCTTCTGGTTCCACTTCTTCCTCCATGTGGGGACCTCCTCCCCACCCCTTCTGCCTCATTCTGTGAAGTCAGCTTTCCTCCCTCCCTCCCTCCCCTGAGAGCCCCTGGGTGCATGTGGCGGGGGGCGGCGCTGAGACCGTCAGAGATGCCCCACACTAGCCCTTTCCCCTCTATCTCTGGACTCAGGTGCCCCCGTGGCCCCCAGCCTTCACCAGGCCTCTGCCTCAGAATGCCTTTCCCCTGCCCTCTGGCTTCACAGACCCTACCCTCTTTTCTGTTTTAATTCATGATTCATTTATTAACCATATTTTTCTCCTGCTTCCAAATATAAAAGAAGGCATGGTAAAAATTTTCAAACATAACAACACAGAAAGCAGAAAACTCCTTATGCCTAGCTCCAAAATAACAAAAGTAGCAATATTTTGTGACATTTCCTCCCCCGTGAGCAGTTATATGCCCTTACTTACATTTGCCCTGTTAAATGGAGATTTTCCATGTTCTTTTTCATAACTATCTATTATTACTGCATTGAATTAATTTATGGATTCCCCATCGATCACTTTGCAGGTATTATCTAATGTTTCGTGGTTACAGACATCACTGCAACTAACATCTTTGCAAAGGTATCTCAGTGCCTTTGAATGGTTGTAGGATACATTCCTAGAAGTAGAATTGCCGGATGAAAGGGTAAAAATATTTTACATTTAGCCTATATTGCCAGTTTGGTTCTGAAAATGGACATTCCCCTCGGTATCCTTGGGGGATTGAGGTTCCCGGACCCCCACAGATGCCAAAATCCGAGGATGCTCGATTCCCTCATGTAAAATGCCGTCCTACAGTCAGTCCTCCGTATCCGTGGGTTCTGTATCCGCCGGTTTCACATCTGCGGACAGCCAACCACAGGCTGAAATTAGTTGAATCTGTAATCGCAGAACCCATGCACAGGAAGGGCCGACTACGCCAGCTTATTTTCCCACCAACATTCTCTGAGCGGCTGTCTCTCCATACACCTCCCCCCTCGCCAACTCTGGGTACTGTCTTTCCCTTTTTAAGTAGTTTTTAAAAAGCACGTAAGGCATTTATCTGCATAGTTAAAAATGCAGTGGTGCAATAGGGCCTGAAAGGAGCGTGGGCGCCCCCAACGCCAGGCCTGAATCTGTCCTGACCTCAGATTTGAACAAACTGGCCCGTGACACCTGGCTTTGAGGAGGCCTTGCAGCCCCAGAGCTGAGAACTTTCTCGGGGTGGGGGGAGGGGAGGCCAGTCTTTCCCTCCACACAGAAGCAGGATCGCAGGGCACTGCGCCTCCCGGTGGGCACCCCGCTCCCGGGCCGTAACCGTAGCCAGAGCGGCATGAAGGGGTGATGGTGGTTCCAGCTGGAGGCCCACCTGCCCCTGCGGGGTGTGCGAGCTGGGCTGCAGAGAGGCAGCTGGGGCTCGAGTCCCAACTTCGCAGTTAACTCTCTGAGACTGTTTAAGTAGCTGTGGCTCTTGGCCTACCTACTTGTAAAACGAAAGAGTGATGTCAACTTCGAGGGCCTCTTGGGAGGCTCAGACCAGACTGTGCACAAATAAAACTGGAGCCTTGTATAAGCTGTGAGTCCTGAAGGTTGATGCCCGAAATTCCACCTACAGATCACATCCCTTGTGGCTTGTATACAGCTAGATGCAGACTGCCTTACGCAGGGGCCATGTTTTGTTAGTTGTTGCATATATAATACAGTGGGGTTAAGAGCACGAGCCTTGGGACTAAGAGCTGGATTCGGTGTACCTAGTGGCTGTGTGAATCTGGGCAGGTTACTGAACCTCTCTGAGCCACAGTGTCCTTCTACTTAAAGTGGGCATCACTACTTCATGGTTTATTGTGAGGAGTTAATAAGCTGTGTTGAAAGGCTGGTGCAGGGTGAGGGTTCAATCAACGTCGACTATGTTATCATCATCCTTAATCAATTATTAACAATACTGACCTTAGCCAACAGTGGCGCTCGCGTTCTCTCATTCCGAGCTTGTTGAGAGCGGGCTCCCAGCGAACTGGATCTTGCCAACCCAGCGCACCTTCCCTTTCCTCTTTCACTGTCTGGGCTGAATAGAGTCAGCGTCTCCTACAGCATCACCCCACTCATCCTGCCAGTGTTTATCCTGCTCTCCTGTTTTCACTCGGCACTCAGCTCCCTGTGGGCTGGTCCAGACCTGGCTGTTGAAGAAGGAGGAGGAGGTCCCTTTCATGGCATGACTTGAAGAGTTCTGGAAAGCCTTCTGTCTTTTCATCTGCTGTCTACAGTGGTGACAGAAATCCTACCATTTGTGGAAAGCCTTACATTGGGGTTGACATTTTTGATATTAGGAAACGGCTCAGGGCTCCGAGCTGTTTCAATGTGGCCCCTGGTGCCCGCCTCTGCCTTCTCGCTGGAAGACCTTGGGCAAAGTATTTCATCTGTCTCAGTTTCCTCATCTGTGAGATGGGACATAATGGCACTGACCTCAGAGGGGTGAGGGTTAATGAGTAAAGGAGCCAGCATGGCCTGGCACCCGGTAAGTGCCCACTCAGTGCCAGCAGTGACAAGTCTCACCTCCCAGGGTGTGGGCTCCACCCTCTCTGGTGGATGCTCAGTCTGTATAAGTCCCTTCCTCTGACTTCTGATGCTTCAGAGCCACCCCCGATCCTCGACCTCTTGAGTGGATCAGATGACCTTAAAATCTCAATGCAGGGGCAGGGGGGATGGAGGGTGGGGGTGAGCTCTCAGGCTGGACCTTGGGGAACTGCTTTGGAGGGTCAGCTGCAGCAGCTCTTCAGCAGACAGGGCTGCCGGGGAGGCTGAGAAGCCAGAGGCAGGGTAGCCCCCAGAGAGGAATGGAGTCGGGGGGACAGAATGGGGGGTGGTGGTGGTGAGGTGTTCTGGAATGAAAGAGAGGAGAGATGGTTGGAAAACCCTGGAGTCATAGAATGGACTCTCACCTGGCTCTTCCAACAAAGCTGCGGGCCTCTGGGTTCACCGTTTTCTGGACCTCAGTTTCCCAGTCTGTGGAATGGGAACACTGAGGTTAGGGGATGGTGACTGCTCACAGTGGAGGAGGAGACTCACAGGGCAGGCGACGGGACCCATTGTGCAAGACGGCTGCAGAGGTGGGAGGTGCGGCTGTGAGCAAGCAGGCTCTCTACTCCTGCCCTGCTGCCTCTTCGCTGCTCTGTGTCCCAGCCAGGTGCGCCCCTGCCTCAGGGCCTTTGCACTGGCTCTTTCCTCTCCCTGGAACTCTCCTCTATGCATTTTCTTTTTTTTTTTTAATTTTTAGTTAAATTTTATTTATTTTTTTATACAGCAGGTTCTTATTAGTCATCCATTTTATACACATCAGTGTATACATGTCAATCCTAATCGCCCAATTCATCACACACACACCCCCACCCCGCCAGCCGCTTTCCCCCCTTGGTGTCCATATGTTTGTTCTCTGCATCTGTGTCTCAATTTCTGCCCTTATGCATTTTCTTAAAACAAACCTTCTATTATTTCTCACAATTTTGTGAGTAAGGCATTCGGGCGAGGCTCGCGGCAGGTGGCTCTTCTGTCTCACATGCTCTGGAGTCTTCAGCGGGTAGCTGGGATGGGACATCCGAGCTGCCCGCATGCCTGCCCGCTGCCTAGTGGAAGAGAGCGCAAAGGCCAAGCTGGGCCTGACTGGAGCGCCTGCGCGCGGCCTTGCCAACATGCCTGAAGTCAGACTTTTCCCCTGGAGGCCCAGGACTCCTGGAGTGAGTGTTTTAAGAGGCACAAGTGGAAGCTGTGAGACATCTTTTGATCTTGCCTCAGAACAACACTTCTGTCTCATTCTATTGATCAAAAATAAATCACTGAGGCCAACCTGGATTCAAGGAGGGGAACAGAGCCCACCTCTCAATGGGAGAGTTGCCGCCTTCAGTCCACCAGCACATGCTTTCCAAACACAGGGTCTGTAGGCTGTTTTGTTCACTGCTCTACTCCAAGTGCCTAGCACATAATAGGTGCTTAATAAGTATGTACTGAGTGAGTGAAAGATGAAATGTAACCTTTACAGTCTATGCCAAGTCTGCCTCTGTCAGGAAGTCCTCCACACCTCTCCAGAGCCATGGGCCCCTCTCCTTCCTCAGCCTCCACCTCCTGCCTGCCCTGCCCTCCCTCTGGGCCCTGGGCTCCGTTTGTCTCAGTGGATGGCCCTAGAAAGCAGGCCTTGAGCTCCCCGAGGGCAAGCTTGGGCTCCACGTCTTGAAGAGAGGATTCAAACAGAAGTTCCTAACTGCACATATGATACGGGCGTGTTTTATACATATCGGGTTCATAAGTCACAACCACGGATGAGGTGAATGCTGCTATCCCATTTTACAGATGGGGACACTGAGTCCCAGAAAAGCTGAATCACTAGCCTCAGGGCACACAGCCAGTCTAGTCTGAGTCTAGTCTGGTGTCTCCACAAAAGCAGGCACACTGTCTCTGTGGACTGATCGTGCCAGCCCCACGTTAGGGACGTGAAAATGAAGCGCCGAGTCTTCCTCTTGGGATCCAGGGCCCACTAGAGACACGGGCTCTTCTCTCTCCCGGGCGCCACAGTTTCCCACCACTGAGATGCTCTGGCAGGGGAGCTGGGTTTAATATTCATGAGCCAGCCAGGCATGAGTGATTAGCAGCTGCGTGCTGGAGGTGGAGGAGGAGGAATAATTGAATAAGGTATTTACATAACAAGTTAATGCTGGCGCCGGCGGGGCTCCTCGGCAGGCTCCTCCCACACCCAACTCCGCTCTCCTACCCTGTGCTTTTCCTCACCTTGGCCCCCAACCCGAGCTGGCAGTGCTGGGGCTCCGCACCCCTCAGCCATTGGGCCTGACATCTAAATTATAAATAATATTGTTAGAGGAAAAGAATTCAAGTGTCTGAAAGAGGCCGGTAATAGGCTGGTTGGCAGCCTGTGCAGAGGGCTGGACCCCCAAACAAACAAACCACTCTGCAGATCCTGAGAGCTGGAAAGGCCAAGAGGCCCACAGATGGATGGCAAGGTTTTCCTCCTTCCCTGCCTGCCTCAAGCCCTCGGGGGACCCTGGCACACCCCACCCCATCTCAGGGCTTGTCTACTTTTCTGCAACAGCCAGGGCCCCAGCGTGACCCTCTGTGGTCTAGGACTCTCTTCCAGCCACTGGGTAGTGACAGCCAGGAGAGGAATCAGGGAACCCTGCCATTAAAAAGAGAATTGTTTTTGTGGCTGCGAAGGCGAGGTGAGCCCCTGGCTCCCACGCCTCCCCAGGAGCTGCCTTCGGGGTTACCCCTGATCAGTGCTCACTTGGGGTTCTGGAACCAAAAGTTATTAGCTCATAATCACCTTGTCTGTAGCTGGCTGGGAGGTGTGCAACGCGTCTGACCCCGGGCAAGGGGAACACAGCCAAGCTCTCTGGCTGCAGTTAAAACGGTTCACCAGCCTCTCCCTGAAGGTGAACTGCAAAGTCAGGCTGGGGATTTTAGAGGCAAGGAGGAGGCATTAACCACTGGGGGCCCAGGCCCACCGCTCCCCATCCTGAAACTGCAACAAGCCATAATCATCCAAGCCCCTGGAACACTGATCAGTGCCCTGTGAGGGCCAGAGTAGTCTGGTTCTTCTCAGCCCAAGTGCAGAGGGGCAGAGCTGGGCAAGCTGGCATCCTATTGGTCATGGAACATGGGCTACATTCATGACTTCTGAGGCAGAGGCCCGGAGTGGGGAGGATGGCAGTGGGCCCCTCACAGAGCTTGGATAAGGAGCTGCTGTGTGAACCATTAGTAGGACTTCTTCTAGAAAGATCATGGGGTCCAATATTAAGACTTGAGTTCTAGCCTCTCCTTGGTGACTAAATTACGAGAAACCTCAGGTAATTTTCATGGCTCTGAGCTTTAGTTTTCTCAGCTGTACGATGGGGATACTGAGCCCTGTCTGGTGAGCTCGCTGGGAGGATTAGATAGCAGATGCGCTGTATAGGTGTCAGGACTCCGTGCCTGACACATAGTAGGTACTCAGTAAGCACCCATAGATGCAGTACACAGTCTTCCAGGACCTGCTGGAGGCTGGGGCCACAGGTCCTAGAGAGAGAAAGACGCAGGGACCCAGGGGCCCAGGACAGCTGGCTTCAAATGGCTAGAGGGCCAACTTCCCTGCGGAAGAGAGCCTAGACTTCTGTGCATCTCAGGAGGGCAGAACTGGGTCCAGTGACTAAATGTTGCAACCAGAACTATTTTAACCCAAAGTAAAGGGGAGCCCAAAGTGCCTAATGCTCAGGCAGCACCCGTGGGTGTGAGTACCTCGTCACAGGACGTGTGCAAGCTGAGGCCGGATGCCGTGTCCGAGAGGGGCTGCAATACCAGGGAGAAAGGAGGCTCGCTGGTCGATACCTAAGGTTCCTTCTGTGATATGTGATCATGAGTTGGGAGGAAGTGCCCTCCTAGGAGCACAGCCTGGAGGGTGTGCCGTGGGGGCCTGGCTCCTCATGCGCTGGAGGCTACTCTGACCTGTGCTGCTGGGGGGCGGGGTGCCAGGGGGCACATTAGCTCTGGACGGGTTTGGCGATGAGGTAGAAGCAAGGTAGACTTGCAGGAGCCTCCCCTTCATCCCAAACCCCAGACTCAGTGGACAGGAAGTTGGAGACCAGCCTGAGACTGTGCTGGGGGAGGGTTGCGATTGGCTGGGGTGCTCCCTGTGTGGGGCTCTGGGAAGTTAAGCGGTGTGTTCCGTGGGGTTCGGGACCCATCACTCTCCCATCTCACCCCTGCTCTGCTCCCTGCTGACGTGGCAGTGGGGACTCCAGACAGTGCAGAGGCACAGGTCAGAGGGGGTGGTGGATGCTGGCAGGGCGGAAGCCAGGAAGCAGCACCTCTCCTGACCCCCACCCCTCTACCTGCCCTGTGCCAGGGCTGCACACAGCCTTCTGGTCTTCACACACGTCATCTTGCTTGTAAGGAAGGGCTGAAGTGTCATCATTCCCATTGTACAGATGAGGAAACTGAGGCTTGGAGAGGAGCAGATGCTCAGGCGATAGGGCACGGTGGGGACCTGAGCCCAGGTTCAGAGCCCTCCACGCTGCTTTCTCTCCCCTCCCTCAGGCTGCCTGTGAATTCCAGCCCCCTCCCCACTCCCACCTGCCCGGACCCAAACCGTCACTGCCACATTTTCCCTCTCCTCTTAACTTTCCCGAAGTGAATATCATTATTAATATTATTTGCCTAATTAACACGTTGGCTGAACGACAGAAAACACGCAAACAGGTTTTGCCAAGGAAACTATGTCTGATTAAAACTGCAGCCTGTCTAATTAGATGGAGATTCCTTCATTAGTTTCCCCATTTTAGATGAGCTGTCTCCCTCCCCCAGCCCCCTTCCCTTTGCTCTCACCCATCTTCTTCCTTCGTGGTCCTGCCACCCCTGCCCCTTGCCAGCACCCCATTTTCCTGAGGTAGCTGATGTCGGGGCTGACCCGCTTTGGCCTGAAGCTGGCCAGAGGACACTGCCAAGGGACAGACCATGCAGGTCTTAGAACTGGAAGGGCTGAGCACCCTTCTAGTCATGCCTGAGATCTGATTTGGGTCCAGGGCTCCTGGGGGTTTCTAAAAGCTACCTTAGCAAAAACTCCTGATTAACAAACAACTCAAAGCAAAACCAAGACTCCAGGTCCCCTCAATCAGATGCCATGAACAACAAAATGCACATTTAATAACAATAGGGATAACGCCAGATAGCATTGGCTGACGACCTACTAAGTGTTGGACACCTGCAAATGGTCTCCATAGCAACCCTGTGAAGGAAGAGTTATCACCACTTTACAGATGAGGAATCCGAGGCTCGGGGAGGCTGGCGAGGAGTAGAGACTGGACTCAAACCCAGCACAGTCTGCCCCACACCCTGGTTTCTCCCTCCTGGGGGCTCCCCCATTTGGCCCCTAGAAGCCCCATCCTTTCCACATTCTCTCTCCCTTCCTTTCCCCCAGCGCAGTCCTCCGGAAAGCAGGAAGAGCTGCGGGACATGGCCTGGGTGAGCCAGGGCAGTTCAGCGATGCCCGTGTCGAGGTCAGTCTGAGCCTTGGGACTGGCTGGGGATGAGAAGCCAAGATGGGGAGGGGGCACTGGGCACCATGACAAGCGAGGCCAGTCACAAGTGGGGGCCGGGTGTTTGGCCTGGGAGGAGCCAGTGGACACTGGGTTACCTGAAGGAGGTAGTCTCTCCGGTGCCAGGTGGTTGTATGTATATGTGTCTACCTCTACGTTTTATAGATGAGGAACCTGAGGCTCAGAGAAGTTGAGAAATGAGGATAGGATCACACAGCTAGGACGTGGCTGTGCTGCCTCCTGTGGATACAGGAGCAGACTGGCTCTGGTGACTGAGGGCACAGGGGCACAGAGGGTGATGGCAAGAGGGGTGGGATTCAGCTCAGGACATGAAAAAAGGTTCTAACCACTGTGGGTGGGTGCCCCGGGATGGAGTGAGCTCTTTTGTCGTTGGAGGGGTGCAAGCAGGGGTGGATTTGAGCATTGCTGGGGGGTCTGAAGGCCACTCTCCTGACATGCCACTCATTCCACTGGTATCTGAGCACCCACTGTGTGCCAGGCACTGTGCCAGTCACTGGGGCCCCCAGGTGAACAGGACACTCATGGTCCCTCCCCATGGAGCTGGCTGGCTAAGCCCTAGAGGCTTCCACCTCCCATCTCCTTTGGGCGAGTCTTTCCTCCCCTCTCCAGGAATGCTCATCTGTCCCATACCCATCCCTTAGGACCCAGTTTCTTGGGACCCAGGACTCCTGATGCTGCATGCCGGGGTTTGCTCAACTCCACCTGAATTCCAGGATTCTTACACTGGGGGCAGAAGAGAGAAGGTGTAAGGTGGGCTGAGCTGCCCCTCCCTCACTCTCCTCCCCACAACCCATCAGCCCTCAAACGGTCATCTGGAGCAATTAACCCCCTAGGTTACTCTGGGAAGCCACTTCCCGGGCAAGCGCAGTGGGAGGGCAGGAGGCCTGGTGGCCCTGGGGAGGAACACGTGGGCACAGATGGTTGGTTAGAGAAGCCTGACGTGGTGACCCAGGTCCTTGAGAAGCTTTTCCAGGATTTGGGGTTTGAGCCCCGTGTCTGAGAAGTGTGCAAGGAAGGCCAGTACCTGCCCTCAAGGAGACTCTAGTCTAAGCAGGAAAACAGCTCCAGGCCCTGGGGGTCCTTTCCACCCCCGCTTTCACCTGCGGCGAATCACAGCTCTGCCCTTGATAGCCCAGTGACCTTGGGTGCCTTTCCTAACTTCTCTGAACCTCTGTCGCTTTGTCAGTGACACATGGAAACAATAGTGCTTCACAAGGTGATTGCAAAGATTAAATAACTTCATGTGAACAAACACCTCTTGTAATCCCTGGCACGAAGACAACTCCATTCCAGTGCTCTTCCAGTGGTTCACAGTTGCCACAGCAATGTTCTGAGCTCAGGGCGATGTCTTTGTCACCGAGGGTGGGAGGACGCTGTCTTTGACCTGTGATGGCTGATGTTCCTTCCCAGAATCCCCGCTTCCTTCCAGCTCTGGCTCTCGCACAGATGGGCCTTCAGGGGCTCCGGGAGTCAGCCTCAGCCTTTGGGCCTGACAACACCTGGTGGCTTCCCTAAGCCTCGCTGTGCACTTCTGACGGACGAATGGGCATGGGCCCAGCCCTTCTGAGGTGGTTCGAAGCCTGTTGGCCAATTTCACCAGCAAGCCCAAGGCCTGCAGGGAACACGATCAGAGGGCAGGGAAGACACACCCCATTAGACAGCCCCAGCCCAGTGCCGCGGGGCCTGTCACCATGGCAGCCAACCCTCCGAAGACCAGGTGGTTTTTATTACCGAACTTGGAAAAGTTTAAGGCGGCACCAACAATGAATCTTTATTCTGTTGTTAATAGCGTGTCTCTTATTAGCATGTATCTTTTCCCCTTCTTAATAACCTTTCCATTTCCAAGCCGCATTTATAATTAAGTCATTAATCCCTTACTGGAATTTCTTGTTTTTCCGAAGCTGCCAACCAGAGGCCCCATCTGGCTGGCGCGAATGGGAGGGCAGACGCTCTACCACGTTGCTCTGGGAATGTCATTCTAATTATTGGATCCTGACCCAGCAGCGTGCTGATAAGCTCTGGGTTGGAGACGCCCTATCTTGGAGGAACTCAAAGCTTGCTCAAGGCCTTTTCTCTCCCCCGTAGCATCCCTGCCAAGCAATTAGCCTCGCGGCTGCCTGAGAGTTGGCAGCTGGGAGGGGCGGGTCCCTGCAGGGCTGTGGTGGGGAGGCCTGAAGGGTCAGGAATGTTCTCTGGTTGTGTCTCCTCCAAAAGCAGCCCTGGCTTGTCTGGATTCCCTTTCTCCTTCCCTTTAGGGCAGGCACTGGGTTCCGGGCTATGTAATGGGGATCACGGGAGGCTCTCTGTGGTGATCCGGGATTCTGTGATGGACTGACTTGTGTGCCCCCCTAAATTCACATGTTGAAGTCCTAACCTCCAGGACCTCAGAATGTGACCATATTTGAAGGTAGAGTCTTTAAAGGAGTAATTAAGCTAAAACAAGTACAGTATACGAGGATGGGCGCTAATCCAACGTGACTGGTGTCCTTCTAAGAAGGAGAGATTAGGACCCACGTGCACAAAGAGCACGTGAAGACGTGGGGGAAGACAGCCATCTCCAAGCAAGCAACCAATCCTGCCGACACCTTGACCTCAGCCTCTCCAGCCTCCAGAGCTGTGGGAAAGTACACCTGTCTTGTTTAAGCCCCCCAGCGTATGGGGCTTTGTTATGGCAGCCCGAGGGGGCTAGGACAGTGGACGGCCCACCGTAACGTGTTCTGGTTCTTCCACCGATGAGCCTTCTGCTGCTCCAGGGCCAGGGGAGAGGAAACCGGGCCTCCTGGCTCCTGGCTCCAGGCTGTGCTCAAGAGACAGGGCTCACCCAGACACAGTGTGAGGCGCAGAGAGCTTTCTCTTCTACAATTTCCAGTAGCTCCGGCCTCTGGGGTGGGCTTCTAGAGGCAGGGACTTGGCCATGGCGTCCACCCAAGAGCTTGAAAGTGAGTCCGGGCCAGGAGCCTGTAGGAAGAGCCAGGAGCCCCGTGCCAGCTTCCCAGGGCAGGGGGGCCAACACGGAGTCAAGAGTTGGGCATCGGGGCAGCCGCAGGCTCGGGTCAGGAAGGGTCTGCCGGCCTTGGGGGTCTGCCGTGCCCAGGTTAGACACACGTGGCCTGGCACAGGGTGGGTAGGCCGGTTTGTAGGTCTAGAGGACAGACAGACACCTAGAGACTTCCGGCCCACATGTCCTTCCTGCTTTCTCCTGGCTGCCTCCTCCTATCTGCCCCAGCCCTAAACGAGCCCCCTTAATCTCCTCCCTAAGAGCCTTCGGTGTCTCTGCTTTGCTCTCAGCATGGCTTTCCAGCCGGTGTCGAGTCTGGCCCCTACTTTACCCTCCAGGGTCATTTCACATACCCTTCCCTCCTGTCATGCTACAATTTTCACCATCCTTATCATAACATGTCCTTTCACACCTCATTTATCCAGCCATCCAAGTATCAGCTCAGTCCCTGCCACGCAAGCACTGTGCGAGGCTCGGACAGCAATGCTAAGCTGACATTTGCGGCCCCGCCCCTCATAAAGCTCACGGTCTAGCAGTGGGGCTAGACAGCGATCCCATCGAATGACTTACATCTAAGATTTTAGACCGAGAAGCGCCGTGGAGGGAAAGATCAGGGAGTGGTGAGCCTGCAGAACTATGGGGCTGACTGGGTTGGTGTGGAGATGGGCTCCGAGAGGAGGGGCTCTGTGAGCTGAAACCTGGACCTCGGGTGGGAGTCGACCAGGAGGAGCAACGGGAAGAGCATTCTTGTCAAAGGAAACAGCACTCAGACGTCCCCGAGGTGACAGGGAGCTGGAAGGAAGCCCGAGTGACAGGGGCACAGAGCGAGGGGAAGAGGGGCAGGGCTGAGGTTAGAGAGAGAGGCAGGGCTTGGTGCCGCACAGGGAGCTCCTGCAAGGTCAAGGCTTGAATGCACACGTCTTCTTGTTCCTAGGACGCTATCTGGTTCAAGCTGGGAGCTAAGCAACTGAGAAATGCGTGAGGCTGTTACTAGTCAGCCTTTGCATGGGGAGGGCAGCGAGTTGAAGGTCTTCTATTGCACATGACCAGACCCGTCCCCTGTACACTACCTCCAACGGGTGCTGTAAGGTCGTCGTCTGTCTCCCATGGGCTCCAGAATCCTTTCCCCCACCCCCCACTCTTCCAGTGTTAGTGTTTTGATAGGTTTTCCTCCAGATGTACTGGGTGTGGGTCACTCAGAATTCTACAGGCCATCCCAGCCCAAGTAGTCACTTTGTTTCTCTGACTCTGCTCGACAGGTCAAATCATACACACAGACACGTGTGCACATACAGACTCGCACACTACACGCTTCTTGGGGTCCCATAGTGTTGTCTGACATGTGCTCACAAACCAGGCCAGCCTGATACCATCCAGTGTCTGTGATGTTCTAATGTTGCTCTGGGTGAGACCTCCTCGGGGGTGGCAGTGCCTCATACCACCTCTGACACTTCCCAGTGCTAAAGGGTTGCTGAACCAGCCAGCACGAAGCTGCCACATGGGTTTCTGCCTGGAGCAGAGAACGCGCTTGTTCTACATTCTACATGACAGCGCCCGGTGTCCCTCTGTGGCTCTCTCCCCTTGGGGCTTAGTCTGCGGAACAGGTGGTGCTGGGTCTCCAGGGTCCTGCCCTTCTGGGGCTCACACACTCACAGGGGCGCCTCCCCCCAGCCTTCATGCAAGCCTGCACGTGCCGATGAACCCCTGGGCTGGGCACCACCCACCCAAGGTGACCAAGCATGCTTAGAAATATCTGGGTCCTCACACAAATATGACTCAGGTTC
Organism: Delphinapterus leucas; assembly: GCF_059928025.1. Lineage (NCBI taxonomy): Eukaryota > Metazoa > Chordata > Mammalia > Artiodactyla > Monodontidae > Delphinapterus > Delphinapterus leucas. Next base: position 68,492,840 of record NC_143130.1, on the reverse strand, counting down.
TGGCTTCACTCTAGTATGTAGGGTCATTATTTTTAATAGATCACCATCAGTGTGCATTCAATATTGAGTGGTCCCCCCACCAGCTCTACATGATAAGCGTGTCCACGTTATCAGTCCTTGTAAGCATAATTCCTAACAGCTGAGAGTCCCTTAAATGGACTTCCCACTTTAACTAAGCACTCCCCTGTTGCTGGACACTTAGCTTGTTTCCAGACTGTTGCTGTTATAAATGATGTGAATGGAATGTCTCCCTATATGTTGGTTGATTAGTGTATATTTTCGGAAGAAGAATGACCAGGTTAGGAAGTCTGAAAGACTGATCCATGGAGGTCAACCGCCATCCAACTGGCTTGTAAAGCTGCTCACAGCTCAGGGTTTTATAGAAAGCAAGAGCAATTGACCAAGGACTGAATACAGACCATAGAGTCACCTGTGTAGATTTTCTAACCAGGCATTTAAGCATAAATATGAATCAAAAATTATATAAAGCTATAGCTACTGTGGGGATCTTTTTTTTTTTTTTTTTTCGCGGTACGTGGGCCTCTCACTGTTGTGGCCTCTCCCGGACCCAGCTGCTCCGCGGCATGTGGGATCTTCCCGGACCGGGGCACGAACCCGTGTCCGCTGCATCGGCAGGCGGACTCTCAACCACTGCACCACCAGGGAAGCCCCAAAACTCTGCTTTTTTTAACTGCAAAGAGAATGTAGTATGGAAAAGCAGTCACAGTCTGGAAGTTCAGGGGAATTGCTTCCTGTACCCGTTTAGCACCAGGTCCCAGTGCCCCCTGGACTCGCCCCTTTACTGCATCTCTGGGGCACCGGCCTGCACCCACCCCTCCTCCCAGGGCATCCCTCATGTGGGAAAGCTTGCCTTCATGCCCTGGAGGCAGAAAGTGTTTGGCCACCCAAGGCTAAAGGAGCTCACCTGGTGCAGAATTTGAGGACACCCGCCATGGCCTAGCCACCACAGGCCCTGCTTCAGTTCTGGGCACCACGAAAGCTCCAGGAACCCAAAGCTCCCTAGTAGGGTGAGGGAAGGGTAGATAACAAGAATAACTGCTGTAGAATTTCCACCCACCCTGGGATGACAGACTTCAGACCCAGATTTAAGAAGACAGAGAGAGGAGCACTGCGTTTCTTGTACACCCGCACTGTGGTCGCAGACTCCACATTAGCCCAGGTGAAAAGCCAGTGCCGAGACTGGCACAAAGACTACTTCCAGCAAATGCGAGCTGTTCTCGTTGTTCCGTCCCTAAACTGGGGAATCATCAGGGTTGTCGGGAGGGTTAAGGAGGCTATTTCCAGTGCTTAGAATAACCCGACACAGAAATAAGCACTGTGGAAATGTTTGCCATCCCATTTAATCCTGAATTCTAGTTCGCTTTCTCCCGCACAGGCAGGGCCTAAAGATGGAGGGCTGGCTTTGCTGAGGTCAAAGGAGTGTGCCAACGGGTCTGCAGCGCATCTCCACTGCACTGGCGGTGCCGTTGTTCCAGGTTCATCTAGGGGGTGGCACCAGTAAAGGTCAGCAGGCATCTTTGGGCAGGTACCCACATGCCTGAGAGACAGAAAAAGTTAAGAGAAACTAAGGATGATTTTAAACAGGCTGAATTTGTCTTCCAGGGTCATCTATGGTCAATTCTCTTGTTGGGTGGAGGAAGGGGTTCAGAGTATGACTAAACCAAGTTCGTTTGCCCTACGAGCAGCCAGCTGAATGCTGAACCACTGAGATATGAGGAGAGGAAGGGTTTCTTGAAGAGACAGAAGAGCAAGAAGACAGAAGAGCAAATCTCAGGCCCACCTCCCCACAGGCAAGGGGTATTTATGGGACGAGGGAGCAGGGCGGTCAGTCTTAGGCTTGGGGAATGTGGGGATCGCTGGGAAAGGTGACTGGAAATAAGAAAAAGGTGAGGTAATCGTAGTTCAGTGCAGGTGTAACTAAGCTACAGCCTTCTTCACCGGATGCGTGTTCAGAAGACGATGGTGAGCACGATCTGAGGGTGGAGTTTTGGGTCCTCTGACGTCAAAAGGTCACCAAGTGGACACTCGCGCATACCCCGTTGGAGGGTCGGTGGTCCCACCCAATCTTAACTGGCTTGCTGTCAAACCGGACACAGCTGACTCCAAGTTCCTAAAAAAAATAACTTGGGCAAACCTCTTGTTTAGGCTACGTGCAGCTTGGAGGACATACAGGTTCTTGTAGTAACAGTTAAAGCGAGCTTGATTAGTCGAGGCAGGTTACAGGCGTAACGGATATAACTGATGATTCCCCAGGTTTCACGAATGTGGCTTGCTGTTGCGGGGCGTTTCTCATGCCTTTGCCACACGGTTGCATCTGTCAGAGCACATAGGACGCAAGTGGCCCGGTCCAGGGGGTGCCATGTATCAGCGCCAGCCAGTACGAGACCCGGGAGGACAAGGAGACCGGGGGTGAGTAGGGGACCACTTTGGGTACGCGCAAGGACGCTGAGAAGCCACGAAAGGCAATTGGGCAACAGGGAGACACAACGTGAACGGCAAAAGCCGTGGAGAGTTTGAACCACAACCAGCTTGGAGCCTGGAGGGGAGATGTGGGAAAGTGGGGGTCAGACCTGCTGGGGAAGACATCAGTCTGGGGGTCATGAGGCATGGGACCCCAGAGGCAGGCAGGGCCAGCCCCTGGGTAAAAAGTCCTTACTCTGTCCCAGCTCTAAGTTCTGGGCCGCTCCATGGCTCAGCGGACGCAGCTGAGTCTGTGTCTCAGAGGCAGCTCTTTCTCTAGCCCTCCAGTCCAAGGGCACTTCTGCAGGACTCATTCCCGGGGAGTCGAGCCCAGTCACTGCGCTGCCCAGCTTTGACGTGAGGTTTCACAGACCAGTGGCATTCCGAATGTAAATGCAACGGGAAGTTAGCATAAGGGGGCAGGCTGCTTGCTTTGCCAAGTAAGGGCATTTGAAAACTCAGTGATTCCCATGATTCCATAAAGTAAGGGGATTTTTTTTTTTTTTTTTTTTTTACCGCCTGAACATTGGAAAGATACAATTCCGAAGTCAGCGTTGGCCACCCTTCTCTTGCACCCACACTCAATCTGCCAGCAGGTCCCAGCTGCTCTGCTCAGGCAGGACCCAGTTCGATTAGGTGTTAAGAAAAAGAATGTCAGATTACAGATACAAAATTAGATATCAGAGTGAGAATTACTTAGAATGAGAAATCACAACCAATCACAGATCACATTTAGAAAGCTGACACATACAAACATGACAAAATTCAGGGGGAAAACTCCACAGTATTTCGTAGTTAACTGCCTGATATGCCTTAAAGATATGTTTTTCCTACAGTCCCCTCTTCACATGTCCACAGTTGTGCTACTTTCTATAGGGAGAATAAAAGGACAATTCTGTCTCCCCTTTCATATTGTCAACTGGATTTTTTATTACTGATCACTTGGAGAAATTTCTTCTAGTTTCGTAACTCATTGTTGGTAGGTCATTTAAATTTTCAGACTGTTGTCAAATTTGGGAAAACCTCTATCCAATTTCCTGCACAGATGAGCTGTCAATGTATCGTGCGTTCGTAATTGTATACGCAGGATTATCAAGTATATTCCAGACGGGAAAGAACTTCCGTTTTGGGCCAGATGTGATGAGAACCAGATTCTCTCCTTCGAAGTGTATGTACACAGCTGATGACAGGCAGAATTTTCCTTAGACTAGCTTCTGGCTCTATACGTTCAAAACTTCTTTCTCCTCCACGATCCACAGACAGAATCTGGTTTTATCCAAAAGGTCCTACATCCTTATTTCTCTCACTTGGCGACAGGCTGCTGCTAAAGCACCTTCAGTGACTGGTTGGGAAACCTGGGTACCAGGTGGCATCCCTTAGATCCTGCTGGCTAATCTGGGCATGCTGGACCATCTCCCCGAGGTGATTACCTTTCAACTAGGGAGGAAAAAACCACTTCCCTGTGGAATTCTGAGCCCAGGATAGACTGGTGGAGGGGAGAGTTCTCAGAGAGAAGGATCCTGCCAGGGCCTGCCCACCAGCATCCTGGCCTGCCTATGCCTGCTGGCTCCAGCTAGAAACAGTCACAGTGATTGTCCCAAGAACAGAGACCCCTACTGAGGCAGCCATGGATCCACAGCCTGATGCACCCCCTCCCCCTACCTCCCCACCCCCAAATTTTGGAGATTGATTCCTGGGCCTGTTCTCTTTGTCTAAAAAAGCAATAATAAGGCGTTCTCGCTTGGGGGGAAAGATGATTAAATTTCAAATTACTCTGCCTACCAGATAAGATTGAAACCTCGGGATCTAGGCAGGCCGGAGACCCGCTCTGCACACAGGAAGCTCTCCCGGCAGCTTCTCTGCCACGTTGCGGGGTGACTGAAATGGAGAGGCGTGTTTAAAATGACATTAAGGGCCGCAAACACGGTAATTAGGGCATTTGTTATACTGTAAGGAGCTTTCCAGAACATGGAAATTATGAACATGGTGATTATGATTATGGTTATGAACTCGGTGAGGAAAATCAGATCCAACCCCCCCTCCCCCTGGCCCCCTTCCCCTCACATGAAAAGGCAGAGGGAGAATGGAGCAGGAACGGGCGGCCTTTCAGGGTCTCGGTGAGGGAGGAGTCGTGGAAAGTTATTAAACGCTTTAATAATGCCGAGAGTTGCGGCTTCAGCTCGGGTTTGTGGAGGCTTTGATCAAATCCAGCTCATGGCAGGGCCTGCTTCCCCACGGAGGCCCGCGGAGGAAAACCGCGGGCGGGCAGGGCGGGGAGCCCAGCCTCAGATTTCAAAGCTGCACTGAGGACGCCTGGTAAGCGGCCAGTGGGTCTCCTTTTCTTCCGAATGCTTTGCAGGAAGCACCCAGTGTCTCTTTGCTATTCAGGCTCGTCATCCACACTCAGACTGGAGGCAGAGCTGTGTGTGTGTGTGTGTACGTGTGTACGTGCATGCACGGTCAAAATCTAACGATGGGTGTAAACTGTGAGCTTTCTGTGCAGATAGGCTGGTGTGTGGCATCCTTGCACAAACATGAAAACTAGGCAATGAAGGGTGGCCCCAAGCCCACTGAGCTCAGAGATGGGAAAACTGCATCTGATCATGACAGCCACTCTGAGCTTAATACATTTAGCATCTTTGGGCCTCGGTTACCCATCTGTAAACTTATCTCCCTCCCTTAGGGAAGCCTTCCGACCACGGGCATTGAGATCTCTGTTTACAAGTCTGCACTTCCCTTTAAGTAGCGTCCTATCACTCACGCCCTTCCGGGCATACTGCCACCTCCCCAAGCAGCTCCAAGCTCTGCGTGGCCAGCACCCCACAGGACCAGCCCTTAGGAGGCCCTTAGTCAATGTTTGAGTGAGTCCCTGATCTCTAAAAGCTATTTTATTAAAAATTCTACTTTAAGCTGGAGTATTTCAAAATCTGGTAATATGAATTGATACAAATAGTAAGCAATCAGTAAGTTGATAATCAGCGTGGGCACAAAGGCATCTTCTGTCATGCCCTGTCCTCTGTATCAGGACTGGAGACCCCTGATGTTTGCAGTGCCCACAGCAAGGATAGGAAAGACAGCCTCACCTCCCCTCTCGTGTCAGCCAGGCCGGCTGCACCCCACACCTGAGAGGCCTCGCAGCCACTCCTGTGATCACTCTGCCTGCCATCTACCCTACCCCACTCTTCCCAAACAGTCGTCCCCCCAAGCCACCCCTTGGGCCCAGGGTTGCACACACTGGTAGTGTGGGGAGACGGACCCCAGAAAAAAACTTCTCAGGCCCCAGAAGCACAGTCAGGACCATTTGGTCAGGGAATTGTAGGGTCCCCGGTTCCAAAATGTGGCCTGGAAGGAGAGGGCCTCTAGCATGGAGTGAGCATAGGCCCTCTGCCCTGTGGCCTCCTCGCCCCTGGGGTGGATCACGGCCAGGGCGGGTCCTGGGCCTGTTTCCCACGTCTAAGGACAGTGCAGCCTCGAGTGCAGGGAAGGACACCTCCCCATCCCACCCCTTCGTCCAGAAATGGGCTGTGAGCCCAGCACTCTGCTACCGGCGGTCATCGCTTTGGGTCCACCATGGCCCCCACAAAGCCTCCCTTCCCAACATTCTCCTTCTCCTCCTCCCAGCCCATCCCCGCCCATGCCAGGAGGACAGAGCCCCCATTCCCAACACCACAGTGGAGCAAGACCCAGGCCCATTTCCTGTTGGGCATTGAAAATGGAACTGGGGAAGATGGGAGGCAGGATAGAGGACAAAATATGCTTTTTGCTTTATGCTGACCTTAGCTCTGAACAGTGTTTTGGAAGTGGCGTGGGAGGCCAGTGTGGTGGAGCACACTGAACAAACTGGTCATAGAATTTCAGAGCCAAAAGGGAGCTGGGCATCTTTCGGGCGAAGCAGAGCTTCAAGCCAGGCAGGAGAAGCTTAACTCAGACCTGAGGCCTGGGTTGAGTGCCTTGTCCTTGCCTCCCAGGAGGGAACCTACTGTTGAGGACGTTGTGAGGATCGTTCAGTGTTCAGCACCTGACGTGGCACAGAGAGGGGGTTCCAAAACTGCCTATTAAATAGAGAAACACATAAACTGCGTGTGTGAGGCCTGAGGCCGACTCCCAGTGCTCTAGATCTGCAGTCCAATATGTGTTTCTCCTTCTAGATGGGGCTTATGTTCCAAACCAGCCTGGCAGCCGCACGTGAGGGACCCTTGGTCATAACCCAGCTTCCTGTTGTAAAGATAAAAGGCTATTAAAATTTCCTGTAAATTGCACTTAGGCTCCAGATCAAAGGGCCCTGCGGGGACCACCACTCTAAACCTCAGTCCTCTCAGTGGGGAGCTCCCGGGGCCAGGGCAGTGGATACTGACAGAGGGAAGCCGCAGAGCCTCCCTCTGCTGCTGGTGGTAGGCACTGCCCAGCAGGCGTTGCACACCTGGCAGCCCTGCCCAAACCCCACCCCCCAGAGGCTGGCACTGACCTTGGCACACGTTAGGAGCTGATAAATATGTATTGATGGGTTGTGTAGCTGATTCCACGCCCTGTTTGGGTCCCATGGACTCTTTGCACGTGCCTCTAATGAGCTAGCTGAGGGCTTGTCCATCCCATGGCCCATTAGTAGCAACAGATCAGGAGGGGAGGGCTTCTGGAAGGCAGCACGCTGATGGGGGGGCGAGAAGGCGCCAGGACAGCCGGTGGCAAGGGAGGACATGGCAACATTTGGCTCAGAAACATTAGCTGCAAACCACAGAAGAGCCCCGGACCACTTGGAGAGGCAGGGCCCTTGCTGGTGGGATGGCAGGAAGCTCACAGAAGGGGAACCAGTCTGGGAAATAGAATGAAAGGCAAACCAGTGTGTCCTGGGGCTCAGGCTGCAGGAACTGTGGGCAGGGATGCTCCGGGACCTTCCCCACCTTCTCACCTGCTCCAGCAGCAAAGCCCCAGGAGGGGTGGTGGTCTGGCTCAGTTTGGGCCGTGGGCCTGCTCCTAGCTGGGGGAGCTACACCTCTCCTGAGAGCCCCTCCAGGGCTGCACCCAAAAGGAGAGGCTGGGGGTACATCAGGCAAGAGGGGTGTTTGCTGGGCAGCTTGGAAATCAACAGGGGTAGGACTCAGGAAGGGGGCTGGGGGGCATTTCTCAACTGACTGCAAACTGAACAAAAAGCATAAACAGCCCACAACTGTTTGGTTTTATGGGCAAATGATGTGCAATTTTGAGGACTGTTCAGAGGCTGCTTCCAGGTAATCCAACACATCCAAGTTAGCCAGGGGTCTTCAAGATAGGTACAATTTTCATCACTTCACCTCCTCCAATTATTTATTTATTTATTTACTTGGCCACCTTCTCACTTCCTAGAAAATGGGAATGAATCAGGCAGGTGAGTCATGGATTTTGCCCACCCAAGCAGGCCAAGGTCAAAAAACTACAAAGGCCTTCACGCTCCAGGTACCCCCTTTACTATAGACTAACACATTGGGTTCCCTAAGTACTACTTGTTATAGCAGGAAAGAATGATATTTTAGAATGATTTCCATATGAAATGGTTAATACTTTTTTTCTTTTTTAAATGTGGTCCTTAAAGTGAGAACCTTCAATTAGCTGGAAATTGACGTTTTGGTCAATTTCCTTGCTCTCCAGGCCAATGAGCATTCATGGTGACTCTGACCAACTGAGACCCAAAACTGAGGTTTGGTGAAGGGGGGCATGAACTCCTGTTTGTTCTTTCCACCAAGCCAAGAGTTATCAGCAAAAGAGCACCAGACAGGGCTTCCCTGGTGGCGCAGTGGTTGAGAGTCTGCCTGCCGATGCAGGGGACATGGGTTCGTGCCCCGGTCCGGGAAGATCCCACATGCCATGGGGGGGCTGGGCCCGTGAGCCATGGCCGCTGCGCCTGCGCGTCCGGAGCCTGTGCTCCGCCACGGGAGAGGTCACAACAGTGAGAGGCCCGCGTACCGCAAAAAAAAAAAAAAAAAAAAAAAGTAGAGCCTTGGAGATAATGAGCATTTTAATTGGGATCAGTGCTTCAGGCTGAAAGGAGGAGGCCTTAATGGTGGGATTCCAGGCAGCAGCTAGCAGGTCCAGTTGGAACTGGGATGCTGTCACACCACAGGGATGCAGCCAGCCCTTGCTCATCCTCAACCACCTTCCCATTCAATTAACCTCACTGGTACCTCCCCTATAGCAGGCCTTTCGGTAGGCACTTTACACACTGTATCTCATTTAATTCTCTAAGCAGCCCAGAGCTAATGGCAAGTTATCCATCCCACTCTCAGGCTGCCCAAGGTTTGTTCAACCCCTTTTGCAGGTGTGGCAATTGAGGGCTAGATTGTTGAAGTTACTTCTGTGAGGTCTCACAGCTCTTAGTGGCAGGGCTGACACTAGTTTTCAGGTCCACTTGACTGTCTGATGCTCACTTTTTTTTCAACCACTGCGCCACCAGGGATGCAAGGCTCCACTTTTGAATTTTTCTTTTTATTAGTCTGTCATTGACCCCAGAGTGTGCGTGAGGAATCTGAGAGCTGCATCTCATGGATTGAGGATAGAGAAGATGGCCTATCCCCACAACGCACCCATCTCCCCGACCCTTTCTCCATCATCCCCCATGTAAGCCCTGCTCTAGTCACATATTCTTCTCACTACCACCTGCATCCCCCACGCCCATCCCAGCTGCCAAGCCTTTGGTTTTGTCCTCCTCCCTGCCTGTGACATCCTCCTTGCTCCTCTCTGACTCACCCTCCAAAGCCCGGCTCAGATCCCACCTCCTCTAGCTCTCACCGCTTTCTCTTTCCTCTCCTCCTCCAGGGTCGCCTCAGTGCCACACACTTTAGTCTTAATGAAGGGTAAATGTGTGCTGGGATGGCGATTCTGGGAAAGGTTTGCATGTGGACAGGAATCCCACATTTCACAGGCAGCACATGCAATGGAGACAGTGCAGCATGGAAGGGAGAACGTGGTCCTTGGCGTTGGGCAGACTTGGGCTCACACCCCAGTTCCACCACCACGGGACCAAGAGTATTCGTCAACATCTCTGAGCCTCAGTGATCAGCACAAAGGATAGTGCCATGATGTATGTAAAGGTCCTGGTATATAATAGGATCCCAGACATATTAGTTGCATCCTCTGTCTTGTTCCCCCCTTTCCCGTCGATTTTCTAATAACTCTGTGAGGTAGTCTAAGCATTATCACCCCCACTGGACAGATGGATGAACTGAGGCCCAGATTGGTAAGGAGACTTGTCCAAGGTCACATGGCAGTGAGGGCCATCCTGGTCCCTGGATCACCTGATTCCCAGGCTGATGCCTCGGGTAGCCCCTACCCGGCTCCTGCCATAGGGGCTTGGGCTCCTGATCTCACTCAGGAGCTGTTTGGGGCAAATCAGCCAGCTCGGAGGGATTCTGGTGACAAGAAAGGAGAAGCAGCTGCAAGGTTACAAATCCAAAGCCCCGAAGAGAAGACTCTTCTCTGGGAATTAAACTGTGACTGTCATTTCTAGCAGGCATTCCATTTAGCAGGCATTTTCTAACAAGGTTCTCTGGCTCCCACGGTTTTGCTGGAGTGGAGTTAATCTCGGTTTCTTTCTGCACTTCATCTGTTGACGCTAGGCCGATGACGAAGTGGGCGGCTGTCACCTTGGAGGAGTGGGAGCTCGGGTCAGAACGAGGTCAGCCCTAGAAGGGTCTGTGCTCCTTCTATTACAGGTGGGGAAACTGAGGCTGCAATGGACCAACCAGAAGCCTCTTGGCAAAGAGTCGCACGTGCCTGCTAGCCAGGAGCCAACTCGGACAGGGGAAAGAAAGGGCAGGGCAGAAAAGGAAGAATACACGAATGTCCGTATTCATTCCTATGGTCCTTCATCACAGCCCCAGGGCCCAACTCTCTGCCGGCCCGGGAACCCGGCTAGGGGCTCCCAGCACAGCTGGCAGGGGTCAAGGCAGCCTTTGTTGAGCAGGTGCTGTTCCTTGCTGAGTTTTGGAGGGCAAGTCCCAGGTACCTAGAAGTCCTCAGCCTGGGCACTGTCACCACTGGGCTGGATACATGTCTGCTGCAGGCTGTCCTGTGCACTGCAGGTGTCCGGCGGCATCCTTGGCCTCTTCCATCTGGATGCCAGCAGCACACCCGCCCCCCCCCCCCATCAAGTGGGGACAACCACAAACGTCTCCAGACGTTACCGAATGTCCCCTGGGAAGCAAAATTGCTTCCACGGAGAACCACTAGAGGAAGAAAGGGAAGGCACCCTAGGAAGAGAGCTCCCTGAACAATGTTGGGCGTACTTGGGGAACCTCACAGTTTGCCACACACGAGTGAGATGTTCTCCAAGGAATGGGGGTGGATGAGGCTGCAGACATACTCAGGGCCCTGAAGAAAGGCTCCGTACGCTCAGCTCAGGCTTTTGAAAATTGTTCTGGAAGTTACTGTTCTGCTCATCTGAGCCCTCCCATTGGCTGCAGGTTTCTTGCCTTATCCACCTGTGTTGAGACCTCAGCAAATGCCTTGGGGCAGAGCTTCTGTGGGCGCTCTGGGCTCTGTTGTCTCTTCCGGGGCTGCACTCACAGTCGGCAGGCCCACCTTCACCTTGAGAGCATCACAGGTCCTCCCAAATCATACGGTGTCCCTTTCCTGACTCGGCCAGTGTAAACTTAAAAGCTGATTTATTCAAGAGATGGAGAAAGATGGAACGTGGGCCAGAAGAGGGGAAGGGTGCCCAGGCATCTCACAGCATCCAGGCATGAGGAAGCGGATGGACTCCTGCTTCACGGGTAGATTCCCTCTTTAATCAGAGCATCCATTAGAAAGTCACCTGTACCAAATGGATAAAGGAGACAGACATTTTTAAACCTCAACAAAAGATGAGCCCAAAGAGTTCTTTAATGGATGCCTGTCTGAGCACATGGAGAATGATGCTCACGCTACAAGGGACCAGTTTGCCAGAGATGTTTCTAGGCAAAGTCGTTGCATAAAGCAAGTTACCTCATGTTTATCTGTACCTAATTCCCAGCCCAAATACACTTGACTATTTTGGTCTAGACCACACTGGATCATCGCAAACAGCCACCAAATCCCTCTCTTCTCCTATTTACAGATAGAAGCAGCATGCCCTACTCCCTGGTATAAACACGACTCTGATTTCTTAACTTTCTTCGGGGAATTCCTCCTAGGCGCCCATGTTTATTTATGAAGCCAGTCTGAAAACACAGAAGGCATGACTAATTTCTGGGCTTTAGTGGAGATTAGCTGGGGAGAGCTGGCATTACCTGGATGAAGACCGAGTAAAAGGTGAGGCGGTGAGCCCCATCCCCAAGGCATCAAGTCTGGTCCCACCTCCAGGAAAGGATCAGGTTTCCCTTTACAAGGATCCCCCAATTACCCATTACCTTTCTTTGGTTACTTCATTTTGCTTTGGCTGCCAGGAGGCTCGGAGGTAAATCAGATCTTATTCCAGGCTCTTGAAGAGTTCTTCCTCCCAATTCTCTAAATGGCTCTGGAAACCTCTTTTTAGTTTTACTTTTGGCTACCTCATTATATGTTTTAAAATTGTAAACTGCCTTGAACACTTTCAGGAAGCAGGAGAGGTGTAAGTCGTAAGCAAATTAAACCCCAAATGCACCAAAGGTTTCCTCCCACCTCCATCAAAAAGCCACTATCTGTGTCTCTTTTGCTGGAGGAGTCCTCTGTATTAGCTGACAAAATAACCCCCAACAATGTTGAGACTGGGAGGGATGGAGCTGAAATGGACCACAGGTCTCAGAAAAAGGGAGGGATTCACATTATTAACTACCCCAAGTCCTTTCCTGATATTTACAACCCAGGGATGAGAACACCTACACCTAGAAAAAAAGGAAAAGGGGTTTTCAGAACTCGCGTCTCCCAGCCCCTCCCAGCCTGATGCTCCTTGCACGACTGGCCAGCCTGTGTCCCTGAGGCTGATGAAGCCGTGCCAGCCAATCAACGGCAGCCTTCTCAAGCCAGCATACTGCTCCAGAGGGGAGACCAGTGGGAACTCCAACAGGAAATCTGAGATTTCAGTGGCCCTGTTTGCTGTCTAGATTCTGAGTTCAGGCGAGAGCCTCCACAGTGGTACCCAGCTAGCTCACACGGGTCCTGGGTTGTGATGGGCAGGGCAAGCTGGGAGAGAAAAGGCCCAGGCATTTAACCCCGCAGGAGAGGGCAGCAGCTTTGAAAGGTCTGGTAAGGTCAAGAGTCAAGGCCAAAGAAGACAATCATGGCTTCTCAGGTTGAGACATATGGCCTTACCTTCTGTATGAGGCTTGAATTTAACCCTGCAGCAACTTGGCCACATGTCTGTCCAGCCTCACCTTGTACATCTCCAGGCATGAAGGATTCATTACCTACAAAGGGTCCTGAGCTAGTGAGACAGGGAGGAATAGGCAGGTGCCGAACGCCCTAACTCATGGGGTTCAGGGTCCCAGAGGTCAAAAACATATGGTGATGTAGCATATGGGTGGTGCATAATTCTACAACAGAGGCAGCTCCTTGGCTGTCTTCTGGGAACTTTCAGATCCCACAGGAACTGACAAGAGCTGGAAGGATGCCCAGAGGCAGGTGAATGGTCTCTCTGATGAAGGTAGCCGAGGGTACTTGTTCACCTCTCTGGGGAGTCCACCGTGCAGTGCCTGGCCTGCCTCAAGAGATGCGAGTGGGGTGCCAAGGATGTAGCCATGAAGATCCAAGACAGTCTGGAAAATAAGGCTGCAGTCTCTCCTGGACATCTTCTCTGTGAGAAATAAATCTGGAGTTAGGTTGGGCCGATGCCCTGATTTGTAGTGTGTGCTGAGTCCCGAGGTGTAAATACTCCCACCACGGTCAGTCTCCAGTTGGTCAAGCTGCCAATGCAGGGTCATTGAATCAGGGTTGGGAGAGGCGCTAACAGTCATCTTATAAGCTGGCCTCACCTCACAGGGGGAGAGCGTGACCTGATCTCAGTTGCTGCTCTGATTCTAACCTGCCCTATAACTTCAGGCCTCAGTTTCCTCAGCTGTGTAACTGGGTGAAGAATAGCTGTGTCCACGTGCCCCTCAGGGTCGTTAGAAAGAAACTGAGTGAAAGGGCTTTGCTGTTTTTTAGACAACTCTTTGAAAAAAGAATAAAAGAGCTTTAAATTATCACCAATTTTGACCTTCTGGGGCTAAAAAAGAGAAAATGCACATGCACGGGACCCACATGATGGAACAGAGAGGCCTGAGTTTTGAATCCAAAACCCCAGGCTTGAGTCCCAGTTTGCAGGCTGTGTATCCTCAAGTCTCGGTTTCCCCACCTGCGAAATGTGGGTCCCACTTTACACCCCAGCACCCTCCTGGGGTGTGATGAAACCCAGGGGGATTGAAAAAAATACATACTTTCAGGAACCCCACACAGAAGGAGATGGTGAATTACTAGGACAGAAACGACGAAAAAGAGGGCCAGCCCAACCATCAAAGGGACAATTCGCACTCCAAAAAACTGAATCCTTAATTATTCCTTTCAGTTCTATGGAGACAGGGGCCCAGAAGAGAAGCCGGCGGCTCATCCTTCATGTGACTATCTAAGCCCGAACCAGGAAGAGGAACGACCGTACATACACAGGCTAGAATCTGAATACCTAATTTGATGAGGCATATAAATTGGCAGTTATTCAAATGAGTACATTTGCATATAAAGGGTTTAAGGCTTCATCATTGCTTAATATTTCTTCCGTAGTGCAGAGTAAGGACTTTAAAATCTTTCTCCCTCTTTTCAAGGGTTTTAGGAAGGGATTGCAAAGGCAGCTAAATGGAGCCCAGGCTCTGGGTGCGTCAGGATGTGGGTGTGGGGTGAGCACCCAGGGGTGCTAAGCAGCCCTCCTCTGGGGCAGACGAGGTGGTGTCACTTTCCTGGGCACCTGCTCACGGCCGTCCAGCTTGGCAGTGCCAGCCAGGGGTACCTCCTCTGCCTCTGAGGGGTGGCAGAAGTTCCAGGCTGGCTGCTCTAGGTCCCAGTAGGATGGGGCACTCAAAAATGTGAGCCCCTGACTGGCAGTATCAGCATCCCCTGGGAGCATGTTAGAAATGCAGATTCTCGGGCCCATCCCAAATCTACCGGCCAGTCAGAAACTCTAGGCGTGGAGCCCACAGTCTGTTTTTTGTTTGTTTGTATTTTAATTATTTGTTTGTTTTTATTTTTGGCTGCATTGGGTCTTTGTTGCTGCGCGTGGGCTTTCTCTAGTTGCGGTGAGCGGGGGCTACTCTTCATTGCGGTGCCCGGGGTTCTCATTGTGGTGGCTCCTCTTGTTGCAGAGCACGGGCTCTAGGCACACAGGCTTCAGTAGTTGTGGCACGCAGGCTCAGTAGTTGTGGCTCACAGGTTCAGTAGTTGTGGAACATGGGCTTAGCTGCTCAGCGGCATGGGGGACCTTCCCGGGCCATGGCTCGAACCCGTGTCCCCTGCGTTGGCAGGCGGACTCTTAACCACTGCGCCACCAGGGAAGCCCCACAGTCTGTTTTTTAACAAGCCCTCCAGGAGATCCTGGTGCTCGTTCAAGTTGGAGAACCGCTACCCTGGGACATCCCTGTCCAGGGAGTCTGTTTCACGTGCGTTGGGTTTAATGTTGCATGATCCTTTGGATTTATCTCCCGAGGCCACTCCAAGTTCTAATCAGGTGCCCTTCGGGGATGGTTCTGACTTCTGGTGAAGGAGGAGGGAGGGTCCTGGGTTTCCTTCAGGAAGAGGAGGAAACACAATCCCTCCAGTGTGTGGCAGCCCGGCCATCAGCAGCCAGTGGGGGGGCCTCCCAGCCCCGATTCCCGGGCTTCCTCACCAGCCAGATCGCTTGAGCCCAGGCTGGGCTGCTGTCTTGGATGGATGGAGGCACACAAGGTCGCAGCTGAGGGACCCAGAAGTTGTTGGAATTTCTCAGCCCTCTCTGCTGGATCCAGGCCCTGGCCTGTGCCCTCTATCACTCAACAAAGAGCTCCTGAAGCCCACTCTGGGCCAGGGGCTCAGCCAGATGGTGGGCACAGGGTGTAGCCTGCAGCGTGGGCCCCCTTAAGGAGCGAGTGCCCAGCAGGGGAGGCATCTGACAATGAGAGCTTTCAACCAAGAACTGAGGGGTTTGGCAGGGGACGTACAGTGGGTCTTGGGACCAAGCAGGATGGAAATTCCACCTGGTCCAGAGGTCAGGGGAGGCTTCCTGAGGATGGTGGGAGGGAGAAAGGCACTCAGGATGGACAGAGCTTGACACTTAACCAGGAGTCAAGGCCCAAGAAGCCAGTGAGCTTCTAGAGGCAACAGGGAGGCTTTGGAAGGTGCTAAGCAGAGAAGGGAGACGATGAGATTTACGTTCTGCAAAAGCCACGTGGTACTGCAGAGTGGAGCTTGGGTTGGAGGCAAGTTAAGGTTGCAGGGAGGGATTTCAGGGAGGGGCAGTTAGGACAATCCAGGAGAGAGAGGGCGGCAGCCTGACCAGGAAGTGGCAGTGGGACGGAGAGAAGTGATACCTTTCAGGACAGATTAGCAGTTGGAGTCTCCTGGATAGGATGCTCCTTTGAATGGTGTGGTGAGAGGTGGAGGGTGGCGAGAGAGGAGCTTTCTCCCAGGCGTCTGGCCTGGGCATCTGGGAAGCTGCACAGTCTTTACCAGAGCTAGGAAGCCCTGGGTTAGGATCAGCTTTGGGGTCCTAAATGTGTGCTTCAGGACCGAGTCCTTGCCTAATAGCCTTAAGAACTGGATTTGTGGGTGCAGTCCTGGCTCTCAGTAGAGGCAGCTGGGTGGTGTCACCCCCAACCTGGGGTGGATGCGCTAAGCAGGAAGGATGGGCTGTCATGTAGACCAGGGATGGAGACCCGAGGCAGTCAGGGAGGGGAGTGGCAGCCACAAGAGTGGACTCAACAGGATGAAAAGGGATGCTTCTGGGGTCATGTGGGTGAATCTGAGAGGAAAGATAGCACCTGGATGCAGGTCAGAACGAAGGAGCTGGGACTGAGGTTCCCCAACCTATACCTGAGATAGAGCTGGTAGGCCCAGGTAGGCCAGAGCGAACCATTTGCTGACTGCTTAGGGTGGTCCTTGATTTCATCAGGGACCCAGGCTCCTTCCAGCCCTCTAAAAGTGTGACCCCATCTTATTCACAAAATGGCTGCTGCAGCTCCAGCTATCATGCCCATGTTCCAGACAGGAAGATCCCAGGAGGAAGGAAGGAAGAAAATCACCTGCCAGTCGAGTCAGCCCCCTTTAAGGTGCTTTCCTGGAGGCCCACCCAAAGGTTTCCACTTTTAGCTCCTATAGCCACTGATAGCTACAAGATAGCTTGGGATATGTCGCATTTTAGTTGGGCATATTGCTACCTCCAAAATACAGGGATTCTGTTATGAAAAGAGGAAAATGGATATTGGGTAGGTAACTAGAAATCTCTGTTGCAGAAGGAATAAATAGGCAAAATTAGCATCTTTTTTCCATTAGATTTTCCTTTTTAAAAATTAAAAAAAAAAACTGTACACTTTAGTAAATGAGGTCAAGTTATCATGAAAATCGTGTGTCTTAGGTAGAAATCATTTAGTTGCAAAGAACAGAAAGCTACTTGACTGCCTTAAGTAAAACAGGGAGTTTATTATAAGGATTCATGGGACTATCTTAGAGTGAAGGGCAGGAAGCTGGTGCGCCAGCGAAGGAAACTGGCCCAAGGATTTCTCTTCCTTTTCCCCTTCTGAGGGTCCTAATAATCTCCTGTCTCCAATTCCCTCTGATCTCCTCATCTGCTTCAATTCTTTCTCTCCCTCTCTGATATTTGTCTTTCTCTTCCCTAGGTACATAGCAGAAAATGGTCACCCTGACCTACCAGTTCAAGTGCCAACATGAACTCTGCAAAGTCCCCATGACCCAATTCCAAAATCCCTGAGATGTTCATGAGTTAGCCCAAGCTTGGGTTAGATGCCCACCCACCCTGGTGAGCAGGTGCAGCCAGGGCAGGCCACTTGGGGCAGATAACCTGAGGAGCTCGGGTGGGCAGGTAGGCATTTAGGTCATATGTCCCTACAAACGCTTGAGGAGAGCATTATCCTTCATGCAACCCTAGCTTTCCTTGCAGACATTGGGGAAAGCTCCCTTTTAGCTCCCTCCATTCTCTGTATGAACTGGCCTCTTTCCAGAAAGGCTCTGAGGTTCTAGGCCAGACAACATATAAACTCTCCTTGACACCTGTTGCTACATTTACTTTCCTCTCCCAAAGGCTAACTGTCCTTGGCCCCAGTGGCTCAGACTCTGGGGGAGGAGGACAGACGTGTAAACCCGTGACTCCCAGGTAAATCAGGTGGTGGGCTAGCCTGCTGCATCCTGTGCCCATGTGGAAGTCTGAGCATGTTGAGCACTTGGGAGAGTGACAGGAGTCCCCTTGACAACCTCTGGATGCAGAAGATAGGAACAAGAGCAAAAGTGAGAGATGCCGAGTCGAGCCACAGAGAATAGACCAGAGCTGATAAAATTAAGAAAAGTGGCTGAGACGTGGGTGGGTCCTAGCAAATGGTATGACAGAATTAATGTAAAAAAGAGCACTTGGACTTCAATTTCTCAAAATCTGAGTAAATAAGACATGACACCACCAAAGCCAAGAAGAGGCCTGAGGCCTCTATAGACAGCTGGATAAAACAAGCCAAGCTCATACAGAGACTGGAGGGAGTTAAAAGGAAGCTTTCCCCACGTTTCTGCAAGGAAAGCTGGGGTTGCACGAAGGACAATGCTGTCCTCAAGTGTTTGTAGGGACATATGCCCTAAATGCCTACCTGCCCACCTGAGCTCCTCAGGTGATCAGGAAATTTTTTTTTTTTTTGGCAGTACGCGGGCCTCTCCTGTTGAGGAGCACAGGCTCCGGACACACAGGGTCAGTGGCCATGGCTCATGGGCCCAGCCACTCCATGGCATGTGGCATCCTCCGGGACCGGGGCACGAACCCGTGTCCCCTGCATCGGCAGGCGGACTCTCAACCACTGCGCCACCAGGGAAGCCCGATCAGGGAATTTTATCTCATTGAAGTGCCACCATATGCTCTTTGCCCTTAGAAGGATTCCTTAAAATTGAATTTGCATGATAGGTAGTATATGCAAGTTGTTTTAAATTATTTTGAAATAGAATTTCTGGTTTATTTTTCCAAATAATTCAAATTCTTTTTTCTCTTTTTTAAATAAATTTATTTATTTATTTTTGGCTGCATTGGGTCTTCGTTGCTGCGCACAGGCTTTCTCTAGTTGCACTGAGTGGTACACAGACTTCTCGTTGCAGTGGCTTCTCTTGTTGCGGAGCACAGGCCCTAGGTGCACGAGCTCAGTAGTTGTGGCAGGAGGACTCAGTGGTTGTGGTTGTGGGCTCTAGAGCACAGGCTCAGTAGTCGTGGCGCACGGGCTTAGTTGCTCCACGGCATGTGGAATCTTCCCGGACCAAGGCTCGAACCCGTGTCCCCAGCATAAGCAGGCGGATTCTTAACCACTGTGCCACCAGGGAAGTCCTCAGATTCTTAACAAAAGTTACGATGAGTGGAGGCGTATCCCCGTTCAGCTTTTAAAGTTATTTTTCTGTATAGAAGAAAATGGTTCATCTCCCTACTTTACCCTATTGAAGCACTGCTAACAACTTCATGACCAACACCAGCAGAAACCAGGAGGCAGGGTAAGAACTCCCAGCCTCTCAACTGCCACACCAATGGTGGAAACCTTGCAAAAGGAATGGCATCCCCTTCCACACACGTTAAAATAGTAATACACAGTGCTGGTTAATTTGTGGAAAAACACACGTCCTTATTCAATGGGGTAGCCCCAGCATAAATTCCTCCAGAGAGAATTTTAACAATGCACCCTGGGAACCATAAGAATGCTTTTTCTTTTCAACCCTAGGAATTTATCATAAGGAAATGATATCCTACCACCACTAAAAGAAAAAAATGAAAAGGTATCTATTATAAATAACTACATTTATTAGAGGGGAAAATTGGAAGCATGTGTTTTCTTTCTTTTCAGTTTAGGCTAAGCAGGAGGTGTTATTTCCCCTTCACAGTTGGAACCTGAGGTATAAAAGGTCACAGAACTGGTATTAACTGAATGCCAGCCGTGTACCCAGTGCTTCACTTTCCTGAGCTCAGTGACATCCCTCCCCCCACCCGTTAGGTGGGTAGCATTGTCCCCTTACAGACAATGGCTCACTATGCAATTTACTGGGAGTGGCAGGATTGATTTCCAGCCCAGTGTTTTTCAAAGACCTGCAACGTACTCCAGTATTCTTGGAAACTCTGCCCTGGGCATTGAGGCATCCCACCCGGGCTTCCACTCAGTTTTGAGAGAATATAATATTGTTTGATAACTTTACCAAAACGTACTTTACAAAGGAAAGAAATTCCAAGTTCAAACACACGGAGTTTTTCTCTTGCTTTCCCCCTTCCTTTTATTATGCACTTTATACTCTCTAAGAAGTTGGGACTCATTAATTACAGTGGTGGTAATTATAACCCACTTGTACTTCTGCAGAGCCCTTCTGAGGAGCTGAGAGTCCTTTATAAATACGAGCTCATTAATCGTCCCAGCAACCCTGCAAGTAGAAGGCAGCTACTGTCCTAAGAGGATGGGGCTCTGAAGCTGCCTGGACTGGGGCTACTGGTGCTCTGGTGCCAGGGGCCTGGGCTGCCTGGAGCCCTTTGCAGGACAGGCATTTGCCTGAGATACCAAAGGCTAAAAACTGCCTGGTTACTGGCTTTAAGAGCATCTAACTATCTTGGAGTTCCACAACAAAAGCCCTTGGCTTAGTGATCCTCCAGGCCACACTCACAGGGCAGGGCTAGACAGCCGAGTCTGTACACCACAGCCTGGCCCCAGTGCCATCTGATGTTTTCTGACCTCTGCACCTTTGCCTGTGCTGTGTGCCTTGTTTGCTATGCTCTCCCTCCTCTTTTCTAAATTAGCCCACCCTTCAGCTGAGGTTCTGCTGGTTCTACAGCATCTCTCCCTCCCTGACCTCAACCAAACCGTACAGTCTGAACCATTTATTTTTCTGGTAACTCTGAGCAGTATGGCATCTCTTGAGTTGCTCTCTTGCATTGCTATCGATTTTCTGAATCACTATTTGGCATTCCTTTGAAGCACAGTCTGGTCTTCCTCCTGACTGAGAGCCTCTGGGGGCTGGAATACATATCTTTTCCATGTTTCTGGGACCTTTGGTGCCTAGCACAGGGCTTGGTATACAGTAGGGGGTCAAGAAATGTTGACTGATGGGCAGGAGGGGTCCTGAGTGGCTGTTCTCCAGGGAGTACTGACAGAGGAGATGGACGTCACTGCTACCTTCCCTGGCTCCATCCCACCCATTGGGCCAGAACCCTGAGCCAGAGGAGCACACATGCTGCCTCCCAGGTGCCTGATTTGCACAGCTCCCCATCTTACCTGGGCTGCTCCTTACCTCTGCTGCCAGGCCTGCCTCTGATACCCAAGTACACTCACCCTTTTAGCCTTCGCTCAAATGCCACATTTGAATGAAATCTTCCTGAACCCATCCTTCCTCCATGAAAAGTCATCACCCTCTTCTCTGAGCCCCTATAACATATTGCATAAGAAGTGGTCCAAACTGTGGCTCTGTCATTTCCTAGCTGCATGACCTTGGACAGGTCCCCATCTCCCCAGGCCTTTGTGACCTTGTCCTCTGATGGCAACCATATGCCAACTGGGTAAGTGTGTCATGAGCATGAAAAGGGAGAGCTTGGTGCCTGGTGCTTACTGCGTCATCACTGCTCGAATTTCTGTCTTTGCTGCTGCACAGAGGGTAGGGGCGCTGCCTAATTCATTGTTGGGATGGGGTGACCCCCAAATCTCTTGTTTTTAAAAAAGCTCATCAAGTGACTCTGATGTACAGCTACATTGGGGGACCACAAGCCTAAACTAGACTCTCCTGTGAGGGAGGAACCAGGTTCCAAAAAGTAGAGGCAGAGCAGGGGAGGGTGTGTCCAAGGTCAGCACCATGAATAAGAGTTGGAGCCAAGCGCAGAGCCAAAGGTTGGAAGGGACCTTCCACGTCACCAAACCAACAACATACCTGATGCTCAAATCCCACCAAATATTTGATAAGCCAGAGAGCCCTTTTTATTTTTCATTCTCTAGTTCTACTCAAACAAATAAGGTCTGATCAAATCCTCATTATAGAATTATCATCCTAAAGAAAGAATCTCCCTTGATGACCATCCTGCCTGCTCCCCACTAGCATTGGGTTTTCTGTGGATCCTTCCAGAACTTTTTCTGGCTGTTCAATTATTTTTTATTTTATTCTAAGGGTACATGAAGGACTTTACAAAGATTATGCTATACAATTAATTTTATTCTCAAGTTAATATAAACCTGACTTCTCTGTCTATATCAGGTGATGAGGGAAGTCACAGACTGGGGTGGGATCCTATTCAGTCACAGCCACAGCTGTTGCCACATTGACACTCCATTTGGGAAATGTTGCTGAGTGTCTTGAGGACCAGGCATTGGGCATTAATCAAAGTTCTCTGAGTTATGCTAAACTCAGTTTCCCAAGGTTTCTGCCTGCATTTCTCGATCTCACTCATCGGGATGTCCTGAGAGTCCATGTCAATTACTTTATAGAAATTTAGATCTGTTACATTTATTGTGTTTCTCTGATCACCTTTCCAGTAACCTTGTCAAAGAGTGCTGCTTTGACATAGGCTTATTTTGATTCAGCTATTCTTTGTAAAGCCATCTTGAGCCCTGGTGATCACCATGCCATTTTCCAATTCCTAATAAATCATGGTTTTAATCACTCATGCTGCAATCCCTCCCTGGACCAACAGCAGGCTCACAAATTCATGATATTTCTATTACCATTCAAGTTTCCTCATCCCCACAGTCCTCCTAAGATCACCGCTAGCTGTTCCCAGGGGATATAGCTCATCGGCCTTAGGAGACTGGACTAGGTTCAGGATTCTGACCTCCTTCCCCCATCACAGTTGCACCACCAGCTCATGGCACTCTTTCCTTTCCAGCCTGAAGCTCACTTTCCTGGCCTGAGGAGAAATCAGCATTAGAACACATCCATTTCCTCTTTATCCCCTGACATCAATGGGAGGTATAGTGGGAAGGTCATGGGCCTTGGGAATCAGACAGAGACCTTGTTCAAATCCAAGCTCCACCACTGGCCAGCTCTATGACCTAGGATAAGTTGTTGAACCTTGCTAATCCTTGCTCTCCAGTTCTGTAAAATGGGTAGAATTGGCTTAAGATTGGGCATAATGTACTTTCTCCACAAATGATAGTTACAATTACCATTATCAGCCCAATTGGCTTGAATGACCATCTCTTGAAGCCAATAAGGAATACTTTTTTCCCAAGTTAAGCCACTCTCACCAAAGCAATCAGCCATTGCCTGCCTAGGTCCTCCCCCGGCGTGGGTCCTCTGCTGTTGTGGCTGATGGAGAACAGAGATGGAGTTCTGAGTTTCCATAATAAACACCAAGAGAAGAACAAAGTAACTCAGGACACTTTGGGGTAGAGGGCCATACTCTTCCTGAATCATTTTGTGGCAGCTGCTCTCCTGGTCCCTGGATAGGGGGATGCTGTGATTGGTCCAGTTTGCCTTACTTAACCCCATCCTCTTTCTGTCCTTCATGGAGAAGACCCTGGCCACAGCTCACCTCAAATACTGCTCTCCTTCATCAGGACTTGATGAGGCCTTTGCTATCATTACTTAGTCAAACTCCTTTCGAATGAGGAAACTGAGGCTCAGAGGAGGGTGATTTAATCAAGGTCCTCCAGAAGTTTAGCTGTGGAGCTGAAACTAGCACCCAGGAATTCAGGGGGGACTGTCTCTTATTCTGGGCTCACTCCCCTCTGATCCAGCTCCTTGTAGCTGACAGGGAGCTTTCCTTAAGCCTGAAGGCTTAACGCAAACCAGTCTCCATCACCTGCCCCTGCTCCTCCTTCTTCATGCCCCAAGGGTGTGCTGGGAGATTGGCCTATGCGTCAAGAATCCTATCTCTGCTGTGTGACCTTGGGCAAGTCACTGTCCCTCTCTGGGCCTCTGTCCTCAATGAGGAAGATACCTGATCTCCAAAGTCACTTCCATTCTGATAGCCTCAGGTTCTGTGCAGGTGAGATCCACCCCCAGGTTTGGAAGATCCCCATGCTCACTTCGGCCCATAGTGACAGGTGAGCATTCCCTTCCAGTTTGCATGCAGGTTTCATATCTTAATCACTGAGCTCAAGGGATGGGGACCCCTTAATGCAATGATGTGCATACTGTGAGCTTATATTGCAGTCAACCAACCAAATCCTCCCCAATGCAGAATTTAGTTGGAAAGACTCCATTCTTACTGGAGACCCCTGAATGCACCACCCGATTCCCCCTAAAACCAGCTGGGCTCCTTTGGGGGACCCTCAGGAAGGCCATTCTAGAACTGGGGCTCCCTTGGCATGGCCAGCATCGGGTCATTAGCTGTTAAGAGCCAACTCTGGACGATGGCCCCAGCCCACATGCACACACAAACCTCCCTGGGCATCGTCCACCCCCCCACCCCCTACCCCACACCCCTCCTGATCAGCATTTGGAAAGGAACAGAAGCAGCTCCTACTGGGGCCCAAGTGACTCCCTGCCCAGGAAGCCATATCCCGCCAACACCTCCCACGCTCCTCCCCGGGGCCACACCTGCAGAAGGATGATAAGGGAATCGGATTCTCAAGCAACACCAGAGGCACAGTGCAAAGGTTCAGAATATTTAGCTGTGTTTACCCGCAATAAGCAGCTTCTCAAAGACATGTTGCTGGGCAGCTCTTGCTACATTGATTACGCCGCCTCATATTTTTGGCCCCCGGGGGCAAACATCTCTGATTAATATTTCACAACACAGGTTTTTTTTTTTTTTTTCATATTCCTTTCTTCATGTTGTTGTTTTTCTCTTTTTTAATTTTTTCTTCCTCCTGAGCCCCTGAGAGCCTGAGAGAGAGAGACACGGAATATTTTACCGTCTCTTGTGTCTGCCTGCTCCAGTAATCAGCGGACTCGATCACGCTTGCAGTGTTTTTATGAATTAGTAACAGGCACTTTGGAGGGCTAGCGGGGGAGGCAGGAAATGCAATCTATGGAAACTTAATGAGCGCCGTGGGGAACAGCTACCTCGCTGCCTCCAGCCCTGCCACGCTGAGCTCTAAATCACCCTTTCAGAGATTACCCACTTCCAGAACAGCCTCGACAGCTTGTGTGGGGCTCCTGAGTGCCCCTCTGTCCCCCTCCTGAGGACCCCTCCAGGTCCTCCCAGGAAGAGGGGTGTGGGAGAGGCAGCTGAAGCACATCTCCATTTTAATTTGAAAAAAGGGAGAGCGGGGATCTGGCTTAGCCCGTGAAACTGTCCTGCCCTTGCAGGCTCTTTGCATCTGTTGCTTTTCGACAAACTGGGTGAGGATGGGTGAGGGTACGGCAGGGAGGCTGGGCAGGTGGACCAGGCAGGCCCCCGTAGGGAGATCCGCAATTCAAACCAGGGTCCTTGCAGGGGGTCTTATTCTTGCAGGTCTAGAAATTTGTTCTTGTTAGGGCTCTCCACGACTAGATTCTAAAGGACTGACTGACGCCATCGAAAGTCCCAAGGATTCAAGCCACATGTTGTGAGATACCACTTGAAAAAAAATCCCACTCCATCATGGTCTGATGTTTGGTCCTACTGTGTGTGATCAAGCCCCAGTTCACACCACATGACATTCACCACTCGAATCTGACTACCCTCAAGCCCTGTTCACGAGACCCATCCACTGACCGTGAGCTTGGACGGTAGGGCAAAGTCATTGGCTACAAAAGTTTCTAAATTATTTGCCCTCGATTACCTTGTATTCTGGTAACAAACAGTTCACACGTAGGCTCTGATCCCCATACCACACTTGGGGCAGTGCTCATCCAAACTTGAATGCCACATTCCTAATTTGCAAAGGGCAAAACAATCACCAAGTAAGCCAGAACAACGTGGCCAGGATCAGGGCCGCCTTTACCAGCAGGAAGGTGGGTAGTCAGCTTGTAATCAGAAAGTAGTATGGGAAGCATGACATGCGTTGATCTTTCTTTCTTTCTTCTCTCTCTCTCTTTTCTTCTTTCCTTTACTTTTTATTTTGGCAAATGTCATCTACACAAAAATAGAGTAGTATAATGAGCCCTCACGCGCCCATCAATGAGCTCCAGTCATCAAGTTAAATATTTGTGACCTGACCTTCCCTGTAAGGACAGGTCTTCCCCCCCACCAGGTGCCATGTGCCCAGGATGCTGGGAGACCAATGTGTTCCCCCAGTCCCCCTCTTTAGAGGTACCGTGCAGCTCTTCCCTTCTGGTAGCCCAGGCTTCCCCCTGGCATTAACCCCTCCCCAGTCATTCTCTCTGAAGGATGCCCCGGCCATGCAGGGGGGAGAGGTCCTTCAATCATATGTTCACAGATAATCAGCTGGGCTCCCATGGTGGTAGATGACTGGTCTCATTCACTATATTTTGAGTCTTCCTTATTCGTCCTCATGTGGTAACTTCCAGGACCGGGGCAAACAAGAGCTTGGGAGCAGTGTACGCTTCACCTGGGGCTCAGAGGCGCCTGCCGTGAGACCTGCAAACCCAGCTCCACACGGAGCTGTTACAAGTTACAACTGTCACATCTCTTGGTCCATGCCAGATCCGAGATGTGGAGCTCCAAACAGAGGAACACCTGCGTCTGCCCTCAGGGGCTCATCATCCAGTGCTAAAATGCCCGGGATTCCTGGGGAGTAAACACTGATCTGGTGAGTTGATACGTCACCCCTCCTCCGGGAACCGGCTACTAGAGAAGAAACACAGAGATGATGATTCGATGATGGAGAGGAAGAGGAGGGAGAAACTGGGAGAGAGGAAGAGGGAGAGATTGATAGATAGATAGAAATATATGTACACACATAAGCACCACTCAACCCGCAGAGGCAGATTAGAGCCAGAGGCTCGAGGAAACCTGCGCTAGGGGGAGGTGACAAAGCAAGGGGAGGGGAAAGTGGGGCAGGGGATGAGGGTGGGCAGGGAGATCTAGTTCACACTGGACTCTGTCAGGGTGGGAGGGTAGAGCCCAGCAAGGTCTCAAGGCCCCATCCTGCATGCACATCTTAACGGTTCTTAAGAGCACAGCTCACTAACCAAGTCCACACAAAACAACACATCCAAATTAACAAACAGCATCCCCACGTGTTAGTCACTCTCCTCTCACAAGGCAACAGTGCCTTTTTTCAGAATTCCTCCCAAACCACCAAATCCTACAGCGCTTAGGCCTTCGGCCAAAGCCAGATGCTCTTGGGAGAGTTGGATTTGCTGTTAGTTATTGTATTATTATACTTGTACTACAAATGTGGACCTCAAACTAGCAGTATCAGCATCACCTGGAAGCTTGTGAGAAATGCAGATTCTCAGGCCCTTCTCAAGCCCCCCCCCAATCAGAATCTGCATTTTAACTCCATCCCCAGGCCATTTGTGGGCACAGTCAAGGGTAAGAAGCTCTGGTCTTTCACAGTCTTGGGGATCCCTTCCTGGAACACCTACTTTTCTTTGTCACTTCCCTGCCCCCTCAGCTGGTTTGCTAGTTTGCTATCAGCTTGGACAAGTCCATCTCTTCCGCCAGGCTCTCGGGGGCTCAGAGATAATGGCTTCATATTGATGTCTCCCAAATGCATTTTAGTGAAGACGTCTTAAAGATCTAAAAGCCTTTAACATCCCAGGGAATGCATTTCTAATGATACGATTTCAGGCCCCTTGACAATCCTTGACAAAAGGTATTTCTAGATAGGCAAGGAGGCCTTCCTGACATTGCTTAAATGCCATCATGTAATAATAACTGGTATTTGTATGGCATCTTAATTTTACAACATGTGTTTATTCCCTCACTCCTTTAACGCTTCCGTCACATGAGAGATAAGCAAGGCAGCTTTTAGGATCCTTATTTTATGGTGAGAAAACTGGAGCTCAGAGAGGTTAAGAGACTTGCCTGTGGCCACCCACAGAGAAGCAGAGGCAGGCATGGACCCCCAAGTCACCTCCCCAACCCCGGGCTTCTTCTGGAAAGAGCCACAATGTACAGGACAGTCCTGCCAGAAAGGACTATGTGCAAACTTATTTTTTTTCATTAGCATTCCATCTTAAAAACGCAAGAGTCAAATGTCCAGTTCAGCAGAACTATTTCCCTTATGCACTCAGCCCTAAACTAGGAGGCAGGCAACGGGGGTGCCCGAGATCCAGCCCCTGCCTTTGGGCTTCATTTATTAAAAAACCCTCTGATGGGGCAAAAATGTGCTCTCAAATCATGGCATCACCAAAAACCAAAACCAAATACAAACAAAAAATTTTTCTTCCATAAGAAAGCAGAAATCTCTCTCCTCTTAAAAATGAAGAACAATTCAGCTCCCAGTTGCCCCTCCCCCACTCCCGGCCAACAGGTGTTTCCCGTGATGCCTCTGGCCACGTGTTGCTTGCACGGGACACAGGCTCCTAGAGCGATGGGTCAGCGCCTTTCAGGCTCAGCTGAAGAGTTCCTGGTGCCAAATCTAACTTCTACAAAGCATGAAACCTCTTTTTTGTTTTTTTCAGCAACACATTTAAATAAGCTTTTCTCAAGTTGGATTTAAGATGGTTTCACTTCCCTCTGTTCTTCTTCTAATTGAAACTTACCTTTGCTGTGTCCCATTTCCTCTGAGCCTTCCAGATGATTCAAAGCTAATTTTTGCAAACCACTTTGCATTTTGGAGAGTTTAATCAATATTGGTATATTTTACTCCTCCCCAAGAAAATACACCTTTCTAAACTCATCACAGCCGCAATCCAGCGTTTCACAAAATGTGTGTCTACAGAGCCCTGGTAAGGGCGTGGTGAAGCTAGTGCCCTGGTCAGTGGGGTTGGGAAATCCTGGAGGCTCCAACCTGTGCCCCCACGCCCCACATTGGATCATTAGCACATTAAAGGCTCTGACAAGTCCTGCAAGGTAGAAAAGTCTACATTTCTTTAAATCAGCATTTCCCAAACTTCTTTGGGCACAGAGACCCTTTCACACTTCACATATCCCAGGAATCTAGTGCTCTATCACCTTTGGGAAATTTTATCAAAACTCAATGGCTGACTCTCCCCAGAAGGATTTCAGGTCTGCAAATGGATGAGGCAAGACTTCCTCTGTCCCTCAAGTCATGCTGCACCCATGCCATTCCCCTCAGACTTTCCTCAGGGTCTGTTGCCTTTGCTCCAGAAAGGCTCCAGAGCTCCTTTCTACCTTCGGCTGGCTGTGTGACGGTGGGCCGATGACTCAGCCTCTTGGTACTCACCTGCGAAATGGGAGGACAGTGCCTGTCCGTTGTATCTCATGGGTCTCAGAAACAAGCTGTGCTTCCGGAGCACCCCAATACACATCACCCTGGATTCCACAGGGTCCCCAAACAGCTGGTTTCTCAACCACTGGGCAGTGAGGGGTAAATGGGGTCTTTCCCCAGAGAGGCTACTGCAACTCCCCAAACTCGGGATGACATTTATGTCCCCTCGTCTCTCCTGCAGAGGCCAATCTTAGAGCTATAGCATTGCCCAGAATCCCACATTTTGGCCATACACCAGCGGTCGTGCCTTGCACTTGGTCTAGAAGGGGGACCGGGCCAGGCTGTGGGAGAGAAGGGTGGTGCATCCCCTCTGCCATCTTTCCACCAGCTTCTGCACAGTCATCCCACCTGTCCTTCGCTCTGTCCTCCCCCTGAGCCACACCTGTTGGCAATCTGCACTGACATGTGTCGTGCCTGGGTGCACAAAAGCCTGGCTGCAGAAATCCCGGGGGATTTACTTTTGTCACATACATACCTTGTGTGCAGTCAGATGGGGGTGGTGTTTATGTCTCAGTTCTCTATTGCAAAGGGGGAAAAAATACAGTGGAGCTATAAATGTGTACATTTTGAACAGCCGCCCCCATGTACTGTGTATATAACTCAGCTGCAAGAAATTTAAACATAAACGAGTTTTCTGAAATGGGATGGAGGAAAATTTGGCCACTGGCATCTCAAAATTATTTTTCTGCACCAAGTGCCAAAATCAGGCATTAAAATGCAACACTTCCACCCCCGGAAGAAAAGAAAAAAACACATACACATATACACAACCTAATTTTCTCTGGGGAGAAGGTTGCTGTTGTTGATAGGACATGTTTTTGTAGCACAAATGTTGGCTCTGCAGCCCATTTTGCTCTTTTATATACATTCAAAATGGGAAACATCTGAGCGAACAGGCACCAGAAGTTCAGAGCACTTTCCCCCAGCCTTGCTGTGCGCTTTCCTTGCAGGAGAATCTGCTCCAGACTCTAAGGCAAGCTCTCCAGGAGTGGAGGCTGTACAACAGGGTTTATTAGTTGGCACAGAAGGAGAAGGATCTCATGTTCATATCAGGGTCTGAGAGCGGGCAGTCAGGAATAATTGTAAAAGATGGAGGTATGAATGGGGCAGAGGAAGAGGAGGTGACAGGGACAGTGGAGGTGAAGGAACGTTGACTGTTATATGGGCCAGTGGAGAAATCAACAAAGCTAAGATGAAGTGCATAGGGATGGGGAACTATCTTGTGGGTGCTGGAAACGGACATGGGATGGATTAGGCAAGCAGGCTTCAGACACAGATGGACCTGCGTTTGAATTCTGACCTAGGAAAGGTCCTCCCTGGGGGGCTGCCTTTCTCCTGGGAGCCTGTGAAGACGGTGAAGCAGCAGCCCAGGCCCGAGTCCGGGCAATCCCCATCCCCTTGGTGGCCGCCAAGCTTTGTTCTTGGTGCCCTCAGCTGTCAGTTTGGATTCTTCCCTCCTTCACAAATGGCTCAAAGGCCCTGGTACTCCTCGCCTCAGTCGCTCCATTCACATTCGCCCTTTGGAAAGGCTCTGTCTCCTCTACCTTCCCGGCTACACACACCGTTAGGGGCAGGGCCCTAGCAAGGCACAGTGGGGAAACAGGGCAGGGTCAGCCATGGTCCCCAACCCCAAAGAGCGGCTCCAGGGGAGGGGGCAGGTAGGCAAACAACCCACTAAGATGCAGCCCAACAGCCTATGGACCCTTTGTCTGAGAGTGAAAATGGGCTTGCATTTCTACAATCATGGATGTTGCTGGCTCTCGTGCCCTCTTCCATGAAACAGCACAGCCACGCTCGCTGTCAAGCATTTCCAAGGAGCCCAGCGGTGTTTCCCGTGCACCTCCTGACCAGCGTGGCGGATCTCCGTGCAGTGAATGCATCCACTCCTCGCGGGCTTCATGGTATCTGCCAAGTAACACTGCCTTTGTCTTTAGTCGTTGCCAATTCCTACCCAGGCTGGCAGGCAGTTCCCTTGGGGTCCCCTGCTGTTCTTCCGTCTACCATGGCCAAGACCTGGGAAGCTCAGAAGGCTAGGCTGCTTCTATGGTGTGAAGGAGAACTCCATTTCTCATTAGTCTGGTAGAAAAGCCCAAAGCAGGACTGCCTGCACCCACAGTCTCATGCAGTTCAGCAAAACTGCCTCTAAGCCTCAGGTCTGAGTTCTAGAGGGGCAGGGCCCAGCTAGCAGGCGGAGGGTTTTTTCTTTTAACAGGGGCGTCTTCCAGAAGCCTCTGAACTCACAAACCAACAGCTACACCTACCAATCATAAGGCTGGCCTTCTGGGTGGCGCTCCTGGGTGCCCAGCGTTCAGTAGGTTCTCCAGGATTGTGTGTCAAATGGGCAGCAGAGCATCACTATTAGATCTGAAGTAGGAGGGGAAACATGTTGAGAACGGCGATTCTCTTACATTCTGTCAACTTTTATAACATACATTTTTTAAAGTTTGGAAACTACCAAAAAGCAGGAGGAAACGGTAAAACTTTAAAAACCCACTTAAAATCCCATTGCCAAAGGCAACGACTGTGAGTGTTTTTCTGTATTCCCTTTCAGCCCTTGGGGAACGTTTTTTCAGGAAGATCCTTCTGCAGGGGCAGCGGGGCTTCGCTCAGAGCCCGGCAAATACATCAGAGGGAGACGGGAGGAAAAGTCTGAACAGGAATCCAAGGCCTTGGAATGGAGAGGAAGGAAGGTCTGGGTCCAGGCTGCCTCCCTCCAGCCCTCAAAGGCAAACTGAGCGAGCTTTCTGGAGGAAGACAGGTCAAGTGGGAGACGGGATACTCTAAAAGCACCAAAGCAAGCATACAGGATACGGGCTGTGGAAGAGCCAGGGTGGTGGCCTCCTGGGCGGGGCCAAGGAGCAGGCGGGGACGCAGATGTGGGATGGGGCCTGCACATCCCTGCCCTGTGACAGCAGGACAGCTGGCGGGGAGCATGGGAAGCGGCAAAGACGGTCTGAAAACTAACGGCAGATAAACCCTGCTTAGTGCTTGCTCACCCGTCTCTCTCTCTTGTCCTCACCCTCGTGGCACCTTGCTCTCTCTGCGCAGACCCCGTCATTCACACAGGCCCCCGGGGTTCTCCGTGCTGTCTGTGTGATCGCCCAGAGAGCCCATCTCCCACTGAGGAAACTGTCAGAACTTCAGGATCACCTCCTTGGCCATTTTTGTGACCTGAGAGAAAAAACTCGCTAAAGCTTGGCCTGCACGGTGTGACTTGAGGGAGATCAAGGGTCCCTGACCTTTCTAAAACAATTTAATTCTTATTAGAATATTGCTTTACAATGGCGCTAGTTTCTGCTGTACAGCAAAGTGAATCCGTTATACATATACATATATCCACTCTTTTTTAGATTCCCTTCCCATTTAGGTCACCAGAGGGCATTAGTAGGGTTCCCTGTGCTATACAGCAGGTTCTCATTTTACATCCATTTTACACATAGTGGGGTATATATGTCAATCCCAATCTCCCAATTCATCCCACCACCACCCCCTTCCCCCCTTGGTAACCGTAAGTTTGTTTTATGCATCTGTGACTCTATTTCTGCTTTGCAAATAAGTTCATCTGTACCATTTTTCTAGATTCCACATATAAGCGATATTATATATTTGTCTTTCTCCGTCTGACTCACTTCACTTAGTATGACAATCTCCAGGTCCATCCATGTCGCTACAAATAGCATTATTTCGTTCCTTTTTATGGCTGAGTAATATTCCATTGTGTACAGGTTCCACATCTTCTTCTTCCATTCTTCTATCAATGGACATTTAGGTTGCTTCCATGTCCTGGCTGTTGTAAATAGAGCTGCAATGAACACTGTGGTTCATGTATCTTTTCGAATTATGGTTTTCTCCAGATATATGCCCAGGAGTGGGATTGCTAGATCATATGGTAGCTCTATTTTTGGGTATTTTAGGAACCTCCATCCTGTTCTCTATAGTGGCTGTACCAATTTACATTCCCATCAACAGTGCAGGAGGGTTCCCTTTTCTCCACACCCTCTCCAGCACATATTGTTTGTAGATTTTTTGATGATGGCCATTCTGACTGGTGTGAGGTGATACCTCACTGTAGTTTTGATTTGCATTTCTCTAATAATTAGTGATGCTGAGCATCTTTTCATGTGTTTTTTGGCCATCTGTACATCTTTTTTGGAGAAATGTCTGTTTAGATCTCTTGCCTGAGGGCCTGTACTGCCACCACCATCCAAGCGCTTTAAGGGGCAGTGAGATGATCTGAGCACCCAGAGGGGAGTCAGGGCACAGGGTCCTTGTCAGGGTCTGTTTTTGACCCTCTGAATTATGACCTGCAGAAGTCCTTTCACACCCTGGGTTTGCTTTTCCCATTTGGTTAAAAAAGAAAAGAAGATTGGTATGAGGCAAACCGGAAAAGCAGAATCAAAGATGCAGTCCAGGAGTCAAAGGCAATTCTGCAGGACCCAGTGGGTGGGCCAAGGCCACCTTGGAGTGAGCATCCTTCCTCCTCTCTCTTTGGGTCTGTTGAGCCACTGGGAGCTGCTGTTCTCAGACCTGAGCATGGATGAGTGTATCAGACCCTGCCTCAGAGCCAAAGAGCCTGGGGGAAGGGGGAGACAGGTGCTCATAACCAGCTGAACTCAGGAAGGGGAAAAGGAGATGGGGAAAGTGGGGTAGGGGCGCCTCAGCCCCAGGAGAGGAACCAACTCAGGCCCAGGGCTTTGCGCCAGACGGATTGCTTCAATGTCTCATTTGATCTTCAAAACAACCCTGCAAAGTATTATTATCCCCATCTTACCCATGGAACCCTTCCAATGCCCAGAGAGGGGAAGTGACTTACCCAAGGTCACACAGCTGGAGGAGCCAACTCTCAAAGTCAGTTACCTGACTCCAAACTCCAGGTTCCTTCCAGATCGCTGCACTGTGGGAACCCAGGGGTGGGGGGAAGGTTAGGGCTCCTGGGTGCGTGCACGGCCCCACCCTCTCCCGTCCTCTCTCATGTCAGCAGCATGGTGACACCACAGCTCTCACCAAAAGCTAAAACTGATCTGAAATTGCCATCTGTGGAAGGGCTCTGGGGAAACCTCTGGGCAGAGGGGACATTTTTCCTTATGCAGGAGCAAAGGAAGGAATTAGTGCTGCCTTCAATGGGGCAAAAAAAATATCAGGCTGCTGGATGATGAGAGCCAGATGCAGTGGCCCTAGGACCTGGATGCGGTGGTCCGGTTCCCCTGTCCACAGGAAAAAGCTGAGGCTCGGGACCCCTGGCCCAGACTTAGTGTCAGGACTCCAGAGCCCGTCTCTTACCACCCAACCCTCCCACACCCTCCTCTGGCTCGTAATGCTCTTCAACACCCCTCTAAAAATTAAGGGTGCGGCAGAGGTGGGGCAGCTCCTGAAACAGACGAGAGGTAACTGCATGCCTTTGACTCCTCTTGATGTGAAAATGGGATTGGAATGACTCACTCTGGTTGAAAGGTTAGTTGAAGGTTATTACAGGAAAATTGTTATTCATACATTTTTTCTGTGTGGCCAGATAGCCTAAAAGATTAAATTCACAGAGTGCATAATGACCCGTCAGGGCGGACAATGGTAGGGGCGTCCCCCTGGGAGGGGAGATAACGGAACAGAGACTTCTCTGAATAATTCATGCTCCAGTAGACGCGGCACTAACAGATTACACAAGGGTTTTCATTAGAAAGGAGAGGAGAGAAAGGCGCTTTGAAAGCAGCTGGGTGTGTTTCTCGGCATGCATCACAGGCAGTGCCGGCCCAGTTTGCTGTGGCTTCAATCAATGCCGGTCCCCACATCTTGGGGGGCCCCAGGGGGGTGACAAGCGAGATGAGGGGCATCATTGTTGTCACAAGGCAGACGGGTGACAGACACCCCACTCCTGAGTGGGTCTGAGTTACCCGGCCTCGTCCAGAGCCTTGTGGGGCTTTGGACGCATTTAAAGTGAAGAGATAGGTATGGAAAATAGTTTATCGAGAGTGATGTGACAGATGTCTCCTTCCTGTCCCATGCGTACCTCTAAGCACAACCTCATCTGGAGATAGAGCCAAAAGTCAGAACGAGAGGCTCTGGGGAAATGAGGGGGCAGGGCCCGAACGTCATCCCTCGGGGAAGTCCCCAAGTCCTATCTGTGACCCTAACTGGCAGTGCAGCCTGGGCCAAGTTGAGACCCTTTCTCAGACCAATCAGAAGATAAAGTGCCGTGTCAGTGGCAGAGCTGTCCACCCCGGGGCGGCTGCAGACTCCCACTCCCTGCGCAGCCCGGGGGCCCCCAGGCAGTGCACCTGACTTCCCTGGGCTCCAATGAGCCCTGTGCAAAGTCATGCAGGTAAATCGCAACCTTTTAAAAACAGGTGAATCCCATTCTCTCTCCCACGAGAAGGCTCACGTGGAAGGAACCCAGTGGCACAACTCAAGGGCTGGGGCCGGGGGCCCGTGCTTGCCTCTGTGCAGCCCGCTTTGCACGGCCCACCGCTCTCTCCTCCCTGTGGCCTCCGACGGTCCACTCCAGTGTCCCCTTGGAGGAGGCCAGGAGCCTGGGGCACAGCATTCTGAGGCTTGTCTCACCCAGACCTCCCCTCTCCTGACCCTCAGACGCAGGGCAGAGAGGATCAGTCCACTGTCACCTGCAGATCCGACCACACTCGGTGTCCCCGACCGCTCACCCAACATCACTCACTACTTGGTTCTGGTGCTGTGTCGCCACACAGGCGGGAGCAGCAGTCACACTGACCTCAGCAAATGCCCTATGGCCTTGCTTCCCCCGTCAAGGCCCCAGCATGGCGCCTTTGCCTTAGCTGGCGATGTGCATCACTCAGGGCTTCCAGACCAGGGTCCTCATCCCAAACTGGGCCAAGTGGACAAGACAGAGACCCTCCCCCCATCCCGCACAGGGCAATGCAGAGCACCGAGACAAAGGGAAATCTGCCCGCAGGGCGGCCTAGTCTCAGCTCTACCCCTCGTAAACTGTGGCACCTTGGGCTTGTCACTTCACCCCTGCACGCCTCAGTTTCCCCATCTGTAAAAGGTGTCAAATGCCATGCTTACCTTACTGAGGGGCATGGAAAAACAAACTGTTCCAAACTAAGGATACGCTGCCGTTACTGCTTTGTTTATCAGCAGCCGTGGGTCAAGCCCGGTATTAAACACGCTCCGTGGCTGAACTTTAATCCTCACAGCAGCCCCAAGAGGTGGATAGTCTTATCCTCGTTTCACACAAGAGGAAACAGAGACTCAGAGAGGTTACGGGACTTGGCCGAGAATACGAAGCGGGTAAGTGGAAGAGCCAGAATTAAAACCCAGTTGTATCTCATTCCAAAGCAGGTACCTTTCCGTCTTCCTAAGGGGGCCATGCAGCTCCCAATCACTTCTGTTCAACCGCTGTCCATATGGGAAGGGGCTCTCAGTGCCACACGGGCAGAAAGGATCCTGTTGATGAAACAAGGGGTTCAGAGGCAGTGAAGGCACAGACCCATCCCCCTGGGTGCGGGGATCAAGACGCTGGCTTGGGCAGATCAGGATCTGAAGTCACTTGAAGTCTGGGTCCCTTCCTCTGTGGAATGGGAGGGAACTACTGCATCTGCCCCAGAGAGCTGCTGGGAGGATGGTGGTGGGTGGGAAAGGCGGAGCGCAGTGCTGCCTCTTGGCACACAGGAGCTCGAACACGTGGGCACTTGTTCCCAGGAAAAGGCGGACCTTCTGGGCTGCCTGGGGTTTTGGCTCCTTTTGCCAAGAGTTATGAGTCATCACTCGTTTGTTCCTTTGCTTGTTTGTTCATCCATTTACTCCTTCAGCCACCCTTTCCTGAGATGCCCACTCCCTGCCCACCCTCGGGTGGGCTCCAGTCACAGAGGACTCAGTCCCATGTGGGACTGTCCTCATGGAGCTGTGAGCACGAGGCAGACACAGACACCTCAGCCAGCGTGGGCCTCTCCCTCCTGGATCCATAAAATCTAGAGTGGCAGGAGAGAGACCAGAAAGGGTCAAGAGAACACGGAAGAGGCTGCTTTGGGGAGCTCACGCAGCTCTGAACGAAAGGAATTAGGACGGTATTTCTTCTTTCTGAATCTCAGGCAAAACATTGAGAGCTCACTATGACCGTGTGCTAGCACCACTTTCCAGCTGGAAGAGACCTCGATCATCACTTCTCCGATGAGGCCATGGAGACCTTGGAAGGGGAACTTACTCAGGGCCACACAGCTAATAAACCACCAAGACCCAATCCCATGCCTCCCGGCTCCCAGTCTTAACATGTTTTGCTTCTGCTATATTATCCATCTCCAGCCTTGTCCAAAGGTGTGAGATATTAGCAATCTTTCACTTAAGGGTGGAGAGATTGCTCCTGCCACTTAAATATAGTTCCTTGTTCGCCTTCAGTTTATGGGAGCTTATCTTAAATAGGTGCAGTGTCTCAGATAGGTAACTATGGATCGTGAGCTGTCATCTACAGTTGGCGCTCAAGATAGCACAGCTGTTGTTTAAAGCCCTAATTAAATCCTAACTCAAGCAATTAATTTAGCCTCCTAATGCTTAGGATCTGAGTATATGGATTCAGACTATCTTTTTCTCCTCCTTCCCTCCCTTCCTTCCACAGCTATATAAGATGCATTATGTCAGCCACTGTGCAGGCACATCTAGGGATCCAAAGACAATCACAGTTCTTATCCAAAACAACCATATTTCTGTGATCGGGAAGATAAGTAGGGCAGGAGCATTTTCCCTCCACGATGAGAGCAGACTTTGGAGACCCGCAGCCCTGGGCGGGATCCCACGGCCAGCCCTTGTCAGTTGTGTGTCCTCAGCCACAGTGCAGCTTCTCCGAGCCTCTGCCTATCCTGCACCTTAGCAGGTGGAAAGGGGCTTGGAGACTCACGTGATATATTACCTGATTTCAGGCAGGATCCCCTGAAAATCTCCCCAGAGTTGAAGAGAGGTAACATCTAGAAAATCTTGTAAAACGAAAACAAAAACTTTGGCGGGTTGATACTCTCCAACCCACCTTTACCTTCTGCCAGATACAGCCAAAACTAGAGACAAGATCATCCATGCTTTGAAGAGACCATGCCCCTCAGCTGTTCCATCGGTTCCTCAAAATGAAGCGTGCAAAAATAAAGCTCATCTATGTGCAATGTGGGGTTCCTGGATTGTGTTCTGAAACAGATGAAGGCCAGTAGTGGATATGAACACACACACACACACACACACACACTCAACCAAGTGCAAAGGCCTGCCCATTCTCCGACTCTTCTGCACCTCCCCAGTGTGTCGCCTTCTCTTGATTTCCACAGCTTTGCCTCAGTCCTTGGCTGTATCTCATGTCAAGTTGTGCTTTAGCTTACTAGGCGTCTCCCTTCCTCCAGCCTCCCTCCCAAGCCACCCTACACTCCACTGCAAAGTGCAAAACACTGCCCATGTGTCTCCAGTGCCAGCTGGGAATCCAAGACTTCTTGTAATTTACAGAAATGAACAGCCTATTTATATTTAGTCATAGAGATCGTCTCCACTCTCCCTTCAAGGTGTAATCTAATCGGATCCCAGAGGATTACAGGAAAGCATCTGAATGCAGAAACTTAGGAAACTTTTTTCGCTCTCATAATGAGTACCAACATCAAGCCCAGCTCCAAGAAGTAACTACGGATAAAATGTAAACATGTTATAATCCAGTCTTCAAATGAGTGCAGGTAAAACTGGTGAAATTCGAGTAAGATCCATGGGTTGTATCAGTGTCAGTTTCCTAGCGGTGACACTATACCACAGTTATACAGGGTATTACCCTTGGGGAAACTGGGCGAAGGGTGTAAAGATCTCTCCCTATTATATCTTACAATGGCCTGTGAATCCACAATTATCTCAAAGAATTAAAAAAAAACAAAAAAACAAGCAAACAAAACATCTTTCCCACTGAAACATTTTCCCTACAGTTCCCTATTAGTCCCCTCCTTTCCGTCTTCCATCATCATAACAAACCAGATCCCACGACAAAAAATGAGGATATTTTCAAGAGAGATCAGAGGAAAGAGCCTATAAAGCCACTATTAGCCTTAACCTTGGAGGTTTATTATCAGAGACCCGTTTAGTAATCCCACATGCTTATGAGCGCTTAGCATCTCCTGGCAGGATGCCAAGAGCCCATGAACACTGGAAGCATTGCCAGATGGATCTTTGGGGCCCCAATATCTTGGCACCAAGGCTATTTATTGGCCCTAAATGTGCCTCTTTAATGTCCAACAATAATAGACAAGATGAATACCCATGGTGGTCAGATATCGTGTGTGTGCACACAGCCCTTTCTTTGGGGGGGACCATCCCTTTCACACACCGTGTGGTCTGGGAGGTACCACAGTGTGGTGCCCTGGACCCTGCCCCTCCATGGGGCCAGACACTGACCCAGGCTAGCCCTGGGTGCAGTGATTGGTTCAGGGATGTGCACATGACCCAAGCTCAGCCAATCAGAGTCTTGCAAGGGCTCGTCAGCTGGAGTTGCTTTTTGCCTGAGTCTTGGTGCCAGGGAGGGGTGAAGCTGAGGCTGCCAGCAGTCATCTTCTTTGAGCACAGGGAAAAAGATCGATCTTAGCAGGAGTGAATGGAGCTGACACATAGAGGGTATCAGCTGAGACAAGAAGGAGGGTAAGAGAGAGCCTTAACAAGACACTCGATTTCCTCTAGACACTGACATGCCTGCCCTGACCCTCCAAAGCATTTCTCAGTTACACTGTACCATGATATGTTCCCCCCTTTTAAAAATCCAGTCTGAACTGGTTTCTGTCGCACGTGACTCAGAGAGTTATGACTTCTACACTACCCTAATTAGATAATTCCTTCGTAGCAATACAAGAAAGGCAGAACAATCCAGGACTCCCAAACCTTTCATGCCACAGGTTTATATAGATTGTCCAGAAAAGGAAATGCAGGATGTTAGAGAACCATAAAATGCCCCTCCTGGAGAATAAAGGGAAGGGTGATACAGTCTAGGAAAGGTTGCAAAGAACCACTAAAGTCTCACTTCTGCTCTTTACGCTTCCTCTAAATAACTCAGCACAGTTAGCACTAAATCTCTCCCAATATTTTCTTTAGTTAAAAAATAAGTTATTCTTATTTTTTAAGTTTAAGTTATTATGTTTTATTCTTATTTATTCTTAAATAAGTTACTTTTTTGGCTATCTTCCCTGTCATTGAACCCCTATCTGCCCCCAAATATACCATTTTGTTCAAAGTGATTTACCCTCTAGAGTAAACCACAACCTTCTATTTTATTTTTCTAATTTTCCAGTTCCATTACCTTCTCTGCAGCAAATTGAATGGTGTCATATAATCGCACCCATGAATTACCAGACCCTCCAGCGTCTGATAGGATTTTTGGAGATGAGGTTGCTTACACAAGGGGTAGGAACCTAACTTCAGGTAGACCAATCAAAACCCTTGTCCGAGGCTTGGGAATTTTATCCATGAGACAGCATGAGTGAGACACTCTTCATGTCGTGTGGTTGTACCTTCAACATGTGGCCTGGTTCCTGGGGCTTGGGGCTGTCCATGACCATGTGGGCCAGAGAGGAAAACGGTCCAGCTTGAACAGCAAAAGCCAATAAAGCCCTTATTAGGGACAAGAGATGGAGGGAGAGCAAATGACTTTTTGTTCTGACCTGTTTCCGAGGTCAGGAAGCCTGCTTTCCTTTGGATTCTGTTAGAAATCCTGTGTCCTAAAAATAAATCTCCCCTTTCCCCCTTTCAGTTAAATCCAGGTGGTTTCTACCCGCTTGCAACTGAGGAATCCTCTGTAATACATTCAGGTTCTTGCTAAAGTGTAAAAGGCTTCCTCCATCCTTCTCTTCCTTCCTCGTCCCCTTTCCCCCTTCCCAATCAAATGTGTGATTGCTGGCACATGTATATTATGCAGAATATCAAATATAGGCCAATGGATGTCACCATGGTAAAAAGAAAAAAAAAGAAAAGCAAAAGAAAAGCTCACCCTTCTCCATGCTTGTTAGTAAAAGGAGACAACAATGTGGCCTTCCCCCCCTGCTGCTGCTGTGGAGCGGGTCGGGAAGGTCAGCCCATGCTTTGGCATGTGAACTTCTTGTTCCCACCAAATCAGCTAAAGTGCGAATGTTTTATTTAAGCAGACATGTGTCAGCCTCCGTTTGAAACAAAGACACTGCCAGCACTGGCCATCACAAAAGCAGGGCTGTGTGAGACATCTTTACCAAGGCAGTGATTTTTCTCTATTGCCAGGCACCATTTTGGAAAGTTGTTGTGGGAGGTTAGTCTGCACTTTAATGACATCTGAGACACATCCATGGCTAATGCTTTTGAAAAACAAAGCACTGGGAAGGTTTCCGGACTGGGGAGGTGTTGCAATCAAATGACCCACTGAGGCTAAATTACCAGCCTCACAGAGTGTTTTCTAGAAATACCATTCTGCCTCAGCCTGGGGCCACCACTCTTTCGCTTACTCTTCCAATTAATTATTGTGTTTTAACACTCTCTCCAAAGATAATTGCCTGTCAGTGTATCAGTATGTAACACCTCGGGGTGAAGGATGCTCTTGCACTCCGTCTGTCAGCACTAATAAACACGGGGCGGGGGAGAACCCACCTGCTTTCCTGTGATCGGCCGAGATCCGGAGCCTCTCATCCTTCTCATCAGTAAAGGTGCCGCCTCCCTAGCTCATGCTTAGCGCAGCCCGATGTGGCAGAGGGGAAGAGAGACTCCACGGTGCTCCACGGTGGTAGGAGCCTACCCGATCTCCTGATCTCTTCCGTGATTCTGAGGGTGGCTTCTTTCCAGTAGATCTGTGCTTGCTAATGTAATTTTGAGGACTATGGGGTAGATAGCAAAGGAGGATTTTCATTTTTACCACCTATCCCATCCCTACCGAAAGAAACGGTAGAGATCAATAGGCTTTGTATTACAGAGCTGGTAAAAAAAAATTTTTTTTTTTCAAAATAAATCATGGTTGGAGGGGTCTTTGGCACTCTTTAGAGCAAAACAGAAAAAAACAGAGAAAAAAATAAAGCAACACAGAAGAGTGATGGAACGCTAGGGCTGAAGCTATTTAGCTTTAAAGACTGCCGCATTAAATATTTCAATAGGAGAAAGAAAAAATGCCCCCTTTAGAATTAAATTGAACCCATTCGGTGAATGTATGAGCATCATATGGAGTAAGTGTCAATTAAAGTGATAAGTAGTGGGTCTGGCACCGCGTTCTGGATTGTTCTGAGGTCTGCTTCCCTGGTGTAGCCGTTTGGTGCTTTGGGGGAAATTGAAACTGATTCACCAAGTGCGACGTCGGATTCTTCTGAGACGCAGATTCTTGTCCAATACCTCTGAGTTAATTGGCATTTTATTCTCATTTAAATCTCTGTCACAACCTTTTATTTTATGCTATTTTTTTTTTTGTATTTCAGAGGAAGCTACGATTGCAGTGTCTTCCCTGAAGCTTTCAGGGAGCTCAGAACAAATTAGGCAGTGTCATATAATCTCACCCACGGACTGCAGAGCCCTCCAGCTTCTGTCAGGATTCGGTGGGGGGATGAGGTTGCCTGCCGATTGGGCTCTCAGTTGCAGGATGGAAAGGAAATGGAATCACTAAGGGCACTGAAATTTTTCTCCCAAGCCCAGTTTGCTTCCTATCCCCTGGGTCAGTGGCTACCTTGAAACGCAAGACCTTCCCTTGAAAGGATGGGGAAGACTCACCTGAGATGGGAGAGGGAGAGTCTGGAATAAAGGATAAGGTTATGCACAATTATAAGTTCTGAGGTGGGTGCAGATCTGTAGCCTGGGCAATAGGAATGCTGACAGGGTGAGTACCCAGGATGCCCGTTGGCAAAAGAAGGCCAGTGGGCTGTTGGTTTCATCTTCTTAGGGAGCCCTCCTCAGGGAAGTCCCTGAGTTCTTGACCTGAGTTCCCTGTCCATCTCCAGAGGGCCTCAGTCCGTGGTGGCCTTCCCAGGAGGGTTCAGCCTCTCCCAGTGCCTTGGACAAGCGGTATGATTAGGGCCAGTTTCCACATAGGCCCCACCCACTGTGGGCGTCACCAAGTACCTCCTCCTTTCATACGGACTTCCAGATTCTCAATTAACCAAAGAATGTTGCCCTAGGAACCATTGGGTTAAGACTGCTGTTTCTGCCATCCTTGGCAACTCACATGTCCACAAACACAGACATCTTCACTCACTCTTAACCTCACCTCTCATCCCCCAAAATGCTCTGGTCCTTTTGTGGTGCACAATATTCCCAGCTTCATCAGTTTGTTGGAACCAAAATGCCTCAGTACTTAACAGCCTTAACTCAGATTGTTCTGGCTCATCGCATTCGCCTGCTGATACAGGACGCCCCCCACCACCCCCAAAAGCACCCCCTCCCAGTAAAGCGCACTTCTGGGAATCCACAAGGAGGGTCTCATGTGAAGCCTCCAGAAGTCGATCCTATTCCCAGTTGAAAGGATCGTCCGTGACCACCAGGTATCAGCTCTCCCACCAAGTGCCCATTGGGAATTACATCCACAGCCTAACATCAAGTTTCCCTGCTCTCACCCACTGCTCGCAGATGGCCATCATGCTGCCCAGAGCCCTCCCAGGACCCGTGCAGGGGAGGAACGCATGCTTCCTCCACTCCGCAGCCCACTTTGTCACCTGGGCTCCCTTAACACTGCTTGAGCCCCTGGGAAAACAGTCGTATCAGTCCCCTCCCCAGCCCTCACTCCACAGCGTTCAGACTTGGTCCAGGGAGAGGGATCATGCTCTCTTCCTCCATGGCCCGTCATATCTGCTCTCACCATCTATGTACAGACCTCCTGCCAACACCCTCTCCTCCGGGCAGCAAGCTCTCCCCAGGATCTGGCCAGACCACCAGCTCAGCAGACACAGTGAGACACTCACTCCCCTTAGGCCCAGCTGGAATCCCTGCTCAAGGTCTGAGCCGCATTCTGCAGTTCTCTTGGCCAGTCCATAACAAAGGCTGGCACAAGCCGTGCTATGATCTCCTAGCCCATCCAGCGTGTAGCCTTCACTGGCTTCTCAGCAGCATGGCCTGGTGAGAGCCATTATTTCACGGCCTTGAATTCACTCATGAAGTTGTAATTTGTCTTTTTCTTGTCTCGTCTTCAAGTTACCTGAGGGCAGAGCCCATGTCTTAAATAGTTTTGTGCTCTCCCACAGCAGGCAGCCCTGGTACAGAGGAGATACTCAGTGGTTATCAAGGTCAACATGGGACACCTGGAATGCGATAGGACAATCTCAAAGTCCCCAAAGGCCCTTATGAAATCAAATTTTATTAGATTCTGATTCAGGAGGTCTGGAAGAGGTGCCTGAAGGTGACTACATTAAATAATCAACAAAATTCTGGTCACCACCATCCTCTGGAACCACTGGCCTAGATGTGGAACGCGTGGGTCACCTGTTTGGAGTGGGGCGAGCGTGGACTCTCTTCCCGGCTGTGTCCCCCTAGAAACACCTGGACGTCTCCTCCCCCATGGTTCCTGTTTCAACATCCCCCATAGACCACATATCATGTACCTCATCCGCTGGACACTTCCATCAAATTCCGGTGTGAGATCCCCTTGGCTAGCTCCAGTGCCTCCCCTGCCTTCCTGGCCTTGAGAGATGCCAGCTTCACCTTATCAGGGACATTATCCTGGAGCCTCGAACTATCTGTGGTCGAGCCTGGCTTTGGTTTCAAGTCTGTGTGACGCCAGAAACCCGGCTATGGAGATTGAGAGAAGAGAGAAGGTGTTACCATCCTGCCACACCGAATCATGGTTTTCTC
This sequence comes from Delphinapterus leucas, assembly GCF_059928025.1. NCBI lineage: Eukaryota > Metazoa > Chordata > Mammalia > Artiodactyla > Monodontidae > Delphinapterus > Delphinapterus leucas. Next base: position 68,448,300 of record NC_143130.1, on the reverse strand, counting down.
TCTCCAAAATGTAATTCACCACCCCAATTTGCCAGCTTGCCTCTGTTTACCTTGGGCTCTGATAGGTGTCTGGCTAGTTTAATTCAGTCCAAGCGAGGGACTTAAATGTTTAAAAATACTTTAAGCTTATTTCTCCCATTCCACTTCCACCCCCTGACAGTATCCTAGGACTTTTCAAAATTTTATAATTAACCATCCCCTGAAAGATGATGGGAGATTCCCTGGGAGATCTGTGACATAGTCACAAATGACAACTATTATGGATTGTAGGCTAGTTTTGTGTCCTACTCTTCCATGTAATTGTTCTTTTACTATTAAAACTATTTTCAACTAGATACCAATGAGAAAAACTGACACTGATAGAACTGCAAGATCTCCAGGAGACAGAAGTCAGCACACAGTAGGGGAGATGTGCATCCCCAGTCCCACCTAGGCTCTGGGTCCCTGAGGGCAGTGATACAAGGATGGTGATGCCCCATGGAGCAGAAAAGGAGCATCAGTAAGGGCTGTGATACCTGGGATGCTGGGCCTGTGGGCGAGAAAGCAGTGGTACCCATGAACTGGACAAGGCACCCTGGCCAATGCCTTTGGACATGGCAATGGAATAGCAACATGGCTGGGAGGGCTGGACTTATTTCTGAGCACACATGAGGCATCACCTGAGAACTCCCAGAAATACCAGATGGGAGTAGAACATTTTCAGAAGCTGGGGGTCCTGCATCATCAGCTGGGGGCAAAGAACCAGAGACATCTGAGGTATTACTCTCCATGCGATCTTTATTTGTCTCCTGGTAAAGTTAGGTTTAAACACTTAGCAGAAGCATTCAAGGAGAAAGGCTCAGGGCCATCTAGTCTCATGGTTTTAAACATCAACTGTCTACTGACAACTCCCACATTTATATTTCCAGCTCAGACCTTTTCTTCTGGACTTCAGTCTTACATAGCCTAAAACCCACTCAACATCTTGACCTAGACGGCTAACGGGTACCTCAAACTCAACATATCCAAAATTCCTAATCTCCCCTACTCAAAACTGTCTCCACCTACAGCTGTCCCCAGCTGAGCTGTCACACCGCCATCCTTCCCCTGGCTTAGCTCAAAACCCTGGAGACGCCTTCAAGCTCTTTCTCTCTCTCACACCTCACATCGAATAGAGTAGCAAACCTGGAGTTTCTCTACCTTCAAGTAGATCCAGATTCTGACCACTTCTCCCCACTTCCCCTGACCCCATGCTGCTCAAAGCCACCATCATCTCTCCTCTACATCCTAGCAAAGCTTTCCTAAAGGGTCTCCCTGCTCTCATTCTTCCCTCCCTAACTTCTCTTCTTAACACAGAACCAGAAGATTCCTTTGAAAAGTGAGATCTTGTCTCTCCTCTGCTCAAAACCCTGCAATGTCCCTCCACGTCATTCAGAGTCAAACCCCAAATCCTTACAATGGCCACTAAAGCCCTGTGTGATCTGCACTTTCCACCTCCATCCTCGTGACTTTTTCTCCTCCCTCCACCCCATCATCTCGGCCCCAGCCACAGCGGCCTCCTTCCTGTCCTTGAACATGCCAGCACGGCTTTGGAACTCTGTTCAACCACTCCTTCTGCCTAGAAAGCTCCTCTCCCATCTCTGCTTGGCCAACTCCCTTATCTTTATCACGTCTCTGCTAACATTTCACCCTGTCCCTGAGGCCACCCTCTGCAGTCCACACCTCCTGCTACACTCTCTGTCCCCCTTTCCCAGCTCTACCTTTCCTTTCCTCTTAGCACTTGCTGCTTTGAACAACTGTATAGTTTACTTGTGTACCATAGTTACTCTGTCTCTCCCTCCATGAGAATGTAGTTCCACCAGGGTATAAATCTTTGTTTCATTCACTGATGTGCCTGCCATACAGATAATGTAGGAGTAGGCACTCAATAAATGTTTAATGGTAAACATCGAATGGATAGAGTTTGGGAGCATGTATCAGATAGCAAAGGAAGGTGCACTGCCAAAGATGAATGCAGAAGCAATGACTTAAAACCAGTAGCTCTTAGAGTAAGATGCACCAGCTGTTTGAAGGTCCAGTTTGAAGGTGAAAAGAAGGTTCTTTGAGAAAGCCAAGATGGGTGGAATCCACTGGAGATCTCAGTGTCTTAATGCTGAATAAGGACATTAAATAATGATAATGAAAACTCCACTTTTCTTAATAGAACCTCTTTCCTAGACAGTCAGTTCATCCACCAATGATTCTACAGGATAGACTTAGTAATCCCCCCCCCCTTTTTTTTTTTTTTTTTTGCGGTACGCGGGCCTCTCACCACTGCGGCCTCTCCCGTTGCGGAGCACAGGCTCCGGACGCGCAGGCTCAGCGGCCATGGCTCACGGGCCCAGCCGCTCCGCGGCATGTGGGATCCTCCCGGACCGGGGCACGAACCCGTGTCCCCTGCATCGGCAGGTGGACTTCTCAACCACTGCGCCACCAGGGAAGCCAAGTGATCCCTTTTTATAGTTAAGGAAACCAGGGCTCAGAGAGATAAGCAAACTTGCCTGGTGTTCCCTGACCAGGAAGTGGCTGAGCCAGCTAGCTCTGGCCAACTCCCAGTCTCAAGTTCCCTCACCTCCCTGCTCGTTGCTATGCCAGCCAGAGAAGGAGAGAGAATGAGGGGTACCTCACTGCTGGTTGAGCAGGCAGATATGGGGTCATCATTCTTCAGAAGTGTCCGGCGTGGAAGGATTCCTTTAGAGACTGAGGTCATTCCAAGAGATGCCAACACACATTCCTCTGCACAGCTGAGCTCCCCGCTTGAACATGAAGACCTCATTCCCCGAAAATGCGCATAACAGAGTCTTCTAGCAACACTACCCTGGACCTTCCTCCTCTTCCTCCACCGTCCTACCCAGAAACATTGTCCATTCCTCACACCTGGGCTAGGTGACCTGCTCCACTTCCATTTTTCCCTCCTTTTCCAAGAGGAAATAGAATCAGTGGCGATCTGGAGACCCATTCTGGCATTTTAATCAGAACGATAGAATTGGCGGCCTAAAGGGCTCTGTGTTGACCAGACAAAGGCCACATTGAGGGCTGTGGTCAGCCAGCAGAAAGGAGTCATGACTGTGTCCAGCTTTATGGCAGCCAGACACAAAGGAGGTTATTCACCCAAACTAAGTTTTGAAGATTCTACAGTGCACTATTTGGACCTTGTGGGGATTGTTTTGTCTATTTCTGTGGACGCCGACCCACCCGTCGCTTGGCAGAGCTGAGAAAGCCTCCACAACTCACTTGCAGATGTCCTGCAGTGCCATCCCACTTCTGGACTTTATACTCAGTAGCAGACACAACTGGGAATTCTTGAGCTGTTGCAAAATGGGTCATTTGGACCCAAATTCCGGTCTCTGAGTATGTTCATATGGTGGATTGTTGGAGCTCCCTTGGCCGGAGGAGCCATGGATGTTGTCATTATGCCTCCAGGGTTGTAAAGGCCCCGCGAGAGACAGGTGGCATGTTCTCAGACCACTGCAGCTGGAGCAGGTCTTAGGCAATGTCTAGTCCACCCCCATGTGAGAAACCATGGCCCTAAGATGGGAGTCACAGTGCCATGATGACGGGCACACTGACAAAGCCCATCACTGAAGCCTTCTTTTTCTGTCCCTACAGAGACCGTGATTGCCTTGGCCATGGCACTGGGCCATTCTGTAGGCAGCAAAGGCTGTTGCAGCCCTTGACATTCTGCTTTGGTCTGGTTCTGCTTGATGCTTTTTAAGTTTGTGTACTCGGCAACCTCAGTCATTCATTCCACAGACTGGTATTGAGCACCGACCGCTCCTACATTTACTGGGCACTCTCAACAGTAATGATAACTGACGCTCCCAGAGCATTCACTGTGTAACAGGCGCTGCTATAAGAGCTTTATCCACAAAAGCTAATTAATCCTCACCACAACCCTGGGAGTAGATGAGCTAGTGATAACATGTAAGAGAAGAAGTCTGAAAATCAATGAAGTCCAGATGCTACATTCCCTGGTTTCCCAAAGGTTGCCTCATCGACAGCCGTAAAAAGTTAACGAGGAAATTTCCATTTACAAACTCAACCTGATCACCCAGGAGACATCCACACTCTCTTCCACTTTGCAAATCCCCCCAACCCCACTCCTCTCCCAGCCCCTGGGACCAAGCAGCCTCCTAAGGGGAAAAAACATTCTCTTGCTCACAGGATTGCCAAATGTCACAAGGATCAGACTACAGAATAGGGCGGTACTGCTCTTAAATACAAGTTGCCCCCAAAGAGATCCACCTGGACATTCTGCGCAGACCTGCTGGTCCCCAGCGAACTGGAAGCACCTCTCTTAGTCACCACGCGTTCTCCTCCCTGAGTGCTGCAGGCATGGTGGCTGTTCAGCAGACGTCAGTGCTGATTCATGTGTGCAGGCATGCATAAGTGAATTGGTGGATGGATGGAAGGATGGATGGATGGATGGAAGGATGGATGGATGGATGGATGAGTTTGTCAGATTTCAGAGACCTTGAGAAATTCCCACCCAGAAGAATCCCTAAAATGCCACCTTTCCAATATGTCTAAAATTCTACTACTGAATTTTTATCATCTTAGGCTGTGTGGGCCAATATGGTAGCCACCGGCCCCATGTGGAGATTTAAATTTAAATCTCAAATAACTAATATAAATAAAATTAAAAATTCGGCTCCTCACTTGCTCTATCTTACATTTCAAGTGGTCAACAGCCACAAGTGGTTAGTGATTCCACAGTGGGAAGAACAGATACAGAACATTTCCTTTATCAGAGAGAGTTCTCCTGGACATCACTGCTCAAAGGAACCATCTCTTCAATCTTTTTTAGTTCACAGACCCAGGGCGAATCTGATAAAAGATATGGATTTTCTCCCCAACAGAAAAAGCGTGTGAGTAGTACGTGAATTGCACCCATAGTCAGACCTTCAATGAAACTAAGTTGAGAACATCTCCTCTAAGTTTAAATCTTTCTTAGAATTGAAATAATCCCTTGGAGAAATAACACAGCAAGTATCAAGTTATGAGTTTTCTCTGCCTGAGTGTGTGTGACTGTAGCAGATACTCTCTGGAGCCATACCCATCTGGTCTGTACCAAGAGGAGGAGGTGAGTGTCCTAAGGATCTCAGAGGCTGGGGAGGCAGGGAGAGAAGAGACGGGAGGAAAGAGAGAGGGCACGTTGGCTGTGAAGACACTTGTGTACCGGGCAGTGGATCAGGGGACCGGTTTTTCCCATACTGCGTGGTCCATCATAAGCAAGACTCTGACGACAGTCTGGCATGATGTAAGTGCATAGTAGTTGCTTCATGTAAAAAGTGGTGAATTTCCATAAAAGGTATTGTGTAACACAAAGATGAATTTCAAATGATTACTGGGACTTCCCTGAGTGGTCCAGCGGTTAAGAATCCGCCTTCCAATGCAGGGGACGCAGGTTTGATCCCTGGTCGGGGAACTAAGATCCCACGTGCCACGGGGTAAACTAAGCCCACGTGCCTCAACTACTGAGCCCGTGCGCTCTGGAGCCCATGCGCCACAACTAGAGAGAAGCCCGCATGCCACAACAAAGAGCCCACGTGCCGCAATGAAAGATCCGCGTGCCACAACTAAGACCCCATACAGCCAAAAATAAAGAAATAACATTTTTAAAAAGTGATTCTTGTCCTCAAAGAATTTAGTCTCCTGTGGGAGAGACAATTATATTTATAGACAATAACAACAAATGACGATGGCTGACATTAACTGAGCATATGCAATGTACCTTGTTATGTATTATATGTAGGTCATATATTTTTTCCCATCCAATCATCCCAATAACACTGGCGCAGGTGCTACTGTTATTCCCATTTTATTGATGACAAAACTGAGCTTCAGGAGGGGAGTTACTTGTCCACCGATGGAGCTGAATTCAGATCAGGTCCCCTGACTGCAAGGCCAGCGTTTGCTTCACAGCATCAGGTTTCTACAGGTCTGGGCACACTCAGGCCCAGGTCAAGCAGCCCATATCCCAGGACAGCTGGGCATCTCTAGGTGGGGATGTTTATATAGGTCCGAATATGGGCTGGCCAGTGAGTAGGTGTTCAGTCTGGCCTCCATAAGACCTGGGTGTCTGCCTGTGCCCTCTGCCCGGGGAGGGAGGCCTCTCACAGCCACCTGCCAGGTGACTGTGCACTGGCAGGACCCACCTGGACATCTAGCACTGCCTGCACTGCCAGTGACCATCGGCTCCACTGAGGGAGACGACAGGCCAGCCTTCCCCAGCCAGCCGCCCACCTTCTCCTCCCCACAAGTCCCATTGATAAGCAGGCCTCCCACACACTAGTCAGAATGGAAATAACGATCAATGTGAGAGCGAGGTTCGCCCATCCCATAACTCCCCGAGCCCAGAATCCTCTTGGTAGGGCTGGGCCCCTGCACCGCTATTGGCAGTTTTGCCACACACACCACCTTTTGGAGCCACACAGCCTTGCGTAGCGCAGGGCTCTCACCCTGTGCTCTGCACACCCACGCCCCCAGGCTTAATCCCCCTGCTGTGCTCAGAAGGGGGCCTGCTGGCCTGCCCTCTGCTGTGAGGTTTCCACGGTCCACCTGGTGTTTTCTAGGGCACTGTGGGGGACCTGGAGGCCAGGGCCGTGGAAACAGAGGAAGGCGGTGCACAAGGCAGACATCCTGGAGATGCCCAACCCATGGAGTCGCTTCTGCTGCCCTGTCCCTGTGACTCCTCCAACTCTCACAGGGCCCAGCAGTCTCTCCCTCCCTCTCTCTCATTCTCATACACACACACACACACACACATCACCATACCCCGCTGTGTCACTCCAGGCCCTCCTGCCCCTCCCCTGGGGCCAGCGTGACTCACAGGAGGACCCTCAATTTCAGCCCAGTGCAGGGTGCATCTCCCACCACACACACCGCCTCCCGCCTGGCCCTCGCTCCGGGCCGCCCACCCTTACGCACCCTGGCTGCGGGCCTCCTCCCGGCCTAACCAAAGCCTCACTGCCTCCTGGTCTGCCCCGTGGGGAAGGAAGCCCACGGGACGTTGCCCGTCTCAGGGCTGGGGAGGACTGCCGGAAGGACACAGCAGAGGGGCCGACGCCCCACCTCTCCTTCCTCACCTGGCAGCCCCTCAGGCTTCTGCGCCGAGGGTGAGGAATGGGGGCTCCCCGTGACAACACACACCTTCTGCCTTCTGCCGGGAAAGGGAGGCCTTGGCGCCACGCGGCCACACCTGTTCTCTCACCGGGGCAGGTCAGTGAGAGGGAGCGGGTCCGGAATGAGAGTCCACAACTTCTGGCGAGTCATCCAACCTCTCTGTGCCTCTGCCGCCCCTGCAGGGTGAGGATGATGACCCTGCTCTGGCTCACCTGGGAGCGGAGGCCTGAGGGTCACGGGAGGTAAGCCATTTAGAAGGTACTTCGGAAAGCACATTGCTGTAAATAGAAAGCTTGCTCTTTCTCAGAGAAGGATATGGAAATGCACCCATGCTCGCACACGTGCACACATGCACAGACAATTTTGCTTTAAGATCTCCATCGTGTTCCCAGGATAGCACTGGGGACACTGAGAAATCTCAGGCGTGGCTTCCCCTCCAGGGAAGAATCCGGTCTTGTTGGAAGAGCAGAAGAACATTCTTCCAGAGGGTGAGGACAATTCCAGAGGCTGCTGTCACCTGGGCTGGAAGGAGGGCCTCAGAGGGATTGTCTGAGAGCAGGTGAGAACCTGGCAGCCGCCCTCCTGTCCATTTCCAAGCCAGGCAAAGGGAGGTCTCGAAGAATTCAGTGATTTGCCTGAGGATGGACAGACAGAAAGTGGCGAGACCTGACAGAACAGTGCATGTGCCTGGTGCACCTTCAAAGGCCTGCCCAGCACCTCATCCCTTGCTCTTGATGTAGAATAAGCACACACTTGTACACATGCACGCACACGTACACACACACATCCCTCCTTCATTGTGAACTGAGTTTAGTGACGGTAGCCACTTGTTGTGCGAAAGTAATGAGGTAGTGCCTGCACAATAGCTCAGGCCACTGTCACTGTGCCCCGAGAAGGCAGAGAATAGAGAAAGCCAGAGCAGTCCTCTCTGCCGGATGTGAGGACAAAACAGGGCCTTGGCTTCAAGGAGAGCGCTGGGCTAAGTGCTTTCAGTACTTATTTCATTTAACAATAATCCCATGAGGTTGTCATAGTCATCCTCTTCATGGGGGGGAAATGGAGGCCCAGAGCGGTTAAGTAACTTGCCCCAGGTCACACAGCCAGTAAGGGGTAGCACGGTCTATCTGCGTCTAAAAAGCAAAGATCTTCTTCTGCTCTATACTGCATCTCCAAAAAATTTCACCTTGACTCCTGGCAGCGAGATGGTTCATAGAACAGAGCCTGGGTCACAGACCTGCCCTCTCCAAGCAGTGTTGGGCTGAGTTTGTTGGCCTGCCTCATGGCCCAGGGGCCTGGCTCCAAGGTTGCCTCAGCCCAGCCAACAGGGGCAGTGGCCGTACTCTGACCTGCAGGCTGGTGTGACTGTCACCTGGGGTTCCACCTCCAGGGTCGCCTGAAACTGAGACCAAGTGGGCCATGCAGAGGCTGCCCGCCGGGGTCCCTGCAGACCGTCCCAGTGTTGTCTTGTGGCCTGAGTTTAGGGACCCCAGGTTGCTGGCCCTCAACCAGTGCCAGACTGCGCTGGTCCAGCTCCAGGCTGCCCCAGTGGCAGTGGGGGCGGGAGTGACGGTGCTGTCAGGGCTCTTTAATTAGTTTGTAGGGCCTGCCTGTACTAAGGCTTCCATTTAATCCAGAAAAACAGGTTTTTGGTCTGGGAGCTGGGCGGGGGCGGGGCGGGGGGGGAATATTTCAATTGTCCACATTCCTGAGGCAAACACTCCCTAGCAGTGGTGGCAGGGGCAGGGCAGGAGCAAGGACTGGGGCACCGGACAGACTGGAGCTCGGCCCCTGGCTTTGCTGCTCCCAGCAGAGCGACCTGGGCACGTCGAGGTGAGCTTCTGGGCTTCAGTCTTACCACCTGCACGATGGGCGTGATGGGATCTGCCTCACAGGGTCCTTCGAGAGTTCAGTGAGACTCTGCATAGGAATGTGCCCAGGACGGGGCCGGCCACAGAGTGGGGAAACTGGGGATCCCTGCCCTCCTTCCCGAGGATGAGTAAGGCCAGCCTGGCAGCAGGCCTTTTCTTGAGGACGTGGAGGGGGAGCCATCACCGCGGCTCCCTCTGCCCTGAAACGAGCCCCGCTTCCAACCCACACCCTCCCAGCCCACCCCACCACAAACCCACAAGAACCATTCCATGGAGATCAGAACTGAAGAATGTGTGTGTAATCTCGGCCAATGATCTAAGCCTCAATATATTTTCCCTTCCTTTTTATTTTTTTTTAAACTTTAATTTCATTTAGCCTGGCTTCCATACTAAAAATACCAACCCTTGAGATAAAAGCATGTGCATTATGACTGTGCCTTATTCAACCTTCCACAATACAGAGAGTGCCTGAATAATGGAAAGGGAAAAACCAGATGCTTCATGCAATGCTCCAAGCCGGCTAGAGCTCTGTCTGCAGCAGCGAAGGGTCTTTGTGAGGAAATCGACCATTTTCTCCCAGAGCGATAGTGCTGGAATTAGGGAAGGGCTGTGGGAAGGCATGGGTCAGCTACTTGTACTCCTTCTCTGAATACAAGGAAACTTGACTCCAGATGAAATCCCGCTGTGGTTCCATAAATCATGACCCCTAATATACTTCATGCATCTGTAACAGGAAGGACCAACACTCCTGCCCCCCTGGGGGGTGTCGCCATGTGCAGAGAGTCCATAAATCTTCATCCTGCCTCCCTTCTGCTTTCAGGGGTTAGCGTCGGGGCACCCGGCCAGGGAAAAAACCAGGGGTTTCAAAGCTTCTGCTACCTTTCGTGGAACCAAAGGGCCCACCAGGGACAGTGCCTGCGGTGTAAAGGCAGTACAGGTGATGGCCGGTCTCCTGCTCTATGGCTGTCCTCTGAGGATGGTCTGGAAGTATAAGGATGAATAAAGGGAATGGACACCACTCTGCTCTCTCCCCAGATGGCAGGTAACAAATTTAGGAAACAGTTTCCCCGCCTTTCTACGGGCCTGGACTCTGAGTCCCTGGAGATGATCGTTGGTGCGTGTGTGTGCGCACGAGCTCGTGCACCTGTGTGTGTGTGTGTGTGTGTGTGTGAGAGAGAGAGAGAGAGAGAGAGAGAATGGAGAGGTGGGAAGGCCTAGAGTGGAGCCTGCTTGGAAGCTCCAGGGCCCCCTTGACTCTCCTACTGTCCCCAACTTCTCCACCCAAAGTCAGTTCAGTGTCATTTTAACTCGGATCCCTTGGGCTTTGGGAAAAGGATGCTGGGGAATAATGCTGTCCCTCCCTCTGTCTGGCAGGGAAGGGGGCTTCATCTGGAAGCAAGTCCAGCCCCTATGCATAAAAGATGGGGTTCCCTTAACTGGAGAGTCACCTCATGGAGATTTCTCAGAAGAAAGCAACACTGCTGGAAGGGAGGGGGGACGCTGGGGCTCAGGTGAATAGAAGGAGACCGAGGGGCGCCCACAGGTGCCACCCTCGCATCGAGTTCACTGTTCCACTGCTGCTGTTACTGCCTCTCGATGGGAAAAGTCCTACTTAACCTGTGCCTTCAGTGTTTTCCCCTGTGTTACAATTCCTTTCAGACACCCACAACCCTTCCTTACTGTTTTGGCAGAATTAGGGGGTGGAAAGGGTGCCAGGAAGTGTGGCTCCCCTCCTCACCCCTCCAGGGAGGCCACGGTGGTAGTAGCAGGACCACATGGAGGACAGAGAGCTTCTGGTGTTGTCAGCAGTGTCTCCTTTGGACATGGAGAAGACAGCCTCCCCACGGATACCCCGAGAGCAGATCCGAGGGTGATGCCTTTCCCCAAATATGCCATAGGAAGGTGGCCTTCTGGGTGACAGTGATGTCTTTAAGTTATGTCTCCAAAGGGTTTTCAGTGGCATTTCCTTTGCAATATGCTTCCTAATTCAGTTGTTCCAGACTCTAGGCCACAGACTTCTGGAAGCCTGATTTCAAGGGTTCTCTGAAATCTTTTGGTTCTGTGTTCCTTAGGCTTGGATCCCAACTACATACAATGGAAAAACAGCAACAGCTTAAAACAAGATCAACATTTCCTACCGTCTCATATAAAAGATGTCTAGGGGGAGACAGTTTGGAGGCGAGGAGAAAGCTCTGTGATTCCATCAGGAGCTGAAACTCCTATCTTTCTTCTCTGCCGTCTTCAGAATGTGGCTTCTACCTTTATGGTCCAAGATGGCTGCTGAACTTCCAACCATCAGACCTCTGTTCCAAGCAGAAAGAAAAGAGGAAGGGAAGGCATACATCCTCCTCAGTCGAGGTGATTTTCCAGAAGTGCCAGACGATGCTTTCATCGGCCAGAACCTGACCACGTGGTCCACACCTTAGCTACAAGGGAGGCTGGGAAATAGAGTCTTTTATCCTGGCTGGAACATGTTCATCCAAAACTGGGGATTCTATTAACTAAGGAAGCAGGGGGAGAATGGATACTTGGTAATCAATTAAAAATCTCTGCCATAAGCCCCAAGCATTTATTAACTTAGGGCCCTTATCACGGGGAAATGGCAGAGAGGGAGGCAGGAACAATTTTTTACGTCATAAACAGGTCTTCCCCACAAAGGTGGAGAACCATGACGTCGTGTTAAAATATTTCTCTTAAAGGGCATCATCCAGAGCAGGAAGCATAAACCTGAGGAGGGCCAACATCCTGGGAAGTGGACACTACCATTCCCTCCGTCCAGCACCTTCCCCCTCTTCTGAGAAACGCACCTTCCCTTAGTCCAACCAGGGGTCGGAAGCCGGCGCCCTGTACTCAGAGGTCCTGCCCACCCACCGCAGGTGATTGGGCCAGAGCTGGGTGCCTGGATCCTTCTGATCCAATCAGAGACCCGGTCCTCCAACCTTTCCTTTCCTCCCTCTCCTCCCAGAAGGAGGCAGCAATCCTGGGGAAGCGTGTCCCTCTGCAGGTCCAGAGTGGGGCTGGGAGGGACAGGACTGAAGCCACATCCTCCAGCCTAGTTCCTGTCAATAATAAAGCTGACTGTTTGGAAGGAAGGAGAGTTATTTCTAGGCCCCTTCAAGCCCCAATACTGTTAAGTAGCAAAGGCGAGCTGCAGAGCACTAGGTACCATGGAACTTTTACGGTGCAGAAAAAGGAAAGGACAAGAACAGCACAATCCAACCAGGCACTGGCTGCCTCGCCTGTAGAACACTGTGCTAAGGGCAGCAGATCTGCTGGCGAACCAGCCCTCGAGGAGCTGAGAGTACACGTGTGGAAGATGGCATTATAACAGCAATCACAGCCCCAGGGCAGGCATTAGGACCTGAAGGCACAGAGGATTATAGGAGCCAGAGCAGAAGGTCTGGCCCCATCCTGGAAGGCCTTGCTGAAAGGTGAGTAGGTGTTATGCAGACAAAGGGGAGTGTGGCTGGGAGAGGGAGAATGGGGTGGAAAGAATTCCAGGGAGAGGCAAGTGTCTGTTCTAACACTCCGGGGTGAGGCGGGGTACGGCAGGTTCAGAGAAGTAAGGGAAGCTCCCTAGGGTGCACCTGTGGAATGTGAGGGGGTCGAAGGCTGCAGTGGTGTCAAGGCTCCAGGGATGCTGGCCTGGAAAGTGTTGCTAAAGAGGGTGGACTTTATTCTGGAGTGGGAATAAAGTGGAGGACGCCACTGAAGTTCTCAGTGGGGCAGTGGAATGGTCAGGCCCACATTTTAGAAGGATCATTCTTGTGCTCCTTGGGACACCATAGTGGGGGAAGCACGGGGGATGGGTGGGGGTCTGAGAAATGATGGTGACTCAGACCCAGGTGGTGGCTCAGGGGCCCGAGGTGGATGGACAGGAGAGGTATTTAGGACGTGGAAACAGCAGGCCGTGGGGATGGGTTGGAGCTGGTCAGAGGGAGGGAAGAGTCCAGGTGACTCCCAGGTTGGACAGCTAAGTTGGGAAGGTACCACAGCTACCCTTTATCAGGTCACTTCTCTGTGCACCTTCGTTTCCGTAAAACAAGGGCCTTGGGTTTTCCAGGGTCCTTAATGTTACTTCCTGATGCCCCCAAAGCCCTTAGAGTTGTGAAGGAGGGCCCAGGTAAGCTAGAGGAGTCACAAAGAACTTTGGGAACAGATCAGATATGAGCATCACCTTGGAAAGAAGGATTCAGGTGGACAGATGGGACAAGGGAAGGAAGAACAAGTGGGGCCACAGCACAGGCCAATGTGGGGTGATGGCAGGTTTCAAGACCAACCATGAAACTCATCACATGGGACATGGAGGGTCTGTGCTGAGGACCGGGTGCTGATCTCTTCAGGTAGATGGGATGTAATCAGAGTTGGTCAAGAACTATACCTGACATGTCAATGTTTGGAATAGGGCCCACGACTAGCCATCTCCCACACCCCACTCTGGGTGAAGCCAAGCACTCCCTCCTCCTCTGTGTGCCCAAAGTATCCCAAGCAAACTCCTATCTGGCATTCATCAGATTGTTTGATGGTTGTTCAACTACACACCTGTGTCCCTGTAAAGAACATTAATTGTCTGAGGACAGGGGTGTGTCACAATAATGTCAGTTACAGTAATAATTTAGCTGCCACTTACTGAGCACTTACTAAGTGCCAGGCATGGTTCTACGTATTCAGCAGGCGTTCTCTCTTTAGAGACGTCCTAGGAGGCAGGTAACACTATTATCTCCATTTTACAGATGAGGAAATCAAGGCCCAGAGAAATTACATAATAATTCGCCCAATGTGACACATTGAAGTAAGAGAAGATCTATGTTGATTTTGTTCATCTCTGTGTCATCAATGCCCGGTACACACTTGGGACACAGTGGGTTGCCATGGCCTAGTGGGTGACAAGACACATGGACAAATGCAGCCTGGTGTTTCCAGACAAATGTGTCGGGGCCGGCCTGTGGATCACTGTAAATGTTTATGCCTTGGCTCACCCTTTGCTCAAAAATGGCCTCTCTCCTAGACCTGTCCCCAGACAAAACACTGCAATGTAACTTTTAAACAAACAAAGAAAACCCTGTGGCGGCTGAAGCAATCCGTCGCCAATCCAGTTGAAGGGAGGGCAACGGATGTTTTCAGAGGTAAAATGGTGGGAAAACCATTCTAAAAGGAATAATAAGCAGAAGTAGCCAATGAACTGGCCCAAGAAGACCCAACCAACCAACCGACAAGCCAACCAGACCATACTATCTATAACTAAGAATCCAAGCTTTCCAAAATTTACAGTGAAAATTCAAGCTTTGAAAGTTGGAATGAAACTCATTCAAATCCAGTGTGCATAAAACAAATGTTGGGATGCGTTGGGAGATTGTTTAAAGTTTTATAAATACTTCCATTGTTTAAACAAGGTACCACGACATGGATGACCCCTACAAGCATTATGCTAAGAAGTCAGGTGCAAAAAAAAAAAAAAAGAAGTCAGGTGCAAAAGACCACATATCGTATGATTCCATTTATACAAAATGTCCAGAAATAGCCAACCTATAGTGGCAGAAAGGAGATTAATGATGGATGGCCTGGGGCTGAGGGTAGAAATGGGGATTGGCTGTAAACAAACACAAAGATCTTTTGGGGGTGATAAAAATGTTCTAAAACTGGATTGTGGGGCCTCCCTGGTGGCGCAGTGGTTGAGAGTCCGCCTGCCGATGCAGGGGACACGGGTTCGTGCCCCGGTCCGGGAAGATCCCACATGCCGCGGAGCGGCTGGGCCCATAAGCCATGGCCACTGAGGCTGCACGTCCAGAGCCTGTGCTCCACAACGGGAGAGGCCACAACAGTGAGAGGCCCGCGTACCGCAAAAAAACCCAAAAACAAAGAAACAAAAAAAACTGGATTGTGGTGATGACTACACAATTCTGTACATTTACTAAAAATCATTGAATTATACACTTAAAATGGATGAATGTTATGCTATATAAATCATAGTTCAATAGTTGTTTTTTTAAAAAAAAATCAAGAATCTTTAAAACAACCAAGAAATTGACATTTTATAAAATCTCCATGTAAAAGATCTTAGAGATTACTGAACCCAGCTTTACAGAAGGCCCAGAGAAACGGTGTGGTTGACAAAGGCTTACAGAAAAAAGTGAAGAACTGGATGAGGCTGAAGTCTAGATCTCTAGATGCCCAGGTAGAACCATCCTCTTGGTCCTCGTAGAGTTTGCTTGGGGTGTCAAATTGGAGGGGGGATTTTCCTTTGATTGCCCATAGGTACTCTCAGTGTGGATGCCAGCTGCTGCCTCCCTGGGTCTATGAGAGCGGAACCCTGGCAGCTCTCCCAGGGAAGCTTATAAAGACATGCTAGGAGGAAGCAAGAGGTGGGCTGGACAACACCCTACCCATCCCTCTCATCCCCAGGTGGTGGCGGGTGCATGTAGGAAGCTACTTCTGGTTTCCAGGCCCATAGGTATGTAGTGCCCCAGTCTGCACCTCACCTCTCTCCAGGCGAAGGGTGCCAAAATCCAGCTGCCTCTTAAATCAGTCCCCACTAAGTCTCCTGGGGAGTCAGTGTTTGCTTAAGACAGTCTGTCAGCCAAGTGGAAGGAGGTGAGAACTTCCTACAGTGTACGATTTTGATGTGGCCTTGATATCCAAAGTGAATGTAGCCTGTCATCCACACATACACCCATACCAACACTAAGCCACTCATCCCCATCCAGTCATCTATCCACTCACCCATCTATCATTCTATCCATTCATCCACCCATCCACGCCTGCATCCACCCATCCATCCATCTCTGCACTCCTCCCTCCAAAAATCTATCACCCGGCCACCCACCCAGTCATCAAGCCTATTCTCAGGCAGTCTCCAAGCCATGCTGATCTTCAGCTCCACAGGAGATGACAACCTACAGCATACTCGTTGGCACTTTTAACTTTCCAAAGCCCATGTATACTGGTAGGTCACATACATGCTCCAAAAACTTCTTGCTCCCCCGTCTTCATCATCTCAGAAATACCTGATTTCTCACTCCTTCCCCTCCCACATCCAGTATACCAATAACTCATGTGAGCTCTCCTTCCAAGGTACATGCAGAATCCACCCTCTTGCCTCCATCTCCTTCCCCCACCACAGTTCAAGCCACCATTTACCAGCCACCTGGACTCTTACGTCAGCCTCCTCACTGACCTTCCTACTTCCACCTCTGCTCCCCTATCATCACAGTAGCCAGAGCCGATCAGATCACTTTGCTCCCCAGTGATTTTCCATCCCAGAATGAAATCTGTATTCCCCATCTTCATCCTTAAGGCCCTCCAGGCCTGCGTCTCTGTCTAGTTCTGTGCATCCCCCCATTGGTCACATGGCTACAGCCATGGTGGCCTTTGTTCTGTACCTCAGTAGCTCAGGCTCCTTCTGTCCTCAGAGACTTTGTCCTTGCTGAGGCCTCGGCCAGGAAAGCCATCCCTCAGATCTTCCCATGGCTGGCTCCTTTCTGCCACTCAGAGAGGCCTTCTCTTCTCACAGTTTAAAGAAGCTCCCTCTTTCCTAGTTGCTGACATTATCACATATTTTCACTCTAGTACTTACAGCTATTTTTTGAAACCAGAGTCTGAGTAAATCACATTGACTATTCACTCCCTAATTAGTCAGGACTCTTATTACAAAATTATTGGTCTTAATTGAAAAAAAAAAAAAGGAGGGGGAGGGAACAATACTCTGTAATGGCCTATACGGGAAAAGAATGTTAAAAGAGTGGATATATGTGTATGTATAACTGATTCACTTTGCTGTACAGCAGAAACTAACACAACGTTGTAAATCAACTATACTCCAATAAAAATTTTAAAAAAGAAAAAGAAACGGGGAAGGGGGTTTACTGGCTGATAAAATTGGGATGTTCAAGAGGCAAGCTGGCTTCAAGCAAGGCTAAATCACCGGTTCCATCAAGACACCAGGAATCGCCCTCTTCTCCTCATCTCCTGACTCTACTGTTCTCTGTTGGTTTTCTTCTCAGGCAGGCACTCCCCATACTGGCAAAATCAGCCGCCAACAGCCTTGAATCACCATCATCACTGGCTATTCTTGAGAGTAGAGAAGCCTCTCTCTCCAGAAGCCCAGTGAAATCCTGAGAGGACTCTGATTGGCCCAGTTGCCCAGCACTGAACCAATCACTGGGCCCAGCAGGACAGAGAGCTCTGATTGGCCAGGCCTGGTCACATGACTGCTCAGGTGTGTCGCCTGCCTGCCCAAACTACAGACACTCAGAAGGAGGAGAGTGGTTTCCCCAAAGAGAGAGTAGACAGACAAAACATGTCCCTCCACGCTGCCCATATTTCTCCTCCCCACTGGCTTCCTTCCTCCCAAGCACACACCGCCAGAGGGAAGTGAAATGTGGGTTCTCTCCTCCTGCGTTTCTCTTCGAGGCTGGGTCCTGTTCCAAACACCTCTTCTTTTCCCCTCTTCAATCCGTCTATGGCCTATACTGAGCACCTTCAAAGCACAAACCTCTTTGCAAAGAACTGCAGGAGGTGATCGGCAACTAAACTATGGGGCTAGCCAGGAAGAGAAGGTGACCTACAGCAATTCACCGTGAAAATAATTAATCACTTGGTTGTGTGGTCAGAGAAAGGGAAGTCAAGGAATTGCAGAAGGCTTGGGTGAGGGGTCAGAAATCAGGTTTGACACTTGGCCATATTTGAAGGGGCGGAGAGGTCTGCTTCAGGCCGTCCATCCTTTCCTCTGCCAGTTGTGGGTGTGTATGCTGTGTGTGTGGTAGTGGTGGAGGTGAGGATTGTGCCTTCACAAATGCAAGTATCCTGCCTCCGTGGTGACATTCAAAGGTCCCATAGGGCAGAACTGATTTTTTTCCTTCTAATGCGCTCAAAAAAACCTCCCAAGGTCATGTGCATCTTGTTCTTGATCATTTGAGGCCAACCCTACTTTTTGTGGGTCATACTTGTGACTTATTCTCATTGATCTATTCCTTCATTTATCTCTCAATCTCTGCCTTTGTCTCTCCAGCTCCGCAAGAAGTTGTGTCTGTAAAGCACTGCCCCTCTTCATCTCTCTCAAGAACATCCCTGCCCCCGCACTGTGGAGACCCAATAGCCCTTACCAGGAATAGCTGACCCCAGAGCTCAGGAACAGTCTGCCCTTCTGTTTCCACCACGCACCGTGGATCAGTTCTGTTATGGCTTCCAGGCCAAGTAATATCCCATGGGCATCACCCTCTGGCATTCAATCATTCATTCATTCAAGGGTACATAGGACTGCAAAGGGCATATGTCACCATTTGAAGAAAACCAAGTATTCTCCAATACTTTGGTCCAAACCAAGCAACTTTTGACCCCTCTCCTCCCATGCAAATGCACAAAAAACAGGCGGTGGTCTCACCCCAGCGGATTCTTACCTGTTGGCTGAGCTGGTCACCAGTTCTGCTTCAGCTGGTGCTGTAGACCCTGACTTGGCATTTCTCTCCCTGTTTAAAATCAAAGCCTTTCATTACTTCACTAACAGACCTCTGCTGAATGCCAGACCCTGGTTTAGTCAGAGAATGAGTGAGAGAGCTGAATGGGTGGAAATAAGGGAACAAATCCACCTTTATCCCAAAGGGAGCAACTCCTCACATGGTGGAGAGAAGGAAGCAGGACCTACAAAGCTCCTAGCTGGGGTGTGTGCAAGCTGGCTTCTCAGAACGGCTTACCTAAAATCACAGCGTTGGGCTTCCCTGGTGGCGCAATGGTTGAGAGTCCGCCTGCCGATGCAGGGGACACGGGTTCGTGCCCCGGTCCGGGAAGATCCCACGTGCCACGGAGTGGCTGGGCCTGTGAGCCTTGGCCACTGAGCCTGCGCGTCCAGAGCCTGTGCTCCACAGTGGGAGAGGCCATAACAGTGAGAGGCCCACGTACTGCAAAAAAAAAAAAAAAAAAAAAAAAAAAAATCACAGCGTTAATTATAGTCCAGTATTGTGTGTGAAACTGGCCCTAACTGGGTCTTCGCTTCCCCTCTGTAAAGTAGGGCTTCCTGCTCTTCCTACTTCACGGAGCTGTTGTGAGGGTCAATAAGGTGATACCTGGTAAACCAAGCTTTGAGAAACGTCACCCACTATCCAAACACAAGGTGCTGTTTAGTTTCAAGATCTAAAAATTGCATTTTCCATCCAGCTAGCAACAAACCATTTGTTCATAGACCTCTACTCCCTGTTCACATTAGGAAACATTAACAATCCCGGGAATATTTACACTATCACCCGGCAGAAGCCATAAAACTGGGAGAGGGCGATAAAGTTTAAATCCACTCTGGTGGATGAAACACTACTGCTCTAAGTAAACCACCACCATGGAGAGGCACATGGTTTAAAAAAAAAAAGAGAGAGACAAGGAGACAATAAAATCTCCCCTCTCAGATATTTAGAATCAATAAATATGTTATGGAAATAATACATTAGCTATGCAAGGACTGCTTATCTGCCAGGAGAAGACTCTTGATAGTTGGAGAGCGCAGTCGGAGATAGAAAATCCTGAAACCTGGTGCTTACATCAACACCATCTCAATGTGAAAAATAAACCTCTCAGCCCCAGCTCCCACCAGCCCCCAGGAACCATGTGTTCTCATTAAATAAACTGAAGAAAAACTGCTGGTGGGAAGAGCACCTTGAAGAGGGGCACTCATCCTGACTCTGTCACCAGCAAGCTGAGGGAAACTTTCAGGGTCTCAGTCTCTCTGTCTGCAAAATGGGTTGAAGTAGAGCAGGATTTATTTTTCCTTGGTATTAACTCATTTTACATATGGTTAAAAGCAAACTGGTAAAACCCCAATATTAAATGACACGGAAAAGAAAACCAGAATTGCTCTGATCGGCATCAAAGTGAAGTGGAGCTATGACCACCGGCTCCCCCTGCCTCTTCCCCAGAACCCCAGGGCTCCAAACAATACAGTTCCAAAAGCACTCTTCCGGTGACCTTTGGAGACCCTTTAAAATGTGACTGGCTGTGGTTTTACAATTCTTTTGACATTCTTTGATTCTTCCAGCCTTCTTTGGTCCTCTGTGACACACGGCCTTACTTCCTGAGGCTGTGTGCGCCAGACAAGTTCTGTCTCGGCTAGAGAGCGCCTCTTATGACACAGAGTCACACGTGTGGACATTCCTGGCACAGGGCCTGGTGTCTAGCAGGGGCTCCGGAAGAGCCTCCTCTCTTTCTGGCCCACAACCTTGCCAGGGGTGCCAACTCCCAACTCAGCTGGCTGGGCTCCACCAAGAGTCCAGATCAGCCCCTTTCTGCGGAGACCCTAATAGCTGTGCACTTCCCCCTGTGGCGCGCGCGCGCGCACGTGTGTGTGTGTGTGTGTGTGTGTGTGTGTGTGTTGGGGGGCGCCTATCCCTCCCACCACCATGCTGGGGCCAGTCCCTGTGCAGCTGTCTGCACACCCTGGCCTCTCCCACTAGAGCCTGAAGGGGTGTGTGTATACAGTGTTTTCAAATAACCTGGATGATTTTTTTTTAATAAAACTATTTTTTTTACTGCTGTTCCCAACCCACCTGGCACCAGCTGTGATGAGAATCACTTGTATGGTAAAGTGCTGTTGATAAAATTGCTCCCACTGGAACTCAGCTATGCGCTCATGTGGTGCGCTACTGGCTCCTTCGCCGCTCCGCTCTTGCAGCATGCTCATCCCCGCCCCTCCCCGCTCCTTCCCATGCTTCTCTCAAGCCCTGGCTCATCCCTCCTCCCTCCTCTCCTTCTGGCCCATCCTCCCTCCCCCCTCCTACCCCTTTCTTTCTACTCTCCTCCTCACGCTACCTTTCCTTCTGGCATCCTTTGAATGTCTCCCCTCTGCTCCCCTTCCCTACCTCCGCATCTCTACCTCTTCTGTCCCTCCTCACTGTCTCCCCAGTGTCTGCACAGGCGGGGCCAGGGCAGCTCATTGAGAGGCACTGGGAGGCCTCAGGCTTCTCTGCAGAGAGCGGCAGATGCAGCCCAGTCCTAATAAGCAGACGCTAGCGTGGGCAGCTGCCTGTGCTTCGAGGATGCCACCATCCCCGGGTATGCCTCTGGGGTAAGAAGGGGCGAGCAAAGGAAGGCAGATGTGGAAAAGTATGCTAGATTCAGGGAACAGTGTGTAATCTGAAGGAACAGCATGACGAGGAGCTGCTGAAGGAGGTGTTAAACCCACCTAAGTTTGAGGAGGTGTGTAGGGGACTGAGTACACGTTATGGAAGGCTTAAAAACTTGGTGAAGAGGTTCTACTTTGAACTGAGGTCCTTCCCAGTCATGAGAGTGCTCACAGCTGCCCTAACACAAACTTGACCTACTTTATATTGAAGCGTGCAACTGGAGAGCTTCAGGTCCAGCTTTATCAGGGCTCTAGCTCCATCATTTCTGCTGATTTTCTCAAAGAGACAGCTTTCCCGTTTATATGTCTGCTTGGTTCTCATGGATACAACAGGTCTGCAAACAGGGCGAGCAGTTAGGGCAAAGGACCTTCTTGTTCATTTCCTGCAAGAGAGAGAAAGAGAGCACAGGTTCCCACAGTCCTCTCTTGAGAGCAAGAGGGGGCTTCCGGAGAAACCTCTCGCCTCATGTCTCACTGGTCAGAATTGGATCACACGCCCCTTCCTGAATCAATCACTACACCAAACAGGCACTCCCTCTGGGCTGAGGGCAAACCTCCCAAATGCAGGCTGCTACCCAAGGAGGCAGAGGGGGTGAGATGTTGAAGGGTCAACCACAGCACCCTCTACAGCTTAAGGTCCCCCCGTAGGGGAGTACGGTGAGGGGGCAGAGGGTACCTGAAGCCCTGGGCCAGCAAGGAGCATCGTCCCAGAGCAGCAACGTATGTTACATTAAAATTAGATGACTGACTAGAATGCAAAATGTACACGCAGCTTTAAATTAAGGCATGAGACTTCGGAGACATTTTCTGACTAAGCTGCAAGAGGGTCGCCTTACACTTGCTTGGATCATTACTACATTTCTAACACGTGGAAAGTGCACCCAAAAAATACTTGCTGAATGAGTAAATGAATGAACAAATGTTTGAGACAGGCAATTTCAGGCTCCTTTCAGACCTGGGGGGACCATCCCCTCTCCTTTGCTATGGGGGTGCTTCAGCAGAAAAGTCTGAGAAGCAGTGCGATAGACAGAGGGGGTGCCTAGGGAGCTGTTTTTCGTTTCTTTTCAACAGCAGCCTTATTGAGATATAATTCATAGACTATGAACCCGCCCCTTTAAAGGGTACAATTCAGTCGTTTTTAGTGTATTCACAGCGTTGTGTGACCATGACCCACTCCGGGGGAGTTTTAGAGCCAGGTGGGGGAGATTCACGCCCATCAAGAGCGAGGGCTCAGGGCTGCGAGTGGCTGGGGGCGGACGGGGGGCCTGGCTGGAGGAAAGTAGGTCTGGTAGAAGCAGAGAGAACCCCTAGAAAGCTGCAGCGATACTAAAGGGGAGGGGTGGGAACCTGGGTCTCGGGGTGGTAACAGCAAGATTGGAGAAGAGAGGGCTCACGTAAGAGAGGTTGCAAAGACTGCAAATATAGGTTTGGGGGCCACCCGTGGTGGGCAGAGACACTGCAGGACGAAGGTGCCCCTCATTTTCAAGCCATCAGATCTCTATCGCTCGATCCAGGCTACACAGTTACGCAGGCTTGCAGCCCAAGCAGTGGTGTCTGTCCAGCTCCCCTGCCTGGGGCAGAGATGCCAGGAACATGGGTCCCCAGGCGCCGGCCACATGGACATGCAGGGCTGGCGTGACCTGACCAAACTGCTCAGAGAACAGCACCCCAGGTGATATCCTCCTTGCCACGAGCTCCTGAGCTCAGCTACTCATACGCAACATTTCAAGGATGGAGCTGATCCAGGCAAGGGAAAACAAAAAGGAATTTGTGTTCCACCTGGGCGGGGGGGTGGGGTGGGGGTGGGGGGTCCCCTCAGGAGCTGTAAAACTTCCTGCAGCTGTGCCTGGGGGTGGGGGAGCGGATAACCAGCCCCATCTAGCAGGGTGTGCAAGGAGTCCAAGAGAGTGGCTTTCTGGAAGCTCTCAGCGAAGTGGGCCTTGGCAAGACCAGACTAAGCAGTGTCTTCCGCACAAAGCAGGCAGGCTGTGTAAACACCCGGGCAAGAAAGCAGAGACCCGAGCCCAGGACCCGTCTCTGGCCCTTGTGAGCTGCCTGGGCTTTAGATTCTTCGGCTCTAAAGTGAAGGGGCGAGGCTAGTTCCGAATTGCCCAAAAATGATCTCCTCTAAACACTAGGCCCTCTGGGTGTTCCAGGACGAAAAGTTAGGGATATGGCAAATGCTCTGTTACCCTCCTGGAGACAGAAAGGCCCTGAGTCTTGCAGTTAAGGAAACTGTTGACCTCTGTTCAGTTTAGGATTTCCCCAGATGTCTGATGGATGGGGCCGGAGTGGGGAACTTAGAAAACTTAGAACATCACTTTCTAAGTCCACCTAGAAAGAGATTCCTTCTCCCAGGTGAACCCTTCCTTCGCTGGTTCATGGTGTCTTTTGGTCTCCCAGTCTCCCGTTAAAACACAATTACTTTTAGACGGAGTAACATTAAGCCAGTATGAGTTGATGTTTTGGCCGGGACTGAACTAAGAGTTGGCCGAGCACAAGCTAGGCCTGGGCTGAAGGGCAGGATAGGGTGCCAGGGGATGGAGATGGGTTAGAAAGAGGGGAGGAGACAGCAAAGACCTATATTTGTCATTTAGCAACTCGGAGTGTTTCCAAGGAGGGAAATTTCGCATCAAACCACGTGTGCTGCAGCCAAACACTTGTTTGGTAGAAGTTGAGACTTTTACCCCCAGGTAGGATTTTTCAGATGAGGGAAAATCCCCACGAAGCCCAGAGAACGTGATGACCTGCCCCAAATCCCACAGAGAGTACACAGCACGCAGGACGGGCCCCCAGGCTTCCAGCCAGCGTTCTCCCAGCAGGGCCAAGCTAACTGGAGTCCACGGCTGCCCTCTCCGCATACACAATGCCTGACTGCCCAGCCCCGTGTCGGTTCTGTTCCCAAGAAGGATTTCTCTTGACAGAAAACGGAGCTAAAAGGGCAAGGGAATATTTCCAAATGGTTGATCTGACAGCTGCAAATTTCATTTTCTGTTACATGCTGACCTCTAATTGTTTCCCAAGTTGCCTGGGACTGAGAGATCGATAAATCCCAGAGATAGTTAATATCCCCTCTGGCACCCTCAGCTTTAGTTAGAAAACAGTCAAATTCACGGCTCTCTGCAAATTTTTTCATTTTTGTCAGGGTCTGATGAACTGTAATTCAGCCAAGGACCTGGTTGGGGCCTGAGAAATCTGTGGTGACAAGGAGGGCAGGGGCTGGGAGGAAACTCAGCGCTGCTGGCCCAACCTCCCCTTGTCCAGGTGGGAGGATCCAGGACCAGAGAGGCCCACAGTGGCCACGAAGGGGGTGGGAACTCCAACCCAACCTCCTGTGGCTCTTTCCACTCGACCAAGCTGCCTCCATTAGCTTATTAATAGAACAAGGGAGTTGGGGTCATTTGGTGAACCTGTCCCCAGAGAACTTCTTAAAGGAAAGCTTGGATGTAGTAAAGGAAATAACAGATTTGTAATTATAGAAGCTATTTCCCTTGTTCCCTTTCCTCTGCCTCTTAATAGCCAGTTGACCTTGGTCATGGCACTTTCCCTCCCTGCTGAGCCTCAGTTTTCCCAGCTGCACAATGGGGATGATAATTGTCCCTGCCTAAACAGATTATCGGGAGGATTAAATGAGTTGGAGAGTGGAAGTCCTCACCCAGAGCCTGCACAAAATCGGTGGGGACCTCCCTGAATCTGAGTGAGGTCCAGGACTAGTCAGCAGAAACCAGCTCTGCTCAGTCTAGAGTCTTGAGAACGAGTCAGGAATGGGTGGACTTGCAGGTCAGCTGGAATTGACAACCCACAAGGACCGTGCCCTGGCCAGAGTGTCAGACGTGTGTTGATTCCTCCCCCGGATTGAGGGGGCCTGGTGGCAAGGATGGGACTGTAAACTCCCTGGAGTCCTCCCATAGGGTGCAGAGCTCCGGGCAGGTATGCAGTAAACCTTGGCTGAATGTGCATGCACGAGGCAGTCTAGCTACCATGGCGAAGACAGCATTTGGTCCACAAGATGCTGTTAAAAGAACAGACAGGGCTTCCATGGTGGCACAGTGGTTGAGAGTCCGCCTGCCGATGCAGGGGACGCGGGTTCGTGCCCCGGTCCGGGAAGATCCCACATGCCGCGGAGCGGCTGGGCCCGTGAGCCATGGCCACTGACCCTGCGCGTCCGGAGCCTGTGCTCCGCAACGGGAGAGGCCACAGCGGTGAGAGGCCCGCGTACCGCAAAAAAACCCCAAACAAACGAACAAACAAACAAAAAAGAACAGACAGTTGGGTGCTGAATAGCCCAGCGTGCGTGCCCACGCACACACACGCGCGTGCGCACACACACACACACACACACACACACACACACAACTGGCCAAGAAGCCAAGGTCAGTACTGGCCTCATAATCTTCCTCCCATGGCCAACCAAATCTGAGCACCAAACTCTCTGAGCCGCTTACATGCATGCGATGTCAGGGCTGGAATCCACTGAGGGGTCAGGTCTTTCTCCTAACCCTACCCTGCCTCTTCTGCAGAGAGTTTATCAGACAGAACTCCCACCTAGGATCTGTAGAACACAGTTTGATCTCAGCACAACACTACCTCGCTGTGTGATTCTGAGAAACTCACTTCACCTCTCTGGGCTTCAGTTGAACCATCTAAGAAAGGGAGAGATGGAGCTACCTGGGTTTGTCTATCTGACGGGGCCTCTGTAAGGCAAACCACAGCCCACGGGAGATGGGAAAGGCATGGCCGATAATTGAATCTAATGCCTTTCAAATATTTATTTTAGCAGAGGAATCTTTCCGTTTTTTTTTAAAACTCAGAACCCCAACTTATAAGACAGAGCTGCTCAGGCTGCATTGGAGATGGGAGCTGGCCTTCAGGCTTCCTTCTTCTTGGTGAAACACTGTTTGAAGAACACACGCCTTGTTTTAGAGGTGAGAAAACTGAGGCCTCAGATCAAGGTCACAAGCTCTCCAAAGAACCCCAAATCCTTGGGAGGCCCTTAGCTCCCTGGGCGGGAGAAGCCCCACTTCTGTGGTGCGGCCCTGAGGGCCCATCCGCCACCTGAGCCGCCCCCCACCCCCAGAGCCGCCTCTGTTACCAGGCAACCAGATCCGTTGCCCAGCATTCCCCATCAGCACCTCGCAGCTGTCCTCACAGCCAAAACTGGTTCAGAAAAGGCTACCCGGCTGGCAGGTAGGAACAAAGGGATTAGGCCCCATTTGACAGACAGTGTCCCTCCCATTTGCATGTCATTAAGCCGCAGGCCAGTTAGCAGAGGGGGACACATAGCTTCAGATTCCCTGCCAAGCTGGGGCACAGAGGCGCCGGGCTCCATTTGCATTTTGGACACCTGCCCTGAGCCACAGGAGTGGATTAGAAAGAAAAGGTTTTCTTGAAAGAGGAGACTGGGGGACTGGGGTGGTGCCCCCATCTCGATGGTGACCCCAGCTTGTCCCGGTCTCTCTCCCAAACTGTGACACAAGCTGGAACAGACCTGTTTTGGAGGGAAAGAGCTTTATCGCTCAGAGAGTTCAAACTTGGCACCAAACAATGACTTGGGAGAAGACAAGTAAATTCTAACAACCCGGGCTTATCTGGGCTCCCTGCAGCCAGCAGCCCCACGCCACACACACACACACACACACACACACACACACACGCACACACCCCAGCCTAGCCAAAAAAAAAGAGGAAAGAAAGGAACACAGGCCACATTTTCTCTGCACTCCCCTTCCTCAGCCTCCTGGGGTGCTCCTGATTGACAGGACACTAAATGCAAGAGGTTTCCTGTGATAGAGAAAGAGATTTTCTTGAAGCATTCAACTCCTGACCTTTAAGAGCTCGGGGAGCAAAATGATTTTCAGTCACTTAGGTCTGAGTGAAAGGTATGTGAATTGATCGACTGCAGGGCTCAGGCCTCCCGAGGTCTCAGTGTTATGTCATTAAAATCTTACAATCGAGTTATCCTAATGTATTCCAGCAGCCACCTTCTCAGAGGCGACTAGTAAACAGACTCAAAGTTCCATGGTACAAAATCCTTTCTTCAAGGGCTGCTCCAGACCTGGGGAGGCCAGCAGAGTAGGGGGCCTGGGGCCAATCCGGCTTCAGCCATTTGGGGTTTTCTTTTTTCATCCTCTATTAGACTATGGTAACTATTGTTGTTGCTTCCTCTCATGTTTCTTCCTCTGTCTCCCTTTATCTTATAAAGATGCCTACGCCTCTGGCCACAGGTGGCTGTGTATATAGGCCTGACTAGTCACATTGCCTTGCTCCCTGGCAACTGTGATTGGTCCGCTGGGGGTACATGTGACCCAGGCTGAGCCAATCAGAATCTTCCCTGGGATTGCTCTCCTTTTACTGAGGACCCTGGGCAGGGAGACTGGGAATGTGGGTTGATGGCAGCCGTTCTCCCTGCCACACGGGGTCTGTGTGCAGAAGGCAGTTGGCACAACAAGCAGAGACGAGAGACGGATAGAGTGAGAGGTCTCATGCCTGAAGCTCCTTCTCCAATTCTTTCGAGCTACCCTCATAGCTTTCCTAGCTCCATGAGCCTTAAAACTCCTCTTCTGCTTAAGTTAGCCAAAGTTCATTTCTGTTGCTTGCACACCAAATTCCTACCCTGTAGTAGGAGCTGATATTCTCAAAGTACAACTGTCTGGGGCTTGGGGAATATAAACTTGATAGAGAATGGTACAAAGTATAATCATGCAGCCCCTCAGGGATGGCCCACTAAAACATGAGCCGCAGCACATAGCTCCTCTTACCGCCTCTCTTGTGGCCTGCATGGTCTTGCCCATCGCATAGCACCTCTGCTGTCTCCTGACTTCCATTCCCTGTCTTTTTGAGTCTCTGCTCCCTCATAACTTC
The DNA here is from genome assembly GCF_059928025.1 of Delphinapterus leucas. NCBI lineage: Eukaryota > Metazoa > Chordata > Mammalia > Artiodactyla > Monodontidae > Delphinapterus > Delphinapterus leucas. The sequence continues at coordinate 68,420,328 of NC_143130.1, read as the reverse complement.
AGTTTGTATGTGGCTACCATGGCCCAGCTCTCCTTCACAGCCTCCACTGTTAACTGCTTCCTTCTCTCCATGTTTCTTGGTACCAGGTCCAAGTGCAGTTCCAGGGTCAAAGAAAAACAGAATGCAATGGCTCTGCCCATCTTTTTGTGCCAGGCCACCTGACACAGGTCAGTCTGATGTCTCTGAGTCGGGTGGCCGTGCCTGAGCCAATCCGCTGAGGCTACAGGGCAGGGAGTCACATGGTATAAAACATGGCCACCTGGGCCATAGAGGTCACAGGCCAACCAGTCCTCCCTGTTAGGAGCCACAGTATCTCTAGCACAGAATCTCTTGCTCAGACTAGGCTGCGGGAGGCCAAGGACTATCTACACTTCCCCCTTCCCTGTCCCAGAAACTTCATCTGAGGCACAGGATTTTTCGCTGGCAGTGGGAACCCTTCCCCCACTCCAAGGAGCTTGCTCCCAGGTGCCTCTCTGCTGTGTTTCTTGCTTGAATTGCAAATGGAATCACTGCATAAACCCTACATAACTCAGCGCCCCATGTTGGCAGTATCTTATTTTTCAATTTCTTTTTTTTTTTAATTGAATGAACATATTTTATGCAAGCCGTGCTACCTTGGTGAAGGCTGTTCCCCTGTGATTCATCAGAGTAATAACTAGAAACACCATTATTTGGCTCCATCCTCCTGCTGAGAACATCACATAACTGAGAAATGTTGACGCGTCTCCTAGACTTGGAGGGGGAGAGGGAAAGGCGGGGCAGCGAGGGGAGGAGGAGAGGAAAGGAGGAACAAACGAATGGCTGTATGCACACACGCAGGTGGGCAGGCGTCTGGAGCCATGGGGGAAAACACTGACAAACGTCCTTGGAGGCACAGAAAGAACCACACGAGCTTCTCTCCTCAGGTATCTCACACTCGAGAAAAAGAAAAGAAAAAATAAACTCACAGAATTTCACAGTGAGAAGGGATGCGGGTGATCTGGTCCAAATGCCTCATTTAACATGTAAGAAAAATAAAGCTCAGAAAGATAACAGATACCCCTACATGTCCCATTTGCAGACACCCATGTTCCTGGGCTTTTGCCTAGAAATATATAAATCAACTTCATCTGAGATGCAAAGCATAGCTTTACGTATGCTTACTGAGCCCTTGTTCCTGAGTTAATGATTTCCAGACATCATCACTTTGATCCAAGGTGTGACTGAAATAGTCTTGCTGATGTTTTCTGTTTTGTTTTTTAATGACCTTTTGTTAGGTTGGCCGAGCACCTGGAAATATTTTCAGAAGGTTCTCTTCAGGACAGAGAAGCCCCACAATTAATGTCTTACAAACCCTAGCGTGCTCTCAGGACCTAAGCGAATAAAGACTTCTAAGCTTAGACAAGTCAAACCTTCAACTCAGGTTTCTGGGAACCTTTCCATTTCTTGTCCAGTTTTATTGGCACTTCCTTAATCCAGCTCTCCTCACCTCCTGCTTGGATGTCTGCCTTGTCCACTACCTATTTCCAAACTCTCCCCTCTCCAACCCTCTCTTCCTCTTACCACCAGGCTAATTTTTCTAAAGCATGACTCTCACCTTGCCCTTCTTAGAGTAACCTTTGTCTATCTCTGCCCTGATCAGTCATCTTCTGGCTGCAAGTGAAAATATCCAACTCAAACAAGTTTACAAACTGGCGGGGAGGAATGAGATATTTACAGGTTCACGTAAGTGGATATTCAAGGGGTAAGGGCTGGGTTCTAAGTTTTAACTGATGCCATCAAGAACATTTCTTTCCTCTATCTCTCAACTCTGTTTTCCTTCATGGCAGCTTTACTATCCTTTTGCTTTCAACTTGTCAGTGCCCGTAAGATTTAGGCATGTCTTTTAAACAATACAGAGCTGACATTTTTAAAAATCCAATCTGAAAAGCTCTGAATTTCAACGAGAAATTTTAACCCACTGAAAAATATTGTGATTACTAATCTATTTGGATTTATTTATACAATTTTAAGTTTTGCATTCATTTTAAAACTCTGCCTTTTTTATGCTTTTCTTTCTCCTATTTGATTGAGTGAACCTTTTTTTCTTTATTCCCTTCTTTTCCTTTTACTAGTTTGTGGCTTACACATTGTTTTAGCGGTCTCCTTAATTTATTTATTTTTTAACATGTACACTTGACTTAATAAGCCTGAAGTTAATACAAATCCATATCACCCAACAATATAAGACTTTAGAACGCTTTAACCACTATCAGCCCCTCCCCATCTTTATTCTATCCAGTACTTTAGATCCACACTGTTTTATACCCTATAAATATTTTACAGTGTCACTATATTTTATAAAGAAAACATGTGATTTGATTCAACCACATTTTAACCATTTTCTTTCCTTACTAGTTTTTCTTGCATCTCAGTCCTTGCTTCCAGGTAGAATTGTCTTTTTCTTTAAGTAATCCTGCCACAGATCTTTCAGAGAGGATCTGTTAATAGGACCCTGTTAGTCTTTGTCTGAGATGCCTTTACTTTTTTTCCTTTTATTCTGACTCTCAATTAGAATTCTAATTTGGCAGTGTTTTTTCTCAACTCTTTAAAGACAATCCATTTTTTCCTTATCTACAGTTGCTATTGAAAGCAACTAATCGTCATGCCTTTATAGTAATCTATCTTTTCTCTATTATCCCTCTTAAGACCTTTTTTGTGTGCTTGATGCTCTACAGTCTTAGTACAAAGTGTGGTTTTCAAGGGGTGGGGTTATTTTTATTTATCTTGATTGGGACTGTCTGTGACTCCCAAGTTTGAGGATTAATGCTGACCAGTAATTCTGAAATATTCGTATCCATTATACTTGTCTAATATTGCCTCTCCCTCTTTCTCTGTAACTCCCATCTGATGTATGTGGGGCCTTCTTATCCTGTCCTCCATATCTCTTAACCACTCTTTCACATTTCTATCTTTTTAACTCTCTGCATGTTAAGTATTTTCCTAAAATATACTTTTAAGTTCACTAATCCTCTCTCCAGTTGTGTTCAATCAGCTTTTTAACTAATCCACTTTTGATTTTTATTATAAATTTATTTATTTTATTTATTTAATTTTGGCTACATTGGGTCTTCGTTGCTGAACACAGGCTTTCTCTAGTTGCGGCGAGCGGGGGCTACTCTTCGTTGCGGTGCGCAGGCTTCTCACTGCAGCAGCTTCTCGTTGCAGAGCACGGGCTTCAGTAGTTGTGGCGCACGGGCTCAGTAGCTGGGGCGCGCGGGCTTAGTTGCTCCGCGGCATGTGGGATCTTCCCAGACCAGGGCTCGAACCCGTGCCCCCTGCATTGGCAGGTAGATCCTTAACGACTGCACCACCAGGGAAGTCCCACTAATCCACTTTTTTAAATATCAGCTGGCTGTACTGTTTTCATTTCTAGTAATTCCATCAGGTTCTTTTTGCAATGTGAAAGTTATTTTCTCATATTTCCATGTTCTTTCCTATGTTATTGATTCTTCCTTTTACATTTTTGTTCATTTCAAGCCTAGTTATTTTTTATAGACTAGGAGTTCTGCTACCTGGAATTTTTGTGGATAGAGGGTGTTAGGGTCTAATATTGCTATTTGTTGAGTCTCCTGACTCTCGCTCAAGGTGGATGGATTCTTTGCGTGTTTTGTTATGTAGGATTATAAGGCTACTTTCAATGGAGATTTATCTGTGGAGAATTCTTTGCATTGATGGCACATTGCCAAAAGAGTCTTGAGTTTGCTTCTGCGTAATCCTCCAGGAGTATCCCTATATATCCTAGCATAATTTTCATGTTAATTTATAGATTTGGGGATTCCCAGACCATGCAGGTTAATACCATGACATACCTCAACCCTTCACAAGACATAGACTTGCATTATAAATGATCAGGGGAGACTTTCCCTCTTCAGAGCTCAGGCCAAGACACACATTCAATTAAAAAAAAAGAAAGAAAAAAGACAAACAGCTTTCCTTTAATCTCCCTGTGTAAGATGTTTTCCCAGCACAGTGCCTGAACAATCCCACCTTTATGCAGGCTTCTCATCTCAAACTCAGCACAGGCTCAAAGCGTTATCTCTCGCTCCATGTGAGAATCCAATCACTAGTCTAGGTTATAGAGGCTGACACTGCCCACCCCGGCCCAAAGGCAGCTACAACCTCAATTTATATGTCAAATGCTCTGATTTTTGCCTCATCTTCACTTAGGACTCCTTGTGGTTCCCCATATATTTTGCAAGCTCAGTTAGACATCTTATACATATACCTTTATAACACATTTGTTATAATTTTTAAAGGAATTTTCTGAGGGAGGGTTTCTGGGTTATCCAGGCAAATGCTGCTTTTCTCCATGTTGGCTTCATTCCCAGAGCAGCTTGCTCTATGTGGTGACAGCAATGGCCCCTAGCAATTCCAAGCTTACCTGGGCCTTAGAGACAGAGAGACCAGAGGTGGGGATAACTATCATTGGCCTGACTTGGGTCACATGCCCATCTGTGGACCAATCATAATTACTCAGCCGCCCTTCAAGGGAAAGACTGGCATAGGCCCACCTGAACCACATGAATACCAAGATCAGAAAAGGGGAAAGTACGTGCTTGACAAGCAGAAACAACAGGCGGCAACCACAGCCACTATAAAATGCACGAAGTGTTCTCTCATGTAATCCCAACCCTGTGAGGTAAGATCTATAATCATCTCTCCAGTTCACACAGCTACTGAGGGGTAGAGCTGGCACTGGACTGTGGGTCACCTAACTCAAATCTTGGACATCTTAAATCAAGGCTTGGCCCAGCAGATACGGCCTTGTATTCCTCGGTCCTGCTTTATCTGTCTAGCCTCATCTCTTGCTGCTTCTCTACTTGCTGCTAAACAATGTTCAGTTTCACCTTCGTGCCTCATGCAGGCCATCCCTGTACTTGTGACGGCCCCGCACAGTCTTCCAACCAAGACAGGAAGAGGGCAGGACCTGGAGCAGGAGAGACCAATAGGTTTTCCTTCTCAGGCCAACTCTGATCATGGGCAGGGTCTACGTAAGACGCTACGATAAGGCTGTATCCAGGCTCTGTGGGTATCTTAGGTCTGGTTCCTAGAAGCAGAACCCTGAGGCAGGTACTCCCCTGTACTTCATTTATGAAGGGAGTGGTCTCCAGAAAAACCTGTAAAAAAGTGAGGGATGCAGGAGAAGCAGTTACACGAAGATGTGGTTTCAGCTGAAGCCTGATCTACAGAGAATGGATGGGACCACGGAGCTGTTCCCCCAGTGAAGCAAAGCTTTCGTATCCCTGTGTCAATCAGTCAGCTGTGGGCTGGCCCTTAGGGTAGGTGGGAGGAGACTGTGACCTCTTGGGTATCTCCTGGAGAGGGGTCTCCTGTCTGCTGAGCGAGATGGTCCAGAGAAGAGTGCAGCTGTGAGCTATTAGCACTGAACACTCACAACAGCTGGGGGTTGGGAGAACGAGGATCTGGGCAGGGCACCAGTGGCATCGAGAGCAGTGGGAAAGATTGCCGTCATTGATTAATGACAACAACAAGTTATGAAAGCTGCCCTTTGTTGAGCACTTCCATGCCAGACACTCCCCTAAGTACTTTACAAGTGTCCTCTCATTTAATACTGACAATGACCACATAGCTAAGTACTATTATTTCCCAAGGCTGCAACTAAGGAAGCTGAGGCAGGCACAGAGAATCTAATTACTCAAGGTCACACAGTAGACAGGATTCACACTGCTCCCCAGAACCTGAACGTATCACCCTTTAATGAGGCCTGGTGTCAGTGAGAGAGGCAGGAAGGTGCCGTTTTGGAGACCTTGGACCGCCTGGTACAGGAGTCTTCTCCCTTCAGATGCATCTGGGCACTGTCCAGGCCACATCTGGGGGATGGTGTCTCCTTCCAGAAACTTCCATCTGAAAGGGAAACTGACCACCTAGAGGTCATTTGGTCTGGAGCAGCCAGCCAAGGTGATGAGAGATGGGGGAATCAGGACGTACGGAGAGTCCACTGGGGATGCTGAACGTAGCAGGGCATTCTGAGAGGAGCGGCAGGGCCTCAGAGGAGGAAAGGATGCTGAGTTCACAGACTCAGATGGATGGGGCAGAGACCTGGAGGGGTGGCATGACCTGTCCCAGGTCAAGTATCTGGTTTAACCCAAGGCCTCTGACTGAGTGGCGGGCCGATAAATGTTTAAACGATCAGCTCTCTGGGAACACAGAGCCCTGATCTGTAGCATTTGCCAGTTTCTGTGGCGTGACCACTCCCACTGTGGCCGATTTCAAGCTCCCCACGTGCCATCACGGAGCGCAGAGGTGGGAGAGAGGTGCACTTTCAGCCGCTGTGAGTTGGCAGAAGCCGGATCCCGCACACCAGCGACTCCCAGCTCCCGGGTCCAGTAATTCCCCAACACTGATCCTGTAAGACTCCCGCTAAAGGAGCCTTCTAAGGTTACACAACTCTGAAAAACACAGCATTAGCTAAATCCCATTCTCAGAGCACGATTTGGCGCATTAGTTTATTAAAGGCCCCCAAAGTCCCACAGTAAAGAACCCTGGGCAAGTTCAATTAGCTCAGCATTCTCCAAACCTGTTCGACCGCCCAACCATTTCATCGCGTACCTCTTAGCAACATCCCTTGGAACCAGCGTTCAATGAGACACACTTTGCAAAATGCCAAACAAAACAATGTCTTCACATAAACAAAGGGCCATCATTGAAGAGGAGGACCAACTTGCTATTCTATTTGCTTTCAGGGAGTGGAAATGGGACCAAGGAGTTAAAATCAACGGAGGCAGAATTCAAATTGGTAAGAGGAAGTCTCTTCTAATGCTAAGACCACCCAACAGTAGCATGAGGCTAGGGCTTGAAGGGAGAAGGTCATCCTTGGCCTAGAGGGTGGATAATTGTAGGTCAAAGGATGCTGGGAAGGGACTTCTTGCACCAGGAAGGCAGAGAAGATACCTTCCAAGGACTATCTGTAAAGTCCCAGGATTCTATTAGTTTGAAGTGCATAGACCCTCAGAGTAGGGTCCATCGGATTGGTGGGGGTTGGTGGGGTGGGGGTGGGAGTGTGTGAAAAGAGAGATTCCAACTCTCATTTATGTGTGTGATATAATTATAGAAGGGCTAGGGTGTCATCACTTACCTAAGTACACTTCTTTAATGTCTAGTTTCTGCATAATTCACATTAGAGCTTTATTTCTTTAGCTTAATGCTTTATTCCATGTCTATACACACATTCTCCTGGGAAAGGGGTGGTCCGACATAAGTTACTGTGGGCCTACGGTGCGGTTAGGTTCTCAGTTCCTCTCAGAGAGAGGGAACTGTTTGGAGAGGGAGGTCTGAGGAACGGGAGGAAGGGACAGGGGTCCTGAGTGTCTGGGCTGGAGGCTAGAGAGACCTCGGGCCAGAAGGGAGCAGGAACGCCAAAGGCAGTCTTGGATGCCTTCATAAATGTGTTTGGGGCCAGGCCTGTCCGAGAGATATCCCCAAACGATTTTAGGAGGCAGCAAATTTAGCTGGTGGCTGGTTTGCAAGTCATCCAGATATGTTAGTATTTCTGATGAGACAATCTGTCTCAGAGTGAGACCCTTAAAGCCTTTACAACCAAAAGGGATTTGCCTTTTGGAAACACTATTATCTAAAAAGCACAGCCACCACATTCTGTTTCACTGGCCAAACCCAGCAGCGGGTGAAACATTCATCACCGTGTTTGCTTCACTTGTACAGAGATTGCCAGGTGAAAACTTGCTTCCACATTCACTGTCTGGCAGAATTCTCAGAGCAGCCTGAAAAAGCAAGCAGCCGGGTTTTTATTTTATAAGTGGGGAAACCAAGGCTTTTACCTGAGGTTCTCCAGGGAGTGGATGGCAGAGTTTAGACTTCAACCCAAGTTTTTCAGATTTCAAATCCCATTGTGATTCATTTTTTAAAGTTGATTTGCAGTTTTAACAAGGTAGTATATAAGTATTATAATTTAAACTGTCAAATGGTTCCACGAGGCTTTTGCTGAAGAGCAGTGGTCCTCTGCCCCATGCGCTCCCAGCCCTGATTTCCCAAAACCTAGAGGCAAGCACTTGCCATTTTTTTTGCTAGCTCTTGTATTTATCTTCATATTTCGAAGTAAAATGTTTAAACTTCCAGTTCTTGATTTAAAAACCTTCAGATATACAGTCAGCCCTCCATATCTGTGGGTTCTGCATCTGTGGATTCAACCAACTGTCATAAAAAATATTCCAGAAAGTTCCAAAAAGTAAAACCTAAATTTGCCACAGGGGCAACTATTTACATAGCATTTACATTGTATTAGGTATCACAGTAATCTTGAGATGATTTAAAGTATATGGGAGGATGTACGTAGGTTATATGCAAATACTACGCCATTTTGTATAAGGGACTTGAGCACCCTTGGATTTTGGTATCCACGGGGGTTTGGGGTGGAGTGTGTCCTGAAACCAATCCCCCATGGATACCAAGAGACAACTGTAATCTAAAATCTTCTTTCTGGACTTCCCTGGTGGTGCAGTGGTTAAGAATCCGCATGCCAGTGCAGGGGACATGGGTTTGATCCCTGGTCCAGGAAGACCCCACATGCCACAGAGCCACTAAGCCCGTGTACCACAACTACTGAGCCTGCACTCTAGAGCCCACGAGCCACAACTACTGAGCCCATGTGCCACAACGACTGAAGCCTGTGCACCCTAGAGCCCGCATGCCACAACTACTGAGCCCATGTGCCACAACTACTGAAGCCTGTGCACCCTAGAGCCCGCATGCCACAACTACTGAGCCCATGTGTCACAACTACTGAAGCCTGCGTGCCCTAGGGCCCACACGCCGCAACTACTGAGCCCATGTGCCACAACTACTGAAGCCTGTGCACCCTAGAGCCCGCATGCCACAACTACTGAGCCCATGTGCCACAACTACTGAAGCCTGTGCACCCTAGAGCCCGCATGCCACAACTACTGAGCCCATGTGTCACAACTACTGAAGCCTGCGTGCCCTAGGGCCCACACGCCGCAACTACTGAGCTCGCGTGCTGCAACTACTCGCATGTGCCTAGAGCCTGTGCTCCGCAACAAGAGAAGCCACCGCAATGAGAAGGCTGCGCACCACAACGAAGAGTAGCCCCCGCTCGCCGCAACGAGTAAAAGCCCACGTGCAGCAAGGAAGACCCAATGCAGCCAAAAATAAATAAAATTTAAAACAAAATTAAAAAAAAAAAACTCTTCCTTCTATGGAAGATGAGGATTGTTTATTTTACACCCCATTCACACACGTGGGCGCGCACACACACACACACACACACACACACACACACACCATACACTCACATGCACACATACCCATATAGGCACTTTCCTTCCTCTGCACATCACAATTTCTTTTTTTTTTTAAATAAATTTATTTATTTACGGCTGCGTTGGGTCTTCATTGCCGCATGCGGGCTTTCTCTAGTTGCGGCGAGCGGGGGCTACTCTTCCTTGCGGTGCGCGGGCTGCTCCTTGCGCTGGCTTCTCTTGTTGTGGAGCACGGGCTCTAGGCTCTAGAGCGCAGGCTCATTAGTTGTGGCGCACAGGCTTAGTTTGCTCCGCGGCATGTGGGATCTTCCCGGACCAGGGCTTGAACCCCTGTCCCCTGCATTGGCAGGCGGGTTCTTAACCACTGCGCCACTAGGGAAGTCCCACATCACAATTTCTTTACATCTCAATTTTTATTTCTGCTACGGTAGTTCTAATTTCCAGAATCTTTCTGACTGCTTTTTGAATAGCATCCTGGTTTTGTTGCAGAGACAATATGTCTTGACTTATCTCTCTGAGATTTTACTTTTTCACTTGAAGCTTTCATTTTCTCCCCACATTGTTTCTCTTTCTTCTGAGTTCCTCTTCCATTGGTTCCATGTTGACATCTGCCTTTCAAGTTAGAGACTGTCTTCAAATATCTGATAATCCTTGTTTATTACATACACGTTTATGCGTAAGATGCTAAAAGGCATTCAGATGCTCTCAGTGCCTGGGTGGGTGGTTTCGCTATAGGATGCTGAGGTACAGACCAGCCTGTGGTCCTCCCACCTGCCAGTACATGTAAGAATTAACTCTTGGACCTGTTGGTTTCTGCAGAAAAATCATCCAGTCTGCTGTCACTGGGGAAGCAACAGGGAGAAGGAGACTCTAAGCCTGGCCTCCAGCACTCTGGAAGCCAAGTAGTGGAAAGGTACCCCTTCACTATCCAGACTTACTCTCAGCCTCACTTTCAGTGCTGCCTGCTTCCCCGGGCCAGGGATCTCCTATTTAGCATCTCCATGAGCGCAGCTCTTTTCTGCTGGCTGGGGGAGAAATACAAGCCACTACTTCTTGGTGTCACTGAGCGGGGAGGAAATCACGGTCAAAGTTTTTCTGTTATAGATCGCATCAGGCCAGTTCCTTGGAAATCGACTCTGAGTTTTGCCTGCAGGAAATGTACTGGGGCATGCCTGCAGGATGAGTGACGATGGGGGGAGTGAGAGAGGCAGGGTTAGGCAGAGGGAGGAGAAAGACTCAGCCAGTTCCAGGGAGCCCTGCAGCTGAAAGGGTCCCACACAGCAGGCTTGCCCTGAGGCGAGAGGGCTGGGCCTTTCTACTCCCTCACTGACCAGACACTGGAGGTGGGCTCCCCCAGAGAGGGCTACTGACCTTGGGCAAGAGGATTCTTTTTAACTAAGAGCAATTTGCCGGAGAGAAACTTGAGCTGAGAGTCACCAATACTCCCAGCACGCTGGAGAGATGAGTGCCTGGAGCCCGCTGGACACTAGGCAGCGCATCACCGCAACCACTAGAGCGACCTGCCTCCACAGGGCCCTCTAGAATTCTGGTTGGTCCTTTTCCCTGGGGAAACACAGAGGAGAAAGGTGTATCCCCACACCAGCGTCCACTACCACTGGAGCTGGTTTCAAGGCTGTAACGATACCCCTTATCCTTTTTCTACTCCCCATCCTAGATTTACCTTACCTTACTAAGCATGTATGCTGGACCAGATGGGTAACTTGAGGAAGTGACCCAGACCATGGTCATCCCTGAGGGGCCTGAGCCCTTGTCATCATGCCCTTCTCAAGCAATGGATATTGCACTTGTCCCTTATCTGTAGACACTGAGCAACGGAGGACCCAGAGACACCCCAGAGTATGGCCTGAGTGCCAACCACAGCCCTCCCTGCCCCCGTTTTATAAGAGGAGCCCCACCCCCTCGTGATGATCAGAGTCAGCTCCTCCTGCCAGGATGGGGGCCCCTTTCTCTGCCTGCTGGTCTCTTGGCACAAGGAGCCCAAAGTGATCGGTCAGCAGTCATTGATGGAAGTTTAGTGGAATTCTCACCATGTCTCTAGGAGAAGCAGGCGCCCCCGGAAGCCCAGACCTTGAGACCCACAAAGCCTAAAGTTGCAGGAAAAAGCGTAACCTCCCCATATGGGTCACAAGGAGTGATGACCTGCAGGGGCCCTGCTCCTGCCACCCCTGGGTTCTCAGAACCATCGGTTCCGCCTACTGGGCATACGGCCACTGCCCATGGATGAGTCCTTAACTTTTTGCCTCGGGTCCCTTCTCTCTCCACACAAAGTAGACGGCCAGATACACAGCCTGAAGCTCTGCCCTGGGGAGGACAGACACTCATGGCTAAATGGCAATGTAACAGTCCACTTTCAGCCTGCATCCCTATTCCAAGTCAATCCATCTGTGAACCAAACCGGCGCTTAGTCCTTCCCCATCAGCTGGTCCTAAGCGCTAGTCACTGGTGCAAGCACAGCGAGAGGGGCCAGTACTACAGTGAGGCAGGACGTGGGGTCTGGACCACCTGCTCACGCACCTCCTCGCTCCCTCTGATCTGCCCCTACCCGACCCCAGAAGTACCATTTCCCTCTTCTGGGAGATTGTTGCTGGGCCCTCGATGTTGTGAGTTCATGGGTCTGGCAAAACTCAGCTCTCAAAGCGCAATGCTGGTTGCGTGGACATTCGCTGTTCTATGGGTTAGGTGCCTTCTCTCTTCCAGGGCCCAGGAGCGTATCAAGAGCTGTGGTTCTTCTCCACTGCAGTCGGGACGGCTTTGTTCTAGAACCCTAGATGTCTACTTTGTGATCCTCTTACTGGTGTTTTCCATAAATTCCACATGACATCTGGTCCCAGCACTGATAACCTCTAATATCATAGGATCTCCTGGATGGTGTGGCCCAACTTGTAGGGCCACTGAAACCATAGCCTGAACCTGTTGCAGAACCCTTTCCTGGACCCCAGTCAAAGACACCAGCCTCTCATGTCATAGGGCAGATGGCTTAGAGCAGTATTCCCAAGTGCATAATATGCTCACTCCAGGACCCAAAGAGGCCTAACAGGTGTTGTACTTCTTCCTTAATGATGAGAGATACAAGATGACTCACATCTGGAGAGAACATCCCAGGATGTTCCAGACCACCGAACCTCTAGACACTGCCACGGCCAGGCCCTGAATCTCTGTAAGCTTTATCTTCCAACCTCTGATGCACATATGTAACCCAAGCCTCCAAAATTCTTGCTCAGCCAGTCTCACTGGCACCATGTCATCAGTAGGATGAGCCAAGGTGACGTTCTGAAGAATGTCCAGATGGTCCAGGCCCCTGCAGACTACATTGTGACAGAGGGTGGAAAGTTATCACGGCTCTGGGGTAAAACCATACATGTACACTGTTATCCATCCCAGGCGAATGCAAAACATTTCTGATCCTCATTCCTGATACTGGTGGAAAAGAAGGCATTCACCGACACAATGGCCATGTACTACTTACCTGAGGCTTTGGTAACCTACTCTAACAAAAGCCACATCTGGTACAGCAGCTGCAATTTGGGTCACTACCTATTTGAGTTTGCAAACAGCCCACTGTCATCCTCCAAGACCTGCCTAGTTTAAGCAGGAGGGTCAGGCTACTGAACTAAAAGGGGAAATGATACAGACCACTCCCCACCTTCCCTATCCCACATCCTCCAGGTCTAAAGACCTAGATGAATCTCTTGCATTCCCCCTGGGATGTGACATTGTTTTTTTTTATGTCCTGCTTTGGCTCTCTGTGGGCAGACAGTTTCAGAGACTTCCACTGGGCCTTCACTACAGTTAACTCCCAGCCCACATGTCTAGGAGGAGTTCTGCCAACTGCTAAGTATGTCCGTTACGATTATACATTTGAAGTCTAGGAAATGAACAATGGGTAGGTCTGTGGACCTAGTTGATCCATTATGAGTTACCTGGGTCAAGACTCCATTTATTACCCACTATCTCCCCCCGCTCCAACAGATGTGTCATGATTGGTCAGGTGACCAGGAGGGGAGATGGAAGTCAATCCTGAGAAAGGTATGCATTGCCTTGCAGGGGAGAAGCCTTTGTACTACCTCCAAGAAAGAGAGAATTGCAATCTCTTAACAGGAAAAAAAAAAAAAAAAAAAGAGTACTACAAAGTGGGTCTACAAAGTTCAGAAGGATCTGGAGATTCAAGATTTCTGAGTGCATCAACCCAGATGTCCCCACCCAGTTCTCAGCGTCCCACTCCTTCCCAATCATGGCCCTGATCTTGGCATGACAAACTTTCTGAGATGAAGAATTCAATCTCTTCTAGAGTTCTGCTACCCTTATAATTCAGTCCTGGACCTAATCCTCAGCTTTTCCTGCCCTCCAGTTGCAAGAGTTAAAGTTCCTTTTATATGCTGCCAACTGGGCTCACTGGCTTTCAGACTTGGTCTTTGATTGGCGAATAATCACCCTCAGGCTTTTATTTCTTTCTTCAATGCACTGATTGCCCTTAGCAACAGCCATTTAACTAGACATTCTTCATAATTACTACTTCCCCAGAATTTCTCAAATGTCTTGGATATCGCCCCCACCAGGGTTCTACCTTCCACTGGTATCCCCTCTTCCAGTGCACTCTTTGTGAAAGTGTTAACAATTGCACCATGACAGCACGCCAGGAGTTACCTATACTCCACTACCATATCCATACTTCATCGCCACCAGTGACGGAGTCCTCGTCGCCGGCCAGCCAGTGGTAGGTAACTCAGCTCCACAATCCTATCTTAGAGTCTACTATCTTAGACCACTCCTGGCACCAACCCTCTTAGGTTAGGTTCTCTGGGAACAGACTCTTAAGACAAGATTTGTATACAGGGGTTTATTTGGGAATGCCCTTGGGATCAACACCTGGGAGGAGTAAAGGAAATAACATTAGCAGAGAGAGGAACTGAACTGTGACATCGTTGCAACAAAGACCTCAACTGGCCCTACAGGAAGCTCTAGAGCTGGGATGGTCCTCTGGAGTCTTCCTATCTTCAGGAAAGGGAGTAGAAAATTTTTACCCTTGCATCCACCAGTCCCTGGATGTGTGCCTCACCCTACAGGAAGCTCTAGAGCTGGGATGGTCCTCTGGAGTCTTCCTATCTTCAGGAAAGGGAGTAGAAAATTTTTACCCTTGCATCCACCAGTCCCTGGACGTGTGCCTCACCCCGGAGAGGATAAGACCCTGGGCAAGGGACTTTCTTTGGTTGAGGGTGACTCTTGGTGAGGAACTTTTGCCAAGAGCTGTCCACCAACAGCATTCAGAAGCTGGAGAAATGGGCTCTGAGGGAGGATGTGGGTGATACACCACAGCACGGACCTACCAGTTCTGCTGTCCTCAGCTCCACCCTACACCTCAGCCTCCAGAGGTCCTTCTGAGTCTTTCTTGGGGGCTATACTGGGAAACAATTTGCTTCATTTCATCTCCCCAACCCCCCACCACTCCCTTGCCTTTATAGGGGCCCTGGCTGTCTCCCATCTGATGAGTTATCTACCGCTAGTCCTTTTACTTCCCAGCTTCAAAAACCTTATTGGACTCTCTTGCCTGATGTCGCCACCTCTTACTCTTCCCCAGCGTGGATCTCCGCCTCTTTTTTATTCCCTTATGGTTATTTTAGTAGGGATTGGGGAGGGAGTGAGAGTACACATGCATTCATTCTGCCATCATTACAATGTCCGTCACTGCAATTTTATTAAACAGCAAGTAGTCTGAGTCCTGCCTTCTTCCCATCACCCTTCCTCCTTGGACTTCCAGGAGCTTCCATCCTGTAGTCTGTGAAGCCTTGACCCAACTTCATCTATG
Source organism: Delphinapterus leucas (assembly GCF_059928025.1). Taxonomy (NCBI): domain Eukaryota; kingdom Metazoa; phylum Chordata; class Mammalia; order Artiodactyla; family Monodontidae; genus Delphinapterus; species Delphinapterus leucas. Next base: position 68,405,229 of record NC_143130.1, on the reverse strand, counting down.
GCAGAGCCTTCTCCTCTAGCAGCCTGTCACGTCCACCCGGAGATGAGTTTTTCTCAGTTCCACATTATCTGACCTACCCAGAGGACTGGAGTGTGTGAAACTGCTCCATGAAATGACTCCTCAGGGACTTCAAATTCCCACACTGGGGGTAGGATCTGATTCCCTCCTCCCACCCTCTCGTAGCTCTTCTCCCTCATCTGAAAGGTTCCCTTCTTTCCCTAGGGCCCCTAGCCGGGGGCTCCCACCTTCCGGCGCCAAACCATGATCCAGCCTGGTCGGCCCCCAAATCATTGTTTCTCAAAGAGAAGCACGGTACATCTTGGGGTGCATGCCATTGTTTCCAGGGGAAACAAAACCATAGGATAAATATGGAGCGTTATTTGGAGTGTCAATGTCTGCCCTGTTGGATAAATAGAATTATGTATATATGTAAGTTCTTCCCACTCAATAAAGAGGTATTGGGCTTCCCTGGTGGCGCAGTGGTTGAGAGTCCGCCTGCCGATGCAGGGGACACGGGTTCGTGCCCCGGTCCGGGAAGATCCCACATGCCGCGGAGCGGCTGGGCCTGTGAGCCATGGCCGCTGAGCCTGCACGTCCGGAGCCTGTGCTCCGCAACGGGAAAGGCCACAACAGTGAGAGGCCCGCGTACTGCCAAAAAATAATAGTAATAAATAAAGAGGTATTGTGTTCCAACAATGTAATTGGAGACAGATTCTCATATTGAAAGATGAAGCTCTGCATACCTCTTCCCTTGAAGTGGTTATACATGCTGGGCAGGATCTGATCACTCACTGAGTCAACAGAGATGCACGCCCTGTGTGTGCCAAGCACTGTGATAGGCTAGGGATAAACAGGAAACAAGACTGATAGGTCCCTGCCTTCGTGGGACTTCTGTTCTAGTGGACAGAAGCAGTGGCTACTTTGAAGAGAGAAATACCCACCAGACTGCATAAACATTCCTCTGAATGAGTAAAAAGAAAAAAACTAATTTAACAACCAAGAAAAAAAAAAAAGGTCTCCTCATTAATAGTCACATCTTTTTCTCGTGAAGGGAAAGGAAAGCTGAGGCATTAAATTCTGAAAGTCCATTAAGGGAGTGAAACCAAGAAACATAGCCCCATAGACTAGAGATTCAAGACAGGCTTAAGAAACACAACATCAGGACTCTCCAGGGAAATGGGTAAGCCGGAGCCAAAGGCATTAGCACTGAATTAAGAGGAGCTTGAGCTAATGAGAAGGCAGCAGGATGTGGGGAGGGAAGGTGACTAGGGATCAAGTGCTGGACTGAGACGAGGGAGGCAGGAGGCCAGGGCCCCTTAGCCGGTGTCACTGACATGCTAAGCACGGCCTCCTCCGCCTCTGTCCTCCTCAGGGACAGAGCCAGCCAGATGTTAGGCTTCGCGACAGGCTTCGCTTTCTTCTGCGTTCCTGCCCTTGCTCCCCTCCCCTCTGTCCACCTGGCTCTCTCTGGGGCTGCCATCTTGGTCCGGGTGTGAGCTGTTGTGTTTCCTCCTTGCGGGGAGGGGCAGCTGGTCTCTGAGTGCGGGAACAAGTCCTCGTTCCCTGGTAAAGGAGTAGCAGGACAGACACTGGGCCCAGGGACAGGACAAGGGTGGGGGGCATCTTGTCAGGATCCCCAGACTCATCCCGCAAGAACCGCCACGTGCTGCAGCCCAGAGTATGTCACGCCTTAAACTCTGACTCTTTGGCAAACAAGCAGTAGTCTCCACAACTACTTAGTCCCCAGCTGGGGCACAGCTCAGCCACAACTTAGCAAGGCCCCCATTTATTCCAGCCAACTCATCCTGCAGGCCTGCTCTGCCAGGCCCAGGCCAGGCCCAGACAGTGCACAGGGCAATTCCAGGTGCTCACGAACTCAGCCTGGGGCCCCAGACAGACAGTCACCCTGCTTGGTGACACTTGAGCCCCCCCAAACCCATCACTGTGGCTTTTCATACACCACAGATGAAGCCCCTCCGGGCGAGAGTTGGAGGGTCTCACACACACAGGAGGCCTGGGGCTCTGAGCCAGCACCCAGCCCCTGCCACCACTGCCCCGGCCCTCATCCCCAGCAGGTGCTCCCTGAAGCGACAAGGACAGCGATGATTCGGGTGGGAGCGCGTGAGTTATGGTGCCGGTGCCTCGTAAACAAGTCTGGTGCCCGCCTGTCTTCATGAATCACCGAGGAGCCCTAATCCTTCATTAGAGCATTCAGCAGTAATTGCTGGCGAAATGCCACTTGCCTTTTTCTCATTTTAACAAAACATTTATGCATGAAAGATTTAATGCCAGGTATCAAGCATATCATTGTAAATTTACCACTAATTAAGCCTAATTAAAATAATTAAATGGCTGTGGAGTCACCATGTGAATTAAAATCGCTTCTCCTCCACCAGCCCGTTTCTCACTAGCCAGGCCTCCGGTTTCAGAGACAAATATATCTCTTTCTCTAGATTTTTTTTCCATCGCCCCGCTCAGCTTCACGCGGGGTATTTGCACGGCCAAGGAGATTTGATAATTAAGATAATGCTGTGATTTGACGGTGCGGTTTTTCAATTTCGGGACCCCAGGAGATTTTCCTTTATCTCAGTGAAGTATAGACAATTTGACAAATCTGTTGCTCGGAGCAGTCGCTGGCGTTTGCATATTCATTACTCATTGGATTTTTAATCAAAGTAGCTGATGGACCTCTTGCACCACAAATAACTCGGTCATGAATAATTTATCTGCGCTCCCTGGCGGGGCGAGCGCACACACCCCCCCCCAACCCCTGCCCCGGCGCCCAGGGGCCCCTGATTGGCTCCCCAGGTCTGGCCTGCCCCGAGCAGCACATGGCCGCTCCAGATGTTTGGGTATCCATATGTGCACAGCTCATCAAAAAACGGCAACGGCCCTCACCCAGGGGCCTCGGCCGTCCCCAGACAGGCCATCTGGAGTTGGAGGGGAAGACACACCACGGTGAATTGTGGGATGCGTGTTTATGTTCAGTGGCGCCGGCTGTGGCTGCGGAGGGGCGCGCACGAGGCCCCGGAACGCGGAGGATGCTGAGATCCAGGGCGGCAGGAAACACTGGTGCCGGTAAAGCTGGGAAGCTACAGGCAGGGCCAGTCCACATCTTCCTGTGGGTTCCCCTGGCTGCCTCCCCGCTTCTTGGGCCCCTATCTTGCAACCCGCCCACCCCATAAACACACACATCTTTTCCCCAAGCCCTGCTGACCAGTCAGGGCCAGCTGCTCCCCCCGGCCCCCCTCACTTTGTCCACGCTGCGCCTTTATCTGCGATCCTCAGCCCCCTCCGTGCTACCCCCAGCAGGGCTGGCTTACAATTTCCCTCCGCCTCAGGCACTCTTACAGCACTCACGCCTAATCATATCAAACCCATTTAATTTACCCACATGCCACATTAACTATATTTTATATTTAAGTGTGGAAGAGGTGAGTGGAGATGCAGTTGACTGGGTGACATCATAGCGCGTTTTGTAGACATTTAATGGGCCATTTACTCATTCTGATTTTGCATTTTTCTTTTCCTTTGGAGCCCATGGCGACTGGCTCCCTGGGTCTCAGTGCTTCTGCAGGCTCCTGACAAGCAGGCAGGTCTGGCGTTGAGCCTCCAGTGCCAAGTGGTTTCAAAGGCCCTGGTCCACACATTAGCCTTTACCACACCCAAGATTCACAAAGTGGAACCTTCCGTGACCCCGCGGCCGAGGCTGATGCCCCTGCCCGGGCTTCTGGAGCACCCCGGTCCTCTCTGGCCCCAACACACATATGACGATAGCTAGCAGGCATGGCCCCCTTCTCCACGAGACAGTGATCCTGGGAGGGCAGCCTGTCCGTCTCTGTCCCCCACACCGAAGCTCATGTTTGAGAAATGAACACTGGACTTCATGTTTCCAAGAAGAGGGTCGACGACCTTGGAAGGGAAAGTGAGCTGGAATCGCAGTCTGAAAGCGTGTATGGAAGGCAGACAGGGACAGCCCTTCTTGCCCAGCTGGGCTTGACCCAAGCCACAGATCTCCGTGCAGGGCAGGAAGGAGGGCACTTCCTCCTCGCCTCCAGCTACTTCCCGGCCACCTTTCAGCCAACAGCCTCACCCGTGAGAGTGGGGTTAGGGTGCCCCGGGCCCAGGTCTGCTGTGGCACACAGGGGTCTCCCTGAGTCCGCCCTGAGGACTCTCAGATCCAAGGAACAGCCCCTGCCCAGGCGACTGATCGGACCAAGGTGAACCTTGGCCGCAGAGCCCCTCTCAAAATTGGGGCGCAGTTAATCACACGCCCCTTGTGAGTCAGCATCACCGTGACTGCCTCTCCCACCACCCAGCTCCACACCCCCAAGGCACTGGCGGGAGCTGGGAGAAGACTGCCGACCAGTTATCAGGCAGACAGGAAAACCATTGGGCCACACTCTCCCTGTGACAATTAAAGTGGAAATATTTCCAGATATTTTTGTCTATTTTTTTTAAGGTGAGAGGGAAGGTATGCTTATACAACGTGTTTCTGTTTTATGGGGAGAGAGGGAGTGAAGAAACAGCCTAAGCCCTAAGCAGACTCCTTCCCGGAGCCTGTCACGGATGGTAAGGACCCCCTGTCACCCCAAGTGGCTGCTTGCTGTCAGGGCCCACCTGACACACTCGTGCCTTCCCGTTTGCAGCTGGGAACTCCCCACCAAAGCGTACTCGCACCCCATGTCACTGCAGAGAGCTGAGGCCCCCCAGTCCTCAGGTGGTCGCCCAGCCACTGGCTCCACCCCTAGAAACACCAGTCAAAATTCCAGGGGGAGACCCACAGGCAGGATTCCAGAAGGAGAGGCACCAGCAGTCTCCTCTCCAGAGAACAGTGAAGAGCGTTTGCCTGGGAGGGGCAGCAGACACCGGGGCGCTGGAGAAAGACCAATCCTGCTCTCACACCAGAACCCTCCTCCTCCACCCGTGGTCCTCCCACCTTCCATCCACTCTCCTCGGGGAACCCACCCACCAGCAATGCTTATTAGACCAGACATGTCAACCCCCCGGACTGGCCCACACCTCAGGCACTCTGCCCCACCCGTCCGTCATCCTCCCAAGGGAAGCAGAGACCAGGCTGCGGCTTGAGCAACGGCCTCTCCCCGACTGAACCTTGTGGGGGCCAGGGCAAGGGGTTGGAGGACTCCTGCCCAAGGGGCAGCCAGTGCACAGACCAGGGGTCAAGTCAGGACTGGGGTGGGGGGATGTCACTCGGACTTGCCCCTCTGGAATCTGAATGGGGACACAATAGCGAGGATGCCAAGTGAGGCCGGAAGAAAGTTATGAAGACCCAGGGAAAGGAGCAGTTACATGGATGGCGGAGCCTGGAGTAAAATTTACCTCTGCTTCTGAGGGAGGAGATGAAATGAGCCGTCCCTAGAGATGACTGGGCTGCAGGAGATGGTGGTTCCTGGGAGCCGGGAGAGCCTTGTCGCCCTCACCACCATAGTACATGTGGGTATCCTTAAGGTCACTCCATGACTGGGGTCTATTCCCTGCCCCCGGAAGCGCCAAGCCCTCACTGCTCATCGCCAACCCCCGCCCCCCAGAGGACTCCCCAGGGGCTCCCGCCTTGCAGATCCCCTTCCCACTGACAGCCAGGAGCGCGCACTGGAGCACAGTGGTACAGCAGCAGTCCAAGCAGATGCAACAGTACTGCAATTATGCACCTCGCTCAGAATTCCCCGGTCAGCCATCTGCAGCCATAACCATTCTTGGGATACATTTCAGATCCCGGTCTTATTTGTTTGTGCTGTAGTCAGAGCAATAATGTGTATTCCCAATTCCTTGACAACTAACTTTATTTTTATTGTCTTTGTGTTCCATTGTTGAATTTGCAAAATCTATGTTTAACAGCACTGTTATCATTTTCAACTCCAAGCAATATTTTTGCTTACGCTTCCAGCTTGGCAAACATGTTTTGAAGACCTGTTGCGTGAAAGGCATGATGCTGGATCCTAGGACACAAAGATGATGAAAATAATAACAGTGACTCGTATTGACCACCTACTCATTGAATTCTCCTAATGACCCTAGGTATTGGTACTGTTATGATTCCAATTTTTACCAGTTTACCGATGAAGAAACTGAGATCATGCAGCTCTTAAGTGGTAGAGCCAGGGTTTGAACCTCGGAAATCGGGTTCCAGGAGGCATGCTCATAACCTCTGTTAGAAAAAGAAAATAAAAATCTGCGGAAAACTTACTGTCTAATAGCAGAAGTGGACCCATAAACAGATAATTTGAATTCTTATGTTAAGCGCTAAGAGAACAGTACATACTGGATGCTTAAAAGCTGTAGCTTTATATAACATGTATTTCCATGAATTCCAACTCTAATGTTTCATGACTTAAACTGATTGTAGATGACATCTGTAATCACAAAGGCTACTAAACATAGAAAGGCCTCTCTCTTGAGCTCCTGCTTCCTTTCATGATGGGACCTGGCTTCTGTGCTAGCTAGAGGAATCGGTAGGAAGTAAATCAGGAAAGCTGAGCACTGCTGGTGTCTATCATCATGTTGAGGATACATGTGTCAGAGCAATCTAATTGATCTCATGTGGTTTTATTTCATATCCTCAGGGAAAGTGTAAGCCCCTTGAGGACAGCATCTGTGAATTTCCATTCGTTAATTCCTTTCTCCATGAAAGAAAAATCACACACACACACACACACACACACACACACGTTATATTGAGCACCTATTAGGTGTCAGGCATGAGCTAGCAATCAGAGTTAGAGAGATAAAGAGGGCTTTACGTTCAGAACGAGAAAGATGGCCAAAGAGCTAATGAGTGACATGGTGCAGCCAGGGCTGTATCAGAGGTAAGAAAAAGTGCCAAGGGGGCTTCCCTGGTGGCGCAGTGGTTGAGAGTCCGCCTGCCGATGCGGGGGACGCGGGTTCGTGCCCCGGTCCGGGAGGATCCCACATGCCGGGAAGCGGCTGGGCCCGTGAGCCGTGGCCGCTGGGCCTGCATGTCCGAAGCCTGTGCTCCGCAATGGGAGAGGCCACAACAGTGAGAGGCCCGCGTACCGCAAAAAAAAAAAAAAAAAAAACAGTGCCAAGAACCCAGAGGAGGGAGTGACCAACTCTGCCCAGTTGGTGGCTATAACCAGCCCTCACAGAGCAGGGTTCCTGTTGCTATATAAGGTTTAAAGGAGAAGAACAATGAAGAGTAACCCAACTGCCAAGTGGCAGTAACATCCAGAGTCCTTAAGCAGTTCTGTTATCACAACTCTGATTAATGAACATACTCCAGTACAGGCAAGGTTTTACACACGAAGTCTGACTCTCCTCTCTCTAATCCATGCTTTCTACCCCTCTCTCCCTCCTTTATCCTCTCTCCTTCTCAGTGGCTCTTTCTCTGCTTAAGTTTCCCTCCCGCCTTCAGTTTACCATCCCTTTCCTCTAATGATCTGCTTAGTGTCTATCTTTCCCCTTACTTTCTTAACTGTGGTTAACTGGACATGATAGGAAACTCAGATTCTGGAAAGAACCAGGAATCTGGCAGGACTGAGCCATGGTACTAACCTGGTTCTATCTGGGTTACATCCTTCTCTGTCCCAGGTTCCACCACCTCCTCCTGGAAGTTTTTTCTCACTCATCAAGAAAGTGCCTGAGTATTTCACATGTGAATGAGTTGTCACCTTCAAAACTGGCCTTGGGGACTTCCCTGGTGGTCCAGTGGGTAAGACTCCACGCTCCCAGTGCAGGGGGCCTGGGTTCGATCCCTGGTCGGGGAACTAGATCCCACATGCATGCCACAACTAAGAGTCCACATGCCACAGCTAAGAGTCTCCATGCTGCAACTAAGAAGTCTGCATGCTGCAACTAAAAGATCCCGCATGCTGCAATGAAGATCCCACGTGCCACAACTAGGACCCAGCGCAGCCAAAATAAATAAATAAATATTAAAAAAAAATACTGGCCTTGGATTTCACCCTCGTTCATAGGGCAGAACCTCATGAGTATTGCTAAATGTATCCACTCATGTGTTCATTCATCCATCTATCCATTCGCTCGATCAACAGGACATTCTGAATCCCTGTGGTAATTACCAGGGAGGTTGAGATGAATATAGCCCACTAGCAGAGCCAAACACATACAAGCCCAAATGACAATATGCTGTCATATAAATCAGAGTTGAAAGCACTGGCCTGTGGAAAGGGAGCCTGTAAAAGGGTACTGAAGAGTGATCGGAGAGGTAGAAGGAGGATCAATAGAGAATGGTGTCATAAAAACCAACAGAGGAAGGTTTTAGAGCAGGGGAGGTGCAACAGGTCAAAGGCAGCTAAGTGGTCCAAGAGAACACGAATGGAAACGCTTCACATGGATCTGACCACAGGAAGTTGCTGGTGACCGTCGTGGTGAAGTTGCGGGGGACAAGGATGGAAGCCAGGTGGTGGTGGGTCAGGGAGGGAGTGGGTGGTATGGAAATGGAGAACTTCAGCGCACACAGCTCTGCAGAAGTTTGGCTGGATGGATGAAAGGGAGAGATAGGGCAGCAGATGGAAAGAGACAAGCAGGTAGAGAGTCTGGGGGTTATTTAGGATGAAAGAAATTTGAACAATATGGCAGATCTCACTGCCTCCATCTGGGACAGGAAGAAGAGAGTCTATCATTTTCCCTCTTTCTTTCCTTTCAGAGGGTCCCTGGTTCTTCATCAAGGCCTGCCACATGGAGGGCCGGCAGGCAGCCTCTGCTATCCCTGATTCTGCTAGGGGAGCTGGAGCCAGCAGAGTCCTGCCCCTTTAAGTCACGGACCCTGTAAATGCTTGGCTGAGTCAATGAGAGCGAGGAGTGTGGGGAGGCCACGGGACAGGGGCCTGGGGACAGATCCCAACATGGGTGTGCAAGTGCACGCACGGGAGGGTGTCGTTTAACAGGGAATCCCCAGATCACAGAACTGAAGTCCACGGTGTCGTTGGATCTAAGGATCCTCTTTTTTACATATAAAGAAACTGAGGCCCAGAGAGAAGAAGGGACTTGCCTGAGGTTGTACAGAGAGTTTAGTAGCAGAGCTGGGTCTAGCCCAGGCCCTTGACTGTTGGCTTCTAGCACGGTCCACTCCAACTACACGAGGCATGACCATGCTCAGCCTTGGGCGGCTGCATTACAGGGCTGGCTGTGAAAACACATTTGAATTCAGGATAATTTTCCCAGAAAAGCAGTGTGGCTCAAGGTAGTTAGATGTAACCTTCCAGCCAACTATGATGGATATAGGCGACACCATCATCACGACCTCAGGGAAGCCCACTCTGAGCCCCGACATGGGTCCCTGTGGTGCACCCCAGAACACCCTGCACATCTGTGTAAGAGGCACGGTCCTCGGCAGTTCTTGTCCCATAGCTGCCACCTGCACTACACCACACTCCATGGGGACCTGGATCTGTTTGTCTTGTTCACTGCTTTGCCCCAACACTTAGCCAACGATTGGCCCAGAGTGCAGTTCAATTAGTATCTGTTGAAATAATTAATTAGTTAATTAATTCTACCCTGTAGAACCAGCTCTCCAGGTGGAAAGGTGTTCAGAATTCTGACCTCGAACCTGAGGGGACTGTCTCTCTCCCAGCAGCCCCTGTCACAGAAGCAGGCCTCCTCTCCTGCTCTGTTTCCCACGAAGCGGACCCAGGGCCGGGCTCCTGCAGATGCTGGCGGAACAGCAAACACCACATATGCCTCCCTCCTCCCACGTTTGAATGCTGTGCTTCTCTTAATGCTACGCAACCGTACCCTCTCTGTTGTAAGCTAAGAGCTGACTACCTGCCACCCCACCTCCACTTCCCACCACCCTTGCTGCCAGTTTTGAACATGCACCCAGGATTGCGAAGTTGACTATGGGGCCCCAAATGTAGGCCTCGATGTTACTAAACGTTATCTGATTGGATTTGCCCCTTCAATCTCGACTGTCAAGGTGTGCATGCGTGCTACCTTTCCCCTAATGCATTTACTGTCCTTCCCAAATTCGGGGCATCTAAAAATTTGGCAAGCAGTTGTTCTGTCTTCATCAACTTAATTGATTAAAACAGAGACTGGTCAGCATTTAAGACAGAGTCCTGTGGCACATCACTAGAGACCCACCCCATCAGGCTGATAATGCTTTTTTTAATTGACACTTATTGAACAGTCTCCTTTACTAGTTACAAGTGCATCTAACATACCATCAGCCAGCTCTGAATTTTCTCCTAAACCTTGATCCAATGATTGGAAAGACAAGGTTATATGACCTTGGGTCAAAAAAAAATGACCTTTTTGCCATTTTCTCAACTCAGATTTATATCTTTATATCTTTATTTATATCTTAATTTCTCTCTAGGCCTCCCCATCTCCTCCTTTTGCCCATTACTGCGGTTTTTCTAAGAAAATATACGCGACTTGTAGGTCCACAGTGTAAGTATTTGAGAAACCCTGATCTAGCCAAAATTGCTCTTGTGGGTTTTCTCATGACTGCGCAGAACTTAACATAAAATCAATGTGTAATAAATGTTTGTGGAAGAAAAGAAAGATGCTGTGAGTGACTTTGTCAAATTCCTTGTTGGGAATGAAATCTATGTGTTAGAAGGTGCTTCTGGAATATGGGTGTTTTCTTACTCCAGTTTCCCTAGAAAGGAAAACCTGAAAGCAAGCTTGCGTGCTGATGCTTTATTAGGAAGAAGTATAACCCCAGGGCAGTAAGAGTGAGGGCAGGAGAAAAGAAAGTAAAGAAGGAAGCTGTACTAGGTTGAATAGGGTCCCCCCAAACTCATGTCCATCCAGAACCTCCAAATGTGACATCATTTGGAAATGGGATCTTAATTAGGTAAGATGAGGTCACACTGGACCACTTAGGGTGGTCCTTACATCCAATGGCTGGTATTCTTATAAGAAGAGAGATAAGGAGATACACAGACACGCATGGGAGAAGGCATGTGAAGGGGGAGGCAGAAATCAGAGCGATGTGTCTACAAGCCATGGAAAGTCAAGTACTGCCAGCAACCACCAGAAGCTTGAAGAGACAAAGAAGGACTCTTTCCTAGAAATAGCAGGGGGAGCCTGGCCTTACGGACTCTTTGATTTCAGACTTCTGACCTCCAGAACTGTGAGAGTGTAAACTTCTATTGTTTTAGGCCACCCTGTTTGTGGTCCATAATTACGGCAGCCCTAGGAAAAGAGTACAGGGGGAAAGTAAGTACAAGGCGGTGTGTTCTGAGATGGGCACACCTTTATACAAAAAGAGGCTGGATGCTCAATTTTATGTTATGTGTAGTTTGCCACAATTTCGAAAACTGAGGAACAAAAAGAGACCAGATATATCTGAAGAAGCTATTTGGAACCACTGCTCCTTGGAATGGTCTGTCAGCAGGGAAGAAATAAAAGGAATTGATTTGCTATCTCCTTCCTACCTTCTCTTTCTCATTGGTCAGAATTTTCCACCCAAGGTGTTAAATCCTCTGAACCTCCAGACCCTGTCGTCGATGAGCAGCTGCTAGGGGAACCAAACCTATGTCTGTGGTTGGGCTCCTCCACTGAGCCCAGAAATAGCACTAAGAATCAGAGCCTCTGCTCTGGCCAGATCAGGCTCCATGGCTCGTGCCAGGGGGCACGCAGAGCCTGGTCCTCCAACCCCAGGAGGCTGAGGTGGGAGGTGGTGTCAGGAGACAAGACATGAGCAGCACTGAGAGGACCCTCCTGAGCAAGCAGCTCAGGGACCAGAGGGAGGTGAGGCAGGCGAACCTAGAGAGGCTCAGGCGGTGACCTCACAGTGATGTGTCTGTACATGAGAGCGTAGAAGCTGCTGATTCAGGGCTCCCACCCCAATGCCCGTAGGGACCAGGCACTGATTCAAGAGGTGAGCCCTATGTACAACCAGACAGTGATCTGGGGAGCACACATTCTCTGTGACAGGCCAGCCTCTATCAGGTGGACAATCAATTGTTGCCTAGCAGGACATGGACGCAGCATTGCCAGATCTTCTCATTTTTCACAAGAAGAAAAAAAAAAATCCAGATTTGAAAAAAAAATGACCTCTCTCAGCTTTGCAATGTTGTTAGGTATTGGGAAAATGTGTCTACATGCTAGGAATGTGTGAGAACTAAATTAAGAAGCTTAAAATTCTCTTGAAGGCTATACAGGTGCTTAACCAAATGGAAAGATGTACCGTGTACTCAGACAGGAAAACACGACATCATAAGGATGTTGAGTCTCTCTGAGTTAATCTATACAAACAGTCTACATAATCTAGATAAAAAGTAATCGAGTATTACTTTTAAAGTAATACATGTGAATATAAAGTGCATACAGGAAAAGATAAACAAGCAATAATAGGAAAATTCTGAAAAAGGAGAGGAAAGGATGGGGAAGGCTAGCTTTAGCAGATAGGAAAACACAGCATAAAGTTTCAGCAGTTAAAACAGTGGTGCTAACACATGAATAAATAGAGAGAGAGAGAGATGGAACCAGAAGGAAAGTCTGGAAATAGACACAAATACATAAGGGAATTTAAAATATGATAAAGATGAACTGGCAAGATGGAGGCATGGATTACATCAACAAGTGACAGGGATAACTGGGTAGACATGTAAGAAAAAATAAAGGTAAATCTATATCTCCCCCCCACGCAAAATAATTTCCATCTAATCTAATATACCATTTATTTCATTCATTTATATTGTTTATTGTCTGCTTTCCCCCTCTGGAATATAAGCGCCATGAAGCCAGGTGTTTTTGACAGTTTTGGTCACTACTGTATCCTCTGTGCCTACAACAGTGTCTGACACACACTCTGTGGTCAATATATATTTGATAAATGAGTTAAATAAGTGAATCAAACATTCCAATGTTAATAGCAATAGCTTTAAAGTAAGAGGAAAAACCACTGGAGTATATTTTCATAATCTTATAGTGGATAATATTTTTTAAGTATTAAAAGAACTTAAAAACCATAAAACAAAAAAAATGATAAATTTGATCATAGAAAAAAATTTCTTAATGGCAAAAGCCATGAAATTAAAGACAGAAAATGAGTATCTGGTAAAACACACGCACACACGTGCACGCACACACACACACACACACACACACACACACACTTCTATCTCATGTAATAGACAAAGGGAAAAATAACCTAATATACAAAGAGCTCCTTTAGAAAAAACACAACGCAAGAGAAAAATCGGCAAAGACTATGAATAGAAATTCACGAAAGATGTTTATCCTTACTCATAATATGAAAAATGCAAATTAAAACTCCTATGAGATACCAGTTTTCATCTATCAGATTGGCAAGACTGAACATTTTGCTACTTCACTGAGTTGATGAGGGTGTGAGGGAACAGGCCCTCTCAGAGACTGGCCGTGGGAGTATAACCTGGCCCAGACCACAGTGACAAACAATTTAATAATGTCTTCAAAATTATAAACGCTCACACCCTTGACCCAGAAATTCTACTTCTAAAAATTTGTCCTACAGATACACTCAAACACTTGCGAAACAGGTTGTACAAGTTATTGCAGCATTGTTTGTAGCAGAAAAAAAAAACTGGAAACAACCCAAATGTCTATCAATAGAAGTGTCATTAAATAAATGATGGTCTCTCCAGACAGTGCAGTGTGGGCACTAACACACCACATAGCCTGAAAACGACGCGGAAGTTCTATCTGTGCCAATATGGAAAGGTCTCCAAAACACATAACTATATTATTCAAAATAATGAACACAATTAAATGTGAACAAATGAGAGTTAGGTCTGGTCTGAGCTGCCAGTTTTCAATCCATGTAGAAATGGTATTTCATTACATGATCAACGTGAAAAATTATATCAGTGAGACAAGTATAGACTGTTGAATAAATGGTCTTGGAAAAACAGAGTAGCCACTGGGGAAAAAAGTAAAGTTAGGTTTCTTATTTCACACCATGCCGCACAAAAAAATTCCTATGGGTTAAAGAACTAAAGATAATAAATGAAACAATAAGAGCATTAGAAGAAAATATCATCTTGGGGAAAGAATGTATCTTTGAAAGATTCAGGACTCAACGGCAACTGATAAATTTGACCACATAAAAGTGTCAAAAAAATGATGGAGGAGAACATAAAGCCAAAAGACAAGAGACAGACTAGGAGAAAACAGTTGCCACATGAATAAAAGACAAAGAAATAATAACCCCCTTATATATAAATTGTGTGTATAGATCAATAAGAAAATAGACAATCTAGTAGAAAAATGAGCAAAGAATGTGAAAGGGACACTCACAGAAAAAGAAATGCCAATAAGTCATGAGAAGATGCTCACGCCTGCAAGTAGTCAGAAAAATGCAAATTAAAGCAGTAATGGGATATTGCTTATCACCTATCAGATGGGGCAAAAACTGGGGGGAGGGAGGAGGAACATATTCGGTGTTGGAGGGAGACTGAAGAAATGGTCTCATGTGCTGCTGGCAGGTATATAATTAGAATATCATTGCTGGAGAGCAACTTGGCATAATCTATCATATTTTTAAATGTGCATACCCTTCAAGCAAGAAATTTCTGAGTAGCCGTCCTAAAGAAATACTTGCACCTATACACAAAGCAATATATGTAAGATAGTCATTACTGTATTGCCGTAACAAGAAAAAAAGAACCAAACTAAATGTCTATCCACAGAGAGTGGTCAAACTGACACGTACGTATTACAGAACGCTTCACAAAAGATCTAGTTTTTAATGGAATAGATCTGTAACTGAACAGCACCCTATGGGGCCTTCCCAGGACAGGACACCCCACCACCGCCTGCCTCTTGTCTGTAGAAAAACTTTAGCCTCCTAGGCCTTCCCCGAGTTCCAAAGAATAAATTTAATCAGAGAAATGATAATATGCAGAAACAAAGGAAACCTGGCAAGCAAGACAAAATAAGAGTAGTTTACCCATTAAACGAAGTCAAGGACCTTTAGTTCTTCCTCAAGAGCTACGTATAATATTTTGAGCCATAATCCTTTGAGCTGTTTTGCAGAGATTGAAACTCCCAGCAGGTGGAAGAAGTTAACTGTGTGCTGCCCACAAGCACGTAGACCCCAGACTGGTTGGAACCAGAAGGTTGATGATGTTGACTCCCAGTTACCTCACCAACAACCGATCAGAAGAATGTCCATGAGCTAATCACACACCCTGTAACCCTCTCCTCAGCACATAGCCCCTTCTTCTTTTCCTTATATAATCCCTCAGCAAAACCTGGGAAGTGAGGAGTTGGTTCTCTGGGACATGAGTCCACCTTCTGCCCAGGGTTGCTACCTTCTTCAATAAAGCTGTCTTTCCTTTTTCTCCAATACCTGTCTTTCAGTATTGCATTCTTGAGCAACGAGCTGCTGAACCTGAGTTCGATAACAGATCTATGTGAAAAAAAAAATGAAGGTATCTGCAAAGACATATTGTTAAGCAAAAAAGAAAAAGAAAAAGAAAAAGCAGACCGTAGAAGAATACATATACTATTTTGCCAACAGAACAAACCATGTATTTTTATATTAGCACATGTGTATATAAATGCTTATAAAATAGTCTGGAAGAATACAAACTCCTAACAGCAGGCACTTCTGGAGAGAGGAATAGGATGAGGGAGGGTGAAGGCAAACTTCTGCTTTTGCTGTATCCCTCTCCAATCTGTCAAGCATTTGTGGCATGCTATGTATAAATGTGCATTCATTGATTTGTCCAAATATATGCGTATATTCATATACGCATATTAAACATTACAACAGAACATTTATTGAGGACTTTCCCTGTGCCTAGCACTGTGCTAAACACTTTACTTGCATTATCTCGTTTAATCCTCATGACAATGCTATGATTTAGGTACTGTTATTATCCCCATTTACAGATGAGAAAGCTGAAGCTGTGACAGGTTAAATCAATGGCCTGAAGTCACGCAGACAGGAAGTGGCAGAGCTGGAATTCAAATTCAAGGGTGTCTGATTTCAGAGGACACATCCTCAGTCTCGCCCTTCTAAGAACACATTTAGGTAACACATTTAGGTAGTGACACCTAGAGACCAACCTCTTCCAGCTCTGTGGCTCTGCAAGGTCCTTGGGTCAGCTGGACATGCCAGGAGAGGGAGCCAGGAGTGCTGGGGGAGGTGGCTCTCCCCAGCTGGCGGGTCCCTGGAGGGGCAGCTGTAGCCGGTTAGCCTGGGGACCCCGTGCTGCCTGTCTTCCAGCTGATACTGAGGGCTTGGGCTCACGCACAGACGCACAGCTTTAGAGCAGAGTCCACAGGCCTGATCGCCTCCGAGTGTAGATGCGGAAACTGAGGCTCAGAGCAGGAGGGGGCTCGCTCCATTGCATGTGGAGGCAGGGCTGGAATCGGAATGGGCTCCCAGCTGGTCTCGCCCTCTCCTCCAAAGGGTGCCAAACCCTGTTGTAATTTCTTTCCCCATTAAGTGGAAGTGGAACACTTCCACAGTGGTGGGTGGTGAGGACCAAACAGGACACGGCACAACTTCTAATTTCTTCTTAAATCAGCCATGTCCAAGGGCAGCTTTTGTAACCCAAAGGCTCATTTATTCCTGAAGGAATATCCATAGATACTCTGGTATCTTAACATGTGGCAAGAGATGGGCAAGGACTGAGCTGGCCCTCTGAGAGCCATGGGGGCTGGGGCGGCAGCGGGGCATCACACTCGGGCAACTCATCCCTCTCTCTCTCTCTCTCTCTGTCTATCTCTGGTTTTAAATCATCTAACTGCTCCTGCTTTGGGCAGAACAATTACAGCCATTTGACCTGAATCGATCTTTAGGCCACAGGGACCTCCTTCTGGGTTCATCAAAAAGGCCACCATTGTCCCTGGCAGGAGCATCTGACTCACCTCTGGGGACTAAAGTGATGGCACCAGGCTCACTGGATCTGGAGACTTTGTCCTCAGACAGGATTAAAGGACTGTCCCCATAAAATCCAACCACCCTGCCCTGCTGGGCTGCCCTCTTATCTCCTTCTTTTTGGGTCTCTTTGCCCCTGTTTCTCTCTGTCCCCCATTTCCTCCTCTGTCTCTCTGTCTCTCTGTCTCTCTCTCTCTCACCCCTTCTCTCTCTCATCATGTCTCCATGTCATTGTCTGGACCTCTCTGTGTCACCATAATAATTTATCTCAGTCTCTGATTGACTTCCCCCCTCCAACTTCCCCCTTAGTCATTGAGGACTCAAGTAACTTGCTGATTGCCAATTACCTACGCTGCTGTTTCCCTCTCATCTCCCTTCCTTGTCTTTCCCCTCTTTTTTCCTCCCTCCTTTTCTCTCTGTTCCCCCCGCCACCCAGCCAACTGGGTGCTACAGGAGCCGGGCAGCCTGTGACCTGTGGGTGAGAGCCATCCCAGCTCTGGGGAGGGGCATGTGGCTTGTGACCTGGTCATGACGCAGCGCTGCCTCTACGTGTGATCCCAGGGCTCACTACGGCTGTGAGCTCTGTCACCTTCACCGTGGCATCTGTCAGTCAGAGCCAACATGACAGGCCATGGTACAAGTTGTCACACATCCCTTTCAGACGCATTGCCAGGGCTTATTTTAAACCTCTGAGCCCAGTGCTAGGATGGCAGGGTTGATGGTGCAAAGGAGCACAGGATGGGCTGAGGAGAGAGGTACTTCCCCCAGCCTAGGCAGTCTCATGGGGTGCCTCGGGGAGCTCGTGGGGCACCATGCACCCTGGTACTCTCTAAGGTGAGGCCACGCCGGCTTCTAGGCAGTGAGGAGAAGCCCGAGTCCCGTCAAGGCCTGGCTGGCTGCAAGAGGAGTGTCCACTCTGGACTCAAGCTGGGACCTGGGACCCAGGCCGAGCCAAGCACCAGTCTCCCTGGCTGTGATATCTGACCAGACAGGCTGCCCCAACCAAAGCCCAGGCCCGGCTACCATGAGACTGGCAGGCAGCTGTAGCCCAGGCCAGGTCGGGGAGCCGTCTGCTGGGTCAGTCTGCAGGAGCACAGGTGCCTTCCCTGCCGGCAGGCCACCTCTTCCCCGCTACCACCTAAAGACTGCTCTCCCAGAGAACCCTGGGGAGGCTGCCCTGGGCACCAAGGGCTTGGCCAGGAAACAGTGCTTGAGAAAAAACACTGCACTGGCGGCAGGAGACCCGAGTTCTGCCCAGCTCACTGTGAGATCACTACCTCACCTGAGCCTCAGGGTCTCATTTATAAATCTAAAGATCCACTCACAGGGAAATGATTGAGGAAATGAAGATACATACACACAGTGGAAAGGACTGTCATTGTGGTCATTGTTGCCAGATGCCCATTCCCCTTTCTTTTGGTCTTAGCAGGGCTCACAAACGTGCACCTCTAAACTACATTTCCCAGCCTCCCTTGCAGCCAAGGACAAAAGCTCAGGATAGAAAGAGCCGGTGATGGGTGCATTTTCTGGATCACACACTTAAAGGGGAACTGCTTGTCCTGCATTTCCTCTTTCCTCTTCCCAGGGTCTAGGCTCCCCTTTTCAAGGGTGGTGAGCTAGCTTCTGCCATGCAGATGGGGACAACATATTGGAGGCAACAAGACAGGAGCAGCCTGGGTGCCTGGAAGAGGGGATGGAGCTGAGCTGCCCACCCCTGGATCACCACCTGCTCTCACATGAAAACCATACCTCCTGCCTTGTTTAAACCTCCGCTATGTGGTCTTGTTAAAGCAGCCAAACCAATATCCAAATGAGTGTTCATGCCATGGAGTACTCTGGGAACATTAAAAAGGACAAAGTAGCTCTATAAATACTTCTATGAAATGATCTCCAGGATATACTGTTGGATGAAAAATGCAAGTTGCCAAAAAAACACATAGAGGGTGACTCCATTTAGGCTACAGCAGGCGCAAACCTCCTGTGTACCCAGAGAAACATGTAGATTTCTGTATGTCCACATTCATACATGGAAAAGCACAGGAAAAGACCTGAAAGGATACATGCTAACTGACAACAGAGCAACTTTTCTCTGCACAGCGCTCCAGGATCAGGTCCTAGGGGGTCAAGTGAGAACTGTGATTGTTTCTTCAAACCACTCGTAATGAGACGGTAAGCGCGAATTTCTCAGCTCCCTTTCAGCCGTGATATCTTATGATTTTAAGCACATAGAATATAGACTTGACACTGACACCCTCCACCTCCCCTCACTCTTTGGAAGTTCCCAGGACATCCTGTTTAACCAAATTGATCTCCACCCCATCCCACCCATGCCTCCCTCTCCCCCAGCCAATGGTCCAGGTCTTTCTTCCTCCACTCCATTAAATTTCACCTTCCCTTTATCCATTTTCCTCTGTGTTGATCGTGAGCTTGGGAAGTATGTGATAGGCTAATCCCTGTTATGGGCTTTAATGCCTGATGTCTCAGCTGATGGCGTTTACCTGCCCCGGTCGCATCTCCTCAGTATACCCAGGCCCAGGTGTAGAAGCGGCATACAGCAGGTATACAATAAATATTCAAGGAAACAGAGATGAGGCTTGAAGACATTAGGCTAAGTGCAATAGGCCAGACACAAAAGGACACCATCTATTGTATGATTCCACTTATATGAAGTACCTGGAATAGCCTAAAATAGAGAGATAGAAAATAGAACAACGGTGGCCAGAGCCTGGGGGAATAGGGAAAGGGGGAGTCAGTGTTTAACGTATACAATTTCAGTTTGGGAAGACAGAAGCATTCTGGAGATGGATGATGGTGATGGGTGTACAACAATGTGCGTGCACTTAATGCCACTGAACTGCACACTTAAAAATGGTTAAAGTGGTAATTCTTAGGTATATTTTACCTCAATAAAAAAAATCAGTCAGAAAAAAAGAAAAAGAATACAAAGAGGGAGGGAAGGAGGGCGCAGCAAGCCTGTGATGGATGACGCTCTGAGGATGGAGAGGGCTTCCCAGTGCCCTTTGGAAAACGCCCAAAGCACTTTCCCATCTGCCCTAAAATTCTTAGTCCTGTAAACTTCCTTTCAAGCCACACTGAGCTAAGTGATAAATTGTGGGGTGTTAAATTTATATTAAGTGAAAATGTTACCTTCCAAAACCAAATTATTGCTGGAATGGAAAAAAGGAGGAAAAGAAGATGGTCATGGAACCTCAGGACACAGAACACTTCAAAAGGCCTTTCAAAGGTATTGAAGGTCAAGCAGTTACATGAAGACTGAAAAGTGGCAATGCATTTAGAGACTGGGAGGCCAGAGTGGCCTTTCCTGTACAGGCGCCTGGTGTGGTGGAAGCAGAACCCTGATGACCATGGATTACAATAGTCAGTGGTCACACACACACACACACACACACACACACACACACACACACACACTCATTCCAAAGACTGAGGTGTAATACATACGGTACCCTGTTAATTGAACAAAGCTGTTACAGAACTATATATATACATATGTGTGTGTGTATATATATATGTATATTACGATTTTAATTATGTTAAAATCAAAACAACAACCAAAGACACTAGAGGAAACATATCAAAAAAGGAACCATTGTTTTGGTACCCTTTATCTTCTTTTTCTATTTATAAATCTGACTTAATGAACACATGTTACTTTTATAACAACAGATAAAAATCCATGCCTTTGTGGAGCTACATTACAATGGTGGGGACCAGGCCATAAATAAATAAACAACATGTCAGGTGGTGATAACGCAGAAGAAAAATAAAGCACTGGGAGGGGGCCAGAGAGTGACAGGTAGAGGGACTGTTTAGTAGAGGGTCCTCAGGAAAGTGACAGCCAGCAGAGACCAGAAAAAATGGAGGGGGCAAGCCTTGTGGATATATGGGGGGAAGAGAAGAGGTAATCAACGATAATAAATAATTTATGTTCAAGGATATTCAATGCAACATTAGTTATGATAGTGAGAAATTAGAAACAACCTAAAGGATGAGTAAAAGGGGAATAGTTAAATAAAATATGGCACGTCCATATCATGGACTATTCCGCAGCACTTGGAGAATGCAAAATAAAACCACAGAAAGCCACACCCACCTTTCACATCCATAGGACTGATCTGATGATGGAGCAGGGTCAACCACAGTCACCTGGGAGAGGAGTGCTCGAAATCACTGCTGGGCAGGGCACGTCTTGGTCCAGCACTGCAGGAAAGCAATTTAACTACATATGTATCAAGAATCTCAGAAATATCTATTTTTGTTTAAGGGAATAATTCTCCTTCTAGAAATCCATCCTCAGATAGTTTTAAAATGGACAAAGCAAACCACACTCTTACTTATGATGGTGAAAAGTTGGAAATGGCCTATTATTCAACATTTAGGTATTTAAGTAAAATACGGTACATCCATATGATGAAATACTATGAGGCCATTAAAAGTGTGTTTTCAGAAAAATGATACAGGGCTTCCCTGGTGGCGCAGTGGTTGAGAGTCCACCTGCCGATGCAGGGGACACGGGTTCGTGCCCCGGTCCGGGAAGATCCCACATGCCACAGAGCGGCTGCGCCCGTGAGCCATGGCCACTGAGCCTGTGCTCCACAACGGGAGAGGCCACAACAGTGAGAGGCCTGCGTACTGCAAAAAAAAAAAAATGATACAAACTAATTTATATACAAAACAGAAATAGACCCACAGACACAGAAAACAAACTTATAGTTAACAAAGGGGAAACTTTGGGGGAGAGATAAATTAGGAGTTTGGGATTAACATATACATACTACTATATATAAAATAGATAATCAACAAGGACCTACTGTATAGCACAGGGAACTATACTCAATATCTTATAATGACCTAAAAGGGAAAAGAATCTGAAAAAGAATATATATGTGTATATGTGCATATATACATGGAACTGAATCACTTTGCTTATACCTGAAACTAACACATTACTAATCAACTATGCTTCAATTTAAACAATTATTACCCAAAAAATTTTTAATTTTATGTTTTCAAAGAGTTTTTTTTAATTCTACAGGAAAATGTTCATGATATAATGTTAAGTACAAAAAGAAGTCAATAGTCAAAACTGTATACAGTATAATATCATGAAGAAAAAGAAAAGTAAGTACCAAAAAAAATTTTTTAAAAAAAAGAAAGAAAAGTAAGTACTCTTAGGTAAAATGTGAAATAAATGTGTTCAAACTGTTATTCATAGCTGCCTCTGGGTAAGAATATGGGTGGTATTGTTATTGGGTTTTCTTTAGACTTCTGTACGCTTTCCTGAACTTTACAAGTCCTATACGAGGAGTGCATATTATTTTGATAACTATAAAAATAATAAAATTTAGGGAATTCCCTAGCGGTCCAGTGGTTAGGACTCAGTGCTTTCACCGCTGGGGCCAGAGTTCAATCCCTAGTCGGGGAACTAAGATCCTGCAAGCCACGCAGTGCATCCAAAAATAATATAATAATAATAAAATTTAAAAACTTAGAAAAATTACTCTCTGGGGAAAAAAACAGAATTGAACACGTGAAAAAGTGAAGCTAATAAGTGTAGAATATTCTTTTGATAAAACCGGCTCTCAAATTATTTTGTAATCAGACAGCCTAACGGGGGCCAGTTCTCAGGGTAAAATTATGATTTTTTTAGCTATTGTTTTTTATTTGTGTTTGTGTTCTAAGTGATGAGAGAGATCTGACCTGGTTCATAGGCTTTGAGGAAAGCACCAGAAGAGAGAAAGCCGTTGAAAATGCAGAGGACAGAGGAGCCACAGGTGAACTTGACTGCAGGCTAGCAAGGCCTGGTCGGTCCTCTTCAACTCACAAATAAAATGTCTCAACTGATAAAGAAATGTCACCCTGGCCAGTAAGAGAAGGAAAGGCCACACTCCCAAGGGTGGGGAGTGAGTCCTGGCTGCACTGAGAGACGCAAATGAGGCTGCCTCCACGCCACCATTGAAACAAAATAGCTGGGAGAGTCAGAAAGAAAGTGGGAGAAGCATTGGGCTTCCGCAGCCACTGCGTCTGCCTCAGGGCCCTGGGCTGCACTGGCAGAGGGGCAGACAGCTCCCCACTCCCCACCCACACCTTCCTCTCGCTCTTCTGGATTGAGACGTTTCACTCCCAGGACAGGTGTGGCCCTTGGTCCAGTGCGAAGAGAGGGGAAATGGGAAGGGCACGGAGAGGGCTGGGGAAGGCAAAGGTAGGAGGCAGGCTGACTGGACCGAGTGACAAGAGACAGATCAGAGAAGAAACGACAGAACCAGAATCCCTTTGACAAATGCCCACAAGACCCTAAAAACCAGCCAAGGGTGAATGGACAAACAAGCTGTGGCACAGCTGAACAACAGAACGCTGCTCAGCAGTAAGAAGGACCAAATGTGGACACGAGCAGCACCTTGGATGAATCCCAAAGACATTATGCAAAGTCAGAGAGGCCATTCTCAAAAGGTCACATACTGAACGAGTCCATTTATATGACAGTCTCAGAGAGAAGAAACCACGGTGATGGACAAGAAATCGGGGTAGTTGCCAGGGGTCCTGGGTGGGGATGAGGGGTGGGTGCCTATGTGAGGAGTCTTTTTGGAGGGATAGAACTGATTGGGGGGATGCTTACAAGAATCTATACTTGTGCTAAAATTGATAGACGTGTGCACCAATAGAAAAAAAGGCAATTTTAGTGTACGATCATTATTAAAGTAAAATGACTAATTAAAAACATAAATAACCTGGATGAGAGAAAACAGATCAGTGGTTGCCAGGAATTGATGGTGGAGTGACTATAAAGGATCCGCAGGAGGGAATCTGGAGAGGGGGCGGGTGACACAAATGTTTTGTGTCTTGACTGTGGTGGTTCCATGACAAAGCATTTGTCAGAACTCAAGAACTATACCCCAAAGAGTAAATTTTACTGTATGTAAATTAAAAAGCAAATACGTAAAATTTTAAAGCTTTAATAAAAAGGTTTTTGTAACTGGGCCAGGGGTATGCACACTAATTTACGTTCCAAGATCTACATTTTACCAGTTTCTTAAAGAAGAAAACTAATCAAATGAAGTGAAGTCAGTAATCAAATTTAAAATAGAAGAAACCTTTGGTTTTCCATTGTCCATTGTGTTAACAGCAATACCTAACGAACAAAGACTTCTTATCTTAGGGATAGTTTTTGAAATTTTGAAAACTAAAATATGTCTTATGAGCATTCAAGATGAAAAAAACAGGTGTACCTCAAATTTCTGAATAGTACCATCCACCAGAAAGTAATGGAACTTTTTTTTTTTTTTAAAGAATCTTGATGGGAGGGAAAAGAAGCCCAAGACTTTGCTACCCAACCAATTTGTTTTTCATTGAGAGGGCAACACAAAGACAGTTTCAGATATGTAAGCCTCAGAAAATATATCACCCACATGTTCCTGCTAGAAAAAAAAGATATTTCAAGACATGTGTTAGTCATCTGAGAGATGAATCAAAATGGAGAATTCAAGAAAGGAGATGAAATAGTACAAAAGGATTAGTGACAAACTTTAAAATCAGTTAAAACCTCGAAGTATAATTACCAAATTAATGCAAAAAGAAGAAAGAGGATTGTTTGTTTCAAATAACGGAGGAAAATTAAACTGGATTGTTAAACCCCGATTAAATGAACACATCTAAAAAGAGAATGTAAAATAAAATAAAATAAAATAAAGTTAAAAAAAAGTAAAAAAAAATAATAAAAAAAGAGAACGTAGATGTAAAAATTCAAAGTACAATACAAGCAACTACATTCAACAATCTACCAAGAGAACAACTCTCTTTGATTTACTAGGCTTGACGTCAGAAACACAGGAATCATTTAAGATGAGGTCTGATGATGTAATCCAGCACTTCAGTGTCAAATTTCTTAAAGATCTACTTAATGTTTGCTAACAATTACTCAATGAATTTAAACATATTCTTAATGTAAAATCTCTGAGAAAATTAAGAATAGAACGACATTTTTCTAACATGGTAAAGAATATCTCTCTCAAACCAACAGCCAAACTGTTAAAATCAGCTATACGTTACAACGTGGATGATCCTTGAACACACGATGACAAGTGAAATAAGCCAGTAACAGAAGGACATACTGTATGATTCCACTTATATGATTCTTAGAGTAGTCAAATTCATAGAGACAGAAAGTAAAAGGGTGGTTGCCAGGGGCTGGGGGAGGGGGGATTGAGAAGCTAGTGTTTAATGGGTCTAGAGTTTCGGTTTCATAAGAGGACGAGAGTTACTGAGATGGATGGTGATGATGGTTGTACAGCATCACGAATGTATTTAATACCACTGAACACTTAAAAATAATTAAGATGGTAAATATAAGAATTTTACCACAATAAAAAATTCTTTTAAAGACTAGACAGGAATAAACAAAAATAATAATGTGTTAGGGGTTCTGAGTGATTATTCTCCCTTATCAAACTATCCATAATGATATGTCTTTTTTTTTTTTTGCGGTACGCGGGCCTCTCACTGTCGTGGCCCCTCCCGTTGCGGAGCACAGGCTCTGGACGCGCAGGCTCAGCGGCCATGGCTCACGGGCCCAGCTGCTCCGCAGCATGTGGGATCTTCCCGGACCGGGACACGAACCCATGTCCCCTGCATCGGCAGGCAGACTCTCAACCACTGCGCCACCAGGGAAGCCCTGATATGTCTCTTATAATTTAAAAAATAAATGGAAAAGCCAGCTCTGAGAATGGTAATAACAACTACATTTAATTAGCCCCTACTATGTGCCCGCTGCTTGGTAGCTACTGCTGAGGCGTTGTCTAATCCTCAGGTACTCTACAAAGTGGACGCGTTTGTTTGATACTTGACGAAAGCGGGTCTTATGAGGACTATGTGAAGCCATTCACGGACCTTTTTAAAGAGACGAGCATCTGTGGAGGATGTACTGGGTTCCTGGGAGGGCCTCTGATTGAGCTCCTACTATGTGCCCGTCCGTGCTGGATGGGGCAGGCAGTCCAGGCAGACAGCGACAACAAAGAAGGCAGAGTCATTTGGTGGAGCGTTGGGACCGCCCCGGGGAGCGCTGTGCGCTTGATGTTGCGAGGAGCCCATGAGGGTTTATAAGGTAGGAGTGGGGTAAGAGAGGATTATGCTTAAACGTTAGAGGCTGCGGGGAGAGTGAACAGCGCTGACGACGTTCCAAAGTCTCTAGTTCAACGGTGAATAGCTGGCGGTGAGAGGCTGATAGGAGCAAGGACATCCGCGAAGGTGGCCCAATCAGGGGAGGGCTCACAGAGCCGTGGGACATGGGCTCGGCCCTGAAGGGTGAGCCACACAGGGCAGGTGGAGAGCCCCAGGGGTAGGGTCCTGCAGCGCAGCAGTGCTCTCCAGGGCTTGTAAAGGTGAAAGGTGGAAGTTGCTGACCGGCCATCTGTAGAGACTGGTTACTTCAGAGACCAGCCTTCATATACAACACTCTGCAGAGGTTTCAAAGAACGCAGCGACAAACGTAGAACAGGATCTTAAACTGAACCACGTGAAATTGCCCTTTTGTACTTTATAAAAGCAGCCACACATCAGCAATTTCATACGGCTCAATCCGAGATATAGTGCAGTCCCTCCTTGTTTAAAAGGAAAGGAAAAAGCAAGTGTGTGTGTGCAGGTACACTAGAATAACAGGAAAACACTGCAGCGGGATGGAATTGGGTGGGTCAGGGAGGTGGGAGCTTTTACTTTCACTTCCGCAACACACTTCTATAGGGCTTAAATTCATCACAATTCATATGGTGATTATTTTTTGACAGGAAGGAAAGTTAATTAAATATGAAGGTTGAATTAAGGATGTTTTAACCCTCAAGGCTGACCTGGTTCTGATCTTGGTCCTGTATCCACTGGATGATCTCAGTCACTTACTTCTTTTGTGAAATGGGGGGGCGCTGATTAGATCAGGGAGTCCCAAACACAGACACAAATGAAAATCTCCTAGAGACCTTTGCAAAAAGTAAAAAGAAGAAGAAAGAAGGGCAGAAGATCTAAAAAGACAGTTCTCCAAAGAAGACACAGATGGCCAACAGGCACATGAAAAGATGCTCAACATTGCTAATTAACAGAGAAATGCAAATCAAAACCACAAGGAGGTATCACCTCACACTGGTCAGAATGGCCAGCATCAAAAAGTCTACAAATAATAAATGCTGGAGAGGGTGTGGAGAAAAGGGAACCCTCCTACACTGTTGGTGGGAATGTAAACTGGTACAGCCACTATGGAGAACAGTATGGAGGTTCCTTAAAAAACTAAAAATAGAGCTACCATATGATCCTGCAATCTCACTCCTGGGCATACGTGGAGAAAAACATAATTCGAAAAGATGCATGTACCCCAGTGTTCACTGTGGCACTATTTACAACAGCCAAGCCATAGAAGCAACCTAAGTGTCCATCGACAGATGAATGGACAAAGCAGATGTGGTAAATATAAACAATGGAATATTACTCAGCCATAAAAAAGAATGAAATAATGCCATTTGCAGCAACGTGGATGGACCTAGAGATTATCACATTAAGTGAAGTAAGTCAGACAGAGAAAGACAAATATGATATCACCTGTATGCAGAATCTTTAAAAAAAGGATACAAATGCACTTACAAAACAGAAATAGACTCAGACACAGAAAGAAAATTTATGGTTACCAAAGGGGGTGGGGAGAGGGAGAAATTAGGAGTTTGGGATTGACATATACACACCACTATATAAAAAACAGATAACCAACAAGGACCTACCGTACAGCACAGGGAATTATACCCAGTATCTTGTAATGACTTATAATGGAAGACAATATAAAAAAAGAATATACACATATATATATATATATATAACTGAATCACTTTACTGTGCACCTGAAACTAACACAACATTGTAAATCAACTAGATTTCAATATTTTTGAAAATGCAAAAAAAAAAAGGAAACAATTCAGCAGGCCTGGGAAGCTGCATTCTTACCAGTCCCTCCCCAGGTGACTCTGATGATCAACCAGGGATGGGAATCCCTGGCCTGAAGAGGCCATAATTTTCCTTCCAGCCCTAACATGACTTTATTCCATCTCAGTTGCTGTTCCCATCATCCCCCTTCCACTGAGTTTAGCGCCAACCCAATAAGACATCCAACTCCGTATCACAGCAGTGTCATAAAGAGCCCTTCTAGCACCCAGTCTCTTCAGAGAGGAAGAACTGGAGCCAGGGGCTTCCCTGGTGGCGCAGTGGTGGAGAGTCCGCCTGCCGATGCGGGGGACACGGGTTCGTGCCCCGGTCCGGGAAGATCCCACGTGCCGCGGAGCGGCTGCGCCCGTGAGCCATGGCCGCTGAGCCTGCGCGTCCGGAGCCTGTGCTCCGCGACGGGAGAGGCCACAGCGGTGAGAGGCCCGCGTATCGCAAAAAAAAAAAAAAAAAAACTGGAGCCAGAGCATGGAAAAAAAAAAAAAACTTTAATGCTCAAATGCTTCAAATGGATTAAGCATTTGGTTTTACTTGGTTTATTATTTTTTTCCGTGAATACAAACCATTTTGCATTTTGGAATCCTTCTGCAAATACAAAGCAGTTTGTCTTTGTGTTTGCTCATTTAAAAACAAATATTTGCCTGCCAAGCAAATACTGTCTCTTAGGATGTGCTATTAATAGGATAATTAGGCAGCCGGTAATGAAAAGGATTGCTGGTAATTATGGCAAGATTTGTTTTGGCATTTGAAGGCAGCAATGGAGGCTGGAGTGCTAAAATCTACCTTAGAGTTAATGAGTACAATTAGAACACACCTGAAAAAATAGCCCAGCTAATGAACACTTCACTCCACTTTTAAAGTGACAGCACTCAGTGGCTCCCTAGGCTGCTTGGGCAATCCCAGCCCTGATGTTTCCAAAGTGACAGGGGGCGGGTTGTGGACACAGCAGAGAACTTGAATTTGCCCAGTCTCAGTTTTCAAAAGAGCTCGCTGTCGATGAGCTCTTTCCTCTCACCTCTACTCATCCCATGTTTTGTTTGAAAGCAAGTTCAAACAAAATGTATTTTCTCATTTGAGTTGCATCATAACCCTTTGAAATAGATAAGTGAAGTTTAGGGTTTTTTTAAAGGAGGGTGTTTCTTGCCATTTGGGGGATAAGGAAGTTGAGGACCAGAGATGCCCAGGGGTTGCCCAAGGTCAGAGATGAGATGAGGTCAGAGGCATTGATGAGGTCAGGGGTCAGAGCCTAGGTCTAAGAAAAATTAGAGAATGATTCCGAGAAAAGTAGTTTTCTAATTCCTGTAGGGGTCCCCACATCTGCACAAAATGCTAAACTTGCTGGGTCCTCTTTAAAGCAGCCGCCCTCCAACTTGCAACCCTGGTTAACTTCCCTGTAACAAGGTAGGGTCTGAAATAACTAAAATCATTCCACTCAAAAGAGATTCCCAAACGTATCCTTCTCCCTCTCCCCTGCTGGCCTTCTCCCTCTCGTGGCTCATTCTCAGGGAGGTTTGTCTCTGTGAGCAGGTGCACGTGTGGGCATGCTGGGCCTGGGGGAACATACCGGCCAGTGAGTGTGTGTCTGCATGAGCTCTTGGGGGCTGGGCATGGAAATCTAGCGTACACACACACACACACACACACACACACACTCCCTGGGGATAAGCATGTGCACAGTGAAGAGAGGAAGGAAAATGGCAGCCTCTCTAAGGAAGGCTCTGCAAAATAAGGTAAGTTATTCAACCTCTCTAAAGTCTTAGTTTCTTCATCCCAAGAAATGGGAAAAGAATTGGCATCCACTGTGTAGGTCTGTCATTAAGGATACAGTGAGTCAAAGTATAAAGCATGCCCGGCCCATAGTCACCACCATAATTATTGCTATGATAGAGGCTATTGTAAAACGTTCTCTCTTGCTGACCCTGTGTAGGGTGGGTCACACATTGGCACTGTCTCATTCAGACCTCTGGGGCAGTTCGGTGGGCCAATGAGGAAAGGAGGGCTGGAAACTCAAGGGAGACCACACCCTTCTAGGATTCATGAACCCTGTTCTCTATGCAGGGCAAATCTAAAACCAGAATCCTGCCAGAACAAATGTAGAGGCTCAAGCCTGAGATTTTAGGTCGTCTCCTCCTGTACTGCACCCTCTAGCATCTTTGTCCTCAACTGCAAACAGCAGCAGCAGCTAACAATTCACCAGGCACTGTGCACATACTCTCAAGCACAGCATTTATTGTTCACAGCACCTCCACGAGGCAAGTCTCATCATCTTCTTAAGAATGAGGAAATTGGGGCTCAGAGAGGTTAGGTAACATGTCCTAGGCCACACAGCCTGTCAAGGATCAGGCCAGGATTGAACCTGAGCCGAGTAGCCCCAAGGCCAGGCGCTTTCCAACCCACACAAAGTCATATATTGTCCATGGTCCAAAGTCTCCTGCTGAGAACTTGAGGACTTGGGGTCACTATGATGACATTCCTGGGAATTGTCAGAACTCTGGACTACCCCATGGCCCATTAGCATTAGAAATTACAGGGACAGGACTTGCATTTTGTTAACTAAACTCAAAGAAGACTACCCCTCACATAAAAGCTGAAATCTATGTCCCCTGCAATAGCTGGATCTGCACTGATTAATTAGAAAATTGCATTTATATAACCCTTTAATCTGTATTTATGTGTTGCTAAGGGTGCAGCGAGCTGGACGGGGAATTACAACCAGATTAGCTTTGATCCATAAGCAGCCTGGATTGGAGCTGCTTTCTGTGCTGAAAGAGGAGAATCAAAAGGATTTGGGGCAGGGATCCCCAGTGAGGACTCTATCCCCCTCTCCTGCCTTGGACCCAATGAGTTTGGGGCCTTTGAGGGTTACCCAGTAAAACCCACATGGCCTCCTTGGTCAGAATAAGGGGTGAGATTACCCAAAGAGCTAATTTCCAGCTGAGTTTGACCCTTGGTTTCCTAAACAAAATTGGTATTATTCTTTGCAACACGTGTTCAGCAAGATTAAAGATCCGTCAACCTGCACAGCTTAGTTCAAGCTGTATTGGAAGCAGCCCACGTCCTCCCAGAGTGAGGGAAGGGAAGTGGGAGGGCACAGGGCCTGAAATCCTGTTTATTGAATTAGAAAGACCCTTAATGGATAAAGGGTACTGATGTAGGGATCTTAATGTGTTATGATGTTTTGAGGAAGCTACTGGATCTCAAAAATCATTTGAAAATCATTTGAAACTATTTCAGTTGTGGTTGCCATTTTTTTTTCTTTCTCTTTTTAAAAAGTTGGATCAACAGATGGGCATAGGTGGGGGAGATGTGGCTGAGAGGGTCAGTTCCCTTCTTCAGCGTCTGACTCTGGAGCCGTTTGGCGTGGGAGTCAATGAACACGGGGTCTAGGTTACAGATGGGGTGGAGAGGGGTGCAGGCTGTGCTCATGGGTACTGTGGGGAGGAAGGCAACACAGCTGGAGTTTGACACCAGAGCAAGGAGCCTCCCACTCTTCCCACCATTGCCAGGAAGTTCAATTCCATTCGTCTAGTGAGGCCAAAAGTTGTTGACCTTGGCCAGTCTGTTGTCTTCCCTGGGCCTGTCCTTCATCAGTTATGATGAAGGGAGTGGACTGAATGACTCATGAGGCTTATTCCAGCTCTAATATTCTGATCTTATAAGCATCACCATGGATCTCATAGCCAATCAGAGCAGCAGTTCCCCAAACTCTCTAATACTCCATAGCAGGGGGAGAACATTGTGGTTTAAGAGCGTGCGTTCCGCAGTCAGCCTGCTGGAGAGAAACCCAGCCGGGCTCCCTCTGTCTGAAGCTCCTTAACCCTGGCTCTGTTTTCCTCCCCTGCAATATGGCAATGATAGTAACAGCACCTGCATCACAGAGATGAAGTGAGAAGTAGATGATTAAATACATGCAATGTGGTTAGAATAGTACCTGGGGCCCAGCAGGCACACTTGATCAGTGGAAGCTGTGATTATCATCACCCTCCTGACACAGGCCACAGTGCCCTCCCCACCAGGTGCCACTCACTGGGGCCTGAGTGCACAAACCTTGGACAGCTCCTGGGTTGCTCTGCAACTTGACAAGGGCTGCCCGCGTGATGTTTCCTGGAGGAAACATCGTGTGCAACCTATGGCCTGTGAGCGGCTTCCCAGTTTCTACCCTGAGGTCATTTTACTCTGCTTCCTCTCGTGGGATCCTCAGTGAAGACGAAAACCAAAGTTTCTCCCCATACCCAGCATTCCTGATCACATTCATACTCACACTCTTTTTTATTTTTTGTTTGTTTGTTTGTTTTGTTTCGTTTTGTTTGGCCGTGTTTGGGCCTCTGTTGCTGTGTGGACTTTCCCTAGTTGCGGCGAGCGGGGGCTACTCTTTGTTGTGGTGCGTGAGCTTCTCATTGCGGTGGCTTCTCTTGTTGCAGAACACGGGCTCTAGGCGCGCGGGCTTCAGTAGTTGCAGCACATGGGCTCAGTAGTTGCAGCATGCGGGCCCTAGAGTGCATGGGCTTCAGTAGTTGTGGCTCGCGGGCTCTAGAGCGCAGGCTCAGTAGTTGTGGCGCACGGGCTTAGTTGTTCCACAGCATGTGGGATCTTCCAGGACCAGGGCTCGAACCTGTGTCCCCTGCATTGGCAGGAGGATTGTTAACCACTGCGCCACCAGGGAAGTCCCACTCACACTCTGTCTTATCCTGGGTATTTGACACAGAAAGTACATGTTCTATGCTTTCCAAGGGGCCCAATGGCACTTCCAAATTGGAAAACAACCCAGTGTCTCATGGAAGCAGAGAGAGCTTCTTGGGGTGGATGTGAGTGGGGTGATGCTATGGAAAGAGCCCTGGGGCAGGAGACAGAGGACAGGGGACGGGTCTTCTGCTCCACCTGACTTGCCCTGTCTGGGCCTCCCTGTCCCTGTCTGTGAAGTTAGGTATGAGGCTGGATCACTCTTTCCCAAGGTGTTTTCAGCAGGGCACCAGTCCCAGAAATGCTCTGTCGGGGGAAAAAAAAGTTTGCCCAAAGTGTGTGTGTGTGTGTGTGTGTGTGTGTGTGTGTGTGCGTGTGTGTGTGTGTATACACACACGTATATGTCTATATCGGGAAATGGGGCTATTATATCCCCTTCTTGATGATGAGCAAGACTCATTAGTGTATTAAAGGCCCTGAGAGATTCTACATGATAAAAACAAAATTGTTTAGTTTCACTTTACCCAGGGGTTTACAAGAGTTTCTGCCAACAATCCTCTTTTCAAGTGAGTCCCTCCTGACCTCCTATGGAATTAGATGGAGGCCTCTGATCTTTCCTGGCCCCAACAGACTGTGCCTCCTCCCCCAGGAAACAATAAATAAACATGCAGCAAGATGCAGCCATCCCAAGAAGAAGTGTTTCAGTGTCCTCATTTCTTGGCCTGAGGCAGAAAAAGAGAAGAGGAAACTAAAACCATGTGACCAGCCTTGCATACTGTCATAAAAGGACCCCATGGCCCCCTGACCCAGGGCATCATGGAGAGAGGGGAGAGGGAGTTCAAGGAAGAGTCAGGAAGCCCAGCATGAGTCGCCCACCATAAATAAATAAATCAGGGGGCCACCCTCAAAGCAGGTCACATTGGGTTATTTGAGCAAGGCTGCTAGACATCTGGACGTTTCTGTTAGCCCTCACCCCTCCTGTTGCCATAAATTTAAGCTAATCCTTTGGGGCCCAGGATCATAAGAATAATCCTCACATCTGTGTGGGCTTTTCAGCTTTCAAATCTCATTCACAGCATTATCTCATTAGCTCCCCTCAATGCCTACAGGAGTGACTCAGGGATGGTCATCCCCATTTGGCAGCGAAGATGCTGCAGTCCACAGAAGGAAAGTGACTTTCTCAAGGTCACACAGCAAGGCAGTAGAGAGCTAAGATTAACTCCCATGTCCCCTGATCCCCAGCCCAGAGCTCTCCCACGAGCACAGTGCCAGCTTACAGAGAACGCCCTGGGGCACATACTTCATCCCCTGCAACCATATGAGAATGGAATGTCGGTAGAAAGCTATGGCGGGAGGACCATGGGCTTTAGAATCAGACGACCCAGGTTCAAATCTCAGCTCCAGCTTCCTGGTCATCAAACCTCAGACAATGTGGTCGAGCTCTCTACATCAGCTCTTCACCGCAAACATGGGGAAGAAAACCCTGCCTTGAGGGCCACCTGCTTCATCTGCTCTCCATCTCTCTCCTCTTCTGATAAGGACCCCCCCCCATCTTGGGGAAACTGTTCTTCCCCACAACTCTAACCATGTAGCTCTGAAAGGAGCAGCCCATTCCAGTGGTCCCACCTGCCTGACTATGGGAGTGGGCACACAACCCAGCCAGGCCAATTGGAGGCCTCCCCTGAGAGTATTTCGGGGTAGGATAGGGAGGGTGGGAGGGAGGGAGACGCAAGAGGGAAGAGATTTGGGAACATATGTATATGTATAACTGATTCACTTTGTTATAAAGCAGAAACTAACACAGCATTGTAAACCAATTATACTCCAATAAAGATGTAAAAAAAAAATATTAAGGAGAAACTTAAAAAAAAAATGAAATAAAGGAAGACACCCCTTCCCTTTCTGGGGGTAAAGCTGAGAAGATGTGACCCCAGACTCATGGGCAAAGCTGACCTGAGAGATTGAAGCTGGTGTGCAGAGGGAAGCAGGGCAGAGATGGGGAGAGAGCCCTGGGGCATCTGAGGCCCGGGATGCAATCAACCCTGAGGCCCCTGCCCTTCCCATGGGTGGGTCACATGAGCCTGTGAATCAGATAGGCAGGCCCTCCATCCAGCCCCTAGGATCCAGACTGTATTGAATGTGTAACAGATGGGATTACCACCCACACTGCTCACTTGGAGGGGCCCTACCGGCTCAAATTCCAGGAAAACAGGCAGCCATCTAGGAGCTTCCCAAATAGCACTCCACATAGTGAACAGAAGATCTGAGTTGCTCAGCTTCTGTGGACTACTAGAAACTCAGAGCTTAAAAGAATTTAAAGATTGGAGTCCTGACCTCCCATTTGAACATATGGGTGAGAAAACCCATTTCATGTGCCTGAATGTTGAATCCTAAGGGCACTCGTCTAGTTAGAAAGTCTTAGGACGCAGGGAATCCAGAATCCTGGGTTCTCTTCCATCCGCTGCTCTTTTGGTCCCCTTCCCTTACCCTGGCTCACACACTTAGAGGATAAGAGGGGAGAAAAGAACTGGGTAATGTGAATGCACCTGGATGCTCTGCTTTTCTCAGAAAGGGTTCTAAGGATCAAGCCAGATTACATAATATGTGACTATGAAAGGATTTATCAGTCTCAGCACCGTTGAAAACAAGAGATTATCGTTACTATGAAATTACAGACTCAAGATTCCCTTCGCATAAAGTCTGACTTTCCCCAGGGAAATAATGGTAAACCAGACTGTGTACAAAGGGTGGAGGTGGCAGTTAGAAAACTGAGCCCAGTCACCTCCCCGTAAGTCATCAACTGAGTCCCCTGCCTCTCCTGCCCTCTAACCCCCCAGCCCTCCAGTTGCCTGAACTTGGGGAAATGCGTGACGGACCAGCAGTCCTGGTTTGTCTGGGAATGAGGGGTTTCCTGAGCTAACAGCTGTCTGGCAAGGGTCACTAGCGCCCATATCAGGGCCGTGTCCTTTTACACTTCTGCCTCCCCCTGCACCCTGAGCCACTGTCCTCAATCCCACCCCAGAGCCTGGCAGGTGCTTAGCTCCCCTCAAATACAGCCCCCCTTCTGTGCCTCTGTCCGTGGTCCTGAAACGTTTCTTGTGCACCGAGACAAGGCTAGTTCTCCTAACCCTGGGATTCTTCCCGTTTCATCCAGGTATTCATTCCATAAATATCTTTACCAGTTAGCTATGGCTGTGTAATAAACCATCCCAGAACTTAGTGGATGAAAACAGAAACATAATTTTTTTTCTCATAATTCTATGGGCTGCCTAGGCCATCCTGGCTGGCTGATCTGTGGTCAACTGGTGGCTTGGCTGAAGCTGGATGAGCTAGGATGGCCTCACTCATACATCTGGTGATTGACAAGCTGTTGGCCAGAGCACCTCTCTATCTTCCAAGCAGTCTCTCCAGTATGTTAACTCAGGCTTATTTGTATGGTGGACTCAGTGTCCCAAGCCTATAAGAGAAGGCAAGCTCCAATGCTCAAGTTCTTTTCAAGTCTCTGTCACATCTGCTAATGTTCCATTGTCCAAAGCAAGTCGCACAGACAAGCTCTGAGTCAGTGTGGGAGGGGAGTCCCCAAAGGCCCAAACGCAGGGGAGAGAATGACTGTGGCTGTCTTTTTAAAACAATCTGCCCCTTCTCCCATTATCCTGCGCCCACAAAGCACTCTAAGGCTACAAATAACGGGATGACCCTCTGGTGAATCCATGGAGAAATGAGTTTGCCCCTACAGCTGTTTTAAGCTGAGAGTCCACTTGGCCTCTGCTGAAATCACTTTCATAATTGTATCAGGAACAAATAAAAGTCTCTTTGAGCCCTCTCTCTAACATTCAGGGCCACGTTACCAGTTCTCGCTGCATCAGACAAGAACTGTTTTTTTCACTTCTAAATTTAAACAAACAAACAAACAAACAAAAAGCCCTTCTGAATTGTAAGCCTTTTCAACAATATTCAGCAACAACTTTTTGAGTTATGCATGGCTAGGCAATAAATCCTTAGTTACCTTCTTGGATGAATGCAAAAGAGCTTTAGAGTACGGCAGAGTTCCCTGGCCCCCAACTCCCCAGAAGGGACGAAGCTTCAAAGGGCACCTTCTAGGGCCCAGATCCTTACAGAAATTCTCACTGAATCCTCATGACAGTCCTTCCTTGACAGTGTTGCCATCCCCACTTCAAGGATAAGAAACTGAGGTCAGGTAGATTAAGTATCTTGGTCGAAGTCCAAGAAGTGGCAAGGTGCATGGAAAGAATTCAGACCCAGGAGTTCTGAGCTCAGGGTCAGAGCTCATTCCATCAAGCCATCACCTCAGGGCTGCAGAGCGCTTAGACTCAGGGTCGGGGGCACAAAGGCTTCGATCTCAGCTCTGTCCCTGGCTCCTGTGTGACACCAGAATACCCACTGTCTTCTTTGAGCTGCTGTCCCATCATCACGTGGACATCAGAACACCTGCACCTGCTAATCCAGGCTCAAATGGGGCAAATGCAAACATCCTCGGCCCGCCCCCTGCCTTGTGGAGAGAAAGGTCCATTGGCCTCTTTGCAGAGTGATTTTGGCAGCATCTTTCAAATTTTTAAATGTGTGTGTTCTTGATCTGACAGTTCTAAGAATTCAAGTTAAAGATATATGTCTGCATGTGAGTTAGGATATATGTATAAAGATGTTTATTTCAGCATTGTTTATCACAGCAAAAAAAGCCTAGAAATAATGTAAATGCCCAAATGAATTATGCTTGTCCATGATACAAAAATACTGTTTATCATTTTAAAAGGGGGGGAAAGACCTACTGATGAAGAACGTGTCCAAGATACATTGTTTAAAAAGAATAAAGTGGGGCTTCCCCGGTGGCGCAGTGGTTGGGAGTCCGCCTGCCGATGCAGGGGACACGGGTTCGTGCCCCGGTCCGGGAAGATCCCACGTGCCGCGGAGCGGCTGGGCCCGTGAGCCATGGCCGCTGAGCCTGCACGTCCGGAGCCTGTGCTCTGCCGCGGGAGGGGCCACAGCAGTGAGAGGCCCACGTACCGCAAAAAACAAACAAACAAACAAACAAACAAAAAGAATAAAGTAGATCTATATATGATGGCACAGGAAGACCACTGAAACATATTTTAAGTACAAAAAATAAATTTTAGGATAATAAAACTTATATATGTTATTTATGTTGAGAGAGAGAGAAAATCATTTGGAAGGAAACACCAAATTATTAACAACTTCTGCCTCCAGTAATGGTAAGAAGGTGTTGATTTTTTTTTTGTTTATTTGGTTCTACTTTCCATATTTCTACATTGTTGAGCATGTTCATAACAAATATGTGTTATATTTGTAATGTAAAGAGAGACCAGAATTCTAGTGCTAGAAGAAACTTTGAAGATGACCACAGCCCATGGAGAGCAGCTTGCTTGTTGTCACATAGCCAACCACTGGTAGAGTCAGGCTGAGACCCTGACCTCTAGATGCCCAGCCCAGGCTGGTTTCAGTCATAAGAGCAAGCCCTTCAGAGAGCATATAAGCCATAAAAGCCTAAAGAATCACTGATGTAGCACAAGGGGAAAATCCTGGTCAGAGTGTAGAGAATGGCATTTGGTCTTAGCTCCACCATTTACCTACTAGGCAAAATCACTTCACTTCTCTGAGTTCTATTTCAGCATCGTAAGTTGGGACTGGTGATGTCTATCTCCCACGGTTATTCTAAGCCTCAGATAAGACAGGCAGGAGGTCCTGGCAGCAAACACATGAACCTGAACCCTAAACAGGTCTGTGTTCAATTATCCAGTCCTCTTCTCTGAACGCTGGACCTAGCAAAATGCATCTCACTGGGTTGTTGGAGAACTAAAGTGACAAAACGCACGTCAAACACTTGTCACGGTCTAGGGACTCAGTACGGGAGCCATCGTCATGATGTGCAAGCTCTGTGAAGACCGGCTGGGGCTTTGCAAGGCTCGCCATGAGACAACAGGGTCTTGTGATTACTGGGCTGGCTTCTCCTTCTGGCCTCCTCTTCCTATCCTTCCTCACCTCCTTGAAGCAGGATGCAAATCGTCTGATGCCCCAGGGCCCCAGACTCATGGGAAAACTACTCCTCTGACACTGCTGCTCCATTGGCCGAGTTCAGAAGGCAGCTAGCTACACGTTTACGGTCCTCACAGACGCGGAGCCTCACCCTCGGGAAGAGAGACACACTTGGCGTCTGGAGACAGATTCAAATCCTGAATCAGCCCCTTCCAGGTTATATGAGCTTTTGACTTCATTCTGTAAGCAACAGAGAACCATGGCCCGATTTGAGAGATTGGGTTCATTTCCCTGTATATGAATTCTCGTCTTTGTTCACAGCCTCAGAAATGAGAGAAAGGCAACCCTTCCCTGTGCCTTTTAAGATGGATGGAATCCATACCGCATTTCTCCTCTATGCGGTCCAGAACAGGCTAAATGAGAGGTGAAGGCCAGAGGCTGGCAGGAGGATACTGAAACACCAAAGAGGCACCATTCCTGGGGTTTGGAGCAGGGGAGTCTTTCCAACACCCTCTCAGTGCTCAGGGAAAACACCACCCTGGGGTCTCTGATCAGGCCTCTGCTCAGCACATAACCTTCACACTCCCCCAGCCATCCTCCTTGAGCCCCCTGGGTCCCTGGCTTTGCCCCACCTCGCTCAGCATCTCGGGCACACCGGATGCAGAGGATGGATTGCACTGAATTCTACCGGGAGGCCAGGAATTGCTGGGTGGCGTGACCTGCCGCTGCTGAGGAGGGAGGGACGACATCTGGGCTCTGGGACTGACTCAGGGCGGGGCACAACTTGGCATTCAGCTGGAGCCTTGTTTTTCAGCCTGAGCACAAGAGCGATCCGTCGCAGCCACCGCAGAGCCGCCATGATCGGCCCCCTTCACACTTCTCACCAAGTCAGCTTCTCTTCCTGTCCTGGACTCTGGTAACATTCGCCAAGGGCCCGCCATGGCCTCAGCCCTGTGTGGGTTCCTGAGGAGCAGCCTTGCTCCCCTCCCCACTCCAAGCACCCCCCGACACCCCTGCACACACCAAGTGCTACTAGAACTTATAACTCCCCTGTCCCGGGAAAACATGACATGAAGCTGCAGTGAGTCAGTGGGGGGTGTTTGTTTGGTTCTGACTGTGAGCCAGGCGGGAGGCCACAGAAGGGAAAAGCCCGAGTGGTCCGGCCTCCAGAGCCCCAGGGTTCTGTCTCTCGGCGAGAGCTAGGCCCGGGCTGCAGGCACGATCGGCATGATTTATGAGTCAGGTCCCCACTGGAATGGTTTTCTATGTTCGGGTCTCTAAATAAAGGCGGGGGGTAGGGGCCTGTGAGGAGAGTCACAGTTGTTTAATCACTGAGGTTATGAGCAGAGACAACCAGAGTTCTAAGCGCATAAAGTAAAGAAAACGTAAACATATGTTCTGGAGAAAAGAAGAAATAACAACTCTCTGAGTTTTCTTCTCCTATTCAGGCTTTGTTCCTAAGTTTGGCTATGAGGCTTTACATTTCACTACAAAAGTTTTCAAGAAGATTTGCTGCTTTGTTTCTGTTGATATTCTTGCCCTAACCCAGGATGTGAGGGCTGGAAAAACCCCACGGATCCTCATTACTTAAAGTGGGGTCTCTGGAACTGGGCACCTCCTCGGAGCTTGTCAGGAAGGCAGTTTCAGGCCCCGCCCCAGACCTCCTGAATCAGAATCTGCATTTTAGTAAGTTCCCCAGGTGTTTCGGGCACACACCATGTCGGAGAGGCTGCCCGAGCTCCAGGATGGGGGTTTCCCTCCATGGGGTACACTCACATCTCGGGCTTGCACGTACATGGATCTTAGGAGGTAAGAGAGTGAACGCTTACTATTTTAACAGCTAACTTTACTGTCCATTTAGAGCAAATGATGCATCATTTACAGAAATGGTAGATTGACATGAATTGGTGTGTTTTAAAAAGTGAGTCAACTTAAGGGAAATACTCACTGACTAACAGTAGGGGATGCTCAGATAGGATGCTGCCTTCGGAGAGGGGATGAGAGACTGTTTCCAGAAGTGCTGACCCAGGGCAAGCCCTCACGCGGGTTGCGGTGAGGAGACAGCTGCACAGAGAGAGACGGGGACTTGCCAAGGTCGCACCGTGAGAGTGTGACGACAGGCAGGACTGGAGCCCGAGGCCCCGTCCAGGTTAGCGGCACCCTGCCCTCCCTGTGCCCTGGCTGGGCGGCTCAGCCAATCACCCAGCTGCAAACGTGAGCCTGAAGCTGGAGCTGCAGCCGCAGTGGCAACAGGTACTGGGACATTTGCAGGTGACACTAGGCAAATGAGCAGTGTAAATCACTGTTACTGAAAATGAAGGGATCACAAGGCCCGTGGGGGCCAAGGATGATTTCAAGATGAGCCGTCTCCTTCCTCCCAGTGGCCCCCAGCTCTTCACAAATGAATAAACATTTTCCTTTTTTTTTTTTGCGGTACGCAGGCCTCTCACTGTCGTGGTCCCTCCCGCCGCGGAGCACAGGCTCCAGACGCGCAGGCCCAGCGGCCACGGCTCACAGGCCCAGCCACTCCGCGGCATGTGGGATCCTCCCAGACCGGGACACGAACCCGTGTCCCCTGCATCGGCAGGCGTACTCCCAACCACTGCGCCACCAGGGAAGCCCATAAATAAAGGGGGTTCTGCATAGTCTGCGGAGCCGAATGAGTTCTCTGTGTAGTTCGGTGAGGTTGTGCAGAGAGGAAATCCGAGGAAGTAGAAAGGAGTTGGTCAATTATCTTCCCAACCTGGCTCATGGAGGTTTTGCTCAGATCTCCAGGATAAGGACATTCAGCTGCTTCCCAAAATCAAAACCAAAAATCCTCACAATATTTTTAGGTTTTCTCAGCCCTATTTGAACTACCTGTGTTGTCAGTTTCTGCCCGTTTTCCCACTGTTTCTACAGCACAGAATTTAGGTGCAAAACTTGTCGAGTGTCCTGTCCTCTTTCCATTGCTCTGTTCCGAGCTCCCTGCCCTGGCATTCAGAACTGCCATCAATATGGCCTCAACCTAGCTTTCCAGCCTATCTCCCACCAATCCCTCTTCACACTACCTTCCAACCAAAATATCCCAGGAACCACGTCTGGCTAAACCACACCCACCTTCTGCAAACTTCCCATCTAGCGTTCTCCAAAAGCCCTGCTGTCTGCCCAGAACTCTCTCTCCACTCTTGAAATCCCTCTCCTTCAAGGTCCAGTTTAAAAGCCCTCTCCTCCAGGAAGCCTCTTTGGACTGTCCCCAAGCCCTGCTTGGAACTCCCATAGCCCTCTATTGCTGCCTTGTTATGGTGTTTAGAACAAGTTTCCAGGGTTGGGGGTGGGTTTTCCCTTATTAACTCTGTGTTCCAGGCCTCCTAGCCCAGAGCCCGACTCCCAGAAATCCAACCAGGATTAAGGACCCTGGACCCAAACAAGTCCTGGGTTTGATTCCCAACTCTGCTGGCAATACTAGTTAGAGTGTGACACTGGGCAAGTTTCCTACCCTGTTTACTCAGCTGGGAACATTAATCGCTTTTTCATAGAGAAGGTATGAAAACAGCCGTGTATTATCTACACCTCAACATGCCTAATACTGCCTGGCGCCTACTAGTGATTACTATAGCTGTTATTAGTGCCATGGATAATAATAAAAGTTAACACTATTTGGA
Organism: Delphinapterus leucas; assembly: GCF_059928025.1. Classification (NCBI taxonomy): domain Eukaryota; kingdom Metazoa; phylum Chordata; class Mammalia; order Artiodactyla; family Monodontidae; genus Delphinapterus; species Delphinapterus leucas. The sequence continues at coordinate 68,363,088 of NC_143130.1, read as the reverse complement.
TTCGAAGATAGATTCATAAAATTTGGAACTGGCCAGCCCCCCTGGAGGTGTCTGGACCCTGGCACGTCCTGTTCACCTCCCACAGGCCCCTCTGCCAAACTGTGCCTCCCTCACGCTCTGGCCCCCAGACGTGCCCCAAACCCTCCCCTTTTCCTTCACCCTGTGTCTTCAGTAAAGACCAAAACAATTTAAGGGGTCTGCAGTCTCGGGTTAAGAAACAATGATCTGGCCCCGGTTCTCTTTTCTTGGGGGAAGGAACCCAGGCCAGAGGGGAGGAGGTGCGTGACTGAGGTCTCACTAGTCCAGACCCATGGGATTCTGTGGTTTCCAGAGAAGCATTTCCTCCCCCAGATCTGGCACAGATGCAGCCACTGAGATGCTACTGGACTTCTCACTCTCTGTTTTCAAGGAACAATGATCCTTTCCAAGTCCACATCTTCCTTAACAAATGCACTCGTACGAGGGAAGCATAACTTTCAGGTCTTTCTTCCCTGACTGGGAGGAGAGCTCAGGGCAAGGAATCTTTCCAAGGGCCCACCCTGAGGCTGAGCCCGAACAGAACACGGAGCCGGTGGTCCACATCTGCCCGGGATGGTGACCCCTCGAAGAGTGAGTGAGTGCTTCCCCTCTCGGCTGTCAGGCTGGCCCTGCAGATGAGGGAGGACTCGAGGCCGCTGAGATGCTGAACAGGTGTCAGACTGGAGCTCAGCTTGAGCAGCAGAAGCAGGATGTGGCAGCCCGAGCCAGACACCAGGGAACAGAGGAGAGAGGAATGGATTTGAGCCAGCCTCTTCAGAGAGCCCTCTGGAGAGCAGGCAGGGGACAGGTCAATTGACAGCTATAGGAATAAACTAGGCGGTAGGACCTCTCAAGGGCTCTCCATGAGCACCCAAATGAGGGCAGCTCTCTTATCGTCCCCACTTCACTGCTAGGATCAAGGCAACAGACACTGGTTCCGTTTCAAACATCACTCAGCCCCACTTGGTTTAAAAGAAAGAAAACCTGCCGAGCGTTCAGTTGATGGTGGGACAGGGGAGTGGGGCTTGGAGACCAGGAATGTCTGCACAAGGCCAGCCCAAAACGCTCACAGTAAAGTCACTCTTCTGGGTTAAAGCACTGAGTAATCCCATGAGAATTCAAGGAGAGAAGAGGAAGAGGGAGAACATGCCATCCTAGCTCCTCACCAGGACAGGCATGACAGATACGCCACCTGCCCTTCCCTAGCAGAGGTCTGGGGCCCCAGCTTAGGTCCAGATAAAAACAGCAGGGTCTGGCTCAGGAATATGGAGACCGTACAAAAAAATCCTGAGAGGCCCCCCTATGGGAAAGACCTGGGTGGCTTTTCTTTTAACCCGGTCAACAATCTGGATGTTTAAAACTCCCAGGGAATCCCCTGTAGGAGGCCAGGATCGGGAGACGAGGTGAAGGTCAGAGCTGTCAGCTCAGCCTGTCCCAGCAGGATTTTACCATGTATTATACTACCTCCGTGGCGCCAGATCAGGCAAAAGTTCATGAAGAAACTAGGCTATAAAGTCAAGCACACTATTACATTGTAATGGCAGACCTCACCTGGAGGATTCCTGATTTTAGTTGGTATAGCAGACTGACGGCTTTAATGGCCCCAACTATACACACACACCCACACACACTCCTTGTATCCACAGCCACTGTCACGTGACTTTGCAGTTCCTCTCCGCAAAGAGCTGGAGATGATGTCCCTGTCCTTAAGTCTGGGCTAGGCTGATGACTTGCTTTGGCCAGTAGAATGTGGTGGAAGTAACAGGTTGTCATTTTGGGGTCAAAGCCTCAAGAAGCCTTGTACCTCTGTTACTGGCATAAGCAGATGTCCAGGCTAGCCTGCTGGAGGATGAGAGACACAAGGAACGGAACCCAATTACCCCCAATTACCAAGTTACCACAGATGAGGTCATCCTAGATCAGCCAACAGCCAGCCAACCCCAGACATAGGAGAGACACCAACCAAGAACAGCAGAGAAAAGCCTCCCGGCCTCCCTGCAGCTGACCCCATACCTGACAACAATAAGCAATTATTGTACGCCTCTGAGGTTTTTGTGGTTGTTTATAATACAGCATTACTGTGGCAACAGACAACTGATACAGTTAGTTCACTAGTTTTCATCTGATAACTGGCCATGAAGAGTTGTGGTCCCTAATGCTCTCTCATCTCAAGTATGAATTTCTAAGAAAACTAAGCCAAAAAGGAGTTAGAAGAAAAAAGCTATTTGTTGGCTCCTGAATTTTAAATTAAGTCTAAGACACTTTCTCTTCATTCAGAGACAATATATGACCTAAAGAATCAATTACTATACTCAATCAAACATTCTTAAATCAATTGGACTTCCAGCTGATGTCTTCTTCCTCTCAAAAACCTTATTAAAATTACAGTAGAGGGCTTCCCTGGTGGCGCAGTGGTTGAGAGTCCACCTGCCGATGCAGGGGACGCGGGTTCGTGCCCCGGTCCGGGAAGATCCCACGTGCCGCGGAGCTGCTGGGCCCGTGAGCCATGGCCGCTGAGCCTGCGCGTCCGGAGCCTGTGCTACGCAGCGGGAGAGGCCACAAACAGTGAGAGGCCCGCGTACCGCAAAAAAAAAAAAAAAAAAAAGTTACAGTAGAGAGGTTTTAAAAGGATAAGAAACCAAAAAAAAAAACAGAAGATGAAAGAGAAGATAGCAAACAATGGGTTTCAAGAAAACTTTGGAAGATAAGAAACAGGTGAACAACCGATGAAATGACTTAGATTTCAGCTTTTTCTCTCTTCAAGTACCTATAAGGGCTAAGTTAGAAGCAGCAAGCTGGTTTATACACTGGAACCCTAGGAAGTCTCAGGAATCAAACACACCGGTGCTCCTAAAGGCAAAGGTGCTGGAAGGGACTGAAGGGACTGAAAATTACAGATGTAATTGGAAGCTGTGCTCAACCACAGCAAAGGAGAAAACAAGAGAAAGCAAAGGTACAAAGAGAGAGCCGGCACAGAAGAGAGGCCCCCAAATAAACATATGAAAACCACCAGGATGATGGTGCAGGGAGGTCCAGGATGCTAGCTACCCAGTGGACTTGGACATCCCCTTCCAGATTGGAGCAGAGAATTAATGGTTCCAGAAGGGGTGTCTCTGTGGAAAAAAAATAGAACTGAACTACTATCTGATGTGTCTAACCATATTTAGAGGAGTTTCACAATTTGGGGGGGAAATCTAGAGATAAATTAGTGATAGAAGTATAGAAAACTAAGCAAACAAAAAAGAGGCAATTATTAACTGCAAGAAAAAATTAAAGTTATTAAAGAAAGGAAACCTAATCATATTACACTACATGGCTCAGCTGTAAACAATATTCGAGTTGTCATAATAGCATAAACACTGAATACTGACTGCTATATTATCAAAACTCGTGATAGAACTATATTGGGAGGGTGGGGGAAGAAATGTGTACACGTGCATGTGTGTGTGTATGTGTGTGCATGTGTGTGTCTCAGAGAGCTAAATTCTATCATGCAAAGCCAGTAGATAATATCTAAAATTGAGAAAATCAGAAAATACAGATATAATCATACTTTAAAATATGGAGATAAAAATACAGAGAAAAGAGTTGAAATGATTGCCTCAAGGAACCAGGACTGCGGTTGGGAAAGGGTAGGAATGGGGACTGCTTTCTTCAGCTAGAAACCTTGTAACACCAGTTCGTTTTTTTGAACAACGTATACAGGTATTACTGTGATAAAATTTTAAATTAAATTTTAGAAAACGAATTGAAGACTAGATGTATTAAAATTACAGACTGTAATATATATTCATTAAGCAAACATTTGATAGTGACCTACAAAAGCATCAAAGGAAGGTATATCCCTCACCTTCCCCGCTAACTGTCTTGTAGGGAAAACAGGCCTTTCAAACGTCCATGACCCTATAGTGCCATGTAAGGACACAATGTCACAGTGTCAATGATTGGGAAAGCTTTGCAGATGAAGCGATGACAATTCTGGGTTTTTTCCTTCTACTGACCTGCTTCTTAACAGAGAATTTAAAATCTGCTTTGTAGCTGTATCACCTCCTTAACACAGTTTGTACAAAACAAGGGCTGATGGTCATAATCATTGTAGTGCATCAGCATCAACAAGTGAAACCCCTCTCCGTCTCTAAGAGCTGTGCAGAAGTGGAGAGGTAGTGAGCTCCCAGGCACAGAGGCATCCAGGCTGAGCCCCAAAGGTGAGTGGATATTTCTCAAAAAGCTTAGGAACAGGTGAGTGGGGAACACTGCCTGGTGTGAGGCTGGACCCATAGATCCCACGGGCCCTTGTGGATGGTAGAGACAGCACACAGCACCCAGAGCAGCCTGCCCTCTGCCACCCCTGACAGCCGCAGCAAGACCACCAGGCCTGACCTCACCAGGGGTGAGGTGGGAGCTCCTGACCACCAGCCCTGACCGGGAACAATGGCAGGTCAGGTTCAACATCCCAAAGCCGTCCTCCAGTTCATTTCAAAATCAGACATCCTCCAATCGATCCCTCCTGGGGAGCTGTGGGGCCGGCTGCTTCCTGGTATCAGCCCAGAGAAGGGAAGCAATTCATTTGCTGGGTCTGACTACGGTTAAATGAAATCAAAGACAGAGAGGGCACCTTCTACCAAGAAAACCATTCACTCTGGGCAGCTACGAAGAACCTCAGACAGAGGACAATGGGGAGAGAAAGTGGTGCGGAGGGTAGGGACCTGGAAATCCTCAAAGGTACCCCTCCTCGCTTCACAGATGGGGTAACCAAAGCACAGAGAGGGGAATCGATTTGCTCAAGGTCATATAGTTGTTTAGGGGAAGACTCTGAATTAGGGTGATAAAACTCAGCATTTATAGAGTGCTTGAGGTGTGCTAACCCTTTAATGTACATATACTCCCCAAAACCTGCGAGGTTAGCATCCTTGTATATTGTATGAGGATCTCCATTTTACAGGTGATGAAACTGAGGCTCAGAGGTTTAATTAAGTAGTGCAATACCACAAACTTCTAGTATGTGGGAAAGCTGGGACTTGAACTCCACCTGATCATTGCAATCTAATTCCTAAGCTGTGGAGCTTCACCACTGGACATACTACCTCTTGGAGTTAGAATCAAGGTCCCCTATTGCAAACTAGGGCCCAGCCTGCTGCTCCCCAAGGCACAATCGTGCCCAAACTCTGCTTGTTTATTCCAGTGCCCTCCTACTGTGGGGAGTATCTGTTTCTCCCTTCACCTCTGTCTCTCTATGTATTTCCTTCCCCATGAGTGTCTGTGTCTCCTTCTCTGTCTCTCCCTATGTCTCTGCCTCACTGTTTCTCTGTGTAAATGTCAGTGCCTATCTTTGTTCTGTGTGTTCCTGTCTCTGAGTATGTATGTGTATCTGTCCGTCTTTATCTCCCTCTGAATAGCTGAGAAACAAAATTCCACAGTAGAGGGATGGATGGATAGATGGATGAGGGACCGCATCCATCCACAAACAGCAGACATGGTAATGAGCAAGCACATCCCAACCTGAGCATCGCTGGCAGCCAAGTCTCACAGAGCCATTGATCTGTCTCCCCCTCTAATGCCCTCCCTCCCCAAGGCCTGTGCATTCCATTTCCGTCTTAACCCAAAGCTGCTTCCCGAGGGCTTGGTGGCTTGTATCCAGTTTTATTGTTGTTACAGATCTTTATCTGCCTTGGGCTTATAACTGACATTTAAATTACTCTGCAAACAACGAATCAATATTTATGGATTCTTGGACCAATGTATTTGCCAAACCTGGTGTCCTGAGTTTCTCCCAGGCCATGAGTCAAGGTCAAGACTTTGTCTAATTAGAAATGAGGGAACTGGGTCTGCCTCTAAGCAAAGGTCTCAAATTAGAACAGAGCTGTGTGTCCCTGGACCATCTAATTAGACCAAGGCAGTTCCCCACTGGAAATTCAATTCACTTCACAAACAGTGGGCATTTCCTGTGTGTGCAAAGGACCACGTTAAGCCTATATGAGAGAGAAGGATGAATAAATCAGGTCCCCATCCTTTAGAGGTTCCCACACTAGGAGGAAACTGAGGCACACACAGGTAACTACAAGAAGATTGCACCCAGGGTTGCAACAGAGATCCAAACACAGTCTGTGGGAAGACAGGGAAAAGAAAAAGTAATTCCAATAAGTGGAACTTCTTGGAGGGCTCCCTGGAGGAGGAAGGGCATTCCAGGAGGGGAAAACAGCCAGGGTCAACAAGAACTAGAGGTACAGAACAGGTTTCAGGGCTAGAAGAAAAGGTTCAAGGGAAAGTATCATAGAAAGGTAAACTGAGGCCTGGTCCTGGAAAGCTCTGGAGACCAAACTGAGGCATTTGGCTTTCCTTCTGTGGACAAAGGGGAGCCATCGAAGGTCTTTGAGAGAGGTAGGCAGCCCAGTTGAGCTAGGCTTTTAGGAAGTCTCTAGGAGTAGCAGGAAGCACGGAAATCAGAGGGAAGTGGGGGCCTTACACTGCAAGGGTGGAGGGTAGAACCATGAGGTGCTCTAACATGGAATCCAGCATCCCTGGGCCTCACTCCCCAGGGCACAGAAGGACAGCTAGGCCATTTTTTTCTCGATCTTTTAAGCATGGCCCTCCTCTGCCTTGAGAAAAACAAACGTGAGACTGATGCTTCTGGGCCCTCTTTGGCGCTGTGAGTTATCGAGGTGGCCTTAATCGTGGAGGCTAAACCATTTATCACCCTGGTGAATTTAAGCCCTGGTTGCAGGAAAAAAGACAAGCAATCTCTTGTCCCTGCATCAGCACAGACATACGTTCCCAGGCAGTGATTTATTTGTCCACCTGCCCTCACCAGCTCCACTGCAGAGACACTCAAGCTAGAGCTTCCTGGTGGCATCTGCCCCTGCTCAGGGCACGGTGTGGGCATTTTGGCAGTGGGGTGCGAGCTCCTGGAGTTTGGGGAGGTGGCTGTGAGATCTGGAGGAGCTGTGGAGCACCTGTGGGGGGTCAGCAGAGCTACTTCTCCACTAGGCACTAGCCGGTGGCACCGTGCCTCAAGCCCACGGTTCATTTGGGGGGTCCACAAGAATGTTGTAAATCTTTTCAAAATCAGAAGGAGAAATGAATATATTCATCTTTATACCACCACAGTCAGAAAATATAATTTTTAATAATTTTTTTAAGGGAGAAATGGGGCCCATGAAGGCAAAAGGCCCAGAGCCCATGAAAGTCATACCATGGCCCTGCCACCCAGACCTAGGCCCTGTGTTTCCATTTCTTTGAAGTGGGAATGGATAAAGCCAGGCAGAGCCAGGGGCAAATCCCACCTACATTACTCAGTGGCTCTAATTCCTGCTCTGTACCTCAGTTTCCTCATCTATGAAATGGGCTAATGATCTGAACCTAGCAGACAGATTGAGAGGGCAGGAGATGTGTGTCTAGCAGAGAGGCACTGGTATCCACAATTACCGCTCATTTGCCCAAGCTCAGTTTACATTCCGTCTTCCCTGGGAAGTCTTCCCAGCCATGCCAAGCCTCCATGTTGCCTCCTCCTGCACAGCCAGGGCTGTTGGCTGCAAAGAGGCCCCAAGAGCCTCAGCTTCTCTCTGTAGTTCTCAGCTGGGCCACACTCAGAAGGTGCTAAGTGTGAAGAGGCTGTCCAGGTCAAAGCAGCTGTCACTGGCTTGAGGGCGGGGACCACATCCTTCACATCAATCTGTTCTCCACAGCATTAGGCACAGAGCTGTACCCAGGAGGTGTTCTGTGACCATCAGTTGGTTGAGGATCCCTAAAATTTTGTGTTGAGGATCCTTGTAGTTCTCTCCCATTACTTATGCTTTAAACTCTAACAATTGATGTTCATTGGCTCATTCAAACTCATCCTCATGGCTGCACACTCTGGCCTGCCCAACTTGCTAAGCATGCCTTGCAACACTCTCTCCTCCTGGCTCTGGCCGCATGTAAACCTCAGGACCCTTGCACATGCTGTCTGCTCCTCCAGAAATGCCCTTTTGCCCACAGTCTGCATGTCAGATTCCTCATTCTTCAGGTGTCATTTAGACATCACCTCCACAGGGAGGCCTTCCGTGACCACCTCCCTAAAATGGATCCTTCCATTATTTCTTTTAGCTCTGAGCCAGACCAACCTCTCCACGTATTGAGACTTAATACAAGTTTCTTGTCTCTCTCTCTCAACACATGTAAATTGCTTGATGGTGAAGACTTGGCCAATTTAAATCATTCCTGTGTTACACTATACCTAGCACAAGGCTAGACTCTGAAAAATGTTTGTCAAATGAATAAACGAGTGGATGGGTAGATTAATTGTCTTATTAAGAAGTATCGAGCGCTCACTCTCTACTGGGCAGGCACTGAGGGGCCATCAGAGGCTTCTGTGCCTTAGCAAGGTGACTCCCACAGCCTGGAATGGCCAGGTGTGTGGGAAAGGGCAGAGCATCCCTGTGGGAGACTCTAATGACACTAAGTGATCCAGACCCGGACACCTCACCTCAGGAGCTCCCCAAGTAGGGGACACGAGACATCTTTAGAGTCTAATGTGGGCCCTCCGTGCACAGAACGCAACACTAGGATTTCCACCAAACTTCCCCAAAGCCTTAGCCTGGGCTGATTATACATATATATGTATGTATGTATGTATGTGTGTGTGTATATATACGTATATACTTACGTATATACGTATATATACACACACATGCTTGTTTGAAAGAATTTGGTTTCACTCATTCAACCAACAAATACATATGAAGCGCCTCCAACGTGCCAGACAATGTGATTACGCGAACGTTCAATGATGAACAAAAGCAGCCACTGTGTGTTTGTGGAGTGAAAAATAGAGAAGACAGGTAATCTAAAAAATATTTTTTTAATAAAAATTAAAGTGGGGCAAGCCACCCAGAATATCAGCTCTAGAAGGAATCTTAGACATGCAACTAGTATGCATCAGAACCAGCTGGAAGGCCTGTGACCCTCCTCTGAGTTACTGCCTAGCCCAGTACTTTCCACCCCAAGATCACCAGACCAGCCGGCAGGTGTGTAGGAGAGAGGAGGCGGGCAGGGGCGAAGGGCATGTCGGACACGCGCACATGGCCCCTTGAGGGAGGACTGCTCTCTGAGCAGGGGTTACTGCCTTGGGGGCCAGGGCTGCTCTCTATCCTCCCACCCAGCCCAGTATTCCTCGGGGATGTGTGTCGGGTGGCCGGAGCTTCAGCACCTTCGCCCACCGCAACCCCTACCTCGGGGCACAGGCAGATCAGGCAGAGGGCCTTGTCCCATCTCCTGGAGACAAATGCCACCTTAGCCTTCTGCACCTCCAGCGTGCGTGTGCGTGTGAGTGTGTGCAATTATATACGTGTAAGTGCAAATGTGTGTCCGTGGATGTGTGAACGTGTCTGAGTGTGACTGTGTGGAGGTGCACAGATGTGATCGTGAGCGTGCAAATACGTATGCATGCGGCTGTGTGTGGACGGACACGCGTGACCGTGTGTGCTCGAGGCTGCGAGCCTGAGTGCGCGCCTGGCTCCGCCCAGCTGGGCCCCGCCCTTGCTCCCTCGCTCCCTCCTCCCTGGAAGGAAGCTGCCGGGAAGGGGCCAGATGGTCTCCTCTGACCTGCTATTTATCATCCAGGCAAAAGCTTATTCAGTTTAATGCTCTTCGGCAATTCATTTAAGGGCTCTGTTTGTTTCTGCTGGTGAGGGCTGTTAATTTGCACAGCGGTCTCATTAGGCCTAAACCACCAATTAATTCCTTTTGTTCTCATTAAATGGCTGATTCGGAAACATTTCGTGGACAACAATGGGCCGCCCCGGCCCAGCCGCTGCAGAGGGCGCGGGGGAGCAGGTACGGATAGGGGCTCTCCTGGGCCTCCGGGGCCCTGGCAAGGCCCCCCCGGGCCACCCCGGCCGAGCTCTGTAAACGCTCGGGTCCCTCCATCCACACACCGGGCCCAAAATCAATGCCCCGAAGCCCATGGCCTGGAAGGGTCGGGCCAAGCCGGGCTGAGCAGGAGCCTGTGTCTGCTGGAGATGCCGGGCCGGCTCCTAGGCAGCCTCAGCCGTGCTGGCGCTGGAGTCCAGGGGTGCAGAAGCAGATGGGCTGGTAGGGTGGGGCCAAGACTGCCCAGCGACGCTCTGGAGACCCTGCTGCACCCAGCAAGATCACGCCCCACCGCCACCCCTCCGGGGAATCAGTTTCCTCCCTGCAAATGGAGGGCGTTGGGCTACCAGCAGGATGTTTGTTTCCAAAGCCACTGAGCCACTTTGTATTCATGGGCAGCCTCTCACAGATGCCCGTGCATACGCGGTGCTCTAGATGGAGTCCCACCCCATTGTCAACCTCTCCTTCACAAGGCTCTCCCCATCCCTCCTCCTCCCCCCTCTCCCCCTCACCTCTTCAGAGGCCCCACCCCTCTCAGGACCCTTAAGGGCTGCTAAGTGCCAAGTGTGGAAGCCTCTGGACTAGCTGTTTTCTGAGAGTCCAAGGGCTGCGTTTTCAAGGAGCTTTTAAACAGCCTGGGCCTCCCCTCATTTTCTCCTCTGCTCGGGCAGCTGTGCGATTGCCAACCCTGCAGGATGATAGGGAGCTGGGTGAATGAGATAACACGCAGCAGGGCCATGGACTATCCCAAGGAGGCACAGCTGGATTGACACCAGAGTTGGAATCCCCACTCCACCACTGCCTAGCTATTACTTTGCCTCCGCTGTAAAGTGGGTATAGTACAAGCGCCTCTCTCCTAGCGATGGCTGAGGATGACAGGAGTCAGTACGAGAGTTCTGGCACAGGGTAATTTCTCCTGACTCCTGTTCACTAGATAATGACCTGCCCTGCGTCCTTTTCCAGCCTCGCCCCCCTCCTCCCAGCCCCCCACACCCCCTCACACACCTCCTCACTCGCTCCTGCCTGCCAAGCTGCTTCCAGCTCCCCAGCCCTTGGGCTTTTCTGCGTCAGCTCACTGCACACGGACTGTCTTCATCCCCACATAGGGTTACCAGATTTAGCAAATAAAAGTACAGGATGCTAGATAAATGTGAATTTCAGATAAACAACACATGATCTTTTAGTGCAAATACCTTCCAAATATCATATGGGTTATACTTATCCTAAAATTATTAGTTGTTTATCTAAAATTAAAATTTCACTGGGCATCCTGTATTTTATCTGGCAGCCCTACCCCCAAACCATGTCTGGTGAACTTCTACTCATCCTTCCAGACACAAATCAAGCATCGCTTCCTCCAGGAAGCCCTCCCTGATCCCCGATTAATGCAGCTGCCCCCATTAGCGCTCTCATAGCTCCCTGGGCTGGATGACCTCTACCCGGCTCTGATCACACTTTTCACAATGTTTTGTAATTAGTAATGCACATGCCCATCCCTCCCACTATCTTTCGAGTCCCCTGGGGTGGTAGGGAGGGGATTTCATCTAATACACCCTTCTCCAAACCTGCCCTTCACTATCTCCTCCATCCTCAGTGAGGACTGTACTCAGATGAGGAACTCCCTCCTGTCCCCACCAACAGACAAGGGATGGCAGGCAGGAGGTGGGGCCTAGGACAGAGAGGCTACTGGCCACCCAACACATCCATTCTCCCTCTTCCTTAGTAACAAATCCCTGCCTGGGGCAGCACTGCACCCAGCTTTAAGACATTTCCCAGCCTCCCTTGCAGCTAGGTAAAGCCCTAGATTATGTGATGGCCAATAAGTGTTGTGAATTCCAGGAGAGATGGTAGGTGTTGACTTTTCCTTTCCTCTTTTTTTTTTGAACTTTTGAATTTTATTTTGTTTATTTTTTATACAGCAGGTTCTTATTAATTATCTATTTTATACATATTAGTGTATATATGTCAATCCCAATCTCCTTTCCTCTTTTCTGCTGACTGGAATGAAGATGTGCTGACTGGAGCTCCAACAGCCATCTTGGAGCACACAGTGACCTTGAAGATTGCTGGAGCAGAAGGATAAAAGGAACCTTGCCTAGATGACTTTGTGGAGTCACCGTTCCAGCCCTTTACTATATACTGTCAAGAACTGTGAAGGGTCTGAAATTTTACCCTCCTTGCAAGCTAACCAGTTAGATTGTCACGGTTTCATGGGTACTGGCAAAAGACACTAGACTCCCAGGTCAGAGAAAAAGGACAGCAGGCAGCATGAGCTTCCCATCCCTGTCAGTTTGCTTTGGTTCCCATGGGGCAGTGTTGAGCAGTCCAGATAGATGCTATAAACGCAGTGGGTTTGGGTCACAGCTGAGGAACCCCAAGCTTGGGAACGCCAATCCTTTACAACGGGGCCACTGGCAGTCCTGCCCCACCTTTGCCCTGAGCGAGACAGTATCTTTACTATCCTGGACAGCAAAGAAATCTACCCTTTGACGCAGAGAATGGCACTGTATCTATCTTCCAAACCCAAGCACTATAAAACATCCTTGAAAACATGCTCTGAGAAGAAAAGCTGCCCGCGGCTCTGTTTATAAGATACCTGAATACACAGGAGGCCTACGGAACACTGTCTCCCAGCTTATACCTCCAAGTTTCTTTTGGGTAAGAGAGAACCCTGTGTGTTTAAGCACCATTATTCAGCTGTTACATGCAGCTGAACCAGATCCTAAGTGATACCGTAAGAAATCTTATCCTGTGTTCCTTTTACCTCCTAAGTGTGTGTTCTCTGTGCAAGGGGGCGCTTAGAGGAAAAGACCCCGCCCCAAGCTTCGTCCTCAGAACTAGAATATTTAACAAGTCTGATTTAAAAACCAACTGCAGGGCTTCCCTGGTGGCGCAGTGGTTGAGAGTCCGCCTGACGATGAAAGGGACACGGGTTCGTGCCCTGCTCCGGGAAGATCCCACATGCCACGGAGCGGCTGCGCCCGTGAGCCATGGCCGCTGAGCCTGCGCGTCCGGAGCCTATGCTCCGCAACGGGAGAGGCCACGACAGTGAGAGCCCCGCGTACCGCAAAAAATAAAAAATGAAAAAATAAATAGAAACCAACTGCACTCATTATGCAATGATTATGTTTTTTTCCTCCAAGTTCAATCATCAAAGACCTAGAATGACCAAGATGGTCTTGGGGCAGAAATAAGACACCAGGCTATGACTGTGGTCCAGAGTGGTTGGCAATACTTCCATGGGTGTGGATAACCTACTCATGAGTGAATATATGGTTCCTGGTGGGCTTTAAGGAAACAATAGGAGTAATTCAAGAAAGCCCCATTGCCACTCTGTTGACTCCCCCCCCATAGTATCACCACTATGTTACCTGCCTGGCACTCCCCTCTTTTTGGCAACAGTACCCTCACTTCTTTGGGGAGGTCTCCCTCCTCCTCACCCACCCACCAGTGAGGTTGTGGAAGAGACCACCTACCAAAGGACCCACCTGGCCACAGTGCAGGAGCGGACATGGGACTCAAGCTGGGCCAAGAGAGCCCTTCCTGGGGCTCTTTTCAACTGGAACAAGGCTGGAAAGCTATGGATGGGGGTTATGGGCAGTCAGGGTGCTCAGTGTTGCAGAGAAAACCAGCAGAGAGACTAACACTGACATGAGACATAAGGAGGGTCCTATTAGTGATGGTGGTCTGGTGCCTGGGATCCCACTGTCCTGCTCCTTCCTTAGGTCAATCCTCCAAGTCAGTGAAGCCCCTCTTTTGCCTGGATAGTGTGAAATGGATTGCCATGAACTCTAACTTGGAATCCAAACAACCACCTTTCCAGTTGGGTCTGGGGACCTTAGACAAAGACCAATGGGCCTCCTATGTGTCCACTCTGTGTCAGCCTTTGAGGAAAGGCAAAGAAACACCCAACCAGCCCGCCCACCTGGACCATCCGCATACAATGCCATGGAGACCCCACCAGTGGAGGGGGCGCCCCGGACCGCAGGATTAAAAGAAGATCAAAGGGCACCCGGCCTGTCTCCATCCCACCGTATGGATTGAACCAGCAGAGGGAAGCAGGAGGCGAGACCTCAGCTGACCTTTGGTACCTGCTGGTGTGTGAACAATCTCCACCCGAGCCCCACCAAAGCCGCCCCGGGAAGGCAGGTACCGCCTGCCCTCTGCTCATTATTAGAATTCATCTCCATATGTTCCTTTCATCTTCTCTCCAGGATAATTGTTCTTCTGGGGCTCAGGGCCTGGGAGGGCAGGAGGTGTGCACTCCTGTTTATCAACTCACTAAATGCTTGCTTTAAATTAAAACCCACACCACATGCTGGCTCACACAGGAATAATATGAAGACCGACTGTCTGCCTGCCTTCTGCTCTCAATGCCAGTGTGATTTACACCTGCTCTTCCTTCTCATCTGGGGACCTCCATTCTGGAAACACCCAGCAATAGCCTAGGTCCTACAGCTCCCAGTCCTTTTTTTTCCCTCCTCAGCTGAAAAGAGCACACAGACTGGATGGTGCCTTTGTACCCTCTACTCAGCCAACCCTCCTCAAACAGTGCGTCTGTTTTTAATCAGTCAACAAGCCACTCTCTGTGCCAGACTCAGTGCTAAACCCTTCACATCCATTGTCTCATTTAATCTGATCTAATCTTCCTAACAAGCCTGAGAGAGGTATGATCACCCTTCTCCCAGAGGAGCAAGCATGAGGTCTGGAGCAGAAAGCAGAATGACCCGCACGAGGTTGCGCAGCTGGTAGTCAGTAGAACCAGCATTCCTGCCCGTGACTGTCCCATTTGAAAGCCACACCCACTTTCCAGCCATTTACCATCAACCTGGTCTCCAGTATCCAACTGCTCCCCACCTGACCTATGGCTAGTAGAGCCAGATCACAGCTGTTCTGTATGCACATTGGACCCAGCCTTCTATGCGGACCACACTGGTGGCCATTCACCTAGAGGGGTTTGATCAACAGGAAGAAGCATTCTGCTTCTGCCCCAGGCTGAGGTTCAGTTGCCTTCCATGGACTGAAATGTGCCCATTAATCCGCTGGGTTAAGGCATGTGGTCCCTAGACATCCCCCTATAAAACATGCATCCTCCCAGTGTATCAGTTGTCTATTGCTGCCAAACGAACAGGCCCAAAACTTAGGGGCTTCAAACAACCAACTTTCTGTTTGCTCACTATTCTGTGGGTCAGCAATTTGGGCTGGGCTTTTCTGGGCGGGTCTTCTGCTGGTTTCATCTGGCATCACTCACACAGCTGCACTCATCTGGCAGCTGTCTGGGGCTGGACGATTTAAGATGACCTTGAAGTGGTGGCTGGCCCTGACTGCTGCCTGGAGCTCTAACCAGGTGACAGTGGAAGCTGCAGGACCCCTTGAGGCCTAAGCTCAGAAATCTCATGATATCACTTCCATTGTATTCGGTTGGTCAAAGCAAGTCACAGGGGTGAAGAAACAGATTCCCCCTCTTGACAGGGTAAAAGGACACACACATAGAGATGGGAGAAATCTGTGGCCATTTGTTTGCAGTCAGCCACACTTGGTAAGGTTAGTGAATTAAGGTGCCTCTAAGCCAGGTTTTCTCCACCTTGGTGCTACTGATGGATTGGGACGGATAACTCAGATGATTCTTTTCTATGGGGCTGTCTTGTGCATTGTAGGATGTTCAGCAGCATCTCTGGCCTCTGCCCACTAGATGCCAAGAGCACCACCTCCACCCCCCACCCAGCTGTGACAACCAAAATGTCTGCAGACGTTGCCTAATGTCTCCTTGGGGACGCTGTCCCTGTTTGAGGACTGCTGCTGTAAACCGAGGGCCCCAGAGGAGCTATTCCTTAAGCGCCTCTCAGTGGGTCCCCTTGGGTCCTGTGACAAGCTCTCCTCAGTGTGACCAGCCGAAAGAGAGGGGGACTTTGAGAGTGGGAAGCAAGAGGTACGACTTGGGAACCCAGCCCCACCTTTGCCAGCTCGGCACTCCCGGTCAGGCCAGGGTCAGTCAGTCCTGCCAGCCCACGGCAGGGGCAGGAGCCCTGCCACAGTGGGTCTGACTCCAGGCTGTGTTCTTGGCCCCTGTGTGCTCACGGAGCTGTGGTCTTTCCTCAGGCCTCCCCGCTGGCTCACGGAGCAGGGCCAGAGCAAGTCCGGCCAGGTGGACTGGTCCTCACAATGGCCTGGCTCCGGCCAGCTCTCTCCCCAAGGGGAGACCCGTGTGAAAAGGACGGACCACTGGAACCACAGACCGTCAGCCAAGCTGGCCTGAGCAGCATCACCGCCTGAGTTCCCACAGCTGATCTTCCAGCAAATGCAGCCAACTGTGCATAGCTTCAAACTGTACCCAGAATCTGACCACCTCGCACTCCTCCCGCTGCTACCACCCTGGTACCAGCCACTGGTACTTCTCACCTACGTGGTCCTCCCCCTGATCTCCTATTCGACCCTTGCCCCAAGAGTCTAGGCTCCACCCAGCAGCTGTGTGGTCCTATTAAAACACAAGTGCAATCATGGCACAGCTGTGCTCGTATCTCCCATGGCTCTCGTGTTCTCAGAGGCAAGGCCCAAGTCTTCACTGGGTAGAGCTTACAAGACCCTATGGGATCTGGCCCCTGATGCTCCTCAACCTCGCCTCCCACTGCTCTCTGTCTTGCTCATCCTGCTCTAGCCACATTGTTCCTTACTGTTTCTGGGACATGCTCCTGCCTCAGGGCCTTTGCACTTGCCCCTTTGTCTAGTGTGCTCTTCCTCCACACATTCACAGGCTTCCTCTTCATATCTTTCAGGCCTTTTCTCTAAGTGATCATTTCAAGGGGGCTTCCTCTGGTCATTCTTTCAAAAACGTCAACCCCATCACTCCCATTCCCTTTCTCTGCTTTATTCTCCCCATAGCACTCATCACATTCTAGCCTGTAACCCATTTTACTTTATCTTATTGTCTGTTTCCCACACTGGGACAGATCTCCGCCAGAGCAGGGATTTTGCTTCTTCACTTACTGCTGTATCCCCAGTGCCTAGAACAGTGCTGGGCACAGAGAAGAGGTTCAATACAATTTTGTTGAATAAGTAATTGACTGAATGATTCAATGGACAAATAAATATGCATGACAGGGAGTCTACAGGATCTGGAACCAGGCTGAGTTCTTCAAGGCCCCCCATGCAGGGTGACTTAGACGACCCCTTTCCAGCCTCAGGTATCTTGCCCCAGCCCCAGCCAGGCCTTCCAGAATCCAGCTTCCTTCTCCGTCTCCTCTCACCCTCCCTCAGCCTTTTTCATGCCCTCAGCTAAGGGCCCAGCAGGCCTGGCTGTGATGCCGGTTCAGTTCTGCCTGCCTTGAAGCAGAGGGCCAAAGTGGGGTTTTATCTGAGGCTCTAAGCCACCTGGTACTGGGAAGGGAGGAGACAGGAGCAACCAGGCGGGGTGAGGGGGTGAGATTGCAAAGGTAGGGGCAGAAGGACACACCACCCCTTGGCCCCAGCCGCATTTTTACACATGCAAATTCACGAATCTACACCCCACCCAGCATCAGCCCTTCCTTCCCCCTGCAGTGTCTCCTACTCCTTTAGTAAAATGAGAAGCTGCTCAGGGTGCCAGCCAGGTGCCAGCCACCGCAGGGGCGCCTCATCCTCTCAGCTCTTTCTGGAATGGGATTCATTTTATAGGCAAGGAAACTGACACTCAGAAGGACTCCTTTGCTTTTTGACCTTATGCTCAGCTGCCCTGTTTGAGAATGTTCACAAAAGCATGTATTCACTTTTATAATTAAAGAGAACACTTGTTAAATATTACAGATAAAATAAATGGTGGTGGGATAAAAGAATAACCCAGTTTTATAGGTGGAAGAAAAAGAGAGACAGAGAGAAGAGACAAAGGAAGGAAGGAAGGAAGGAAGGAGGGAAGGAAGGAAGGAAGGAAGGAAAGGAGGGAGGGAGGAAAGGGGGCAGGGGGAGGGAGAGACGGAAGGAGGGAAGGGCTTCCATTCCCCTATGAGAGAATGGACACCCTTAGCACCGATCACAGGTGAACACTGCAAATATTTCTACTCTCTGATGTGACAGACCAAAAACAATGTGTTGAGGTGAGCATGCTCGCCAATCTTCCTCAACCCCATCCAGTCCGCCAAAGACAAACCCCTCATTCTCTACTCAGTTACCCCCTTCTCCTTCCTCCTGGGCAGGGCAGCTTCTTTTGGGGAGGAAGAGGGCTAACTTGACCTATAAGTAATACAACATGTTGAGGGGGAGGGACAGGGCAAGAGGAGAAAAGCAGGCCCCTGGAGTGGGGGTAGAGGGGGCTTAGGGACTTTAGGGGAATAAGGAGTTGGATTCCGGTAGAGCCAGGGAAGAGGGTTTATAAGTGAAAAGGAAGTAGGAAGGAAAAGGGAGCTTGATAAGCACTGCTGTGGACTGTGTATTTGAAACCCTTTTATGTCCTTGAAAACTTGAATAATGAATTTTTTGGAATCTATAATACAACACAAATGAACATATCTACAAAACAGAAACAGACTCACAGACATAGAGAAGAGACCTGTGGTTGCCAAGGGGCAAGGGGAGTGGGAGTTTGGGATTAGCAGATACAAACTCTTATATATAGGATGGATAAACAACAAGGTCCTACTCTGTAGCACAGGGAACTATATTCAATATCCTTGACAAACCATAATGGAAAAGAATATATATATATAACTATGTCACTTTGCTGTATAGCAGAAATTAAACATAACATTGTAAATCAACTACACTTCAATAAAATTTTTAAAAATGAATTAAAAAAAGAATAAAAATTTTTTTTAAATTATCAGGGATTGTTGAACTCTGCCTCCTAAATGTCACGCTCACCAAGGCTCCTAAGGATCACCCAGGTGTTTAAACAGTGCCTTCCAGTTGGTAGAGGCTTTGCATGTGTTATTTCACAGCCACAACCAACCCGGGAAACAAATGATATCATCACCCCCATTTTTGGGTTAGGAACTGGGCCTCAGAGCAGGACAACCAGAATCTGAAGATTGAATGAGAGTAAGAGGTAAAACTAGGCTGTGACACCAAGTCCCCTGTGCCTCCCACGATCTGCACTGCCTCCCTCTAACCAGTATGCTCAGAGCAGCGGTCCTCGGTCCTGGGTGCACCAGAGTCACCGGGAGAGTCTGCAGAAAATGCATGTGTTATGGTCTCACCCCCAAGAGATTCGAAGTCAATCTTGAACAAGAAGAACAAAGCTGGAGACATCACACTTCCTGATTCCAAATTATATTAAAAAGCTATAGTAACAGTATGGTACTGGCATAAAAACAGACACATAGACCAGTGGAACACTAGAGAGCCCAGACATAAACCCACACACACAGTCAATAGATTTTTGACAAAGTTACCAAGAATACACATGGGGAAAGTATAGTCTCTTCAAAATGTAAAAGGTATAGGGAAAACTGGATATCCACATGCAAAAGAATGGAACTGGGTCCCTATCTTACACCATACACAAAAGTTAACTCAAAAATGGATTAAAGACTTAAATGTAAGGACTGAAACCATAAAACTCCTAGAATAAAATACAGGGGAAAACTCCTTGACATTGGTCTTGACAATGATTTTCTTGGATTTGACACCGAAAGCATAGGCAATAAAAGCAAAGTAAACAAGTGTGACTACAATCAAACTAAAAGGCTTCTGAACCACATAGGAAACAACAAAAGGAAAAGGCAATCTGCTGAATGGGAAAAACTATTTGCAAACCAGATGTCTGATAAGGTGTTAATATCCAAAAATATATAAGGAACTCACACAGTTCAAAAACAAAAAAATCCAAATAATTAAATTTTTTAAATGGGCAAAGGACCTGAATAGATATTTTTCCAAACACATACAAATGGCCAACAAGTACATGGAAAGATGCTCAACATCACTAATCATCAGGGAAATGCAAATCAAAACCACAAAGAGGTATCACCTCACACTTACGAGAATGGCTACTAGCAAAAAGACAAAAGGTAACAAGTGCCAGTGAGGATGTGAAGAAAAGGGAACCCTTGCGCACCGTCACTGGGAATGTACATTGGTACAGCCATTACGAAAAACAGTATGGAGATTTCTCAAAACATTGAAAATAGAACTGCCGTATGATCCCACAATCCCACTTCCGGGTATTTATCAAAAAGAAATGAAAACAAGATCCTGAAGAGATATCTGCACTCCCACGTTCACTGAAGCATGATTTACAGTTGCCAAGACATGGAAACAACCTAAGTGTTGATCAAAAGATGGATGGATAGGGACTTCCCTGCTGGCGAAGTGGATAACACTCTGCGCTCCCAATGCAGGGGGCCCGGGTTCTATCCCTGGTCGGGGAACTAGATCCCACGTGCATGCTGCAAGTAGGAGTTCCCATGCCATACCAAGGAGCCCATGTGACACAACTGGGGAGCCCGCCTGCCGCAACTAAGACCCGGTGCAACCAAATAAATAAATTAAAAAAAAAAAAAGATGGATGGATAAAGAAAATGTGGTGTATATACAGACAACAGAATACTATTCAGCCTTAAAAAAAGAAGGAAGGGACTTACCTGGAAGTCCAGTGGTTAAGACTCTGCACTTCCACTGCAGGGGTGAAGGTTCGATCCCTGGTACGGGAGCTAAGATCCTGCATGCCTCACGACGCAGCCAAAAAAACGTGAAACCTTGCCATTTGAGACAACGTGGCTGGACCTAAAGGACATTATATTAAGTAAAATAAGCCACTTTATGTGGAATCTTAAAAAAAAAAAAAAGTTGACCTCATGTTAACAGAGAGTAGAATGATTACCAGAGCAACCTCTCAGGATGGGGAAAAAGGGGAGATGGTAATCAAAAGGTAAAAGCTTTCAGTTATAAGATGAATACATTCTGAAGACCTAATGTACAGCATGTTGACTATAGTTAATAATAAGATACTTTATATTTGAAATGTGCTAAGAGACTAGATCCCAAATGTTCTCCCCTCACACACACAAATGGTCACTAAGTAAGGTGGTGGGTATGTTAATTAACTTGATTGTGGTAATCATTTCACAATGTATACATATATCAAAACACCACATGGTACACCTTAAAAATTAATAAAAGTTAAACACATACATTTTGTCAACCATACCTCAATAAAGCTGGGGGAAAAGAATCCAATGTTGTTTGGGACCTAGACCAACCTTCAAGAAATACTGAGATAAGTTGTGTGGACAATGTGGCTCTACAGTGGGCTGAGTCATTCTCCTGACCATGGAGGGTGGCCTCACACCAGAAAGGGTCAGTATGGAGGCCTCCCAAGGCAGGCAGGGCTGGTGGCTGAGCCAAGATGATGGGTCATTCATTGTGCCCACCACACCTCCTGTCCAGGGAGCTTGGGACAAATGGGTGGGCCCTAGGATACCTGGACCACTTGAACAAGAGTGGTGGGCTTGTGGTTTGAGGAGGGATAGAGATAGCCAGGATCTTGCTGGGGTGTATCAGGAACACAGTGATGACCGCCATGTGGGCCTGGGGACAAGGAAGGTGAGGGAGCACAGCTAAGTTCCAGGAGACACGAGGGCCATGCCTTTGGGACTGGAAGCTGCTACCATCAGACAGTCCTTTATGGTCCCACCATCCATCCACTTTTTTTATTATTATTATTATTTTTTATTTTTAGTTGCATTGGGTCTTCGCTGCTGCATGTGGACTCTATTTGTGGTGAGCAGGGGCTACTCTTTGTGGTGCACAGGGTTCTCATTGCGGTGGCTTCTCTTGTTGCGGAGCACAGGCTCCAAGCACACGGGCCTCAGCAGTTGTGGCGCGTGGGCTCAGTAGCCGTGGCTCGTGGGCTCCAGAGCACAGGCTCAGTAGTTGTGGCACACGGGCCCAGCTGCTCCACGGCATGTGGGATCCTCCCAGACCAGGGCTCGAACCCATGTCCCCTGCATTGGCAGGCGGGTTCCTAACCACTGCGCCACCAGGGAAGCCCCACCACCATCCACTTTTACAGTCATGGTTTCCTTTTGATTCTTGCCAAGAATTTAGACAAGTTCCTTTTAACAATTCCCCCTGCTTTTTCTGCAAGGCACTAACCACAAAGTTATTAACAAACTGTGTAATCCGTTGCTGTGTTGAAAGTGCAGGTTTGCTCACCATCTATTCCTACCTCCTGCTCCAAGGGGTCCTTCCTAGAGAACAAACACCTACATGCACAGACTCCCTTGCAGCTAGAGTTCCACACTGATTTGGGTTCTACCAATCGATGGACTCATCTGAAACTCAAATTCAGAACTGAGCCAAGAGGGGACAGAGGCAAACATGAGGCTCCCATTTTGTTGCAGAGGCACTGGGGTTCTAGAAGATGCGACTGCGGCAGCAACTGCCCCGATACGGCCTGAATGGGACATTCTCAGAGGCCTGGTTCTTAAGGGTCACTCCTGGGAGCTCAGCCTAATGCCTATTTCTCCAGACCTTTCAGCAGTTCTAAAGGTCATTAAAAAAAATTTTTTAATAAAAATACATAAATAAAATTTTTTAATTTATAAATAATAAATTTAAAAAATTTTAATTAAAAAAGAATAAAGGTAATTTAGTACTCTGCAATAAGTCCTTTTCTGCATAAATAGTCAGAGATGATTCAGTTCTTGGCAGCTGAATCCTGATTGATTCTGTCATTCAATGCCATAGCTGTCTTATCCACCACTGAATCCCCAGTCTCTATCTGGAGCCTGGAACATAGTAGGTGCTCGGGAAATATTCATGCTGTACTGACTAGATGAATACGTTTCCAGGCTATCTTACGGCTGCTCAGAGAAGTCCAGAGAAAAGGGCTGTGTCTACTGGGGGTCCAACTTTCCAGCCAGAGACAGCCCTCAGGGGCTGGAGGGGACAGCTTGACAGCCAGCCCTTTCCACCCGCTGGATTTGCCCCTTACTCACCAAGCGTCAGCCTCCTTGTGAGATCTGAAGGGTAAGAAGAGAGGAGAGGAACCAGTTCCCTCTCCGTCCCTGGTCCCTGCCCCTCCTGCCACCCACAAGTGACAATTGGAAATCTCTGGTTTCACCTCACCTGAAGTCTTCTTCTCAAAGGGAGTCCTTCAAGGCCCCCAGTCACTTCACAACAAAACAAACCCAGTCAGGGTGCAAATCAGTTCTATTGATTTGCAATTAGAAGAATCAATTAAGAAAAACATTACAACAGTTTCTAATCCCTGCCATTAAAAAAAATCACTCCACTTGAAAGGTTCTGAGTGGTCACATCCTTCCCTGGGCTTCAGAACTGCTCTGTCTCCCCCTGTACTCAGAGACAGAGCCTGGGAAGCTGCAGGTTTCCTGCTGGAGCACCCCAGGTCCACTTCTACTGATCATTTAGAACAGGGGTCTCCAACCCCCTGTTAGGAACCGGGCCGCACAGCAGGAGGTGAGTGGAGGGCGAGCCCCAGCGAAGCTTCATCTGCCGCTTCCCATCGCTCCCCATCACCTGCATTATCACCTGAACCATCCCCATTCCCACCCCCATCCGTGGAAAAACTGTCTTCCATGAAACCGGTCCCTGGCGCCAAAAAGGTTGGAGACCGCTGATTTAGAAGGATAATAAAAGCCTGACTCATTAGCTCTTGCTCTCACCTGGTCCTCAGGCATTTCCCTCCATGCTTGCAAGATGGCTGCTACAGCTGCAAGCGGCGAGAGGTGTCCTGTACAGTTCTTGGGGTCTCAGAACACTCTGGGCCGTGTCCAGACGCAGGAAGCAAGAAGTCCCTTCTCCGCACAGTTTTTTACGAGCAAGGGATCCATTCCCAGAAGCCCCCACAGAGCCTCTGCTTTCTGTCTAGAACTGCATCACGGGGCCCCTTCTTGCCCACCACTGGCGGTGGACTTGAACAAAGCTCTCTTTACTCTTTGGGCCAGAGAGGGACCCACACCACCCCTTAGGGCAGATGCCCCCACTTGGCTCTGCCAGCAAGGAGGGAGCAGAAGGGATGGGTACTGGATAGGCCACTGGCGGGTCTGCCCCTGGCCTCCGTGCTGCGGTGTGGGAGAAGGTGCGACTGTGCTCATTTCCCCGGCGCCAAAAGTTGCTGAGGGACGCCCCAGACCACACCCACAGGCCGGCCAGAGTCGGCTCTTGGCCTGTGATTGGATCTCCTGCTCTTTCCCGACTGCGCACGGCACTTCCGGGGATATAAAGCGCAGGGGCAGGAAGTATGGCCCTGGCGCTGCCTCCCGCGGGGAGGTGGGAGGGGGGCGGGACTCCCAAAGCAGAGAGTTACCCCAGAAACGAACACTCTCCTCCCAGACACCCCAAACCGGTGAGAAATCCTTTCTGAGAAGTACTAGAAATTATTACTGTCTTAATGAAACTCGGCCTACCTTCCTTGCATCGATACCCCGCCCACCATAGATCCATGCCCCGCCCACCTTGCGTCCAGGTCCCTGCTGCCCTCCCCGGGAATCCTTCCCTGCTTTGGCTGCAGCAAGCAGGACAATGTATACTGTCCCCTGGTACACTAACATCCGCCCGAGCAGTCATTAACAGAGTCACCATCAATTTCTCCAGAATAATTGCTATTGTACAGGGAACTTAATGGAATCTCAGGGTCATTTTTCATTTAAAAAAAAAAAAAAAGATGAGGGGTGGGTGTAAAGCAAAAGGAAGGAAAGCAGGCCCTCGGCCAGCACAGGGCTGCTCTAGTCACCCCGCCCGTGGCGATCTCCGAGAGCCTGTGATGGGGAGCACGTGGTACTCTAGCTGGTTAATCACCCAGCAGAATGGAGACTGAGGCTTATTAGGTAAATGAAGCATGATGGATGTTTTATTTCAACAGTGGAATTGGGAGAAGAAGGGAGGCTGGGAGGGTCTTGCCGCAACAGCTGGATAAAGCTAGTCAGGAGGGGCCAGGTTCTGGTGTCTGGGCAAGGGGAGGGGGCACTGCGGACCCCAGCACATAGGAAGAGCAGAGTCAGGGAGGGGTAAGCAGCAGGAATTCTAAGCCCGACTCACAGCAGTAACGGGTTTCCTGTATTGAATAGGAAACCTTCAAATGATACTTTGTGCCCAGCATATACCTGTCCAGGGAGGTAAGACTTAAACCAGATCATGGATAGCACACGCTGAACAACGCCCCTTGTTCCCCAAGGAAACCCCCGCGGGGCTATTTCCTCCTAGGAGAGAGCCCTGCCTTGCTGGGGTGCCCTTCTCTTCAGGAGGAGGGACAGCTGTGGGCTTCGGTGAGCTGGGGGAGTGGCCCAGCCAGACTCCGCCCCCCTGCAACCTGGAGGACGGTGGTGACTGAAGGCTCTGGGAGGGGAGCCCTCAGCTGCATCCTACTGAGGCCTGTACTGGGCGCTGGGGGTTTGCTCACAGATGGCTGGAGGAGCCTGTTTCCCAAGGGCTCAGAGAAGCTGGCAGGAAGTCCCCTGGGGAGGGAAGCTGGTCAGTTCCAGCTGTTCTTAAGCACCAATCAGGCCCTGTGTCACCTCACTGAATACATCCCAATCCCCTGCCAAGTACCATGGCTGCCTGAGAATTATTATCCTCACTACACAGATGAGGAAACCAAGGCTCAGAAAGGTCAAGGGACTTGCTCAGAGTCCCTTGGCAAGTGAGTTCGGGCAGAGGCAAACGTAGGCCCATGACTCTAACTTCGGCACAGATGGCAGGGCAGCTTAGCAGGCTCCTGGGGCATGGTTCTTGTTGAGTTCATCTTCTTCCTCCTTGTCTCCTTTGGGAGATGCTGGTCCGTCCAAGAGAAGAATCTCGTGTCTTCTGCTCTTGCATGCATTTGTTCATTCAATAGACTTGAACTGGCCAAGTCCTAAGTGCCTGGTGTGTGCACTTAGATTTGAACCAGACGCAGGCCCTCAGGGGCCTCGGGGGTCTGACAGCCTAGGAGGGCTGCAGAAGGGACCAGTGTGGGATCTGCAATCAGAGGCGGGGACTTGAGTCTTGGCTCTGTCGCTGGTGAGCCCTGGCGTCCAGGACAAATGCTTTAACTCCTCAAAGCCTCTCTATCTGTACAACGGAAATAAAGTTCATCTACTTTCCAAGATTATTGGAAGAATTGAAAAAGAGCTCAGGTCCACAACCCCTTATCCAAATTCCTTAGGGCCAGATGTATTTCAGGATCCAGAACATTTTTTTTTTTGGAATTTAGGAAGGGAAGATGGTGGAAATACCACCTATTTCATATCACTCCGATGATCTGGGACAGGGCCCTGTAATCAAATGCATTAACATTTCTGCAGGAAAACTAATGAATATTCACAGTCCATGGGTAAATAAAGACTAAAAATAGTTGCCAAATGAATTTTTAAAAAGCTTTTGGTGTTCAGAGTGTTTGGGAGCTCAGGATTGTGGATAAAGGATCTGGATAGTAATGATAGCAGTAGGTACTATTTACTGAGCATTTGCTGATTGGCATGGATTAACTCACTGAATCCTCACAGCCAGTCCATGAGATCAGGAGCCATGATTATCCCTGTTTTGTAGTCAGGGCTGAGAGACCAGAGAGGTTGATTCACTTGCTTATAAGCACACAGGTGCTAAAGGGGAGAGTCAAATTGGACCCAGGCAGTCAGGCTTCTGCATCTGTGCCTTTGCTCAGGTTAGAAATTGAGAAAGGTGGTGGGGCTGCGGGAGGGCCTCAGACAGCACCTAAGCCATCTTCCTGATGTGACAGACAGGCACAGAGGGGAACAGTGAATTCCAAGGTCTCCTGCCCTCTTTCTATCAGGGCTGGGAATAGAGCCATGTTTCCAGACTACTTATCCAGTGTGCTACACACACACGCACACACACACACTCTCTCTCTCTCTCTTTGATCCCATCCTTCCAGCCTCCACTTCCCCAGCACCCACCCAAAACGTGCTTCCACAGACTGAGGTGTCAGGTAAGAGAGCAGGACATCCATGGCACCTGGCCTCCTTTCTGCCTCTTCTCTCCTCCTGTGTGATGCCCCTCCCACCACCATCCCCTGGGGCACCCACCTGCTTTTCCCCAGGGATCTAAAGCGGGTGGTAGCCGTGAGGGGATGTCCGTGGGCAGCAGAGGCCTCGCTGGCTCCTGACCCACACAGCCTCACTTCCGCCTGACCGCACATACGCAGAGTGAGGTACGGGAAGCCCAGAGACCAGACCTGGACTCACACAGGCCTGAGTTTAAATTCTAGCTCCTTCTCTCACTAGGCTGGTGAATGATGTCAGTCTCCTGAGGCCTCGAAAGAGGAACAGGTACTCCGCGAGGGATGGGGCACATTTGTGAGTTAACAAGGTGAGCTGGATGGAGCCTGAGTGACCAGCTTCCCTCCCCAGGAGACTCCCTGCCAGCCTCTCAGAGCCCTCGGAAACGGGCTCCTCCAGCCATCTGTAAGCAAACCCGCCGCACCCAGCACAGGCCCCTGCAAGCTGCTGCTCAGGGCTCCCCTCTCAAAGCCTTCGGTCACCGCTGTCCCCCAGGCTGCAGGGGAGGGGGGGAGAATGGCCGCTGCCCAAGTGCCCCCCAGCTCACTGCCGCCCACAGCTGTCCCTCCTCCCAAAGAGAATGGCACCCCAGCAAGGCAGGGCTCCCTCCTGGGGAGGAAACAGCCCCACGGGGTTTTCTTTGGGGAATGAAGGAGGTCGTTCAACGTGTGCTGTCCCCAATCTGGTTTAAGTCCTACCACTGGGACACATACGCGGTGGGCTCAGGACTAGTTCCCCCAGTCCACGAGCTCTTATCCCAGGGCCTCTTGGGCAATGGCCCAATGGTGCTCTTCAGAAAGCTGTGAGGCTGGGCCTGGGGACCACCCATCACCCTCTCAAATGTGATGGGGAGGGCTCAGGGCTGCCAGCCCGGGAGCCGTGGTCCCAGCCTTCTGTCTGCCGAGAGGAAATCGTTCTCTCTGGCAGGATGGTTGATGGTTCACAGTCCAGATTTGTGAGTCAGGAACATGAGTGTGAACTCCAGTTCCACCACTTCCTAGCTGTGTAACCTTGTTCATCTCTCTCGACCTCTGTTTCTTCATCTGTAAAATGGGGACGATATTTCTCTTACTTCAAAGGGCTGCTGTGAGGATTAAACAAGATCGCTGATCCAACAGCAAAGATGTATTGAGCCCCTGCTACGTGTCAGACACGCTGCTGGACGCTTTGGGTGGAGGGTTCAGCAAACAGACACGGCTCTGGCCTCCCCTGGAGCTTGTAGTCTGGTGGGTGAGCAGACAGTCAGGGTGCAGTATAACAAAATATGATGAAAAGAACTTGGCTTCATAAGTAAGAGTTCTTATTATCTACCTTTGGGGGTGTGGCTGTGCTTAGCTAACATTAATTAATTAATTTAAAATTTAATTTATTTATTTTTGGCTGCGTTGGGTCTTCGTTGCTGTGTGCAGGCTTTCTCTAGTTGCGGCGAGCGGGGGCTACTCTTCATTGTGGTACTAGGTCTTCTCATTGCGGTGGCTTCTCTTGTTGCAGAGCATGGGCTCTAGGCGCGCAGGCTTTAGTAGTTGTGGTGTGCAGGCTCAGTAGTTGTGGCTCGCGGGCTCTAGGGCACAGGCTCAGTAGTTGTGGCGCACGGGCTTAGCTGCTCCGTGGCATGTGGGATCCTCCCAGACCAGGGCTCGAACCCCTGTCCCCTGCATCGACAGGCGGATTCTTAACCACTGTGCCACCAGGGAAGTCCCTTAATTTATTAAAGCATTGCTATGTATCAATATTTATTATTTATTTGTGGGCTATTATGAGAGTTAAATGAGATTTTATATATAAATACGTAATATAACCATATATATTGTATATGCATAATCTCAATGAGCCCTCATAAAAATCTTATGCAGTAGGTATTTCCTCCATTTCTCAGGTAAGGAAACTAAGGTTTAGAGAGGTAGAGAGACTTGCCCAAGGTCACACAGCATGTAAAGGGTGGAACGGAGACTCCGGCCCAAGTCAGTGTGCCTCAAAACTCCTGTTCTTATCTGTAGGGATACTACCTCCTCTTAGCTCAGAGGCCATGATGGATGGCCATCATGATGATGGGTTCTCTGCAAATTACAGAGCCCTGGACAAATGTAAGGGGTTGTTATAGCTTCATTCCCTGCATCACATCTGATCCCTTGAACACCAGGCAGATGAACCCAGGGTGGGAGCCAGGGAGGTGAGCCACATGGGGATTCCGGAAGAGGGATTAGCTTCGCTTGCCAGTGGGGGACACCTGACATGTAGAGATGGCATCCTCCCATCTTTAGGGTTTCTTTAGGGTTTCTTGAAGCTGCTCAGCCCCAGAAGAGCCATCCCCAGAGAATTCATACTGTCCACAGAACAGCCTTTAGCTGGTCACTCTCTCCATCGTTGCAAGGCCAGTTCCGATCCCAGAGAATTCCCTAAACCCTAGATCCGCCATCTGGGAGGAGGTATAAGCTTTCGTGAGAGACACACCTGGCTCTGAATCCCCGCTCAGCATTTCCCAGCTGTGTGACCTCAGGCAAGTCACCTAACCTCTCTGAGCCTCGGGCTTCCTCGTCTGCCAAGTGGGGGAAAGGTCCGGACTGCAGGGTTCTTGTCAGGATTGAAGGTGACGTCCCCCAAGCACACAGGACGGTGCCTGCCACCGTCAACACTCGGTAGGTGGTAGGAGATAAAGTGCCTTGGTGGGTGGGTGCCACCAGAGAGAAGCAGTACCCGTCCTGGCCTATCTGTTACGCACACTTTGGAGAAATGCGGATGCTACTGAATCCAGCCAATTAGGAGGATTTCCCATAGAAATTTAATTCTTCAATAAAAAAGTACAAAATGACATAGGTGAAGCATTTTTAAACTGTAAATTAATGATCTATGGTTATAGCCATAATAATAGTAATAGCTACCAATTATGGAATATGGAAGGCCAAATCTGGGCCAGGAGCTAAATACACATGGTGCCCAGGTCCCCACCTTCTGACATAGGGACTCATGCATTTTGCAGACAGGGAGAGCAGGGTTCAGCGAGGTCAGTGGTTTGCCCACCATCCCACAGACACCATGTGGCAAAGCTTCAGCTTCTCACTCCTTCTCACTCCTGTGTCCTTCTCTCTCCAATGGCCAGGCATCTTCAAACACACTTACAGCAAAAAACCAAAGAGCAAACTGAGAACAAGAACTGTCTCTCATAGAGTTTAACTTAACTGTCTCCAGTCCCAGTTTAAATGGAATTGAGTCTTCCCTCTCCAGACCTGTATCCTCACACCAGTTCTACTTCAGTGCCATGAAAGCCTTATGAGACAAACGTAGCCCCAGGCCCCTCCCTGTAGCCCCTGGAGAATGTCAGTTAAAGACCCTCAAGTTGGGGGCTTCCCTGGTGGCGCCGTGGTTAGGAGTCCCCCTGCCAGTGCAGAGGACACGGGTTCGAGCCCTGGTCCAGGAAGATCCCACATGCCGAGGAGCAACTAGACCGTGCACCACAACTACTGAGCCTGTGCTCTAGAGCCCGCGAGCCACAGCTACTGAAGCTCATGTGCCTAGAGCCCGTGCTCCTCAACAAGAGAAGCCACCGCAATGAGAAGCCCGTGCACCGCGACGAAGAGCAGTCCCCGCTCGCCCCAACTAGAGAAAGCCCACGCGCAGCAACAAAGACCCAACGCAGCCACAAATAAATAAATTAATTAATTAATTAATTTTAAAAAAAGACCCTCAAGTTTCTCTCCTGCATCTTTGTGTAGTTGGAAATGAATCACCCAACTTTGCATCTATTCCCCTCAAGACCTTCCCTGATCTCAGAGAAATCTGTTCTCAGGGAACCCTTTGGAGTCTTCTCCAGTCTCCTCTTGTCCTCATGACTCCTCTGAGGTCAAAAATAGACAAGATGCTGCAGGCTGGGGACCGGCTACATTCACGGACGCTGGAGCCAGGCTAGAGATTCAGTCTCTGACTTGGTACTTACTGTGTGTCCACGGGAGAGTTACTCAATCTCTCTGTGCTTCTGCTTCCTCATCTATAATATGAGGTTGATAATAATAGCACCTACCTT
The DNA here is from genome assembly GCF_059928025.1 of Delphinapterus leucas. Classification (NCBI taxonomy): domain Eukaryota; kingdom Metazoa; phylum Chordata; class Mammalia; order Artiodactyla; family Monodontidae; genus Delphinapterus; species Delphinapterus leucas. The sequence continues at coordinate 68,332,278 of NC_143130.1, read as the reverse complement.
CTAGGATTTTTGTGAGATTAAACAAATGCAAAGCACCTAGGACAGTGCCTGGCACCTGGGAAGTGCCCAGAAGCACTTAATTATTCCCCACCCCCTAAGTGTTCATATGTCACCCATGGCCATAATGATTTCCTCCCAATACTGAAGGTGAGAGGCAGGAGAGCTCCCTTTTACAAAGCCAGGCACAGTCCTAAACTCTTTAAATGCATCAGCTTCTAAATGTGCCAAGCACAGTGAATGGCCCATCATAGGTTCTCAGTAAATGTCAGGATCTCTGAAACCCAAGTTACTTTCTCACTCAGTTAACTTAGAGCCCTTTCCATTTTTTTTTAAACCATAATTATTAGAAACAAATTACATCCTAGAAGAGAACATAGGCAAAACATTCTCTGACATAAATCATACCTACGTTTTCTTAGGTCAGTCTCCCAAGGCAATAGAAATAAAAGCAAAAATAAACAAATGGGACCTAATCAAACTGACAAGCTTTTGCACAGCAAAGGAAGCCATAGACAAAATGAAAAGACAACTTACAGACTGGGAGAAAGTATTTGCAAATGATGCGACTGACAAGGGATTAATTTCCAAAATGCATAAACAGCTCAATAACAAAAAAACAAACAACCCAATAAAAAATGGGCAGCAGACCTAAATAGACGTTTCTCCAAAGAAGACATAGAGATGGCCGGCAGGCACATGAAAAGATGCTCAACATCGCGAATTATTAGAGAAATGCAAATCAAAACTACAGTGAGGTACCACCTCACGTCCATCAGAATGGTCATCATTAAAAACTCTACAGGGACGTCCCTGGTGGCACAGTGGTTAAGACTCCGTGCTCCCAATGCAGGGGGCCTGGGTTTGATCCCTGGTCAGGGAGCCAGATCCCACGTGCATGCAGCAACTAAGGGTTCACATGCCACAACTGGGGAGCCTGTGAGCCGCAACTGGGGAACCCGTGAGCCGCAACTAGGGAGCCCGCCTGCCATGACTATGGAGCCCACATGCCACAACTAAGACCCAGTGCAACCAAATAAATAAATAAATATATTTTTAAAAAAGTCTACAAATAACAAATGCTGGAGAGGGTGTGGAGAAAAAGGAACACTCCTACACTGTTGGTGGGAATGTAAGTTGGTGCAGCCACTATGGAAAACAGTATGGAGATTCCTCAAAAAACTAAAAATCGAACTACTGTATGATCCAGCAATCCCACTCCTGGATATATATCGAGACAAAACTATAATTCAAAAAGATACATGCACCCCTATGCTCATAGCAGCACTATGGAAACAACCCAAATAGACACTGACAGGTGAATGGATAAAAAGATGTGGTGTATAAATACAATGGAATACTACTCAGCCATAAAAAAGAATGAAATGATGCCATTTGCGGCCACTTGGATGCACCTAGAGATTATCATACTAAATGAAGGAAGTCAAAAAGAGAAAGACAAATACCATATGATATCACTTACATGTGGAATCTAAACTATGACACAAATGAACTTATCTACAAAACAGAAACAGACTCAGACTCAGAGACATAGAGAATGACTTGTGGTTGCTAAGGGGGAGGGTGGCAGAGGGACGGAGTGGGAGTTTAGGATTAGCAGGTGCAAACTATTATATATATATGTATAGCTGAATCACTTTGCTGTACACCAGAAACTAACACAACACTGTAAATCAACCATACTTCAATAAAATAAATTTTTGGTAAAAGTAGCAAATTACATCTTGATTGCCTTCAACAGTGTGTTTCTTAACGAAAACAAAACTTTTTTCCTTCATATATTTTTAAGTGGACAGAATCATTTTACAAGTCACCCAATGATTGACTCAATGATCTCTCAGGGTTGCCTTTCTTTGGGGACCCCCATTCTCCTAAACCCTGCTGCTCCTAAGTCCAGTATCCAGCCAACTCCCAAATCCTGTTGATTTCCCTTTAAATGTCCCTCCTTCCCAGGTCTTGCTCTTGGCTCATGTCCAGGCTTCCCCTCATCTTGAACTGTGACAAGCCCCTCCAGGGCTCCCCCCTTCCCGACTGACCCCACATGATCAGTCTCTCCTTTCTGGGGATCAGTTCCCTCCACAGAAACCATGGGCGGCTCCTCAGCCTGCCCCACCCGAAACCCATCCTTAGCCCTCTAAGGCCTGCTTTCGGCCACAACCTCATTCTGGGCTGTTTTTCTTGCTTCTGCAACCCAGCTGAAAACCCCTGGAGGCGGCAGCGTGTTTTAGGAGCCATGTGGACCTTCCGGCTTCTGACACTAACACAGGGCGAGCACACTTCCGGGTGATCAATGGAGTCCAGGCTTGCAAATTCAGTTCAGCTGGCTCTGTTTTTAGTTTGAGACATATTCTTGGACCTGATTTGCCAGTCTGAGTAACTAGGTGTGGTACCTTTTAAACATTATTAATAGGTCTGCGCTAATTACCCTTTGCACCTAGGCAAAATTTTACAGATTAGACTGACAGAGAAGGAGGCGTGAAAGGCTGTGCCTGAGGCCGCAGCATGAGTGGGTTGTCAGGATGGGGCTGGAACCCAGGACGCTGGGGTCCTAGGCAGGAGTCTTGCCCCCAGAAGAGGGAATAGGGCAGAGAGAGGTGGCATTCGGGCTGCAGGGCTGGGACACGGGGAAGCGGTTCCACCTGCGGAGATGGAGCCACTGTCTTGCCTGACTCCCAGAATACACCATCTACCGAAACCTCTTATTAAAAGTACTCTGGAGGTGATAAAAGTGTCACCAAAGATTTGCTCATTTTCTAAACTGTCATTAAAACAAAATTTATTGTCAGGGGAAATACAGGCAGTGGAGGAGGGAGGGTGGGCAGGGAGACAGGGAGGATGATTTAAAATCGGTCCCTTCCTGTGAGCCGTGGCCGCTGAGCCTGCGCTTCCGGAGCCTGTGCTCCGCAGCGGGAGAGGCCACAACAGTGAGAGGCCCGCGTACTGCAAAAAAAAAAAAAAAAAAAAAAAAATTGGTCCCTTAACAAATTAAAGACGTTCGCTCACAAGAGGGGGGCTTGGAGAGGGAAACTGCTAGAAGGTCACCGCTTTCTCCGTGCCAGCTGGCCGGGTCCTCACAGGCTGTCACACACCCTGCAGCCTCATCGTCCCCACCTCTATTCCATCCCTCTCCTAACCCATCCGAATGGCCAAATCCTCCCTCCCTCAGGCCCGCCCCATCCCTCCCCCTCCCCCAGGACTTCCAGCTCCCACCAGGGCTTCCTCAGCCCCACTGTCTGAACAGTAACTGGAACCCAAATCTGCATGGAAGGTTACAAGGCTGTTTCTCACCCGCACTGGACTGTAAGGTCTTTGAAGGCAGGAGACCTGCCTCTAAGTGTTGCTTGATCCTGAATCATCATAATGTCCTCGTGGCCGGGGTGGTTGGGGGAGACAGGAGTGTGACCTAATTCCCTTAGAATTAGGACATGTCAGCTGGGAAAGGGAACATAGAACCCAAAGAGTTCAAACCCTCATTATACAGACCAGGAGCCTGAGGCTCAGAGGGGAGATGGGACTCACCCAAGGTCAAACAGAGGAGCCACCAGAATTCATGTCTCTGGCTTCTAGCTCAGGGACCCAGCAGCCACCTCAAGAGCTCGGACTCTGGTTATAGGCTACCTGAGTCCAACTGTGGCCCCTCTCCCCTCGCTAGCTGTGTGACCTTGAACAAGTTACTGGACTCTGGTGTCCCAGGTACCTGTCTGGGTTGTTATCGGGATCAACTGGGAGAACGTAAGAGCTTTACTCAGTCACGTTGGTATTTATCATCCTCCTGTCACCGTCATCCTCATGATGGCAGGAGGGCAGTGCAGTTCAAAGCTGTCAGGGCTTCTGCCTTTTGTTTGGGCCCATATCACCTGCTCAACAAGTACCCCTGCATCCACTGTGTCAGGATTGGGGCGTACAGCCCCAGCCCTGAAGATGCTTCAGCCTGGCGGGGGCGACCACAGCTCTGAACACGGAGGTCACTGGGGCTGCTCAGACATGTCCCAGCCCTTGCTCCTTTGGGGCGGGTGGCAGACTTGCGTTGCCCCACCCGCTGAAGTTAAGTGATCATGTGTCTTGCTTTGGCCAAGCAGGACCAGCTCAGAAGAAGGCCTCTGGGGAAAGGAAGAGGGTGTGGCTGGCAAGTGTGGGAGCGAGGGTGTGGGGTGTGCAGCAGGTGCTGACCCACTGAGAAAGGGAAGTGAGAGCAGGTGAGGGCCAAGTTGCAGGCTAGGCCCTTCGGGATGGGTTTTCGGGTCTGAGCCAGGCCAGGAGGTGCCAGGCCCCGGTACCCCTTCCCCATCTCCCCCAGTGCGGGCACTCCGCCCTTGTCTAGAGTGAGGTTCAGGAACAGGCGCTGGCTGAGTGTGCCGCAGACCAGCTCCGGGAGCCTGGCACGCTGCCAGCCTGAGCGTCCACTCCGCTCTGCCCACGGTCACACTGTGTCCTCTGTGACAGGCTCTCCAAACTGAGGACCAGGCGCCAGCGTTCACAGGAGCGAATTTGGAAAAAGTAGCACATTTCAGAACTCGGGGGTGCCTCTCTGTGTACATGCCCTGAGGCCTGGGTGGGGAGGGGGGAGGAGATGACGGAGAAGAGGATTTTACATCCAGAAGGAGGGATGGGAATAGAGAATCTACGTGCATGGCAGGCAAAAGAAATCCAGAGGAATCCCTGGGGCTGGTGATCCCCGTGGGCTTCTTGGAGGAAGAGGAGCCTGGGTTGGGCTTTGAAGGCATGGCGCGCACAGGAGGAGGGGAGAAAGGAAAGCAGGGGGCGGGGTGCAGGAGGCGCCTGGGCACGTGGGGGTCATGGCCACTGCAGGGCCTGAGGAACCAGGACCCTGCAGGCCTCCCAGCATGGGGAGCCCCCTCCAGCCTCCGTGAGGGGGTTGCTTCCCAGCCTCTGCAGGAGGAGTCCTTTTTCTTCAAAGACCACATCTGAGGAAAAGGGAGCAGAAGGCCTGGCGGGCTGGGCCCTTCATCTAGAAAGCGGGTCAGCCTCCACGTGGAGGAAGGGAGGGCAGGCCAAGGGGCCAAGCCGCTGGCCCAAGCTGCGCCAGCCCCACAGGGGAGTCCTGCCCCAGTACAAGACACTTAGTGGTGGTCCCGCTACTCCCAGGCTCTCCCTCGGCCTCCCTCGCTCTCTGTTCCGGTCTCTGTTGGCCGCTGACACTCTCTTTGCATGCCTCACTGCCTCACTGCCTCACTTGGTGCTATGGCTGTGTCTTTGTTTTGCTTTCTATTGTTGTTTTCATCTCTGTTTCTGTCTGTTTCTCTCTGTCTCTCTGTTTCTCTCTCTCTCTCTGTGTGTGTGTGTGTGTGTGTGTGTCTCTGTTTCTCTCTCCTTCCTCTCTCTCTATCTGTGCAGCTCTGTCCTGCCTGTCTCTCTGTGTCTTGCTCTCTCTCCCTTCTGTCCCTCTCTTGATTGCTACCCCTCCTCTCTCCCTCTCTTTCAGGCCCCCCTGCCCTGCCCTGCATGTCTCTGTCCATCTGTCTGTCTCTGGTCCGCTCTCTGTCCCACAGCTCTACCTGAAAGACACTGGGATTCCAGGCTACAGAGGTTTCTTGAGGCTGGGCAGGCCTCCTGCAGACTTCAGCCTGCAGAGAGCTGGCTCCTCTTGCTTTAATCAAGGGGTGATCTGACTTTGGCTTCTTTTACCTCCTTTGCCTTTGATCTTTATCTTTCTTTGAAACCCTGTGTTGTTAGAAACCTATTCAGATGTCCTCATCCTTCCTGTGTAGCAGCCAAGACGACACTGGGCCAGGGGATCTGGCTGGGTTATTCCCCAGAAATCACAAGTCAAAGATCTTGCAAGGGCTTGGGCTGCAGCTGGATGCCTCCACCAGATTAAATGAGAGGTATCTCAGGAATCCTGCAATCCTGGCGTACTGGAAGGCCGTGTGGTAGAGGGGGACAGGATGATAGAGGGGGACCGTGGGGACAAAGTAGCACAGGGGACAGAGTGGTACAGTGGGGACATAGGTAATATAGGGGGACAGCGTGGGACTGCATGATTCAGGGGGACAGGGTGGCACAGGAGGGACAGAGTGGTACAGGGGAACACCGTGGGATCAGAAGATAGACCTCCCTGAGCTCTGCCATTGCTGAGTGCCTTTGGACAGATCACAACTCTGAGTTTCTATTCTCTCTTCTAGAGTTTTCATAGCTCTCCTCTCTTGGGGATTACACTGGATATGAGAATTCTATGCAGCGATACGTGTAAAATGCCCAGTGGATTACCTGGTACATAGCAAGTGCTATATTCAGTTTCTTCTACCTTCCTCTCCCTGCGCTGTGATTTCATTAACGGCCAGGCTCACGGGAGCCACAGGACATCCCCGCCACAAAGACAGGGCCTCGCTTACTGCCCCGCCAAAGAGGTGAGCCAGCTGGGCACAAGGATATTTACTAACACACAGGCTCGTCCCTATGCCCCTGCCCTGTGCATGACGACCTCTGGACTCTTCTTGCAGCATCTCCAGGGCTCTCAAACCTCCAGGTTTATTCACCGGAGGCATCAGGGCCACAGCAGGCCCAGCAGAAGTAAATGACAAGCACAAAAGCAACGACCAGAATAATAAAGCAATCAACTCATGTAGTGTCCTAGAGCCTCTCCCCTGACATCCCTGTGCTCGATTCCCATGAGACCCTCGAGATGAGAAGGTCCCAGATGAGGGGCCAGACCCACTCAGGTGACCCAGCAGGTCAGGGCCAGAGCCGGGTCTGAACCCTGGCCTGCTGGTGTGCAGACCAGCCATGGTGCATACACCAGGAAGCCCCAAGCGCAACCCTCAGAGACTGGGACTCAGCTGGTAGGGCTGGGGCCTGGGAATCTGCATATCCACAGGCTCCCCCAGTCTGAGAAACACCCCTCCTCAACATTTGCACGGAAGGCAGTGAGTCTAGCTCAGCTATCTCCTCAAAGCGGCAGAAGCTTGGTTCATGGTTACTCACCCCGTCCCTTACTGGGGGCAGTTTAAGATCAAGGCCTTATTAGACAAGCTGGAAGGAGACGAGCTGGGTCTGGAAACGTGGATGCTGTATCTGATGCTGGGGTGCCCCCTGAATTCACTCTCTGGGGTTCCTTGCCGGGTGATGAAATAAATTGAGAGCCACTAGTTGTCAACCCTGGGTGCACACTGGAGTCACCTGGGGGCTCTTAAAGATACGAGGCCTTGGAGCTGGCCCGTAGAGATGGCAAGGTGATTCTTCTAGGGTGTTGCCTGGGCGTGTGGGATTTGTTAAAAGCTCCCCAGAGGATTCTAATGTGCGGCCAAGTTTGAGAATCACTGAAGCAGGCCACGGGGGTCAGCTCTACGATGTCTGAGTGTAGAGCAGTTGTGACACAAGAAGTATTGTCTGCGTATGGGTGTGAGTCTGTGTTTGTGAATGTGAGGCTGTGTGTGTGCCGGTGTGTGTCTATGTTTGCGTGTACGTAAATCCACGTGTCTGGGTGTGTGTGTGTCTGTGTATGTGTGTCTGTGTGCATGTCTGTGTCGATGTGTGCCTCGTGTGTGTGTTTACATCCGTGTGTGTCCAGAGAGAGAGACCAAGTGGGCAGCTCCTGGGGGGGGCGGGGGACAGAAAGGGCTGTAGAAGTGAGGCAGGGACCCCGGGGATACAAGTTTCCTCCCTTTACAGACAGGACCCAGGGTGGGTAAATGGCTACTCCAGGTCACAAGGCCCAGGCTTCCACAATGCCACACCCGCACCCCAAGGCTGAAAAGAGGAGGAACTTCTGAGCTGGTTTGTGGCTCCAGGTCTTGTCGGCTGAAGCAGACTTCTGCTTTGCTTCTTTACCCGCTACAAAATGCTAGGCCCAACGCAATTTAGCCTGTTCTGCTGGCTTGAGAGGCCGGGCCAGCTTTTCTGAGAACTCTAGGCTCCCTGAAGCTGCTCCCCAGCCAGTGACCCCTGTTCCCCACTGCCCACGCTGGGCAGGACTCCCAGGCCAGCCAGGGCCTTCTGCCCTCTGGGAATTTCATCACACACAGGATTCGAGTGTGAGGAGGAACAAGCATAGCCCCCTGAGATCCAGGTGACCTCCCAACACCTTGGGGCTGAGATCCAGAGCTCACCCCATGATTACCTGGAGAATAACCCTGGTTGCTGAAAGTGCTCCAGGCCGGAGCCTGGGGGCACTGCCTCTTCCCAGCTGTGCCATTCGGGCACAGGTGAGCCTTGCTTTCCTCATCTGGCAAGCGGGCCTGCAGGACCCGCCAAGCCTTGGGGTGCAGGGTGGCTGGAAGCATAGACGGGAATGCAGGTGAAAGTACTCAGCAAAAAATAGCATCGGGGGCTTCCCTGGTGGCGCAGTGGTTGAGAGTCCGCCTGCCGTTGCAGGGGACACGGGTTCGTGCCCCGGTCTGGGAGGATCCCACATGCCGCGGAGCGGCTGGGCCCGTGAGCCATGGCCGCTGAGCCTGCTCGTCCGGAGCCTGCGCTCCGCAACGGGAGAGGCCACAGCAGTGAGAGGCCCGCGTACAGCAAAAAAAAAAAAAAAAGATAGCATCAGCTCCCAGGCCAGATGATTCCCGCGCACAGCCTAAGGAGGGTTCAACCACTCCTGTCCCCAGATGCCTTCCCCACTCGCCACCGGTACCTGCTGTTGCCAGCATGAGATCCCTAACTTCTGTGCTGAGGGTATTCAGAAGGTTTCTGCTGCGAGGAGAGGTTGGGGAAGTGACACACCCCACGGGCCGTCCTCCACACTGGTGTGACCAGCAGCTGGCTCTGCGGCAGGAGGTGGCACATAGAGAGAAGTGGTTCCTGCTGGGACAGGGACCTGCTGGCCTCTGGACCAATGGCCAAGGGAGGGGGCGGCTGGTCTCCCTGAGGCTTTCAGGGCAACAGGAGTGGGATGCGGGCTTGAGTGCCCTCGAGACCTGGGAGTGACCGGTGAGGAAGGAAATCTCCGGTGTGTGGAGGGGGGGCGGGCAGCAGGGACCCAGTGAGTCCAGGGCTGGCCTGACCTACTGTAGCCCTCTCAGTGGAAAGGATCCAGGATCTGGAGCCTGACAGATTGGGGCACATTTCTTAACCTCTTTGAATATCATGTTGTCATTAGTAAAAGGGAGATAAGGAACAATTCTATTTTGGAGCCACTTAAGGATTAAAATAATATACGTAAAAGCAGACCAGTTATTTTTCATTACTTACAATTTTGTTGGGGCCTTCGCACAGGCAAACTGTATATTTCCCCCCATATCTGGGTATTCACTCCCTCCTTGCTGCGTTTTCTCCTCCAGGCTGGAATGCAGTGCAGCAGATGGGACATGGGGTTGGCGGTCAGAAGACCTAGATTCTAATTCTTCCCTTGCACTTACTGGCTGAAGGACCTTGAACAAGTCCTCTGGCCATTCAGAGCCTCACCTGTAAAATAAGGGTAATGAATGGGATAATAATCACTAACTCATTAAGTTGCTGTGAGAATGACATAAAACAATTTATTAACAATAGTTCCTGTCTGCCCAGCACTTACCAATGTGCCAGGCCTTGTCAAGTACTTCACAAGCATTATTTTGATGGCCCCTCACTACAATCTTATCATTATCTCTATTGCTATAGATGAGAAAACTGAGGCTCAGAGAGGTTAAGCAATTTGGCTAAAGGTCACACAGCTTGCAAATGAGGGAGCTTGAATTTGAACCCAGGCAGCCGCTACTTCATTACTTTACAGGGCACGGGATCTAAGCACATCCAAGCTGGAAGAAGCCTTAAAGCACACATGGCCCAACCACCTGTTTACTGCTAAGGAATCGCCCCTTCACCTTGACCTGCGTCATAACTTCCCTGTTGAGTCCCTGTATCTGGCAGGTCTTCACCAGCCTTATGGCATCCACAAAGCAAGTTAATGTTCTCTTCAGAGGAGGGCACTGAAACCCAGAAAAACCAAGTGACCCGCCTAGGGTCATATGGCATGCCTGAGGCCAAGCTGGGGCTCCAGCCACTTCTGCAGGCTCTTGGCTGCAATGCCTTACGCGATGTGTTCTCGGTGGGGTTGGGGACTTTTGATGCTGGGTGAGGGGTGATTAGTGTTCCTGAGACTTCTCTGCCTTTCTAAAAGCATCCAGGTATGACCCTTGACACTTTGTGGTCTAAGTTCTGATGAGACGTCGGCAGTACTTCCCCCTCCTCTTTCAAGACCTGGCCCTATGTGGGGCTCTGCACAGTATGGCAGCATTCCTGCTGTGCCCATCCCAGTGCCAGGCACAGCCAGGATGGCGCAGGGCATGGCACACACTGCGGATTGCCTGCTCAATATTCTCTCAGATTTGTGTTCAGATATTGGCATGCCCAGCCCCAAGTGACATATCAGTCATGGTAATCCTTTTCTTCTGCCAGTGATTGGCTGCTCAGTGGCCAAATGACCCAGTTCCAACCAACACAAGGGGAGGGAACCTCTGAGGAAAAGTTCCCTCCCCGAATAAAGAGGCACACGAGAAAGGAGCCCTTTTGCTCTCCCTCTCGCACCTCCACCTTCCTTTCTGCTGACAATGTTCTTGGGTGAATATATGATGCCTGGAACCGTGGCAACTCTTTTGTGACCATGAGGCGACATCTGCTGAAGATGGTGGAGCAGGAAGATAGAGAGAACCTGGACCCTCGCTGACTCTGTTGAGTTGCTACACTATCCTTGGAACCACCCATCTTGTTGAATAAGATTATACATGTACGTATTGATGATACCATTACCTGATGTCTTGTTACTTGCAGCCAGGATCATCCTAACTGATAAAAGGGATAACAATAATAATAATAATGACGATGATAATAATAGGACCTTCTTTATGAAGTAGACACTCTGAGATCTGTTTTATACGTAAGGAAGCTGAGGTTTAGAGAAAATACTGAATTTTCCCACTTTATATATCTACCACCAGCAAGTAGAAGAAACAGGATCCATCTGATTCCCACACCTGGGCACCAAAACACCTCACAGTCCTGCCTCAGAGAGAGTTGGGTTCCACTGAAAGGACATCAGAGAAAAAGGTGATTTCTACTCCTCTCCTAGAGCTATCTCTAAATTACCCCATTTCCAAGTATTCAGTGAGCAACCATGTTAGAATGTGTCCTGTAGGACCAATGATGTGTTTTGGAGTTGAAAAGAGTAGAGATGATGGGATTGGGCCTGTGAAGAATGAAACCAGCCCTGCCCTTCAAAGGCTTGTGTTGTCTTTAAAGATCTGGGATGGTCACCCCAGAAGCAGTGAATGACCCCAGAAAGAACACATCTTCTGCTTCTTCCAGTCTGGGTCCTTCAAGGCCAGTTCAAGCGTGCCTTTCTCCAGGCAGCCTGCTCTGACTGTTCCAAGCAGACCTGGCCCTCTCACAGGCTATGTTTGCCCAATTCTTATCATGAGCAAAGTTTTTAAAGCTAATTATGTGCACATGTACCCTTCCTGCCAACTGAGTGTGAGCAACTGGTGGGCAAGACTGTGTCTTACAAACAGGTGCCCATCCCATGCCCAACCCAGTCCTGAGTGCCCAGGAGGAGTTAAGGAAATGCTTCCTGGTTTGATATGACATCATTCAGTGCCAACCACACGCTCTGTAAGGACAGCTACCCCAGGTCAGTTTCACCCCCTCATTGCCGCAAACCCACCCCATGCTCAGCATAAGCCTTTATCCACCAAAGGGAGCTTCTTCCACCAAAATTTGGGGTATCCATTATGGGGCACGCCAAGAAGTGCAGTGGTCATGTGACCCTCGGGGGAACCCACAATATCAAACAGTTTGAAAAAGATTGCCTGGAAGAACTGGGACTTGACCTTGCCTGGGAGGGCGGGGAAGAGAGTTGAAGGGAGCCCAGCGTGAACAAAGGCACAGAGGTGGCCCCATACCGGAGGGTAAAAGGGACAGTCGGGGTTGGCTCCAGAGAGCCACCAGGCACCACAGAAATGGCAGCTTTCTTCCGCACTCCCGCCAGGTGCCACCACCTTGACCCAGGCCTGAGGAATGTTCTAAAAGCTGGCGATGCCTTTTCCCTCTGGCCTTACTCGTCCCTGGAACATAATGGCCTGTGCTTGAAGAGCTTGGGGGTTTCGGATTCCTTAAGGCAGCCAAGGAATCAACAGCTTCTGGGGGCTGCCCTGAACCGCCCCTCTCCACGGGTATTTTTAATCACTTTTAATTTGGCACCGCTGAGCACTTTTGATTTCACAATGATTAGTTAGAGCTTGTGTGTGCGCTGCTTTTCTTCTTCGGGGCGGCCTGTTTCCCACAAGGGGACTGGTTGTTGTTTTGACTTTTATGTGCTACAATAAAAACTTTCATTGTAGCAAAATGTTTGCTCGTCAAAATTAGCTTGGTTAATTCCAAAGAATTGTTTCATCTTGGCTCCACAGGCACCAGGGATCTTTTTTTACAAGACGAATTGGCCACCAGCCAGCTATCTCCGGGACCATTCCTCTGTAGTGTTCTTCCCCCTGGAATTTACCTTTAAAGAGGAAAGACCTTTGCTTGCCTTTGCTTTCCAACGGCTCCTGCGAACGTGCTACCGAGTTCATGTGCTCAGCAGGGTTGGGTGACGTTGATTTTAACGTGACAGACATGAAAGAAAGCCCGCCCACCCAGAGATAGACTCTCATGGGTGCAATCCAGGCATGAAGGCATACACACACACACACACACACACACACACACACACTCAGATATGCCAGGCCCAAACCTACACCTGGAGATATTACACTGCCAGACACACATCAACACACACTCACAAATGTACAGACACACCAGGCACGACACTGCACACAAGCAAGCTGACCCGGGGCACACGGGAAGATAGAGAAGATAGAGATGCACTCAGCAGGTCCAGATGGGGAACTCCTGAGCCGCCTGCAGGGGTTAGCAGGCAGGCTGGGCCCAGAGACCTACCTGTATCAGTGAGGGAGCCAGTAGGTGCCACCACCACACAGCATCGGTTACCCTGGGGCCAGGGCTCAAGGCCCTCCTTGCACTGGAGGAGACGAACCCCTAAGCCAGAAAAAGCCAGCTCTCTTGAGCCGAGAATGCAGGCCAAGCCGACTCCCTCTGGCAGCTCTCCCACCTGCCTCTCCCCTTCTCCCACTGAGATCCGCTAGCCAAGGAGGTGGAGGTCTGTGCGGTCAGCTGCCCATTGTTAGGTGGGAGTCTGCTCAAATAGTCAGGAAGACAAACCTGTGAGAGGCAACGGGAGGGGCGAACGCGCAACCTGAGCTAGAGCGCGGGCCAGGAGTAGGGTGGACGGGAAGGGGGTTCTGGAGGACTCTCTGCAAATGGACCGTTTTGCCTTGGCTGTCCTTGGGATGGATCCTCAGAGCTGGCCTCAAACCATGTGGGTTAGTAAATGACACTCAGCGCCTCCTACCGGCCTTCCAGCAGCCCCTTCCTCCCCCTCTTCTCTCTACACTGAGTGGGTTTGCCGTCAAACAGTTCTGGGAGAAAGGCGAAGTTACTATTATCTGGACACCCCTATGTGGCAGGCCCAGTTCAAACAGTTGAACTCATTTACTCTTTCAACAATCCTGCGAGGTTGGCATCTTTATCCCCATTTTGCAGACAGTCGAGGTAATGATGATGGCGCTCAGTGTGGGCCCAAGGACAGTTGCGCTCTCTCTCCTGCATCGGGTGGATAGACAATGAGGCTCAGAGAAGTTCAGGGACTTTCCCAAGGCCACCCAGCTGGTACTGAGGGAGCAGGATTTGAGCTCAGGACTGACTCCAAAGCCAGTTTGGGGACAGGCGTTTAGGACCCGCTGCCCTGGACACAGGATGGCAGGATCAGGGCCCCAGATGTCAAGGTCTGGCTGCAGTGTGGGTGGCAGATTGGAGGGGAGATCCATTCGGCTGCGGCGTGACCTGGGCTAAGAGCCTGACCTAGGGACACCGCGGCAGCAGGGGCGATAGGAGGGGTGGCGGGGGAGGCATGTAGTTGGTAAGTTGGTTGAGCTGTGTCCCGCATGGCTGAGACACAAAGGGTGCCCAGACAGGAACAGCTGCCACTGCAAACACAGCCCCTGATAATGTAGCTCTGTCATTCTCCCCTGCCTGCCTGCGCCGCCCCCACCACCCCTGCCTAATTCACTCCTTGGAGAAACGGCACAGCTGACATCTTAAGGGGAAATTGGCCTTCGGGCCATGTATTCATTCTGTAAATTTTTATCCTGTTCCAGGCCCTGGTCCAGGCACTGGGGCTACAGCAGAGAACAAAACAGAGCTTCTGCCATCCAGCGCTTGCAGGGGAGACAGACAACCGTGGACAAAACAGCAACGTCCAGCGATGACGAAGATGATGGGGAAGAAGCAAGAGCCGCTGGGGTGATGGGTGGTGAGGGGAGGGCGGGACCAAGGGAGCAGAGATCGGAGGGCTGAGCTGAGCAACTGTCTGGGAAGAGCAATCAGAGCGGATAGAAGCCCCGAGGCCGGAGCAGGCTTGGCGGCATTAGGAAGTCAGCGTGGCAGAGCTGAGCCAGCAAAGAGAAGAATGGGTAAAATGAGGCTGGAGAAGCAGCCCGAGGCCAGGTCTCGTAGGGCTTTGTGGGACATGGTCAGGGCTCTTGAGTTTAGCCTGCATCTGTAAGCACCAGGGGCCACGGGGCAAGCGGCTGACAGCATCGTGCAAGGAATCTGGCCTTCTCGGCAGCCGCTGGTGCCCTTCAATCTAGAGTTTCTCTAGCCAGAACTTTTGGCTCCCTGGCTTAGAGATCAAGTCCTCCTTCGCAGTCCCCGTTAGGGAAGGGGCTTGCAGAAGCTGCTGGAAAACTCGTGCTACACTGTTGGGCGCCAGTCAGGGCTGAAGACCTGGACAGGGGCCTGGCCCCAGGACCTAGCTGCGTAGGGAGACAAGAGCAAGACCTGGGATGGACTCCTCTGGCTTCCCCTGGCCAGCTGTGTGGCCTTGAGTCAGTCATTCGCTCTCTCTGAGCCCCAGGTTCCCCCACTGTCAAACAGAGAGATGTTCCACCACAAAGCCCTGCAGATCAAGTAAGCAAAGGAAGTCAAAGGGCATCGTAAAATAGAAGAATTCTGCACATCTGGAAGTTTTTACTTAAAATCGTTTCTTGCCTGTAGGGGGACGGGATGTTGACAACCAAGGAAGGGAAGGAGAAGGCTTCTCTGGGAGGGGCTTGGGCCCCCCTCCCTGCCCCCTCCTCCCCATTCTCCCCACTGTCTGGTTGGGCCTCCTCTGGAGTCTCTCATCCTGAAAAACTAAGAGGCTTCACCTAGACCCTGAGGCCCAGCCCACTGGCACTGATTTCTCACCCAGGATTTCTCTTTATTTTATTTAATTAATTAATTATTCTTTTTAAAAGATGTGTTTGATGTGGACCTTTTTTTTTTTTTTAAGTCTGTATTGAATTTGCTACAATATTGCCTTTGTTCTATGTTTTGGGTTTTTTGGGGGGCCGCGAGGCATGTGGGATCCCAGCCCCCCATCAGGGATCGAACCCGTGCCCCCTGCAGTGGAAGCACAGATTCTTAACCACTGGATCGCCGGGGAAGTCCCTCACCCAGGATTTCTGCTCGGGCGTGCGCTTCTTGCTCTCTCCGGCAGGGAAGCCACAGCCTGATCAACAAACCCACGGCGTTCTCCAAGTGGCACCTGGAAGAGACCCCAGGAGCAGGCTCCTCCCGTGGCCGGGATTCAGAGACTGGAGGATCTGCTGACAGGACTCACCAGGGTCCTCCACCCGCCTCCACCCCACACCCCGATTTCAGCTTTGGTCCATCTCTCTCTCTGCATTCATTAATTACTTTTTTAAAAGTCAAAAGATTTTTTAAATTGACGTTGCTAATTCTTCTCACTTTTCGATCCTAAGGATGTGTATCTATGGGTAAATGAGAAAACACGAAGGAACTGGCTGATGGAACACCTAATTTGGATCATCAAGGAATTCTAAGGACCTGAAATTTATTAACCTCCCATAAGACAAAAAGACTACTGGTGAGTGAGGCAGGGTGTGGGGACCATCGCAGCTGGGGACACAGGGCTGGGCCCACAGGGCTGGGCCCACAGAGAAGGCCTCTGCTTCAGGAGCTCAGCTGGGTGGGGGGCAGGGGCCCACAAGGCTCTGGTGCCCCCTGAGGGCCCCCACCTGATATCCTTCAACCTTCTGCCTCCACCAGCCCCTCCTGACCTTCAGCTGGTGACTTCTCGCTTCATCAGGGCTCTACCAGCCTGTCCCAGAAGCTGCCGGCCCCTAAGAGGCAGCAAGGTTCAAGTGAAGGGCAGGACAGCACAGTCAGCCAACCTTCGGCGCCTGTCAGGTGGGCAGAAACGCTGCCCTCGCAGGGCTGCTGAGAGAAGTCAGGAGGCTGATACGCAAAATCCCCATCCAGGGACGAGTCCTCACCTTCCCATCTCCGCCCAGCCTGCATCCCTGGACCGCGCACTGGGCACTAGGGATGCGAGATGAGTGACACGTGGTCCCTGCCTCCATGAAGGTCACTGTTCCCCTCTGAAAACTGACCATCTGGGTTCTGGTGGCTGGAGCAAGAATTGGACCACGTCATCAGGGAGGGAACCGTGACAGAGAGAGGCTGGTGTCCCCGACCCCTGAAGGACTCAGGGCTCTTTACTCATAGCCAGGAGGTCCTCTAGGGCCCTGTGGAGGCCGCTCGGAGGCCTGGAGACCAGGAGAGCAGCTGCCTCCATATCGTCTCCTCTCTGTCATCATTTATTGAGCATGTAATATGTGCAAGATGGTATGCCAAATGCTGTATATGTATTAACTCATTTCACCCTCCCGATAGCTCTATGGGATGAGTGAATAAACAATAAAATATTGTTTATCCTACAGGGGAGGCAGTTGAAGCACAGAGAGGTTAAGTAACCTCTCCGAGGTCATACCGCTGATCGGTGATGCAACCAGACTGGACACAGGCGTCAGGTCCAGAGGCTGCACTCAACCACCCACCGTAGTAACGACTCCTCTAACAGGCATGATGTATATAGCACAGGTCGTCACGAAGCAGGTGTTAGTGTTAGAAATCCTCCTGAAAGCTTACTGCCCTACTTTACATTTGAGAAGTTAGGCCACTGAAGTGATAATTCATTTTCATTGATTAATTAGTAGGAGCCAGGAACTGTTCTAAGCACGTCGCATGTTTTCACTAACTTGGTCTCATACCGTCATGACCCCGATTTTACAAAAAGGAGGAAACTGAGGCGTGGAGAGGCTAAGCACCTTACCCAGGGTCCTCCAGCTGATCACTGGCACAGCCACGGCCTGAACTCGGGCGGTCTGGCTGTAGAGTCCACATTCTTGACCACTCCACTGCGTTGCTCAGGGTGCGCAAAGTTAGTAACTAGAAGAGCCCAGGCTCACAGCCAGGTCTGTAGGCCACCTGTCCCGAGGGTCGGCCGCCCCCACCTGCTCTGCCTGGGCTGTGATGCCCTTTCCAGGTTAAGATCCTAAGCAGGATCCCAGGCCTCTGGTTCACTGCCTGCCAAAGCAGGGGTCCTTTGTTTCTGAGCCCTCCTTCCTCCAAACAGGCTAGAAGGAAGCCCTCTTGTCCTCCAGGGCTCTCCAGCTGCCTCGCTCACCTGGGCTTGGCCTGCGCTGGAGTTCACCTGCCCTCCAAGCCTTCCGGCCAGACTGAGCCCCTACTAGACCCCTGAGGAGCCATACCCCTGGCTAAGGAGCCATCTACGTTGCATTGTGGGGAGCCTCTGGCCCCTTCTCCTGGGTGCTCACACTGTAGTCGGTGCTCTTCCTTGGGCTGGTTGTGCACTCCGCCTTCCTGAAATCAAGGGCCCTTGTCTTCTGGGCCTGATTCTTTCCCCAGACTCACGTCTACTTCCCTTCACCCACCAGTTTCTCCTAAAGGGGCACCATCGTGGTGCCCTGGCCTCCCCACCCCCGAGTGAGGCTGCCGGTGGCACCCAGCCGGCCAGGACAGGCTGCGTGGGATGGCGGCTGTCACAGCCGCACAGCTGGGCCCAGGTCGGGTGGACCCACAACAGCACAGCGGTTGATCGGAGCCCTGCTGGCCGAGGGCCAGGAGAGATGAGCTTCCCAGAATCCTCCAGAAGCAGCACAGAGGAGGGGCCAGACAAGCTGCGCACTTGGAGTCTCACTCAGACCCTGCTCTATGACCCTGGCCGCCTACCAATTAATCTGTGTCCCAACTCCACTGACTATAAAACAGGGGCGCAGCTAACACCTTGAGGGTAGCCGTGAGGATGAAAGCCTGCCACTTGGCAGAAGTGAAGGGACTCTCAGAGGTCCCTTTTAGCTCCAACAGGTAATGATTCCGTGAAAACCAGGCAGGTAGTCAGGCTGCGTGTCAGGCAGGTCAGGCTGTATAATGCCGGCATCACGGCTCCTCAAAAAGCAACAGACTTCTGCTGGTCACTCAGCATGTGTCATGTGAGACACTCAAAGAGGACTCTCTATCTCCAGCCCCAAACCCCTTCCTTCACGCAGGACCCAGGGTGCTGAAACGCCACCACTGCAGGCACCCCTGGGACTTACACACTGCTCTCTCCAGGCATCTCTTTTTAAAAGAAAAGGTTTCGAGCTGAGTGTCTTCTCTTACAAAAGGCAGCCCCACAGCATCACGGCCCCTGGATGGGCGGGAGGCACAGGCCTGAAAGCCAGGATGAGGCACAAAAGAGTGGCCAAGCTCAGGCCTGGAAGACGAACCTCACCAACTCCCATGGGTGGCTGGGGCCAGCTTGGCATGGCCATACACCTCGGCACCTAGTAAGGGTTTGTCATCCTCACAGGGGCAATGCTTGGCTGTTCACAGAGCACATTTTTACGTACTCTCTTCTGAAACTTCACAACCTGCAGAGGTAGGTCTATTTAGACCCATGTCACAGATGAGGAAACCAAGGATTGGAGATATGGACTCCTCCAATATCACCAGCATGTCGGGGGCAGATCCAGGGTAGACCCAGCTCTGGCTCCAAGCCCAGCACTCTGCCAACCGCACTGCCACCTGAAGCACCAGCAAGAAGCCGTGGTCAGCAGCCCAACCCCAGCGCCCCTGCATCCCCCATGGGGAGAGCTTAAGGGGGTTCAAAGGCTCCAGGCCAGCAAGCATTTGGCTAAGTCACGGTACTTAGGATTCTGACAGGTCCCGGTAAAAGCCCTCATCCCTGGGGGAAGTCTTTGGTGCCAAAAGGGAAGGAGATAAGTCCCCGGGGGTGTGGACTAAGGGAGGACAGGCTGGGCCCTCACAGAGCAGAGCCCACCCACAGCACTGGAGCAAGCAGCAGAGCCTCCAGAGGGTAGGTCCCAGGCTGGGATGGCAGGTGGCCCGTCACGCACTTTGACTGCAGAGGGAGGTCTGTGCAGGCCCTGCTTAGAAGCAGCTTCAGAGCAGCTGCTGGCTGAGCAGCAGTGGCTCCTATGAGTCGCCTGCATTATGGAGGTGTCTTAGTCTCCAGGAGCCCCATAGCTCAGGGATCTACACGGTCTTCCTAATGAGACAGGAGAATCCCTTCCCTTCATCTCGGAGGGATCGCCAGCGAGGTCCAGGTGAGCAAGCCCAGCACCAGAGAGTGGGCATGGAGAGGGGGCCGCCACGCTGCAGGGTCGGGGGTGTACTCACTCGTGTGTGCACGTGTGAGGGGCTGTGTCTGAGGGGGTGATGAGTGGAGAGAGTGCAGCTGTCAGTGGGAGCCCTGAGGTGTGTCAAGGGTCCGGGCCTGTGGCTGTTTCTGAAAGACAGAAACTGTGTGTGTGTGCGCGTCTTGTTCACCCCACCCACCACTCGCCCCATGCCTATCACAGTGCACCGTCACCCAGCTGTGTGGCCCCAGGCAAAGTACTTAACCTCTCTGTGCTTCAGATTCCTCTTCTGTAAAATGGAGCTGGCACTGGGCTTGCGGGAAGGATTTGACGTGACAGCGAAAGGACCTGGTACGCTCTCTGTGCTTGGCGTCCCTTGTGCCCCCAGAGCATCCGAAAGCACGAAGGCTGGCACCTGAGGTCCTCCTGGCTCACCGGCCATTGGGAGAAGGAACTTTTGATCCTAGAAACCGGAACCATCATCAAAAGACATGAAAGGAGCTGGAAAACGTGACCCCTGGGGAATGTTGTTTACGGAGCACACTTCACGAAAGTAATCATTGTTTTCTCTGAGAAGCAGTTCTCTAAAGGGCCCTTGAAATACCTTACCGAGAAATACTCCAAGAAGAACAATCCCTGTGACTTGCTTTGAGGGATGCCTCCGACATGGAGACTCACAAACCCCGCCCAACCAGATCCAAAGGTGAAGGTGGATGCAAGGCCAAGGACTGGGCTGGCACCTTTTGTAGAGCTCAGCTTTACAGCACAGGGTTTACGGCACCTAAGCAGCTCTTTGTGAATGAGTTGTATTTTCTTGGTGTAGCAATGCGCCATACTCAGTCACAAAAGAAAAAAAAACCTGAGCACAGAAGCACAGTGCTGAGCACATACCAAGTCTTCACAAATGGCAGCTGGAATCATTTTTATCATCATTTATGTACTATGAATATTATTTGTGTATAAATACTTAGATATAAATAATGTTTATTTTAATATTATTATTAATATATATTATCATGCAGGCAAAAAATGAATGATGCTACCGGAAGAGTGGAAGAAGCAATCAGGTGACCCCCAAATTCATCACTTTGGACAAGAGAACAGGGGCTCAGAGGGGAAATTTGGCAAGGCCAGACCTGCCAAAGTTATGCAGAAAGTCAGGGATGGGGCTGGGATAAGCTCACTACCTCCTGACTTCCAGGGGCCTGTCACACTCTAGCCCTGCTCCCCTCCCCACTGCGGGTCAGAGCCCTCTGTGGCCCAGCAGGGGGACCAGTACCCCCCTACCCTGACCTACTCGGTCTCCGGGCTGGTGACTCCTGGCAGTGTCGCCCTGGCTCAGGGAGGTCTACTCGTATCAGCTCAGCGCTGGGAGCCAGGAGACCCCAGGGCTACATCAGCTGCCCGCCCACCCTGCTGCGAGGGACCCTGAGGCCACCCAGCAGAATTAGCAGAACACCCTGGGAAGTCTCCCTTCACCCCTCAGTCTCACTTACACATGGGGGTCTCGACTCACCTACGGCCTCGGCCTCCAACTCAGAAGGGGCAGTAGCCACAGGGCCATGTGAGTCTGGGAGGTCACAGGTCCCAACAGACCCCACCAGGGTCTTGGTGGCTGCTTTCCCGGAAGAGGCCTGGTCCCAGCGCTCACTTTCCCTGGCTGAACACTACCATGTTGGGATGAGAAAACTCTTTGAAGTTCTGGAGCCAGTTTTGCTTTTCTCTCGGGCACCAGGGACTAGGGAAAGTGTAGAGGGATGTTCAGAATCTATCCATTTTATTTGCATACTTAGCAGGGGGGCCAACAGACTCAGACACACCTGGGTTTGAAACAAGGCGACCCACTTTCTAGCTGCCTGAGCTCGGGAGGTTCTTCAAGTTCTCGCAGGCTCAGTTGCCTCCTCTGTGCAATGGGGTAATAAGGCGCTATCTCCTGCAGTTGCTGGTAAAGGCGAGTGAGGCCAGGCTTGTAACAAAACACCACAGACGTCAACGCACTGTGATGGGGGAGCAGGTCCGAAGACGTAACTATTTGCCCGTAAGAGTCTGAAAGAATCTTCACCAAAATTTAAGCAGGGGTGGGAGTGGGGGTGGGTATCACTGAGGGGCAGGATCTCAGCTATTCCAATTCCTTTTCTTCTTTTCCTTTTCTTTTGACCTGAGTTTTCCAAATATTCCACAATGCTCCTGAATTCGTCATTTGAAAACGATAACAGAGTGAAAAATCAACCCGGCCGCCCGCTGCGATGCGTGGCCGCTTCCGTACTGGGGGTGGGGGCGGGGATGGGGGTGGGGAGGGAGCCCCGTGGGGGCAGGGCTAGGTGCCCTCCCCCGGCGGGCGGGCCCAGCGGGCCTGCTCGCTGGGGTGGCGCCTGGCTCAGACAATGCGAACACACAGTCATTCATTATAACTCAATTACAGTGATTAAAGCTGGTGGCATGCAGAGGCAGGAGGGAGTGTTGCCAACAAAATTTACACTCCGTGTCATCAGCGAGAGATAACAGCAGCTGACGCGGCCGCTCGCCTCCCCCTGCCATCTGCTCGGCGCGGGGGCCGCCCGAGGGGCGAGGTGCTGCCGGAGGACCGCGCAGCGGCGGAGAGCTGCTGATTCGGGCTGCCCCCGGCCGAGCTGGGGCCGGGACAGGACAACGATCGCTGGGGAAGCTGCCCCTCCCTGCGGACAGGGCGGCCCAGAAACACGATGTCTGGAACGGGGGTTTGGGGAGGCAATGGCGCCCGCTCTTCTGGGTTTGTGCCCACCGTTGTGGAGGGTGGGACGGGAAGATCTGGGTTTTGCCCCCATGCTCCAGATGAGGAAACTGAGACACAGACCCATGAGAGACGTCGCACAGTAAGCCTAAACTCACACCTGCTCTAGCTCTCCTAGGGACGATGCAGAGAGGGAGGCTGGGAGGTTGGGGGCCACTCTGGACTGCGGGGAGTTGGAGGGGCCAGGCGGAGGCCTGAGACCCAGGATGAGTCAGAATGAGTCAACGGTGGGGACAGGAGGGCCTATGGGGGCAATGTGGGGGACACCAGCCACAGGGCAGGGCTGCTGGGGGAGTGTGGTGGGGCGTGAGGTGGCCATCAGTCAGCAGGCAGCGGATCAGACACCCGTGGGCTCTGGGCAGGGTGACTCAGAGGGACTAGGGGGATGAGACAGGCAGAAGACCATGGCTTGGGTCTGTGACACCATGAGGCAGAGGGACGGGGAGGACGCAGCTGCCTTTCGAGGGGCAGCAACGTCACCCCAGAGCACCAGGCCTCCAGCTTTGTCAGCCACAGGGAATAGGAACCTGTCTATTGGACCAGCAGATGAGTTGGTCCCCTATCTGGAAAAGTCTCCATTCTGAGGCCCTGTTGACTTGGGGTGGGGTGGGGGAAAGGAGGTGCTTCGGGCTCCCTTCTCCTGGTTATTCTCTTACTTGTTTACCCAGAGCATTTTTCCAGCGGTGCCAGCCTCTAAGACCACAGTCACCATGGTAGCATAATGCTACAGCTAGAGCTCGTTTCCTAGTGCCCAAATCCCACCACAAGTCTCATTTGCTAAACTGCCAGCGGCCCCTTGGTTCCCCCAGGATACATCTGACCCCCCAGGTGTTCTCCTTTGAGCCCCACCTTTCCCCTTTGCCCCAGGGCCTTTGCACATGCCGGTCCACAGACTGAAGCTCTGCCCCTCCTCCTTTGGCCCTCCTCAACCCGCTTGTCCTTCAGAGCCCAGCTTAGGCATTTCCTCCTCTAGGAAGCCATCCCGACCTCAAGGCCAGCTGGGTGCCCCTCCTCTGGGCTCTCATACCTGCATGCTAGTCCCCTTGGAGCGCCGACCAAAGAATACAGGGGTCATCTGGGGACAGGTCTGTTTCCCACCTTCAACCATGGTAGCAACTTGGGGGCAATGGCTAGGGCCTGTGCATCACTGAAGTCTCAGCGCTGACTGGACAGGTGTGTGAATGTGGGTGGGTGGACCAGACAGAAGCCAACAAAATGGCTACCTCACGCAGACTGGCTCAGGAGAGCATGGAACCCAGCCCACAGGTCAGGGCAGAGATCAGTGTTAGAGTGAAGAGCGAGGGCGGGAAAGTGAAGGGATAGGAACCACCCCCCTTCCCCAGCCTCTCCCACATCCACCAGGGCCCCTCATTCCATGCCTGACAAGCCCACTCTGTGCTACACCTTTGGCTCCCAGGCAGGTCAGACCAGGCAGGGCTGATGGCCTAGAGTGGGGCTCGGAGCTGCGGACTGCTGAGGCCTTCTCTCTCCTGCACATCCCACGTCAGGCCACCTAGACACTGGACTGTCAGCAACTGGGGACACTTGGAGACATGGTACAAGAGTGAGGTCCAGGCAGGACCACACCAGCTAGCCCGAGAAGCACAGTGCCTGGAATTCCCCAAGTAGAACGGAAAGAGGAAGCTGAGGAGAGGTGTTGAAGGCCTGGGACGAGGTGGGAGAGTCTGCAATGCAAAAGGCACTCAGAGTCAGGAAACCTGGGTTTTTGTTTCAGTCTTGACTCAGGGCTGCCTGAGGTTATGCATTCGTTCATTCTGCGAGCCGAGCTACGGACACAGTCCGATGCTAACGGTGGTCCTGCCTCCATGGAACTTCCATTCCAAGTCACTTGCGCTCTCTGGGCCTCAGTTTTCCCATCTGTCACGAGGGTAATGGCCTTGAACTGATCTCCCAAAGTTGGTATGGGGGAGGCGTTTTTTAAGTAAGATGAAGCCTCATTGAAAATCATGGCCATCTATATCCAATCTCCTGGGATAAACCATAATGGAAAAGAATATTACAAAGGATGCGTCTGTGTATATAACTGGCTCACTTTTCTGTGCTGCAGAAATTAGCAAAACTTTGTAAATCAACTATACTTCAATTAAGAAAAAAAAGAAGAAGAAGAAAGAAAAAGAAAATCACCGCCCACAGAGCAGGGAAAGTTTTTCCCTTTCCAATTCTCAGTGATTCTGATTAGGTCAAGAAGCAAGCTCCATGTGGATGCTGAGGGGTCCTCAGTGCTTCTCAGTCAGGAGGACCTGAGGCCTCGTTAGATCTGTTGACATTGCATTTACTAGTGTGAATTTTTTAAAAGATGAGCGATAACCCACTGAGGATAATGATATACAGTTTCCCTTTTAAATGCTTATATTTAAGCTTAAAAAGTGAGATTATTTAAAGAAAAACTGTTAAGTAACTCGGAGGCTGGTGGGTTTTAGTAAAAACCAGGGCACGTATCTGCAGATGGTAATTTACAAATGACCACAATTCCTTGATCCTTGGGTCCAGGGGCTGCTGCATCACCAGGGTAGCTCTGCTCCTGTTGGGGGGCGGGGCTCAGAGACCTGACAGCTGTAGCTCCTAGAACTGGGCCAGCAGGGTCAGAGGAGGGTACCACACCCCGATAAAAAGGTGATGGTGAGCCAGTCGGTAACATCGGTCCTTGGGGCTTCCCAGGGACTAGGGAGTGTGTCCCTAAACAAGCTTGAATGCAAATTACTTTCATTGACAGACAAGCTGATCTACAGCGCACGCACAGCGCTTGGCATTAGTTTCCAAACAGTGCTCTGCAGAGAGGGGCAGCGTCTCTGTGCAGTGCTTTACAAAGTGACTCAGGCCTGGGGGCTCTCTCCCTTCTCCCTTCCTCCCTCACTCTTTGTGCCTGCCCTCCTACAGCCGCCCCAGGGAAGGGGTCCTCCTAGGAGTAGCCTCCAGCCCCAGCACAAGGGATCTGTAAAGCCTTTAGCCACCCGGGAGCAAAGTAGCTCAGCACTACAGAGGGGCAGGCAAATCAGGGACCAGTGTGTCTAAAAGGCCTTTCCTTCTCTCAACCCACGACTCCTATTCATCCTTAAATACCTAGGACAAATGTGATCTCCGTTGAAAAGCCTTCATGTATTCCTCCCCCTCTGACCCTCCTAAGAGTTGCATGAACCTTCTGACCCCCATAATATGCTGTCCATACCACTATTTATTAGTAACACTGTTTTATAATTGTTCTAATTGTTCAAGTTTGTTTTCCCCACTAATGAGTACATTGCTTGAAGCACGGACCATTCATTTCTATACCCCATGTCCCTAGCTTCTGACACTGGGTACGGGTAGCATAGATATAGAGCATCTGTCTATATCTATCGAATCAGTGGGTGGGTGGAAGGGTGCATTGGCTTGGCTTAAAGTCATGAGCTAGTTTTCCACTCGCTCTACTTCTCTATTTAAGGAGAGGAAAATTTGTGTTGAAGGCATTGTTCTTTCAGGCATTCAGTAACTATTTACTAAGCACATATCATGTGACAGGTACTTTGTTAGGGGCCAGGAGTACAGAGTGAACCAACTTTGATCTGTGCTCTCAGGAAGTTCACAGGTTGGAGAGTGAGGCAAGCAGCAAACTGGGTAACAAGGGAAGGATTTCAACGTCATCATCACTTATACGTAAAACCACTCAGAATTGAATCAATTTTGAAAGGAAATTCAGATAGAAGATCCATGAGGTTACGTAAAATCCTGCAACCCTGAATTTGAAGTCTCAGCAGATGTAGAGCACAGGGAACTATACTCAATATCCCGTAATAACTTATAATGGAAAAGAATCTGAAAAAGAATATACATGTTATATATATATAGCTGAATCACTTTGCTGTACACTTGAAACTGGCACAGCTTCAATAAAAAAAGAGGTATCAGTAGACTTCATGATGCATTTTATCTTTAACAACTATATAAAAACACGTACCTCCTAGCTCTGCTACTGAAAGGATCTAAAAGCAATGACCAATCCATTAGCATCAAGCACCCCTAGCCCCCAGATTATGGCCCCTTAAATACTACTTCCCGCTAAAAGGAGCTAGGGGTCCTTGGGGAAATGGCTGACTCCAGATTTAGGACAGAAAATGGACAAGATGGGAACATTGTCTCGTACCAGAAAGCAATGAAGCTATCAGACTACCAGAGTCATATCAAAAAGACTCAGAAGGCATCTTCAAGAAGTTTCCTAAAATAGGATGATTTGAGAAGCAATAAGAATAACTCCACTTGACTGAAACATATCAAATATATATAAATCCACATGGTTAGAGTGATACTTTAAAAGAAGAAAATCTTTGAGGTTGCTAAGGAACTAACTTATTACTTTGAAAACTGAAAAATAAAGCAAATAAGTAAGTATTTATCGTGCATTGAAACTCTACCTCAAGATAACCAAATGGTTCGTGAGGGGCACTTTCTCTTTATAGAAGTACCCAAGCAAATAGATGAAAAAGGAGGGATAGAATTTAAGTATCACCATCTTGCAGCCTCCTAATGAATTCATGCATCTAGACAGTGATCAACCATGACTGCTAACATTCAAAAGGAGAGACACATACATAGTTATGTGCTTCCGAATGGATCAATGAAATAGTCTTGCCTGCACCCACCGCCCCCCCCCTCCGGCCCCAAATCAAGCCGAGATCTCATCAAGCTCCAAGATCTAACTAATTTAGCAATCAGCAAAATTCAGACTGTGAGAAGCTGTGAGGACAAATAATTTTGTTTCTTCAATAAATAAATGTGTGTGTGTGTGTGTGTGTCAGAGAGAGAGAGGGAGACTGAGATATGAAGAAGGAACCTAAAAGACATTTATCAACTATAGTCGCTTTGTACTTTATTTGGAATCCTAATTCAAATATACACATTTTTAAAAAAAATCACAATTGAGGAAATTCAAATATGAAGTGGGTATTTTATGACTTTTAACATTGCTGTTAATTTTTTGGGTGGGTTACTAGTATTATGCTTATATTTTTAAAATAGATTTCACTTTTTGGAGATATTGAAATATTTACTAATTCAATGATGAGATGTCTGGGGTTTGCTGCGTAATGCTCCAGTGGTGGCAGCCAGGTGGAAATAGGAGGGTGTAGATAAAGCACGGTTAACCCCGAGTTGACAACTGTTGAAACTGGATGGTGAGCACACGGAGATTCATGATGCTGTTCTCTCTACTTTTGTTTGTTTCCTAATAAAAAGCTAAACAAATTTAATCCATGATGTCTATGCATGAGATTGTTGCCCATGAAATCTACAGAATCATTAGAATCACAAAATATCTAGGCTGGAGAGGACCCAGGGATTGCTCACCCAGCCTTCAAGCATGACTCCATAGATAAGACCAGGACCTGGAGAGGTCTGGTGACATAGATAAGATGACATGGTGAGCTTTGCTCCTCTGCCACTGGGCATGTGCACCTGTCCCCCCCTTCTCCCCCCCATGCCCAAAGCTCTTCTCTCAGTCACCAGAAATTATGATGATTCCTTAACAAGTCCTGATTTTTCTAGCTTTTCTTTATTTAACCTTCAATTATGAAATATTTCAACCATACAGAAGATAATATGATACTACTAAAGCTACCACACAGATTTAAAAAATGTGAACATTTTAAGATTTTCTTCAGCTTTTTTAAAGCTAACAAAACGTGATAGGTAGAACTAACTGAACTCCCACATTCTTCTCCCTTCCTCCTCACAGATACAATTATCCTGGTGGCATGCTGTGTTCTTTCCACTTGTGTTTTTATAGTTTGATGCGTATACTCAAATTTATAATTGTTTTGTGTGGATTTACATTTGACATAAATAGTATCGTATCGTATATTTCCTTTTGCAACTTGCTCTTTTCACACAACATTGTGTTTTTGAGGTTTATCCAAGTTGATACATGAAGATCTAGCTCATGCATTTTAAAGCCTCTATACAATTTCATTATACAAAAACGTATAGATTTTTCTTTATGTTTCCTCCAATAATGCATTATAGGTTATTGACAGTTATTTTTTGCTGCTTCAAACAATGGGGCAATGAAAAATGTCTGTATGTATCTCTTCGTGTGTTTGTGTAAGAGTTTCTCTAGTGTATATAGTTGGAAGTAGAATTACCAGGTCATAGGGTTGTGTTGCTTCTACTTTACTATTGCCAAACGCTCAACAAAGTGGGTGGGTGACCCAATCATGCTCCCACAAGCAGGGTTTGATGTCATTCCCCATCCTCCTGGAAGCTGCATGTTATTAAAGTCAAAAAGTTGCCAATCCAACGGGAATGAGTTGTTCTGTTTTGCTTTTGTTTTCTGAATTTGCATTTTCCTGATGACTAGTGAGAATGGGGCATTTTCACCTGTTTCCTGACCATTTGTGCTTCCTCTCCTGTGAACCACCTGTTTCTGCATTCTGCCCATTTTTCTGTGTTGTTTACTTCCACGTACTGACTTGGAAGAATTCATTACATATTCCAGATACCACTTCTGTGTCCGTTATAGGTGTTGCATTTATTTTTTTCATGCTTTTTTATGGCATCTCTCATCGTACAGGTGTTTTAAATTTTAATGTAGTCAGATTGACCTCTTTTATTTTTTTCATTGTAGCTCTCCCTTTCTGGGTCTTGTTCAATGATCCTTTCCCTACTCAAAGTCCTAAGGTTGCTCCCTAATATTTTATCCTAAAAGTTTAAGGATTTTAATCCTGCTGGAATTTATTTTTGTATGTTGTGTGAGGCAGAGATCCATTTTCCCCTCCATAAAGATGGTCTATTGCTCCAGAACTATTGCTAATAATGCTTTTCTTCAATGATACATGATGGCACCTAGGTCATAGCCAGAGTTCATCTCTATGGAGATTTATTTATGCACTCTGTTTTGTTCCACTGGTCCACTTGTCTATACATGCACCAAGAGCACACTTTCCTGCTGACTGTGGCTTTACAATAAGTCTTGATATCTGGAGGACCAGTTCTCCTTTCTTACTCCTCTTCAAAATTATATTTGCTATTATCGGTACTTTACTCTTCAGATAAATGTATTAGCTTTTAAAATTACATAGAAAGCATCCTTTTTGGGTTCTGTTTAACATTGCATTACTGTATAGATTGCTGGGAAAGACAGCTTTTAAAATGAAACCGAATTTTCTCCTCAGTGAATATGGTATAGCTTAATGAGACAGGCTGGGACCTGGGCTCCTTCGCTGCAAGTGCTGCAGTGCTCGCACCTGGACACACCTCTCCTCAAGCAACAAAATACAAAGAAACTGTACGGGACTAAAAATAACTGTGTGCATGGTGCAGTTGGGGCAAATTTTGGATCCAACTGATACAAAGAGACCAAAAAAAACTTTTTTTTTTTTTTTTTTTTTTTTTTGCGGTACGCGGGCCTCTCACTGTTGTGGCCTCTCCCATTGCGGAGCACAGGCTCCGGGCGCGCAGGCTCAGCGGCCATGGCTCACGGGCCCAGCCGCTCCACGGCATGTGGGATCTTCCCGGACCGGGGCACGAACCCGTGTCCCCTGCATCGGCAGGCGGACTCTCAACCACTGCGTCACCAGAGAAGCCCCCAACTGCCACTTTTGAAGAGCCTGGAGCAACAACAGGGCGTAGGGAGCAAAAGCAAGATACTGCACATGTCCCCTCCACACACCACCACCTAAGGGGTGGGCAAAACACCTAAGCCGCCCCTCTGACCCGACCCCTGGACACACCCCTACCCTCACCCCATATAAGAAGCAAGGTTGCCCACCCGCCTTGGGGAGCGAGCAAGCAAGGGAAACTGTTGTTTGTTCTCGCTGCCCCCTGCTGCAGCAGGAGGGGCCCCAATAAAGCCTTGCCTGAATTTCTTGTCTGGCCTCTAGTCAATTTCTATTGCTTGGGGAAGGCCAAGAATCCTGGTCGGTAACATTATGATCTGCATATACGTCTTTTTTTTTGTGGGGCGGCTGCATTGGGTCTTAGTTGCGGCATGCGGGATCTTCACTGAGGCATGTGGGATCTTTCGTTGTGTCACACGGGCTTTCTCTAGTTGTGGCTCTCGGGCTCCAGAGCGCGTGGCCTCTGTAGTTTGCAGCACGTGGGCTCAGTAGTTGTGGCGTGAGGGCTTAGCTGCCCCGCGGCATGTGGGATCTTAGTTCCCCGAACAGGGATCAAACCCGTTATTTTGGGCTGCATTGGAAGGCGGATTTTTACCACTGGACCATCAGGGAAGTCCCTTGCATGAGTCTTTTTAAAAATTATTTCCTTCTATAACATTTAATATTTTTCTTCATAAAGGTCTTATGTAGCTTTACTTAGATTTATTCATAGGTCATTTTTGTTGCTATTGTAAATGGGTTTTATTTCTTTAAATTACGTTTTGTAATTGATTACTACTTATGAATAGGAATGCTATTGATTAATATTGATTTCAGATCCAGCAACTTGATTAAACTCTCTTACTTGTTTTAATTGTATATTTTCTAAGTATGTAGTCATATTATTTACAAATAATCCTGATGTTCATTCATTTCAATCATCATATTTATTATTCTTTTATTTTGTCCTATTGCATTGGCTAGAGCATTCAACACTATGTTGAACAGAAGCAGTAATAATGAGCATTTTTGTTTTGTTGCTGACTTTGAAATTATGCTTCTAAAACGTAACCTTTATCTATTATTGGGTTGCTGCTGGTCTGATTCAGCTATCCATTGCCAGATGAAAGATATTTTCTTTTTATATGCCTACTTTGGTACTTTAAGGAAAGTCTACTTTGGTACTTTATGCCTACTTTGGTACTTTAAGGAAAGTCATGAATGGGTGTTGAATTTTACAAAATGCCTTACCTGTTTCTTTTGATTGATAAAACTAAGACTTCCAGCTGTGCTGAAAAATAAGCTGTGTTCTTCAATAATTGGTTGTAGGGTTGGTTCTATGTCTCAATTATGTTGTTCAAACCTTCTGTATCCTTATCAACTTCTCTCAGCTTGATCTACCAATTTCTGTTAGTGGATATGTTAAAATCTCCCATTCCTCCTTATAAAATTCTGTCCATTTTTGATTTATGTAGTTTTAATGTAGTTTTCTTAGCTTGGGAGCTCCCACTCTACATTCAAAGTTTTTTATCTATGACATTAAAGGATTCCCCTT
This sequence comes from Delphinapterus leucas, assembly GCF_059928025.1. Taxonomy (NCBI): domain Eukaryota; kingdom Metazoa; phylum Chordata; class Mammalia; order Artiodactyla; family Monodontidae; genus Delphinapterus; species Delphinapterus leucas. The sequence goes on along the minus strand of NC_143130.1, from coordinate 68,300,859 downwards.
TCTTTCAAGGTAGGCTATCAAAATAATTGTTTTACTTTTTTTTTTTTTTTTTTTTTTGGCTGTGCTGCGTGGCATGCAGGATCTTACTTCCCCAACCAGGGACTGAACCCAGGCCCTGGCAGTGAAAGCATGGAGTGCTAACCACTGGACCGCCAGGGAATTCCCTGTTTTACTTTAATTTTACCCAACATGTCTGTCCACACGGCTAAAGGGAACCCTAATTAGCTTGCTGTTAGATTTGCCAGGATTGGACATGCGAGACGTGCTTTTTTCAAGTCTCGTCACCTATTGTCAGCAAACACTTGCATCCGTGATATTCACAAGAGACAAGACCACAGCTCCTTCTCACTCTCGCTTCTGGTCTCAGCAGAGCGGGAGCCCCCAAGGGCCCGCTTCTGAGCCATCAGCCCTGCCCTGTCTGATCTGCCTGGGAGGGGGGTTCAGAGTCAGGGTCACGGTGAGCACACTGTGGAGTTTTCTGGGCATTGACAGATGTGCCCTAATAGATGTGAGGAAGGCCTAAGCTGGGCAGTGGACACTTCTGTCCTCCTCTGACTTTTACCTTCCTATGGTCTTCATCCTGAGATTGCTGATCTCCTCTTCTATCTGTGAGATCAGTTCTTTCCAAGCTTCTGAGCCAATCCTAATGATGCAGCTGGTCCACCACCCACCCACTCATTCATCCATCTACTCATTCATTTATCCAGCCAGCCAGCAGCAATATCGTACAAACACTACAAATTGTGTGATCTTGGAACTTCAGTTACATCATCTATAAAATGCATATAATAATAGCATTGACTTCATAGGACACTTACGAGTTTACAATTAGACAATGCTTACGAAGCACCGGCAGACACATACTAAGTACTCTATTAATAATAGCTATGATCTTCATCACACACTCACTGATTCATTCAACTAACATTTCCCGATCACGTACTGCGTATTAAGTACCAGAGATACGAGACACAGTCCCTGCTCTCGGAGCTCACTGCCTGGTGGGAGGGCCAGGTGGACATCAGGAGAGAGGATGATATTATTAAACTAATAGCCACAATACACCATGCATAGTATGTGCCACAGAGAGCTGGCAGAGGATGCTCCAACAGCACAAAGGAGACACAGCCAGTTTAGACTAGAGGAGCTGAGGCTCAGGGAAGGCCTTCCTGGAAGAAGTGAAACTGAAACTCAGTCCTAAAGGATGAGCAGGGGTTGGAAGAAGGATGTAGGGCATTCCTGGCTGGAAGAGAAACACATACGAAACCTAAAATCAGAGCGTGGCTTCTCAGGGCCTTGGAGGCATGTGTGACTAGTGTGTAAGGTCAAACGGGAGAAAAGGTGAGACATGACTCTAGAGATGCATGGCTGGGCCTGAGGACAAGTTAAAAGTTCAGACACTGTGCTTGCCCAGGGCCACTGAGGGGCTCCGAACAGGGGAGTGGCGAGGACAGATGTGCAGTTTACAAAGGTCCCGCGTGAGTATATCAGCCGGGTAAGGGACCCAGATCACGTCCAGTGATCCAGTGCACAGAACCCCAAGTCTTTGGATGTTAATTGAGGTGGGGACCTAGAGCCTGGGACCCATCACGGGCAGTCTTGAACTGCAGCTCACCCCCTTTATTTCCTCCTCGTCCCCCTGCCCCTCCTGGCTCAGGCGCGAACTCTGGCCTCTGCAGCTCCCTCCTCCTGAGTTTCAGCTCCCTCCTCCTGAGCTAGAGCAAGGCAGAGGGGAGAACTAGGTGGGGCAGGGGCGGGGCACGGGGAAGGATATGCCGTTACCCCAGGCCTTAGCACATGCTGTTCCTTCTGCCTGGAACACTCTCCTCCCCACCTCCCTTGGGCATGGTACCTCTGCATTCTTCAAGCCTCAGTTCAGCTCACTGCTTCCAAGAACCCCTTGCTCTGACTCCACGCCCTGGGTAATGTCTCAGCTATGTGAAGTGACATCTTTTGGTTTGTGCCTTCGCACATCTCATGGAGCGGCAGTTGTCAGTTTATGTGACGGTTTCTGCCAGCTGGCTGAGAGCTCTGTGGGGAGGGCAGGCATCCCAGCACCCAGAACCATGCCTGGTACACGTTAGGTCCTCACTATAGAAATGTTGGTTGGATGGATGGGTGGACAGAAGGATGGCTGAAGAAATGAGTAGATGAGTGAGTGGGTTGGGTGATGGATGGATGGATGGAAGCATGGGCAAGATGGGTGGGTGAGTTCTAGAGTGTTCTCAAGGCAGGATGACTTGACTCTCATGACTACTGTGGGCCATCTCCCTTCCATGAGGAATTTCCTCACCAGTCCTCTTGAAGAGGCAGGAGGCGTCATCCCCTGGATACTAATCCTCCAAACAGTATCATTCAGTCCTGCCCACCGGGCAGCTCCTTCACTAAGGGTGGGTTACTGAGTTTAGGGGAGGGGGAGGTATGAGTCACAATCTCAGCTCAGGCTGTGTCTCATGGTGGGTTACTTACCCTTTCTGGGCCTTAACTGTCCCATCTATCAAACCAAGGTCTCAGGATAGATGTCTCTTCAAATACAAAAGGCCCAATTTTGGTGTAACGTTTAAAAATACCTCATGAGTACGGTACGTTTTATAGAGTACGGTACATTTTATAGAGCACATTTTCTATTGTTGTCATAAAAAAATCAAATGATGCCTAACCGTGTAAATAAAAAAAGGTTCATCAGGTTTGTTTGCTATACTTTATGTTAAAAATAGCTCATTCTCAAACAGTGTTCTTGAAAAAACATTTACACTCCAGCATCACGGGAGAGTCCGTGGGCAGTTCATAACATTTAAGAGTCTTGCCAATAACACTTCCAGCTCCAGCATCCAGACCTCTGTATCTGTTCTTTCCCGTAGACCCTGTAAGTTAGGACAGTCACTGCCCCTGCTGGGGCCTGGGCTGCCTAGGGGTGGGGAACAGGGATGGCAGTGACCCAGAGAGAGGCCTGAGGGTGACCTGGTCTTAGGATAATCCTGTCACTGCCCCTGCTTGGTCTGGCCTGGACCCTTGTACATAATCTGATGTGACCTAAAACCGTGAAAGCTGGCTTCTGACGACCACGCCCTCTTCATGTGTTTCAAACAGATCTCCTTGCTTTGAGCAAAGGCAGCACAACAGAACTGAACAACTGCAGAAACCAGTCCCTTCTCTGGGCTTCAGTGGTGAGCACTGTTGACAGCCCACTTGCCCTGAGAAACGGGATAATCTCAAGCCAGTGAAAGCTCATTCTTTATTCACTAGTTACAACCCGGAGCCTATGAAGTCCTGGGCGCTGCCCTCCAGGGAAACTAGTCCAGCTGTGCAAACAGGTGTGTGAAATGCTGCAATTAGTAGGAGCCTGGATTTTTGCAGCAATAGTTAGGGGGTGACTTTGAAAAGGGCTAAAAAAGTGAAATCAAGGCTTTCTACCATCCTGTGGAGGAGGAGGTGTGGGCAAGCTCGGGGGATTAAGGATGAAGTCAGATTGTTTACAATACTTGGGTCTCTCCCCAAAGACTCCAAGAGGCCTCACAAACCTGAGAGTGCAGAGGAATCACCTGCAGAGCAGTAAGAGGGGGAGCTGAGGTTCTGCGAGGTGGGAAGCGTGGGAATGGGAGGGCAGCGGTGGGTGGGGGAGAGAGGAGGAGAGGAAGCAGGCGGAGTGTGAGGCTCAGCGTGGAGAGGCTTGGTGAGCTCCTTTCAGGACAGTGGCCGTGATGACAGGAAGGGGTCAAGGCACCAGCAGCCAGGGCCCAAGGGTGTGTCCCCAACCACACTTTCACAGGTCAAATGTCTCTCCCCACCCTCGACTGTGAGCTTCTAGCGCTCGGCCTGAAACTTGGTCATCTCTCCATCCTCGACTGTGCCCAGGAAATCTTGGGAGGACAGCCTTTCTGAGGTAGGTCGCCTCGCCTTCTCAGAAATGGACCTGACATCGGCCTTCACTCCCAGCAGCACAAGGCTGGAGGTAAGCATTATGAGAGGTATTTTCCTCTTCTACCTGCTGGGGCATGCAAGCCTCAACTCCAACCCTATCTCGGCACCGATGGGCAACCCACTGGCAAACACAGAATTTTCTGGCCAGGGCCTGCCATCTGGCCCCTCTGGCTCTCTGCTGTGACGATAAGACCTGGACAAACAAGGAGTGTGGTTCAAAGGGGTGATGCTTTCACTCAAGTTTGTGCAACAGTACAAGACAGAGCTGTCAGCCAAACTGTAGTCCCAGATGGGCATTCTTGCTACCTGCTGGAAGCTTCTCCGCTGTAAGCCTGAGAGGACAACCGGCTCCAGATAAATGACCCCTGTGTGTGCAGTCCAGCTGTCCTTTCTTAGGCTGAGAATAGACTGCTTTATCCTGATCGTCACTCCTTTTTTCAAATGTTCAACTCCCTTTCTTGTATGAAGTAACAGTAGGCAATCGTTTGTGCCGATTTACAATGACTGACAAAATACGGAGCTGGAAACCACGTTAGTCCATAGCTCTAGAGAGATTTTGCCCATGGCTGCATGACAGCCAAGAGCCTGGGAACCATCCCGGGCCAGCCCTGCCTCCCTGAGGGCACTGCCCTGCATTCCTATCCTGCCCCTTCCGTAAATAAATCCCTCTTCCTTCAGAAATGCACCCTTAGTGAATTAGAGAGCGGGGTCAGCCCACAACATCTGAATTTCAGCTTAAAAAAGACGGTGGAGGTTTTCAGGGTCCTGATGTGACGTCACAGACACTTTGCAACTTCACTGGAAGTTCATCACACTTCATTTTTTTCCCAAAAAGTTTTGCAGTGACAGCTTCATAGGACTTTGGTGTTACCTGTGGGCTTCCCCTCAGGGGAAGTTAAGCACTCCCCTTAACTGTCCTGTGCGATCACTTTTTAGGGGCAGGGGCAGCATGGCAGTGCTTTGAAGAGAGAAGAGCTCACGTTTATGGATGACAAAGGAAGCTGCCCAGGATCCAGAACATGGGGGTGACAGCGCCCCCCTCTCTTCTTGGGGGCGGGGGATGCAATTAAAACGCAACAATCAAACCAACCTTTAAATAGTAACTTTTAAAAATATAAAAACAGCTCATTACAATGACTTCTCATTTTCTCTTTTCTTCAGGAATCAACTTGTCTTCCACCCTCGCCCTCCCTTGTGGGGAGAACCTTAACAAGAGGTGGCAGCTGAGCATCTGAGACCCAGAGAGAGGAGGGAGAGAGGGAGGGAGAAAGAAAGAGAGAGAGAGAGAGAGAGAGGGAGAGAGACACAGACAGACTCTGGATACGTCTCCCCAGCCTTAGAAAGGGAACGCACCTTGAACGCACCTTGCGTCTCTGCAGCCTCCCATGCCAGGTTGGGGGAGGGGCTCACCCAGGAACAAGAGCGGGGGGGGGGGGGGGGGTTAGAGGCGTGGTTCACCAGAGCCCCTCCTTCCTTCTCACCAGACAGAATCACACATTATAAAATAATCCATAAAAATGCAGTATAAAAATTATCTTCCATATGCTACATCCATGGAGAGCCCACCACCAGGACTCACGACGCCCTTTAGCTTTTCCTTAGAAGAAGAAAAAATAAGACCAAAAGGAAAAAAGGAAAAAAAAAAAAAACCCCAAAGACCAAAAACCCACCAAAATCCTAACACCTCAGAACATTTTGGTACCAAAAAGTGGCACCTGCAGGAGACGATATTCTAGCTGTAAGCTGTCTGGGCTCCTAAGAGAGACGGGAAGCTACAAGAAGTCAGCCCAGTGCGCCCCCAGCCCAACCCCAAGTCCCCTCTCCCCAGGCAGGGGGGAGGTAAACCTCAGACTCACAGCTCTGCAGGTTAAATACACACTTTCCCTCTAAGGAGAGAGGAGGAGGTCAGGGGCAGGAAAGGGGAGAGAAGGCATTTTATGAAAGGACATCACTTCTAATTCCTTTTATTCAAATTAAAAAAAAAAAGCACCCACATCAGTTGGTATTTTTTCTCTGGTGGCCCCTGAGCTGAGTCGCTATGCTCTCCTCTAACTTCGTGTCCTTTCTAGGTTGTGTCCGAAGATTAAGAAGGGCCGGAGACAGAGTGGCTTTGAACTTCCATTTCTCACCACGATAACCAAATGTGCACCAAAGAGAGATGGAGGTCAGCGTGGGAGGGAGGGAGGGAGGGAGAGAAAGGGAGAGAGAGAGAGAGAGACAGACAGACAGACAGACAGACAGGGGGTCAGACACCTGAAAGGGGAGCATGGAGCTCAGGAGACTACAGAAAAACCCACCATTTCTGCTGCCGTCAGCCCGGGCTGGCACCCATCTCAAGCTCTGTCAATCCGTCAGTCTATCTGGAGCTTGGTCCTGACACGCCTCAATCGATTCCCAGGTCCACATGGAGATACACTTGTCCAGGGGGGTACCTGATAGCCAACCTGGCTGCCAGCCGTAGTGCCTCTCCTCCACCCCAGGAGTTTTCTCCCCGTTCTACTCCCTCTCCATTCTGCACCCCGCTCCCTGCCTCCCCTTCCCAGATGGGAACTTTCGTTGTTTTTTTTTTTTTTTAAAAAAAAAAAAAAAAGAAAAAAGCCACCACCACGAGTGGATTACAAATACAGCAGGCGAAATACACGGCTGGCGTTGCCGGTGGGAAGGGGCCTCCTCCCCCCGCTGACCAGTCCGAGATAGGAGTCTGTTATTTACACTTTTCACAAACCTTGTGCGCTGCACAGTCAGGGACGTGAAACCCCCCCTCCCCTGGCACAAACGTGTGGTCCACGCTCCAGTGTCCCTGAGCCAGGGCAGGGGAACACATCAAAAACAAGAGGGGAAGGAAAGATTCATGAGGGCGTCTGTGGGGAGCCGGAGCCACGAGCCCCCGAATAAATCTATGTGTAGCATCTGCCAGGATCGTTAAGGGGAGGAGAGGAGAAATCCATCAGAGTCCGTGAGTCCCATCAATCCACGCCTGGGAGTCCCGACTGTGACGGGGGCACCTTCTCAGCCGCCGGAGCACAGCGCTGGCCCGCTCGCCGCCCATCCTCCACGTCCACGGAGCCCCTCGCCGGGGTCTCCCCGGCACAGCTGAGTCTGTTTCTCCCGGAGTTTGACAGCCCTGTTACAGTCCTTGTTTAGTAGATGACCTCATAAACCGTGGCCTTCTTGTCACCAGAGCCTGTTACAATATATTTGTCATCCGCCGAAATGTCACAACTCAAGACAGACGAGGATTCCTTAGACTGGAGGAGGAGAGGCAAGACAGGGCGGCGAGAGAAAGGACAGAAATTCACTTTGTGGGTACTGGACGCCCTTTCAGTGCTCTCTGAATTCAACCGCCCTCTGCCCGCCCCGGAGCCCACACTGCAAGGCCTTCAAACACAGCCCTTCCCGTTAGAGGGGCCCCTTCCACCTGCTTCCCCACAAGGAAAAGCTCGTTAACAGGGCCCAACGTGATCTTCACAGTCTCTGAGGGGCAAGACAGAACACTTGAGCCTCGTGAGCTTTGATCCTGAGTTTACAAACAGGAAGAAGCTTTCCTGAGCTGGGAGCAGGTGTCAACAGGCCAGACCCTCAGCCTGGTGAGCTAAGAAAAAGGATTCGCACCTGAGTTTTGAAGCATCCAGTGTAACTGGAGACTTGAAAGTTACGTGCGTGACACGCTAGATGCCAGACTTCTAGCCTGAATCCAGAAAGTGGCTTGTTGGCTCTGAGAGCGCGTGTGACTGTGTGTGTGTGTGTGTGTGTGGCATGTCTCTGTATGTGTGCGCGTCTGTGTGACCAAGTGAGAGGGTGCAGCATCAGCCCCCAGGTCTTGAAAACTCACAGAAAGCCTCTTGCTTCTCTCCCATCTCCTTCTGGATCTTTCTCCTGCCCCACCTCTCTCCCTACTTGGAAGTGTTGAGACGAAACATGAACTTACTTGAATATCAGACAACACTGCTCAGAAAAAAAGCTGCCCAGTTTGCTCAAATGCCCAGCACACCTCCTGCGAGGGCTCAGCATGCAGGCCAAAGCCAAGAGCCTGTTTTCACTTCTCCTTGCTCTAGAAATCCTACAAGAGCCCCTGCTTAAAAGCCCTCACCCCGAGGGGTCAGATGCCATTAGCAGCAGAGTGTATGGCCCACTGATGCGCCCAAGTCCAAGCCCTTGCCTCTGAAGAACCCATCCTGGACCCCTGGCAGGCAGGGGCTGCAAGAGGCCGGGGCAAGTTCTGCTTTACCTGCCCCACCCCCGCCCCCAGCGCCGCGGACGGGCCCTGACTCTGGGCAGAATCAGGAGGGGTGCTCGGATGGCGGGTGGTACCTGGAATATGCTGGCTCCATACGGTGTCCTCCAGGCGTTGAGAAGGTTATCTTTCCCAGTGCTCACAAACCACTTGCCTGCAGGCGGGAGGCAAAGGAAACATCAGGTTGTGGGCTGCTGCCCTCTAAAGTGAGACCCGCCCCATACATGGCTGGCTGCCATGGAAACACAGTGTGAACCGCTAACCAGTGCTGGGCCAACTCTTCACTTGTGAGAGGCATTTTGTAACCGAGACACAGTAACACAAACATCGACACCCAGAGAATGCCTTCCTCTGCAATCAAGGGGAGGGGTGGGCAGGCTGGGACGGAGACAGGGAGGATCTGCAGTTAATCACAGGGATTACACTGCCCAAAAGATTCTTTTTAAAGCCACTAAGGTTGACTGATCCATCTCGATTCTACTACTGGAAGACGGCAGGAAGTACTAGGAATGACAAAGCTCTGAGTGTCTGGAGACCCAGCTGAAGGCGGGGATCGCTGCAGGTGCGCTGCCAGGGCTCTGCCTGCGTTAATGCCCCAGGGCTCCCAGAGCCACGTGGGGTGCCTGCAATTCCTGGTCCACAGAAAGACCGGTCGGGGTTTAGAGAGGACGGGACGCATCAGAGCTGCACAGCCATAACTACTGAGTCCGCGTGCCCCAACTACTGAAGCCCACGCGCCTACAGCCCGTGCTCTCCAACAAGAGAAGCCACCGCAATGAGAAGCCCGCCCACCACAACAAAAAGTAGCCCCCACTCGCTACAACTAGAGAAAGCCTGCGCGCAGCAACGAAGACCCAACGCAGCCAAAAAGGAATAACTAAAGTTTTAAAAAAGTAAAATAAATTTATATATTAAAAAAAGAAAAGTGGGTCGGCAGATATTCCAATCCAGAGCTATGGCCACCAAAGCCTGGGGTCTGAACCACAACCTGGAAGCACTGCTGGCAGGGCTGTGAGTACTGTTCCTTTGCCCCAAGCCAGCACGGTCTGGCTCTGGCCTGGTCTCACAAGTGCTTGGTACCCTGTGGCAGTATCCGCATCCGAGGATGTAGGGGGGGATGCCAGATGGGGGGTACTGGTCAGGGTCAGGGGACCTGGTTCTGGGACCGTGCTCACTTTGGGGCTCTGGCCCTTCTCTGAGCTTTGGGCCGCATCTATGCACAGAGGGCAGGCCAGGCGTCCCGGGGCTCCCACTCCCCCAGGCTCACCGCAGTAGGCGAACTTGAGGGATAGCACGCAGCTCTCGTGCAGGTGCAGCTGGTACTTGTCGGGCTTGCTGTGGTGCAGCACCTCCACGTTGCTGCTCTCCATGCCCACGGCCAGCCACTCCCCGGTGGGGCAGTAACCCAGCGAGAAGATCTGCGGGGGAGGGGCATAAGGAGATCAGCATCCTCCAGAGCCACAGGGGTGCGGGGGTTCCTCGAGGGCCCTGCTCTGGGGCCCTGAAGACTCAGCGTCCCACCACTCCTTCCCCCAGCACCTCCCCACCTGCCATTTGCAAAGCCAAGCCCGATAGCCCGGGGGAATGGGATCTCATGTTTCATCCCCATTTGACAGGTGACGAAGTTGAGGCCCAGAGAGGTTGCTGACTCTAGAAAGTAAGTGGCAGAGCAAACTCAGAGGTGGCACAGATATTTCACTCTCACAGTTATTCTCTCTGCCTCAGTGACTTCTGCCTTTCCTTAAGAAAAACGTGAGTAAATAAAACACTAACGTCTTGAATAGCAAGATTAAAATATTAAAACAAGTAATAAAACAACAACAGAACCCAGTAATACCTGGCACTTACAGAATGCTTTCTATGAGCCATGCTTACAGCCAAGGCTTTTAGAGGGACCATTTCAGGTGCTCCCACCAGACCCATGAGGCAGCTATGACTATTCCCATCCCACGTAAGAAAACCAAGGCCAAAGTGCTCAACGGCAGAGGAGCTGGGAATCAAATCCAAGCCGTTGGCTCAAGTGTGTCCAACTCCAAAGCCTTGTCGATTCTGTTTCATTGCCACTTCCTCCAGGAAGCCTTCCCAGATGGCTCAGGTTGGTCTCAGGTCCATTTGCAACGACCAGGTGTGAGGGCCCCTTTGTCCCCTGACTCAGCCACTGGGACCTGGGGAGGAAAGGCCCCACGCTGCTCCAATGGAGGGAAGGGGGGGGGTGTCTCGGGGGCACACCTGGGAGGTGAAGTCATGCTGCTGCAGCTGCCGGCCCTCCCGCAGGTCCCAGGAGCGCACGGTGTTGTCCAGGCCTCCGGTCCATAGCTTGGTGCCGTCGTGGGAGATGTCTATGCAGCTGGCCCCATCCGTGTGGCCCTGGAACTGCCTAGGAAGGCCAGGCAGGGATGGGGGTGAGCTCCGGGGAAGAACCGATGCCAAGCGGACAGCCATCCCAGGGGGCAGGCCAGCTCCGCCTGAGCAGAACAGGAAACTGAGGTCCATCGTCCCCCCGGGGAGCTTGCAGCAGAGCCAGGCCTGGGCCCCTCTCCTACTCTGCTCAAGGGTCTTCGGCAGGGGCAGTTCTGGGAGAGCAGGTACGTAACAGGGGAACCCCCCCCCGCCTTAGCCCGACACCCCATGCCTTCTCAATTTGCATTCTTGATCCATCCTTGTCACCCCGCACGAACCACGCGGCTGAGGCCATAAACCAGCTGCATGGCGCTATGACTAACACAGACGGCCACACTGCACTGAGGGCCGATGCTGGGCCCGGCGCTGGGGTCCGACTCTAAGGGAGGGGCTTCACTCCGCCCGTTGCATGCGAGGGAAACCGAGGCACGGAGGTTAAGCGACTTGCACAAGGTCACACGGAGGCAAGACTGAAACCCTGCAGCTTTGCTCCCGAGGCCCCACACTTAACCACCAAGAGGTACTGCTCCTCCACTCTGGTCTCAACGCCTCTCCTTCTCCTGCCCTCTCTGTGTGTCTCCAGCTCCCCTTCTCCCCAGAGCCTTGTGCAAGTTCCTGGGCCAAGGAGCCCTCCATCGTCTACCCACGCCAGGCATCTGGCACAAGCTGTTTTCTCACCTGGGTGCCCTCGCCTGCGCTGTTCCAGCCGGCCCACAGCACCTCGGACAGGCCAGTCGCAGCAAAGATACCAGGCACGGCCAGCGAGGCCCTCCCGAGGACAAGGACCCCCGCTCCCTCCCGTGTCTAACCTGACTAGGGTCTGGTTGTGCAGGTCCCACACGGCAATGTTCCCGTCGCTACAGCAGGAGAAGCAGACTTTGGCGTCGGGGCTGATGGCCAGGGCGTAGCAGGCCGGAGCCGAGGATGTCAGCTCGGCCTTGATGCGGGGCGTGGGTGACGCCAGGTCCCAGATGGTGAGCGTGCTGGCCTCGCCGCCCACGATGAGCGTGCGCCCGTCGGGGAGCAGCTTGCAGGAGCGGATGTAGTTGTCCCTGTTCTGGAGGGGGAAGGGGCAGCGTTCAGTACCACCCACCTCCCCTCCTGGGGACCAGGAGGGTCCACAACACTGAGCATCCTGGCCGCTTCTGCCCACTTCCTGCCCTTACCGAAGGCAGCTGCCAGTCCGACTCCGCTCCTTATTCACTCCTCGTTCACCCCCCTTTCAAACTTTCACTCACTTCTTCACAGACCCCTGGAGGTCGGCATCACCTCCCCTTACAGACGACGGAAGTGGGGCTCAGGGAGGTTTGCCAACTTGCCCAAAGTCTCCCAGCCAATACAGGGCTGCACCCGGCCGGGGGGATGGGGCTCTCCCCCTGACCCAGGCTGTCCCGCTCTCCTAGACCAGGTGGAAGGGATGCCCACAGCTCTGGGATCCTCACCAGGCAGTCCAGCTGGGAGATGGGGCTCTTGCTGCCCGGCTGGCTGATGTCCCAGATCTTCACGCAGCCCTTGCCACCCGTGTAGACGTGCCGCGTGGGGTTGCTGATGGTCACTGCACACACCACCTCCCCGTGGCTGAGGGTGTTGATCTGCCTTGCGTGCCTGGGGATGCCGGGGCCTGCCAGGGCATCGTGGGGGAAGGGCACGGGCTGCATCTGCCCGTCAGCGCTCACGTGGAAAGAGTAGGCTCTGGGAGGGGGAGAACCACACTTCTGCCATCTCCAATCCTCTAATAACAGTTTGTACAGCTCCTGCCTAGTTTGACCGGCACCCGCCCCTGCCTGGCCTCCTTGCCTCCAGGTGTCCCCTCTCTCCAGGTCTGGGGGCACCTGGTAACCCCAACCTCCTTGGCCTGGCTCCACCAGGCCGGAAACTGCTGCAGAGTCCAACCTTGGCTTCTGCCCCCGCTTACAGATCCTTGCTCCAAACCAGGTGGCTGACCCCAAACTGGCCGCGGAAAGGGAGCACCCTTCCCCCACCATCTACAGAATCCCGAACACGCTGATTCCAGAAAGGACCCAGCTTGAACGCCACCCCTCCTCTAGGAGCCAGTGGCATTAGGGAGGAAAACCTGTCTGCGACCCTCCAAATGAGTCCCAGGGTGCACATCAGAGCCAGGGCCGAGCCAGTGTGGTCGGCCTGCTGTTTTAAGTGCCAGCTGTGGGCAGAACCCACAGGAGCCCCCAAGGCCAGGGCAGCTCCACGGCGTTTGGTTGAGAGACCGCAGTGTCCGAAGTGTTCCTTCCCTCTCAGAGCCCAGGGACCACATCCTCCACCCCAGCCCTTTCTCGTTCCCCTTTCAGAGGGAGCCTGGGGGCCGTTCAGGAGTGCGGCCAGGCAGCTTTGCTGGGGTTGCAACCTGGCCTATGGGTACCCCGAGAGGGGCAGACACCCTCCCTCAGGGGAGGTCCACCAGGGCAGGGGATGGGTGGGTGGGTGGTGTGCTCTCCCCTGCCCTCCCCAAGAAGCAGAAGAGAGCCAAAGCTTACGGTTTTCCACCAGGAATGGAGGCGAGGCTGGAGGGCAGGCCCGTGGCCCGCATCGGGGGGTGAGGGTCAAACCCAACCTGTAAGGCAAGGCCAGGCCAGCCCTTAGTGCGGGGTGCCGCCATACGTCCCCCCACTATACATCCCCCTCCACCACCTCCTGTCCCACCCGCACGGCGCTGCCTCTTCAGAACCCGAGACAGCTGGGCAGAGCACAGCCCCTTGTTCCAGAGACAGCACGGGCCCAGGAGGGCCAAGTGCCTCGTCCAGGACAATGGCAGGAACAGGATGATGGTCCAGACCCCGAACTCCGAACCGGTTATCTTCCACTCCCTCCCCCAGCTCATTCTCCCTGCTCTGCAAGGCCGAGCGGGCCCCTCCTCACTTTGGTCCCTCCCCTGGTGTCCCAGGGGGCTTGTCATGTGGAGAGAAGGCCAACCTGGGTTCAGGAGATCAAGAGAAAAACCGTCTCCTGGAAGAGGACCCACCTCTCCAGTCTGAACTGCTCTCAATAAACGGCAGACAAATCTTGGTATAACGGGCTGCCCCGTTTGCCAAGTCCCTGCCTCGTGGAAATCACCTGACTCACCGTGGGATTCCCACCCCCACAGAGCCCAGAAAGAGGTGTCAGCCCCGCTTCCCAGATGGAAAGGGGCAGCCCGGGGAGGCTGTGTTGTGTGAGGTCACATGGCAACTGATGGGCAGGCGGGGTGGGACCCAGGTCTGCTGACCCCCAAGTGCGTTCCACTCTTATTCCTAATTAACACTCTACCCCAAAGGCAGCTAGCTGCCTGGTTGCTGGGCCCAGGTCCCCTTTGGTGTGCAGGAAGGGCCACCTTCACCCCCTCTAACTCCCCCGCTCCTTACCCAGTCCCCCCCAAAAAAGGAGCCAAAAGGTCTACGTACAGCTCCAAAGCTCACCATTGGCGATCGGCCATAGGCGGCGGCGGCAGCGGCGGCAGCCGCGCTCATCTGGGGTGGGATGTTGTGGAGGCCGGCGTAGGCGCTGGGGCTGGTGAGGGAGCCGTTCATCTCATGGTGGCTCATCATGGCAAAGGGCGCAGCGTAGGAGCTGGTGATGGAGATGGGCGTGCGCAGGGCCGAGGCTGCAAGGAGGCGGGCGTCAGCTGGGAGAGGCCACCAAGGGGAGTGGGCCCCACACGCCTCCATCAAGGGCAAAGCTCAGGCCACCAGGCTGCCTCCCTGCCCAGCAGCAATCCCTCCTGTGTTCTAAAGCTGCCTACTCCAGGCAGTCCTCCTGGACTGAACCCACCTACCAGAGAACCCCATCTTCACAGCCTAAGAAGGTTCGAGCTGAAAGATGTGACCATCGCTTTTTATAGAGCAGGACTTGGAGGCCCAGAGGAGGGGGTTGTTCAGAGCCTCACAAAACTAACAGCAGAGGCAGACAGATCACTGGTGTCCTGACCTGTCTGAAACTCCTTCCACACGCCTAGTGCACAGTGGCTCCAGCAAGCCCTGACATCGGTGTTGAAGCACCAGGCACTCACCTTCTTCTCAAACCTGACCAAGTCCCCCAGAGACGGGCCCTGGGAGAGCCCTGACTCTGACCCCCCTCCCTGGCCCCCATCTGTGAGGCTCCAGCCCTGGCCTGGGGCAGAGCCCATCCCCTCAAACATGGTCAGCCCAGCCCCATCGTGCCTACCCATTATACCTATCGGGTCCATGCCTGGAGGCTTGCCCGGCATCGACCGGAGTCCCGGGGTCGTGCTGGTGCCCGGAGTTGGGGCATCGTTCCTTGGGGTTGGTGTGTTGGACTTGAGCCCAGGGGTGGAGGATTTGTCATTCTGAAGAGGGTAGATGCAGAGACCAAGGGAAGCCATGAAGATTCCTTTCTCCCAAGAGCTGGGCACCACATGAAGCCCAGTGCTGGACCCAGCTCTGAATCTTCTGCCCCACAGCTCCTCAATTCTTGCCCAATCTTGTTTGGCAGGGACTGTGGTAATTGTTCCCATTTAATAGATGCAGCAACTAAGACTTAGAAATGTTAACTGATAATAAGCACAGGGCTCAGCCTGTAAGTGGTAAAGACAGGATTTGAACCCAGGCCAAGCCCCAATCCGTGTACTTTCTACTCCAGCCCTCTGCCTTCCACTTAGCACTACTCCAGATCCAGACCCTTTTCCAGAACGTTTGCCCTCTGCCCCCACGTTCCCCACCCTCTCCCAGCCTCTGCGGCGCCAGGGGCAGACCCCACATACATGACCAAGGTCTTTGGTCTTGGAGGAGGGTGTGCTGCTGGAGGAGGCCACCGAGGCGGGGCTGGTGGGAGCGTCCTTCTTCAGGCCACGGGCCTTGTCCAGCCCGTTTTCAGGAGGGGAGTGTGCCGGGCTGACCCGGGGCGTCGCTGGGTCCTAAAAACACAAGTGATATGGGGATGTGCTGAGCAGTGACGAGTCTGGAGTCTCTCTGCTCTGGGGACGGGAATGGAGTGGGCACGGGGCATGGGAAAAGAGCCTGGTCCCAAGTGGGGACAATGAGTTTTTAATGACCTAGTCTGACCCCTTCATCCCACAGGCGGGGGGAGACTGAGGCCTGGGTGGGTGGAGGTGACCTGCCCAAGATCAAATACAAGTTCAGGACTCCAAGCTGGGCAGCTGGGCCTTGGCCCTGGGTAGGTCCTTTCCAGCTCCCCCTCCCTCGCTAAGGCTGACCCGGGGGGCTCACAACCCCAAGATCCCAGGGGTGGTGGGGAGAACAGAGCTGACCTGGAGGACCATGGTGACTGGGAGCCAGCCCTCCCCTGGGATCTTCAGGGGCCTGTCTCTGGAGACCCAGCCTAGGAACCCAGCAGTGTGCACGAATGCCCAGCCACCAGGCAGCCAAGCCCTGCCATTCTCCTCCTGACCAGCTGGATGCCCCAACCCCAAAGGCCTCGTCACCCAGCTGGGGCTGCTGGTAACGGTGCAACAGCTGAGACACGACAGCTCCCACCCAGGACAGGAGCAATCGCCAACCACCCTGCACAGGGACAGCCGCCCTGCGACCTGGGCTGGCCCTTACCTCATTGGAAACGTCCACCACCAGGTCGTCACTCTTGTCCCCGTCACTGTCCTGCACGGAGAGGGAAGCCAGTGAGAGGCCACGCCCACCCCAGACTGAGCCCAGACCACGCCCCTGCTTCCACCAGCCAGGATCTGAACCCCAGCCAAACCCCGAAGTCCACGCTCTCCCCACTCAGCCCCACCAAAGCTGACCTCTTCTCCTTGCTGTTTGCTAGCCCAGACCCCAGCCCCACGGTCACTCTGCTCCCACGCCCACAGGCGGCCTCACCAACACCTGCCCAGTTATAATATTTCTAAGCCTGCTTTAACATGTCACTCTGGAGCCAGACACCTCTCTCCAGCTGGCCTGATATCCACCACCATTTGCAAGTGAGTGCGCTGGTCTCGTTCCATCATTCCCATCACCGTGTGTGTGTGGGGGGGGTGATTAGCCTTGTCTCCCAGAAACGCAGCTGAGGCTTTGGCTGTGCAACGTGTCTGAAGCCCCAGAACAGCCAAGTAGCTGAACACGGAGGGCCGGGCCCAAGGGCACCAGGTCCCACACCGCATCTCCCCCTGCCCTCTGCCCCAGCTCTCAGCCCTGCTCGGCCTGGCACAGAGCAGACACCACGACCACCTGTAGGGTCGAAGTGTGGGGATGCCAGGAACGGTCCCCAGAGCAGACCGGAGGTTCTGAGGGGGCCGTGATGGCAGCAGGGGGTTTTTGGCCCATCGGGGGAGGTACCCCTAGCTCTCCCCAGGCCCCATGGAGGCCCGGATGACTTCCCTGTCCACTGCCTCCTGGCCGTGGTCCGCAGGCTCACAGGACATCGGTCTGTGGAGGCTTCCCCTGCCCGGGCCACCTGCCCTCCTCAGTGCGGCAGCGTCTCCTGCCCCCACTTCTTCCTGACTCTCCCACGACTCAGGCCCCATGGGGTCTCCCCCAGCCCAGCCCACCCAATCCAAACCCCGGCGGAACCCGCCGTGCTCTCAGACATACGTATCGGCTCAAACTGTCCTTCTCCTCTGCTTTCCGCTTCTTGGCTTCCATGCTGTAGTCTGCAGAGCCCCGATGCTTCTCACTGGCCCGCAGGCTTTCCGAGGGCGACACCGAGTTATTCTGGAAGCAAGGAGGAGAGTATGAACATTTCATGCACATATTGACATAGCTAAGTGACTCAGAAGGTCTGCTGAGGTGTCGTGTGTGTCCTGCAGGTCTCAGCTCCATCGGAGGTTCCCCAGGGACGCCTTCCCAGCTCCCCAGACTCGGTTCCTCTGGGAGCGACCCCGGGAGCACGACAATTCTCTTTTATAGCTGCAATTAGATAATTAACCCAGCACGGGCCGTTTGCCTCTGGCCTATGAGACTGTATGCCTCATGAGGGCGGGGGTCACGCCTGTGTCCCCCACCACCCATCTGTGCCTGCCACATATATTTGCTCAAAGAATGGATAAGCTCAATCTGCACTGGGTCTCGAAAGATGGATCTGAGCCGACAAACTGGGGCCAAGTGCAATACTTCATCTGCTGAACCCGACAGGAGCGGGGAGACTGACCGGGACGGGGATCGCCGGGGTGCCAACAGGCCTCCTAAGTGTAGGTGGGCGATGGGGCATTTTGTGCGAACACCCTACAACTACAGCGTGGCCTCCTACAACTTTAGAGAAACACCAGAGTTATAAAGAAACAGAAAATGCCATGTCATGAAGCCTTTCCCCTCTTAAGACAGGAAAAGGTATAGAGGACAGGTAGACTGCAACGCTTTGTAATGACAGGAAAGGAGGGGCCCCAAGACAATGGGCAACGTGCCCAAGGTCCCCCAGCAGCAGGCAACGCGAAGGAAACCCAAGTTTTTCAGGCCTGGAAGAGACTTAGCAAGTTCTCCCTTCAACTACAAAGCAAGTGAGGACGAGGAGAGTTTGGAATTTCAGGCCTGGGAAGAGGGAAGGTGGGCCAACAGGCGAGGCAGGAGAAGCACCCGCCAGTGGGCCCAGGAACGGAGTGGTGCTGGAAGGGGAGAGCTGCCCGCAGAGGAGGACCCTGGCTGGTGGTGTGATGGGTAACCAGGAACGGGCTGGGAGCAGGGAGGGAGGAGCTACGGGCAGGGGTACCTGCCAGCAAACCTCTGTGCCAAGAGAAAAATACCACAACCCCCTCTAGGGGGCTGCCGAGGTTTGCCCCTTCCTAAGAGACCACGCGACACCGTCCCCGCTTCGCTCAGCACCCTCTTCAGGGCGCCTGCCCTGGATCAGGCCTGGGGCTGGATGCCAGGCGTGGAGGAAAGAACAAGACACAGTCCCTGCCCTCCAGGAGCTCACAATCCAGCTGGAGGGAAGGCGAAGTCCACTTCATCCCCATCCCCAGGGGTGTGTGACGAGGCCACGTGGGGACCCAGAGAGACGTCTGCTCAGAGGAGAAGGGCATCAAGAGGCAGGTGGAAAGACTCCCCACTTCCCCAGAGGCCAGGGACGGCGTTCCCGGGTGGGGTGGCGGGGGGGAGTGGTGCGGGAACCAGCCACAGAACTTTATTTCCTCCCCTAAGCCGGTTTCTGGGCAGCCCTTCCCTGCCAAGCTTCTGCCTGAAGCAAATTAAAATGGTAGAGTTATCAAGCCTTGAAGAAAATATGGAGGTTATAATGGAAGTGCAGCTCAACCCTCCCCGCAGCCGGGCAGGCGCGGCGGCGATACACACACAGCCGTGATTCAATTAGCCGGGGCGAGCGCCGGCAGAAAAATCGCCGTCATTTCATTTCAGTTCCTCTGACGGTGGCCACCCCGTGCTAAGCAGAAGCGCTCCCAGCCCCTCTGCCTTCGGGTGGGCAGGCGGGGAGGAAAGGGGGGGCGCGCGGCTGCTCGTGTTTCTCCCCGCAACCAGGGCCACGGCTCAGAGAACAGCGGGCTCTTTCTTCTCCTGCAGCCAGGCTGAAAACCCTCGCTGCTACCGGAGGAGAGTCCTGTCAGGCGTTTAGCGGCATCGATCCAGCCCGCCTCTGACTGGCAGGCGGCCAAAAAACTAAGTATTTTTTATTGCTTCGGCTAGGCAAGGAAATATGAATGAAGCTACCTCTAATTGGACTCCAGACTAACCCCTCTGGGACAGCTTCCAGCCCATCCAGCCGGCCCCCCTCCCACTCCGACACGGCCCTGTCTTTCCTGCCGGGGCCTCATCTGTTGACAACCTGGTTTCCAAAGGGCTGATTACGTTTGTCCACACTCCCTCCAACACCACGGCCGCGTGCACACATATGAGCCCCTACTGCCTGTCCCCGGGACGCCCCACACCCCCTCCTGGCCCAGGACGGCGTCCCGATTCATTTCCACGGAATTCTCCAGTGGCCCAAGGATGGCCCCTCTGCCCTGAGTCTGGATGTCGGCGAGCACTGCAGAGCGAAGAGCCCAGCTCTTAGGGGTTCCCCATGGGTTCCTTTTAGCAGAAAGCGTTCACAGATGGGGGCACAAAGCCAGAGTCAAGAGCGACAAGGATGAGCATGAGAATGTGTGAAGGCAGGGAAGGGGCCGAGCACCCACTTCTCTGTGCGGCAGGTCCCTGTTAAGCAGGTAAGCTCCGGATCCTGGGTCCCGTTCTGAGCAAGGGGTCTTCCTAGCTAAGCGGAGAGGCTGGCTGGGCAGGAATATTGCCATGTTACAGATAGAGAAACTGAGGCTCAGAGAGGCCAAGAGGACTTCCCAACATCCCATGAATCTGGGCCCAGACTGAGCCTTGAGGTGTCCAGCCCAGCCCTCCAACAAGGCCACCTACTGGGATCAACACTAAAGCAATCAAAATGGATTTACAGTTTCAGCTGTTCCTTTCTTATGCACCTAGCCATTCCTGGGCCCAAATGACCTGGATTTCTGAGCACACAGGCCAAGTCGAGAGGGGACGTGAGCACTGCTGCTAATGGGAGGTTTAAAGTCAGCCCGGGTAGAGGGCTGGGAAGGGGAGGTGGGTCGGGATGGAGGAGCTGCCCAAGGAAGCTGCTGTCTAGATGGCTAGTTAACTGCCTGACCTTCCAAGTCCCACTTAACACGAGGTAATAACCAAAGCCATCCTAACAGATTAGATGGCCCCAGATACAAGGACGGCGATGAGGAATAAAACAGCTGTGTTAATCGCTGGAGGATTTTTTTTATCCAGACTCCACTGTGCTTATTCAGAAGCTTATTCACTTGAAACAGAACCTGTGAGCCTCAGTGTGATCAGAAAGATTTACAACAAATCTCAGAGCTGACAGACACGCAGGCAGCCTGCCCTTAATGCTCGCTTGCTAGCACTTTCTCAAACCGAGTTAAAGCCTAGAACAGGGAGAAACCTCAGGTGTTGGGAGGAAATGAGGAGGATACAGGATCATACAGGGGTCAGCCAATATGGGGGGCAGGGAGGCACTCGGCCCCAAACGAGGGGGGGACACCAGGGTCCCGAGCTCTGGGTTCAGCCCTGCGACTCCACAACCCCCCTTGGAGGGCCCAGGGCTGGCTGGCTGACCTCTCCAGTAATCACCTCTCATACAAAAGGCGGTTGGTTAAAGCTCACTTAGCCCAGCTCTTCATTTAACAAATGATGGCCCTGAAGCCTGGAGAGATGAAGGCTTCCCCAAGTGCAGGTCACTCAACAGGGGACAACACCCTCCTCCTAGGAGCCCACACAGGGTTAGGGCTGACCCTCCCCCAGCACCCAAACACCCCCCCCCCACAGGTTCCAGAGTACTGGCACTTACCGTGCTGGATTCTCTCTCTTTGGGGACAGAAGGCCAGGACAGGAGGAGGGTCAGGTCCCCCAAGACAAAGAAACAAAAAAGAAAGCAAGGTCAGTATCATCCGGTTGGCTTTTATGCTTTGCTAGTTCACGGGTTTTAAAACGGGCAGCGGCCTGGCTCTCTGAGTCACCGCGGGTCAGCCAAGGTAGGGCCATTAGGTGACGTCTCTCAGTTTGGAAATTAACCGCCCCAATTCCAATGCTTCACTCGGCCACCAGGCCCCGGTGGGGCAGCAGGGGGGGATCTGTGGCCTAGCTCTCCCTGACACGCGGAGAAGGGCACCAAGATTACTGGTCAGCAGTTTTTAAAGCCGTAAACTTGGGAAGGATCGTGCTACGCAAAATAGCCATAGGATCTGGGAGTTGAGAACATTATTGTTATTTTTTTTTTTTTTAAAGGAATTATCGGAGTGGTATCTTGGTGGTGGTGGTGGTGGTGTTGTTTTGCAGTATGCGGGCCTCTCACTGCTGTGGCCTCTCCCGTTGCGGAGCACAGGCTCCGGACGCGCAGGCTCAGCGGCCATGGCTCACGGGCCCAGCCGCTCCGCGGCATGTGGGATCTTCCCGGACCGGGGCTCAAACCCGCGTCCCCTGCGTCGGCAGGAGGACTCTCAGCCACTGCGCCGCCAGGGAAGCCCGGTGTTGTTTTTAATTAATGCTCCTCTGTTTCTTTACCAGATGCCCCAGCAAGCGGAGGCCTCTGATTATTTGCCCAGCCAAGCACTAGCTCCCTGATCCTCCTGTCTGTCGTGGGGAGGCCCTCTTCCTCTGCCAGGAGGACCATCCTATTGCAGGGGCAAAAAAACTTAGTCTCTGGTTCCCACGACCTGCTACTACCGCCCCACGGCCCCGGCCCAGGCAGGATGGTAACACTCCAAGCCCCCTGTGCCCAGGGCCGGCTCATAATGCATTGGCCATGTGCCCCAGTAAGTATCTAAGGGCAAATCAAACCATCGTGTGGTGCACTTTAAACAGGATAGTATGTGTCGATTATATCTCAATAAAGCTATAAAAATATATCTAAGAGCAGACCACACAAGGTGGCAATCTTTGCAAAGGGTCTGCTAGGAAGCCAGGCCCTCTCCTTTCCCGATCAAACTAGGCCCCCTCCCAAGGCCCTTCTCGGCGCAGCTTCAGGGGTCTTTGCAGGACAGGCTGGGTTAAGGGTAGAGGACGTTCTCATTCCCAGTCTTCCCAATCATCTCCCTGCAGCAGTGTCACCACCGCCTCTACTTAAAGACAGTCCCCTAATGAGTCTTTACTTGAGCGCCAACTGGGTATCTCTTTCAAAGAATGTGGTCTCTGTCCTCCGAGGACTAACGATCCTGGTGAGGATAAAACACTTTCCAGGGTAGGAAACAGAAGAACGGTAACAAAGGGCTCCGTCTTGGGACCCCCAACTCTTGAACTCTTATGGGAATTTGAGAAGAGACACTCAGCTTGGCCAGGAGGGCATCCTGCAGGGGTGGGACTGGAGCTGGCCCCTGGAGGGTGGACAGGGTGTGGCTAGGAAGATGGGAAGGTATTCCAGGAAGAAAGGACAAGATGTCTTCCAGGGCAAAGAAGAGAAGGTACACATCAGGGATTGGGGGGTGGCCTGGGGAGTGGGGCTCCGGTTTCCGTGTACCAGGAACTTAATAGATGGCTCCAAGCCTTTTGCTAACTCCTGGTCCTAGAGTGACAGCATTTGCTGTGTCTGTTCACAGAGGGGCCTCCAAAACCTCTGCCCCCAGCCCTGCACTCTGCCCTCCATCCCCGCCCCGGGCCGCACCTCTGTGGTCCAGTTCATGGTGGTTCTTCTCGTCCTTCACCGACAGGTGGGCCTGGCTGCCCAGGGCACCAAGCGCCAGCAGCCCTGAGCTGCTCCCCGTCACCGGGGGGATCCCTGGAGGCTGGAGGCCTGACGGGTGGGGTGGCAGCTGCACCGGGGGGCCGTGCGTGGCGTGGGAGAGGTGCTGCGCCTGGAGCTGCTGTTGCTGCAATGAAGTTGGTGGTGAGTGCGGCTGAGCGGGGAGGGCCGGGTAGGCCTGGGCCAGCCCTCTTGCTTCTCCAGGAACTGCCAGGGGACATGTCCCCCAAACCTCTGCCCCCAGCTCAGGCCACACATGCAGTCATGCTGGAGGAAGTCTGGTAATGGACCGCAATTGAGACACAAGATTTATGATGGCAAACGCTCCATCTCTTCTCCAACCCCAGTCTCAGGACAGAACTTCTCAATGCATGTTTCCAAGCCCAAGATAAATACAGCATGCGTTAAAAAGCCAGTCGTCGGGGCTCCCTCTCCGTTGAGGGCGATCCACTTTTAAGCTCCCAGCGGCCACAGTTTTGCTCATGCTTACATGCCTGCAAACGTCAGCAGCCAGCGCTTCCCACCCTGAGCCCGTACCCTGGGGAAGACTCCCTAATTCCGAGGAACTCCACGCCTGTCTTACAAAGCGGGGGCAGGACACAGCAGAGGAGTCCCGGGATCAAGAGGAGTTTGGGGCCAGTGGAATGAGAGCCGACGTCACCGGACATAAAAGTGGAGAACAGGGTAACAGGAGGAGTGGGGGCTTTGGAATCAAGACAGACGAGGATTCAAATCCTGGCACTTACTAGCTGGGTGACCTCAGGCAGGTTACTCACTAAGTGATCTCATAACAATAGCTAAACGTTTCCCAGAGGCCTTTCCAAGGCTCCCTCCCCTTCCAAAATCTAGTCGTGCATTAAGTCACTTATTATCAATAGCAAGGGTAACAATCCCTAATTAAGGATTCTGCTCAGCACTAGCCTCAGAGTCTTCTTTTCCCCCTTCCCCTTGTGCTCCCCCAGCAGCCAAGACAAAGCGCCCTTTATCATTCCCAAGATTGCGTCAAGAACCACGGGCACTGTGGCGCACGCTACGCCACGGCTGAATATTTCATAGGGACTGAAGTATTTCTTAGGAATGGCTGGGCCCTTGGGTACACATACATCTTTCTTCTCAACGAGCACAACAGGAGGGAACGGAAATTTACTGAATGCCTCAATCAATGCCTGGGCCCTTTCCAAATATTTTCTCTGACCTTCCAACTACCTGGCAGAAGGGTTCTGCCCATTTTACAGATGGCAAACTGGCACTTAGGGGCTGGAGTAGGCAGCCGGTAACTAGCCAAGTCTCACCACTAGTGTGGTACCTGGACTCAAATCTGTCAACCACCGACGTCAGCCAAAGAATGTTCCTAAAGAGACCCTCCTCCTCAAAGCGAGAAGAGTTGGTGGGGGTGACGAAGGGCTAAGACGTGACGAGCTCGCCTGTCAGTGTGAACTGTGGCTCTCAGGCCACTGAAGAACAGACAACAAAACACAATGCAGGCCCACAGCTCTGGACAGACGTGAGGCTCCGAGAGGCAATGAGTGTGTGTGAGGTCAGGGATTAAGAGCCCCACTCTTCCCCAACTAAGCCGCCAACTGCCAACCTGGTGCACCCCCAAATTAATGGCACCCCCAGTCACACCACACTCCTGGCCCCAGAGAGTTCATTTCTCAGTTTGGGGAGAAAGGCTGGGACCCACGGCCATTGCTCCAGACCTAGGACATCTCTTGGTGGGCAGTTTACGGAAGCTGCCGGTGGGCACTGGTCCAGGTTGCAGCCTGACCCCAGATCTGCCTCGAGACGCCAGAGCAGAAACGAAGCCAAAGGGCCCCCTGGAAGCCCTCCCCATCATGCGGGTCAGAAGAGGTTCCTCCTTTCTGACAGTTATGACAGCTCAGACTCTGGAGCCAGACAGACTAAGGAAGATGTCCCGCCCCATCTTTTATCAGTTGTAAGACCTTAGACAACAGTGGACCTCTCTCAGCCTCAGTTTCCACATCTGCAAAGTGGGGATCAGAATGCAGCCCGTCTCTTCAGGTTGTACAAGGATCACGTGCGTTACTACATGTGAAGGCAAAGTAGGTGTTCAACAAACATTAGCGAAAACTATGAGTGGACCACAAATAGAACTGCATCTTTCATCTCTGATCTTGGCAACTCGTGGGCTCCAGGAAGAAAAGACCTTGTTTTATCCATCCCAGCACCTCGGGTGGGGCCTGGCATGTTTGCCCAATACACATCTGCTGGGTGAATAAATGAAAATGTTGGAAAAGGGTTTACACAGAGAGGCTGGGAAGTAAGTCAGCAGAGTGGCTCTGTCCAAAAGCCATCCACCTGCCCAGATCCAAGCCTCCTCTTGGTTGGGAAGAGGGGCATCAGTGGCGCATCCTGCTTCCCAAAACATGAACCAGTGAACCAGCATCAGAAACTTGGAACAAAGGCTGTAGTTGCAGTGGCTGTTTGGAAGACAGTGGCTTTCAAAGCTGCTGAGCTTCCCAGACGGACAAGTTGGTTTTCAGCCGTGGCCCGTCAAGCAGGAGTGTCTCTTCTTTGCAACAGAGGAAAGGCAGCTTCCATGTACTTCTCATCTTCAAATACAAGAGCACCCCCTGCACAGCCAGAAACTCCCCTGAGATCTGCTCTGGGTGGCTGGAAGGCATAGTCGGGAGTGGCCCAGCAGGCTCTAGGAAGCAGGGACAGAGAGCCGACCTCCTCCCAGGCTCCTCCCCTGGGGCGAGGACAGATGCCAGGGCTTGTCGGGCCAAGGGTCTGCTAACAACAGTCCTGGTTGTGATAAAGAGTGAGATAAAGTCTTGGCCGCAGCGGGGCAGGGGGAGCCGGCTGGCAGTGATCCACCTGTCTCTCCGTCCCCGTGTCGCAGGCAGGGTACAGCCATCCTCAGGCTGCATTTCTATCCCTGTGACGTATCTGTGACTCCAGAGGGTGATGTGCAGAAACACAGTGACATCCGAGTGGGAGGGTGACAGCGTTTTCAACTGGGGACACATGGGATCAAGTCGACCGTCCGAGGAGGGAACTGGGCCCACCACTCCGCAGCAGCCTGTCCCTGTCCACCATTCCCTCCAAGACCAGGATTTCTCCGTCCACCACAGGAGAGGAAGTCAACAACCCACCCCACAGCTCCAAAAGAGGGGTGAGGCGTCTGGAAGCAAGCCCCATCGTGAGCACACCCTCCTCCCACCTTTAACATTTCATGCTGAACAGCAAAACACGGCAAAACACATGTCCCATGGGGCAGATGTGTGTCCCTGTCCTCACGTGTGCCAAATGCCCAGTTCCCGGGCTCCGAAGGTATGGCCACTCACGTGGGAGGCTGTCAGGGAGGCCCGCACTGGCCGAGTCTGTGTAACTGGATTATGCACATCACGCTTCACGCCTCTGCAACCTGATTTAATGCTTCGCTTCTCAGGTTCACGATTTGGGTTAAACCTAGTGAAGTTGTCTAAGCATTTCCAGGGCTGAGACCCACCAAGGACACCCAGACAGAGTCCTAACTGCATAAGATGCAGACGCCCTGCCCTCCCAGGAGAGGGAGGGCAGCCCCGGCCTCTACTTCCTGCCCACGGAGGTGGCCCCCCAGCTCCGGGCTGAATTGTGCCTTCATGCTCTGTTATAGTTTGGAGAGCTCACAACAACCCCGTTATCCCCATTTCAGAGACGGGAACAGGCTCAGGGGGAGGTGAAGGAACTCTGCTAAGCCAAAGTAACCAGAGCCAGGACGCAAACCCAGCATGACTTCTCTCTGCCACGGCCCCCTGGCTGAGAGAAACAGATGCGTTCATTCTAAGGCAGCACACTCGCTGCACCATCCTTCTCCCAGTCAACTGAACCCAGCTCGTCAGCATCCTAGAGGGAATGTGAGAACCTCAGGACTGGCTTCAAAATACCCACTGTGGTTTGTAACAAGCTAAAACCTCCCCCTTCCTCACCCCGCTCACCCAATTTAAAAAAAAAAATAAGTAAGCACCAACAAGGACCTACTGTACAGCACAGGGAACTCTGCTCAATATTCTGTAATAACCTAAATGGGAAAAGAATTTGAAAGAGAATGGATACATGTATATGTACAACTGAATCACTTTGCTGTATGCCTGAAATTAACACAACGTTGTTAATCAACTATACTCCAATATAAAATAAAAAATGAAAAAAAAAAAGCAATCAAGCCAACACTTGTATCTTCCGCTAATAATTTCCAAGGGAATGCAGGCCAAATTGTCAGTGGGGCCAGTGAGGTACATGCCCCTCCACCTGCCACGTTCAGTGACCTTGGACTAGCACGGAGCAAACTAAAACACGAGTTCTGAAGATGGTGGGTAACTTCGGCTCACAGGGTCTTTAATCTGCTTGGGGGGGCCTTGTGCAAGCTGCTGACCAAGGGACAATATTTCACCCCTCACGCTCAGGAATCTTTTGACCCTCCAACGATCCCCCAATAACTTGGATCCAAGAAAAAAGGGTGTGTAACAGGTCTGCAGTTAACTGGGTCCTGGCAGGCCCTGGCGAACAGACACACACCTTCAGGCCTGCCTTCCCCAGACGGTCACTTGAGTTCCCAGTGGCCCTGTGTGTGGTGGGCGGACTGGGCCAGCAAGCCTGGGCTTCCGTCAGCCCCTCTGTCCTCTGTCCCCTCTCCCCTCACACCAAGCTGACGCTGGATTCTGGCCTCTCTCACCTGGACGGGAGGCCCTGGAAATACTCTAATTCATGTGATAAACACACACCACTAGCTGCAGGTATGCCCACGCCATATGTGTCTACCTGACCTCTCATCTCTCTCTGAAATGAGCCAAGAGGTGAACCCAGAATCCTTCCACCCCACGCCCAGGAGAGCCCCAGGTGACTGACTGAAAAGGGCACGTCAAAGGAAACTTGCCCAGCCCTTTTCCATCTTTTCACAAA
The DNA here is from genome assembly GCF_059928025.1 of Delphinapterus leucas. Classification (NCBI taxonomy): domain Eukaryota; kingdom Metazoa; phylum Chordata; class Mammalia; order Artiodactyla; family Monodontidae; genus Delphinapterus; species Delphinapterus leucas. The sequence goes on along the minus strand of NC_143130.1, from coordinate 68,273,297 downwards.
TGGGGAAAACAGGCCAGAGGAATGAAGTGACTTGCCCAAAGCCCCCGCTAACTCCCAGACCAGGGGGCTGGGCTACTTCTCCCCCAAGAGGGGCAAATCGGACAGTACCATGTGGGTAGCCACAAGGCTTCTGGGTCCTTCCCTTCACCGCCCTTTCCTGCTGGGGCAGGACTCCTGCCCTTTGGCCATCAGCCCTCCCGGCCCCCTGCCACCCTCCTCCCATCGCTCTCCCGAGTCAGCCCGGCCGCAAGCCCGCTGTCCCTCTCCTTCCTCCTTCACAGGATGCCCCGGCTCGGCGAGCCATCCTCAGCCGTCCGTAATTCCTGCCTTGTGAGGCTCTGTCAGGCGCAGTGATTAGATGGCTGCCTTCTTAATGACAGGGAGACGGCCGCATTCACTCAGAGCCGGAGAAGCAATTACCTCGAAAATGGGGGTCACGGGCCCCACTCGTTGGCTTTAATTGAATTCCAGTATCTGCCTCTAGCTGCCTTGGCCTAACGTGTAGCTTCCTAAATACTGCTTGAAGGAAGTGGAGCTAATCCAAGCAGCGCTTCTTCCCCCAATTCCACTCTTCTCTTAGAACTTAAAAAAAAAAAAAAAATTTTCATAAGAGGATTTTAATTCCAAAGGTTGGGGGGGAGACAGTGGGGGAGAAGGGACTCCACTGCGGCCACGGAGGGATGGGAAGGCTGGGCCTGGAAAGCGGATAGGGAAGAGGATCTGAGAGAGGAGAAGTATCAGAGAACGCACTTCCCACCCCGAGCCCTCATCTGCCAGTCTCAGCAAAGCCTCCACGCTGTGAACTGGCCACTGAGGAGGACACAGGCGCCACACCGGGGCTGGACTGGACGGGAGGTGGGGGGGGGGAAGAGCCCTAAGCCGAAAGCCAGCCCAGGGCCTCTGGCCTGGCGTTGCTCCTGGACCGTGTGTGACCATCTGCGAATCACTCCCGTCTCTGTAAAGGAAGGGCATCGGCTGGATCAGTGGTTCTCTACCACGGGCCATTTCATGCACTGCCCCTGCCCCCTGCCGGGACATCTGGCAATGTCTGGAGACGTCTTGGGGTGTCACGACTGTGCGTGGGAGGGTGCCACTGGCATCCAGTGGGTGGAGGCCAAGGCTGCTGCCGAACACCCTACTGCACATCCTCACAAAGCATGTGGCCTCAAAGTTCACGAGTCTTGAGGCTGAAGAACCCTGGGCTAATAAGATGGTTTCCAAGGAGACTTCGAACTTTACCATATTATGACTTCCCCGCTGGGGGCTCTGCCTCCCAAGCTCACTGGCTAAAAGCAGTGACCAGTCACTCCCGTTCCCCTTTCCGGCCTCCTCTCTGCTCCTCCCCGCTCAACACTGTCAGGATTCAGGCGAGGCTAATGCTCCCGCCCTGGCCACCCCCCAGCAGCTCTCAGCAGCTGCCAGGGGACTCAGACCGGAAGGACAGAACCCAGTGCCCGTCACGGGGTCCCAATGCTGTGTCGGAGGACCGGTACCCACCAGCATCACTCTGTCACTCCAAAAGCCCACCCTCCCGGCGTTCCTGGCCCAAAGAGATGAGCTGGTCCACCCCTTCCTGTAACAGACGCAGAAACTAAGGCCCGAGGAAGAGATGGGACTGCCTGAGGTCACCTGGGGAAGAGGCTTAACTAGAACACAGGTCTCCAGGTTTCTGCCCCAGAATGAAGAGCCCAGAGTCATCATTCATCCCACCAAGCAGAACATTCTAGGCCTTCAGTTCCACCTTGAAATAATGACCGTACTTAAGAACAAGAGGAGGAATGAGGACCAATCAGAGGGCTAGAGGGACCTCAGCCAACCAGTCCACTGCTTCCCAAGCCTGCCTACCCTTCCGAATGATCTAGAAAACTTCAAAAACACAGATTTCCGGGTCCACCCCAAACCTATGGAAAAGAACTCTGGGGTGAGTGCCCTAGAATGTATTGCTCAGAAGCTCCGTTGGGGACCTGGACTCAGCCATCTGTGGATGGGAAGCAGTTATCTCACCCACCCTGTTCATTTTAGGGACCAAAGGTGGACAGGTGCACCCTGAGGCTAAGAGCCTTGCCCAAAGTCCCCTTAAAAAACCTGTTTCTCCTCAGATGCTTGTCTTAAATATCCTTTAGCAGCCTCATACCAGAGCAGCAAGCAGGAGGAAGATGCTGTGTGAATCCCACAAATGCACTGAAGATGTAAGCCAGGTAGGAGCACCAAAGGGGAGAGATCGGGCTTCCTCCTTTCACTGAGGGGCCAGACCAGAAGTGGGCCTCACGAAGCACTCTGCATTATCTTTTCCTGTTCCCGGGTGAGACGGGACTTCTAGAACATCAGGGAGACCTAGCCAGGGGCCCTGGCTGGACCTGACACGGGCCCAGGATGAAGACTCCGCCAGGCAGCTCAGCGCACGGGACAGCAAGGCCCAGCCCCAAATGCCACAGCACGTTTCACATCACGGTACAGCAGAGACAGTTCTGATCCCAGGTGGCCAAAGAAGGGTAGACCTTTGCCAGTGAGGGGACAGGCCCCTGGGGAGGTGGGAGAAACCAGGTTGGCCTCCAAGGTGATCCCAGAGTCCACCCCCCGCTCAATGTTGGAGATACCGAAAGCCGGGAAAGGATGGGGCTGAAGAATTTCGAGGTGGATCGGGTCGTGTCGGGCACCGCTTTAACTTGGGGAGTGAGAGGCAACCGGGGAGCCACAGGGGGAGATCTCTAGGCGGGTCCAAGCCCACGAGATGCTGGGAGAGGCCGGAGCCCTGGGGCTGCCATTCTTTGAGGCCAGCTAAGGTCAGGGTCCATCTCTGGTTACGGTAAGTGAGAGGAATAAAAGGGCTATACACACGGTGAGAGGCAGATTGGGGAGTCCACGTACCCCGATGATGGCGTTCAGCTCCGTCATGGTGACCTGCTTGGCTCGCTCCACGGCCTGCGCCACCTGCTGCTGGTGCTGGAGGGAGCGGGTGTGGGTTAGAGGCGGCCGCCTTCCCCGACCGACCACGGAGGCACGGGGGTAGGGGACAGGCGGTGACACAGGAGGCAGAGGAGGTCCACTGACCAAAGCAGGACACAGGGAGGACGGGGGACCCTTTAAACCCTTCTCAACGCGTGCCTATTACTTCTGTAATCCACACTTCCCGGAGTTTCAAGTTAAAATATAAAAGAGCCCAAAGAGGGGCTATTTGTCGGACCGTCTCCCTCCGCCACGCAGACAAAAAAAAACTTCCTTCCAGGCATAAATTCCCAAACTAACACCCAGGCTGGGTATTAGAAGATGCTACTGAATGATTATTCATTTCCTAAATGTGGTGGCAACAGTGCAGTCCCGTAGGAGGGCGTCCTATCGGGAGAGGCAGCTGGGGCAGAATGCTGTGAGCTGTCAGGCTGTTTGCAACTCACACCCAGAGGGTTCGGAGGAAAAGTAGGTGCGTCTGCAGATACCCTGTATCTATCGCAACACTAAACGACAACAACAACAACACCACGGCACAACGCTACAGGCTGGGAATTGGGTGATAATGTGTCGATGGAGGTTCATCAATTACTCTGGTGTGGGATGTTGATGGTGGGGAAGGCTAGGGGACGTCTCTGTACCTTGCACTCAGTTTTGCTGTGAACCTCAAACTATAAAGAATAGAGTCTATTTAAAAAAAAACATTTTTTTTTTTTAGTGCATTCATTCCCTTCAGCCTTGAGGTGAAACCTGCTTCATAGGCAGCTGTCTCCCCTAATGGGCTGCAAGCTCCTAGGACATCACTATATCCTGTTTTTACATGCATTCAATCATGTATGGGTCACTACTGCGACTCAAGAGACCCAGGAATCCCGGAGGGAGCGAGGGTGGTCTAAGCCACTGACGGGGGCCTGGAGGGCAGGCCTGCCCCAGGCTGGAGTGAGCTCTGCTGGATGGAAAGGGGCCCCTCTCGGGCAGCCCACCCATCTGCCCTGCACCACGGGGCCTCCTTGGAGATGCTTTTCTCCTACTGCCCACTGGTCCAGCCCTGCCTCAGGCGGGAGTCTCTTGCAAAAGTGTGCTTAGAAGACGATGTGACTGACTTGGTCATGCCTCCGATGAGGACACTCTGTCCTGGGGGCCGGGGTCCCCTTTGGGTAGTAGTTCTCCTTGCAGGGTCTGGCCCTCGGTGCTAACTGGCCAGGCTTCCTTGCTCTTAGATGTCTCCAGGTGTGGAAGCTGGGGCACGCGGAAGCAGAGGCTGGGAATGCTGGTTGGGATGGGGTAGGGCCGGCGGTGGGGGGAGGCACAGCGGTACCCACTGCCCACTGTTAGCCCCTCCACAGGCCAGGACCCTCCTCTCGGGGCTCAGGCAAGGGCAGAGAACAGGTTCCACTGAAGGAGCAAGTGGCCCCTCTGATGTGCCAGAGGAGCTTCTGTAAAGCCCCAGGCTGTCAACTTCAGTCCACGTGAACGGACAGGGGCTGGGGCTCCGGTGAGACCTAGGCAGCCACTGGGCTGCCCTGCAAGAAACGGAGGGCACAGTAAAAGAAGGGCTTACCTCTTGTGACAGGAAAGGCATGATCTGTGCTAAAATCGTGTTCAGTCTCTTCGCAATCTCTGTCTGCAAAGGAAAAGAGACTGCGTGAGGCTCAGGCCAATAAATCAAGTCGCCAAAATGTCAGACGGTGGAAGGACAAGCTCCCCCCCAAACCGCAGACCCCCGACGGGCTCCATCCTTCCACCCTCGGTGGGCCTCCTGCCAGGAGGCCTCGCTAAATCCACAGCGTGAAGCAATCTCTTCCAACTCCCTCCAACCGGGCTGCCTACATTTCAGGGAGCTCCAATTTCCTATCAGAGGTGGTCTCTGTGTTTGGTTCAGAGTATCCAGTTCGCCTCCTCTGGATGGAAGCCCTAATCAAAACAACGCAAAACTAAACAAGAACAACCTCCACACCGCCCACTGCGGTGAAACCCATCACAAACAAGAGTGAAATGCAGTGTGGTGAGAAGGAATTGCTATGCCGTGTGGCCCCAAGGGCAACAGCAAGCCAGGCTCTCAGGCTCCCAGACAAATCAGGAGGTGATGGAAGACGCCCGGCTGCATGTGCCAAAGTGTTCCCTGGGGCCAGCCTCACACCCGGTGATATGTGTCTCAAAGGGTCTCCCTCGCCCTCCACTTTCCACTGCTGCCTGTCTCCCACCAGACCGATCCCTCACCCTTATGTGTGCTGCCCAGCCTGAAATCCCACCGTTGACGCTTCCTTTTGGGGGGCATAAAGCACTGCCTTCTCTAACATGATGCTCGGGATGTAACTGATTGGATCCCTAGCCCTTCATCTAAGTTGACCACAGAAACAATTCTCTGTCCCACCGCTAACCCTCCAGAAAAGATCACATTCAGAAAAACATCAACTGATTTTGCCACCCGCGTTCCATGTGAAACCATCTCAGATGAAGAATGGTTTAGAAAAAAAAGAAAAAAACAGTGGGGCTAAATGGTTAACTGAATCCAGACAGGAAGGCCGAGGACCAGACAGACAAGTCTCAGAATTGCTTCTCTTTTCTCCTTCTGAATCCCAAGGCCACCAGGACTGAGGTCCCAGAGCTGGCTTCAAGGCTCTCATCAGCACATAGCCATCTTTCAGAGACAAAACCATGACAACAGCCTTTAAAAATCCGTGATCATCCGCATGCCAAATGACTCTGGATGAGAAATCCTCGCGCACTTAAAATAAAAGCAATGTTGTCTGAAGGCTTACGAACAGACCCTGGCCCTCAGGAGAATTCCTGGGGCCAGCACCCCCTCCTCCCCCCAGCCCCCAGCCACTCATGAGTGATGAGGATGCCCCTGGCTTGTGAAGAGACAGGCCATGGACCAGGAATCTGTTGGGCTTTTGTGGTCCAACGTCCTGGGGCTGCTGGTGGCGGTGCAGGCTCCAACTCAGACCGCCTGTCCAGGGCATCAGGGGCTCCTGGGTGGGGATCAGAGATCACCGCTCTCTCCTGGAACACTCTAGATTCTCAGGAATAGGGCCAGTCTTGCCCACTGTGGGCATCTGGGGTAAAACAAGCCTTTGGTGTGAAAGACTGTCCCCCGTATCCTAGACCAACTGAGTGCCAATAACGGTCCCCACACTTCTAAACTTGCAGGGTGGAGAGGGTATATCATCCTCGCTAAGCCCCATGGGACTCACAGCCACATTTGCACATTCAGGGTATATTCCAGCAAGGGCACTGTATAACGGTTTGTCATACAAACTGGGTTTGTCAGCAACAATGCTATTGACATTTGGGGCCAGATAATTCTTTGTTGCACGGGGCTGTTCTGGGCATTGTAGTGTTTTTAGCAGCATCCCTGGCCTCCGCCCACTGGATGCCCGTCATTCATACTGTAAGGAACCTGGGACGATTACTAATTATTGTATAAATTATTAATCTAGGTAAGTGGGAAGAGTTCTACTCCAAAACAAGGTCCTTTCTCACTTATGTTCATTTTTCTTCCCCCAAACTGACTGACAGTGGGCAAGAGGGATAAAATATAAGAGTCAGGGTTGTACACGTCGGGAGTTCTAGAAACAATCAAATCAGTCCAAACCCGTAAGAGCAACATAATCACTCAACTGTCACGTGTTTATGTGCCAAATAAGAACAGAAAGTTTTATTTACAACAAAAAGCAAAGAGAAATAAACAAAATAAACCATCCTCACTGCTAGGGAGCTCATCGGTCCAAGGCTTCTCACCTCAAATGACTGGCATAGCAGAGCCTGGTACATAGTAGGTGCTCAGTAAATGTTGAGCCAAAAGAATCTCGCTGGCCTCCCCGCATTTATTTTTCGAGACTTCAGATTGCAGTGGCCCCTGGCCGGGGATCTGGGCCTGCCCCACTGTGGGGGGCATCTGGGGGAGGGGCAGTGGCAGACGGGGCGCTGACCTACAACCAGGAGCACAAGTCCTTCATCGACAGGGTGAGGCAGTGGTCAAGCCGGACCAGCCACAAGCCGCCCGCTGGGCTCTGCCTGCTGCCCCCGCTACAGCCAGGGAGGCAGGCGCAGGCTCGGAACCTTCCCCATCACTCTGGCCTGCTCAGCAACTACAGCTCTCACCGTTTTTGGGGTGGGTGGTTATAAAGGAGTCCCAGCTGTTGCTTACTTCCTCTAGCAAACAGGTCAAGTGTCAAGATCTTGGGAGGTAAAGGAACAAAATGAAAAGTAGCTGACCTTCCCTCTCCCCGCATCTTTTAGCAAATGTGCGGCCACAGGCTGCCCCCAGGTGGGATCTTTCCCCTGCACGGCCTGGTCCAGAGCCCAGCATCCTCCGGTTATGAGGAAAAATCTGCCGGGATTTCACGTAGCTCTGCCTGGTTCAAGACCGGTTCAAGCCTGGCATCCAGGCTACTAGGTGACCACGGCTGGGTCGCTCAGAAGCCCTGTGGGGGGCTCAGACCGAGTCCCCTCTCATCTCACCTTTCCACCCAGAGGGAGCAGTTCTTGCCTCCCAACCCCACACATCAACCAAGGACCAGCAGAACAGATATGCAATATTCCGGAGGCCTGGGCTATCAGCCTTCAGGCTCTCTTCTGGGGCCCAGACTTAATGAAAAGCGGCCTCCCCGAGTGACAGGAAGGACTCTGGCCTGCCACGAGTTAGGACTGTACAGTGTTGGGGGAGGGCAGAGGAAAGGGGGTGGTGTCACACTTGGTCCCTGTCCTCGTGTCTGGGTTTTTTTTTCTGGGAGGAAGCGGGGGTGGAGAAAGCATGCGATCCCATCCTTCCCAGCTGGGACCGTCCCCTGCCGGGGAGCAGCTCTCCCCTCCTGGTCTCCCCACCACGTGCGAGCAGGAATTGAGCCTCGGTTTCCTCTACATAGACCATCCAACCCTGAGAACGGGCTCAGCGCACGCTGGTGCGTCAAAGAGCGAACAGGAAAACTGTTCCCTAAACGATTTTTCTTTTCATGTTTATTTTTTTGAGGGTGGTGACGGCAGGAGTGGAAGCTCCCGCAAATAGAAAGTTGACCGCACAGAACCACTCTTAACAACGATAATAATAATGGCTAACATCCGCCGACCCAGCTGCTCCAAGCATTTTGCATGTGTGAGCTCACAAGAACCCTACAGGGAAGGCACTCCTTATAAATCTCCAGTTTTCAGATGGGGAAACTGACGCTTGGCAATTAAGCAACGTCACTAACCGACTTCCTACCAAGAAGCCAAATTTTGACATTTTGAGGGAGCTCAGAGAAGTATTTTTCAAAGAAAAACTACTGTCAGGGTTAATAATTGACAGCATTTCCGATTAGGGCAGCTGTTAAAACAGCATTTGATCCAACTCAAACAAGCTCTAAACATCACTTCCAAGAAAGGAAAGAAAAAAAGAATCAAGACGTGTGACTTTAACAATCGGGACAGGTCACAAATCACAAATCGGAACTAGATCCTACGTTGGAAAGCTCCTTTTGGCCTTCGGGGCACCCTGTTATCAATAAGGCAGCTAGGGCTCACGGGGTGGACCTTCATCCTTCCTCCATCCTGGTCCCAAAAGGCCACTGCCTTTGAGTCAGAGCCTCGGAGGAGAACCTGGGAGGCGGCGGGTGCCAGGCTGGGGGAGGACGGCTTCCTTTGGAAAAAGGTGTTTGGGGAGCCTGGTGCTGCCTTTGAAAGTTTCTTTTCAAGTGTGGTTCAAAGAAGGCAGCTTTGCTGGTGGAAAAACATCGTTCCTCAGAAGGAACGAAGCTACTCGACGCAGACAGAGCAGCCGCTCAGAGAGAGAAGCGTGCACAGAGATCCTGCGAAATCCGGAATCTGTGCTCTCAACTAGGCGCAGGAGGTACACCTGCCCTGTGTCCCCGTCCAGACTGTTAGGCAATAAATGACGGAACACAAGATGCGGGGTGGGGGGGGGCGAGTGTAGTTTCCCAAAGAGCAGTCTGCTCCACGTGCCTTAGTGACTCCCATTCACGCGATCATCTCATCAGAGCAGAACCTCTAACCATCCTGGGGTAAACGGAGGGCACCAGAGCTCTCTCAAAGTACACTGCTCCAGCCACACCCTCGCATTCACATTCGCTGCTGTTCCCATCCGTTGGGCCTTCGACCCACGACACTGAATGAAGGGAGATGGAATCTGCCCTTGGTCCACACCCTGAGCAACCTCTTGCTCCTGACCGGCAGCACCCAGCCAGGCTACGGCTTTTTTTTTTTTTTTAATTTAACTGCCTGCTCAAGTCACAGCTGACAGCCACTTCCAGAAGACCGTCTCTCCAGTATTTGAACTGCCAGGTCATCTGGACCGATCAGCTCTTGAAAATGCACACTTCATTCTAACCTCAGCCCAATAAAAACAAGGAGAGGGAGGAACCTGGCCGCTTTAAAGAGCACGTTCTGACCCCGGAGCCACACAGAAATGACCTGGCGTTGCCTCCCAGCTCGGCCTCCAATCTAGCTGCATGGCTTTGGGCAAATCCCTTCCCTCCTCTGGGCTTCAATTCTGTTGTCTGCAAAACAGAGGGATGGACTGAATAAATTATAAGATCCAGGAGCCATCTTTCAGAGTCTGAGAACGCTAAACATCCCTGAGTTGCTCTGTGACACATCGATTCCTCCAGAAAGCTCAGTAAAACAGAGCAGAACGTGAGTTCAGAGGATGAGCAGAGAAGAGGCAAGCCGACTCGAGACACGGATGGATGCCGGGTAGCGGGCTAGGCCGGGGCTGGCTGGGCTTGGTCCCCAGGACCAGTCTTCACGGCACAAACCGTTCGAATGTGTCCATCAGCCATACTGCACACAACAGTGACAGAGCAGACAAGAGCAGTGATGTCCTATCTGTAAGTGCCAAGCACCTCCTGTCCGGGTTCTTGCCGTGATTCACAAGGAGCTGAAGACAGTCAGGCAAGGGCTCTTCAAGGTGTCTCACTTAGTGGGAAGTAACAGCAATTAGGCAGCCAAAGGGCCGCTCCTAGGTTCCCGGTTTCACTTCTAAAACAAGAATTTCTTCACGGGACAACCAGCGTCGTGGGAAGAACAGAGTGCTGTGATTCTGGAGCCCCGTTTGTGGACGTGTGCGAGAAAAATGAGCTGACGAAAAGATACCTATGTGAGACGTGAGTTACACCCCAAGTCACGTGAAAATGGTGCTTCCCCCCCCCCCCGCCCCAGCTCTGCGTCTGACAGGCCATGTGACCTCTGGACTGGTGACTCCTCTTGAAGCATGTGTGTCTGGGGTGGACACTTGGTCTGCTCTGGGGTTCTTGAATTTGGATGGGGTTTTACCTGGCTCTCTGACTCAAGTCCTGGGGTGTTCCAAGTGAGTCTGCCTGTCTTGAATTAACATCACAGGGGCACAGGGAGAGGCCGGGGGCCATGCAGAAGCAGGAAGCTGTGGCAGCCAGGTGCCACAGTCACCCCACAATCAAATACTGGGAGATTCCAGAACAATGCATCTGAGCAATTTTGCCTTAAAGTATCCCACTGCATTTCCTAGGCAATTCTAAACTGATAGGCCCTCAATTATTGGACTACGAGATGAAATTCCTTGCCAAGCAGTTTCTCCTCAGACCAAGCTCAGAGAGCTCGGAAACAAAGCAAGTGGATGTCTTATCACCAGAGAGAAGGAAGTCCAGGGACAGGGAGGTGTGAGGCCTCCAGCGAAAGCCAGTGCCGGGTTCCCAGGCCCTGCTCCATCCCCGCTAGGCACTGGCTCTAGGGGAGAGCAGCTCCACGTGACTTTAAGAAGCGGGGAGTAAATGACCCACTTAGCAGCCCTGGAGATAACGAGCCCTGCTCCTGCAGGGGCTGCGGAGGTTCGCATCACAGATCACTCAGTGATAGGTGGGCCTCCTTAAAGGCCCTTTTAGCATTGACATATTGATCAAATTATATATAACTACAACGCCATTAAATATTTATGCTTCCGAGGAAGCCTGCTGAATTCTTTATGCAGGGAGCGCTCGGAACAAAAAAAGGCCCAGCCCTGGTGCGACCCTGAGGATCCGTCTCCCGGAGGAAGGAAGGGGACGCTGGCTGGGGCCAGCCTGTGACACTGGTCCCCGTGCCCTTCACACAGAGTAAAGATGGCAGAGAGGATTTAACACACTTGCCTTTACCCAGCGAGGACAGACGAAAAGCAAGGGAGTCTGGGGGCCCCGAGTTGTGACATGACCTTCCCACGTGCTCCCCTGAAAGGAATCCCGCCTTCCTTTTCTGTGCCCACCAGAAATCTTGGACATGTTCTGCCAAGAGTCTAGGGAGTAAGGGAATTGGGAATGGTGACGCTGAGTGAGGAAGCGGGGGAGTGGCGTGGGTGGGAGAACAGAGGAAGCATCTAGGCCACTGACCCTGGAAAGAGTTGGCAACGCAAAGTCTGGAGACCTGCATTTCCGCCCCAGGTGTGTCTTGCGCTAGGACCTCAGCTTCCATTGCATGAAGGAGGCAGACTTGGGTCCAAGTTAATAATCAGAGCTCTCAAAAACAAATTAGGTGCTGTGTGCAAGTGAGTACCCCGTCCTGGGGAGCATTCAATGGCAACCCTACAGGGACACGGGCGGGCGTGGATACCACTCTATGGGAGGGACTTGGAAAGGTGACAGCCAAGTCCCTCCCTGGCTCTAAGACTCGAGATTTTCATTTCTCAGACTCTCAGTTTCCGTCCACCGGGCTTCCTGTTAACAAGATCCAATAATCTTTAAATATTTGTTCACTTTAATTTCTTGGCTCCCAAACACATTAAACTCTGCTTGCCTCCCACCCTCACTCCAGGGAATGGCCCTCAAAGAGCCTGCTTGTGTAGATGGAACAGGGAAAGCCTTTTCAGATTACAGCTTCTCCCAACACTGCCCATTCATCCCAGGCGCAGCAGACCCCACCAACCCCCCCACCCCTCCCTCCCTCCCCTCAGATAACCCCCTGGCCCCCTCCCCCACCTTCCCAGACTCCACAGGCCAACTCCCGCCAGGAGGGAAAATTCTCAATTCATCCCTGTGGCGTTACCATGGCAACCCCCAGCCACCTAATCCCCCTTGGAACATTATGCAAATCTCCCTTTGCCCCTCAACAGGCTGTAAAAGTCACATTACCCTTGCAGAGGCGGCTCGTTAAATTTTGGGAGTCTCCCTGTAAGGTCGGCGCTGTGACTTTTTAAGGACAGGGGCTCTCTGGGAAACCTGGGTGGTGGGAAGGGGAAAATGAGGTGCCGGGGAAGGAGCAGAAAACAGTCCCCTTTTACCCACCCCATCACTGAGTTCACAACCCAAGAGCGTGGCCCTTCCTTAGATTAAAAGGGTCAGAGGGGCCTCTCTTCCCCAGACAAGGATGGCAGGAATGGTGGCATTTCATAGGCCATAAAAATCAAGATCAGTTATTTAGAAACTTGCTTAAACGATCGGCTCCCTCAGACTGGTCCCCTCCCAAACCACCAGCACATTCAACATCTCATTTCACAGATGGAGAAAAGGAGGCCCAGAGAGGGCCCAGCTGCCCCAGGTCACACAGCAAGACAATGGCTCTGGAGCCAGAATTCCTCCCCCTAATCAAGGGTTCTAAACCAGGGCAGATTTTACTCCCCCAGGGACACTGGCAGTGTCTGGAGACATTTTTGGGTGTCACAACTGAAGTGGTGCTACTGGAAATTAGGAGGTAAAGGCGAGGGATGCTGTTCAATATCCCGGGAAGCCCAGGACAGCCCCACCACAGAGAATTATCTGGCCCCCAAATGCCAACGGGGCCCAGGTTGAGAAACCCCAGTCTACACGTCGCTGACACTCATGTTTCACTGAATTCTTAAAAAGCTTTGTCTGAGGACTTCCCAACACTGGAATCAAAGCCTTGATGTACAGATGGGTCTGAGGGTGGGCCAGCGTGGAGACCACAGAAGACCACACCTTGATGTGGCCTCTTGGTAAAGATCATTGGTCCAAATGAAACAAGCCGAGTTACCAGTTCTGAACCCGCCCCTGATCCACAGTGAGACCGCAATCGGGTCACTTAACCTCTTGAAACGTCAGTGTTCCTACTGTTAGGCGGGGCTCCTGGTGTCCACATTGTAGGGCTGGCATGTGGAGCCAACAAGTCACAAAGGAGAAAGGGCTCTGGGAAGCGTCACGACATGTGCAACACCAAGGAGCTGGTCCTCGCTCTCTCAGGCCTTGGCAACTTTGGGGACTGTCCTGTTGTGAGAATCCCCTGTTGAGGTCTCCCCACACACAAGGGAGGTACTGTGCTAAGTTAGCATGCATCACTTCACATTATCCTCAAAACACGCTCTATAACTGCACAGTCCAATACATGAAGCCACCAGCCATGCGTGGCGAGCTAACGTTAATTAAAGTTCAATTTGAAACTCAGTTCCTCGGTCACAGTAGCCACATTCCAAGGCTCAACAGCCGCACGTGGCTGGTGGCTACCGTACTGGACAATGAGATAGACACTTCCACGACTGCAGAAAGTTCTATCAGGCAGTACCACTCTAACAGGTAGGCATTCTCACCATTCCCATTACAAATTCAAGTTCGCAGAGAGAAATGGCCTGTCCCAAGTCACACAGCCAGTAGATCCTAATCTAGGACTCAAAACTAAGTTTGTATGACTTCCAACCAAGCCTGTCTCCTAGCCACCAGGACAGGCCATCTCCCAGCTCCAGGTGCTCTGAACCTAACTTCCCAGGATGCCCCTTCGAGAACCAACTGACTTCTGATAGACCAACTCTGATTCCACTGGCACCTTCATGAAAAAGGGTTTATCAAAGACCACCACCTGGAGGCCTGGGAAATGCCCAATGTTCCTACAGCACCAGAGGGGGATTAAGACAGGGCCCTAGTCAGGGGGATAGCGAGGGAGAGCCAGGTGGAGATCCCTTGAGAAGTGGGGTGAGAACCAGGTAAGAGATTAGAGAGAAACCGGAAAAGGCTAAGAGAGAAGACCATCCACGCACACACCCCACCACCGCCACCTTCGGGAGTTCCTGCAGGCTAGGCTCCCCGGTGCCACACACAGAGCGCCAGGTGACACAGAGACCAGCGTCAAGCCAACAGTGGGAGAACTGTGGCAGGGGGAGGGCAGCTCTTTGGGGGGCTCTAATGCTTCTCCTCGTTTCGGGCTGGCTTCATGGGGATACCGATTCTCTGGGATAAAGCGTGAGGTCCTAGGAGATGGGGCCATCAACCTCAACTCCTCCGGAGTCTTGCCCGAGGACTTCTGCTCTTAGGCAAAGCAAGATGAGCACTGGACTGCAGCACTCTCCACGGGTAAGGCATCTCTGAGGAAGGGCCCCCTTCTCAGAGCAAGGGTTTAAGGAGAGGCTAAAGCACCCACTGACTGATCAGCCCTGGCCCGCGCCCTACCTCCACCTGCCCGATCTCATGGGTACTCTCTTCCCACCAGGCTATTTAGCCCCTCATTCCAGACCATTTGGTATCACCGGCAGCTTCTCCCAGGCCCATGAGTCTGCCCGACCTCTTAAGGGGCAGGAAGTCTGATAGTCCCTGTACCCCGCTTGCACCTCAGCTGGAGGATTGCCTCCCATCCCTTGCCCCCCAGACACACTAAACTGCCCCGCTCCGCCCTAGCAGATATCACCACTGGTTCACAAAGCACATGCCTGACAGGATGCTCAGTTTCAGACCAGGAGCAGGACGGACCTGTTGAGGGCTCTCCCCTGAGAAGTGTTTGGGGACTGGGTAGAGGCCCTTTGTCACAAAGTCCTCACCTACTGGCTGGGTGGTGTAGGAGTCTAAAACAGAAACCTCCCCAGCCAACCAGGCAGGAAGAGTCCCCTGCCCTGCCCCCAGGTTGCAGGACTGGTGGAAAGAACTCTTTCCGCTGTCGGAAGAGCGGTGAACAATGATTATCAAGGATTTAAAAGGGCAATGAGATAAGGCCCCAACACTTGGAACTCCAGGCCCAAATAGATAGCTAAGGAATGACACGCATTGTTTACTAATTTACCTCCAAGCCATTAACCCTCGCTTCCTGCTACTCAGGTGCTCCGGTATTCCAAATTCAGCACGCTTTCCCTGGCTCTTCCCCATTCCTTACCCCCCCATCTCTGCCTTATCATCCTTCCCCAGCTATCTCGCTCCTCAGGCCCCCCCCTCTTTCCCCTCTCACACCTCAACTGTCCTGTCCTGTGAGAACGGGGGGGGGGGGGGATGATGATGGTTAAGCCTATCAAAGACACGTTATAATACAGGTTTATGACACATATTTCTTCCTACCAGCACGACAACCACAGGCCTCTCTCGGAAACCTGAGAAAGCCTGCTATCCTTCCCAGAAGGTCCGTGACGCTATACAGGGTCAGGAAGACCGCCAAACTGGAACATACAGTCCCGGAGTCCCCCACAAAATGCACACCGTGCACCCGGTACGGGCTCAGGGGCCTCCGTGAATGCAGAATGGTCTCGTCCCTCAGGGCGGTCAGAGCCTCCACACCACACCGCTCTCCTCCCCTCCCAAACCGAGCCCCAGTTTAAGAACACAGCCCTGCGGGCTTCCCTGGTGGTGCAGTGGTTGAGAGTCCGCGTGCCGATGCAGGGGACACGGGTTCGTGCCCCGGTCCGGGAGGATCACACATGCCACGGAGCGGCTAGGCCCGTGAGCCATGGCCGCTGAGCCTGCACGTCCGGAGCCTGTGCTCCGCAACGGGAGAGGCCACAACAGTGAGAGGCCCGCGTACCGCAAAAAAAAAAATAAAATAAAAATAAAGAAAAGAACACAGCCCTGTGGCACCCTGAAGTATACAGGTCATCTTCACACGCCAGGCCTTTCGTGCCAGGCTCTGATGCTTTCCTCCTGGTGTGTGTGTGTCCTGGACCCAAATGCCTGTGAGTTTAGGTTTCTAAGATGAAAATGTCTAATCTGCTCTGCAAACAATCAAGTGCTACAGAAATACGAAAGGCTGTATTATTATAATCTACAATATTTGGTAGATCAAATTTTCACTGTATCCTTGATGAAGGCTTTCCCTTGGGATTATCTGGAGATGGCGGCAGCTGCCCCGGCACCCCGCCTGTGTCACTCACGTGGCGGGTGAATGAAACGGGGCGCCTCTGTGAGGACAGGGCAATGGGCACAGCCAGACTCAACCCTAAAGGGGCTCCCCTGGAATCGCAGCCCCACTCCTGGGAACTTGGTTCTTCCTTCACCCTTCAAAGGACGCAATTGGTCAGGGGAAGTTCTGGTGATAGAAAGCGAAGGGAGCCTCTTCCTAAAAGGTTGTTGAACCTTCAAAGTCGTGACATCACTGGGGTGAAGGGGAGGGAGGTCTTTGTTCTCAGGCAGAATCTTCAGGGCTGAGTAAATGGGTCCCCTGGCTCATCCCAAGCTGGGATGAACCTCCCCTGAAGAAGGCAAGTCCCTGACCTCCCCAACCTCACGATTTCCGGAGGGGCCTCTGCAGAAGAACGGCCTCCTGGAATCTGATTTGGGGGACTTCGAGGTCCCTGATCTGACTCCCCAAAGGCTGACCCCTCCCCCGTCAGATGGCCTCTGCCTGCACATCCATGGTGACAAGGTGACAGTTTGGAAGCCTGCTCGCTCCACCCACATGCTCACCAGTGCAACAGCCCTAGCAAACAAAAGAACTCAACATCACTGCTGGGGAGAACTGCAACGCCCCCATTATCTCCTCCAGAAGACCCTCGGGGGCGGCACCAAACCTTACTTCTGTGACAGCAGGAAATTCCCCCCCTTCCCTAAGTTTCCCCTTAGCCTCAACCTGAGAAGGAACATTTCTTTTGAAAGGCAAGAGAAAAGCAAAAGCCAAGGGAGAAAAGCAAAGAGAGAAGGGGAGAGAAAGCATCTTGGCTGTGATGTTGAAAACAAGATATTGTCCCTTTAAGCATATAAAAACAAGGCCCTTGAGGGCACGGTTCTCACTCTGGTGCACAATTACGGGTGCTTTCAGCTGTCTAGCACTACTTCAAGTGCTCTCTTAAACCAGACTGTCAATGGCATGTTGAAAGCTATTTTGCCGGCTGCTATCATTAATAGCAAAGTGGAGAGTTGGGCTGATGAGAATTAAATATGGGGGAGGGGGTGGGTCATAACCAGTCATTACAGAATTACCAATATGAGCAAGAAGACAATGCCACTTTGGGGAGTAAAGTTCAAACCAGCAGATGACGGTGGGGAAGCAGGCCACAGACTGCAGCAAGCGGCCCCCCGGCCCGGCCCGGCAGATGGACTTGGGCCAGCCCTGGAGAGCCATCTGGGGACCGAAGGGCCACAGAGCGGCGAGTGTGAGAGCAGAGAGGCCTTGCAGATCACTTTGCTGCAACATGTCACCACCTCACCTCCTGCCGAAGTGGAGTCCCCCCTCCCCGCCCCGTTCCCAAGACTTGTGGACTTGTGGCTTCCGGGACACACCTGGCTGCCTTTCCAAGCACTGCTGCTGCCACCCCCGGAGGAGCCTCCACTGGCGGCTCCTGCCTAACGAATATGGCCCTCCCTTTAAGACGAGGCTCAAGTAACAGTCCTTCGGTGTAGTCTTCTCTGACCCGACTCCCCTTTCCCAGGAAGGATGAGCCCTTCTGTCCCGGGAGCTCCTCCGTTAGTACTTACTTCACTGCATTGCAATGACTTATTTAGATGCCCGACTCCCCCGTGGAGGGAAGGGTGTCTGTGGAACAAGCCCCAGACCACACCCGGGACACCCCAGACCCCTAATAATCATTTTGGGGATCAGTCCAACCTCCTCATCTGACTGATGGAGAAACTGGATGATGAGCGGTAGGAAGCAGCAGGAGGAAGCCTGCAGAGCCGGCAGCCAGCCCGCAGCCAGCCCGCAACGAACAACCCCCATCCTGACTCACACCCTCTGACTGCCCAGTAATTCTGAACAAAGGAGAAGCAACGTGTTCACTGAGCACCCAATATGTGCTAAGTGCACGTAGGAGTCCTGAGCAGAGGGGCTTGCCCCCCAGCTATGGGGGTGTAGGAGGACCTCCTGCATGCAGATCGCAGCAGGGCACCCCACTGAGGTCTAGCCTGATCACCTTTTTGCCCCTGGCATCCCAGGATTTTGTACAAACGGGATGGAAAAACATTTTCCCCCCCACGCAGGAAGGAAAAGGGAATTCATCCCTTGGCTGACTCACTCCTACACCAAAAAAGGAAACAAAGGGCCTCTGACCTAGGCTAGACCCTTCCTGTCCGAGCTGGGGAAGGAGGAAGCCACAGACAGAAAGAAGAGCTCCATGCCCTCCAGGAGCTCCTGGTCCAGCAGGATTCATGGAGAGTCTTCAGTAAGGAGCCAGGTCCCCATCTAGGACCAGTTTCCTTGATCGGAGGGTAAACACAGGGACCATGTGCCCATCTCCCAGGTCATTTCAGTGATCAAATGGGATGAGAAGGAAAAGCGCAAGGAAAGCACACAGACCCTCGCTCTGACAACTCCATCAGCAAGAAGGAAGAGGGGGTCCGGAGAAGGCTGGTGTGAGATGCAGTCTTGGGGGCCTGGGAGGCAGGCTCCTCCTAGGTGGACAGGACAGGGTGAAGGGAACTTGGAGCTTGGTGGACCCCAAACTGGAGCAAGGCAGTCACCCCAGGCCAGCATGACTAGAGGAGAGACTGTTCCGGAGAAAAGCGACAAGGCAAGAAAGTCAGAAGGAAATCAGGGCGTAGAGCGGTCCCCGGATGCCAGCATTCTGACCAAAATAAATGATACTCAAAGGTTTTTTTCTTAGCTCGACTCAGATGCCACACATATAGGCACTGCCCTAGTATGAAGACCCACGTCCCCTTCAATTTCAGTGTTCCACCTTCTCCTCACCAAGACGGACCTGATTCCTGGGCAGGGTTTTGGTAACCTCACCACCTGCTGGCCCCCTCTGGCCACCGACACCTTCACAGCAGCCACAAAACTTCAAGCTGTTATCCCTAGAGGTCTTCTCCAGCCCAAGTCCCTTTTTATGTAGGTGTGAGGACCCAGAGAAGGGCAATGACAAATGAAGACATCCCATCTCCATCTTCAGCCATGTTCATGGCCACCCCCATCCTTAGATGAAACCTTACCTGTGACCCTTACCTCCGGGATTGCTAGCTATGCATTGTGTTTATTACTAGGCGCACTGAATCATTAGTTGTGCAAATAGCTAGCGGTTCAGAAGAGGACCCTGGGCGGGCAAAGATGATTCATCTGATATGGTTATAGAACCAGAAATGCGGAACTTTGGCGTTGCCAGGTTTGTGGCCTTAGCCTCCTGAGATAACGCGGAAAGAAGCAACAATAATTAAAGACACAGAGTGCTATTAGTTAGTAAATAAGCGCTCTTCATTTCTTGAGTTTTGCTAAGAGACCTGGGGTCAGGAGGAAAAGTGGCAGCGGCAGTTCCTCTGCTAACATGGGGCTGGATACCTCGGCTCCCCTGTCTGGGCCTCAGTCTCATCTGTGACTTGAAAGGTCTGCAGGAGATGCCAAAGGGCTCTCCCAGTTAGAACAGAAAGTTAGAAGAAGTGTTGCTCGGTGACAGAAAAGTGGGGGCATGACACTGTCCCCAAATCAAAAGGCCTCTGGTGCTCTTCCAAAACCTTAGCGCTCACCAGCAGGGGGGTGAAAAGACGGCCTGCCCCAGCTTCTCAGGGCATCAGTGCCTCAAACCCAATGCACTACGATTGCTCTGGAGTGCTCGTTTCTACGCTGGTGATTTGTGGCTGACACTGGAGAGCTTCAGCCTCTGCGGGAACAAGATGGGAACTGACAAGCTGGCCAGCCATCATCACCTCCCCGGCCTTGAAGAATCACCCTTGACATCCTGCCTGGAAGTAGAGGCTTGGAGGAGGTGGGTGACCTCTTGAAATCTTGGGCCAGGCCCACGATGCTGTAACCTCTGCTTTGCCACAATTAGAGAGGGAGGGGAGGAGAAACCATTTACTGCTTCTCCGGGATCTGACAGCTTGGAAAAAGAACAGAGAGGGAGACAGAGAAACAGCTAGGAAAGGAGCCAGCCACAGTGAGTTTAACCTCTCGGTAAAATAAAAACGGGCTGGACGCACCTCATCAGCTACCCTCTGTCAATACTCAGGCCCATCTGTAGAACCTGAGGTCCCCAACTAACAGGCATTTCCCACAGAGCCAGCAGGCGGCTTCTGAAAAAAATATGTGGGGGTGCTGGTAAGAGGTGTGTGTGTGTGTGTGTGTGTGTGTGTGTGTGTGTGTGTGAGAGAGAGAGAGAGAGAGAGAGAGAGAGAGGGAGAGAGAGAGAGAGAGGGAGAAAGAGCGAGCGGGAGCACGCAGGCTGAGGACTGCCACACTCCCCAAGGTGCTAGCTCTGGAGAGCATCCATTATATAAAAGTACAGACAGTCCCCGCCCCCCCCGCCCCCCCCCCCAGCTTCAAGATGAAGAATCCAGCCTGTTTGTTCCAGGCAGATGTAATCACACGAACAGTCAAGTCTAGAGGGCAGGACACTGCATGAATAATTCAAGCACTCCAGTCACTTGATTGTGTGTGCAGATAAAACACCAGTCAACCGCTAAACAGGTCAGCTGATAAACTTGTTTGCTCAGGCCTAACCACCATCCGCCAAATGCACCCAAGACCCACACTACAATTAGCGGCCGGTTTCCTTCTGCAGAACCCTTGCATGCCTAGGGAGTGGCCAGCCCCAGGAGGTCAGGGCTGCATTTCTCAGTGCAGGGTTTCTTCACCTCCTTGCCTCTTTGTTCCTACACAGCCACCGGGCGGATTTCACCCAACTCAGAGATTGCCATAAAACCGGCAAAGCCACTGAACTCAGAGCACGGAACACTCCCGCTGGGAAGCAAGTGGGAGCTGAGGCTGGAAGGCAAAGGTGAGTGGCCAACAGGGTAAAGTACTGTTTAGAAGCCAGAGGCCCAGATTTGAGTCCTAGGTCTGCCCTCCTCGCCTCCCTGAAGCCTCAGTTTCCTCGCCTACAAAAAGGGGGCAAAGAATACATCTATCTGCCTCTGGCAGCTGACAGGATTAAATGAGACCATGTCGCCAAACCTCAGGCATTCTCCCCCTAAGAACCTGGTTTGGGGACTGGCCAGAAGTCCCAGATGCACACAGCTGCTTCTTATGCAAACCCCACCACTCAATGTGCTAGGAAGGCGAATAACTCTTCCTGGGTTCAGAGTGTCCCCAGGACTCCAGGAACAGCTTCGCTCCACCAGCCAAGGTGGATTCTTTGTGCCAAAGAACCATCCACTCACAGACACGGGGAACACCACCCATGCAGACCTCGACATGCAACGACATATTACACCTTAATTACGAAGCTCTTAGAAGAACGGCTGCTATAACTTTTAAACCTGGGTGCAATTACCCTGTTCAATTTAAACACACCCAAGATACCAAGCGCTGAGGACAAAAAAAGAGGGGGTGAAGAAAGGGATGAGGTTGCATCCTGCATAAGAGCCCAAGGCCCTTGAACACCTGGGACCCCAGCTGCACTGCACACATTCTTACTGGACCAGTCAGACCCAGTCAGTTCCACCTAAAGTTGGGCAGTCTCTAGCCCCGACTCCCGAGGAGAAACAGCTTTACTTACAAAGTGGTGTCTGTTTACAGTTCCTGTGGGTCAAGAAGTAAAAACCTGGTAGCCTTCATGTGCCTCCCCAGATTCCTCAACAAACTCAGGTCCCTTTCTGGCTGCCCTTCACCCAACACTGGGGTTCCCTCCAGGAGGGGAAAGGAAACTAGATTCCAAAGACTCTGTGCGAAGCCACTGGAGTGGGCAGACAGGAATCTACAAGCATTCCAGAGGTCACCTGCCCTTCTCACCTGCCCTGGGTCCTGCCCCCTTAAAGAGCGAAGTTTAAACCTTGTAAACCACTGTTCATTTAGAGCAGAAAGTCCATTCAAAGCACGGTCAACGAAGACTAGAATAAGTCAACAGTTTTCTGGGATTTCAAGAACACCAATTGTTACAGAGAACAACCGGCCTGCGCCATTTCTCCTTGCCAAGTCAATGCTAATCGCTGGCCAAGCCAAATTATAGGCGGCCTCTCCTCGCAACACAAATACACAAACAGGCCTCTCCCACAGCCCAGCCCAGCACCCAGGACGAGTTACTGATATGCACCAAGATAAAGGTGTTTGTATTTGCCCGGTTTGAGGTATACTGTTATTAGAAGAGTGACAATACGGGGTAGTTTACATATCCATCACACACTACCACACCAGCTAAACTGGTTTGACTTCAAACCAGGATTTCAAAGCTGAGCTCAACCCCCAGCCATCTCAGAAGTCCTGGCTAGGCTGCCCCAGGCTCGTTACTTCACCTCTCTGCTTCACCTTCCTTCCCCGAAAAATGGGAAAGGCTGTGGCCGCCTTCACATTAAGATGGAGATGAAAAAACTGCCTCATAGACATAAGGCATTGGGCTGTATTTCATTCTGGCTTTATATTTTTAAGCAGTTGGTGGCTTGTTCCCTTAAATTTTGACAGCTCAGCCTGGCTTTTAAGACTCTTGAAGTTTAATCTCATCAAGGCAGAACATACTTTTGTACACACACACACACACAAACTCTCCTGCCTTTCCTCTTGAAAATTTTACATTAAAACAGGTAGCAGCCAGCTACCTCTGGGTTTCAGGAGTTTGTAAAGTAGATCCTGAAGGGACAAGTTTCCTTTTGCTCCTTCCTCCTCCACCAAGATCCAACACCAGGACAAACTTCACAAGCTGGGACACTAGAAGCTCAACATGTCCAAGAAATCAGCCAAGCCTCAAACCCGGCATGTCAAGGGCTCGATCCATTCACTCTTCAAGGAGGAGGAGAAGGAACAGAAGAACGAGGCTCATTTTCAAACAGGAGGAGCCATTTTTAAACATCTGTGGATTAGGTAAAAATTTTAAAACTAGACATGTACGGTAAAGCACTTACCTGCTTGTGCATTTCAATGTTCAATCCATAGGACATCTCGTAGTACTAAAAGTAAAAGTAACGGCCATTAATGCACAACACCAAAGTCTGTTTGTGTTCCACAATGAGCTTTGGGGGAGGTTTTGGCCAAATGGTACTTTTATGATACACCTGCTAAAGAAGTTTAAGCCAAAGCCCAAAGCCGGCTATAAAGGGGTTGCAGAGCTGAAGACCGGCTCACGAGGGCTGTTCTCACTGCAAGAGAACATCCTATACGCAAAGCATTATGGAGAGCGGGGCCCTCCCTCCCACCAGCCCTGCCTGTACCATATACCCTGTTTATACAAGGTTCTCGTTCAACAAGGAATCATGTGTACGCTGGGACCCTCTTGTCCTCTGAGAGTTATTTAGCAATGTGTCCAAGGCCTCTTATGTGCAAAGCAGTGCAGGGAGCCTCACTTAAGGACCTCCGGTGCCTTCCTCACCAACAGAAGATTTAAACTTGCTGGAATAGACACTGGGAAAAGGGCGGACGTCTACACACTGTCCCAGGGCCTTTAAGGTTCTCAGTTGGGGGATCCCTGAGTGTACAGTGGAGGCAAAAGCCTGTAAAAGGCTCCTCCACTGTCAGAAACCCCCGGAGAAAGGGGGTAGGCGGAGGGGCCTTACGTCCCACTCTGGCTAGATCCCAGGGCTGCAGAGCAGTGAAGTTTTCAAACACTCCCAGGAGATCTCTAAGAGAGATTTTTATCCAACCCTGACATAGGCTGATCCAATCCTATCTTACTAGCCAAGATAAGACAACCAGCCCTCTGGGAAACCTTCAAAACACAAATTAATGGGGCACAAAGGAAGTGCACAAGTGCTTGGCCTGGGGTTTGGGTTTCTCTTTCTGCCCCTCCTCTCACCCACCCTCCTCCAAGTGGCCGGGCTATGGGAGGCTGGTGAAGGGTCAGAGGGCACACTCGGATTACACCCGCTCCGGGGCTGCCCGGCGGAGGCCGGTCAGGGGACCCGGCTCCAGGCTCCCCAGGCGCACGCCGCCCCGGCCTCTCACCATCACATAATGGCGCTGCATCTCCGTCTTCTCGTTCGCCAGCTTGTCGTATTCCACTTTGAGGCTGCGAGGGCAGAAGGAGCCGGCTCAGACTTGGCGCCTGCACAGCCTCCTCCGAGGCCCCAACCCAAGGGCCTCTGGGAGCCACTTCGTCACTTTCCTGACACCCTCCCCCCGGGGGACCCCCTTATCCCGCAGCCTCTGCGGGAGGGGGGCTTGGGTCCCCGACACGCGGAGATGGAGTGAAGCAACTTGAAACTTCCCGCGGCCGAGAGAGTGGACTTATCCGAGCCGCGGGGGGGCGGGACCCCGACGCTCGCTCGCGACCCCCAGAACCCGGAGCGAGCCGGCTCGCGCCCCGAACCCTCACCCTGGGGGCGGCGCAGGGAGCCGGGAGGCTCTGCCGGCAGCAAAGGGTTAAGACGCCGCGCTCGGAAAGGGGAAACAAAAGGAGGAGGCCCGGACTGCCCCGCCGCCCCGGGGTCGGGGGCCCGCTCGGTCCCCTAGGGGTGGTGGCAGGAGCTGCGGCGGAGACGCCCCCGCCCCGCCAGCCCCGGGGCGGCCCCCACTGGCCTTACCTGTGATATTGAGCTTGCAGGAACTGGAATTCGTCTTTGATCCTGTCACAAGACTCAGCCACCGTGAATTTAAATCCCGGCTGCCCGGGTTGATGGGGAGCCTGAAGCCGGCGAGGACAAGACAGCGGAGGGGCGGGGGCGTCAGACCCGGCTCCAAGCTGCCCAGACCCCTCACTGGCTTTCCCCGTTCTCCCCCCGCACCTCCCCCACCCACCCACCATAGGGGCCGCCCTCACAGCCCAGCACCTTTCCAGCAAGTTTCTCAGCTCCCCGACGGCCGGGGGGGACGGGGGGCTAACCTCTCCCTATTGGCCGCGGGGCTCCCATCCCTTTCACGAAGGGGCTCCCATTCCCTTCTGGGGCGGGGGAGACACAACGAGTGAGTTGGGATACTTAGGCGAGGGGGCGGGGGACAGCGTGAAAACAGTTCCCCAGGACGACTGGCAGCCCCCCACGCCACTAGGGCGGAATTAACCTCCTCTCGTAACGGCGCCCCCCCATCCCATCCCCTTTGTGTGAGCGCGCGCGCGCACACACGCACACACTATAAAGGTAGCAACAAGCAAAATGGAGGTGCCAGATAAACTGCCTCGTTTACCCTCCCATGATAGATGCTTAAATAAACCGAATTGCAATTACTCACCGGATGTCTGCCTTGCGGATACATGGCAGGGAGGGGTCGTGATTCCGAGAGCGTGGAAGCGCCGAGAGCCCGGGCAGGGGAGATGCGGGGGAGGGGGGAGCCAAGCCCGAGCGGGGGGCGGCCGGCAAACCGAGAGCTCGCCCCCGGCCCCCCCAGCCCGCTCTCACACCGAAATCCCAGAGTCGGGCGCCCGCCCCAAGCGGAGACAAAGAGCCGCGAAGCAGGCGGCAAAGTCGGCGGGCGCCGAGGCCGGGCGGCGGGCGCGGGCTTTGTGCACCTAGGGCTCGGCGGGCTGTGGCCGGCCGCCTTCCCCCCGCTGCGTGGAGCGCGTCAGAGCCGGGGGCTGAGCGGACATCGTCGTCTACCCGGCGGGTCCGGCGCGGGGTCCCGAGGTTAGGGGGCCCCTCCTGGGGCAAGCGCGGGCGCCCTCCGGTTCACTCAGAGCGTCGCGCCAGGAGGGTGGCGCGCCGGGGCAGCCCCAGCATCCGGGGCGCGCGGGTCCGATCCCAGGGGCGGCTCTCGGCGAGAAGAGGAAGGAGGCAGGCACCGGGGTGGCGGCTTGGGGCCGCAGGAGTGCCGGAGGGTGAGGGCGGGAGCCCGGCGCGGGCGCTTCGACCCCCCCCCCACTCGGAGAGGAGAGCCTGCTGTTCTGTCTGTTACTGCCGCCGCCGCTGCAAGCCCTTCCCAGGGCCGAGGAGGAAACTCCGGGCTCAGTAGGTGGGAATCAACCACCCTGGCATCCTAACTCCAGCAGGCACAGGAAGCCGCATCAAAGGGGTCCTCGCTGCTCCCTGCTCGAGCGCCGAGTCCCCAGCGAGGAGCGCTCGGTGCCGCCACCGCCGCCTCCGAGCGCGCAGGCAGGAGAGCGCTGGAAGGGAGAAGCAGCCCGAGACCGGGGAGATCTGTGGCTTCCTTCCTTCCCCTCGGCTCGGCTCTCCTCTCGCGCCCCGACAATCCCCCCAAACACACGCACACGCACACGCACACGCACACACACACATACACTCGCACCAAAAAAAGTGCCCCGGACCTGCGGATACCACACACAGACAGGCGAGGGAGACGAGCACGAGGTCTGAACTGCCGCGAGAGCAGTTCCAAATAGGGACTGAAAAGTAACAAAATAATGTGGCAGCTTCGCCCAGAGCTGGCCAATGGGAGCGCGGGGCCCCCACGTGGGGCTGCCGGACTCGGCCTGCGACTGGGCGCCGCCGGGCGCGACGTCACAATGCCCTCTTGTGTCTAAAACTATGCATGAAAAGTAGCAATCAGGCCCTACCCGCTGGTGACTTTCGCATGGGAGTGAAAAACAGCGCTCCTCAGATCAGGAATTAACCGAAAGACATATAATAAATAGATATATATTATAGTCCTGGGCTGCTAGGGTTTTTTTCCCCTCCTCTCTTTTTTTTTCCCACGATCTACTAGCAAATAATTATTTGGCGGGAGGGGGAAAGAGGGAAGACAGAGGAATAATAACAAAAGAAAAAAAGCTGTACAGTCCTCAAAACCTGTGGCTGGTAGTAACGTATCAGTTTATTCTGCAGTGGCGGCAAACGATACCTCCCTCTAATCCCATTAGGTCTGCAAAGCAGCCCAATTAGATACTATAAAACAAACAAAATCACTTTGTCACTTTAATGTTTTCACAAGATTTCGGACTGATAAAGTGGTGGTCCCAAAGTTGCCCCCCACCTTAAAAAATTTGCTCGGAACTGAGGGTGTCCCTTTCTTTACGCCTTCTCCGACCCACCCCCGACCCCACGGCCCCCAGCTTTTCTTCTTTGTTCATTTGTCCTTCTTTTCAGAAAGCCAAATAAACAGCCTCTTTGATGTGCGGCGGCTGCCCCCGAGAAGTCGGAGGAACTCTAGCTTGGCGGGCACCGCAGACACAAGAGCCCGACTCCCGCAGACACCCTGCTCAGTCCACGCTGTCCCCACACGGGGCTACTTCCCGGTGGAGACGGCTACGCCCTCGCCGCAGCTGCTCACTGAGAGCCGGGGCCAGGGAAGCGAAGTCGGGAATGCGGTGGCGGCCTGGCCTCACCACGGCCCGGGAGCTCCGAGTTCCGACCCGGTTTCCTCAGCCTGCCCTCGGCAGTGTCACCGCGTCGGCGGAAACCTGCGGAGCGGCGCGTGTGCGAGCCTGTGGGCGTCTCGGCCGCCAGCCTCGACGCCCCGCGAGGCGAAGACGCTCATCCGCCCCCGCGCACTCCTCTCCTACCCCGCCGCCGCGCCTCCGGGACTCCCCGTGCGGTCAAACAGGCCGCTCGACAACGGGGGCCAGTTTGCCCGCACAGCGATAGCCTCCACCTCTGGTGCTCGGGGTTACGTCAGGGCAGACGGGCCTGGGGGACGCGGCCCTCGAGAGGCTGGGAAGCTGGAAGGGCAGCGTCCCAAAGCCCACGGGCACCGCCGGGTGGGCGGGCCCAGGTGGGCCCCCGGACCCTCCCCTCCAGCGTCTCCGCGAACCCGCACGCACCCCGGGGCCGTCGGCGGTCCCCGGATCTATATTTTCTCCTCATTAGGAGCTGGAGTTCGCTTTTGCATCTTAACGAGGAGCTGAGAGCGAGCGGGCGCTCGGAGGCCGGTGCGATGGGAGTTACACGTGAACACCCGCCTCGGAGTTGAACCTCCCCGCGTCCGTTCCGGCCGCCAGCCCCGAACCGTGCTGCTCTCTTCATTTATTTATTTTCCTAAATAAAAACATAAATCGTGTGCGGCACGCACCGAAGGGCGGGGGAGGAGAAGCCCGGCTCAACAGATGCGAGCATCTGGCCGCAGCATTCATTAGACACAAAATGGCTCCGCTTTGGAGCTTCCTTTCCCCTCCCCCTTCTCTGCCCTCCCCTCTACGTCACGGGTGGGCGCACCCGCTTCCCACCCGCCCCGCCCCTTTCTCGCCCCTGCCCCCACGTGGGGGTCGCCGACCCCTCCCCCTATCAAGGCCCGAAAGACCAATCAGAGACGGCTGATGGGAGTCTCTGTTACCGATTGGTGAAGCTGCCGAGCGCTGTCAGTCCGAGACCAAGGCTGTCAGTCAAAACCACGCGGGGTGGGGGAGCGCTGACAAATGCCGAGGCTTCTGAGCCTCCCGCTTGCAAATAGTGCTTGGAATGGCTGCTTAATTAGCTTTGAATGGCTTTTCCTTCCAGCTCAAACAATCTGTCACTACCATGTGGTATAAAGGAGCCATGCATAAAAAAGTAAGCAGAGGCTAAATATCAATTTGATTTTGTGTATCAAAGGAATATTTTATTTCTCTCCCTAGTAATGAAACGTATCAATTTAAATAATAAAAGGTAAAAACACACACACACACACACACACCAAAGAAAAGAAAAAAAGAAAAGAAAAAAAGAAAGAAAAAGGAAAAAAGCCAAACTCCACGGTTCTCCGACTCCTGTGCAAGCCTGAAACAGGTAATTTCTACGGCCCACGTTCAGGAGGAAGCCTGAAGCTTCCCCCCACCCTCCCCCCACTTTTAAACTTGCATTAAGTGTTCTGTTGTCGTCCAGAAGTCTAGAAAGAGTGATGGGGGAGGGGTGGCAATGTAAAAGGAGGTGGGGACGGGGAAGGGGGCAAACTTTAAAGGGAGCTCTTTGAAGCTGCTAATCAAAGTGGAGGGGGGTTTAAGACCCCATAAACTGGGGCTCCCGCAGCAGGTCTCGATTTGGGAGCTGAGAGAAGAGGGGGGGAGAGCGAGTGTGCGTCTCGCCCGGATTTATTAAACACAATGCCTTCAAGATGCCCGGGACGCGGCCCCTGTTCCGGCCTTCGCCCTCTCCGCTCTCACTCGAGACCGGCTCCGACGGCGCCCGCCCGCAGTCGGCCGACGAGCCCGGGCCCTAGGTCAGGTCTACGCAGACCGTGGCCAGAAGAGACGTCTCGGGTTTGGCGTCGCTCCTGCCCTGACGTCCACTCTCCTAGGGACCGCATGAGCAGAGCAGACTCACGTCGAATTCACCTGTGAGCCACAGCCCTACGGCCAGCGCCAGGCCTGAAACCTTGGAGGAGCCCGCGGGGCGTGTGATCGACCTTGTTTTGCAGGGAGACGCCTCCTCTGCAGGGCCCGACTGGACTACTCCACCGCCCAGACCGAAATGATAACGGCGCCCAAGCACTTTCTGTGCACAAGGCAGGACACTGCTACCCAGGCGAGAACCCACTTCACCCTCACCTCACTCCTGAAGGAAGCGGCCTGGCTGGTAGTCCATTTTATAGAGTAAAAAAGAGAAGCCGAGAAAGTTCAGTAACTTGCCCCAAGCTGGGCAGAGGTGTCAGGATTAGAGTCCAGGGCAGCGGGCTCAACAGCCAACTTCAGCGCCCCCTTTGCTAGCGCGAGCTGGACCGGGGCAAGCTTTTGCAAAAGGAAAGGCATTCATTCATTCATATTCACTCATTCAGTCTGAGGTTCTGGCGATGAGGTCAGAGGCCCAGCTCCCCAGCCCCTGGCTTCTACTCGCTCTGCACCCAGCATCACTCCCAGCTCTGCAGGGCTGTCTGGGCCTCCTGCCTCAAGAGGAGCAGAGAGGTAGGCAACCAGGCCAGCACCCCTTTCAGCTCGCCACCGCTCTACCCCCCACCTTGCCACCCCACAAATTAGGAAAAACAAGGAGAAAAATAATTTTTTTATGCTCGAGAGAGAGAAAAGAAAAAACATGTATACAACACCCCGTCCAAAGCGCTTGACAATTATTTTTAAAGAAGGAGGGGAGTGGAGAGAGAGAGTTCAAACGTCTCTGTCTCCAGTTCTAATTGGAAACGTTTCAACTGTTTATGTTACAAGAAGTGTCAGGGTCATTTGCTACCGGAGAGCTGACTTTTCATTGGCTGCTTAATTGAGTACCTCGGAGTCCACCCCACGTGGGAGAGGAATTCCTGGCATAAAAAAAAAAAAAAAAAAGTCACCCGGTGAGACAGAAAGTCCGGCCTGGATTTGCAGAGCGGAGGTTCCCCAGCCCCTCATTTGAGGCGCAGGGTGGTTGGTGGGTAGCTGTTTGCCAGCTCCAAGAGCTGCTTTTCTGGTTTTTAAAAAATAATTGTCAAACACTTTAGATAAAGTGTTAATATATGTTTTCTCCCTTTCCCAGCAATCAAAGGGTCTGACTGAGGTCAGCCACTGGGCTGTGGCCTCCTATTTGAGGAAGAGCTCAGTACCTTGGGTGGGTTTCAGATGGCTCCCTATCATCCCTCCCCCGCTCCCCCCCAGCCCCCCAGCCTCCACTGGCTTTGATTTTCTAAAGGTCTGTTGTTGGGACTGCCCAAAGGGAAGAGGAATCTTTCTCTCCCCTCTCCCCTTTGGTTGATTCTGTAAGGCTCCTCTGATGGTTGGCCCTTGACTCCATTGCTAGGGCAGTTCTGTTCCCCAACCTTCAACACCCTTACCCCACCCCACCCCCGCTCAGTCATCCCCAGCCTTCTTCCACAAGTGAGCACCTCACCACAGAGTGAAAGGAAAGGGAATTTTTATTTATTTAACACACTCTTACATAGTGCTTAACTCTGTCCCAGACACTATTCTAAGCACTTGACAAATATTAACACACTTAATCCTCTCACAGCGAATGAAGTGGGTACTATCAGTATCACCCCTGTTTTACAGAGGGGGCAATTGACATGCAGTGGTACAATGACTTGCCCAGAGTCACTTCAGTGGCTGATGGACTTGAACCCAGGCAATCTGGCTCCAGAGTCTTCAGCCCCCACACTCCACTGTGCAAGCTTGGCTTTCCTGGGAATGGGGATCAGGGCTGCAGGACAGACCACAGGAAACTGGAGGGACTCCAGGAAGACCCAGAGGGAGCTCATCCTGCAACCACCTCTTTTCAGGGAAGGGAACTGAGTTCTGAGAGGCTGGGGAACTTCCCAGGGTCTCCTTACCCCTCTTCCAATTCTCTGGCTGGTCCCAGCTATGTGACCTTGGGGGACTTATTTAATCTTGCTAAGCCTCCATTTCCTCATCTGTAAAGTGGAGATGACAATCCTGTCCACCTCAGAGGATTGTTCTGAAGACTGATGGAGGTAATGCATGCAATGTACTTAGTACAGAACCTGGCACATTAAGTGATCAATAACAGTTGGCCATGCTGGTCATGAGGATGCAGAACCATCAGATGATTCAACTCCTTGCATGTTTTGTGGGTGCCTGCAGAGATGAGGAAGGTCTAATGTCCCAGCCCTTGCAGGGAATAATCCAGGCAGTAGCCAAGCCCCGGTGGGAACACCCAGCTCGCTGGAGCCCCTCCTGAGGTCATCAGGCCTTCCCCTCCCTCTCTGGAATTCGCATTCTTTATCGTGGTCCTCAGATGACCTTGGACATCCATACTGCCCAAGGACCCTTGAGGTGTGTGTGGGAGGGGAAGGGCAGAAGGGAGGGGGCAATTCAAGGCTAAGCCTTGGAGGGGTGAGGGGTTCTGGAGGCAGAGAAGTCCGGCTAAACAGCAGTGGAGTCCATAGCATTTCTGAGAAGACAAGCCACAACAATGAAGTATATGAGTATAAAGTAGTCTGGCTCTGAGGGAGAACAGGAATTGTGCAGGGGGCGTTCTCTGAGGGCTCCCTGGAAGGGTGGAGCTCGAGCTCAGTCAAGAAGGATGGACAGAAGTGCCAGTGGGTAAAGGGGACCAGGCTGAACAAAGACTTGTAACAGAAACCTTTCCCCCTCAGCCTGCGCCAGGGTGCTTTCTGCTTCCTTGGATCCTTTCTGTGTTTTGCCACCTGACAACGTGCTTTGGCTCCCTTCCTTAAGACCCCTGCCCTCATCCCAACTTCTATTTCAGACTCCAGTGAAATCTGGCTCTAAAGTCTCCTAAGGTCAGGAGAGAGGAATCCACTCATTTGTACTGTGTGGCAGCCCCAGCCTGGGCATCAGGAGGCCTGAGGATCTGCAAGATCCTGGGCAAGACCCTGAAACTCTCAGGGTCTCGGTTTCCAGATCTGTAGAATGGAAACAGTGACACTTGATTGCTTACCTGGCAAGAATTTACAGAAAGCCTGCTCTGTGTAAGACCTCTTTGGAGGTACCAAAATCTAAGGGAAGTCTTTGCCTTTGGAACATACACAAGGCAGGACAACCCCTAATTCCAGGCTGTATGTAGGCCCTAAGAACCAAATAGAGTCTATGCAGGGAAGCAGTATTGGGTAGAAGGGTGGAGGTTGACAGTCAGGGAAGCTGCCTATAGAGGGTGGCCCTCGGTGTGGCTAAGTGGAGAGGAAGGGGAGAGTTCCAGACAGGGGCAAAGGTGCCCAGCCGGGACATTCTAGAGAATGCTGGGGATGGTTTGCTTGCCTGGTGGCCCAGCTTGCAGAGGAGGCTACCACCTCTCTCCGGAAAGCTAAGGAAGCCGGGCAGTGATTTAATGAGCCCCTCATGTCTACCTGGGACTTTGTGCTGAGTAGGCATGGAATGTGTTTGTTCACCTGTCTTTAGCAGAAGCTTAAGTCTGGAAACGTTCTCCCAGCATTCCATCCGAAGCCGAGCCCCACCGCATCCTGCTGTTCCCAAGGCGCACTTTGCTGACCGCCACTGACTAAGGGCGCAGGGTTTCTATGCCTCATGCCGGAACCGGGTAAATATTTATCGAAGTGATTGGGCGTCCTAATTAAGAGATTTGTGGCATTTCTTTCTTTCCTTTTTAAGGATTCAAAAAGGAGGCTTAGGAGATTAAGAAATATTTTGCTGGTATTAATGCATCCAACTTCACAAGGGTGAGGCCCATGCCGCAAGAATTATCCAGGCCAGCAAGCAGAGGGGAGTGCTCTGGGTCAGGCTGGATGATTAAGGGGGGACTGGCACCGAGCACACTTGGTCTTTGATGGTGGGTGCGGGTTGGGCGAGGAGAGAGGAGAGGATCTGTATTTGCCTCACAGCTTTGATTTGCACTTCCAAATCCGCTCTCAGCTTTATATCCTTTTAGTAAATGAATTGATAAAAGTGTGTTTGTCGCGTACAGGCAGTACAGTGAAGAGTTTGTTCATCCAGTGTGCTCACCTATACTAGTGGTTCTCAACCAGGAGGGATTTTGTTCCTAAGGGGATGTTGGCACTATCTGGGGACATTTTTGGTTGTCACAGTGGCGGCTTGTGGGGCTACTGGCATCTAGCGAGTACAGGCCAAGGATGCCTCTAAACATCCTACAGGTGCACAGAACAACCCCACAGCAGAGAATGATCCAGTCCCAGATGTGCATAGCACTGAGGTCCAGGAGCCCTGACAAACCTGTCTCACCTAACCTCAGCAAGCAGGGGATCTCTCTCCGTTCCTATTCTGCAGATGAGCAAACGGAGATACAAAAAGGTGTCACTTGTCTAGGATGTGAAGAAGTGGTTGTTGAACTCAGACCCTCTATCTTCAAACACGGGGTCAGGGTCTTTAGACCCCTTTTCTTCTCTTTTCTCTAGTCTCAGAGAATAGAGCTCTACCGGAAGGTGATTAGAACCAACTAGCTCTGGCATCCTCCCTTGTGTAGACTTTAAGTCATTTTAAAGGTTGCCCTACAAATTAGCAATTATGTAGCTGTTCAAATAAATTCTCTCTATGAAGGGCTGGCTGGGATTTCCTGGTAGCTCCTCCAAGTGAGGACATTAAACCTGGCCCCTCTGGGCATCTGTATTACACTGGGAAATAGTCAGGAAAGTAGCTGTTGGCCCAGCTCTGAAAGACATCCAGGTGGAAGGCTAAATAGGATGAGGTTGCGTAGAGTTCGATGGGGGACGTGTGGCCCAGGAATGGCATATGTACACTTTGCCTTCTTTGGAGGTGCCTTTGCTGGAATGAAGGTCCTGCAGGAGGGAGCCTGGGGCAACTTGAGAACGGTGGGCTGGGGCAAGGCTGGGGGTACAGAGGGAAGAGAGTGACGGAGACTGTGAAGGTTCAGGCTGCAGGTGGACCTGGAATTCTGGGAGCATGGAGAGACGGGGGCAGTAGAAGAGGGAGGGGCTTCTGATGTAAGAAAGAAGGAAATACGGCTGATATACCATTTCAGATGTTCATGCTGGAGTAGAATTGCAAAAAAGACTCATTTTGAAAGTCTGGAGGACCAACTTGTTGTTTGACCACTAACCCACTGCAGAACATCTGCAGAAGGAGGCAAGGTACAAACAAAACGAAAGCCGTGTGTTCAGTTTACAGCACTATCATATCTATGAGCCCGTAAGCAACACACAACATGTAGAGCAGGGAAATATCTCCATTTGATAGATGAAAAAACTGACGATCAAGGAGAGAAAGTGGTTTGCACACCACCGCACAAGTTGATAATGGTGAGTTTGACCAGAATTAGGCCTTCTGGAGTTGGAATAACCCAGTCAGGTTATTTTTTTTATTTTTATTTTTTTTTGCGATATGCGGGCCTCTCACTGTTGTGGCCTCTCCCGTTGAGGAGCAACAGGCTCTGGACGCGCAGGCTCAGCGGCCATGGCTCACGGGCCCAGCCGCTCCGCGGCATGTGGGATCTTCCCGGACGGGGGCACGAACCCGTGTCCCCTGCATCGGCAGGCGGGCTCTCAACCACTGCGCCACCAGGGAAGCCCCAGTCAGGTTTTTAAACTGTGCTCTAAGGCGGTCCTTGTATCTGCAGAAGTTGATGGGGTGGGAAGAAGATGGGGAAGTGGAGAGGGTGGAGACAGGGATCCCCTCCCCCACTTCCATTGGAAGCGCTCCAATTTTTTATCTGTTTAATACATTAGGTTCTACAAAATACTTTGGGGAAATAAAGAAGAGGTTCTGGACCTAAATAAGAAGTTTTAGAATCACTAAACTACTTGATATCTGTCCAGACATTCTCAGCTGTGACTACAGAATTTTCTCCCGCTTAGTGAGAAGGGCTCTAGAAGCCCCATGCTCTGGGAGGGACACTGCAGATGCCTCATAGCAGAAGGCCTTGCATTGTCTTCACACCTAGGGAGTCCTTAGTGCTAATCTGGCTTCCCATTTGCGCTTGTGAAATGGCCTAAGAGGAAAGGGAGACTCTGGGAGGCTGAGGGCCACTCTTAAAACCCTCAGAGTGGGTTGGATGGCTCAAAGGGGAAAGCTGTAGATAATTCTGGACCACCTCCCTCCCCACCACCCACACCTGCCCTTTTATAGAGGACAGAAGGGAAACCCAGGGAGACCCAGGGATCTGCTCAAGTCACTCAGCTCAGGAGTGGGAGACCTGGGGTTCCACCCCAGCCCTGTCCAGCTGCAGAGTCAGTGCTCATGAGCATTGAACTGCTCTACCCAGTACCACCCTGCCTCATCAACCCACCATTCCTTTGTGCTTGCAAAGTCACAGTGAACTAATGCTCCACTGTCTGCTAAGCAAGGCCCTGGCACTTTCTGATACATCATCTTATGTGTTACCTTGGCCCCCCAACACTCATCATGCATTCCAACTTCCTTACTAGGCACCTTCCTATACTGCAGAGGCTGACAGCTAAACATCACACTTCTAGACTCCTTCATTGCAAGGGCCCTGAACAAAAAGACAGTTCAACAATTAGGTGCTCTCAAGCAAGACAGGAAAGCAGCAGTATGGCAGAGACCATCTCTGGCTACCCCAGTCGTTTCTGAATGGTGATGTGTTTGTAAAGATGGTGGTTTTTTCTGCACCTGTGTTCCAGTGTCTAATCGCTAGCTTCATAAGTGTCAAGGGTAGGTTGTGATGGGTAGGGCAGCTTTCTAAGCTCTGACTCTTGGTAAGAGCAGGTATTCGTCAAGTCAGAGATGCTAGAGGTGGCCATCTATTTCCCCATCCTCCTGACTGTGCCAGGCAGCCCTCCCACCAAGGCTCCTAGAGGAAAGCATGGGGGAAAATCCTTCATGACATTGGATTTGGCAGTGATTTATTGGATGTGACACCAAAAGCACAGGCAATAAACACAAAAGTAGGCAAATGGGACTATATCAAACTTAAAACTTCTGTGTGTCAAAGGAAGCAATCAACAGAGTGAAAGGCAGCCTACAGAGTGGCAGAAAATATTTGCAAATCATATATCTGATGAGGGGATAATATGCAGATTATATAAAGAACTCCCACAGGTAAACAAAAAAAAATAGATAACTGGATTTAAAAATGGGCAAAGGGGGCTTCCCTGGTGGCGCAGTGGTTGAGAGTCCGTCTGCCGATGCAGGGGACACGGATTCGTGCCCCGGTCCGGGAGGATCCCACATGCCGCGGAGCGGCTGGGCCCGTGAGCCATGGCCGCTGAGCCTGCGCGTCCGGAGCCTGTGCTCTGCAACGGGAGAGGCCACAACAATGAGAGGCCCGCGTACCGAAAAAAAAAAAATGGGCAAAGGACTTGAATAGGCATTTCTCCAAAGAAGATATACAGATGGCCAACAAGCACAGGAAAAGATGCTCAACATCACCAGTCATTAGAGAAATACAAACCAAAACCACAATGAGATATCACCTCAACCTCATTAGGATGACCATTATTTTAAAAAAAGAAAATAACAAGTGTTAGTTATGATGTGGTAAAATTTGAACCCTTGTGCACTGTTGGGAGTGTTAAATGGTGTAGCCACTATTGGAAATAGTATGGGGGCTCTTCAAAAAGTTAAAAGTAGAATTACCATAGGATCCAGCAGTTCCACTTCTGGGTATACACCTAAAAACCACTGAAAGCAGGATCTTGAAGAGGTATTTGCACACCTGTATTCATTGCAGCATTATTCACAATAGCCAAGAGGTGAAGCAACCCAAGTGTCTATCTATGGATGAATGGATAAACAGAATGTGATATATACATACAATGGAATATTACTCAATTTTAAGAAAGAAAGAAATTGTGTCATGTGCTACAATATGGGTAAAACTTGAGGACATTATGCTGAACGAAACAATCCAGTCACGAAAAGGCAAACACTGTATGATCCCACTTACTTAATGTATGTAAAGTAGACAAATTCATAGAAACAGAAAGTAAAATGGTGGTTGCCAGGAGCTGGGGGGAGGGGAAATGGGTACTGAGTTTCAGTTTTGCAAGATGAAAAAAATTCTAGAGATGTATTGCACAACAATGAGCATTTAGTTAACACTGTTGAACTGTACACGTAAAAATGGTAAATTTTATGTCATGTGCTTTTTACCATAATTGAAAAAAAAAAGAGGCAGCCCCTCTGACAGACAAGTTCTGTGGAGTTCTAGGTATGATTCCCAGAGGCCCAGCCCCAGCCCTCTGCTCTAGCCCTTCCAGTGGTATCTCAGATACCAATTCCTTCCACTGAATGCTGTCTGTGTCCCATCGCTAAAGTGGCTTCTGTTTCCCGCACCCGACTCCTGGCTGGTACCCTCCTACTTCTTCCGGCCAACCTCCTGACTGTGCCAACCTCAGCCTGACTTGGGCTTTTGGGGTGTTTTGTCTTTCTTTGCTGTTTAACTGTTTCACAAGAATAATGATATTGAAAATAACAATGACTCAGGGCCATCAAGCCTGAGCATAAACAGATGAATTCATGCAACCTAGTGGAGGGTACATTCTATTCAGAGCCCAAGTGCTCTTGGAAAACAGATGTGGGTTGATATTCTGATTCTTCTGCTTTTCTTTTTTTTTTTTTTGCTGTGGAACCTTGGGCAAAACACTTGTTTTTGCTAAGCCTCAGTTTCCTCATCTGTAGAATGGGGATATTAATGGTGCCTTCCTGACAGGGTGGTTGTGAGAATTAAGTGGGATAACGTGGGCTGGCATCAAGCTTTCAATGACTGTTAGTGATTCTGAATGAATGAGGGCACGTCAACTGTTTTGTCTCAATGTGTTCAGACCCCTTAGCCTCTTTATCTGAATCCAAACTTAGATGCTTTTCTACTAGAGCTAGATCCTCTGCTCCCAGAACTTAAATATGTCTCACATTAGTGGGAGACATGAAAAGAGGGGAAGCTGGGGACTTAGAGGCCCAAATGCTGGAGGTCAATGTTAATCAGAGGGCCCCTGGAGTCCTTGCAAAGGGAAAATGCAAGTGGGGGTGGGTTTTCAGTGGGTAACAGATGTGTGTGTGGGGGTGGGTGAGATGGGATTGGGGACTTGCTCATCCAGAGCTAGCAAGAGCCTGACATGGATGCAGCCCCTGCCCACCCGCCTGCAGCCTCCCACCCTACAAAGGCCAAATCCAGACAGACACTGGGAACCAGAGCCAGGCGGCCTCCACAGTTGGCAGTGCAGGGAGCCCTTTTTAGCCAATGAGGAGCATGTCTTCTCCAACCCAATTAACTGCAGCCTCATAACTCCTAACTAAGACAAGAATGAGACCAGACCCAGACAGAGGAAGACCAAAGCCTCCACAACTGTGACTAGGGGATCTGGGCTGGAGAGAGTCTTTAGAAGCCCCATGTATGCTGTTGGTTGGGACCTGCAGAATTGAAGGCTAGAGCAGATTTGGCCGTCAACACAGAGGGGGAACTGTGAACAGAGTTGTCCCCCCGCCCCCCCAGATGGTAAATCAACAGGACTGACTTTGGAAAGGGCTCTCAAAAAGGAGCCGAGGGAGATTGGAAGAGCAGGTAACTCAGAGCTGGATGTTTGATGGCCTTGGACGCCAGGCTAAGTGACCCGGCCTTTATTTGGGGGATGCTAAAATCATCGACTACTAGGTGTCAGGCCCACACTAAGCTGTATACACAATCGTCTCCTCAAACTATATAACCATCGGGTCATGGTTGCGGGGGTGGGCTACGGCCCAGACTCCCCCGAGGACGGAGGCCCCAGGCCCCAGCTGCAGGGGGTATTGGGAGGCTCCCAGAACTGCCCTCAGCGGAGGAAAGCCCCCTTGCCCAAGGTCACACTCCTGCCCCACCTGGGAAAGCCAGAATCCAATGACCGGTGGGCTGTGGGAGTGTAAAAGCCCAGAGCCCTAGCCTCAGTTTGGGTAGCTCTGAAAGGCCACCCAGCTCCAGAGCATCCCTGCAGGTTGGCTGAGACCTCTGTGTGACAGTGTCACGGCCCTCTGCCTTCTCGCTCTGCCCCTTCCTGCTGCCCTCGCTGCTCGAATTGACCCAGAGAACACCTCTCAGTAAAACCCCTGCATTCGACCATTCTCCACTTTACAGTTGTTGGATGTAGCAAGTAAAAATGCAGGATGAAATTTGAATTTTGGTTAAACAAATAATTTTTTTTTAGTATATCCCCAATATTACACAGGACATACGCTTAAACAAAAACCCTTCGTTTATCTGAAATTCAAATTTAACTGGGCATCCTGTGTTTGATCTGGCAACCCTGCTCCATCTCAGTCCTTTCTTGGGCGAATCTGACCTATAACAAAGCCCATGATGTGGTACTCCCATTGCCCCTTTTTAGAAACAAAATGAAGCCTGAAAGGAATTACAGTCACACACACACGTAACCCTGGTTATTACCCTCGGGTGACCACAAAAGCAGTGCACTTGGGAGCTGGAGCCGCTGGATTGGGCTGGGGGTGCAGAAACTCCTCAGCCCTTTTCAAAGCACCACCTCTAACTGGGCCTGCAGCTCTGGAGGAGATGGTTCCTCCCCGGGTTTTCCAGCGAGCCTTCCCAGGGCAGAGCTGAACAACCCGGGAAGAACATTTTAATCAGCCACCCTGTCTCAGCCTCTCTTGGCCTTTGCTTTCATTGTCAGAATCTGTGTCAATAGCTGGAAATCCAGGCAGCAGCACAAGTAGGCTCTGCTCTTTCCTAAGCAGAAATCTCACAAAGGGCAGGTCTCCCCTCTTTACAAGGAAAACAAACAGGTCTCCAGGCTCCCAGGGGGTGGGGGTGGGCTTGGGGGCGGGGCTGTGGGCAGGCAGCTGGCTCAGCTCGGCCCATGCTTCCCAGTTCCATCTGGCAGATCCTGCGGGCCTGGCCTGCGGCTGGGGGTGAGGGTGGGGGTGGAGGGGGCGCCTCGGCAGGCTTCCCCTCTCCTCTAGAGAGTGCGGCTGGCTCAAGCCTCTGAATCGCTCAGCTGGGCCACTGGGCTCAGCAATTCCACCCCATCCCTCCCTAGGAGCCAGCGTGACCTCAAAACGCTCCCATGGCTCCCTTAGGTGGTATAGATCACACCTCTGGCCTTTGCTCTTGGGTTCCTTCTACCTGAATGCCCTTTCTTCTCTGTTTGAGCTCATGGAATCCCACCCACTCTTTAAGGCCTTTCCTTTACTGTCCCCCTCCCCCCACTGCCGAACCCTCTTGGTCAGAATGAGTCACTCCCCCTGCCCTATGGTTAGTTGGGCAAGTGTGGGTCTCCGCCCCTAGGCTGTGAGCGTCACCTGACCTTTGTACAGTGATGTCCAGTGTATAAGGTCATTTTCACATTCTTGCACCCTTGCAGCTCTCTTGGATAGAGATCACAGTCCCCATTCTAAAGATGATGCAATAGAAGCCTGGAAGGTTTCCTGGTGTGCCCATGGCCAGGGAGCTAATAATTGCAGAACAGGACTCAACTACCCAGATCTTCTTGGTCACATGTCAGTGCTATTTACATTAAAGGCTGGAGTTACGAACTTATATGCTAACGACACTTAGCTCTGTGGGTAGGCACATAGTAGGAGCTCATTAAATGCTGAATTAAATGACACGAATCAGAGAGTTTGCAAAAATATCAGGGAGGGGGTCATTTGGAGATGTCTAACAGCTTTCAATAATGCTGAGAAAAATCCCTTCCTCTGCTCTCTCTCCCCACCCCCATGCCTGCCAGGCTTCCAGTAGAGTGTGGGGTTGCTAGGGCAGGAGTTCCACTTCCTGTTCTGCCCCCTTCCTCTTTAACTGGAATGCTGGGGCCGGTGACGGAGAGGTCAGCCTCCGGGGCGTGCAGTAGGAAGCTACCATCGTTGTGCCACTGATGGTAACATCAAGAGGAACTGGGATTGGGGCCCATGAAGGCCGGGCAAGGGTGGGTGTGGAGGTACTTTCCACTCCTGGGGTGGCCCCAGCATCACCAACCTACCTGGGAAAAAGCAGGTCTGGAATCTCCCACCTCCCATGGACCACTTGCACGGATGCCTCTGAGGACAGGGTCCAGGGAAGGGCTTCCGCCCCAAACCTTTCCTGTGAACGGCTCTCTCAGGGAATCATGATGGTGCCACCTCCCAAGTACATCCTCCACTGCCATCTCTGCCTCTTCCGGGCTTAGGTGGAGTCGGGGGCAAAGGAGGAGAGTAGGTGTACCAGGCAGAAGAGCAGGACTTGTGTACAAAGTCCTGGAGGCTCAAGAAAGAGTAGATGCAGGTGGTCTGGCTCAGCTGAGAAGGCCGCGGGCAAGGGTGCAGAGGCAGAAGAGATAGGATGCCGGCAGCCTGGGGTGCACTGCCAGGGGGTTTGGGACTCCTCCTGAGGATGGAAGGAAGCCACAGGATGACCATTACTGGGGAGGGCCACGATTAGGTTGGTAGTTCAGAATGATCCCTCTAGAAGTGACAGAAGGATGGGTGGGGGGAGGGGGGAAAGCAAGATAGGCAGTCACGGCAACAGTCTAACCCCGGGGTGATTTTTCTGGGGCCACTCCAAGTAGTGGGAAGAGTTGGACTATGGGGTCTGGTGGCACAGGGTGTGAATCCTTGGGAAGCGGCTCCTCCGAGCTCATACACCAGCTGGCTGTGTGACTTTGGGCAAGTCACTTAACCTCTCAGAGTCTCAATTTGTTCTTCTGTAAGGACACCTGTCTCCCAGGGAGATCCTAAAGTTGAAAAAAAAAAAAGGCGATAAAAATTAAGAGGGTCTGGGGGCAGGAGAGACATGAACTGTACTTAAGCCTCCAACTAGGGGAGGTTCAAGATGAAAATGGCTCAGTCTAAGATTGCCCGGTTCAGAACAAGGACTCTGGCACTGACGGTGCTGGGTTTGAATACTGGCTCCATTACTTAGTAGTATGCAGTTGGGGTCTAGCCACTTCACTTCTCTGAGCCTCCTCTTTAGCACCTGTAAAATGGGCATAATAATCTCTGCCTGACAAGGCTCTGGGGCAGGATCACGTGAGATGATTCCCAGCACCCAGAACACTGCGAGTGTTCCAAAGATGGGAATGGTTGTCACTATCACCATTATTATTATCATCCTTAGAGGAATAGACTCAAAAATATTTTTTTCTTTTGATTTTCGTTATCGACATGCTGTCTATACAGTAATTATTTTAATAATGAAAAAAAATTAACTCATCAAGAAAATGAGAAGACAAGCCACAGACTAGGAGAAATCGTTTGCAAGAGACATATCTGATAAAGGAATGTTATCCAAAATATACAAAGAATTCTTAAAACT
Organism: Delphinapterus leucas; assembly: GCF_059928025.1. Taxonomy (NCBI): domain Eukaryota; kingdom Metazoa; phylum Chordata; class Mammalia; order Artiodactyla; family Monodontidae; genus Delphinapterus; species Delphinapterus leucas. The sequence continues at coordinate 68,231,058 of NC_143130.1, read as the reverse complement.
CAACAATAAGAAAATTAACAACCCAATAAAAAAATAGACAAGAGGTCTGAACAGACATTTCACCAAAGAAGATATTCAAATGACAAGGAAGCATATAAAAAGATGCTCCACATCATATGTCACTAGGGACATGCAAATTAAAACGACAATAGGACCACTATATACCTATTAAGAATGGCCAAATTACAAACACTGGTGACACCAAATGCTGGTGAGAATGAGAAGGAATAGGAACTCTTATTCATTGCCGGTGGGAATGCAAAATGGTACAGCCACCATGGAAGACAGTTTAGTTTGGAAAACTAAACATATTCTTACCGTACAATCCAGCAGTTGCACTCCATGTTATTTACCCAAAGGAGACAAAAAACTTATGTCCATACAAAAACCTTCACGTAGATGTTTGTAGCAGCCTTATTCATAATTGCCAAAACTTGGAAGCAACCAAGGTGTCCTTCAGCAAGTGAAAGGATAAAGAAACTGTGGTACATCCAGACAATGGGATCTTTTTCAGCACTAAAAAGAAATGAGCTCTCAAGCCAGGAGAAGGCATGGAGGAAACTTACATGCTTATTACTAAGTGAAAGAAGCCAATATGAAAAGGCTACGTACTGTATGATTCCAACTACGTGACATTGTAGGAAAGACAAAAAAGGACACAGTAAAAAGATCACTGGTTGCCAGGGGGAGGGAAGGATGAATAGGTGGTGCTCAGAGGATTTTTAGGGCAGATTCAGACTGGGAAAATTAGGATGGCCTAGGTGCAGGGTGCCTGGTGCGGGGTGATGGGTGGAGTGGGAAGTGAAGGTCCCCTGTCCTCAAGGCCCCATCACTCAGTCCTACCCTTTCCAAGCCTCCTCCCCCTGCTTCCTGTGAGTGGCTGATCCTCCTGGGTGCCTGAAGGTGGGGAGGCTCTCTGCCTACATGTCAGCACTTGGGCCCCTTCTGCCTTGCTCTAGCCTTCTCTAAAATGGGAATGGAGAGATGCCCCGTAATCGAAGAACTCTTGAGGCCAGGCCTTTCGAGGGGCACAAGTGGGGTCTCTACCTTACCTTTCCACCCTGCCCCCCAGCCTGGCTGCCCCCCTGGATCTCCTCTTGCAGAAGGGATGTTGAACCCACAGCTTGTATGTGATCTGGGTCCTGTCAGTGACACGAACACAGAGGCACTTCCAGGGGCATCCCATCCACGGCTACAGAGAGCCTGCCCCTCTTACCAGATGAAAAGCTCCTGTGAGGAGCTAATTAATTACCTCTCGCTTTGTTAACTTAACATCAGGGACTCTGGACTCAGGGAGAGCTCTGAGGGGCACGGGAACATGACACAGAGACCTGTGGTCACAATCTACACATGCCACTTGATGGCTAAAGGTCACACCCCTTCCAAGGCCAGCGACCTCCTTGGGTCCCACGGCTGGGCTCCCCTTCTTTAACCAGCCGAGTACCTGCCTGCCTGCCTGAGGCCACCCATGCCAGTCATGGGCTAGAGCCAGCTCCCTCTGGCTTGTGATTGCCCACATCTTGCCGGGAGAAGAATATTTACACCGGGGAAATCTGCAAATGCTGTCAGTCACCTGCACTCTCCAGTTGTTGTTATTATTATTATTAGCCAGTTGTTAGAGATTTACCAGCACACACCACACATGCTGCTCCTTTTGCCAGAAACAAGCTCCCCTCCTCGTTCATACCTCAGTGCAAATAGGGCTTCCTCAGACAGGCCTTCTCAGCTCCCCAACTAGAGTGTGGGTCGCATAGTAGAGACTCTTTAAGGATGTGGGGCAGAGCATGGGACCAGCTCAGTCAGGACAGCTGTGAGTAGGGAAGGACCTACCCTGTAGGCTCTCTCTGTCCACTCTGGTTAGGAATGATGGCTTCATTCCGCACCCCGCCTCCCAGGAAGAGATGATTTTCGTTTTTCTACCTTAATAGCCTTAAATTGCCACCTGTCTCTGGGAGGGCTCAGGCATGCATCCTTCCTTCTCACTGATGAGAGTTTCTTCCCGAGCCCCCAAGCCTGCCTTTCTGGTTTTAGCAAAGCCCTCGAAGGTTGCAGCTCACATCCTTACCTTTGCAAGGCCCCTCGGCTTTTCCAAACCCTCTCCTTCTCTACGCCATCCTTCCTCTCCTCTCCCAGGGCCTCCACACTGCCCTCGGATTCCCTCTGCCCTTCCACTTACACATCTTGCTTCCAGGCTCTGTCCTACAGTTAATCAATTACATTTTAGCGAGAATTAGAGGTAAGGCAGCTGGGAGCAACAGAAAGGCACTGGCTTCCTTTCACTTGTCATCTTCCAGGGCTCAGCCCAGACAGCAGAGGAGTCTTCTCTGAACAACCTCCTCTTTAGTCTTGATCATAGCACCCTGCTTATTTTCTTCATAGCCCTGATCACAGGCTGTGATCTTTATTCATTTACTCACCTTTCTCTGGCTCGTTGTCTAAGAAGTGTTACCTCTACGAGAGCAGGGACCGAGTTTGTCTTCCTCTCTCTCGCATCCCTGGCGCCTGGCCCACCCGTGCTCAGTACACATTTCTCGGTGCTCAGTACACATTTCTTGACTGTACAAATGATTTCTCATTCATATTCAAATCTATGCTCTGCCCTGCCCAGCTGGGTCACCTAGACGACTCCCTTGTTCTTTGTGACTCAGTGTTCTCACCTGTAAGTGGGGAGAACAGTACTTGCCTTTCCGGATTTCGGGTTTGTTGTAAGGATCAAATGCGATGCTCATTGAGAGTTCTGGACACCTGCAATGGGCTGTTGACCTGCAAGGGCTTATTATTACGTCACAATGGCTGTCCAAATTCATCTGCCTTCCCAGTCTCACCTCCCTTGTGTGGTGAAAGGGTTAAAGGAATTCCAGGAGGCAGCAAACAGGTGAAGAGAAAAATAACTATCTAACTAATGATAATAGTAACTAATAACTAATTAATAATAATAAAAGTAATAATAAATGACTAAATACTATATGTCAGATGCTGTTCTCAGCCCTTTATAGGAATTAACTCATATAACTTAAGAACAACCTTATGGGGTAAATCCTTTCACTATCCCTATTTTACAGATGAAGAAACTGAGTCAGTAATTGGTTTTGAATTGGAGAGGTTCAGTAATTGGTCCAGATAGTGGAGGTGGGTGAGACTTTTAATTTTTGGTGAGACTTCTCCAAAATCTCTTCGATCTAATAAGTTGACAGTTTCAATTTCATGACAGTTTACTGGATCGCTAACACCAAAGTTTGTGTTTGAGCACGGCTTTGCCCCTGTGGCAGACACTGGGGTTCCAGAGCTGAATGGGGCCAAACCCTGCCTTCAGGGAACCCACTAGAAAGGAGCTGGCAGAGTGCAGGTCCTGCTTCTGAGGGGGCTTCCTTCAGAGCTCCAGCTGCCCCCAGGGCATTGTCGGTCAGGGAATGACTGGAGGGTACAGCCGTGGTAACTTGGGACCCACGGAACACCTAAAGTTTGAGAACCGCAGAGAATCAGCACCAGAGGGGCCCCCAGAGTCAACAGTTACCGATGACTTGCCCTACGCCGGGCTCGGGGCTCCACGATGCAGGCTGTGCGGTGCCACCCTCAAGGGCCGTGTATGTGGGGTGGGGTAGGGATCGTGCAGGTCACTTCGTAAGGCACACCTTAGGGCAGGACCCACCTGGGTCAGGACCCCCAGGCGGTGCAGAGCCAGGCCCAGGACCCGGGACTGCTCACTCCCACCCTGACCCCCTCAACGCTACTGTTGGCCTCAGGATCCCCAGATCCTGGCCAGGGGCCCCTCAGGAGAGGCCTGGCTCTCCCTTCCTCCAGAGTCTCAGGTTGCGGGCAGGGACAGCTGCATGCGGTGATGAAAAAGGCCTCCCAGCCTGAGGCTGACCCAGGTCACACACTTAGTTTAAGGCGGCTGGGGTCGGCTGGGGTCTGCACATTGGAGGCTCGAGGGACCTGCCGGGACCCGCCCGTAGGCAGCCTTTCAACTTCAAAGCCCCTGGCAGACTGTTAATTAGTCCTCTCTGGCCTGCCTGCCCTGGTGATGGAGGTTAAGTGTTCTTGGGCCAGGAGGGAAACCCAGAGGAGGCTGAGGGACTTCCCTGAGGGGTGTGGGGCTGAGCAAAAGTCTGAGAAGGAAAAGGAGGAACCCTGACTTCCAGAATCTTCTGCTAGTGGATTCCAAGTTCTTGGGCTCCTCCTGCCCTGTTAGAACAGCAGCATAACTGAGGGCAGGGGCAGGGGCAGAGCCCCCAGCTGGAATGTGGCACCAAGAGGCTTCAGAGCCAGACAGCCCTGAGTTGGAATCCCAGCCCCACCAACAGCAGACCTTGGGTCATTAATGCCTCTAAGCCTCTGTTTTCTTCTCTGTGAAATGGGGATAATAATAAAGCCCTAGGTGGGACTGAGTGAGTTATCCGTCGAAGTGAGGGTGGCGCTCACTATGGGAGTGAATGAGTGAATGAATGTGGATATTGGTGGGTTGGGGTGGGGGAAGATTAGAGGTCCAGAGAGACGGGTTGGGGGATCTAGATGGGAGGGAGGGGCTCTTTTCCTTCCTTTGCTCCTCCTTTTCCTTACTCCATGGCCGAGGGCTCTGCCCAGAGGGCAATTGCTATCCCTGGCCTCGCATGGCTGGTCATAGAGGAAGTCGATTTTGTCCACCTTTCTGGAGACCCTTGACATTCACAGCAATGGAGAGCTCCACCTAGGAGTTGCCAGGTAAGGATGCTCCCGTCTGCTTGGCCTCCCCAACCTGGCTGCTATGAGGGCCAGACCTGGCAACTGGTACCACAGCCCTGGCTTTAGGGTCTCCCGGACCTGAGCTCAAATAGCTGTTCCACTCTGCTGAACAAAGATTCCAGCTAAAGTGGGGAAATCATCCCCACCTCTCAGGACAGTTGAGTGAAGGTCAGGAGGCTGTACGTGAGTACCAAGCAGCTCAGTGCTGGATAAGTGATAGCCAGAGTCATCACTCACAGTGTGGGACCGGGGGCGCGAAGTGTGAATGCACCGACAGGTGGTGGCCTCACGGGACAGGGAGCGGGGCTGCCCCAGCCACCTGGTCACCTGCTCCATCCTCTGTTGGGCACAGGGCGAGACAGGAGGGCTGAGAGATGTGTGCAGTCTGGAAAAACCATTCCTTAGCATTTTGGTGCCAGGGACCCCTGTGCATCCCTTGCTCACCCTACTTAGGGCTGCTATGGAAGTTACTTAATGATGGTTTTATCCTTCCTGCCCTCTCTCCAAACCCATCAAAAGCAGAGACTGTGTCTGGGCCCCCAGAGTTGTTGTTGGTGACAATGTTAAGGGATGCGGTTTGGCATGTGAGGGATTAGAAGGACATCATCTCGCGAGGACTCAGAAGCACTGATCCTGCTTCCTGTCTGGGGTCAGAAGGTGAAAGTGTATCGAAAGAGGACCAGGAAAGACACCCACGGGAGAAGCTGCTATAACCTGGCAGACGCTGCCACCACTTGCTCAGCCCTCTTGACGTGGAGGAGGGGTGCAGGGGAGGAGGAACACAGAGGGGCTGCCAAACAGGTAACAACTGTGGCTGGAAAAGGCATGCCCCTCCCTTGGTCAAAATCCCCACTGGCTCCCCCGTGCCTGTGCCAGGAGCCCCTGGTCTGGTAGCTGTGGAGGTGGTTATGTGGGTAATCTGTAGGTTCTTTCCATTCCTTCAAAATGCTTGATGGGGGTGAGTGGTCCCTTTTCCTGTGACATGGCCCTATGGGTTAACCTGAAATGACGCATCAGATTCACTCCCTCACCCGCTGGCTTGCTCATCACTCAGCCTCTAATGAACACTACTGTCTTCCATGGTGCTGACCGCCGGGGGCGGGGGGTTGGATATGAAATCCCTGTCCCCAGGGGTTCGCAGCCTTCCCAGGGAGATAGACAAGCAAACAGACATGCCCACGCAGTGTGATCTGAGCTCAGCATCTAACCTAGATGTGGGGTCAGGCAACTCTGCTTGGAGGAAGCATTAAGGGTTGAGAAACCAGAAAATAGGAAGGTGGGAAAGAGTGAGAGGTTTCCATGTAGAGGTGCAGCATACTCAGAAGTCCGAGGGGGACATACGCAGGTCTGAAGAACCATGAGACATTTGGCAAAGCCCAGCCGAGAGGTGAGGGGCCGGGAAGTCAACGACTTTGCATGCTGGACTTTTTCCTGAGGGCAATGGGGAGCCATGGAAGAGTCTAGAGCACCAGAGTGAGATGTTCAGAAACATTTTCTTTTTCCTTTTGCGATAGTAATCTCAACTGAGCCAACGTTGGTTATACTGTGGGAAAACACACGGGTTATTTGTTAACAGGTGGGGTGTACTCAGTAGAGCAGACCTGCTAAAGATGGGATCCTTTGAGAAAACTGAACAAAAGGTCTTTGCTGGTGACTTCAGGCCAGCAGGGTCAAGTCTAACCTCACCCCACCGCCCTGCCTTTGCTTCCACTGCTTCAGACAGACCCTCCCTCCAGACAGACCCTCCCTCCAGCTGCAACACGTGTGTGTGTGTGTCGTTGTGCCTGTGACTTGGCCCTGTGGTCACCCCGCCTATTTGTGCCGCAGCCTCCTCCTTCCTACCGCTCTGTCTCTCCAAAACCCAGTCCTGCCACCTCCTCTAGGAAGCCTGCCCTGGCATCTGCCAGTCCCTGGGACTATTTTGCTCTTTGCACTTTGGAAGGATTGTAGTAGGGTTTTCTAAGGCAATGTGAATCCTCCTGTTGGGCTGGGTGGTAGAGTCACCTACACCAAAGCTGCATCTCCGCAGCTGGAGCATAAGCAATCCGAGGGCAGGGACGATGCCTCGTTCCTCTCTGGATCCCCCAATCATCTAGCTCTGTGCCTGGCAAGCAGCCCATCCACGTTAAAAATGTCTGTTCAGTGGAATCATGTTGAATTTTGTGCATCCCAGACTTGTCCAGAAATGTTGGGGAGTAAGTGTAGGACCCCCGCCAAGTTTCTGCAGGTCCATTTTCTGCATGCCTGGTAGTTGTGGTTTCCCCTTTTGGAGGCTTCTTGTCCAGGTACAATTAGCCACCCCTTCGCTGGGCTCCCATAGTCCTTTGCGCCTACCTCTGTTATGCTCCTTATTATAGTATGGAGTCAAAGTCACTTTTCAAAGCGTCCACTCTCCCCACCTTCCTGTCCCCACACCCAGCCCAGTGCCGAATGCACAGCAGGAGATCAATAAGTGTTTGTCGAATGAAAAAAAAAATGTCCTGGCAAGAGTACAAGATCGCTCCTTAGGCATATTAATGGGAACACAATCACCAATTGAATTTGTTTCCTTCAAAAGAGCCATATATCCTGGAAGCTCCATTCCAGACACCCAGATGGCAAGGCCTAGGAGAATTCAGAGTTATTCCTATTGAAACTGTTTCCTCCAAGAGGTCCAGAGTTCAAAAGGGAGGCATTTGCCATGAACAATTGGGCCAGTGTGAGAGGATGTGGGTGGCACATTTCCAAGGCCTCGGTGGGGCTTTGAGCGGTTACCAATGCAAATATAAGAGAAAGACTCCCCCCCCCCCCCCCCCCCCCCGGGGGCAAATGTGATCGCCCAGAAATGGAGCCTTTGGCAACAAGGAGAAGGAGAAAAAACCAGGTCAGCCACTGCGTGGGGCTGTGGAGAGGCCGATGGACTTGGAGCCAGGAGGCCTAGGTTCTCAGTTGGGACCTGGGTTTCAGATCAAGGTTTCTGATAATCTAGCCCCAACCTTATTCCCCCGGGACAGTTTCCAAGCCAAGCATGAGATGCAGGACACATCAAAGGGATTTTTCTGATTTGTGAAGTGTTCCTGTTAACTCAGGCTTTGGAATGAGGCCCCATTTCTTGTTCTTTGAGGAGGTGCCCCTGTCGAATGTGGGACTCTCTCTGCAAAACTCTGCTCCCGTGAAGTTCACCTCAGCCTTCTCCATGTACATCTTACCCTCCAGCCTCGCTGCCTCTGTTCATGCCTCTCCTCCTCTCAGAGTGTCATCTCTTCACATTGCAGCATCCCCCAAACTGGGTTTGATGGTTGCCTTTTCTTTGAAGGCTTTCTCTGATCACCACAGCTTACAGGGATCCAGAGAGAGAACTGGTTCTAAGAGACTACAGAAGGTTCTGCTGGAATGTCCCTCCAATTAGCACGTATGGACAACCTATTTAGTAGTTAACATCGGCTGACCACCGACTATGAGCCAGGCACTGTGCTACTCTCTACAAGCAGGATCGCTCTTAGCTCTCCCAACAACCGTAGGAGGGAGATCATTCTTGTACCGTGTTTTAAATCTACCTTTGTGGTAGTCATTAGTGTTGAGTCAAAGTCATTTTGGCCGCCTCTCCTCCTCCTGGGTACCAAGAAGAATTTCACTTCCTGAGCCCCTCGGGGTAGGGTGAGGCCGTGTGAACAGTCTGAGCGATGCCATGTGGGAGGAAGGGACCCATCATCGCAGGTTGGAGAGCATTTCATTTTCCCTCCTGTCTGGGGATAGGCCAGCAGCATTTGAGAAGGTGACGGTTTCATCTTCTTGCTTTTCGTTGAGTGACGGCAATGAGCAGGACACTCAGGCTGACCCAGGATGGCATGTAGCATGAGTAAAGACTAAACGTGGATTGTTTTAAGCCACTGAGATTTTGGACTTGCTTGCTACTGCTGCACATCCTAGCCCATGCTGACCGAGACGCTGCTCTACAGATGAAGCAATCACGCTTGCATGGATGGGGAGGCATGAATGAGCCTGGAGAAGAGGTAGCTGGAGCTCTCACTGTGCCCAGTGCCCTGACGGATTGATTGTGAAAGGCCTGGAGGGTCAGGCAAACAGCTGGACTTTACAGTGTTATCTTTGGAGTGCGAGGGAAGGGTTTGAAAGACAGAGGAACAACACAGCTGTCGTACTTGGGCTTCAGAAGGATCATGTGGCAGCTGCTCCTGGCTGAGAGGTCACTCTTTATTTATCCACCTGGAGAGATCAGTCCTGAGCCCCATTGAAAGCCAGCCTCCCAGCATCTATAAAGACACCCAGGGCAAGTCTGCGGAGTGCCTGCGATCCCCCCAGCGCCCAGAGTGGAACGTTCATGCCTCTCCGTAAGGAGCCAGCCTGGGTGGAGGAGAGAAGTCCCAGGAGGGCCTTCTTCCCACTGAGGGAGGCCTGTCGACTCCGCTGTCTTTTTAAATGACCATAAAGCAGCCCGGAAATGAATGCCAACTAACAAGTTTAAAGGATCCTTAAAAAACAAATGACACCATTTTTTTTTCCCCCAACTCACTGCTGAGTAAAAATTTGTCACTTCAGTAAGCATTTTATTGGTAATTACAGAGTTACTTGATTTGCATATTACAGAGCTGCTAGCGGCCTTGGTGAAAATGCTTAATGTCATTGAGCATCTTGGAAGGAATTACTCAACCCAGGGAGGGAGAATTCAGTAATTATTTCCTTAAAACTGGAGTTTGCTAATAACTTTGCAGTTGATCAATTTGTGCTCCCCAATACAGCAATTAAATAATAAGCAATTAAGTGCCAAAGTGACTCAGGCATAGGACCTACCCGCCCCACAGGGCCTCTGCTTCATTTCCTTTGAAAGGCGAATGGAGTTAAAGTTAACCCTTTGACTGCAGAACCACAAGGGAACACTGAGTCCTCTCAGAGCCAGTCAGAGCGGGCTGGGGGCCCCAGTCTACAGCAAGGGGAGACTGGCTCTCCTGCCCAGCAGCTGGGATGGGAGGGGGCAGATGTGAAGCGTGGGGATGCTGGAATCAAACGGGCTGGGTTTGTGCGTCGGGCCCAGCACTTGCCATCCGGGTGTCTTGGACAGATCACTCACCCTCCCTCCGTCTCAGTTTCTCATCAATTAAAGGGGTTCATAATGGTATCTACTTGATTGGAGGTTGTGACAGTTGAATGACACGTGCAGCAGAACAATGTAAACTCAGAACACGGTCCACACGCAGTGCGTGTGAGCTGCCTTGGCTTTGCCCCAGAGCCCAGGGCTCTGTCAGCTCTGTCGGGGAATGGGATTTGAAAGTAAGGTCAAGTGTGGTGGCAGGCCTGGTCTCCCTAAATCCCTCTGCCTGCACTTGTGAGGTGCAATAATGGGGGTGGGGCCGGCACTCACCATCTAGATGAAATCCTGGTCCCCCGTGTGCATACTCAGTAGCCGCGTGACTACAGGGCACTGGCACAGCCTCTGAGAGCCCCGGGCTCCTGCCTGTAAACCAAGGAGAGCGATACCCATCGGAGTGGCGAGGGCACCAGGTGTCCCATGTTTAACCACATGCTTTAGTCATTTAGCTTCCTGCCAGGCACATTGAGGAAAAAAGAAAAATCAAGTGGACATGGCCTGTCCTTAAAAAGATCATTACAATTTCAGACTTGCTCTGTCTTAATTCCTGATTGATACTTAATCAGCAGTAGCTTGGAACACTTTGGCTTTTAGTCTCTCCCTCTGTTAAGTATTTAATGATCTGAAAACAAACACTGGAGGAGATGCTACCTACAGAGGCTCTTGATCTTTCTGCAACCCAAGGGATCCTCCATGATGGGGCTGAGTTTACTCTCTATTTCATCCGTCTGCAAGATCTGCTCAGGTGTGGTTTTCTGTTGAATAATGTAAAATGCTATTCCGTGGAGGGGAGAGGGCAGAAATGTATATTTTTAAAGATTCACCTCTGCACTTCCACATCAGGCCTGTCTCTGCTACCAGATAGGTTTACAGGAAATATCTAGTGACCTCCTGAGAAGGAAGATTAAATGAGCTAGCAAAGTCCAGCTCCCAGCACAGGACCTGGCACTGAGATCTGTAATGTCTAGCTCCCGTGTCCAACTCGGCAGTGCCTGACATTACACCTTGTAAGTTTTCTCTTTAGCTTCAGCCATTGGTCCAGGTTAACATGCCTTCCCAGCCCAAGATGCTGAGAGGGTCTCACTGCTATTGGTCATTTACATCTTAGCCAGCCTTTTTTGAGACCATGCTTCAGAGATGTCTTGCATCTCAGGGCTGGGAGGAAGAAGCATGGCTGGGTTCTAACATCAGAGGAGGTAAGCACACGGGAAGTGCCACCTTTTGACGCCTTCCTGGGGCCTTTAGCCCCTGTGGAGGTAGAGTGGTGTGCAGTATGGGGGGCTCTGCCCCATGTGTTGGCAGTGGTTATTTTATTTTATTTTATTCTATTTTATTTTATTTCATCTCATTTCATTTGCCTCGCCACGCGGCTTGTAGGATCTTAGTTCCCTGATCAGGGATTGAACCCGCGCCCTTGGCAGTGTAAGCGTGGAGTCTTAACCACTGGATCGCCAGGGAATTCCCTGGCAGTGGTAATTTTTAAAACATGGCTCTCTTTGACCAGTCTGACCCTTGCTTTTGCCAACTTCAGAGGCTTGTACCAGCAGTAGTCTGGGCAGCTATGAAAGCCAGCACCTTGCAAAAATATGCTGTGTCTGCCTTGTGGATCCTCTGCTCTGGCCAAGGTCTGCCCTCCCTTGCCATATAGAAGATGAATTCCATGTCCATGTAGTGACTCTGTCAACTTCCAGAGTACACTCTTGGAGTCAGAACCTCACCAGACCTAAGGATACCCAGTCCCCAGGCCTCCACCCTCCATCTTGTGACCTGGGTTTGGTGTGTAGCTGGTTCACTGCTCTTGAGCCCACTCCAGTTGATTAATGCTGCCCCTGAAGATCGGACCAAGCTTATTTTCTCCTGTGTAAGAGCTTCAAATGCACCCAAGTGGAAGCTGGCTGGAGCCAACCAGGTGAGCTCATCCACTGCTGGCTGGACTGGGGTTTGCAAGGAGAGAGGCTTGCTGGTCAAAGGGGTGGGAGAGAGAGAGGGGAGGTCTGGGTAGGGCTCTTCGAGGAGGATGGCTCTCTGCTCGGTCTCTCTCACAACCACGTCCCCGAGGGTCCAGCAGGGGCTTCTGGCCAGGGATCCAGGGAAACGCAAAAAAGGCCCAGAGGATCCAAAGTACAGATCCATGTAGAAATGTCTTTAGGGCCATAAAATAATGTGGAGCCCGGTGCTCCCCTTGCGTGGGTGACTGGCAGCTGACACCTTGCTACCCGCCTGCCAGCACTACACTGCCCTCAGTGGAGCCCTATGTGTACAGTGTGTGTTGTTGACACACCCATAGCACAACCTGGGCTCTGAGGTTCCCTCATTTCTGTTCACCTGTCACCCCCATCTTTCGTGGTCATCTAGCTCTCTGCCCTTGGCTTCTTTCCAGCGAGCTGTGGTCCTCCGGGGCTGACACCTGCTTTTATAGCCTCTGTGATCCCTCCAGGGCCCCAGAGAGCAGGGGCTGGCTAGGGTGGGCTGCTCTGGGCTGCTGTGGGCGGCAGGTGATGGAGGCAGGAAAGCCGCTCGGATGGACAGAGAGCAAAGGCCTGGGGTGAAGCGTACAGAGAGCACCTCTCCAGCGTGGAAGCTAGGAGCCCTCAGGGTGGAGCCTGTCCTAGAAGGGAAGATATATGGATGAAAACTCTGATCTCAAATGGCAGCCAAACCTGAAGACAGTGGTGTGCTGGCAAACGTCAAACAGCTGGCTCTGGTGGGGGTGAGGGAACTGATTTATACCCTTTTCTTTTAATAAATTTATTTATTTTTGGATGCACTGGGTCTTTGTTGCTGCACGCAGCGAGCGGGGGCTATTCTTCGTTGCAGTGCGAGGGTTTCTCATGGCGGTGGCTTCTCTTGTTGTGGAGCATGGGCTCTAGGCGTGCAGGCTTCAGTAGTTGTGGCTCACGGGCTCAGTAGCTGTGGCTCGCGAGCTCAGTAGTTGTGGCACATGAGCTCAGTAGTTTTGGCACGCGAGCTCAGTAGTTGTGGCTCGCGGGCTCAGTAGTTGTGGCATGCGGGCTCAGTAGTTGTGGCACGCGGGCTCAGTAGTTGTGGCACGCGAGCTCAGTAGTGGCTCGCGGGCTCTGTAGTTGTGGCTCGCGGGCTCAGTAGTTGTGGCATGCGGGCTCAGTAGTTGTGGCACGCGAGCTCAGTAGTTGTGGCACGCGAGCTCAGTATGCGGTGTGTGTGCTGCCCAGCCCAGTCAAATCAGGCTCATCCAGAAGGGGCCTTGGCTCATTTTTGTGACTTCCAAGCTCTTCAGATGAAGCCCATGTGTTGCTGTCACAGAGGACCCATGCACAGGGCACAGCTTCTTCCTCATAGCCCTCAGAAGGAACCAACCCCGCCAACACCTTGATTTCAAGACTTCTAGATCAAAACTGTGAGACAATAAATTTCTGCTGTTTAGAACCAATCAGTCTGTGGTACAGTAAGTCCCCTGCATACGCATGAGTTCCCTTCTGAGAGCGTGTTCATAAGTCCAATTTGTTTGTAAGTCCAACGAAGTTAGCCTAGGTACCCAACTAACACAACTGGCTATATAGTACTGTACTGTAATAGGTTTATAATACCTTTCACACAAATTAATACATAAAAAACAAACACAAAAAGTAAAGAAAACACTTTTACTCTTACAGTCCAGTACCTTGCAAAGAACGGTAGTACAGCACAACAGCTGGCATACAGGGGCTGCCATCGAGTGAACAGGCAAGAAGCGTTACTGACTGGAGGGGGGAGAGGAGGTGGGAGACGGTAGAGCTGAAGGATCGTCAGCAATAGGAGACAGAGGGCAAGCTGCAATTTCACTCACGCCTGACGTTGATGGCACAGGTTCTGGTTCCTTGCTGGATTCAATTCTATCTACCCTCTTGAAAAAACGATCCAGTCATGTCTGGGCAGTAGCTCTTTTTTTCTCGTCATAGATGACACGGTAGCACTGGATTGCATTCTGAACAGCTACTGCAACCTTCGTGTACCGTTCTGTGTTCGGGTCCCGTGCCTCAAAAACTAACAGTGCCTCCTCAAATAAAGAAAATCCCCTTGCCATTTCCTGCGTTGTGAATCCCTTCGGTTCTTCAGTTACTCCTTCTTCCTCTTGTCTCTCTTTGTCCGTTCTCTGGGCCTCCAATTCCTGGCACTTCTTAGCAGTACCAGCTACATCACAGCTGCTTTTATGCCTGCTTCTGGACATCCTGGACTTGAAATAAAGATACCGTACTACTGTACTGTATACAGTACTGTACAGTAACGTACACAGAAGCGCAACCACGTGTAGAGGATGCACGCACGTGACAGTGTACACCAGATAATGTGAACTAACTTATGTGATTGGACATGCAAACGCACGTTCACGTCTTTGAAAGTTTGCAACTTGAACATGCATACGTAGGGGACTTACTGTACTTGGTTACAGGAGCTAGGGCCAACTAATACAGCAGGTAACTAGTGTATCCTAGTGGGATTCATCTTCCCACCCTGCTCTCCTTGAGCTTCTTTTCCAGTGAGGGAGACAGGCACTAAATAAACAAAGAAGTTAATATCTAATGACAAAAAACTGTAAAGGGTCCTGGGACGTGGACCCTTCTTTCCATCCTCTTCTCCTTATTTGGGTTGTGAAAACTCGTTGATAAATGTTCCATCTCTGGGTTTTGCTTGTGTGGGGTCCTTAAGAACAAAATGAGATTTTAATAATCAAAGAATCTTTTGTTTTCTTCTCTGCCCTCTGGTTAAAAATGGGCTAATAAAACAAATGAAACAAATCCTTTCTTTTTTTCCTTTACAAAAGAAACCATTCAAAATGTTCATGTGGAGCCATGCGTTCTGCAGGATGTGTGGTGAGAGTGATTCTCCCAGCATATCAGGATGTGGTTATTGGATGTGGGAGAAGACAGTGCTCGCTGTTTCGTGCGGAAATGGACTATATGGCCTCGGGAGCTAAGACAAATCGGCACGGGCATGTCACTCTGGCTGGCTGGGGCTTGAAGCAAAAACCTTCCCACGAGGCCAGGGAGCCCTTCCCTCCCAGAAACAAGGTTTCAGCAGGGCCCAGCTGTCTAAGGAACCCGGGCAGCAAGGGTGTGTTTCAAATCCAAGCCTCTGGATAATTTTTTTTCTGGGTGAAGAATCACAGAGACTCTAATTTGAGAATCTATAGAATCGTAACACCTCATTTAGCCAGTGTCATTAGGGAGTGAGGAGTTCCACATAAGTGAGTTTTCCAGATAATTGAACTTTACTCCCCTAAGAGCCCAAGCTTAAAAGAAATTAACCATTTTGACAGAAAGCTTTCTAAAATACGTTCCTCTGCTTTAAGACCCTGGGTGCCCAGATATTTAGCCTCTTCTCGGCAACTCTGATGATGCGGACCCTCAGTGCCTATTTCTGGGTTGGGTTGGGTTATAGTTGCCTCCAGGGCAGGGGTTCTCAGCCCTGACTGCGTGTTAGAATCATCTGGAGAGCTGAAGATAATCCTGCCACCCAGGTCCAACCTCAGGCCATTTAATTCAGAGTCTCTGTGAGGTGGGGCCAGGCGTGAGTGTTTATTAAAGCCCCCTGAATGATTCCAGTGTGTAGACAAGTTCGAGAACTACTGCTCTAGGATGGGTTGAGATTCCCCCAGGAATAAAAGATGACATCAAGTACAGCAATCATGAAACAAGTGAGTCAGACACTCAGCTGGTGACCCACATACCTTGTGTCCTTTCATTCCTGTCGGTGGCCTTAGGCCTCCTTTTCCATGGGGAAACTGACTCTCAGGGCCGCAGGAAGTTTTCCACCCTCACTTAGCTAAACAGCAGAGTCCAGGGGCCCAGTTCTCTCTCACCCAAAGCCCTCCTCTGTGAGATGGCTCTCGCCAGCCCCGCGGCTGGAGCACTTTCTCTGGTGGTTCCGTACCCTTCTTCACAGTTGGTTTCAGCAACCCCTTCTCCTGCGGCCTGTGCTTGCCTCTAACCCATGCCACATCTGAACCAGAGCTTCTAGTCTGCCTGGGGCTGGGAATCCAGATCTCTCAGGGTCAACTGGCTCTGAGTGGAGGCCTGACAAGAGGGCCTTTTCTGTGTGAAATGTATGTGAGCTCTAGGACATCAGCTTTGAACTCTGTTTGCATTATGGAGGACCCAGGCGATGCCTGTAGAAATAAATCAGTTCCCTTCTCTGCCTTTCATCTCTGCTCCTTGGGGGATCCCCAGGCACTGGGCACACGCACGCAAGGTTCTTGGACATTATTTGCTACCGTCTGCTCTGCAGACGGGGCCCCTGGCAGGAGGGTTGGAGGTCCTTCTTCGGTCAGCTCCTGTCTCTGTTCTGTCCTCGTCTCCCCAGTCTCCTTCCTCCCCTGCCGAACTGGGCTTCTCACAGCCTCTGAACTTGTCCCAAACATCTCACCTTGATGCTCTTGGGCCGGCTTCTTCCATGTTCCCTTTTCTGTAAGCCCTGCCCCTACTTCCTTCCAGCACATTCTTCCTAGAGCCTCTGCCTATAAGAGAGGTCACTGACCCCTCTCCTAGGAGCTTCCACCAGGGTCCTGGCCCTTAGACAAGGAGGGAGCCCAATCTGTTCTAGCATCAGTTTCTTCGCCTGTGAAATGGGATGGCACCACCCATCTCACGAAGTTTAAAATAAACAAGGCGTGTAAAACACTTGGCCCAAATGACCACCCAGGACGTGGCGGCTCGTCCCCCTAGAGGACCAGCTCCAACCCACGGGGTCCCCAGCAACTCAGCCCTGCCTCTCTCTCTGTCTCCTTCCAGCTCTGCTGCTGGGCTACATGATCATGGCTCCTTCTTAGAGCCCTGTGGCTCAAGTAAACGTCCAGTCCTCTCAAACTGGCTCTTGGCAGGCCTAGAAGTTTATGTATTTGTGTGGGTCTGGAAGTAGGGGGCTGGTGGAGGAGGGGAGGGGCTGGAGGAAGTAGGGGCGGGGGACCCGGCGGGCGTTTCTGCAGGTGGGACTCCAGGAGGCTGTTTTCACCCCAACTCTTGGTCTGAACCTAAGCCTTAGTCTGTCCTTGCACTTGGCTCCCCACCTCACATGCTGCCTTGGTCTCCGTGTGCCATTGTCTGCTCTCCCCACGCAGGATGTGGACTCCTGGAGGCTGGGGGTCCCCTGTTCCACCTCCAGCAGGCCCAGTCCAGGGAGCTGGGGGCCGCTGCCTTTCCCCCACCGTGTCGCCTGATTCTGTAACCGCACAGAGCCTCCAGCCTCTTGAGAGACCCGAGCGTGTACGGGCTTCCAAAGGCAAACGAGCAGTGAAGTGTTTCAAAACCTGGTATTTCACCAGAAACGGCCCTTCAGAGGGGCCCAAAATACACAGCTCAGTGTTTGCACTCAAAAGAGTGGGAGGCCCAGCCCTAGGCTCGGTGGCCAGGTCTTCCCTGTGTCAACAAGGGAAAGGAAAACAGCTTGGCTGTGTCTGGGGCGACCTGACAAAGGGGTTTTCCGACTGGGGCTGGAGGAGAAGGGAGGGCAGGGGATGCGGCTACCAACTCCCCTGGGCTCTTCCTGCAAATAGTGTAGAGACCCTGGGGCTTTCTTGTGAGCTCAGGGGGAGAACCTCCTAGGGAATTCCCTAATAATAATAATAATAATAATAATAATTCCCAGTTACTGTGATGTGCTAAGCACTTTCCACGGTTTATCCCCTG
The DNA here is from genome assembly GCF_059928025.1 of Delphinapterus leucas. Taxonomy (NCBI): domain Eukaryota; kingdom Metazoa; phylum Chordata; class Mammalia; order Artiodactyla; family Monodontidae; genus Delphinapterus; species Delphinapterus leucas. The sequence goes on along the minus strand of NC_143130.1, from coordinate 68,213,613 downwards.
TAATCCTGATGAGGTCTATAATATCATCTTGCCCATTTTGTAGATTAGAAAACTGAGGCTTGGAGAGGCTCACGTGTTGGTGAACGGTGGAGCTGATTGCAGTGGGGGTGGGCCTGGCACCCAGACCTGTGCTCCTAGCAGTATGTAAAGTTTGCCCTCCCTCCCTCCAAGGTCACTGAGCCCCACCATGGTCCAGGCACTGAAAATACCGAGAGGAATAAAGTACAGCCTCAGGGAGCTGCCAGTTAAAAGGACAGGTGATGGCCATGTGAGAGCATGAGGGCTCACCGAGGTTTATTCAAAGTGTCATGGGAATGCGGGAAGGAAGTATTCGCCTCTGCAGGGCCATGTCTGGAACTGGCGCCAGCTGACTAAGGGCTGAGTAGAGAGTCAGTATTGCCAGGCCGGCCGGAGGGAGCAGGGGCTGCAGGCCAGCGGCCGGGGGACCCTGCAGGCTGTGCCTGTCTGTTTAGCAGGGCAGGTGTGGGGTGGGGGTGGAGAGAACAACTTCCCACTGGGTCTGGGAGAGGATGAGTAGGGTGGGGCTGGGCCTCGGCAGAAATCGGAGGGCTTGGAGGAGCCCAGAGGATGAGCCGGGCTGCTGCGGTCCTGGATGGCCAGGGAGACGTTGAGGGTGACAGGGCACTGACCAGCCTGTCATGAGCTCTCTTAACACATCAGCCCACAAGAGGAGGCCAGTGAAAATTTCTCAAGGCCCCATACAGGCAGTGTGGGTAGTGATGACACAGTGGTGTGTCCCAAATGTGCCCAGAACTCAACAGTGTCACGTTTAGACAGTCCCATCCTTAGCACAGGCCTGGGATGCAGGTGCTCTCACCCTTGTGGTACCCATGAGGAGAAGAGGTGGGTGGGATGGCCCTGGGTTAGGTGTCAGGAGACGGGGGCCCTTTGCAGTGTGATCTTGGGAAGGTCCTTTCACTTACCCCTGTGGGTCTCAGTTTCTCCAATGGAAAATTAAGTGGATGGGATGACCCCTGAATTCTGGCTTGAATGGAAGTTCCTGTGTGGCGATGAAGGGGGAGGGTGGTTTGCATCACAGAGTCTGCCGTGTCTGCACCAGGAGGTGGGACAAGTATGGACCAGGAGACCAGACATGAAGGAGGCTCAGCTCCATCCCACGCAGGATGCGTTAACCCGGGGCAAGTCATTTCCCAGCTATAAAATGGAGATAATAATCCCTCTCCCAGCTCACTCATGGAATTCTTGTGAACTTCAAATGAAGTAACAAGCATGAAAGTGTTTAAGCTGTAAGGTATGATATAGAGTTGAGTCACCTTCTGGTTTGGGAACCTTAGGGACCATTTAACCCAATTCTCCTATATACCAGAAGAGGAAACAGAAGTTCAGAGTGGCTATGACTTGTCCAAATTTCTCTGGGCGGAACTGAGACCAGCTCCTAGATACAGTCTCTTGCCTTTAACCACTGCTGTTGCTGCTATGATTCATTTTGTCATAGAAAAAAATGTAACCACCACCCAGCTGACCCTTGGCGTGGAGCATCTCTTTGCCTTCAAAAGAAAAGAAGGAAAAAAATTTCCAAAGCTCAGCAACCACAGAGCAGTTGCTTCTCAGGAAAAGCCACTGTCCACTGCCACTAGGTACGTGACACAGCCGAAACTGGCCTCACCGCCTGCCACCAGACAAACGTGCCCTGTTCTGACGGCTCTGTGGCCGATGTCTCGCTGTCACCAAGCTCCTCCAAATCACTGGGGGAGGTTGTTTGGATATTTGATTAGCCACAGAGAGTAACTTGTGAGTGCTTGAGTGAGCCAACTCCAAAGCCATCACAGCGCTGAGTGCTTTAGGCTGTTAGAGATACCATCGTATCAGGGAAAGTAATGGTGGGCAGGGCTCCAAGAGGAAAGATAAGTGGGCTGTTGGGAGAAATTAATATGAAGAAAGGAAGTGGTGAATGAAGTCAAATGAAAACAGGGTCCTGTGATATCCATGACTCATAAATTTCACTGATACCCGGGATGCGAATTCCCCGCTCTCCCTTGAGTTAGCAAACTGCTTTTCGTCCTCAGGGCGACCCCTCGGGAAGATTCACGGTGGGGACGGCCTGGGAGGTGGGAAGGGGTGGGCCCTGGAAAACCTGTGTAACTTTGAGGCAGAACTTGTGGTACCTCTGCTCCCACAGGGGGGATCCCACCTAGGAAGGTCAGCCCTACGTAGGAAGGTAGGTCAGTCCAGGACAGGATTCAGGGGGGAGGAAGTGATGGGAAGAGATGAAGGGAGGTGATGATGGGGGGGTGAGAAGGGAGTGGGAGAAAGCACAGGCGAATCTTAATTTCTCAGCGAGTTTGTTCAGACCAACTTACTGCAAGCTGTTCGTTGCAAAGAGCCCCTTTTATTATTTTGAGCTACCACGAGCCCCCGAAGGTGAAAGATTGTGTCTGCCAAATGAATTCATTTTCCCATCTTTTTTTTTTTTTTTTTCCAGTCAGCAATCTCTCTAAGCCGCTGCTCACAGAATCGGACCGGGTCCCAGAGTGCTCAATTACCTGTGGAACTGAGATGATTTCAGCCAAGGTTCAGTCCCTGGAGTTCAGTGAGCCTTACTGTCAGGCTTGGGTCAATGTGGGACTCCCATTAGGGCTTTTGAAACGTTGGAAATCACTTGGGGACTCCACTGCTTTCCGCAAGGCTTAGATTGCCAGCTATGGATGCTGTGCCATCATCTCCACTCCTACAGCCCGATATCACATGCATCTGGAGCCATGCTGGAGAGGGCCGGGCTCCAGGATGGAGGAAGGACCAGGAAGTAGATGGGAAAGGGTGAGGCCTGGCCTTGGATACTGGGAGAGGTCCCAGGACATAAGGGTGGGAGGAGCGGCCTGGGTGTCACATCAGGGGGCTTCCTGGAAGCCCGGATTTGCTAATGCTGTCCTGTGGTCCTCTGCGGTATATTGTGACCTCGCTATGTTAGTCAGGCTCTTGTGTACAGAAAGCCTGTTCCCCTGCAGCCAAGGAAAACCCCTGTTTCAGCGTGTAGGCACCCACGTCAGAGTTCCCAGGCATGTAGCCCCAATAAGGCCAATGAAGGAACCGGGACCAGACTGGGAGATCCAAGGGATTCTGGAAAATGAGACCTTTTATGAACCTCAGAGGCAGGAGCTACCACTGCATTGCTCGAGCCCAGCTTCAAACCACAACTCGGCAGGGCGACACCTCCCATCTCTCCACCTCAGAGCTGGCCTTCCAGGATTGGCTGAGCTGGGAGTCTTAGCTCCGGTTTAGAGCTGAGGAAACTGAGGTTCCCGGAGGTGCAGTCATTTGTCCAGCATTACACTCGGGGCCTGAGTCCAGGCTTGTCCGACTCCAAGCCAGGCTTGTCACTGCCGCCCCACGTGCTGTATGGGGTTTTAGCGCCCTTCAGGCTGTCTTCCCAGTGAGATGGTGAGCACTTAGAAGGCAGAGCAATATCTTATTTATGATTTGGTCTGCTTCATTTTGACACACATTGATCGAGGGCTTACTTCATGTAGGTGCCGTGCTAGGCAGGACCTGCTACATCAGACATGGGGCAGGTGCTCAAGAATGTCAAGAGGGTGACAGCAGAGCCTTACCCCAAGCGCAGGCCTTCCTGAGGGCAGCCCATGAAGCCAGGCCAGACACCGGGAGAGCAGAGAGGAAACAACAAAACCAGAAGCCACTGCAGCGCCCTCAGAGAACGGGGACGGCCGTGGGCACGCGGCTGAGGGAGAGTAAGGCAGGGTGCTGAGCCCATCGGGGCACCTGGCTCAGGGCCTATACTGCACATTTGTAGATTCTCCACAAAGGTTGGGAGAAAAGCCCCTCGATGCACATTATCCCACAGTGATGCCATGAGGCAGACATTATTTACGTAACAGACCGTCATGCGTGTAGTGTGTGCAGACGTCTTCCTAAGCACTTTGCTCTTAACAATCTTGTAGGGACGTCCCTGGAGGTCCAGTGGTTAAGACTCCACCCTTCCACTGCAGGGGGCACAGGCTCAATCCCTGGTTGGGGAGCTAAGGTCCTGCATGCCTGCCCCCATGGCGTGGCCAAAAACCAAACCAAAACAATCTTGTGATGTAGTTGCTTTGTTCTCCCCATTTTACAGATAAGGAAGCCAAGGTTCAGAGATGTTAAGTGACTTAGCAAAGCTCAGCTAGGAAGTAGGAGTCAACCCCAGATCGTCTGCTTCTAAAACTAGAAGTTGCCCCCAGGGCATCACATGCTTTCCATGCGGGTAACCTTGATGACGTGTGGACCTGTGTTCAGGTCCTGGAGGGTCCCCAGCTTTCAGGAATGGGATGACAGGTCCATGAAGGGTCGGAGCAGCTGGGAAGGGCTGAACAGTGAGCCCCAGGGCCTGAAGGCTGCCGAGAATCTGTACCTGAGGAGCAGCACAGGTGGGACTGGGACTGAGCCTGGTTAATATAGATGTATTGCAACTTTCCTCTTTTTAAAGGAGAAGACATTGGAAAATAAATTAGAAGAAAAGAGAGAAAAACACCCAAGGTCCCAAGATCCAAATACTACCCTTATTCATATTTTGAAATACTCCCTGCCAGTCTTGGAGAAATATGACAAAGATGTACCCTCCTAGGTTTTAAGGGAAAGGTGAAGTGGTATAACCTTTGTGGAAAGCAATCTGGAGACATCTATTAAAATTAAAAAAATGCATACACCCTTCAACCCAGCAGTCTTACTCCTGGGAATCTAGCCCACAGAAATAAAAGCTCCATTAGGTAAAAATGTAAGTGCAAAGATGTTTATTGCAGCATTATTTGAATGACGGGTATGCGCGCGCACACACACAGAACACAGCGGATGCCCATCAGCCAGGAGAATGACGGAATAAATAATGGTAAAGACACTGTGGATACAGCCAGTAAAAAGAATGAATCAGCACAGGCTGGAGGTGGTGCGGGGGGCTATTAAGAGGGAAAAGCAAGATGCAGAAAGCAAGATGATCCATCTTTTGTAAATTAGTGACGAATAGTACCCGCCTGTGTATTTGTATGTGTGTGTGTGTGTGTGTGTGTGTGTGTGTGTGTGTGTGTAGACACAGGTCTGTACCAGATTATACCGGCATGCATCTGAACACAGAAGGACACATACTGAGTTACGGGCATAGCTCGTCTGAGTACAGGGAGAGGAGACAGGGAAGGTGGTCACTGACATGGCAGTACAGGCTAAGAAAGGGAGAGGGAATTCTTAGAAGAAAAAGGAGAAAAACAAAGACTGCTCATTTCTCCCCAGCCTTTTTTCACTGTATAATCTTCTTCCAGCCAACTCCCTCGCTGTATAATCCCGGCTTTGCAGGCCACACCAGCCTGGCGGTAAAAACAGTATCATGATCACACAGTGTACAGTAAACCTCCAATGCCAGCCCAACCAAAGAGTCCCTCGTACCACCACTGCTGAACCTGAGGGTGCCGACTCCAGTCGTCCCCAAAGAGGAGGGAGCCTGCTGGAGCTGTCAGGGTCCACACCCAGCTGTCCAGTCTCAACTTGGTCTCCCCTCCCTGCATAGGTCATGCAACAGAAGGCAAATTGGGCTACCTTAACTAAAAGAGGGGGTTTGATGGAAGAATGTTGGGGAGGCCACAGGATGGAAAGAAGGATGAAAATAGCCAGGAGCTAACTGATGGAAGCAGGGGGGCCCCAGAACACCTCAGGAGCAGAAACTCCTGCCCATCTCCCTGGCTGGCCGCTGCTGAAGGGCTGAATGAATGCACGCCAACCTGGCCTCATTCCTTGCCTCTGCTCGGGGTTCAGAGTCCCAGGAGAAAGTCTCATTGGTCAGCTGTCCATCGTCGGGCTGAACCAGGGCACTGGGAGGAAGGTTCCAGCAAAGGAGCCTCCGGGGTCCCATCCCCACTCCGCCCCAGAGAAACACAGTCCTCCTGTGTTTCCTATAAACTGAGGCCACGTGCTGTGACCTAGAGTGGGGAGGTGGGGGAGGGAAACGTCCCCTAAAGTAAATTGTGGACGGTTGAGGGAGGGGAATAGATGCTGGAGTCTCAAAAAACTCAAATGTCTTCTTCTCACCTGCCCTCCCCATTCAGAATTTAGTGAGATGGGTTGGTTTTACTTAAGATTCTTTTGGTTGTAAGTGACAGAAACCAACTTAAGCTCCCTCATCAGAAAAGGAGGCTTTCTCCTAAGGAAACCAAGGAGCGGGAAGAATTTAAGGCTTTAGGGAGGATCATTCGAGGATCCAGCCTCTCTCTTGGCCTATCTTTCTACTTGAGGATACATGCTCTCTTGAGTCGGCTTCTTCCTGCTTGTCTGGGCTTTTCTCTCTCTTTCTCACTCCAGACTGACTGTCTGCCCTTCATGCGCATGGAGTTGGAAGTCTTCCAGCCCACAGCTCCTACATTTACTTTTCCGTGATTCAAGAAAGCATCCAGCTGTCTGGCTCTCAGTCTCAATTGTGAATTTCCCAGGGAGAACTGGATTGGCTCTGCTTGGGTCAGGTGGTCACCCTTGCTCCAATCAGCTGGGGCCAGTGAGCAGGGTTGTGTGGTGTAGATGCAACGCTGGGAGCCTCACCCAGGCGATGGAAAGCACGGGAAGAAACGGAAGGAAAAAACCTTAATAGAAGCACTGAATCCAGCAAACCAAGAGCATGTCTAAATCCACAGAAAGTCAGAGTCAAAAAAACAAAACAAAACCCAGCAAACAGCCATCCTATATGGAGCTGGGGGTCTGGGGTGAGGGACAAAAAGTGGAAGAATCAGGTTGGGAGCAAACAGGGAGCCACAGTCTTGCAAATGGCCTGAAATTACCCATGGTCTTTTCGACTTGCTTTGAGGAGTCATAGTGAGCATGATATGGGATTGGGTCAGCTTGGCTTCAAGAACTGACAGTTGCGATCTAGCTGGGGATAAGTTTTGAAAAAATAGTTTTTACGTTTTCCAAACTAATATATGCACATAGCTCTAAAAAAACCCAAATAACTAAAAGGCTTCATGTGCAAAGCAGCTGTCTCCCCGCAGGCTCCTCACCCCTCCCCCACTCCTGAGAGGAAGTGCTTCTATTATGTATCTCCATATACTTCTAAATAATTTGTTACGCTGCTGCCTCCCCGCCCCCCCATCCCCCCCCCCATTATCTATTGACTTCTTGTCCTGGCAATTGAGGATTTAGCTACTTTACAAGCCCTACCGTCCCACCCCCATTTCTTCTTCTCTCTTTACCCTGCTATGTTATCACAGTTTTGGTCTGTGCTTACATTATCACGGCTGCGAAAATACTGTTCCCCATGACTCAAGTCAGGCACTATGATTACATTCCCCTTTTTGTACATCAGTTTGTTTTTCTTGGTATTAATTTCTTTGCTTTTCATTGGCTCAGTTCTCTATGCTCCGAGAGAGCTATCAAATGTCTATCGTTACTGTTTTCTAAAAGTTTGAAACAACCATTTCATCGCCACGCCCCTCCCACTCTCACCCCTCATTTGGACTGGCTGTGGTCTGGGCTCCTCTAGGGGCTCTGGGCCCTGTGCAAGGTAGTTACTGGTAATTGTGCTGGTTTCTTGGGTGGGATCTCCTGTTTCCTATCTCCCATGTGTTCCCATTTCTTGGTTTATTCTCTTGTTTGGCTGAAGCATGTGCTCTAGTAACTTCCTAAGAAAAGCTTAGGTTAAAGGGAGGTTAATTTTTTCATGTCTGAAATGTGTTTATTCCATCATCACACGTGAATTATAATCAGGTTGCGTATAGAATTGTGTCAGAAATAGTGTCCCTCTCTGCATTCTGGGGACACGTGTTTCCATTGCTTTCTACTTTCTCGAGTTCTGGTTGAGGTCTGACACCATGTGGATGCCATGGAGAGTGGGGAGGGGTCTGGGAGCGCAACAGCTCCAGACTCACCACGGCCTTTTACAGACTTGGATCGGCAAGCACGGAGCCTCTCAGGAATTCGAGACAAATCAGTTTGCTTCTCATTGGTCTCCTTCTGGAAGTGCTTGATTTTGTAGCTTTCTCCACTCTGCCAAGTCATGACCACTCAGAACGACTTTCCAGAGTCAGGACATTTGTGGAAATCTCTTACCTTCTGATGTCTCAGACCACTTTGGACTTGGGATTTTATACACTTCCCCCATTACGTCAGTTTAATGAGATGCTGAATGTGAGAGAAGGCCAAGGTGCGTTTAATCCACCATGTTCAATCAGACTCCAATCTTGATTTTTTTTTCCTACACCTAGAACGTACATAGTTTTCCATGTTACTGTAAGAGTCACGGACTTGTTTTGTAATTGTTGTATGATATTTTGTATCCCATCAAGAAGATGTGAGATGGCTTATTTAACCTATTCCTTATTGCTGGCTTTACATTCACATCATGAATATGCTTTTGGCTCCTTCTGTACTCGGGATTATTTCCTTAGGATATATTCCAAAAGGTACAAATCTTTAAAAACATCTAGATCAATTTTGCCAAAATTCCAGAATGTGTGTCGCCGTTTCGCCTGTGGTCAAGAGTGAGGGGCAGGCTGTCGTAACCGCCTGGCTGCTTTTCTACAGCTGTGAGGATCTTATTGAAACTCAGGTGTCTGCAGGTTTCCCCAACACCACGTTCTGGTGAATCTGTGGAAGCTGACAAAGGCATTCGTTCTTGCTAAGAAATGTCCACATGCTTGTCTCAACCAGTTTTAAAAAAAAAAAACAATGCTGGTGAGGGAAGAAAGGAATGTAGATTCCTTTATTTTCTTCCTTAGTCTTTCCTCTAAGGAAGGGAGGGAAAGTACAGGAAAAGAAAAAATAAATTTTTAAAAAGCTATTTGAAAAAATAGCATGAGTTGAAATCAGCCAGGATGGTTAGTAACTGTAAATTAAGAATCTTACTGCTTCACCTCATTCCTTCAGGAACAAAGGTGTTCCGGTATACCAGTAGGGTCACCTTCTGAAATCTGCTCCTAGAGACCTGTGGACCTTCCATGATGGAGGAACTGGCAAGGCCCTTAATTCAGGGCCCCGTTTTACAGACGACGAGACAGAGCCCAGAGAGGGAAAGGGGCTGGTTCATGACCACAGAGCAAGCCAGTGGCAAAGGCCTCGAAAAGAGCTGGGGCTGGGGCTTCCCTGGTGGCGCAGTGGTTGAGAGTCCGCCTGCCGATGCAGGGGACGCGGGTTCATGCCCCGGTCCGGGAGGATCCCACATGCCGCAGAGCAGCTGCGCCCGTGAGCCATGGCCGCTGAGCCTGCGCGTCCGGAGCCTGTGCTCCACGGCGGGAGGGGCCACGGCAGTGAGAGGCCCGCGTACCGCAAAAAAAAAAAAAAAAAAAGAGCTGGGGCTACCCAGACTAAGATGTTTCCTCTGAACTGGGCATGCCTGCATCATGGCTGGTGTTGTCAGTATCATGTCTGTGACAAGTAGGATCTCAGTGGTGGCACAAGGCGGCCAGTGGGCTTTCCCTCAGAGCAGCTCTGGAGGAACCACGGCACGTGCAGCCTAATCAGTGTCACACTTTGCAGGGGCTGTTGGTGGCTGGATGTGCAGTGAATTGTGACTCTTGGCTCATGGCTGTCTGGGGCCTTCCAGTGGAGAGGGTAGCCATCTGAGGGGCTGGCTAAGCATTAGAATGTGAACTTTGAGTCCTGGGGTCCCCAAGGAGCCTAGCAACCCTCTGGACTTGCTGTACAGAGTCCTGAATGCCCCCCTGGGCCCTCCCCCAACACAGAGCCTCGCTTTGACCCTTATACTGGGTCTTTCCAGATCTCGAACTGGGTGTGACCAAGTGTTTCTAGTGCCATTAGGCTTGCATTAAGGATCATCCTGTGAAAGCAAGACCGGTGGCCGTTGTCCTTTATTCCCAGGGCTGGGCTAAGCTGATGGGCTCCGGTGTCGACTGCCAGGAACCCACCTCGGCTCCACCACTGGTCAATGTGCCCGATCTGAGTGCATCGACATCCCTGAGCCCAGCTGTCTCGTCAATAGAATGGAAGATGTTAGGTTGAACAGATGACATTGCTGGTCTTCAACCATTTTTGACCTATGAAACCAGCAAATTTCATATGGCTCAACCTACTAATAGTATGTAACTTACAGCATTTTGAGGATGAAAATGAGATCATTCATATCCAATGCTTGGCACGCATCTGAAATGTAATAACTACCAAGGTTGGTACTTATTTTCTAGACTCAGGGCCTGGGCAAGGGAGAAGTGAGCTAACATGGGTTAAGCATGGACTATATGCTAGGTACTCTGTATGTCGTAGCATTTCATCCTCTCAACAGTCCTAGGGAGGGTTGGCATGACTGTCTCCATCTTATAGATGAGGAATCTGAGGCACAGGGACGTTAAACAAATTGTCAAAATCACAAGACTAGTTAGTGGCTAAGGTGGCATTGGAGCCCAGAGGCGTCTCACTGGAGACCACGTGCCTTCCCTGCGACACTCTGCCACTTTCCGAGTCTTACTGAAGAAGGCTTGAGGGTCTTAACGGTCTTTGCCTAAATTTGAATTTAGGAGAAGAGAGAGGTTATTATGAGTTATCTCCAATGAATTAATAAGCCTCATGTGTATAATGTTTTGTTTGAGTTCATAAAACAACATGAAACATCATTCACTCCATGAAAGAACTCTCGTTTCCATTTACAGATAAGAAAACAGGCTCAGAGAGGTTATAGGATTTGCCTAAAGTCACACAGCAGGAAGAACAGCCGAGATCCACCACCAAGTCCTCTGGACTCCCAAACTTTTGCTTTCTCTACACTGGGAACCACAGCTCCCGATGCCCTGAAGAGGGCCACAGCCTGGTCGGTTGCTGGAATCTTCTCATCCAGCGGCTGAGGCGGTTCCTTCTCCCCACTCTCCCTGTGCTGTCTGCACTTCACTCGCCTGCAATGGTGCGGGACCCAGATCCGTGGGAAATGATCACTTACTGAGATCACTGTGAACTGCAGCCTCACCCCGCCACACACCACACACACATCAGAGCTCTGGGGGGAGGGGGCAGAGGGCTCTGCACGCTCAAAATAGCTCTGTGTTATTAGCTGCGTTTAATTGAAGGTGTTTCGAGGGCAGCCTCCACCAGGCCCAAACCAAATGGAAACTGACACACTGTCAAATTAATGTCCCCAGACCATGATAAATGGCTGGGGTGGTGAGTAATGCTTCCATTTCTTGTTTTAAAGGAGAAGGATGCAGCCCAGCTCCCTGCGTCTGTCCCTGTTGTATGGGGGAAAGGTCAGGGGCATCCTCGGATTAAATAGCCTTCCTCACTAGCCCGCCCATGAGGATGGGCTTCTCCGGCTTCTGCTGAGCTGTGCTTTCCCTCCCTTCCTGTCTCTGGAGGCTGGCGAGGTTGCCGAACAGCTTGTGAGTCTCCAGGCCAATGTCCAGGGAGGAAGGAGCAGTAGATAAAACTAATCTGTCACCGTCCGCCTGTACTTTATACCTTCCAGAGCAGCCACCTTGGTTATCTCACTGATTAGTTGGCATTCGAAGCCTCCTCCTGACCTCCAGCTGCACCCCCCAACCCCGCCATGTCCTTGGTTTCAGCCACGCTAATTCCTCAAAGCCGCCCTGTACACCTACCCTCTCGTATGATGTAGGACACCGTTGCTGAGTGCCAGGCCCTGGGCTCGGTGCTGGAGAGGCAGAAAAGAGTAAGAGTTGGGCCCTTCACTGGAGGAGGCAGAGAGCCCCTGACAGCCGGAGCTGGCCTGGCACCCCAGCCGGGCTGCTGCGCGCCCCCGTGGAGCATAAACAATTCCCCAGCATATAAACATCAGACAAGGCCACAAGCAAGACAAAAACAAGACCACTCCGTAATCGTATCTGAACGCAGACAAAAACAGGAACACTGTCCAAGCCATAAAAATCACCAAACATCCCCCTACTCTGGCGAACATCAGGGACTACAGCTTTTTAAGCAATTACAGTCTTTGCTTTGCTCTCTTCCTTCCTCCTAGATGAGATTCGTTAAGTTACTCAGGTGTAGAGTTGCTCCCCCTCCCCACTTCCTGACAGCATTCAGACCAGAACAAGACTCTGCTTCCCAGAATTCCTCCAAATCGCCCAGCACCAGCCCAAATCCTAGAACTCATTTCTCGTACCCTCTCGCTGATGCCCCACTGTCCCCCATGGTTCAACCTTGTTGCAACAGGTACTACATTCACTTCTGTTCAAATACAGGTGTGTTCTTCGTGGTCTTTGGCTGGATGGCAATGGCGACACCTACCTTGGGCACAGGGCAGGCAGAATTGTGGAGGAGCTAAACTGTCCCACAGATGATCTGTCACAGGAGCAAGGGTGCTGGGACCATTCATTCTGGATGGGGAGGCTTCATGGAGGAAGTGGCATAGCTGGTTGTCAGAGGAGGAGAAACGTGAGCAAGTGGGGTGCAGGACCCTCCAGGTGACAGGACCCTGAGCAGAGCCCCAGAAGTGGCAACTGGCCTGGGGCGATGTAGCTATTCCTTCCTCCTCTCATTGCCTGTCAACCGACACGGGAAATTCTGCGTATCCTTCAAGCCTCAGTGCACGTCACCTCCTCTGAGGAGCCCTCCTAGACTGCCTTGGAGTCCCTTCACTACTCTGGGTTTCAGTTTCCCTGCTAGTAAAATGAGAGGATTGGACTGAATCAGTGCTTTTCAAACTTTTCTTTTTAAAGGAAGGCAGCCTTTTGCTCAAAGGTGACTTTACACAGAAGCCCAACAAATAAAAAGCATAAAAGATATAAGCGGAGCTGTAATGGTTGAATCGGGGGCTCGGAGCCTGCTCCTCAGTTTGGCAACTCCTGGGCAAGGCAAGGGGGCACTCCTGGAGACTCCTAGGGCTCCTCACCACCAACTGGAAAGGCGTGAGAGGGAAGGGCATCTGTGGTCCCCTCCGACCTTTTAACTTGGCCTCCCCCACTCTCCCGGAGCTCCCCAAGGACTGGAGCCATGTCCTAAATGGCTCCCTTTCTCCATGCCCTGTGCATGCAGGACAAAGATCAGATGCCACCTGAGTCCATGTGGGCCTCACAGCAGCCCTGCCGGGTTCTTGCTCTCCCATTCTTCCGAAGTGGCTGGTGAGGACCCCGAGGACCCCAGGTTAGGCAGAGGCAGTGCCAGCCAGAGATTACCCTATCTCTCCTCTGCATCCAACACTTCCCCCACTGTGCAGGATCCGAGACTCAAGGCACACTCTGTCCATCTGTCTGTCCATCTGCCTCTGTGAGCCCAGGCTCCTTTCCTTCCCCGTGACAGCCTGAAACAATATTGAGGGCACACCATGGCTCTCCCGGCTCCATTATCACCAACTCCCCTGCTGCACGAATGGACCATCGGTCCCTGATGATACATCGCAGAAAATTGGTTGTCAGGCCAATAAATGTATCCGATTGGATTTTTGACATCCGGGCGAACCCATTTGTAAGGCATTTGGTTACAGTGCTAAAAGGCAGTGCAGCGAAATCTGGGCAGAGCTGCCCTCCGTCTGGCCTAAATAGGGTACTGTCTTTCCTCTGGGCAAGATGCTATCTCCTTCCCCGTCTGCTCCTTCGCCTCCTTTCCCATTTTCATCCTTCACTGCTCTGAAAGTGCCGCACTCAATCAGGGCTCCCGGGGGTGGGAGGGACAGCCTGGCCAAGTAGGAGAGGGATTGCCTTCCCTTGGCTGCCCGTTTGGGAGGTTCACGCCTCCAGGAGCTGGCAGATGTGCCGGCTGGAGCCCTGCGTGCGCGTGCCCTTCCTCCTGGGCTGTCAGCGGGTATCAGTCACTGAGTCATCACAGCTGTTCCCCTTCCTGGGAGTTAGGGAGGGAGTGGAAAGAGTTCTCGCTGGATAGACTGGGTTCACATCTCTGTGAACCCTGGTAAGTGAGTTCATATCCACGAGCCCGTGTCCCCATCTGTAAAATGGGGATGATAAACACAGACACTGTTCCATGTGCACATTCCCATAACTTGAGGTGGAAATGGCATGGTTGGCCTATTAGGGGACACGATGCCTGTTACTGGACTGCTATTGGTGATGATAAAATCCCAGTGGGACACTGTGCCCCACATGTGGGACACATGCTGTTCATTACTTTTAGCTCGCAATCACAGACTACAGGTTTGGCTATAGGACATTGTAATTATTGGAATCATTGCAGGTAAAATAACTTTGTGAGTCCATTTTATTCATTCTGCAGTCTCTCCTTTTCCTATCGACCACATGATGTTTCTTAGGAAGCCGGTCGTCCCATGGTGTCGGCAGATGAGACGGGATGGAGGATGAGATGTAGTGTGCCTGGTGTCTGGCCCAGAATGGATGTTTAGTGAGTCTTTATCCGTTTCCCATCTCTCCCTCTTATGTTCTTTTGCTTCCAGTCCCAGAGCCACCACCCTTGTTCAAGCTCTTATTATCCTTCCAGGGTCTGGACAATGGTCTCCCGACTAGTCACTTTGCCCTGTTCTCTCTTGCCCCCAAATCTGTTTTACTAGTGGCCCCTAAATTGATATTCCTGAAATCCAGCCCAAAATTGTCACTCCCAAGCTCCAAGACTGGGTGGTTCCTGGGCCCCATAATACCCAATTCCAGCCTTATCTGCCAAAGCCAATCTCCCTTCGCAAACCTCCTTCCAGTTGTGCCCAAGCCGCCAGAATGCTTTCTTGCCCACACCATTGTCCCCTGATTGTCACCCTCCAGGCCACACTCTGTACTTCTCTTTGCGTGCACAATTTCTACTCAGTTTGTAGCCCCCTGACCACTGGGACAACGCCCCATGCCTTTCTTCCCCCACGCTGTTTCTTTCAGAGCTGGGCCACAGCACTCAGTAAACTAGCTGCCTGGTTGAGAGCTCACCTCCAATGGTCTGGAGCGAGAATGGCCTTATGTATTCACTGAAGAATTTCCAAGACCCCAGATCGGAAGGCGTGCTTGGCAAGGACTCTGATGACATAACAGGCGCCCAGCTGGGACAGATCTGCCAAACCTGGGCCTGTGCTTGGGCTGGGAAGAAAAGATGGTGCCCCTGGACTGTGTTCGAGCTGCGCTGGGAGGCTCTGCCATGTGTCCTGCTGCCGCGCCCGAATCCCACTAGCAGGCCTCCACCTGCTCCCTGCCCTCCCTGCCCTTGGGTTCAGAAGGAAGTAGTTTGATGGCCTTCAGTCCCTTTCAGACTTGGTCGTTCCAGTCAATGGAGTTGTATTAGCTGGCTCATTTGTCTCCGAGCTGGAAGACAGGCTTGCAGGAGCTGCTGCTGCCCCAGAGTTGGAGCCACCTTTGCAGAAAAGCCTCCTTCCCTCTCGGGAGTGTCTCTGCCCTCAGCCTTTCTGCCTCAGACTGGGCCGAGCAGGTGGGCAGGAAGCAGGCTGCACCTCACTTGGGACTCCCCACCCGGCTGGGCTGAGCTGCCAGAGGCCACCCCCACCCCCACCCCCACCCCCATCCCCACCCCCATCCGCATCCCCATACCCCGGCAGAAGACGTGTCCACGTCCTAATTCCCAGAAACTGGGAACATTTCCTTATGTGGAAATAAGGTCTTTGCAGATGTTACTAAGTTAAGGATTTTGAGACGAAGAGATCCTCCTGGACCAATGACAGTCCTAAATTCAATGACAAGGTCCTTAGAAGAGTCACACAGCGGGGTTTGACAGACAGAGAGGACACAGCCCTTGAAGGCAGAGGCAGAGGTTGGAGTGAGGCAGCCACAAGTCAAGGAACTCTTGGAGCCCCCGGAAGCTGGAGAGTCAGGAACAGATCCTAGAGTCCCCAGAGGCGGGGCCTGCTGGCAACTTGACCTAGGACTCTGGCCTCCAGGACTGTGAGGGAATCCATTGCTTTGCTTTAAGCCACCCAGTTTGTGGTAATGGGTTACGGCGACCACAGGACGCTCATATACCTGCCCTTCGGCACCCACCTCGCTCCAGTACCGTCTTCACCGCAGCCGTCTTTGCAGGAGGGTTGAAGGGCTGTTGGCCTCACAACTGTCAGGGCTCCTGCTTTTTTCCACCAGCAGCCTTCCAGGGGGAGTTAAGAGGGTACTATGTTCTTCAGGCACCCTTCCTGGCAGAAGCAGCCTCTCACCCTCACCCCTGCTCCCTGCCTGAGCCCAGAGTTCCCTTAACTGCTCCCCCCAACCTGTGGATGCTACAGACCTGTGGCCATTTTCCTGTGCGTTCCCACATGGGCCCTTGTCACTGGTGTCCCTTGGTCCCGCTAACAGGATGGCAGGCCTTATCTACCACTTTACAGAGCTAAGTAGAAACTCGAGAGACCCCTTGGTCATCCTCCCCCTCTCTACAGATGGGAAGGAGGCCCAGAGAGGTCAAGGACCCCAGCCCCTGCTACCAAGGCCCTATAGGGACTCAGAAGTTCAGGGCCTGGTCTTCTGGCTGCCAATCCCAGCTCTTCTTTTGCACCACACTCTCTACCCTGGCCCCAGCAGGGCCTTCCACTGACCTTGCTTCTTGATGAAAAGCTTGAGTTCTGTGTGTTCCAAAATGTACGTCCCTTCCTGATGCTGGAGTTTTTTAACATCTCCGTGAGCTGGAACCCCACCCAGGGTCTCTGGCTTCCTGTGAGATCAAGTGCACAGGGCTATGAGGGCACCCCCACCTTGTGACTGTGTCCTGGACCACTCAGGCTCAAGGCCAAGGGCCTCTGTCTAAAGCTGAGGGCAAATGGGTTGTAGGTAGAAGAAGGGACAGTCTTGTCTTTGTCACTGTGCCATGTGCAGAAAGTTCCGTCCCCTCTCTGGGATTTGCCTTTCCCAGCGGCGAAAGGGACAGAGTTAAATGACTGTAACCTGCCTCAAGGTCGGTATAAAATGAGGGATTAGGGGACAAAACCAGAGGGGGTCCCCAAGATCCCTCAGGCCCTCAGCATTCCATGTAGTTACGAGTCACCTGATGGAAACAAGGCAGGAAATGTTTAAACAGCTAATGCACATGTAATAGGGTCCCTAAACCATGGGATCTCAAAGCCCTGGGCAAATGAGAGTTAATCTCTCCAGTCCTTATTTTCCTTATCTGCAAAATGGAGATAATAGCGCTGCAGCCCAGGGTCACCATGAGGATTAACTAGAAGAATAGAGGGAAAGCTCAGAGCACAGAGGTCTGAGTGGATTAAGTGCACCAGTGATTAATCCCAAAGGGATTCACAGAGCCTAGTGCCTAGTATGTAGTAGATACTTAATAAATGCTTAAATTCCCCAGTGAGAGCCATATGCCAGGGCTGACTCATCCTGAAGTCCCCAGGGTTCAGGGGAAGGTCAGGCCTAAAGGTCACACGGAGGAATGAAGATGTGGTCAGAGGCTCATCCAGAAATCAGGAAGAGGACATGCTTCCAAGAGCCACCATGGAGTGGAGAGAGGGCGGGGTTTGACATCACACACTCCTGGGTTTAAATACTAGCTTTGCCATTCGCGAGTTGTGTGACCCCACGGAAGTTACTTAGCCTCTCTGAGTGCCAGTTTTTTCTTCTGTAAAATGAGAATGAGTAATGCCCACCTCTCAGGAGGCCTGAGAGGATTAAATAAGGGGATGTGCTGAAGACACCTGGCACAGAGGGGCCATTTGACATGCAGTGGTAACTCCCTTGCCCTCCCCTGCTTCCCTGTCTGCAAAATTGAGAATAAAGGGTTATTGGCAGATTGCAAGAACCCGGGAAGTCTCCCTGGAGGAGGTGGGCTTGCCCAGGCTCTGAGGAGGATAGGAGAAGCCGAGCGTTGGATGGCAAAGCTCCTGTCCTTCTCCAGAGGGCACCTCCATGTCATCGTGCAGTGGGACAGACGGCTACCCCACCAGGCTGCCTCTAAAAATAACCTCCCATCTTGCTCTCTGCGTTAGCACATGCTCAGGGCTTCCTCCTGGCACTGGCCGTGCCCTGGCCAGGTTCTGCTTATGCCTCCGTCTCTGTGCAGGGCTTCTGCACAGCAAGACCAGCAGAACAAGAGACGTGGGGTAGGCAGGGGTGCTTCTCAGAGCAGCGAGCCCCTGGGCATTGAGGGCACAGGTTGAGGTGGGATCTGGACCCAGCCCAAGGGTCCTCTGCTGATTTAATTTCAATCTTATACCTGAGTGTCAGGGAGGATTGAAGGAGGAGATCCTGAGTGGTCTCATAGGGGTCGGCCAGCAACCTCTGGCCTCTCTGCCCACCCAGGCCTCTCTGACTGGCTGAGCAGAGGCAGGTCTACAGGGGAGGAAAGGTTGGTGCTTTCCCACCCACCATCTCCTCTGACCCTTGACACCTACCCAGTCACTTGGGAGAGCAGGGCTGTGCCTTAAAATGTCTTGCTAAGGTGCCTGACACACAGTAGGTACTCAGGGAAGACACATGCTGAGTGAGTGGATGAAAACGGGTTTTGTCCTTGGATGGAGCTCGTTCAAATTCAAACCCAAATTCTTACAAGCTTTGGAGCATTTAGGCAAATGACTTCATCTCTCTGAACCTTATTTTCCTCATTTAAAAAATGGACATAGGGACTTCCCTGGAGGTCCAGTGGTTAAGATTCCGCTCTTCCACTGCATGGGGCAAGGGTTCGATCCCTGGTCGGGGAACTAAGGTCTCATATGCCGCAAGACACAGCTCCGCCCCCAACCAAAAAAATAAATAAATAAAAGGGGGCAGGGGACATAGTCCAGGTCCCTACTTCTAGGTGAACCCCTTTCCAGCCCATTTGGGAGGCTGCAAAGGGGGAAGTAGGCAGAGCGACCCCTAAGGAGTCCCAGGCACAGAGTAGGCACCCCCAAATGTTTGCTGGCCCCTTCCTCCCATAGCCCCGAGGCCCTACCTGGCTTGTTAGCTTCATTCTGAGGACAAGTGATTTGTCCAAGGTCACCCAGCCATGGGTGAGTGGGAATTGACATTGGGCCTTGAGCCTCCAGAGCCCGAGTGCTGTACCCTTTCCCTTTCTGGGTGAGGAGAAGGAAAGCTGAGAGAGAGGGGAAGGGAGCGGAGGGGGTGGCATGGTGGGGAAGGGTGTGGAGGCAGCAGGAAGGGAGGGAGAAGCGGGGAGACAGTGACCTGGCTGCAAGGGCCCCAGCTGCAGGCTTGACCAGAGAGGCGCGGGTTTCACTGACAGCACTCGAAGGTCAAGATGTAACTGGACTCTCGCCCTCATGCCACACGCCTCAGATGGGCAATGGGTGGCCGGGAAGTGGGGAGCACTATATGGGCCAGTGTGGTGTGTCAGAAGCTTAGGGGAGGGCGGGTCGGGAGGCAGGGAGGAGCAGCTACAAGCACAGCCTGGGTCTGGAAGGGAATCAGCCCCAGTGGAGTCCTGGTCGGGTGGGAGCCACACTCAGAAGCAGTGAAGCCCCGGGCCAGCTCCTGTCTCTGGTGAGTGAGATGTCGCACCCACCCTCTGCTGGCTCAGGGGTCAAAGGACCTGGGCGGGGCTCCAGACACAGCCACCTACTAACGGCGAGAGGTCACTTAGCCCCTCTGGGAGCTAAGTGTGAGGTTGGGACCACACGGGGTGGGGTGGGGGACCCCAGAGGGCTCTGTCCGGGGTGTCACATGAGCAGGAAGCGAGGCCACCCCCAGAAGGCATTCCACACAGTCAGGACACTGGGAGGATTACTGAAGGTGTTGACTGCGTGAACGCCGCAAGGATGCTATGAGCTACAGCCATGAACATCAGGGCACGGAAACCAGCACCCAGGGCTGCTCAATTTATTAATCCAACAAATCCTTATTGAGGATCATGGATTCAGCCACACGTGAAGCCAGTGGGAGCCCCTGCCTTCCTGGAGTGGGCTGCGACGGGTCCTGTAGCCTCCTTCTCAGCACCCCGTCCTCTCTCGCCAGCTCTGAGGTGCAGCCCTGCTTCGCAGGCTGAGTTTGCATCACTCGATGAGGGCATCAGAAACATCCAAGGAGGGAAAGGAAAAAGCGAAGCCAGTAACTAGCTGCTGAGGATGCTGGGAACATCTCTCCCCAGCTCCTCCCGGGGCTCAGGCTGATGAGGGACCAGCCCCGGGGGCCTGGCCTGGCTCACTCTCTCCTTTCGTTAATGCAGTTTCCACTCGCTGTTTCCATAGTGGAATCTCAATTAAAAGGGGGCTGTTTATACTGTACCAGGCACATGTCTGGTACAGAAAGTCTTAGGTTTTGTTTCCTGTGTGCTTGGTGCTCAGCCCATTGGAAAAGTAAAAGGGAGGGTTATCCTCGAAGGAGAGGGGATGCTGGCTGAACAGGAACAGAGGACCAAGGAAAAAGAAATACGGAGAAAAAGAGAGAAACTAAAAGATGGCAGAAGAGCTCCCTTATAAGATGAGACCTGGGGCTCTGTTGTCTTGCTGCATCTGGCCCACCCTCCTTCCTGTGTGTTTCCGGTTACAGGAGGCCTCGGAGGGGGACTGGCCCTGCCATGAGCATCCCCCCACCTCATCCCAAAGAGGGCTGGATAACTGAACCCCAGAGAGTCTGCCTCTGCCCCACTCTTGAGGCTGGGGAACGGCTCTGTGGAGGACCCCCATCACTGCATCGGCACCAGGATGAAAAGGCCAGGTGGGCTGGAGGGATAAGCCCTGGACTAGGAATTAGGATACTGGCTAAGGGCTAGTTCTTTCTCTGGGTCTTGGTTTCGTCATCTGGGAAAAGTAGGACTAATAGCATCTATTTCCAGGACCACCATGTAAGCGTACATTTTATACAATTCTTGAGAGGTCATTCCCCTGGATGTTCCTTCTGGGGCTTCTTGTTCTACCTCTCTCTCTCTCTCTCTCTCTCTCTCTGAGGGACTGAGGATGTAAGAGGCAGCAGATGGGCAGGATTCCTGCCACAGTCCCCAGGAGCCCTGACTGGGTAAGTGACCCTGACTGTCTGTGAGCCTGAGAATTTCCTTTCTTTAGGAAGAAAAAAAGTGAACACTCTGTGCCAAACACTATTCTGGGCACTTTACATATATTTATAGTAACTCAATCATCACATAACCTAATAAAGTAGCTATGCTGTTATTGTCACCCCCATTTCACAGAGGGAGAAATGGAGGCACAAAAAGCTGAAGTGACTTGCCTGAGATTGCACAGCTAGTAAAAGGCAGAGCTGGGATTTTGAAGCCAGGCTGTCTGCCTCCAGAGACACACTCTTACCCACTACTCTGGATTGCCTCTTGTGAGGTATACCAGCAACACTCAAGAGTGTGGCTCTGGGGCAAGATTGTGTATCAGTCAGCTACTCCTCCATAACAAGCACCCCTTGCCTGGGTTTGACCGTTGGGACACTTACTAGTTGTACACGTGGGCTTATTTACTTCATCCGTCTGAACCTCAATTTCCTCCCCCATAAAATGGAACAATAGCAATCCCTTCTTGTCAGGTATTACGATGATTATGTGAGAAAATGCCCTAAAGTGTTTGCACGGTGCCTGATGCATGATTGGCCACTGCTATTATAATTAAAAGACTCTGCTCTTACTGACCCATGAACTCGGAGCAGGAAAGGACTTTGAGGAAACACTGAGAGGCCTGGTGTCCTACCCAAGGAGCCGATAGCAGAGTCACGACAGTCATCCGGGTCTCCTGACTCCCAGTCCAGAGCTCTTTCCATCACACAAGCTGCCACTCTTAGACTAAAGCAGAGAAGACAACGATTCCAGTTCGAGGACGGCAAATCGCGTTTCTCACACTTGCTGGCCGGGAGTGAGTGGTGGCGGCTGCCTTGAATCCTGCACCGAGAAAGCCTGTGAGGCTTGTCCCCGCTCTTGGCAAGGAAAGCCAGGATCCACCAGCGAGGCTGGCCCTGGGCGAGGGATGGGGAGCGGCCACTTGTGCGGATTACTTGTCACCCCTCTCTGCCCTTAGCTTTGACCTCATCTGCTCCGGTACAGAGAACTGAGTGAATCATGTGCTCTGGGTCTTTCATTTCACAGAGGCGGACACAAGGTCCAGAGTGGTCAGGTGACTGGCCCAAGGTCACACAGCAGAACCATTCCCTTGTCAGTGACTTTCCCGTGTTTCACTTCTTCCCACATCCTTGGGGAGTCTGGACAGGTTTGTGTCCGGCTCCTGCTGCCTGAGTTTCCAATCTCCAACCAAGAGAGGATGTGATCCAGAGCTTCCTGCTCAGGCCTCTGGGGTCCCGCCAGATGCAAGGCAGGCAGCGTCAGGGAGAAGGCTTCTAGGCTCTTTGTTTGGTTTCAGATAAGGGCATTTTCAAGTTTCTTGAGATCACCTCGGAGGCCGGCCAATTCTATTTTCACCCAAGGATCCATCATCTCCTTCTCTGGTCTTATGTACACGTCAGCTGGAGTGAGCTCAGACGGGGCAAGTGCACAATTAAGAGTGGGGGAGGAGTGGTTCTTTAGGTGCTGGGGGCCAGCAGGTTTAGAGCTCCCTTTCTGAGGCAAAGACATGACACAAATCTTCCCACCACCCAGCCAACTGCTCCTCGTGTATCTGCCGGGGGTGATACTCAGACAACGTCTGCACACAGGGCCCAACCATTAAGGAATTCATTAATCAGAATCCTGTTTACAGCTCTCTGGCAAGCGACCATAATTTACTGGCTCACGCCAGACCCTGGGCCTTCCTGCAAACTGCTGTGACATTTGGTAAAAATATCAGCTGGGGACGGGGCCAGGCCAGGAGGTGTGTGTGCAATCCAGGCTGACTTGTGAAATGCAGGCGCAGTGTGGGTCACAGGCATCGGGGAAGGCTGGAAGACAGCCTGTCACTGGCTCAAGGTGTCACCTTGGACCAGTCACTTCTCTGTCATCTCACATCTGTTTCCTGAGGGGTTTGGAGTAGTCGAATGGCAAAATCTGTTGGCCCACTGACTTGTCGGTGTGGTCTGCACAGAATCAGCCTCCATTGTATTTTTTTTTTTTTTTAAAGGATTTCCTTGCCAACATTTAGAAACTACAGATTTCCAGAATCCAGATTTCCAGTATGACACTGAGCTTGCACTCCTCCCTGGCAATGATGACCTGTGAGTTGAGTTGTCCCTGACATCTCCACATGGGTCTGTGATCTGGGGTTTGCCAAGCTTAACACCAATCCCTGCTACTAGGCATGGGCCCAGGACCTCCATGTAAGGCTGTGCATGTTGTCCGCTGCACAAGGCACCCAGCTGTGAGGCCAAATGGGGTCTGCATTCCTAGAATCTGCTTGCCATGCCATGGGTGCTTGTGTGGGGCTCTGTTTGGCTGGAGGAAAGGATACTTTTTTATAATTCTTACCAAGAATTATATTGTTTGGGCCAGTACTGCATTACATAGAGATTGAGGGTGGGGCTTCCTCAGAGGCAGAGACACAGGCAGGGCACAGGCTGTCAGGCAGGACAGCTACCTGTGATCTTGGGGAAATCCCTTCCTGTCTCTGGGCCACAGTTTCCTCATTTGAAAAACGAGAGGGTTAACTAGGTGATCTTGAAGGCCCTTCTGGCTATGGGAGAATATGACGCTTAAAAGCGAAAGAAGCTGCGGATACAGTCAAGGGTACAGGAGGGGTGATATGGATTGCGTGCCTTAGGTCTGGGGAAGAGGCTGGGGAGGCCAGGAGGAAGGAGGGAGGGATGGGGGCACAGCACACAGTTGGCACAGATCTGTCCCCAGTTTCATCTTGTGATGCCTCCCAAGGCAAACTCTGGCTTGTAGGGGAGGTCCCTACAGCTGCCTCTCCGTCCCCAGACATAAGGTCACACAGCAAGTTCATGGCAGAGATGGGCCTAGAACCCAGCCCCCTCCAGGCCCTGGGACTGTGCTTCTACCACACACTTCTCATCCAGGCAGCCTACCCTGGTCCCTACCCTCGTCAAGGGTGTGGATGAAATGGGAGAGACCCCCAGGAGTTGGAACGTGGAAACTGGACTGGGAGAAGGGGAGGAATTCTAGGCCAGGAGATGACCAGCGCTCAGGCCACCAGCATGGTAGAGGGGGAGTCCACCAGTTCTTTGTGCCTCCTCCATCATCCTTCCCTGTGCTCAGAACCTTTCCATTATCCCCTTCTGTTGACCTGGCTCTGTCCGTTCTCACTGTTGCTTCCCTTATTCTGTCTCTGACATTCTCTAGACCAGGAGTTGGCAATCTACAGTTTCTGAGCCAATGACTGCCTGTTTTTGTAAAGTTTTATTAGAACAAAGTCACGCTTGTTTGTATACATGTTGGCCATGGCTGCTTTTGTGCTATGAGAGCAGAATCAAGTAGGTGTGACAGAAACTGTAGGTATGGCCCCCAATGCTGAAAAAGTTTACTATCTGGCCTTTTACGGAAAAAGTTTGCCAGCCCCTGCCCTAGACCCATCAGTACCCGTGAAACTGGAGTCCTGCTAAAATGATCAGCCCGTTTTCCTTATTTTACAAATGAGGGAAATGAGGTACAGAGAGGTTAAGCAACTGGTCCAAGGTTACACAGCTAATGAGAAACAGAGCCAACCTCTGAACCCAGAGAGGCTGACTCAGGAGTCAGTGCTCCCTTCCTGAGGAAGGTCGCTCTGCCAAGGTGGTAAATACAAACCAGTGCCCAGAGTACAGGTCAGAAAGTGGACGTGTTATGGCTTCTGCATGGACCATTTTCTTCCAAATCCACTCCTCTTCCCAGAATATAATGGACTACATATTTTTGGTTGAACATTGGAAGAAGGCTCGTACAGGAGCGCCTGTGTATAATTAATCTCTTTTTTTCACACCTTAAAAGTCAAACCACGAGATAGTACTTGTCTGTTCGGCTTATTTGGAATGTGGTCATTTGCACATGGCAGCTCTGATGTTTGCTGTTGCTCTAGCCAAGGAGAGAAGGGTTTGCTAAGCGACTGCCCAGGGTGTGATATCGCAGGAGGAATATTTAAGCAACTTAGGAGAATGAATGGGACACAAGCATTTCTGAAACCTTTGTTTGTACAATTGCCCCACAGTGCATGTCCTTAAAAAATATTGTTTGTTTCATGTTGACTGATGAGTTGATTTTATTCCCTTAAAACCAAAAATCCATTCCTTGAAACGGGTCCGTAAGGAATACCTTAAAAATTTGTACATAACGAATCATTTTTGAAATTTTATGTAAAATAAACTTTTTACTCAACCCTAGGTAACCCTCTTACCGTCAATGTTTTTCAGAATACTTTCATCGTTCGCGTAAAACAGGTCGATGTGCTGGATTGTTCTAAGGCTGTTTTATATGCAATGTTTTATTACTACGAATGCTAGGGCTTCCCCTCCTTGAACAATATGGAAACATGTTTGAAGAAAGAAAATGCCCTGAAGAGCACACCAAGCTGACCTTTAAGATCAGTACCAGAAACCTGAATAGATGCTACGCCTTTTCCAGGAAGCTGCTCTTTCTGATCCTGATGATTGCAGGCATGTCCATAAATCAGCGGCACCAACAGGGAAAACCCGGCACTGCCTAGAACAATCACTTTCGCTTACTTGCTGAACCAAACAGGTTCATGTCATTGACAATAGATTTAATTACTATCAAATAGCAAGATGAATATAAGTCAAGGCGTGGATTGGAAATATAAAGACAAACCTGTAACTTATAAATAATCTTTGGGCATTCTGGAACCTTCTGGAAAAATCTGGCTTTCTGCACAATTGTTTGTTTTCTGGTTTACCCAGAACTGACTCATAGGTTATGTCATAACGCACTAACCAAGTGTGGTGGACACGACTACGCCCGCTTCACTGCTGAAGACACTGCGGTCCAGAGAGTCAGGAGACTTCACACAGCAGAGCTGTCCTCAACCAGCTAGTCCAACTCCTCAAGTCTGCTCTTTGGATTGTGACATCTCTTTGCTTGAACTTAACAATAATTGTACTTTTTTTTTTTTTTTTTTTGCAGTACGCGGGCCTCTCACTGTTGCGGCCTCTCCCGTTGCGGAGCACAGGCTCCGGACGCGCAGGCTCAGCGGCCATGGCTCATGGGCCCAGCCGCTCCGCGGCACGTGGGATCTTCCCGGACCGGGGCACGAACCCGTGTCCCCTGCATCGGCAGGCGGACTCTCAACCACTGCACCACCAGGGAAGCCCTAATTGTACTTTTTGTTTTGTCTCCAGTTGTTCATTCTGAGGGCTTCTTCCAATAGAACCAAAAGAATGCACAGCCCATGGGCCGTATACCACATGGGCTCTTTTTAGGGCATGGGCCAGGGGGCAGGAAGGGCCCTCCTCAGGAAGGCATCAGAGAGGATCAGGAAAGATGCTTGGTTTGGGAGCCAGGGTGAGAATCTTATTCCAAATCCTAGCTCTGCCACTGGCCAATCAGGTAACCTTCAGGGTTTTCGAATTTCTCTGTGCCTATAGTATGGATATACCTATCCCATCACCATACTGGAAACTGGTGGCTATTGGAAGGTTGAAATGACAAAACATACATAAGGCTCCTGCCACTTAAGCCACTCAGGGACAGAGATTGCTATGATCTAGGCCAGTTCATTTGCTCCTCTGCCTCCAGACCAGAATCACACACCTTTCCTTTGTTTAATGACTAGAATTTGTTTCTGAAAACTTCGCTGCTAAATGAAAAGCCGTTAAATGAAAAACCACTTCCATAAATTTTAATGGGAAAAATTATGATACCTTTCATCCTAACGCACTGTTTGAAGGCTACCCCTTGGAACAGCCTCTCCAAGGATACAGTCAGGATTTACGCCTCTAAGGGGCTCCACAGGTGATCCTAACGCAAGCCCAAGCCTGAGAACTCCTTCTCACCCTTTCCTTTCCCCGTGGAAAAGCCTGAGTCTCCCGCACTGCCCCCCATTTCTGGGAATGTGCTCCGGTTGGGGGGTTACACTGACATGGCACTTTACCATCACACGCATTAGCTCCCTGAGCCCCATTTTACAGATGGAGAAACTGAGCAGGAGACCCACTCAAGGCCACCCAGGGAGTGAACAGCAGTGCTCTCAGCTGAGTCCCAGGCCTGTCCTTTCTGAGGCTCTGAGCTCTCTGGCCTGATTTGGAAGAGAGTGGCCTTGCTAGCCCAGGCTTTCCTGAAGTTAGACCCGGGGTCTCAGATAATCATCTCTCAAGGCTTAGAGGCTCCTGGCAGGGCTAGACCTCACTTCATCTCTGACTTGCACAGCCCAGTGCCCCAAGCACGTTGACCTGGGGTCCAGCTCATGGTTTCCCATGAGTTCTCCCAGTTAGTGAGTCCCAGGCCTTCTTGGTGTAAATGGGGAGGCAGCAGTGCCCCAGGAGCACTGGCATGGTGGCAGGGGAGTGGGGGTGATTCAGGGCATCTGGGTAGAAGTGGGGTCTCTCCTCCCCAGTCAGCCAGGCCTCTGCCAGGACATCAGAGGCAATGAGAGCTTACAACCCCGGCTGGAGGGGCGGGGTTGGGGAGGGCTGGGCTTCTGCTCTGAGGGGCTGTGCCGGTCTTGTGTGTCTAAGAGGTGAGAGACACCCCTGTCCCTACAGGGTCTGCAGTCTCCCTGGGGAGACCAGAACGTGTGCTGGAAAGGGGGTGGAGGACGGTTGTGTGTAAGGGTGCAGAAAGTGCCTGTATGCATCTAGCTGTGAGCCAGGAGGGGAAAGACTAGGGAGAAGGAGAGAAAGGAATGGGGGGGGAGGGGAGGAGGGGGAGGGGAGGAGGGGGAGGAGATAGAAGAGGGGAGGGAGGAGGCGGGGGGGGAGGAAGAGGGGAGGGAGGAGGGGGAGGGGAGGAAGAGGGGAGGGAGGGGGCGAGGGGAGGGAGGGGGCGAGGGGAGGAAGAGGGGAGGGAGGAGGGGGAGGGGAGGGAGAGGGGAGGGAGGAGGGGGAGGGGAGGAAGAGGGGAGGGAGGGGGCGAGGGGAGGAAGAGGAGGCACAAAGTGCAGGCAGCAGGGATCGGAGGCGTCTCCTGCCTTTATTCTCCAGTATTCCCTGTGGCTGGACACAGGGTCAGGAATATTCCCCCAGGCCAGGGTTCACAGGGGCAGCAGTGCCTGGAGGGGCCCGGCAGGTGTGCAAGAGCCAGGTGGCCGGTTGGAGAGGAACCTGGCTCACTAGAGAGGCTTCTCCAAAGGTCTGGGCCTCCACGCAGCTCTGGCTCGTCACGGCCACGTGGAACAAGTACTCTGTGTGGCCAGATTTCCCAATTTTCCAATCCAGAAGCTGGATTTCTGTAAACATTTCCAATTTTTAAAGCCAAATGACGTGTATCCCTGGGCCAAATTCAGCCTGGTCGGTCTCTGACCTGGTCAGTTTGCTCAGAAAAGAGCATGGCCTTTGGGGTCAGATGCACTGAGGGTGCATCTCATCTGTGGATTTCTGCCTGGGGCATCCAGGACAAGTGATTTAATCTCTGAGCTTGTTTTCTTATTTTCAAGACGTGGGTAACATGGCTGTCTTTTAGGGTGGTGGTGGGATTAAAGATAGCATTTGCCAGAATCTTCCTACAGGGAACTAGCACATAGTAAGTGATCAATGATTATCAGGCCCTTTTATCTGCAGCCTGCTCTCCCCAGGCCAGATTTCTTAGAAACGCCCTCTTTGACATCTTTCCTCTTAGAAACCATCTCCCTGGGTTTAGGATGAAGACATGGACAGTCTGTTACTTTGGCTCTGGGACTGACTGGACTGTAGTTTACTGGCCTGATGTGTGAGGACATGAGTTTCTTCCCCAAAGAGGAGGGCAAAAAGTATTACACATGTGCATACAAGTATCCCACCTCCCCACTCTGTCCGAAACTGAAGCTCAGAGGAAGGGAAGGGCTTGCCAAGACCAACCAGCAAGTTAGTGGCAGAGCTAAGGTTAGAACTGCAGTTTCATGGCTCGATACCCGTTCTCTCAGCTGTGCCTGGTTCTCTAGTTTAGGAAGGAGTTTAGGGAAGGTCCGGTTTCTCTCCCAGAGGGGGCTGTCAGGCAGCATCTTGGTGAGCTTGAGGCTGGGAAGCGAAGCCCTTTGGATGTGGATTTGGGAGACTCTCATGCAAGCCGGAGCTAAGCAGGAGAGCCTATGAGCAGAGTCTGGCCTAAGCCATGGCTGGCCTCTGTGCTCCCAGCCTTGCCTGTTCCCATCCTGACATTTCGCATCGTCACCCCCCCAGGCGCATTCTTTCCCTCCAGCTGCTCGGCTGGTGTGCACACTAGTTCAGAGCGAGGACCCTGCCTTAATTAACCAGCTCAGTACTTCCTGGGACAAACCAAGCGCCTGAGACCTACCTAGTGGGTGTGCTTTGAAAGCTGGCTGAATGGAATCAAGTTGGAGGAAGAGGAAGTGACTTCCTGTCTACCAAACTAGCTAAAACAATTTTAAAACAATACCACCGAATGCTGGCAAGATAGCAGTGAGGCTGGTATACTCAACCGCGGTGGGTAGCATTACAATTTCATATTTTTAGGAAGCAATTGCACAATATATACTTTACAGACACTTATGCCTTTTGACCTAGTAATTCTACTTCTGGGAATATGCAAATGACGTCTGTTTCCTTTCTTCTCCTTGGCTCTACCTATTTGAAGAACCTTTTCCTTTTTCCTCCCTTCTCGAATAAGAGACTTCTTGAAGCACTTCTGCTGTTCTTGTCCAAGCTTCTTCTAAAGGAACATTCACTCATGAGTGCATTAACACTGGAAACACATGGCTGCAGCCCTGGCTGTCCTGGAAGCCACGCCCGGCCAGCAGGGCTGGTTTTTCCCTTTTGTTCCCGGGGCCGCCCCTGAACTCATAGAGAAGTCAGCCATGTTTGCCTGTGTGGCCCCCCTGCCACCCCCTCTCTGCCCTCTCTCCCTTCTGCCTTCTGACATCTCGTCCCTCTCCCAGCAGATGGGAGCCTTGAAGGTCTCAGCTGAGGGGGACCCCCGAGGTGTTCGCTCCTTAGGGAACTGGTCTCCAGGGATGGCTCTCTGGGATGGAGAGGGGAAGGCATGCCGTGTAAGTATCAGGGACCATGCAGGAGCAGGTGTAACCAGAAGGACAAGAAGTACATTTACAAGCAGTTCCAAAAGGAGCCCAGAACAAAGTCGGCCCTGAAACAGACGAGCCCAGCCAGATAAGAACCCAGTGTGAGATTCACAGAGTAGTTCAAAAGATTTCTGTCCAGTATCGTGTTGTCACCTCAGATACTCATGTGGAACCCAGAACAGCTTCTGACCAGATTTGTGTCTTGCAAACAAACAAACACGTTTCTTAGACCCAAAGGAGTGCTTCTGTGGGGCCGGATTTTACAGTGAGGCAGTCTGGGGATTCTCCAGTTCCACGCCCTACGCATCACGAAAGCATCAACCTCCTTTCTCCACACAGACACTGCTCAGATGCATTTACATACACGACTATTGATCTCATTCTCTTTCTTACTTTTCATAAAATGCTGTTTCTTTTTCTGTGTACATCTAGTGTTTGTTTTCAATTGCTACAGAGTCTTCTAGAATATGCACCTACCACATTCTCCTTTTCTCAAGTGAGGGATGTTAAGGTCACCTACACATCCCGTACCACAGCCATCACTGTGATGGACGTCCTTGGACACGTACCTTTGTGAATCCCTTGTTCAGCTACCAAGGAGATCCAGAATCTCCGTCCTCCCCTGAGAAATTTACCCATCTCCATGTAGGTGTTGGAGAAAGCCTCAGAGATGGTTTCCTCCTACTAGTGCATTTTCCAGATGAGAATTCTGAGGGTCTGAGAGGCGAAGTGACTTGCCTCTAGTTATCCACCAAATTGAAAGCAGAACCAGAGCTATTGATTCAATCTTGGTGTACCTGCTCCTCCTTCCAAGTTTGGAAAATTATAGAGGTGGCAACCAGGTGAAGGGGGAGTAAAGGCGGGGATGCACGGATTCCAGGGCCAGGCAGGAGCTCAGCTGGATGGCAGGAGGGGGCACAGATGAAGGTCATTTTCCATCCAGTTTCCTCTCTCTTCTTAAGGAAATGGGAATCTGGCTGATGTTGCTTGTTCATTGAAGGCAAGGAAGTGTGTGTGTGTGTGTGTGTGTGTGTGTGTGTGTGTGTGTCCTCTGTATTTTTTTTTTTTTTGCGGTACGTGGGCCTCTCACTGTTGTGGCCTCTCCCGTTGTGGAGCACGGGCTCCGGACGCGCAGGCTCAGCGGCCATGGCTCACGGGCCCAGCCGCTCCGCGCGGCATGTGGGATCTTCCTGGACCGGGGCACGAACCGGCGTCCCCTGCATCAGCAGGTGGACTCTCAACCACTGCACCACCAGGGAAGCCCTGTATTTCTTCTTGAAAAGACAGTGATGTTGCCTCTACAGAGAAGAGCAAAAAGCGTGGAGCAGGGCAGAAGGAAGACAGCGAGGAACAGCCAGGTAAAGCCAGCGGTCCTCCGAGCAGCGAACGTGGTTTCCGATCCATGTGCTGCAGCCTGATCTTGAAGCCAGAATTGATTGGGTGTGAGTGACAACTCAGAAGGGTCTCTCCTAGACACTTATGTCACCAGGAGATCTGTAGTAAAAATAACCACACAAACCATAGAGGACTCTGGACTTGTCCAAGGGCCTTCTTATCTCTTATCACTTGATTTCAGGCTAGGGTGTAATCTTATACACTTAAAAAAAATCGTAAAGAGATTATGTGCTTATAGTTCAAAATCTGAAAATCAGACAGGAACAATGACAAAAATAAAAATCCATAATCCTTAAAGTATTTGTTTTGCACTAAATATTAGAATATTTGAATCCTACTATACATACAGATGTATTTTTTCACCAAATACTTTATTGTCACATTTCCTCTTTACGATTTTTGTGGCTTTCCTTTATATGTTTCGCTCTTTAATCCTCTGTAAGTGAAGATCTGAATTCATTTAATTTTCCAAGTAGTTAACCAATTGCCCCAGCACCAGTGAGTAATTTTTCCTTTCCCTGCTGATATGAATTATCACTGGATCATCTACTGACTTTTTGTACCTAGCACATTTATATCCTAAGGTCTGCTTTTAAGGATTTTTTTTTTCTTCCTCTGGCCTATCTAATGCTATTCTTAGGTGATGACAATATTGTTTTATAATATTTATAAATTTGTATTACATTGCAATTTTTGTAGGGAAAGTCTCCCTTCGTTATACCTAATTCCCAAAATCTTTTTGACTAGCCTTGCCTTTTCATTTTCCTAGATGAAACTGAAAATAATTTAGAAATTTAGATAACTTGATCAAGTCATAGATTCCATAGTTTTTTTAAAATTGCATTAAACAGATATCAATTTGGGGAAAATGAACATCATTATAGAAGTCGTCTTCTTTTTTTTTTATATTTTATTTTTGGCTGCGTTGGGTCTTCATTGCTGCTCGTGGGCTTTCTCTAGTTGCGATGAGCGGGGGCTACCCTTCGTTGCGGTGTGCGGGATTCTTATGGCAGTGGCTTCTCTTGTTGTGGAGCACGGGCTCTAGGCACACGGGCTACAGTAGTTGTGGTGCATGGGCTCAGCAGCTGTGGCTCACGGGCTCTAGAGCGCAGGCTTAGTTGTGGCACACGGGTTTAGTTGCTCCGCAGCATGTGGGATCTTCCTGGATCAGGGCTCAAACACGTGGCCCCTGCATTGGCAAGCGGATTCTTAACCACTGCGCCACCAGGGAAGTCCTATAGTAGTTGTCTTCTACACTGGGAATATGCTGTATCTCTCATTTAGTCAAATTTTTATATCTCTGAAATGTTTTCTGTATTTCTTCATGTTGTCATGCACATTTATGGTTAAGGTAATTCACATGTACGATATTTTTGGCTATTATGAATGGGATCTTCT
Organism: Delphinapterus leucas; assembly: GCF_059928025.1. Classification (NCBI taxonomy): domain Eukaryota; kingdom Metazoa; phylum Chordata; class Mammalia; order Artiodactyla; family Monodontidae; genus Delphinapterus; species Delphinapterus leucas. The sequence goes on along the minus strand of NC_143130.1, from coordinate 68,181,068 downwards.
TTTCCAAATGTAATAGTCTTGCTAGTTCTTGTTGGTATATATGAAAACTGATTTAAAAATATACATTTATCTTGCATTAGTTATTTGAGTATTACTAGTTCTAAAGGATTTTTAGTTTTTTTTTTTTAGAAGTTTTTTAGGTAGGAAATTACACCATTTGATAATTGCATCTCCTTCCTTCCAGTAGCTACACCTCATATCTTTTCCTGACTTACTGTATCTGCGAAAGCTCATAGACAGTGGTGAACAATGGGAGTGTTTCAGGAATCATTGCCTTTTTCCTAATTTTGCTGGAATACTTTTAGTTTTTCACACAGTTATCATGTTGGCTGTTTGATTTGAGAAAGCTTTAAAAAAAATCAAGGTAGGAAGATGTCTTATTTCTAGTTTACTTAAAATTTATTTTTAAATGAGATCTTTATGTGGCATTTTATTGTCCCCTTTCTATTTCTTTTAAAATAATCCTGTGGCTATATACAATGGAATATTACTCAGCCATAGAAAGAAACGAAATTGAGTTATTTGTAGTGAGGTGGATGGACCTAGAGTCTGTCATACAGAGTGAAGTAAGTCAGAAAGAGAAAAACAAATACCATATGCTAACACATATATATGGAGTCTTAAAAAAAAAAAAAAGGTTCTGAAGAACCTAGGGGCAGAACAGGTATAAAGACATAGAGAATGGACTTCAGGGTATGGAAAGGGGGAAGGGTAAGCTGAGTGGAATGGACATACATACACTACCAAATGTAAAATCGATAGCTAGTGGGAAGCAGCCGCATAGCGCAGGGAGATCAGCTCGGTGCTTTGTGACCACCTAGAGGGGTGGGATAGGGAGGGTGGGAGGGAGACGCAAGAGGGAGGAGATATGGGGATATATGTATATGTATAACTGATTCACTTTGTTCTAAAGCAGAAACTAACACACCATTGTAAAGCAATTATACTCCAATAAAGATGTTTAAAAAAATAAATAAATAAAAATAAAATATTAAAGAGCTAGAAAAAAAATCCTGTGGCTTTTCTCCTTTAACCTATTGATACAATGTCTTATATTAACAGATTTCCTAATATTGAATCATATTCACATTCCTAGAATAAAAATTACTTCCCCATGGCCCATTAATATTTTCATTCAAAGGTGGTTTTGGTTTGCTAATGTTTTATTTAGGATTTTTGTGTCAATATAACAGGTTGTTAAGAAGGCAGTATCTGCAATGAGGCTGGCTGTACGTCCTTGGGCAATTTCCTTCCTTCTCTGATCCTTTGCAAAAATGGGAGAGTGCTGGCATCCAGCTCAGCTCACAAGCTTGTAAGGATTAAGTGAGAACAATGTATGTAAATTTCTTCCACATTTATCTCATCTGCTAGGAGACTGAGGCTCAGAAAGGTTATGTAACTTGCTCAAAGTCACATACAGTTGTGGCCCTGTCTCTTGGTAACTGAGACCCATTTGCAGTTCCTCCAAGTGGCCAGCAGTTTGACATCTACCTGCCTTATATATGCAACTCCCCTTGTTCTGAAGAACCTTCTTTTCTTTATCTGGAAAACTACGTATTCTTCAAAACCCAGGTCAAGTACCTCCTCCTCTGTGAGGCCTTATGGTACTTCCTCCTTTAAGTTACCACGGCATCTGATACTCATATATTGTATTCTCATTCCATTTTGCAGTGGCATCATTTCCCCCATCTCCTGAGTCCCAGTGCCCAGCACATGCTGCCTCCCAGTAAGGGTTCACCCCAGTCTGTTGGTGGACCCCAAGTAAGAAGCAGTGTGCCCGGGCAGAAAGGGCCATGCTTTGGAGATGGACTGGAGCCTAAATCTTAGCTCCGCCAATACTGGTAATTTGTCTTTCTTCCCTGAGCCTCGCCTTCCTCTTCTGTAAATAGGAATAACATCCCCACGCTCACAAGGCTGTTGGGAAAATTACATGAGAGTAAAGCCCTTAGCCTAGGGCTCAACACATAGTAAGTGCTCAATAAACACTCCTTCCCACCCCCCCACTCTCTTCTAACACCCCCTTCCCTGTGCATGGACAGGACAGGGGGGATTTCTCATACCTGTCTCTCCCCACTAGCACCTAGCACTAGCCAGACAAGCCTGAGTCTCCCCACAACCCTGTAAGAGAGGCAGGGATTTGTGTGTACCCATTTTACAGATGCAGAACCAAGGCCATGGGGGAGAAACGACCTGCCCGAGATCTGAGAGCTCAGAAGCCACAGAACTAGCCCCAGAACTCAAATTCCTTGACCTGATTTCAATTCTATGACGTTGTTTCTCTGGCCTCACAGCAGATACACTGCCAGAACAGCATTCCTCAACTTGCACCCTCTGGAAACATATCGATAAGGAGAATTTGAAAGAAAGTTCTGAGGTTAAAAAAGAATGGGCTGAATAAACTCTTCCATCATTTGGTGTTTAATTATGTTACCCTTACATAGCATGGGGGGGTTCTTGTGTCAACCAGCCCTGGCATTGAACCCCAGCTCTGCCACTAGCTGGGGGCTGAATATACACTAATAAGTGACAGAGTTGGGAGTTTTCCAAACTTAGCAATGTAGTCAGCAAGAACAAGAACAGCCACGGTGGCACCGACAGTGGTACTAGTCTAAGCGCTGAATGAGAAGCACTTTTACTCTCATTTTACAGGTGACGAAACCGAGGCACGAAGATGACAGGTAAACTGCCCAGATTTACAGTTGTGGCAAACGCAGGCTGCCCAGCTGCAGGAGCTGCTTTGAATTTTTTGAAGGAAGGACTAGAGTTCCGAACCCTCGCTGGATGAATAGGGCCCCTCCTTGGTCCAGAGTTATCACCAGACTCTTCGGAGGTAAAAGAATCAAAGAGCAGTGTGGCCTCATGGAGCCAGCAGCCTGGAGGCTCTGTCCCCAAGGGTGGCCTGAAAGCAACAGGCTCTGGCCTGCTGGCCTGGGTTTTGACCCCAGGTCTTGGACTGGCTCTGAGGCCTGGATATTTCACTCTCAGGCCTCAGTCTCTCTATCAATGAAATGGGGATGATCAGAAGGTGCTGGAGGTAGGCTGGGCCTCCCTCTCTCATTGAGGCCCCACAGCCCATCATGACTCCGGTCTTGGCCATTTTGCTTTAGGAGGTGATCTCCTCTCCCCGCACCCCTTCCTTTTCAAGCCCTCCGTCACCGCTTCGCTCTTGCAATCTTCCCAGCGCTCCTCCCTCCTCTGTCTAATCTCTGGGCTGCTTGCCTCCTCTCCCAGGGCCTCCTCCTCCGCCAGTGCCATGCCAGGCCCAGGAAGTCAGCATCCTCACCCCATCCTGGCCCTGACACATGCGTGCGCCATCTTGGCTCCCCCGGAATAGGAGAGCCAAGGGCTCTAGTGGCAGTGCTTCATTTGGGCTGTGTCCCAGAGAACACCAGCGGGAGTGGAGAAGTCAGACTTGGAGGGAAGGCGCCCCACACAGGCAGGGGCTGTTACTGCAGTGACCGCCGTGACCGCTGTGGGATGGAGTGTGAAACCCCATCTCAGCCACACCATCTGAGGGGCCACGGAGCTGGGGATACTGCACCAACTCCTGTCAACCATTGGGTGACAGCTGCTCCCCTGGGACACTAATTCCTGGCACTCCCAGTCTTTTCGTGCCTGGGCAGGGCAGGATTCAGTGGCTGTAGAAAGCCCATCTTCAGAGGGATACTGATGGTGGTGGAGGGAAGCGGGCGGGGCTGGGTGCTGGCAGGGCTGGGTGCTGACAGCACCCGCTACATCAGAGGGTCTCCCACTTGAGGGAGCATTAACATCCCCTGGAGAGCTTGATAAAACCCAGATTCCTGGCCCACCCCAGAGTTTCTCCTTCAGGAGGCCTGGGGTGAGGCTTGAAAACGTGCATTTCTAACAGGTTCCCAAGCGCACGCACATGCAACTCTACCAAATAAAGTCCAAATGCGTCTGCCTAGTGTTCAAGGCACTCTGTCACCTCCCCAGATACACTTACAATGTTATCTCCCAAGGACCCCCTACAAATATCGATGGCGTTTTGTACTGTCTCTGCAAACTGCTCTATTATTTCTAGCCTCTATACCTTTGCTTACCCTGTTTTCTGCTGGGATATCTTTTGTCTGCCATTTCTGCCTGTTGGGATTATACTCATCCTTTAATTTCAATGCCTTCCCTCTTCTCTTTTGCCTTCTCCATCACTGCCCCCCACCCTTCTCTCATAACCCCTTATCTACACCTCTCTAACTGCATTATGACTGTCTACCTTGTATCCCAAGGAACCAAGACCTTATTTTATCTTCTTAATAACAACCTGCCACCCACTTTGTCAACAAAGGTCTCTTTTGATTTTCAAAACCACTAGGAGATAGGGAAGTGGAGGGGTATTATTAGCTCTGTTTAGAAAATGAGGTTCAGAGAGGCCAAGTAACGAGCCAGAGGCCAGTTGGGCTCGATTTCAGGTCCTCTAGGTGGGAAGTCTGCATTCTGCTCTCCCTGCTGTCTCCCCTCTCCTCTTGAGGACAAGCAAGGGGAGTTATCTTCAGCCAGTATTCGTTGGATGAGCGGATGGGATGGGCTGGGATGGACTGGAATCCTCCGTGAGTTGTTCCTAGCGCAGGCTCTTGTAGAAAAGACTGGCCCCTGGCTGACAAAATACCGTAAGTCCTAAGTGTCAGAGAACAATCACCGCTTTTTCCCTTTAGAAACCAGAAATCACCAAGAATCTAAACTCCTCTTTGGGCCTGGACCACCCTTACCCAGGCTGTGCTTGATCTTGGGCCAACATCTCCGATTCTGACACCAATTCTGATGTGTGGGTTTTTCCCCCACAATAAGCAATTCTGATACCAGCTGGGTGCCCTACAAGTCAACTCAATTTTGACACTGTCTGCCTGGAGTTAGGGTCAGATCCTACAGGTTAAGTTCTCAGTCCTACAAAACTGCCCCCCTCCCCAAGTTCAGATACCAATCACAAGTGCAGGTTGTCAGCTGGACTCCTGACCAGTTGGCTATAAATCAGAGGTTTCTGTAACTCCCTCACTGCGTTCAAGTAATTGCTAGAGCGGCTCACAGAATTCAGAGAAATACTTTACTTACTAGACTACTGGTTTATAATAAAAAGGTAGAACTCAGGAACAGCCAGGTGGAAGCAAATATACAGGGCAAGGTATGGGGAAAGGACGTGGAGCTCTCCCCAAATCTCCACGTGTTCACCAATCTAGAAGCTCTCTGATACCCTTCCTGTTGGGTTTTTATGGAGGCTTCATTACCTAGGCACGTTTGATGAAAATATTGACCACTGGTGATTGATTGAACCTTCAGCCCCCTCTCCCCTCCCCAGAGGTCTGGGGGTAGGACCAAAAGTTCCAACCCACTAATCTTTGGTTTTCCTGGCAACCAGTCCCCAGACTGAGCTTACCTAGGTCCAAAAAAAAGTCACCTCATTAACATAACAAAAGACACCTTGATCACACAAAATTTGGGAAATTCCAAGGATTTTGGAGGCTGTGAGCCTGGAACCATGGACTAAGATGAAATATATATGAGATGACCAAATATACATTTTTCTTAAAAAACTATCATACTGTAAAGGTACAACGTGGGTTACGCACGTTCACTTTGTTACGCACCAACCAAAGTACAGATCATCCAAGATCACCAGGACAGGGGAAGAGAGAGATGGAGAAAGGATGTTTATTCTTCACTTGACCTGGAAGCCACAGTCCATGGGCCAGAACTAGTCACATGGCCCCCACCCTTTCCCAGGGGAGGCTGGTACACGCAGGAGAGCATAGAGATCATCCGTGGGCATTTAACTCCCACTACCAAAGGTACTGACCTACACGTGCCAGGCAAGACCAAAACCACGCGGAGAAAATACCTCTCCTCTCAAAAGGTCAACACACCCAGGCAAGGCCAGATCTGCAGTGGGGTTTGACTAAGAAAGGGGCCATTCCAGGGTGGTGGTGGAGGGGGCGTTTCTGAGGGAACCGTTCCTGAGAAACCTGGGGTCACAGCTGGTAGCCAGGGCCGTGGAGAGCCCGCTGCAGAGGTAGCAAATCAGCGGCGGGGAGGTGATGGGGAGGAGTGGAGAAGGAAGGAGAGCTTCCTTGGAGACTTGGCCTAACTAGGCCTGTCACAGTGGGATGGGCGGGGGGTGGGGTGGGTGGCGCTGGAAGGCAGGCCCTGCCCCCGCCCCAAGCTCTGCAGGAGGACTCTGGGCTCTGTGGTATCTCAAGGGCTGGGCCTGGGAGGCAGAAACTGACAGGCCTGTTAGATGCGTTACAGGCCCAGTGCGGGAAGCTGTTTTGATTAAATTTGGGAGCATAATTGCAGGGTTTGTGCTGTGGTCTCATTATGGCTTTTTTAATCTTGTTAACCTCTCCTCCCCACCTCCCAGCCCCCCCTCCTCCACTTCCTTCCACAATCGTAGGCTGTGGCCTTAGAACAATACCAGGAATATTTTCCATTTCTCTGTCATGGCTTTCTCCTACCCCCCCTGAACGGGATCTCAGAGGGAGGACGGAGTGGGGAAGGAAGGGAAGCCCAGGATGGAGGATGTTGTGTGTGGCTGAGGCGCCTGCAGTGCCTCTCAGTTCAGTTCCCACAGGTGCAGCACGGTAGTGGGTTCTCTGAGGGACACAAAGGGCACTCAGGCCTGATTTTCGCTCTCAGGAGCCCGCAGCTCAGCTGGGGAGGTGGAAAGGCCGGGGGACATGACAATGGGAGGGAGTGTAGGGAGAGCTGCTGGAGTTTGGGGCGGTAGAGCAGAGGGCAGCTTGGAGAGGTTGGGGTAGGGAGGAGGGGGTGATGGTCCCCACTGTCCAGGCTGGGGGAAGCAGAGAATAAGTGGCTTGCTTGGCATGGCGCCACCACAGCCCAGGGATTGTATTAGTCAGGATAGGCTGGGCCATGGTGCAGTAACAAGTAAGGCTCAACACCTCAGTGACCTAACACAAGAATGGGGTGGGGGGCGGGTTCTTGTTTGTGTAAGGTCTGCCCTGGGTTCGACACAGAGGGATGGCTGAGGGTGGTTGTTGGGGAGAAGGGACAGATTAGGGAGATGTTTGTTGGTGCCCAGGGATAGCATGCTGGTACAGGAGGCCAGCAGCGTGGGATGAGGTGAGCTGGTGAGTCTCCTGATCTCAGCCATGGCTGCAGTGACCTGGCCAGGCACTGGGCTGCGGGCTCCCCGATGGGATTGGACAACATCCCCCCACCCCAAGCTAAGGGGGAGGAGTGTTGCCATGGGAACAGCGTTGGGGGTGGGGTGCATTCATAAATAAGCAGACAGTTTCTGAGAGGCAGAGGCCTGAGCTGAAGGGAGTGAGACAGGCTGGGACCTGGGCCCCTTTGCTGCAGTGCCTGCAATGCTTGCACTGGGGAGGTGTGCACCTCTCCTCAAGCAACAAAATACAAAGAAACTGTTTGGACTAAAATAACTGTATGCACGCGGTTGGGGCAAATTCTGGACCCCAAAGATGCAAAGAGACCAAAAAAACCCAACTGCCACTTCTGAAGAGCCTGGAGCAAGACAGGGTGTCGGGAGCAAAAGCAGGGTACTGCGCATGCCCCCTGCACACATCACCGCCAGAGGGGTGGGCAAAAGACCTAAGCCGCCCCTCTGACCTGACCCTGGACACACCCCTACCCTCACCCCATATAGGGAACAAGCTTGCCCGGCCTCAGGGAGCCAGCAAGCACGGGAAACTGTTTGTTCTCGCAGCCCGCTGCTGCAGCAGGGGCCCCAATAAAGCCTCGCCTGAATTTCTTGTCCGGCCTCTGGTCAATTTCTATTGATTAAGGAGGCCAAGAACCCTGGTCTGTAGCAGGAATAGAGAGAAGGCTGGGGTTGGGCGTGGGGAGGCTGGGTCCCTCATACGCAGGCCCCGCCCCTTCTGCTGTCATTCCCCGGCCGCCACTCTAGGCCCCTCTTCTTCCCTCTGGCTTCCCATCTGTCTCATGACTCCCAGTCACCATCTTTCCTGAGCTCCCCAGCCCGCTCCTCTCCCTGTCGTCCCCTCCAGGGTCACACGCTTCCAGCCAGCCAGACACTCCAGCAAGAAAGGTAGGCCTGACAGCACTCCTACCTTTGTAATCCTGCCCCTTCCTGCCCCCAACCCCGCCCTCCTGTCACCAGTTTTGTCACTCCCACCTTCTACCTATCCCCGGTCTCTGCTTCCTTCCCTGTACCCTTCTAACCATCGCCTGGGCCCTCTCTCTCTACCCTGGGCCCTTGCAGTCCCCTCCTCACTGGTCTCCAGGCAGCTGCCCTTTACCCACCCCCCTGTCCCCACCTCCACCCCTCAATTCTTGACCCTGTAGCCATAGTGGTTTATTTCCCCAAATCTGGTGGTATGACTTCCCTGCCTCTTGCCCCTCTCTGGCTCCCCACCAGGCCACCCGAGGTCCTTCATCCCCGGTTTCACTTCTCTCATCTCCAGGCCCCTCAGACAAATTTCTTGCACAGCCAAGACCTTCCGAATATATAATGATCTCATGTGGTGCTGAGCCCCGTGCAGGTGTCTCTAGGACACATGTGCCACTTCTTTCAGGAAGCCGAGCTGGGTGTCACCTCGGAAAGCCATCTCCCCCACCCTTTAGCACTTTGCGGGAGCGCCCGCTTTCTAGCACACGTTGCAGTGAGTCACAGCCACGTTTTCCCTGCTCCATTGACTGCCGGCTCCTTAAGAGCAGGACCTGTCTCATTCGTGGTCAGCGTCCCTGCGAGGCTCCGCAGGGCTTACTGAAGGAGGGAGTGATGGAAGCAGGGCTGGGCTGGGCTTTCTGAAGTTGCTGGGGGGGAAGGGATCTGGGCAGAGGCTGGGCGATGCAGCGAACGCGTGTTCTGCGGACATGGCCATCTTTCCGTCAGAGGGTGGAGAAGGCCCACGCAGAGGAGGAGAGCCAGGTGATTGCATGCAAACGGAAGTGCACCTCCCGGAGGCCTGGCTCAGAGGGTGGGAGGAGACTGAGCTCCTCAGCTGAGGTGAGGTTTGGGAAAAGTGCTCTCTCCCAGGGCTGTCCTGGCAGGGTGGGGCAGTGTCTCAACAGCCGTCTTGGGAAACACTGGCTTGGATTGCCACCAGAGCACTGGGGACAACCCCCAGAGCACAGGGACGAGGGGCAGCCAAGCTTTTGTAGCCCCCATCCTGTGGCAGAGTGTTCGGACCATCCCTGGGGTCCTCTGGTCCTTTGAGCTGCCTGCTCCCTACCGCTCGGCCTGTCTCTCTCCCCAGCCTGGAAAGCCCTCTTCCTTCCTGGCTTCAGTCAACGTCTCTGGAGGCCTGTGTGCTGAGTTAGACCTTACCCACCTCACGGCCTTTCCTCCAGGAAAATTTACACCAACCTCCCCCTGCAGCGCTCCCGGCCAGTGCCTGGGGGCCAAGCTGCTCTGTACCCGAGCTGCCCTGTCCCGGTGCCGCGTGGCTCCCCTGCAGAGTGGAGCTTCCTGAAGGAAGCAGAGAGGGAGCCAGGCTTCTCTCTGTGTGGCCGCAGAGCACCCAGTTCTGCTGTCCTCTCTGCACGTTTGTGAAACTGAGCTGGGAGTGGCAGGACGAGCCCTGAACTGGGCATCCGGGCACCTGGTCCCAGGCCCAGCTTTGCTGGAGTCCTGAGCAAGCCGCCTCCCTCCCTCGGTTTCAGTTTCCCCATCAGTAGAGTGAAGGGGTTGTGCCAGTGATATCGCTGAACAGAGAAGCCCACTGCGGCAGCGGTCTTTTGCACCCAGTTGATGACAGCACATGGGACTGGTTACCCCAGGCAGGGTCACAAGCTCTGTGGGCCCCAGGCCTGGCGGTTGGCAGTGCCTGTGCCCCCACCAGTGTCCCAGATAACAGGGTGGCCTGGGCCTCCCCAGGAGTGCAGATATCCAGCTCCAGCCCCAAGGGACTGGCCAGGAAGGAAGGACCAAAGGCCACCAGGGCTCCAGAGGCCAACAGCAGAGCACTGGGTTGAGCCAACTGGCCAGCATTTGCCAACCCAGGCCAGAGGGAGAGGGCAGAGAGCTCTGAGCAACTGGGCCAACCAGAGGGGCCTTAAACTCTGGAGGCAGGCAGGTCTGGTGTAGGCTGGGTCCCACCACTCTGTAGCTGTATAACCTTGGGTTGGTTGTTTAAGCTCCCCCAGGCTCAGATCCCCACCGTAAAATGGACAAGAACAATATATACTTTACAAGGCTGTCATGAGCATGAAACGACAGCACGGGCTTGGGAGGCCGCACTACTAGTGCCCGGCACCTAGTGGCTGCTCAAGGCACCCTTGTTCCCTCTCGCGCCTACATTCTCCAGTCTCCACTGAACGCATTTGCCGGCCTGGCACCAGCGAATCGGGTGAAGATGGACATCAGGCCATCCAATCAACCCCCCAACGTGCTGGTGCTCTCGGGGGTCTGCTGTGGTCCTCTCGTTCAAGGTGCTTACAGTCTGCTAGAGAAATAGGACCACACTCACACCTACTCAGACCATTGAGAGATACAAATAGCGACCACTGGAGAATCCCGAGCTTGGTGGTCTCACATGAACCGTATGCATCGGGGAGATGAGGGTTTGCGGGGAACAGGGCTCCGTCTGGATGGAAGCAGTCAGAGCTGGGAAGAGGCTAGGCTGCTCGCAGCCAGCTGGAGTGAAGGTAGCAGGACTGGAGGGGGCTGGGATGGGATAGACAGACCGAGTGGGCAGACTGCTGAAGCCTGAGGATCTCCAGGACACGGTGAGGCACGCTGTGTGGGGTGTCAGGACGAGCCTTTGTGGGTGAGCCCTGGGGTGATGGGTTCTAGAGTCCAGTTCTCGTGGTTGAGTCTCCTGAATTCAGGATGGTGAAGGGTGATCACCTTCTTCCAGTTAGTGGGTGGAAGATACCTTTCAACTTCTGTAAGGACTGGCTGGGATAGGATGGAGCTGCTGGGAGCAGCTGTGGTGACGGTGTACTGGGAGAGGCTAGGAGGACAGGGCAGGGACCCAAGGTGGGGACTGCACACTGGACAAAAATCCAGCTCCACCTGCATCCAGCACGGATCCACGCCTGGCCCCCGGGAGCACGAAGGCAAAGAAAAACGCGAGTGACATTCACTGGAACACCTGTATTGTGCCCAGCACCTTGCAGCCAGAGGCTCCTTTTCACTGTGCTGGCCCTGTTACCATCAGTTCCCAGATGAGGAAGCTGAGGCTCTGAGGGTCAAGGCCTAAAGTCTCCCAGGGAGCGGGTGGACCGGAGCCCTGTTCTCTTCCGTCCGCCCCAGCCGTCTCTCCAGGACTGGAGATTGTACGCTGTGGTTTAGAATGGGCTCAGGTCCTCTGCCATTTACTTCGCACATTTGAACTCGGCCTGTTCAAGTTTAAAGACTAGATCAGGTCCTTGGGGACGCCCTCGTTTCATCAGCGGCTACCTGGAGGGTCGTGCATGGGGACCCTTGCTACACAAGCAGGGCTTGTCTGCTCAGCCCTGTGGTCACCTCCTAGAAGGCAGAGGCTGGGTCTCACTCCTGGCCCAGCAGTCACTTCCCAGAATGATGCTGGCAATTAGGGTGAGTGGTGGGCAGAGCCACCCCACCCAGACTGTGTTCCTGGGATCCACCGAGCAGGTGGACGCTGACAAAGCCTCCTCTTCGAGGCTGCCTGCCTCCCTAAACCGGAATTGCTCCTCACGGGGCCCAGTTCTCAGCGGATGACAGAGATGTTCTCCCGGAACCTGACAAGAGAAGGCTGTAGATGCAGCACCGGGTGAGTAATTAGACGCTAATTAATTTGCATTTCACAAGAGAGTCAGGGATGTTGCAGGAAAAAAAGCTGCAAAGATTAAAGGCCTCGTGGAGAAGGGAGATCTGGGGGCAAGGAGAGATGATGGTGCAGACAGAGCGGAGAAGAGAATGCCAGAAGCCGTGGGCATTCGTGGAGCAGGTGTGGACGTGGCAGGACTGAGGATAGAAAGGTCTGGGGGTTGCCTGCAGCGCCCACGACTGCTCCGAACAGCAGCCCAAGCTGATTACCCCGGGTGCGGCGTGAGGATGCTTCTTTTGATGTGTAGCTGGAGTGTGGGGGAGGGATGCAGGGCGAGACAGACAGAGATGCGCAGACACAAAGCCGGTCTCAGAGATGAGAGCAAGAGGGAGCTTCAGATGCACACGTTCCGACAGAGAGAGACTCACACGCACGCCCCAGAGAGAGAAAGAGAAGCGAGGGGTCAGGAGGGGAGACAAGGAAATCAAAGAAGAAAGTGGGGTAAAAAGAAGAGAAGGAGGTGGGCAAAGAAAGAGACAAGTCAGGATGCAGGAGGAAGGGGCGGGGGGCTGGCCGCAAACGCTAGGAGAGGGCTCCGGGGAAAGATCTCAGCACCCTGGGTCTCCCCTGCTGGTTGGCCTTTCTGGAGCAGAGGTTGGGGACAGTTTTCTGCAAAAGGCCACGTCATAAATAAACAGGCTTTGGGGACCATACAGTTTCTGTTACTCGTTCTTCTTCGTAAAAGAGGCAAAAATCACCTCTACCTCGAAGGCCCTACAAAAACAGACAGCTGCTGGATTTGGGCCCTGGAGTCATCCAACCCCTGGGGTAGAGCATGCTTCTCAGATGGACCATGGGGCCCCAAACAGAGTCTGCATTTCTCACCATTTCCCAAGTGGTGTCAGGGCTCCTGGTCCACACATCCCACTTTGAGTGGGGAGGGTCTTGGTCACTGTGTAGGGTGGGACTGCTGTTTGACAAGCCGTCCAGGCCCCGCTGAGATGCAGCTCTTGTTTGCAGAATGCGTGGTAGCACTGGGCTGTGGTCCAACTGTGCCCGGCCCTGCTTCAAGGAAGGTTTTACTGCCCAGCTGCAGGGAGTGCGGTCAGCAGGTGGCCTCCGGTTGTCAGCCCCATCAGGGTCGGCCTCACTGCAGAAACCCACCTCGCCGGAGGCCAGGCCCTTCCCAGGGCAGCCGGCACCTGGTGACTGAGCCAGATGGGGGTATGAGGTCCTGGCTGCCTCAGCTGGACTCAGGACAACTCCCTGTGGGGTCGGCTGGGGCTTTGTCAGGCCGGCATGGCAATTCGACTTCAACCTCCTTCCTCCCGATCCAACTTCCTCCCCCTTCCTTCACTGGTGTAGATCCTTAATAAAGCTCTGGCACCCCAAACTCCCTCTCCAAAGAACCCAACCTGTGACACAGGCGACAGGTGGACATTCAGGCTGGGGGCAGTCGTGACCACAGGGACAGCATTTGGTACTAGTTGGGCTCACCTTGGGGCAGTGGGTGAGTAAAGATAAAATAACTATGGCAACCAAGGATTTCCCGGGGCAGGGGTCTAAGGCCTCCCAGGGAAGAAAGCTGGGCAGAGGGAAGAGGGAGCACAGTGGTGCAGGGATCTGGAGACCTTGGTCTGGTCCTGGCCTTGAGGCAAACATGTTGTGTGGCTTTGGGTGAGTTACTACTGCTCTCTGAGTCTATGTTTCCTCAGCCTAGAATCTATGATCCTGGATGTATTAGCTTCCTAGGGCTGCTGTAACAAATCACTGCACACTTGGTGGCTTAAAACAACAGAAATCTTTTCTCTGGTAGTTCTGGAGACCAGAAGTCTGAAATCAGCATCAACTGGGCCCAAATTAAAGAGTCAGCAGGGCCACACTCCCTCTGGAGGCTCTAGAGGAGAATCTGTTCCTTGCTTCTTCCAGCATTTGGTGGCTGCCGACATTCCTTGGCTTATGGTCCCATCACTCCAATCTTCAAGGTCAGCATCTTCAAATCTCTCTGTTCTGTCTTCATATCACCTTCCCCTCTGTGTCTGTGTATCAAATCTCCCCCTGTCTGTCTCTTAAAAACACACTTGTGATTGCATTAAGACCCATCTGAGAATCCATGGTAATCTCCTCACCTCAAAGTCCTTAATTTAATCACATCTCCAACTATCCTTTTTCCAAATAAGGTCACATTGACAGGCTCCAGGGATTAGGACCTGATCTCTTTGGGGACCATTATTCAGCCCACTGCACCTGCCACTTGCCCCCGTAGGCTTTGGCTCCGTTGAGTTCTCCCTTCCTGAGCTGCAGTTCTAGGTGGCTGGCCTATACCATTTGTTTCCATAGCCCAAGATGGTCTCATTCTGCCCCAAATTATTTTCAACATGTATTGCTACAGCTGTTCTGCTCACGTTGGTGGCACCATTGGCAGTCACCACCACCACAAGGACTGTTTACCGAGCACATCCTCTGTGCTTAATTTTCATGATATCATTTACTCCCACCCAAGGAGGTAAGTACATTATGATCCCCACTGTGCAGACGAGGACACCCCGGATGGTGACATTCAGCAGTTAGCCCAGGTCCACAGAGGTAGCTGTGGGACTCCCCCTCACCTTGTCCGACTTAGAGGCTGTCTCATCTCCTACGGTATATCTCCTCCCCAGCGTAAATAGGGCTTCTCTTTGAAACTATTTACAAAGTGTGGTCCCTTTTGAACTTTTAAGCTAGTCTCTTATCAGATCCTACAAACTGCAGACATAACACAAGAAGTGTTGTTCTAGAAAGCTGAAAGTCCGGTTATGAGAGCCCAGGAATGAGGCTCGCTTGGGCTGTGTTTTTGTGAGGTCTGCCATCAGGTTCAGCCCAGGCAGGGGCTGAGGAAGGGGGGCGGTGTCCCAAGCTCCCATCTCAGCTGCGCTTTTATTATTCTTCCAACTGAACTGTCTGGGACTTTGAATATCAGCCCTTGTTCCTGTTGAATTCATGGGTTGAGCTTCTTGATTACGCTGTTTATTCATCAGATAGTGGGTCACTGCTAGACATCGATGCTCATAGTGACACTTTCTCTTGACTTTCATTTCAATCCCCAGAAATACCCCTAACATAAAAAAAAAAAAAAACTTGTGTTCGCCTATGGAAGGAAACCACCATGGAAGGATGTTTACAAATGATTCTCTTGTGTGTGAGGGTTTTCCAAAGTCCTGAAGCGGGAAAGCGGATTGGGCCCTTTGAGAACATTTCTGTCAAAAGGGAACTGAATTTAAAAAACAAGCATGCAAGCCAACCTTGAGGTCAAAGGGTATTCAGCTGGCCCAAGCACACCTTATTCCTCTGGACAGAAAGATCAGTGGTAACAAATGGTCTAGAGGCAACTGGGAGCCTTTGCCCAGCCGCGGCCTAGGTGGGAGTGGGCGTGAGGCAGGAGGGGGCATTGCTGGGCGGATGCGGCCGGCCACTGGGGGCTCTGCAGACTATACCGAGAGCTTGAACTTAATTTTCAAGGCCACTGGGTAGCTCTGCAAGATTTTAAGCAGAAAAGTCACCTGTTTGTGTACTTTAGAAATCTTTTTCGGGCATTAGTAATAGCCCCAGCAGGAGATGAGGAGGGCCTGGACCCTCGGCGATAAAGAGAGAAGACTGGATTGGAATGAGAGTCAAATCCAGACAGCGGTGGCTGTGGAGGATGAGCTGGGGGACGAGGGGCGGAGGATGCCCGTGTACAGCCTGGGTCATTGGGTGGACGGCGGGACCCGCCACAGGGATGCAGCAAACCAGCAGGACTGCGCACGGGAGACCAGAGTGA
This sequence comes from Delphinapterus leucas, assembly GCF_059928025.1. Classification (NCBI taxonomy): domain Eukaryota; kingdom Metazoa; phylum Chordata; class Mammalia; order Artiodactyla; family Monodontidae; genus Delphinapterus; species Delphinapterus leucas. Next base: position 68,165,585 of record NC_143130.1, on the reverse strand, counting down.
GAAGTTTTCACTAAGAGAGGAGTCTCGGGGTGGGAGCGGGCTTTTCCTGGGAGTGCTGGAAAGTGCATGCACCCCTCCATCATGAGATAGAACCCTGAGGACTGCAGCTGGGCAGGGACACATATTTAGAAAGCGACAGCAGCCGGGTGCCTGTGGGAGAACCCTTGCGCAAAAGCCAAGAGTGTAGGCCCGGTTCTGCCCTGACTCATGTGAACCTTCGGCAAGTCACATTTTTTCTCTGTTTCAGTTTCCTCATCTGTGGAACGCAGGAGTTGGATATATCGGGGCTTCCTTGATGGTGGGGGGATATCTGGGAGTCCCTGGAAACTGTGCAAAACTGTGTACGTGCGTGTGCTTGCTGAGGGCTCGGCAGAGTCACCCGAGGAGTGAAGTGACCACAGACCTCTTGGGCCACACCCACAGTTGGAGCCCTGCTGGCCAGCACTGCTCTCGAAATATACCAGGGGTGAGCCTCGTCTTGCCCAACCAGTTCCTGGAAGGCCTAGGCCGGGTCACAGGTTGCTCACATGTCCCTTGGTGGTTGTGTCTTGATGTCCCCCAGGGGTCTCCCCACATCAGCAAAGTCACCCGAGAGGAGCAGCGAGGTTCCTCCCTGCACCTGAAGGCTCTGGAAGAGCCTCCTAGCCCTCTGGTCAGCCCAGGTATGGGGCCTCCATGCCCTTTCTCTCACTTCTCCACCCTGCAAACTCTTGCTCTGCCTTCAGAAGCCCAAAGGCCATTCTCCAGGAAGCCCGAGCAGCACTGATTTCTCACCGAAACAGGATCCTGTAGGTGAGGTGTCCACACCTCTTTACAGCCTGTTTTCCACTTGTCTGGGAGGTAGGCGCATCCCCACCTCTGCCCCATGAGACTTTTCAGCAGGAACCGTGTCCTCTGCACCTAGTGTCCTCAAGTGCCGCCCCCAGTGCTTGGCACTTACTTAGTGCTCAACAAAGTTAGTTTCTTTAGCCGTCCTAACTTGCGGACTGATCGTCGGCAAGGTATTTCCTGTTTGTGATCTCCAGCTCCTCACTGGGTCAACTGTGTGTGTTGGCGGGGAGATACGGGGGATGGGGTAAGGTCTGCCCGCTCCCCTGGGAGTTGCTGGGAGGACACCAGCACAGCCAACGCCTGCAGTGCCCAGCACCGTTTGCAAAGTGCCTCATACGTCCCTTCCAACAGGCTCCCAGGATGACGAACGTGAAACGAGGGCCATAAAAGATTGCACAAAGCCCGTTGGGCTCACATACAGAGTAGAAAGAAATACCCATGTCTGGAGCATTTTGGAGCGGGCCTCCTGCCAGCCAGACCCTTTATGAAAACGGCTGTACGTGTTGCGTGGTACAGCCCTGGCCAGCAGGCGTTGTCTTGCCCATTTTACAGATGCGGGAAGAGGATGTGAGCATTACCAGCCTTGCTCAAGGTCACGGTGCAGCTCACTCCAGCACGCCGCCTCCTGGGGCGGGAGCCGCAGCGTGTGGTGTGGCGTTTCCCTTGGACCCAGCAGATGGTCCTGTGCTCTACCTGCACAAGCTAACTGTATCTTGCCCTCCCGTTTGAAAGTGCAGCCAAGATCCACTTCCCTCCCTGGCTTCCATGCCCCGGTTGGGCCCCGATCCCTCTCTTCGCAGGGCACAGGACTGGCTCTAAACCAGTGGGGGGGCCCGGGGCCTGGCAAGCAAGCTGTTTGCTCTGGGAGCTGAGCTCCTCTGGGGGGCAGGACGGGGGCTCTGTGACGGGAGCCAAGGAAATCACCACAGCCTGGCCGACGGGAGGGCTGAGGTGGCCAGAGGAATTTAGAAGTGGCCTCTAATCTCAGGGGAGAGGCCAGCGGGCTGAGAAAAGAGGGCAAACCCTGTGATTGAGCTGTGGGAAGGCTGGCCCGAGCCCCAGGGCCGTGCTGATGGGGGGGGGAGGGGGGCTGGCTGCCGGGGCACCCCCAGACGGGCCGATGGAGCCAAACCAACAGCCGTGGGAGGGCGCTCACCCGCCCAGATTGTGGGAACGAGGGCTGCCGAGTCACCCGCCGGCTGGACACCATCACCGCCGCCACCGAGGGCTGGAGGGTGTTCCCAGCCAGGGCCTCAGGATGCCCTGAGTGATCTGGGCTCGTCAACCCACCTGTTCTAGACTTGGCTACCCCCTGCATCACTGAGCTGAGGCATATTTGTCAAACATTTGTCATATTTAAGGTTGTCAGCTCTTTTTAAAAAAATAATTAATTAAGTTTTGGCTGCGTTGGGTCTTTGTTGCTGCGCGGGCTTTCTCTAGTTACAGCGAGCGGGGGCTACTCTTCGTCGCAGTGTGCGGGCTTCTCATTGCGGTAGCTTCTCTTGTTGTGGAGCACGGGCTCTAGAGCGCAGGCTCAGTAGTTGTGGCGCACGGGCTTAGTTGCTCCGCGGCATGTGGGATCTTCCCAGACCAGGGCTTGAACCTGTGTCTCCTGCATTGGCAGGCAGATTCTTAACCACTGCACCACCAGGGAAGCCCCGAGGCTGTCAGCTCTTGAGGGAGTTTGGGCCAGGCACGCGCCCCCGTGGACGGGACGTTGTACCAGAGGTCGGAGCCCTGGACGTTGGCAAAAGACAGGCATGGTTCTAATGTAGGGCAAGTCACTCCATTTTACCTTTCCTCTCAGTTACATGGTGGGGATGAAAGGGAATATGGGAAAACTCTTCACATACTGCCCAACACACAGTAGGGCCTCAGGTAGGAGCTGCCCTGCTCCAGGCCTTCCCCCAAGGAAGGGACAGCAGCCTGGTCTGGGTCCATGTCATCCTTGGCCAGGGCCCCTCCGCAGAGGGTCAGGGCAGTGGCCCAGGTCACATCACAACCTCCTAGGGCCCACCAGGGATCCTCCTGCCTGCACCTCGGGCTGTGGGCAGGGGCAGGGGAAGGCCTGGACCTGCGGGCACGGAGGCCTCCCCTCCCCGTGGGCACTAGGAGCTCCTGCAGAGCCAACCTGCCCAGGTGTTGTATAACCTGAGAACCGAAGCTGGGACCCTCTCACCAGGACAAGTGTCAACAAGAAATCTCCCGGCTCATCTCCTTCACATTCCAGGGCTGCCGCGTCCAGCTCCGAGACTCGGTAACAAGACACCGCTCCAGCTGGGCCTGCCAGAGAAGCCAGCAGGTCTTTTATCTGCCATCTAAGCCTCCTGATTTGCACCCTAGTGACGTACCTTCTGCTGCAGGGACTCTCCAAACCATCTAAGGAGGACGGTCCTCCCAAGCTCTTTGCACACTTGGCTAATCATTGTTAGGCATTGGCCGATCAGGGGAGGAACCTCTTTGTGGGTAATTGGACTCAGCAGAGGACCCGACACCCGGTGGGTGCCTGGGGAAGGCTCGAGGTGGTTCATTGAGCGGGTCACATCTCCGGGGATTAAAGAAAAGAACGTGAAGCAGAGTCTGGTTAGATGGGCCTGATATGTGCTTGGGGGAATCACACACATGTACACACACAGCCCACCAAGTTAGTTCCCGTGACTGAAGGAGAGTGCTACAGCAGTAGAAAACCCAAGCCTTTTATCTGACAGGCCCGGACTGGGTAAGGGGCTCATGCAAAGGCACACATCTGGTTAATGGCAGGGCCTGATTTTTGTTATCTTTTTTTTTTTCCTGCGCCATTTCACGGGACAGGTGTCCTGCATTCCCCATCCCACTCCCGGCCAACTCCCTGCCTCTGCTACTCCAGCCCCCAGCTCCCCGCGCTGTTCTTGAAATGCTTCAGGGGGAACGAGGATCACGTCAGAGGGAAGAGCACGTGGGAGGGCCCTGAGGGATAGGGAGCTGATGACCTGAGTGCCACCCGGATGAATGGAGTTCCGGAGAGGGAAGCGTTCCCGCAGGCGGGGGTGGGGATGCAGGGCTGCTGCAGGGGTTGGAATGGGATTCCAGCTTTATGACATTGTTTTCAGGATGTGGAACTGGCCAGGACATCTGGGACAACTTGCTAGTCCTCAGGCAGGTAAGTCTCAATCCCATGTGACTCTGAGGTCCTGAATCACCAAGAATAGGAGCTTGCTGGAGTGTGGGAAGGGGGCACGTGAGAGAACACACCTCTCCTGCCTCCTAGGTCAGGTCACCAAGGAAGGCTTCCTGGAGGAGGCGGACCTAGTTTGGCGCCTGGAGGCGACCAGGCTTCCCAGGGCACAGCAGGACCCCCTTTCCCAAACTGCTTGGTCACTTCTCACCGAGGAGAGGAGCCCTTCCCCTCCCCCAGAGAGCTGGCTTCTGAGCCCTGGACGAGCTCTCCCAATCTAGGTCAGGAGTAATGGAGAAGATTGCCACAGGCATCTTCCTAGGCTGAGCTAAGCCGCCACCAGGCATGACTAATATGTTAGGCCCAAGCCTGATATGTCTCAACAGGGTGGTCTTGGCCAGAGGTAGGCGTAGGTGGGCCCTGGGGGAAGCAGCGGAGGAGAGGTGAGCTCCCCGGTGTGACCTGAGAGATTACCTTGGGGCCAGCCCTCAGAAGCCCCAGGGAAAAAGTGTGAAGAAAGCCTTGCTGGCTGTAAAATGATGAAGTCTCCTTGTGGGTCTAGAAAAACCATGTAGTTTGCCACAGAGCCGGGTCCTTGGGGACCCAGTGTTCAGTGCAGTTAGACTTCAGTACACACACACGCAGTGCGTACCTACTGTGTGCCGGGCATTACGGGGAGCTGTGGAGACTGCAGATGAGCCAGTAACTCAGGGTCCAGCAGGGGAGACAACAGAACAGAAGGCAGCAGGTCTTGCACTTGAAGAGCATTATTCTTAAAATGCTACAGAAAACGTGAAGTGGGGAAAAGTAATTCTGTGGAGGACCGTAAGGAAAAGCTGTGGCTAGGTGTGAATGTCTGAGTGGGGCCTGAACCATCACAGTGCGGGTGAACCCCAAGGACTCTCCATCTGGGAAGGATCTCCAGGGATGGGCTGATCTGGACCCACCATTCTCAAACTTACACTGAAACACAAAGGGCCTGTTGAAACACAGTACCCCCCCACCCCCCCACCCCCAGCCACTCCAAGATTCTGATTCAGTAGGGCTGGCTGGGGCCTGGGGATCTGTACTTCAAACGAGTTTCCAGGGGCTGCGGCTGAGGTCTGTGGGCCACACCCCGAAGGCAGTGACCCGGTTCACTCCCGTGCCATGCCCTGGGCGGTGGCCTGCTCAGAACTCAGCCTGGTTAGTCCAGTCACTGCTGGGACTGTCTTTGGTGCCCAGAGCCCCTGTGCGGGGGAAGTGAGGGAGTATGGAGTCCTCATCTCCACCGGCTGGGCCTGGCTCTGATGCCCAGAGGCAGAGGGGAGGCTCAGGGTAGATCACCCATGGGTCAGGGGCCATGATGAAGCCTCCTGAAAACTAAGTTTTCTGACTCCTTGGGGCGTGGGGACACTATAGGGACAGGGCTGGGAAGGCAAAGCCTGGTCCCCAATTTATTGCCTAAAATGCTGGCCGGGAGTGCTTCTTCAGAACGGGATAAAGGAGCTTGGAGACCCAGTTAATAAATGGAGAGATGGGAGTGAGGGGGGATGTGTAGCGTGTGTGTGTGTGTGCGCGTGTGTGTGCGTGTGTGTGTGTGTGCGCGCACGCAGCTCAACAGGCAACAGAAAAGAGAACTTGGGATGTACTTATACCTTGGGTCTCTTCCCCTTTCTGAGCGTCAGTTTCCCTATCTGGAAAAATTAAACAGGTTGGATTAGATGGTTCCTTTTGAGAGAGAGAGGGTGCGGGGAGAGAGGGAGGGAGACCTGAAGGAGCGTCCTGGTAACAAGGCCATCATCTGATTAGCGCCCAATTCAAAGCAGCTAATAGACATCTGAAACTTTGCAAGGCTGTGCAATTACTGGGCACAGCCAGAGCGGCGCTCGGCCTGTGGGGAGCAGCCCTCGGCCTGTGGGGAGCAGCCCATCTATCAGGGTGTCGTCAGTCTACTCACCCCACTCCGGAGACCTTGAGCGTCAATAACGTTTTGCCCAGAGGAAGCTGGTAACGCAGAACAAAAGAAGCCCTTTTCCCAGCGCTCCTTGGGGGTCTTCAGAGGCAATTCCGGGGAGGCTGGCAGAAGGCTGGCCCCTCTTCTCTCTCCACCTGCCCCCAGAGCTCTGCCTGCTGACACCAGCCCAATTACAGCATCCTTGTGAGAGGCTGGCAAAGAAAACAAAGCCTCCCAAAGAGGAAGGAAAGACGCCCAGACAACACCTGGGCCGTGGAGGCTTGGGAAAGAGCACACACAAGTGTGGGATCCAGCCTGGTTTTGAATCTCAGTTCTACCTTCACCAGCTGTGTGACTCTGGACAGTGTACTTAACCTTTCAGGATCTCAGTTTTGTTATCTATAAAGACCTCTTCGGTTGGTCCTGGAGATTAGCTAAAATGACAGAAATGAAAGCATCCTAGAGGAACAAAAAGTGGAATCCACTGAAGCCTTCAACTGTGCCGTGTCCTAGATGAAAGCTGCTTGACTGAGAGCGCCGTATGGAATCTCAGACATGCATTTGAGTCTCAGCTATTTACTGTGTGACACTTGGATACTCACTTAGCCTCTCTGAGCCTTGGTATCATCTGTAAAATGGGAGTATTTATGGTATTTCCCCTAGAAGTTTAATGGAGTGAAAATTAAAAGAGCGCATGTGCGAAGTGCCAGGCTCATGATAGGCCTCAAAAAGTCGTGCTTCTCATATTCCCCAGGCATCCTCATTCCAGAGCCAGGGTGGCACTGCCATTATCCACAGGTGTGTGTGTCGCTACGCCACCCTGGGCAGGACGGGCCAGGCTGCAGGGCATGACCAAGCCCTTGATGACCCACAGCAGCCTACCCGCCCAGTGGTTAGCTCAGGAAAGCCTCAAATTATACAATTTATGAAACCCAATCCAGTTTTCCGACTGGAACGTGTGATTAGAGAGATTACACATTCACTGTTGCAATTATGGTAATGTTGATGTGTGGACAGATAACTGGCAGCCGGGCTGTTCTGAACTGTCTATTTATAGGTTGAAGATTCTTGCTATCTCAAGGCAGACATATGGGCCATAAAGCCAGGCGACAAAAACAGGAGGGGAGCGCAAACCTCCCTCGAAATGAAAAGACACGAAAGGAAGCGGTAATTAGGGCTGGGACCAGCTTATGTAAATCAGGTAATACTTTCAAAACAGAGATGAGATCTGGTTTTAATAAAGCGCATTGGAACAAATGGTGGAATAATGACTTAATAAATCTAAATACAAATATTTTGTTCCGTCTCCAAAATGAACAGCCCTGGCATCTGCTGAGCCCCGGCCGGGCGAGGGGGTGGTGCCGTAGTGTTACTGTATTCTTTCACTCCCTCAGCAGGCTCGAAGATTTTAATTTTTAGCCTTCTGCTAAATTACATGGGCTGTCAGTCAACTGTGGGAGATATTTTGAGTAGGGAGATTTATACAAACACACAGAGCATACTCGGAAGGCTCAGCACAATATCTTTTACACCGGCCGGGATGTAAATCATAGGTTGTTCAGAGCCCGAATTATAGCTATTTCGGAAATAGACTGCAGAGAAATTATTCACCCGGAGGAATCCGGTGGCTTTTTTTTTGGTGCCCCTCCTCGACCCTCATATTGATCAGAGAAGCTCTTTGGTTGTCCTATATGGTGCCTTTTTCCATCACCACCCACCCCAACTCCGGTATCTAAACCAGAGGTAGCAAGCCCATGGCCCAGGGGCCAAACTGGATCCACAGGTGTGTGTGTGTTTTGATTGGCTCAAGGATGATGACCCCAAAACAGATCCAGTTTTAAAAATTAGCTGCAAATACTGTTAAATCAAGAGGTTCCTCATAAAAGTCATACGTCCAGCTTATCTCAGTAGGTCAGAAAATCTAGCTGGCCGCATTGGGTTTGCCTTCCTGCGTGGTGACGGTCAGCTGGGGCTGAGGCTGCCTTGCTGTCTCTAGACGAGTGTGGCTTCTCCAGGCTTTCACTGTCCCATCCCCGCAGTCCGCACTGCACCCGCTTCAACCTGCCTGGTCTCAAAGGCAATGAATTTTTGACCCTTTGATCCTTTCCAGGGCCCTTAGAGTCTGTGGCTCAGGAAATGTAGTTGAAAATAATGTGGCCATTAAATAAGAAAAATATGGACAATATAATATCTAAAAATATTAGCGTAAAATGAGTGTCATACCAGCACACACACGTGTGTGTGTGTGTGTGTGTGTGTGTGAGAGAGAGAGAGAGAGAGAGAGAGAGAGAGAAGAAGAAGAAGAAGAGAGAGATTATCAATGATCCCTACTTGGGAAAGACTGCTCTTTATTTCATTCTGATCTGTTTCTTCTGTTCCAATAGATGGTAGTTATTATATTGATGTTCTTAACTTGAGAAAATGAGAAGCTGGCAACTTTATGTCAATCCCCTGTATTGTATTGGTCTGTGAAATCCCAAAGACTAGGTAACCCTTGTCCAAATTACCATGTAACTGTAGAACCTCGGAAGGCATCCATCTATCACCCATACATCCTTATATATATCCATTTGTATGTCCTTCCCTCCATCCATCCTTTCATACATGTTTATCCATCCTACTACACATTTGTTCAATTCTCCGTTTATACATACATACATCTGCTTGTCTATCCATCCATCATTCATCCATCCAACCATCCGTCATCCATCCATCCAACTACCCAATCCACAGAGCCCTCACTTCTGCTAGTGTACACTCTCCAAGTGGATGTACAGCAAGACCTCCTGTTCTTTGGTCAGGTCTGGCTGACAGAGAATGCTTTCTGTAAAAATCTGTGTCCTCATGAAAGCACGTGTCTCTGTGATTTCTACCCATTGGTGTATACGACGGCTCTGCAAATATTTGAACCTCACTCTCTTGTCAACTCATTTACAAAACTCTCTCCTCCCTCCCCAAGCTCCGTCTCTCCCCAAAGACCAGCAGTCTTGTCTTCTCCTGGAAAAACTCCCTGGATTCCTTCCATGAATCCTCCTGAAGTAAGTATTGCAGACCTTCTTTTTGGTCAGGCTCCCTGTTTTTCCTCAATATGGTGCTCCAATGTGGGTCCTGAGCAGCTCAGAGTTGGGTGGGGCTCTCGTTCACAGTGGATGCTATTACTGTGGCCTCATTTGGGGTCTGATGGCCTCATCTCACGGGTCATATAATGGGTGGCCAGGTCTCCCAAACCTACAAATTATTTTCACATGTGCCACTAATTCCCCATGTGAACCTCAACTGTGACCATGGATCCAGCTGAAAAAGTGCTTTTTGAGGTTTTCTTTTCCTGCTAGAAAAGATTAAAAGTGTCTTCTTCTGCTAAGCGTTACTTCCAATCACTCACCAGGGTGAAGTGGTTGACTTTCCTACTTGGAGGGATTTCTGGGGTCTAAGAAGGCTTCCCTCCACCCTCTCTTGTCTGCAAGATGATGCCTGATATCTCTCCATTGGGGCGTCATTGATTTTGTAAAGCTTTAATCCTGGTTAGAATGTTCATGACCCTAGGAATGGTGGAGGGAGGATGTCACACTATGTCACACTGTTCCTGGTCATTTATGCCACATATGGAGAATTTGTGGTTTTTAAGATCAAGGTACAGTAGGAGGTAAAAGGGAGGCTCCAGTCCTGAGCTGGGGTGGGGAAATGGACAAAATAGAGGGCACAAAGTTAGACTTCACTCTTTTGCCTTAAATGAGCTCCAGTGTGGCTCCCTCAATGTTCAGTAAATCTTATGCCTTTGGGTGCCTACCGTACAACCCAATGGCTTCCTGTAGGTTTTGCTTTCCTTGTAGTATTCTAAGTTCCATAGCTTCTCCTGCATTCCTCTGTGTGCCTCACCCAGGCCTGGACACATAGGTGCTTCTCTCTCCAGTAGTCCCTGTCTGGGTCCAGGTGCTCCAAGGAGCTTGTAAAACAGACGTAGCCCTTGTCCTACTAGAGGCTACACTCTGAGATGGGATGACATTTGGCAGCAATGGTGGGAAGGCATTTTGTGCAATGGGAGAGGCAAGTGGGAGTCGGCAGACGGGCCAGGGTGTATGTGCCTGGGCCCAAAACACTGAAATGTTGGTAGAGGAGCCAAGATGTCACTGAGGAGGAAGCTACAGGGGCTGTTCCAGGCACAGGTATGGCTATGACTTGTGAGCTGAATGAAATTCAGTGATAGGAGTGAGGGAGATGGTCAGACGGAAGAGGGAGATGGGCAGACGGAAGAGGGAGATGGGAGGGAGGGCTTTGTGGTGGCAGCAGTGGGATAAGTCTTCATGAAAAAGCAGGTTTACAGAAACAACAACACTAATGGCTCTCATATTTCCAGCACTTCCTACATGTCAGATGCTGAACTGACCGCTTAATACAAATAATCTAATTTCAGCCTTCCCACAGCCACTTATGAGTGACAGAACAAAACTTACTTATTTATTTCCTCGGGAATATTCACAGCTCCCACTGACCCCACCTGCTCCTGATGAAGAGAACTCTGTCTGTGCTGAGTTTTCTTCCTCCAGTCCTCTCCTAAAAAGGATAGATTCTTATGGGAAGGAAGATGGGGGTGGTCAAGAGGAGGGAACAAACCCTGTGTAGCTGAGGCTGGTGGGAGTATTTCATGGTTGTGCTCTGTAAGATGCTCCAGAGCAACCAGGGAGATGACAAGAGGATTGAGGAGTGGCAGGGGGGTGGGGACTTGAAAAAATATTATTGTGAACTATTTGAGAGTTTCTAGTGCAAATGGAATTCCTTGTAAATTATTTTTCACTGCTAAATAGGACTGGATCACATGGGCCTTTGGATTTATAAAGTTTGTAGGGGGATTATTTTCCTTGGCAGATGAAGCGAATAGAGCTAAGAACAGTTAAATAATTTGCTCGAAGCCACGTTGCCAGAAGTGGTTGGTACCAAGGTTTGTTGCCTGCCTCTGATGACGTTCTTGTTTGCCATGCTGTGTGTTCCCTGGGCCTGACTCACAGACATTTAGAAGTGGAAGGGACAAGGGACCATCTCAGTCAGTTGTTTGGTTGGTACAGAAACTGAGGACCAGAGAAGGGGGGGCAGTGGCCCAAAGAGAAACATGGAGGAGTCAACAGATGGGAACCTCAGCTTCCCACCTCCAACAAACCTTATCCTCTCTCTTTACTGAGGGCTCACTATGAGGTAGAGTGTGCTTAGAGCTTTACGACTGACATCCTCTTCATCCCTAACAATCCCCAGAGGCAAGCATTATTATCCCCATTTTACAGAGGAAGAAACAGAGTGACTTTCTGGTATTCATACACTTTAGAAAGAGTGAGACTGGAATTTGAAACCAGGCCTGTTTGATTTAAACTCATGCCCTCAACAGCTCTTTCCTCACAACTTGGTTTCATGCTTAGGTTACTAAGATTCTAGAATGCTTTGGTTCTCTAATTTTGACTTCTTAAACAAAATTATATGCTATTTATAGTTGGGTCAAACATCTAGGTACAAGAGAAGCATTTTTCATGCAAAATTTGACAGTGTTTACAATTGATGTCGGAGAGGAAAGATGGGGGGGGAGGTTTGGGTGTAGACACGACAGGGAATCACCTGTTGGGTGAGGTTTCTGAACCAACGGTGCAGAACTGAACAGAGAGAGGCCTCTGGGGGTTTATTTGTTCCTTCTTCTCCCACTGGAATGAAGCTGACAAAAAATATTCCATCTCTGAGGTGGGGTTATTTACAGCTGCTTTACTCTGGGGACACTGGACACCAATCCTCACCCACGTGTGTGAGCATTGTGCGCACACACACACATTTTATTTATTAAACAGTAAGTATTATGTGCAAAATACCCCATAGGCCTGTACCTACCACACATAAACAATTCATTGCCTCATCTCTGAAAGATGTTACAATCCAGCAGAACAGATGGGATGAGCTCACCAGGAACTTCAAGGTAATGTGCGAACAGTATGTGCCTCCAGAGACGGATAGATGGGTGGGGGTGGGGAGGGAGGGCTCAGAGGACCAAGTCATCTGGTCTGGCTTAGAAATCTGGAGAGCTTCCTGGAGGAGGTGAGGTTTCAGCAGGGCTTTAGAAGAATGGGAATTTCTTGTCCGTCAGAGATGCAGGGAGTGATTCTATGTTTATGTGTATATTTCTTCCTACAAAATATTCCCTTTTCTCTCTTCTATTTAAAAACCCATCAACCAAATTCCTTCAAGTGCTTTTGTTATCCTAAGTTCTCTGATTTTTTTACCCCTCCGCCTAACTTTATTGTTGATTCCTTGTGAAATAAATCATAATTGCCTACTGTCACAACATGAGAACCACTTGACAGGCCTCTATCCTGAGATACTGTCACCGCCCATCAGCCAGCTGGCTCTGGGGTTGGGAGAGGGGAGGGAAAGAGCCCAGCAGCCAGACTCAGGGTCCCAAGGCCCCAGATCATCTCCCATAATCAGGCAGGATTGTCCCTTTCCACACACGCCCAGCAGCAGGAGAAGATACATGTGCTACAATGGGAGCATTTAAGAACTCCCACTCCTTAAAAAAAAAAAGATATTTGAACAGCCCCAATTTTCATCCTCCTTCTGGCCAATTGGCAGTTTGTAAGTCACCACCACCAGATGACAAATTGTTACAGGGAATGATCAATATATTTTTCCGTGGAGCTGCCATTTGGGAAAAACAGACTGACATACAAAGAGACAGTCTTGGAAACGTTAATGCTCAGAGGCTACCAATTAATCAATAAGCAAATATTTCTTGAGTGCTTATATGGATAAAACGTAGCATAAGTGCAGCGATTAACAGGGCCAGCTATGGAGTGAGATGGATCTGGGTTTGAATCTTTGATCCACTGCTGGCAAGATGTGATATCGGGCAGGTTCCTTAACTACCGTGCACCTCGGTTTCCTTGTCTCTAACATGTGGGCTGGCGGCCAGGATTGAACAAGACGATACGCTTAACGCTTAACATGCTTCTCACAGTTCCTAGTATGTGATGTGTGCTCGGGAAATGCTGTGGCTGAAACTGATGTCCTTGTACCTAGGCTCCGAGAGGAGTTTAAGAGATGACAAGGTTCCCGGTTTGCAAAAGTCCAAAACCGAGCTGAAGAGACCAAATACCAGCATCACAGAAAATGGGCAAAAGCTTCAGCCTGGAGGTGGCTGATTGGGAGCAACCGAAGGTTTGAAAGCAATTGCTCATTCCACGTGGCTGGATTGATCAGGGAAGATTCCAGAGAAAATGGAGACTCACCAAGTGGACCTTAAAAGAAAACGTCATCTGAGCATCGGCTACAGGTTGGGTGCTTCCAGGGTACCTTCAAGGGAGGTGTGTTTTATCTTCATATTACCCACAAGGGATCTGAGACTTGGAAAAGTCAAGCCAGATAGTTAAAAAAATAGTGGGGTGCTGGTCAGCAAGTTTATGGGGTTTGCAGGATACACGTGGCTATGTGTGCAGTGTGGGGCTACAAGGTGCACTGGAAGCCAGAGGGCGAAGGAGCAGCCATGATACAGTCAAAGGCCAGCTTAGGACAATGCTAAGGAAGCTTGAGCCCTGAGGGCTCTCACTTGCGTGGGCCCCTTCCCAGGTCACATGCTTATAACTTTGCATCGTTTTTCTTGAACAAGACTCCCCAGTTGTTTAGGCTTTAGTCCCCGCAAAATCTGGATCTGTCTCCGCATAACCGTCAGCCTTGTGGGACTCAAAGCAAGGTGAAGAGGTCTGAGTGGTCAATGGAGAATTTCCAGCACAGGCATTCATTGAAAAAACTGAGTCATAGCTTGTTGGTTCTCTGCCTAAAACCATCTATTCATTACTCAGCAAAGGCCAAGGACCTTACTGTTCCTACCAGGCCCTACACTGGGTGTCCGCACTGCCCCAGCCTCCACTTCCTCCAGCTGTTCTCCTGCTCAGATGGCCCCAGCTGCAGCGGCCTCCTTGCTGGTCCCTGAGCGACCCGGACACACTCCTTGGCCCTTGCTCTCTGCGGGCCTGGAGCTCTCATCCCCGACGGTGCCCACGGCTCCTTCAAGTCCTGGTTCCAGTGTCATCTCCCCAGGTGCGCTTCCCTGACCTTCGTATTTCAATTGCCCTTTGCTTGCTTTATTTTTCTCCAGAGCACTCATGATCTTCTAACTATTCCCTAGTTCACTTATTTACTTGATTTCGTATCTCTCTCCCCTCACTGCACTGTCACCTCCATGACGGTGGGGATTTGTCCATTCGGCTCACAGCTGCATCCCCGGTGCCTGGAAAAATACCTGGCACATGGGTAGAGGAACTAGTAGGTGCTCAATAAATGCTAGTTGAGTAAATGGCTGGATGAAGGAAGGGCAATCAGACAAAGTTCTGAGTGTGACGGGCAAGGCAGATGCACAGAAGTAGAATTCCTACTCAGGAGGGTCCGTGCCGTTCAAGAGAGTGCCGCAGAGCACGCAGGTGGGATATCAGGGCTTGAGCCCAGGATTTTCAACACCAAAGCCCAGTTCTTTCTATCACACCCATGTTTTCCAGACTCCCTCACTCTTCAGGGATAGTACTTCAGGGATAAAGAGCGTGTCCATTTGCTCCAGGCAGAGTGGATCTGCTGGATTTGTTTTACACATAAGGTTTCTGAGAACCATTTTATTTGAAGAATGAGATCTTGGTTTGAAGAAGATGGAAGCTTCTACAACACCTCGCCATTTTTTGAAGCCGGCATCGCACGGTGGGGACTTGGCGTGAATGAAAGCCCGAGGGTCAGGAGGGGGAGGCAAATAAAGCTTCCAGGCGTGGAAAGGCCCTGGGAAAACCCAGCGGGATGGGGATGCAGGCTGTGCAAGGACCTCGGGTGCTGAATAGCCTGGACCAGGTGCAGGAGGCACCAAGGAGTCGGGGCATCTTGAGGAGAGACAGGTGATGACAGCAGCTGTTGGGAGAATGTGGCTTGGCCTGGATACCCGGGAGGGACTGGGGCAGAGAGATCAGGGAGAGGAGCCCAGAGGCAGTGAGGGACGTGGAGGCGGCCACACAGGACTCCAGTAAGTGGACTTCAAGCCTGCAGTGCCAGCCTGTGCTGGCACCACATCTTCTGGCGTCTGCTCTCCACTTGGCTCTCACCTGGCTTCTCCCAGCTCCTGGGTCTCAAGCCAGACAGAGGTCAGAGTGGGGCTGGGACTTGGGTGAGAGGAGTCAGGTACTCACCCCAGCAGCACATTGAAAGGGCACCCAAAACTCAGTAATCAAGATAAATACAATTTTAATGAAGTATTTTTTTTAAAAAGTCAAAATTAATGCAAAAATTCTGTGATGAAGAGAATATTGAAATTTCAAATACAGACAGGGATTGGAGGCATTCACTAAGTGAATGGATAACAAAACTGTGGTACATCCAGGCAATGGAATATTATTCAGGGCTAAAAAGCAATGGCTCTCAAGCCAGGAAAGGACATGGAGGGAACCTTAAATTCATATCACCAAGTGAAAAAGTGAGCCTGAAAAGGCTACATACTGTACGATTCCAAATATATGACTTCTAGAAAAGGCAAAACTATGGAGACAGTAAAAAAAAATCAGTGGTTGCCAGGGGGTGGGGGGAGAATGAACGGATGAACACGTGGAACACAGAGGATTTTTAGGGCAGTGAAACTACACTTATATGACACTACAATGGTGGATACATGTCATTATTCCTCTGTCAAAACCCATAGAAGGTAAAACATCAAGAGTGAAGAGTATGGTAAACTAGGGACTTTAATGCTAAAGTTTCAGTACTGATTCATGAGTTGTAACATACACACCACATTAATGTAAGATGAATATAATGGGGAAACTGCAGAGGAAGCGGGGAGTACATGGGAATTCTATACTTTCCACTGAATTTTTCTGTAAATCTGAAACTGTTCTAAAAAATGAAGTCTATTAATTGAACAAAATCAAAATCATAGCAAACACCATCTATAATGAACAAAATATCAAAGTTTCAAATACAGACAGGACCTTTAGGCAGGGATTAGGGTGAGGTGAGTGAGGCGTCATTTTCAGTGCTGTGCAAGTTCAGGGTCAGATTCTGCACTCTCTGAGCTGGAAGAGTCTTTAGAAGTCACCGAGTGCGATCCTTGCATCGTTCTGATGGGGGAACTAAGAATCATTCTGTGAGGTTGCAGTGGTTGTTGGGGGCGGGGCGTGCAGCGTTGAGCCTGGGAGCAGAGCTCTGGGCACACTCAGCTCAGCGCTCTTTCAGGGAGCGGTACCCTCTGCCGCAGGCGGGGCGGCTCACTGTCCCATGCACGCCGTGTGGCCGGGAAAAGGAAGGAGGTGGCTGGAGCCTAAAGGATTCCCTGGTCACGTGTGAGCTGACCTTTGGATCTCACCGAGGGCTGGGAGTTTGTTTTATGAGAAGGCCATCTTTGCGTCTCTCTAGGATTATCACATCATTAACCAAGAAATGGGATCAGTTCCCATGTAAAGCACATGCGGTGGGTGGTTCCTGACATCTTCCTGGGCTCTGCTCAAGCCAGACGTTCCATGCTCCCGGGAAAAGTACCAAAAATACTGCTTCTTTCCCTCAGACTCCCCGAAATCCCTGTCCCTTCCCCGTGGGGAACGCTCCCACTCTCAGATGGGCCGGACGTGCAGAGGACACGCTCCCTCTCTTGAAGCTCACTTAGGGCGCTCTTAGAGCAGCTGCCTCACCTCAAGTGGGCCTCTGGACTTTCCCTGGACTCGTGTGGGTTTCCTTTCCCCTCCCCTGGGCCTGTCCGAGCTGGCCTCCAGCGCCAGGACTCTCTCCACCCTTCACACGCAGCTGCGGAAGTGGGTGGGACTAGGGGAGGGGCCACCTCCCTAGGTCTGAACTTGACCTCCGAGGGTCAGGAAGGCGAGACAGGAGGGCACATGTGGTTGGGGGCACATCAGCCTGCCCCTCGACCAGAGTCCCTGGGAGCTGGTGAAGCTGGGCCTGGGGTTGAGGGCTGCTTCAGCATGACAGTCTGCAAGCATTTAGGCCTCTGCTCCCTCCTCCGAGGTGAAGGTTAGCTTGAGGGGCATGACAGGGAGAGCTCAGCCAATGGCCACAGCTGCTGAGGTGGGGGGCGGCAGCAGGCCCAGAAAACTCAAGGACAGTGCTGCAGCTAGACTCCGATAGCATGGTTAGGACAGGAGACGTCCAATCTGGAGCGGAAGACGCTAAATCTGCAAAGCCGGTGTGGATTCACAGAGATGTCAGACGAGGGGAGGGCCCAGAGCCAGGGGGAGGGGGAGGGAGTGGATCCGGGGCCTCCCCTTGAGAGAGGATGATGGATGCTCTCTGGCTTTGGAGATAACTGATGATTCTGGAGGTAAGGAGCCAAATATGAAAATGAGTGTAAAACAAGAGGTGGGAGGGGCAGAGGAAGAAGGGTGTCTGTAAGGCACTGATGCATGGAGAAGGATTCTTGCTTGAGACCAAGCTCTGCCCCACCCTGTTTCCCAGCTGTGAGGCGGCATCTGCTCGGCTCTTGCTGTCTCCCTGAAGCCCCCTCTCTTATATTTGCTCAAGTCTACCTTCTTGCTGACTCAGGGGGTAAGGGGTGGCCCAGCCCTCGGAGGTGTGATTCCAGCACCATTTGTTCAACAGCTCCCAGCGTGGATACCACTGCAATGGCCAGTGAGTGTGATGGCTCAGAATCTGTAGGATGCGTGATTGTCCCCATCGTTAGGACAGAGAAGTAGAGGCAGTGGGGTGTGCTGAGAGGGGCGCTTGAGGTCAGAGTGGTCTGGGTCAAATGCCAGATTGCCCCTGTGTGATCTAAGCCCCTGTCCCAACCCTATCTTGGTTTCCATGAAAGGGTTGAAGCAGATTCTGTTTTACAATATAAAATCTATGGAGAATAATATTACTGAGAACGTCACAAACAGCCAGGCCCTACCACATTGGACCATATGTGGTCCAGTACTTTCTCCTTTCTCCCTCCCCTTCCAGATGGGGTTGAGGGTCCCTGTGCAAACACCACCCCGCCCCGCCCCCGCCCCAGTTAAAGTCCCCATCTCCCTCCTTGCAGATGGCTATTAGGTTGATGTTGTGTGAGCCCCCCTCGGCTCTGACAGCAAAAGATCCTCTAAAGATTGACAGCTTTTCAACACCCTTTTAGAGGCCCTGGGGGCTCCCGTGGAAAGCCTCCAGCCCAGAAGTTCTTCCATCATTCCTGGGCTTCCCCCTGAGGACAGAGACCGCATCCCCTGGGTCTTGTATCCCTGACCCTGTTCCACTGAGACCTAGTGAGTGCATAGACTGCACCTCATGGCTTGTGGCTGAATGATTTTGGCTGACAACCCCTCCTCCCTCCCACTCCCCAGAGCCTGGCCCTGGGCTGGATGCAGAGGGGAAAACAACTAATAAATCAGCCTCAGTGCCATCAGGTAGCAGCTCCTAAATGCCAGTGGCTCCTCTCAGACCTACCTCAGGACTCCCAGGTGACTGATGACAGAGGTGTCACCCTCCAGGTTTATCTCCCCTCCTTCCCAGAGGGGGTGTGGCTTTACTCCCCTAGAGCCCTTGGGTGTCTTAATACAGTGTGTGACTTGTAAAATCCACACAACCAGTGATCTCACACACTTGGAACCTGGCTCTCAATCCAGCTGTGATCTGGGGTGGAAGGGCCCATGGGTGGGGTGGGCTGGGAGGGCATATGGTCTGGGAGAGCCTGAGGGGACCAGAGGCAGGGCAACTGAGAAAGACCCAGGGTTATTGTCAAGAAGAGCCGAGTCCCAGGCAGAGATCTCCGGTACTCCCGGATGCCTCCTTAGGTGGGACGCTGATCCATTTTACAGATGGGGAAAGTGAGATTCAGAGAGGCTGTACTCTCTGCTCGTGGCTTTGCCTAGATAGTAAGTCAAGGACTGATTTCCCTCCCTAAACCATCTATCTCCCCGGTCACCTTTCTCCCTTCCTATTCCTTGTTCTTGGGTCATGAGGACAGGAGTCGCTGAGGCAGGAAGGCTGGGGTCTGAGGCCCGACTGTGCCAAGTGGCTGTGACACCGAGGGCGATGGCCAAGCCTCCCTTTGTTCGCTGGTCCAAGGGGACAATGACCCTTGCCCTGTCTTGTCCCACCCGGGGTGGTCAAGAGGCTCACGGGAGATCAGGTGTGTCACCCTAGAGGTGCTGTCTAGGCTGG
The DNA here is from genome assembly GCF_059928025.1 of Delphinapterus leucas. Taxonomy (NCBI): domain Eukaryota; kingdom Metazoa; phylum Chordata; class Mammalia; order Artiodactyla; family Monodontidae; genus Delphinapterus; species Delphinapterus leucas. The sequence goes on along the minus strand of NC_143130.1, from coordinate 68,146,524 downwards.
AGGGGATGAGGATTATTGCCACCGGGCTGGCAGGGGGACAGATGCCTGGGCAAGAATGATGTGAGCCCAAATGGCACAGTGAGCAGAACAGCCTGGCCAGAGCAGTGATGCCTGGAAGCTGTGCTGGACAGCGGCTTCCTGGGTACCACCCAGGGAAGGCCTGTGGGCTGGGACCTGAGCAGGGTCTACATTGCCCAGGTTTCCAGGGATCGGTCAGAAGCCACGATGGGCCACACTGGGAGGACCGGGCTCTCGAAGCCTAGGGTGGCCTGGTCCAGCAGCCGACCTAGGCTACCCTTGGAGGGCTGGGAACCTCTGGGCAGGAAACCTCTGGTGAGAGCTGGTTCATGGGGCGTCCTTAGAATGTTAGGGGACCTCTTGGGATGACTGACTGCTCTGGCTTGCCTGGGTTGTAGGACTTTTCGTGCTAAAACTGAGACAATCCTGGGCAAATTGGACCGGTCGGTCTTTCTAGGAGCACCGTCGTCTGGCCATTGTTTCCTTAGAGAGTGAGCACATGCCAGATTGGGGAGTTGGAGAGTTTGGAAGGGAAATGTACATCCCCGGCTGGCCCCTTCCGGCCCTGGCTTCCAGCCCTGCCTGCCTGTGGGGAGGGGCCTGTGATCTGATCTCCTTAGTTGGGCTGGGGCTGTCTCTGCAGCGGGGCACAGGGGCTGAAGCTCTTTAGGGGTTCATTCAGAAGGAAGTATTAGGAAACACTGTGGCCGCCCCTCTAAGCCACAACCGGCTTTGCCAATTTAGACATCTTGGTCTCCACCGCTTTCCTCCTGGGCCCTCTCTTATGGATTCTGGACTTGAAAGGGGGTGGGGGAGTGTTAGTTATTAGCCTCCTTGACCCCCCGAATGAACACTGAGTGGTGGCGGTGTGGGACACAGCACTAAGGCCTTACAAAGTGGTTAGTGACTGTGGACAACAGTGACTGACAGAGTCACGCTTCGGAGGCTCGCAGTGCAGCCTGGGCCAGGCACACAGCCAAGACGTGCACGTCACTGTTGTTGTTCTTACGCTGCGACTAGACCCCATGACTTTTAACTTTATTATCTCCTTCCTTCCACCGCCTTTAGGTTTTGTTTGTTCTTCTTTTTCTAATTCTTTTAGGTGGTAGGTTAGGTTGTTTAGATAACATGGCTTTTTTTTTTTTTTTTTTTTTTTTGCGGTACGCGGGCCTCTCACTGTTGTGGCCTCTCCCGTTGCGGAGCAACAGGCTCCGGACGCGCAGGCTCAGCGGCCACGGCTCACGGGCCCAGCCGCTCCGCGGCACGTGGGATCTTCCCGGACCGGGGCACGAACCCGCGTCCCCTGCATCGGCAGGCGGACTCCCAACCACTGCGCCACCAGGGAAGCCCAGATGCCATGGCTTTTAATGCCACGCCCACTACCCCATGGCCCTCAGACAACCCCAGGGAGTAGGTGGGATGGGGTTGCCTGCATTTAGCAGGTGAAGAAACAGGCTCAGAGAGGGCAGAATAGTGCCTGGAGGGCATGTGCGCAATTAGTGGTGGCCCTGGGTCCCAGCTTGGGTCTCCTGACTCCTAGGCCATGACACGCTGTACCCTGTCTAGGTTCTCACTGGCTGGGGGATATCAGGGTGGGGTGTGTGTGTGTGTGTGTACACGCATGTGCTGGGAGAAGGGAGACCGGAGGGAGGGAGGGAGCTGTTCTTTGAATCCACAATTATCATCATATGGAATTCAGAAGAAGCCACACCCTCGCTTGGAAGGGGCGTGGCTAACCCCTGAGCTGGCTGGGTACCCGAGGAGGAGGCTGTGTATTGATCTGTGCAAGAAGCAGTCCCTCTCCCCAAGGGGGCCTATGCGGAACAGAAGACTGAGCGTGGCCTTTGGTGTCAGAGGGACCTGGGTTGGAATCCTAGATTCTGTCACTGAGTAGCTCTGTGACCTTGGGGAAGTGACTCCATCCTGTAGGGCCTGTTTCCTTACCTGTAAACTAGGGATAATCACATCTACCTCCTGACGCTGTTGTGAATATTAAAGTATCCGGCACATAGTAGGTGCTCAACACAATGGCTCCTTTTCACCTGCTTCCGGTGTTCCCTCGTGGGCTGCAACAATCCCGGCTGGTTCTGGGGAGATAACCGGATCCCACCCCTGGACGATGGGAGGAAGGCAGTTCATCACAAGTGCTCACCCTTCCGTTGGGCTTTAATTCTCAGTAGAGTTCCCGTGAATGTTCTGGTCTATCACTTAGCTTAGCCAAGGAGACTTGAGGGAGGGCATATGGAAGCCGTTTGAGTTGGACCCTCAAAAATAAAAGTTGCGGGCTTCCCCGGTGGCGCAGTGGTTGAGAGTCCGCCTGCCGAGGCAGGGAACATGGGTTCGTGCCCCGGTCCGGGAAGATCCCACATCCCGTGAGCCATGGCCGCTGAGCCTGCGCGTCCGGAGCCTGTGCTCTGCAACGGGAGAGGCCACAACAGTGAGAGGCCTGCGTACCGCAAAAAAATAAATAAATAAAATAAAAGTTGCTATAGCCTATCCCTGGGGCTGGGCTGGGGTGTCCTCAGCAGGGGGATAGTCAGTATCCCTTGGTCCAGAGTCCCTCCTTCCTGCAAGGCTCTGGGTTTATCTGCTGAAGGGATGTAGAGTCCCCCTTTCCACTGCCTGCTCCCTGTACTTGACACACGACCCCTCTGCCCAAAGGAGAGAAGCTTGGATTTTGAAGCAGGGAAGTCCAACTGGAGAAACGATCCATTAGGCAGATGAAAAGCCATTTTTCTTCACTGCCGTTACACTGCCCAGCCCAGACAACACACTCACTACAGTTCTATCTCATTCAGCTCACCTAGAGAATAAAATTAGAAATCAAGTCAACTCCCTAGAGTCTTGTTATATCAATCTGACTTACACAAAACAGGCCAGACAGAGTGTGAGGTTTCCATAAAATTAGACTGTGTCCCCAGGGGCTGCCTTGAAGCTACCCAACATTTCAGAAAACTGCCAGGTGCCCTTTTGCATAATTTATCAGTTACATACAATTCAATTCATTGCAGGCAGGAGGCGATGGCTAGGGACAGAAGGGGCACCCTGGAAGTAGCATGTGTTGGGGAGAGGAAATCCCGATTCTAATCTCCTCCCCACTGCTGACGGGATGAATGAGCTAAGACAAGTCCTTCACCCTCATGGGGCCCCACTTTCCCCAAGCATTTAGACTAAGGCAACTAACTGTCCTTTAGGCAATTCTCAAATTGGTTTGAATGCTGAAATTCTGCATTGGTGGTATCTAAACACTGGGGTGGGTGGAGAAAGAGATGTTCAGAGCTTGGGACCTGCTTGGCAGTGTTGGAACATTGAGAGGCCAAGGTTGGCACAAGGACTGTGGGTGCCCAGATGGCCAGAAGGAGGTTTGCTTCTCAAATTTGCCTAGTGACTTTCTCGCTTGTAATACCGCCCCTGTTAACTTCACCTCTGCTCTATTTCAGTGGATGCTGGCAACACCCTAGGGGAGAAGGCGGGGCTGCCGTGAGCAATCCTGCTTTACTGATGGCTGCCCAGGGAGTGGGAGTGATGTTGTCCAGGGCCGCTGAGATCAAGTGTCATGGGTCCAGTGCCCTCTCCCCACCCCCAGTGCCTAATCCCTCCCTCTCTCCCCTCTGCTCCCAGTGCCCCCTCTGCCCCCGGAGGCTCAGCGGCCATGGCTCACGGACCCAGCTGCTCCACGGCACGTGGGATCTCCCCGGACCGGGGCACAAACCCGCGTCCCCTGCATTGGCAGGTGGACTCTCAACCACTGCGCCACCAGGGAAGCCCCCGGAGCGTGTTTTTTCATGGTATTATTTATATGGCGTTTTTTATACTTGTCTACCTGCCTCCCCAAAAGCAGAGAACGGGCTATTTCTCTCGATTTCCCAGGCACTCGATCGAAGGCCTACCCCCACCATGGATGCTCAGGTCACGTTGTTGGATGAAGGAATAAATGAGTATTGAAGACCAGAGAGAGACGGCTCAGTGATGCCCTTTCCTTACTCCTGTCCAGTGCTCCTTGCTCTGGGGTCTGACAAGCCGTTTACTAGCCCCTGATGTCTACGCCATGACTGAAGGTCACTCTGCAGGGTCAGCTGGACCCCGCTGCTGGGACAGGATGTCTTTTGCCAGCCTCAGCCCCAATGCCATCCCCAATGCCTGCACTTGGCCATGACGTATGTAGTAACAGGACTGTCGCCCGCGTGGGGCATCCTGCCTTGAAGAAACTGATTGAAACCCCCTGATGGGGCAGGTACACTTACCCTCAGTTTAAGGAGAGAGGGTCAGGCAGGCCACACACCTAGTCTCAGTTTCCCAGCTGAGGTGGAGCCCCAGGATTTGAACATACTCCTGGCTGATGCCACAGTCTACATTCATTCTATGAAGCCATGATTTCACTACATTGTCTTATATATTTACAAAGTGCTACCTTACCCCCAATCTCTCTTGCATCCTTGCAGCACGTCAGGTATAAAGGTAGGTAGGGCAGGGATCGTCAGCCCACTTTAAGGAGGAGGGGCTTTATGCTCAGAGAAGCAGAGTGACTCACACGAGAGCACGCAGGCAGAGCTGGGATCCAACCGCACTCCAGACAAGGGACAGAGGTTCAGACAGGCTTAGGTACTTGCCCACGGCTCAGAGCTAGCGAGCCACTGGTTTTTTGTTTGTTTCCTTTTGGTTTTGTTTTTGTAAAAGGGCTGAAAAGAATATGCAAGTATCCCCCACTAGAGTGGCGTTCCCCACTGCAGAGAGAGCTCCAGAAGGAGATTTCCTAATGGAGCAGGGGGCCGCCGGGCCACTGAGGCTGACCCCAAGGCAATTTGGCCCTGCTGAAATATCAATACTAGATTATCTGCCTGACGAACATGGTCTCAAATGTGGGGGAAAGGATGAGGTCACAGGGGTCTATCTGTGGTCCCCAAACAGGAGCGTCAGAAAGGGCAGGAGTGAGTTCTGGGAGGAGGGGAGCTGGGGAAGCCCCCAGCCTTTTGCTGAGATGCCTTCCTGAGAAGACTCTGGAAGCACCCGCAGAGCTGCTTTTGTTCCCAAGTCTCTGGAGCTTGCTGGCCGGGTTCCGGGGCTGTGTGTGCAGCCCTCACTCAGCCCGGCCCCTTAAGCCTGCGTGTGCAGGAGTCGTAAGCCTGGACCATGTGGGGCAGTGCCAGCCCTGCTTCGAGACGTCTGTGGGGTAAATGTTTGCTGCTTTTGTCTGGAAGCAAAACCCTTAGCCACTGTTTCTCCAGCCTCCATGGAAATTAAAGCCAGGAAGCTAAGCAGTGGGTGATTATGGGGTTCAACTTGCTTATTAACAGCCCACAAAGGATTATCATGGGGCTTCTAGGAGAAGCCCACAGAGGCTTGGAAGAGGGCTGCTTCCTGGCTCCGGGCACTGCTCTCTGAAAACACAATCTTCTCCAGGCCGAACGGCTCTGCCTAGCCGGCTGGGGGAGCCCGGGCCCCCCCCCCCCGACCCCGCCACCAACACACAGGATGTTCAAAGGAGCCAACGGCGAGGGGGCTGGTGGTGAGTATGGGGCAGGAGGGGGCCCAGCCCTTTGTGATCTGTGCCTGCAGGGGGGCCTGGAATGAGTAGGGTGAGAAAATTGCCTACCACTTTAGTACAGAGTTCAGGTATTTACAACTGTCTCCTTGGAGAGGGAGACCATTTAGGTAAGTTGTAAGAACAGTGTTGGACAGGGGTCAGCAAACCTGCCCGTTGCCCATTTTTATAAATAAAGTTTTATTGGACACAGTCACACCTATTCCTTTCCAGATTGCCTGGGGCTGCTTTCAAGCTATGTCAGCAGAGTTGAGTAGCTGAGCAGAGACTCTTTGGCCCACAAAGCCTAAAATATTTTCTGTCTAGCCCCTTACAAAGTTTGCTCACCCCTAGGTAGGGGAAAGAGTATGAATTTCAGAGTTGACTAGATATGGGTTGAAATGCCACTTTTACTTTTGTTCTGTATAACTTTGGACGTGTTGCTTCCCCTCTGAACCTCACGCTTTCCATTTGTAAAGTAGGGATGACAATCTGTTTAACACATGCTTACAATATCGTGTTTACTGTGCATCCGGCACTGTTCTAAGTGCTTTGCGAGCATTAACTCATTTAATGCTTACAACAGCTCTGTGATTTTGGCTCCCTTATGACTGTATCACTCTACCGGGGGCGGGGGGGGAGTGGAGAGCTGGAGGGGTTAAGTAGCTAACCCAGGACCCCACAATGCTGGGATTTTGAACACAGGCGATATGGCCCCAGAAGCTGCCTTCTTAAATGGCCATTGTGAAGACTGAGAAGTAATGGATGAGCAGAACTGAGCCACAGGGGCTGGGATGCAGTAGGGACTCTATATCTGTTAGTTCACTCTTGCCCTCATCCTCTTTGCCAAATTGTTTGGCTCCGCACCTCTGTCCAGGATAAGGGTCCCGGTCCCTTTGGATTGCAGTTTCTGAGGTCATCACATCCCTCCTGCCTTTGCCAAAGCCCAGCATCACAAACGCTGCTCTGGTTTCCTCGACGCGCTCCCCCTCTCCCTTCCTGCCGCTGTCTCCCTCCCACTGTTTAGTTAATAATAACATATCATGTTCTGTCTCAGATGCATATCAGTTGTGTGTAATTATTTATGGAGAAATAGACAGATGATTCCCTGCTTGGACCGTTTTCACAGGCAGCCATACCTATCACTTAGCATCCCTCTCTCCCCTCGACTAATAACACTGTCCACTTTAGATCCTGGGGTCTTGATTTACTAGGTAATTTGTTTCTTCTCTGTGGCTTGGGCCTGCCTGTCATCAATATAATAGAATGATGGAAGTGCAAGCTATAGACACCAGACATTAAAAACTAGGCAAATATTACCCATTTCAGCTCCTTGGCCAGCCAGAGCCCATCCTCTGCTCACTGGGGTAGAGGAAGAAGATTACAGAGGGACACCTGGAGCCCGATTCTCACAAAATGACTCTTTGACAATTGGGCTGGTGCCTCTGCTATTATGTGCTTTTGGGAAAATGTCCAGGAAAACACGTCCAAACACACGTATATGTGTGCACCCACGCGTGCGTGCATACACCCACACAGTAAAGGAATGTAAGCTCCCTTCCAAAGAGACTGAATATGCCGAGGAGGGAAAAGGACTGAACTGGCGGCCAGGAGGCCTGGCTTCCCACCCCAGCTTTGCCACACTATCCACCTGGAGGGGCAAGGGCAAGTCACCTCATCTCTCTGGGCCTGAATTGCCTCATTTGTCAGATGAGGAGTTGGCCTTCCAGCCTTAACCTGCTGAGATGAAGCCAAGGTTACGTGGCATGTCAGAGGCGGAGTTGGAAACTGAACCTTTGCTGTTTGATTCCAAGATTGGTGCTTTGAATACTTCACCATGCCTTTCCCATCAATCATAATTGTAATCCAAAACGATTAGTCTCTTCACCATCAATAGCCGTATCACAACCACTGAAATAATATCACCAATAAATGATCTTTAATTGCACCATCAAGAGAATCATCAATGCCATTAGCTCCAGGAGCTCCTCACCATCATCATGCTCATTTCAATGGCTGTTTTCTATATGCCACGTTCCATATGCAGGATGTGATTTCATCCTCCCAGCAATGCTAGAAAATAGGCACCGTTATAATTATCCTCATTTAATAGATGAGGCAACCGAGGCCCAAAGCGGCACACAGTAGTAAATGCCAGACTTTGGATTTGAACTAGGGTAGGTTTGGCTCCAAAATCAGCTTTCAGCCACCATTCTATGTACCAACAGCATCGTTATCACAAGTATTCTCATCATGGTCAACATTACCGTTATCTTCTACATCAGCATCACTGAATCACCAGCATCATCTTTTTTTTTTTTTTTGCGGTACGCGGGCCTCTCACTGTTGTGGCCTCTCCCGCTGCGGAGCACAGGCTCCGGACGCGCAGGCTCAGCGGCCATGGCTCACGGGCCCAGCCGCTCCGCGGCATGTGGGATCTTCCCGGACCGGGGCACGAACCCGCGTCCCCTGCATCGGCAGGCGGACTCCCAACCACTGCGCCACCAGGGAAGCCCATCCCAGCATCATCTTTTTAATCACTTCCAATATCATCACCAGAATCAACATTATTGCTAATGTTGATATCACCAATATCAGAATCGATATTGCCAATCTCATTATCGCCAATGTTGTTTTAATATAAACGCCATCATTAATCGTTAGCAATACTGTCACTGTCACCATCCATATAGTCCATACCGATGTCATAAATGATACGTATCAGTACCATCAAAATTGCCTTTTAGGAGTCATTGCTAATACAGACATCACTGCTAACCTCATTATGGTCACTAGTAATATTATGGTCACTGTCACCAACCCAGTCCACATCCACATCATAATCAATATTGTAACAAGCAGGATTACCTGAGCCATCACTAACCTCACCATGCACAGAGAATTACTGAGATTGCCAACATTTCCCATAGCATCATCACGAACATACATCACCACCCCCAGTTCACCATCGTTGTCCCAATACAACCGAGATAAAAAGCACACGTCTCCAATGAAGTGGACATCACAGATGTCAGTCTACTTACCATTGTGATCACCATAATCTACTGAGTTCCTGCTTGTGAGTTGGACTGCGTTAGGTCTTTTCTCCCCTGGAAGTCTTCAGCTGTCCTGTGAGAGATGTGGAACGCGTAAGTATTGGACTCAGTGTCACACTGCCCGTGCAGACGTTGCCAGGGTCATCAGGAATCTTCCCAGTTCCCCAGTGGGTTTCCATCTCCTGTTTCCTTGCGCTTCTACTGACCATCGTTTTAATCTCAGTTATAACATTCATAGCCCATCTCTTGTCCCAGTTGTGTGTGTGTCTGTCTCCTTCCCTAGCATATAAGTTCCTGGAGGTGGGGCCGGGTTTTTTTCAAACCCCTTGGGGATTTAAAGGGCAATGTTGGCTGGTCCACAAGAATCACGTGATGAGGGGTAAAGAACATGAGACTGAAAACCAAGATATCTAGAATTTAGCCAGGATTGTCCCTAACTAACCGTGCAACCTTGGATCATCCATTTCCCCTCCCTCCCTCTCTACCTTTCTCCATCTCCAAACCTAAGGGTCATCCCTTTTCCACATCCAAGTTTTGCGGCTCTGCCTTCCAAACCGCCCATTTCTCACCCCTCCTCTGCTGCCCCTCTAACGCAGGCCCACATCTCTAGCTTGAGCCACTGTGGTTATCTCTTAACTGGTCTTTCTGCTTCCACTCTGCCCCATGTGGGACAGGAGTGCTCTTTTAAAATTAGTTCATATTAGTCCCTTACTCCACCACATGGCTTCGTCCTTCACTTACAGCAACATGCAGACGGCTTCTGTGGTCTGCAGTGGACACGGTCTGGCCCCTGGCCCCCTCTCCTCCCTCACCTCATGCATCATTACCTCCCCCCTCCCCCCCGCCCCCACCACGCCGTTCCTAGACACATCGTTCTTCTCGTGGCATCCTGAAAACCCTGACCTTGTTTCTGATGCGAGGCCTTCACACTGGCTGGCTCCTCTGCCTGGAAAGTGCTTTCCCTGGACCCCTACATGGCTGGCCCCATCACCTCATTCAGTTCTCCAACCAAGTGTCTGCATCACAGAGGGGCTTCCCAGGAGCACCCTCTGTGAAACAGATCCCCTCTAGCAGGCATTCTCGTCTCACTGAAGCCTCCCACCCAACATATATTTATTGATTGTCTGCTACAGGGTTTCTCAGCTTCAGCGCTGTCGGCGCTTTGGACTGGGGTGCTCTGTGCTGTGGGGTGGGAGGGACTGTCTCGTGAACTGTAAGGTGTGGAGTAGCACCCCTGGCCCATGCTCACCAGATGCCCGTAGCACCCCTTCCCAACTGTGACAACTAAAAATGTCTGCAGACATTGTCAAGTGTCCCCTGGGGGCAAACTTACTCCTGGTTGGGAACCACACTCTTCTGAAAGAGGATTCACACAGGAGTGAATAAAACAGATCCCACCACTGGCATTCCCCTCTCCCAATCCCCTGGCCTTCGTGGGAGGAGATGGACAATGAATGTGAAGCTAGAAAGTGACAAGCGCTATGGGAGAAAAAAATACAGCAGGTCATGGGTGCTGGGGGTGGGGCGTAGATTGGGGCCCTGGAGAAAAATGAACAGGCTGGTGGAGGGTATCAGGCGTGGGCTGTCTCCATCCTTCTGGTCCCAGTCTCTCTCCCTCCCGCCTTGCCCCATTCAAGGAGGCAGCAACCAGCAGCATCAAACCCGCAGGGACTCAGGAAGTGTTGTCAGCCTAGATAATTTCTCCAGAGCCACTGATCCCTTCTGCCGAGTGTGATAAACCCTATTTCATAAAGAAGACATGAATGGCTGTAATCAGATACAATGTTTGCAACGTTGAACAAAATGAGCAAAAGAAAAAAATATGCAGCCAGGCTATAATTATGGGTGTAATATTTCAGCCCATTAGCAAAAAATATCTCAGAAACCTGCTGCCCGCCTTCTCAGCTAAAAAATTGGATACTAAGCTGGTGAATGCAAACAGAGAGAACAGAGCACTGAAGCAGAGGCCTAATTAATTGCATATACAATTTTTTTTTTTTTTTTTGGCTGGTAGCGGCTTCTGACAATTCTGGGTCTTTTACTGCAACAAATAAAAAGAGAGATTGTCATTTTCCAGCAGGGCTGCTCTGAGGGCTTCTAGACACTGGTCTCTCTTCCTCAGCCCAGTACTAGTCAAGGACATGCCACTCACTAAACACTTGGTAAATTTATGGGTTTTTGTATAATAATAGTTATATTTTGTTGCTTGCTATGTGCTAGGTACAGTGATAAAACGTTACAACTTTCATCTCATTTTTCCCTATGGGAGCGAGGTAAAGTGATGCAATGCATTTTGTTGCTGACCTTCAGGTTCCTTGTCACCATTTTTTTGGAGTGCTAGCACCAGTGACTATCTTTAGAGAACGACTTGTGAGCTACTGAAGTCACCTTGCCTGGGTGCAGAGAGCCCCTAATCCCTGGCGGGGGTGGGTTGTGGCCCTGTGCCCCCAGCTCACACCTCCCCTGTGGGACTTTGCTGGAACTCACCACCCTGCCTCCTCCCTCCCCACCCTGAGCCCCATGCCCTTGGGTCTTCCCGGGAGTTCTTTGTTGATAAATCACTTGTATATTATTCCTTGGCTCCCAGTATGCTTCTGGGGAGTCGGCTTCAGACAGGTAGGATTAATTACCACCCTTTTTCCAGAAAGGAAACGGAAGTTTGGAGGGGATAGTAACTCAACTCAGGGAACTCAGTGAGAAACTGGGGACTGGCGTTTGACTGCATGTCGTCTGAGCCTATCTGGCTTCCATGTGTAAATGTGGCACATGCCCCCATACCCTAGTCCCTAGGATCTGTATGAGACTGGGGCAAGTTGGTGGTTCAGTAGCCACCATCGTAGGTTCTGAAACACAACACCGTCTGGGTAAATCTAACAATTAGATCCGTGCCTCTGTTCATGGGCCTCTCTAGTTACCTGCCATTTACCTCAGGCTCACCAAGCTCTGCAGGGGTCTGACCAGTTCCTGGGTATACATTCATTCATTAAGTCATTCATTCACTCATGCAGTCACCTACCCATCTAACCTCAACCATTCAGCTGACCCCACCCATTCATCTAATACCATCCATCCATCCATTCACCCATCCACTCATCCACTCACCCATCCAACAGAGCGCTCACGAAGGCTGCCCCCAGTAACAGTCTAGCATGGGATATGGATGTCCTAAGAAGTCAGTCATCATACCTTGTGATCTGTGCACCAGGGGAAAATGTATAAGGTACTATGTGCTCATAGGAGGGACACCTGATCCAGCCAAGCTTCCCAAGGCACCTGAACGGGGATCTGGCAGGTGAGTAGTGAAGAGAAGAGACGAAAGGGGTAGACTGTCCCAGGCAGAGAGAAGAGCAGATAGGATACGATCCAAAGGCCAGAGGCGAGTGAGTGCGTGGAAGGTTCAAAAGAAGGAAGGACATTGACCTCGCTGATCTCACGCGAGGCGAGGCAGTAAGAGATGAGGCTGGAGTAGCTAGCTGGGGCCAGACATGGGGGACCTTTGCCTGTTGAGCCAAGGAGAGAACTGGGAACTGAGAGCTGCGGGATGCCTTCAAAGGGTCTGTGAGCAGGGGGCTACCGGGAACAGACCCGCCTGGCTCAGCAAGGGGCTCTGGGAAGAAGAGGTGGGAGAAAGGCAGCCAGTGATGGGACTGCAGTTGGAGTGGGCGTGGAAGGACCGTATGCCAGGTTGGCAGTTGCCCCGTGACGCTGTTGGAGGAAGCGGGGGGAGAAGTGGGTTTGTGCCAGGATGAGAGAGAATTAGAAGTGGGTGACTGACTGGGTGTGGGAGGCAGGGAAATGGAGAGGGAGAGGATGACTGCCAGTTTCCGGCCTGTGCAGGGGGGGGGACGGAGGCGGCACTGACCAAGTCACAGAGGGAGAGGATGGGCCTGGGGCATGGAGGCTGGAGGCCGTGCTCAGTTTAGGGCGGGCTGAGTCTGAGATGCCTGTGGGGATTTCAGGTGGGGTCGTTCAGAAGATACTTTGCTATCTAGGTCTGAAGGCCCAGAGAGAGACGACAAGCGCTGAGAATAAAGATGTAGGTATCTACCATCAACCCCTCGGAGTAGATGGGAAGGCCCAGGGAGGGTGTGCAGACTGAGAAGGAGTGAGCCTGCTATCTTCTGACAGATGCCCCAACGCTGACCGCCTACCTGAACAGTGGGCATCTCCCTTCCGGATTCCAGTCCGCACGTGGACCACATTCCCAGGCTGACTCCAGTCTCTGGCCAAGCACATGGGTGCATGTTCTGTCTGCATCAGGTCTTCCTGCCATGGGTTCCCTCACCCAGAGCCCACTGGGCAGCAGTTATGTGGGTCAAGCCTGGATGTGTTTCTCTGTCTACCATGGAACGGTCTCTCCTTCTGGAGGGTTCTTTTGCCTGGAGGAAGAAAGAGAGGTAGTTCTTCCCAGCATGGCTGCTCACCAGAGCGGGAGGGGAATGAGCATGCTTGTGTATTTGGAAGCTCAGGGGTTTCAGGGGTTGGCCTCCCTCCACCACTGCTTTTAGAAATGTCTTTAATTATTAAATTACTATGTGCACACTGTAAAAAAGATATACAGCTCAGAACAATAACAAAATAAATACGATAGACCCCCTGACCCTCAACCTGCCAGCGCCTATACCCTGCTCCCTAGTGACAACAATTATCTTTCCAGATTTCATACATACACACACACACACACACACACACACACACACACACACACACTACGTCATGCTCACCAATTGATTTTTTTGGTTTATAAATATATACTAGACATATTTCTACATCAAAATGTATATAGCTCTACTTCCCATTTTACTTTCTTTTTTATTTTTTACTATAAAAATCATACAAGTTTATGGTAGATTCTGAATGTGGAAATTCAGAAAAATATAAAAAAAGAAAACACAAATCTGCCAGTATCCTAAAATCTCATTACCCAGAGGTGATGATTAACATCGAGGAAAACATGTAAAATTTACTTTCACTGGACAATGACAGAAGACACTAAAATTAGAAAGCACTACAGAACTTCAAGTAGATTTTTCTTCAAAATAAGAGACGTTAACCCTTGTACAGTTTTCTCTCTTTTTTTAGCTTGAATTGAGAGGTTGATGTTGTGATCTTTTCTTTTAACTATATGCTTCTTAATGGTTGTCAGTTTAGGTAGAACTTAGTCATTTCTCTTGGAAAAACCAAAAGGTACGACTTATCTCTAAACAAACAGACTAAACTCATCTGTCTACATACATATTTTCAAAAGAAAAATAGCTTTTAAAGAAGAGGCAAGCCTACTGTTACGATAGTTTGTCAAGAGAAATTACTGAAGTATTCGATCACTTTCAAAAAGAACAAACACACCGTGAGGAAATACTTGTCACTTCCTCCTGACACAAACCCAAACAGGTGATGTGTGAGCCCCAAGCATTCAGTAGTTACCTGCT